>NC_142613.1:69367785-70599285 GCF_059453375.1 Lepisosteus platostomus
CTTCTGGCTGATTATAATAATGACAAGGCAGAATTTTTATGTGGCATTTGTCAAATGAGGTCGTGTGAAGGTCAAATATGTCTAAATACAGTATGTTAAACCATAAAATCTTAAGAGGGTGTACTTTTTCCACTGTACTGTACATAAATGTTTTAAGTTCAGGTGGGTAGCTGCGTCAGCATGCAAGGCTGCAAAGGAACAAGTAATAGATTTATTCCATGCTGAAAAAAAGAAGAGAGAAAAAACACAACGTTTCGGCCGTGGAGCCTTCTTCAGGTGTGCCAATTAAGGATATAAATGTTTTCATATCCTTAATTGAACCAGATAAGTCAATTGAGAACAACTTTTTCAATGGAGACCTACTGTATACAGAAAGGTATACTGCTTATTAAAGGAAAGTTGAGTCCGGTACCTTGCCGAAAGGCTCAATAGCAGCATCTGGCCTATGATTTGAACTCACAACCCTCTGGTCTCAACTCCTAACCACTAGTCCACGCCGTAGTCTATTTTGGATCATGGCAACATCAATCTCCAATATACCACAATCCCAAGATCTGTACTTGATGACCAATGAGGAATGTGGATAAAAGTCAAGTGGAAACAGATTGTTCCATTTCCCTACAGTCTGTAGGGATGTCAGCTGTATAGCCTACAAAGAATTGACTTACAGTGTATGCCTAGTATAGTAAGGACATCACAACAGTTACAAAGGAGAGGAAGACATTTGGCCCATTTAGCTGGTCTGGTAGTTCGTAGCTAATTGATCCTAGGATCTCATCCAGGGCTTTCTTGACAGAAACCAGGATATCAGCTTCAACAACATGGCCTAGTAGCATGTTGTATATCCCCACAAGCCTCTGGGCAAAGAAGAGCCTCATGTTAGCTATTAAGACTGAATGACTCTTACAGGATCTACATTGCTTTGTTTCCCCAGCTTACTGGCTTGTCTGTCCAACACACTTTCCAGCTATGGGAGAAATGTTGTCAAATTTCCTATGGTTTTGTTGACTTTCAAATGATTTATTCCAGATTTCAAAGTTCAGACATTGCCTAACTTGCAAGGTGAAGGGAAAACATTCAAAAGACAACATAACACTTACTACTTCTTTTTGCATTCTGTTGCTCGGTCTATCATGAAGTCTGTCAAATGTATGTACCCTTCAGCTTTTTCTGCCTAGAAAACAAAATACAGCCTTACTTTTAAAAAAAAAAATAATAAAGAGGTTTTCTATCAGTATATTTTACAAAACATGTAAAAAAGCCAGCTAGAAATCAAGCACATACCACAGTGAACTTGTGTTGCAAGAGTGATGGGAAAGATCAAAAGAAGAGAAAAACTTTAAAGCTACAGTTCAACAGGAAACTCGCAAAAGATATGTACACTGCTACACTACAAGCGTTCAAAAAAGGAATGTACAACGCTGTATTCCGTCCGAATGTTTGTAATCTAAGCCATGTAGAAAAACAAACGGAAATAAGATCTGTTACCCAACAGTGGTTGACAAGTTAACACAGTGTGCAACATTTTATGATTTTCTAAAAATGAAGAACTGCCACGAATCTTTGTATACTTAACATATGCTTTCACCATTTTCCTTTTTCTGAATCTCTTCTTGGATATGTTGTGTACTTCAAAAGCAATAGGCACTTCAGGATTTGAAAACGCTGCAAACTCCAGTGGTTGCCAAGACAGTAATGCCTTACGTTTTTCTCAATGAAAATATATTGATGAAAAGTTCAATTCTCTCTTAAAATTAGCAGATATATGAATTGTATACGCAATGGTTTTCCACGTTAAATGTCAAAATCCTTGATGATTTATCATAAAACATGACATGCTTTAGGGGGTTTATGTGCTCCTGGGGGAATTTTTTCCCCTCATGCACAACTTTGTGGGAGGACTATTAATTTACTAGTCTGTATCCAATCTTTTTGGTGTGCCTTTCATACACCTGCCAAACGCCTGATTTCACTCCCTTGCACATGGTGTAGTACAGTTCACTCATCTGAGTAAATTAAGGTACAAAATCTACTTCACGGCCATTCTTCCCTTACTAATACTGTACTTATTTGAAGGTGTGAAATAAATCCCATCAAGCTTCCTACTCATTGAATGCCTTGAGAGTTACTTCAGTTTGACTGAATCAGCTGTGTGAAGATAGGCAAAGGATTACTCACCATCTGGCTGGTATACCAGTACAGTGAGCTCTTCTTCAGAACAAACCAAAACTTTTTCCATTTCATTCCTAAAAATCCTTTTCCCTCCTTCTTCTTGTAGAGCCAGCCCTGACAGTCCACTTGTCCCAATTCCTTGACCGATATCCTCCTTCGGCTCATCGTTGTCACATTCCCTACAAACAGGAGAAACAGACCCAGGCTTCACTTGCAGACGCAGTTTGTATACATGTCAATTCCTTTAAAACAGAGCCAAAACAGATTACTTAAAGCTAACAATCAGGAAAGCTACAAAAATGGGCCTAAACCGCAAAAGCTTCCTCTTTTTTGCGTAGAAGATTATAATACACTTTCATTTACAGCATTTTTAAAAATACACAGCAACCCAGCGCATTCTGTATAAAGGCTGTTAGTAGAACTGACAAGTTCACAGCAAAACAAAGCTGGAATTTTAAGAAACATATCATTTTTGGAGTCAATATCCCTTTTAAAAAAAGACAGTCTAATTTTAAACATTAATGGTTTACTGCTGTTTGAAATTCTGAACTTTAGGTTACCTTGAACTGGATTATTTTTTAATTACATTTATATGAAAATCCCTGCATACATGCCTTTCTGCAATGCATTTCTAGCCGAGATAAAATCCTTCCTGTTTAAAACAATCATCCCCTACTTCAGTTCTGTGCTAGATAGATCCACAGTCCCTTGTCACGAAGGTTCACCTATCACAACCTCCTTATACAGAAGCTGAATTGGAGAGGATGTGTTCCAGTGCAAAAGCTGTACAAGCTCAGATTTACAAAACAAAAATGCACACCAACCACATTACATGTCACCTGCAGCCCAGACACCTCTGGAGAAATGAGATTAAATCAGTGGACTAGATTCTTTTCTGAAATCACTGTGACAACTCTTTCAGACTGACACTTGGAGCTATAGCTCTGATAGGAGTACAAGCAAAACCCACAGTTGAGCAAACCCATTGGTTCCCCTCTTACCTCGACTTTTCTTCCTGGACTTGTGGCGCAATGAAACCTGAGAGAAGGCAGAACATAGATTTGAAATGGAAGGCAGCAAAAACACTGCAACAATACAGGCTGCAGCGCTCACTGACCCACTCTGACAGCTTGCTCGAGCACAAGAAAACAAACCTTCAGATATACTCAGTATGAGCCACATACTCAGCACATTAACTTACTGGAACATCCTGTTTCCCACCACAGATCTGATGCAGTGGTTCTCAAATATGCAAAATTCTAAAAACAGACCGATTTCTGTTTGCCATCACCACCAGCGTCACTCAATTCATTGTAAAGTGGATTTTTAAAAAGAAAAAAAATATGTTGCTTCGCAATACTCAAAATAATAAATTATTTCATTTGCATGAGCAGGGGAGCACCTTCATTTAGGAGAAGAAAGCTTGAGAAGAGGTGAAGCATGATATAATGTGATGCCTTTCCCTTCTAATGCAATTAATCTGAAGAACTGTATGCAGTCCTGGTTTTTATCTGAAACCAATTCATAATACAGGACACCCTCTGACCAGTCAATAGAGACTGAGGATATAGAGGTGGAGACGCCAAAGCAATCCATATATAAATCACCAGTAATGTCCACCTATGTTCAGAGAAATTAACCATTTCCCCATATCTTTTCTGATTTTATTAGAGTGCCAAATTTCTCCACCCAGTTAAATTGTTTCACAGCAATTGTACAGGTGCTGCAGCAGGCAAGGAGTTTGTCGACAGACAAATACTTTTTAAAGACCACTGCCAATGCATGTTCGATAATGCGGCATTTCTAAACATATTACAGAAATTCTAAAACTAAAGTTTTGCAAGTGTGTGAAGGCAAAGAAGAGCTTACTTACAGGGTTATATACGTCGGCTGCCATTGGGGGCACTAGACAGAGGGGCAAAGCAGCCTAGAAAAAAACACATTTAACCACATTAGGAGGAAATCGCCTGCAGAAAGGGTTCGATAATTTAATTATTGCAGAGCTTCTTTCATGCCAAGTCAATCATTTCCAGTTTTCTCTTGCTTCCATTGTTACTCAAAGAATAGGTGAACATAATCTCTATCACTTCCACATTCTTCAACTTCCTTATTTAATATGCAAAAGGCACTTTAATGCTTTATTTTAATAACAAAGATGTATAGCATCTTCATGCTACATCTTCATACTCTGAGCATTTAAAACAATTATTCTGTCAAATGTGAAACTGACTGTGGTCATGAGAGTGCGTTTGTGGTCAGGAAATGATGTTACAGCTAAGCAGTCAGATACTACCACCACAGTGTCATAGAGGTAAAACTAAAGTGTTCACACATTTTTATAAACGCATTTACATCTATTTTACATTCTCTGCAACAGCTGGAATTAAAAGCCGGAATTATAGGCATACAGTCTAATTTAAACTTGCCATTTCAGCAATCAAAAGGCTTAAGGCAGGATATACCCTGGACTGGACGCCACTCCATCACATGACACACACACACACACCCGGGCCAATTTTTCCCAGAAGCCAATTAACCTACCACTATGTCTTGGAACTGTGGGAGAAAAACTGGAGCACCTAGAGGAAACCCACAATGCCACAGGGAGAACATACAAACTCTATGCAGACAGCACCCTGGGAATAAATATTCAACTAAACTCAGGTCTTGGCTTAATGCAAGTCAGTTCAGAACAGACAAAGGGTTTTACAACAACAAAAACATGCTGACCCAGCAAAATCCCCTTACTCTAACAGACATAAAATAACCATGTATTCCACTACAGGGTCATAGTGAGCTGCAGCCTAACCCAGCAGACAATGGGTACGAGGTAGGGCATACACTGGATGGGCCAGTAGTCCACCTCAGGGCACCTGTATGCAGGGGACAACTTAGAAAAAAACAATGATCCTAGATGGTATGTCACTAGACTGTGGGAGGAAACTGGAAAAGACAGGGAAAACCCACGTGGCTAAGCATCTAACATTTTTCTAGTAGTTAAAGCCTATAAGAAACCTTTTTATCAACCTTTTACAAACTTCGAAAAGCTAATATAAATCAGCCCAATGCATGTAATGAGATCTCCACTAGATCTTTGAATACATTACCGAAAACTGCATGTGCACCATCACAAACGAGGATGCCTACAAGAGTAGTAACACCATTGTACTAATGTGGTAATGTGGCAAACCTGAAATACTACAAACAGCAATGTCAAATCAGGTTCCTCAAATTAAAATGTATATAATGCAAATATAATTCAACTTTTCAGCTGTGCCAAATACAAAATATCAATCCAAGTTCTGTTACAAGAAGTCTAGCACAAAAAGTGAACCATTTCAACTCACAAACCAGAGTTGCTCAACTTCCCTGAATAGTCACCTAAATTCATCTACAAGCTTACCTACCCCTTATTATTAGCAATTTTCCACAGCCTTGAAAGAAAAATGTGAATTTGAAACACACCACACCAATAGGGTACTGCTTAATCTGATAGGTAAAGTCACAAATCTGCAGGCTGGTTATTATCTTAAAAAAAGCGGGCTAAAAACTATTGACGGACTTCACAGATTATTTTCATCTCACCAGATACAGTAAGCAGCCCCCCGCTGATGGAGATGACACCAGATGTTCAACCTCTTATAAGACCAGAATTTTCCTGATCTGACCAGCCTAGTTCATGTGATCAGCACCGAGTTGCAGTGCGGTTCAATCTTCTCCACTTGGTCTCCTTATTGACAAACTAAAACCTAGCAGGCATTGGGCCCCGAATGGACTCATACATTTAGGAAAGGAGCTGTATTTTTCACATCTGAAGAAATATTTCTTCAAACTCCGTTAATCATGTTCGTATTTAGTTGCATTTCTGCAATGAGACAGTGTCTTCTGTGTGGTCTTATCTGTTGAAGATTTATCCTATGAAATCACTCTGCTTTTCCCCACAAAGAATTCCGCGTCTGTCTCTCAGTGCATAATGGTTTGTCAATGTGAACAACTGAGTGTGAAAGATGGGGTAGAGTATTTTAGGTATTTTTGTTTGCATAGTTTGTGTGTTTTGTGTGCTTGCAATTTCATAAATTGCCATATTTTTCTGCATTCCTAGAGCTGTGCAGATGTTTTGTTACCTATTTATTTTAATTTTACTGAGCATTGTTTTATTTATGGAACACTCATAATTTGCTTGTACTCATGATCTCATCTATAACCCCCCTTAACATTACAATACAAAGGCAATGATGTATTTGAAAGCATATACAAAGACTTACTGTTGCAATATTCATTACAGAACTTTTTAAATATCATGTTTTTAGTGTTTTCATGTTTATCATCATGATTAGGTCCCGGATGCTCAAACCTCTGATTAAGAACTCAAAACAACAAATTGTTGCTACTGTGTTGTAAATTGTACTACATAACAGTGTGCAGAGGTATATGTCCTAATTTATTACATTGCCAGGACTGCCACTGCACTTAAAACGAGTGTATAAACTAAGGATTTAATAGATTGGGAACAAATGTGACATTCTGCGCTATAAAAGAGAAGTCCACTGCTATTGCACAAAATAGCTTTTTTTCCAGCTAAAAAAAAAATCTAATCTACATCACTTGTACATGTCCTTCACAAAAAGACTGCAGAGACTCCCCAGAATTTATTGCTACAAAATCAGAAACCGACATTGGTGACAAAAACCACAATCCATTTCAAGTTTTTGCTCAGAAAATGTGAAAATGTGAGAAAACCACTGAATGTAAATCAATGTCTTTTAGAGTAATTATATAATGTGCTAGTAAGACTCCTTCTAGAGTATTGTTTTGGTCACCACATAAGAGAGATATTGTTGCTCTGGAAGCATTCCACAGAAGAGCAACCAGATGCATTATGGGGCTCAAGGGAATGCCCTTCACTGATGGGCAGATACATCTGAAACTTTTCAGCCTTGAACAGAGAAGATCACAGGGGGACTTTTTACTTCATCTTTAACTATTTTGTTCTGTTGTTACTACTCGAAGAATCTTTTATTTCAGTTGGCTTTGCAATATTCAGTTACCCCTTGCTCTCGACTAATTGTTTACATGCACTTCCAATTCAAAGCACTGAAGTTTTTAAAACTTGACCCTGTTATTGATCTCCTTATGAAGTACTTTCCTTTCCCTTATAATTTTCAAATCAATAAACCAATTTGGACCACTACCTTGAAGCTTTCTATTTACTCACTTTTGGAATAAATGTCTTCTGTTGGTCAAGCAGAATATCTTGAAACCTTTGTTATATCCATTAACCACGTCTCTGCTGTTCTAGTTACATCATGATTCCTGCTGCGAAAGCTTCTATCTAATTTTTTTAATTACCCTTGCATTTATGCGCAGTGCTTCACAGAACCTATATTTTGTTTTTTTTCTTTTTGCTTTCTCTCCTAATGCCCCACAGGTCTTCCTTTTAAATTCTCTTTTAGGTTCTGCTCCCTTCCATTCTAGTTGAAATGTTTTTGGATTGCCTTCTGAAGTCTCGTGCCAAGGCGACCTGGGCCCATCTCATTTAGATGCAATACCCCAGCTTGTCTGTACAAATGGCTTTTGCCACAGAAAGGTTTCCAGACGCCCAGGAGGGCGAAGTCTTCCTCAGCACACAATGTCTTCCGTCATGTGGCGACTGATCAATATTTTAAGTTCTTCACATTTGCATGTTCCAGGCAGGATTCTGGAAAATGTCACTGAAGTAGTCCTGTTCTTCAGCCTGTTTTCAAGGTTTGCTGCTGCAGATGAAAAACGTGCCGTTTTACACCAGCGTTGTGGCACAAGAACAACAGCACCCAGGTTGCTTGGCGGCCTTTATAGGAGCCTCTTGATGGTATAGACAATGTGAGCCACCTCCACTCCATGGAGACAACTTACCATGGCATATCGTGGTCCCTGATGTACACCTCAGTTACAGAGCTCCAGAAATACAGCCTCCGACAACCAACATTCCTCTTTTTGCATTTCTGGTAGCTGTGGCAGTAATTGCAGTGGAGACTGGTGTCTGGATTTCAGGGTCAGTGACGGTACTGTCATTGAGCGTCCACATCTTGGCTGTCTGTTTCCCGGTAGGGCAGTGGTGCTGCTGCTACAGTACAGTTAGGATGGGCTGCTGAATTGTATTTCCTTCTTTTACAACCTGGGAACAGCTTCTCAGCTTCTCTCCGTCAATTTCTCTAATGTGAATGTTGGTTTCTTTTAAACAGGAACTGGATTTTGAGAAAGTTATCACAGACGTAGCCTGGCTGTTGGAGTTCACCAAAGATGCTCAATATACTGCATACTGTAAGTTGCAGATTCTCTTTTATTTTAAAGCACTAGATGAATATTGTTTGGTCTGCTGCTGATGCAAAGGAATGTTTCTTTTCATGGAGATCAGAAATAATTATTGAGATCTCAGTTAAAATCCCCTTCTAGCTTAGAACTAACATCTGCTGTGGATTTTGCCTGCAAACTAGTTCCTCACAGTCGGTCTAACCTATACGCACAGTCCATCCACTTTACACACAAAGGTCAATTATAGATTGCAATAAATGCTATCTGACAAACAATTTCTTACCCAAATAAAAAAAAAAAACTGTTCTTCGGCTTCTTTGTAAATTCACTCTCAATCTCTTAATTTAACCACAAGAGTATTCACCATCCTGCCAGACTTCAGAAATACAGGAATAGAATTGCTTCACTCATTGAAGGAAATGCGGTTTTGAAATGAGCAAAAACGAGTAACTAAAAATGCCATAATTAGCTACTCAGCTACAGTATCACTACACCGTAAGAGAATTCTGGTTTCGTAATCCAAAAATACAACATAATTTACACAACATGAAACCTAGCTGGCACTTGTTTAGAAGCCAAAAATCGAATTAAAAACGGATATAGCAGGAGTGTAAAAAAAGTGAAAACAATACAGCAGAAGAGCTCTTCAGAGAGACTCGCACAGGAAGGTGTAACACAACGACGCAATTTTCGGTCTTGTTTGGAAACTTCCTGATCTTGGTTCCCCGTTTCATGGAAACGGGCACTCGCGCTCCCGCTCGCTACCCTGTACCCAAGACGCGCTGGTGAAGTGAAAGCGCGGAGGCTTCAGATTCTCCGCCGCACATCTACATCCCGACCACACACCTGCAAGAGTGTGTGTGCAGCCGCTGTTCGGCTGAGCGTGGCCCCTCTAACGCCGGCGGGGTCCAGGGTTCGAGCCCACCTCACCGCCCTGCCCCAGGAGGGGCGGGTCAGGACCCTGGTGTGCTTGTGCTGTGGCGCGACCCCTTTTTTCCCCACACCTGAGGTACAATAACCACGCACGTCCACTAGGGACCAGACCCTGTTACAGATAGACCAGGATCAAGATGTCACTGCCTCCTCATGTCTCTTCATATCGCTTGAGCCTACCTTTCAAGTGACATTTACTAATTAACGTTTTCCTTTGCACTCTGTCATTTTTATTTTGGAAACAAGTGGCCTTCTTCACAGAAAATCAGCTCGCATCCATGCTTGCCGTTTTCAGTCAAGATTTTACAGTGACCTTCCTAAAAACAAGTCTTTAAGACCTCTTTTCTAAATGAACCCCCCACAAACACAAACTAAAAAAATGCAATACCCTTAATATATTGATAACATTCACTGATTAAAGAATTCTAATTCTTCAATTACAAATTCAATTCAATTTAAATTACAATTAACGTGCTATCGGTGCTATCATACAATAGGTTACTCAAGGCAAAATGTTTGAACCGCAGAACAGCAGAATTACACAATAAATTTGAGAAATAATTAACAGGACAACAAGTTTATTATATACCTATGAATTACTTTGTAAGCGTTAATAATAACCACAGGACCATTACACACTAACTTTCGTCTCATTCCTAAACCCATTTCCATTTGGCAAAATAAAATACTAATTTCTATAAACATGCAAAACACTTGTACAGGACAGCACTTTTACAATACTATAAATAAATCTCTGACTTTTCTCCTATTGGTAATCGAATGAAATTTCTTTCTAGTACCGTCCTCCCTCCCTCGAGTGAATCTCTAATTAATTGATAAAGTTCCAACTTACCTGTTTCCACAAACTCTCTTGGATACAAACGGAGTCAATTACTTGAGATTTAAGCCTGTCAATCGCTGAGGATGCCTCTGTTCGCAACTAAGTCAGTTTTGCGTCAGGGTAGATGTAGACTAAAAACTGCTGGAGTCTGTTCCACCCTTACTATTTAGGGTAAATGCCTAAAGGTTATGTTCTGTTCCATATCCTCAAAAACATGACTTGTCTTCACCCCCTTGTTGAAATCAACTGAGACGCAACCCGCTTCACTCGTCTTACTCATTGCGGTCAAAGGCTCCTCTTTTATGAGGAACTAAAAGTCAAAGACCAGGACTAATACAGCAGCTGCTCCATTAAAGGCGAAATTTAAAATGCGTTTTTTGTTCTGAGAAAAATAAACGACGGAAAACAAAAAACACACGACCCGTGATATTGCACTTCGATTAAATAGCAATAAAGCCTCTTTTACGTCGGACACCCTGCAATATTAATCTTTGCAGTAACTCAAATGCCTAATGATAGCATGCCAGTAGGCGTAGGAAATTTCTTGCACAAATTGGCACTTGTTTTAAGATGGACAAACAAAGCACAATCGCATTCGCTACATATAAAACACAAATTCCCTTTGAGCTCCTCTCATCATTTGACTTTCTTGTGACAATTTGATAATCCTAGCATTAAATACTTAAATGCCAAGTTCTGATTTTCTGTAAAAATAACGCAGAATGTACTCTTTTATTTTGAGGACTATTAACACGGTTTAAGTTTCAGTCTGCGGTTAATGTTCAAATGAGTCCCTTTGTGGTTATTTATTAGTTAAGGAACTGGAACACCTTTTCAGATAAAAAAAAATATGAAAGCGTGTTGCTGTGAAACAAAAGCAGAACATAAAATTAGAAGACGGGGGTATAATCGGGTGGTAAGTTACAAATATTCCCTTTTCAAAGATTGTGAATACAAATGCTACATTCCGACCTGCTGGGAGAGATTTATGACAGCCTTATCATCTTCAGGGTCAGAGCCCGCAGCGAAAGTTTTGTCTTTAATTAAGTCTTTGAAAAGAGACAAGCTCCAGGCTAGCTGATGCTCACGTAATCAACGCACTTAGATAGCAAACCCACTTCGGGTCAAGCTTTTATTTGTAGGGGGAAAATATCACAAGACAAATGGAAGTGCATTTAATATATAGACCTGAAGTCCCTTTCCCCCTGCAAATCAAAAGGCCGAACAAGTGCGAGCACAGACCATGTGCGGCTAATATAATGATCTCCACTCTTTATTAATATGTAAACTGTTATACAAATCATTTTAAATGAGTTTTGCATTTTATTTGAAGTATGCTGACGGGAGTCAATGACATATTACCACTGAAATATACCGTACGTACCTGAAACCAAAGTTTGAAAACGTGCATTTTACAGCATATAATTTCTCTGTAGAAAGGGAATAGATCACTGAAACACCTTCTTAAAAACGTGGGAAACATTTTACAAAAAAACGGAAGCAAAATGACGTTGACGCCTTCGTATATACAGCTACTGTTGGCACAATCGCGTGCCTGTTCTGTCAAAGAGCAATTTCCGGCCGCGTTGCATCATGGTCATGTTCCTAATTGCGCTCGACGCAGTTTTCAGGTTGACCTCGGTTTATTAAAGAGTGTAAACTGCGAAACGTTACCGTTACATTCCGTTCAGTGCTTTGGTGTTTCGAAGAAAAAATAGCACAACAGGAAAACAGGTAAAGGCTTATTCTATGCTGAAAGATAAAGAGACACTACATTTCGGCTGTGCAGCCTTCTCCTCGGCCGCAGTTAAGTCTCTCTTCCTTTCAGAAAAGAATACACCTTTACCTACAGTACGCATGCTCATGCAGTTTATGATGTTGAATTAAGTCATTACGAGATTATCTAGGATTAAACTCTTGAGTATCCTTTAACCTTAATGGACAAGGGTCTCCAAATTCATACGCAGCATTAAGACCGTCGATTTCTAAAGCCCTGGAACAATTCACGATCAATAAAACAGAAGATGTGTTTAATTAAGCAGTTTAGAGATCACCCATCCATTTTCTAACCACTTCATCCAATTCAAGCTGGCACAGAAAGTGGGGCTCTTCAGTAGCATAGTTGGAGATCCCTGCTCTAGGACAAGATCCTTAATTGATCAATAATATACTTGTGTTTAAAGATTGGGAGGTCTAAAGATTTTAGGGCTTTCTAGGACCAGGGTCAGACCCCTGACATGAGAGTATATTGTTTCCTCTTTTCTGTCATTGCATACACTTTAACTGTATATGTGACAGAAGTGTTACTGCCTTGTACCCTGATCTCAGAGCTAATCGAGACAAATCTGTTCAGGACTGAGATGAAGCGTGTCCAAGCAGGACCAGGTTTAGATGTGGTGTCACTGAACCAGTCAGTGGCTTTCTCTCCCCTGGGTCAGAATTTCTAAGCCCAACCTGGGATTCGAGCAGGCAGTGCTGTGCATGGTTTAGATAAGACTTAAGAACCCAAGGATGGTTACGAAAGGAGGCCATTTCACCCATCGTGTCTGGAAGTTGGTAAACGCGCTCCATGGATTACATAAGGATTCGTTTCCTCAAGTCTTCACCTCACCAAAATCTTATGTAAGTCAGAAGCAACGCTTTCTTAGTCATGGTGTGAGCACATACAGAGATTTACCATTCATGATATTGCACTGATCCTGCCTTATTTGCCCCAGTAGGGAGAGGAGAGCAGAACTGCTGGCTCACCAGGGTTTATTTATCCCTCAATGGATCATTGTTAACAGGCCTGTGCGCTCTTGTGGAGGAGCGCAGGGAATGGAGCAGATGTTAACAGAAGTCCAAGAGGTAGAGTTTTTGCCCGCTTTATTGATTTCAAGAAAGCATTTGATTCGATTTGGCACAAAGGACAGTTTTGCAAACTTCTCCAAAGTGGCATAGGAGGTAAAGTGTATGACATAATTAAATCAACAGGAACAAGTAAAAATGTATTCCATGGTGAAAAGGGAAGAAAAGAAACAACGTTTAGGCTATGGAGCCTTGTCACCAAGTGAGACAAACACTTCCTAGAAACTCTGCACACGGAGTTCTGTAATCACAATGCATATAGGGCTCAATTAGGCCTAATACCCATGACTTATCAATATACAAAAGAGAGTAATAAAGTATTGGCTACACCTAAAAAGCAGCGACCAAAATTCCTACCACCACAAGGCCCTGCTGAGCCAAGAGCTGAGCCCAACAAAGAGCCCTCTGAGCCAGCTGGCCCTGAGGCTCACTGGCCCAAGCCACACCGACACCAGCCAGCCTCAGGACAGCACTGCTAGAGCACCACAACCCAGACTCAACCAATTCACAGCACAGATCAAACAACTATATCTCACACACTGGGACACACACACACAAACACAACATAAACTGAAATGCTACAGAACCCTAAACAGACAGTACAAGCTAGCCACATATTTGGCCAAGGTAAGAAACAGCAAAAAGAAACAGACCCCGACGAAGTACAGGCTCAGTGACCACAGGCTGGCCATAGAAACGACTCAGGCAGACCTGGCTGCCCAGAGAGGACAGGCTGTGCTCCCACTGCCAGCGGGGAGAAACAGAGACAGAGATGCACTTCCTACTGCACTGCGACAAATATTCTTCCCTAAATTAACAAATCAAATCCCACAATTCCCACACCTGCCAGAATCACAGCTCCCAATCCTACTGGGAGCGGCGGGAGGGAACTCAGTTGAACTGGGAGCCCAGTATGTGATCTCCTGTCACAGCCGGAGGAACAGTTAGCCTGTTTGTCAATAAAGCTTCATATGTTTGTATGTAAATGTGTTATGATGTGTCTGTATTGTAAATGTCTGTAGATCTTATGCTAATTGTATATGCTTTGGCAACACTGATGTATTTCATGGTCATGCTAATAAAGCTTCTTGAATTGAACTGAAATAGAGAGAAAGAAAGGACACTTTTTAGATAGGATACTATTTATATAGGGGGAGAGGAGTGAAATAACAATGAATGAAGTAAGATTTAAACCCTATAACTACAATAAGTAAACACGAAATATTCCATATACTTAAAAATATAAATATATTACAAAAAATATAATTATTGTTCCTTTAAATTAAATAAATAAATAAAAAACTTTCATTACCCTACACTGTACTATTCAGTAATTGAACATAAAATAAAACACACATTAAATAAAAGTAATAATAAAATAATGACTCGGCTGCTTCCCTGATATGACTGCAATACGGGTTGCTCACAAGTTTCAGTGAAAAGCGCACAATAATATGCAGACGTTACCCACGCTTGCACAAAAACAAAGTGAGACCCAAGTGTAAAACAGAGCACTGCTGGAGAGCACATTGTACTCACTCTGCGCTGCTCATACGCAGATTGAACGCACTGAACTGGTGCAAGTTCAGTCCTGTGCAACCCCAGGAGCGGGTGTGCTCAACTGATCCAAGGATCTCATCCAGCTGTTTGTTGAAAGAAGCCAGGGTGCCAAGTTCAACCACATGCCTGGGCAACTTGTTCCACACCTCCACAAACCTTTGTGTAAAGATGTGCACTTTCTCAAAGATTCCGTTTGTGTCCTCTGGTTCGTGTTTCACTGCTCATTTGGCAGAAATCCACCGTGGTGGCATTATGAACATACAAAGTATAAATACACACTATATTTAGTTTTTCTTACATTGATCATTTCGTTGTGATGGTTACTTCCTTTCATGCTTTGAGATGCTTCAATGGGCAATGTTTGCAGTCCTGCATAGAAATTAATTTACAATATTGTTAGTGCAAGCATTGTGTATGTTATTAAAATGCTTTTACCCTCATCTTTAATTTTTGGAATTTTTATCATTCTTTTTAAATTTTAATATCACAGAGTGGTTTGTTTTATTTACATTCAGCACACTTCCCACAGCTGAATAGTCTGGTCTATCCACAAATGTTGTGTTGAGATGCTTATGATCTTCACCTTTATTGCTTTGGACATATTGACTCATATAATCTGTTCATATTTCCTTATATGAGCTGTCCTGTAGCTCTTTTAACTTTAGAAGGCCATTTAGTTAATCAAGCCCATTTGTCGGTAGTTAATTAATCCAGAGATCCCAAGGTTGGTTCCTGAAGAAACCCAGGGCTTCGGCTTCAACAATACTGCTGGGTAGCTTGTTCCAGACTCCCATAACCCTTTGTAAAAAAAGTGTCTTCTGTTCTTAATTTAAAACACACTTCCACTAAGTTTCCACTCGTAGTTTATGGTTCATTTTTCACAGCTGATTGTGAGGAGGGCCACTGGGTTGAGTTTGTTGGTGCCCTTGAGGATTGTGAATACCTGTATCAGGTCTCCTCGTAATCTTCTCTGTTCAAGACTAAAAAAGGGCAGTTCCATCAAACTTAAGCCACAAAATGTCTGTACTTGTTGTTGTCCCGAGTGATTCCAGAGCTGCAATATCTTTTTTCTCTAATGTGGTGACGATAACTGTATAGAATATTCTAGTTGGCATCTTACTAGTGCACTGGCATTTCTAGCATAACATCCCTTAATTAAAATGTGCTTTTAACTGCACATCCTAACTGTATTTTTATGACTTCCCCACACTGTCCAGGAGATGTAAATGATGTGTCAGCATGAACACCAAAGTCTTTTTTTGTAAATAGCCTCTTCTGTCGCGGTGGTTCCCGTATTCAGTTTATACAGTAGTTTGTCTTTGGTACTTGCTCTAATACTTGTCTGCATTTAATATCACCTGCTATGGATTGGTACAGTCTTGAGTTTTATCAAAAACATTTTTGGTCTAATTTGCGGTTTCTTCAGTGTAGTCTAATCATTCTTTCTTAATATCATCTGTAAACCTGACTAGTTTAAAAATTAGCTGAGCCGCCTTTGTTGAAAATAATCATGTTCGACATTTCCAATTTAAAGATTTCTACAATAAATTATCCAAACTCCAGGAGGCACTGAATGCCGAGGGCTGAGAGATTACTTAAAAAGCATTAATCGCTTTCTTAAGAGAGATATGCAGCCGGAGAATAAACGCAGACACTGGAAATTGTAATGCATCACTTGAATACACACAGCTGGGCTCAGCCAATGGTTCCTAAAGACATTCTCCAGTGCAAACGCAGGGTTTTGGAGCAAGACAGTTATAGATAGAAATATAAGAAGAGTAACATACCCATCTACTCTGCATCAGGTTGCTTCCAGTTATTAATCTGTATTAAATTGAATGATAATTGTGTAGTTTTTCTAATGACCACTAGTGCTGCTGGATTCACTCAAGGAGGTAATATTCTTAATGGCCACTATGGGGCTCTGCAACCATGTTTGCATCACACGTCTAAGGTAATGTTTTCCTTTTTAAAAAATGTCAGATATTTTAGGATGCAGAATACATTCTGTTGCTTGTCTGCAGAAATGCTAAAAACCTTCCAGTTTTCAGTGAGAAGAAATGTGCACTGTAGTTCATTTCCATCCCTTATCACCAGCTCAGGCTTAAGACCTTTGTCACATTTTAGCTGCTCTGTAAACTGGGGATCAGAACTATTTTTAATAATAATAATTGCTTACATTTATATAGTGCTTTTCTGGACACTCCACTCAAAGCGCTTTACAGGTAATGGGGACTCCCCTCCACCACCACCAATGTGCAGCATCCACCTGGATGATGCGACGGCAGCCATAGTGCGCCAGAATGCTCACCACACATCAGCTATCAGGGTCAATGGGAAATTTGGCCAGGACGGTGGGGTTACACCCCTATTCTTTTCGAAAAACGCCCTGGGATTTTTAATGACCACAGAGAGTCAGGACCTCAGTTTTACGGCTCATCCGAAGGACGGCAGCTGTTTACAGTATAGTGTCCCTGTCACTATGCTGGGGCATTAGGACCCACATGGACCGCAGGGTGAGCGCCCCCTGCTGGCCCCACTAACACCTCTTCCAGCAGCAACCTTAGTTTTTCCCAGGCGGTCTCCCATCCAGGTACTGACCAGGCTCACACCTGCTGAGCTTCAGTGGGCTGCACATTGTGAGTTGCAGAGTGATATGGCTGCTGGCCAAACTTTTTCCAACTTCTAAGACAGATGTCAGAACAACTAACATGCTCTCTGGGACCTAATCAATCAGGTTAGTCCGTTTTGGGAAGACGCAAGTCCGCATCACTTAACGACCGAAAGGTTGGATTTCCTGCAGTGCTTTCCTGTTCATCGCCAGAATTTATCATCACAGGAATAATTTTTAAGATAGCGAGCAGAAGCCAGCTTTATCAGAGGCAAATACAAGTCAGTGCCCCTGCACTGACCTCATCAAAACGCTTTACTTGACAAATGTTTTTGTATAATAACAATAAAACGTTCTATGAGCCCTTTTCAAGGGGTTCCAAGTGCTGAAAAGTGAAAGGCCTACAAACCATATCAAGTATGAAGAGGACAATTAAGGATTCTTGAATACATTCTAGGATGCATTCCAGGCAGGGATTTATATGGAAAGTGTATCATAAATGTTACGTCTGCATTCTGTAGCATATGACGACACATGGTAGACCACTGGGCTTGTGGGAAGAAATACAGAATCCTTTTGTTCTAGGGAGTCTATCTCTCCTATCCTATACAATGCCTTGGATTATCATGCCACTTAACTAATGTGCTTCAGGCTTGGCACTGAGACTGGGCTTTTGTAAAATCAGGACAGTAGAGCCTTTCTTCAATGCTAGGTTCACACCGAGCCAAGGCCTAAGCTGTTGATGCTATCAGGTTTTCCAGATCTGCATTGTGAAAGTAAGAGATTGGCACTGGTCTCAAGTAAGTGCTTGACTATGATAATTGCCCTGTTTTAAAATGATCTAGTGTAACCCAAAAGCAAAAAACAAAACTTGAATGTTAACCCTAAAAGCTCTGTGTTTGCTTACCAGTAAGAACTGGCTTTAAGGAAGATGGCAGGAAACTACATTTTGCTGTTAATATTTTAGTAAGACAACATTAAAGCGTTGTGTGCCATTTAGGAGAGCATGCACTTCCACTACTAAGCTTTATTCAAGACACTTGAAATCAAATTCCAAGGGATTTCTTAAAAATATATAAAGCCCTACTAAACACATTCTGTGGTTTTCTTTTTTAATTTGGGCTATATTAAACATGGAGAACTTGGAGCTATTCAATCTATCTTTGGCATAGATTTCCCAGACTGTGCTCTAAACTTTCCCATAGATAGGATCGGCTTGACATCAGCCATGAATGTTTGAAGAGCAGAAGGAAGTCATCTGGAAAGCGATCTGTCACATGTTCAGAGTGCCTGCAGTGATTCAGTGGCCACCTTTGGCCTAGTCAGTACTATCGTTTTGCACAAGCACTCAGGCCTCGCTGGACAATCATTTCACCCATCCATCCAGTTTCTAATCGCTTTAAAATAACTTTGCCAGAAACAACACTTCAAATGTTCATATTTAGCCCAAATGTTGTCTGTAGACCTGTTGCACATACTGTAAGATTTGTGAATCTCACCCTTTCAGGAAATGGAAGGGATAACAAAATATGATGCTGTATCTGCACTCCAACTTTCCATTTATTGTATTGACTCAAGAAATATAATAACCAATAATTCTTTTTACAGTTTGTGGCAGACTTAGGACACAATTTGATTTGCTAAAAAAATTTTTTTCCCAAGAAATCTGATAAGTTGTAAACATTAAAACTATTTAAACTATTAATTTCAAATCTCCTAGACTTTAAAATCTTTATTTTTTCTTTTAAGAATACATACATTCTAAAATTTTCATGGGACATTAATTAAGAACTGCTTCCTCAGTGATAAAAAGCCCATTTCAGATTTATTTTGGTCTTATATATATTTTAAACTTTTGCTGACAAATAAACGTTAATTCTCTTGATACTTTTAGCTACACTAGCAGATTGACCTACATTTCTTATCATTGCTTGAGTACCAAATAACTCTAATATAACCCTATAAAACTATATAGTTTTAAAGATAGATAAAACTACATATACAGTGTCCTTCTGCATTCTTCTACGCTTCAGATAAATATCTGTCTCATCAGATATAGATCACAAAGAAAAAGAAAAGGACCTGCCCCATCAGCTTTCTCTCTCCAATTAACTTTGATTATATGTTTTCTTCCTTGGTGGTTATCTTAATTCTTCCAAAAACATTTAGTTTATTTCGTTGGTGATAGACGGCTTTGTTGTGTAAAACACAAAACCCCAGGGATTCTTTATGTTAGGGTACACTGTAGCAAATATTGTAGAAAAACAGCTACAGGCATCCTGAAAGCACTGCTTTTATCTCTTGTCATTATACAAACAAAATAACTAGTCTAGATAGCACGAGACATACAAAGCAATCTTGTAATATACACTGGGGGAGAGCACTGACGTTCTTTGCTCTCTCAGTCATTTCACTTTTTTTCTTTGCTTTCTTGCCAAAACTTTGAAAAACAAGCTGTTGCTACCAGTCTAAGTTCCTTTTATGTGACTTGGGAAGCATCCACTTGCATACACATATTAATGACATGGACTATCAGGCAGACTAAGGGCAAGAAAGAAAAGCTTTCAATGTCAACTGAATTGAAGTCTTTCACTTCTTTCACTTCTGTATGACGTACTGCACATTTTGCGCACATTTGGTTGCTTCCCATGAATCTACTGCATAGATGGGATTTATACATATAAGAACAGTATTTGTGTGTGGCTCTCAAGTGGCTCAACTAATGAATGTATTCTTCCTGAACACTGCAGTCCACAGATCACGGGTTTGAGCAAGCTCTGCAGTCAAGGTAAACTCCCCCATGTGGGAAAAATGACATGAAGATGACTCCACTACAAGATGACTACTATTTGGAGGAAAGTATGCATACTCTCATATCTCAATAGCCATGTTCTGGTATGAGGGCTGCAGCAGCAAGGCCCAGGTGATTGATAACTTATAATTGAGGAACACGCAAAGAAAGCAGCAAAAACTATGATTTTCTATTAAAAATTAGTCAAACTTGAAATATTTAAAGATTGGGTAGGCAGTTAAGAAAATGGATGGATGGAAAATTATGGTAAATCTTTATTCCTTAAAACTGTTCAATCAGAATTAAAGTAGTTGCCCTGCTACTGATTTAAGATTTTTAACCTCACTGGAAAGTGAATATTTGTTTTCTTTTCATCAAAGTGCCCTTTGTAGTCCTGAATATGCTATCATTGATTGATCTCCGCGTACTTCCTTAATACTGTTCAAAAGCAAGAACATTTTTGCACACACACCATTTAAGCATGTTTTTGCAAAATGTATTCAGGGACAGAAAAGGTAAGGAAAATGAAGTGAATAAAAGGTTAATTCTAAGATGTGCTTCTTTGGAAAAGCTAGAGGACGGAAACATCGAGTAAGGGTGGTTGTAAGGGAATCAAGATTTGCACATGCAAGTAACAGCTCAGCTTATTTAACACAGTGAGAATTTCATGAGCAGCTAAAAATAATATTGGTTAGATTTCTCACCCCTTCAAAGAAAGCAGAGGGTGGCCTCATATTCACGGGGCAGCTGTATCTGTGATGAAAAGAAGATGATCAGAATTATAGGGATATTCACAAATTAATCACAAGAAAAGAGGCAGTAGTCTACATGTGCTTTTGTGTGTAGTGTGAAACAAAATAGTGTGTATCGCTGTGTTATTGTATATCGGGATATTTTGTATGGAGCTATTCTTGTGTCTTTTCCAGTATATTCGATTTAAAAGGCCTTTCAATCAGCACATTGTAACAGAGTGTGTTTGAAGATCTTACTTTTTAGTATGATGTTGATAGTTTAGGAAAAGTTGAAATCCTAGAGATAAATGTATTTTTTATCTACGTCCTGTAACATAACACCACACTTTAGGTTATAATTGTCTGATACAGATGGCATTTTCAAATACAACATCCCCAGAACACATTTCATTCATTTTGAACAAAATTAGACTAGAGTTTTTGTCAACAACAGCTAAAATTTAAACAGCTTTTAGTATTTATTATTAAACAGCAATATTTATTGTGTTTTATAAAAAAAACAGTTATTGTTTCTGCACATTTGCCATTTGAGATACTTCATATACAACTAAAAATGGGGATTATAGAGAAATAAAAATCAAAAGATGATGATTGTAGGACAACACACACCATAATATTTACTGTAGCAGTTCTTCACTACACATAGCTTATCAATTTTTATAGCCTTGGAACGAGTCTCGAGAACTTATTAAAGTTTCTGTATGTGCTGAGAAAGTCAAAAAGGGATATTGACATTCTCTTGATAACATCAGGCTAGCTTATTTTGAAGACATCCTAAATGAGCTTCTGCACTGAGGTATAAAAGAGAGCCATACACTCAAAGTATATAGACTGAAATTTACAACATGCTTCACCCTGCAATTTTGATGCATTAATTGCCTTCAGACTTGTTTTCTTGTAAGTCAGTTTCTCAGGGTTTTATTTCGCCAGAAAGCCGCCGAGACATTTTATTACCTCCTGGGATCGCTGGCAAAGCACTTCAGATGCATAAAAGCCTAGATTTACTGTCACAACTTTCATAATTAGTATTCCTGTAGGTATTAACTGTACTTTATTGTAGCTGCAGGGTTTTACCCGCACTTAATTGAGCAAAAGCATGCGTTCTAATCTGAGAGACTTAAAAGAGGGCTGTTTTTTTTCTGTTTTCCCTAACCTGCTGACAAGACGACGGCTCGCTGTCTGGGCTAACCCTGAGCCTGAGACCACCCTTCACTAACATCCGGAGGATCTGTGAATGGGATCTGCTCTGCATGTGAGACAAAAATGCACAGCCACTAAAGTACAACATTTTGCTAGCACTGGTCTTCTTACTCAACGTGTTAAGGCATACAGCTGTAATGCTTTCATATTATGGTCCTTATATACCGATTACCTATATGACTCTTTTAACATTTGTGGGATGAAAGCACATCGTTGGTCTTTTTTCATGAAAGCATTTTTTGCTTTGTTAATCATTTCGTCAAAGAGATTTGTTCTGTAAATTGGACATCAATGAAAACACACATCGATATCTATGTCGGAGTATAGGCAACTATTAAACAAGAACCTACATGTTATGATAACCACACCAGTGTGCGTCATTTTAAATATTTATATCATCGTCTTTTGGGAGGAAATCTGAGATACTAGTATGTCTGGCAGGCTGGCTATCTTGATCTCTGCACTCCTTTATTACTTCAATCAGATCCAAAAGGTAACAGGAATAGCATCTGCATAGTCTGTGGTAAATAGTTAATCTCTTGTATTGAATTTCCTGTTTCAGCAACTCTGCCCTAAAGTGCTGCACCAACACGCTCCTTCTTTAATAACCTCAGGGCCCGGATCACGCAGTGTTATGTGAGAATAAATTGAGAAGTTAAGGAAGAACAGAACGTTTCTCCTGTGTTAAAAAATTTAATTGCTAGCAGATTTAAATCCTGGGTGTACGCCGCTGCGGTCCAACACATACACAACCTTTACAAATAATGAGATCCGGGGTCATTATAGTGGCATTAATGAAGGAAAAAGGCTTTCTGCGCTGAACTCGTGCAACCTTTGGTTGACCGATCGCCCTGAAAAAAACTTTTAGGAGCCTTGTAGAATAACACTTTCAAACCAGGGGCTCTTGAATGGCATGTTCATTGTTCACCATCGTTTCATGTTTGGTTAATGTTGGAAACGGAACGCTACCTAGTTTCTCAGTCCCTCCGCCCTGAGCGTTCACCACACGCTGGACTATTCCCCCACTCCAGGACCTAGGACCGGTCTGCACGTCCATATTGCATTCATTTCTTTCTAATATTATTTTAAAAATATGAGATACAAACACTTGTAAATAAATTAAAATGACCTGCTGTGACATAGAGGTTATAAAACCACAAGACATGACACCAAGCAGAAAACGGTGCAGACCCAAGCACACCCAGTGTACCAGTGTACATACAGTGTGGTTGCAAGAAGAAAGAACCTGAAGCCCAGTGTTTATACTAAAGGGTATATTAAACGGGAACTGCAACGCTATTTTTATATTTACAAAACATCCGGTGAGGTGAAGCGGCCTTATTACCATTTTAATCTAATAGAAATATTGCTCTCGACTTTGAGACTAATACTACTTACTTGTTAACTCTGCCTGCAGATCACTTTGGAACATTTCTGCGGTGAAATGTCTGCTGCACAACCTGTACTTATTTTGCTTGGTACAGTATATCACATTACATTTGGTCATTCCAGTGACTAGTGACCAGGAAGGGCTGCTTCACGTCGCGATTGGTAGGCGAAACCAGGGGTTTGCGACAACATGGCAACTTGCGGTACTTGCGCTTAATTCGGAATTTGTCAAGTTTTTTTTATCCATTCAATAAAACAAATTTATTTTGTTACCGAGATTTAATTACCCGTCTGAGAAACTGGGATCGCAGTTCCCCCTTGAAGTACAGAGAAACTACAGAAGTACAGTTTTCTACATATCCCCACACCCAGCCCAGAAGCAGAACCAGAACAGGGCCAGCGCTGGCCAGAACCTCCTTCACCTAGCTCAGCAGCAGACCCAGAGCCAGTACAGCCAGCTACTTCGGACTGCCAATCCATTCATCTGGGAGTTTCGACCTGGCCGTGAAGGCACTGAAGGAGTGAAGGAGAAGGCATGCAGGATCTTCTATGCCATTAGAAGGAGATTCTACAACATCAAACCCCCTCATATCAAATCTGTCTATGAATATTTGAGTGCGTAATCTGACCCATTTCCCAATATGGCAGTGCAGCGTGGGGTCCACTCACAGACCGGGGTTATATACAGTAAAACGGGATAAACACCCCATGGAAACTCTGCACACGGAGTTCTGTAAACGCATCCTCCATGTGCAGAGAAAAACTCCAAACAACATGTGCAGGGCAGAATTAGGTCATAGTCACCAATAGCAATAAAGTATTGGCTACATCTAAAAAACAGTGAACAAAACTCCTACCACCACAAGGCCCTGCTGAGCCAGGTTCTGAGCCCTCTGAGCCAGCTGGTCCTGAAGCTCACTGCCCTGGGCCACACCGACACCAGCCAGCCTCAGGACAGCACTGCTAGAGCACCACAACTCAGACCCAACCACATCACAGCACCGATCAAACAGCAACATCTCACACACATGCAAACACAACATAAATTGGAATGCTACAGGACTCTAATATTTACCAGGGTAAGAAACAGCAAAGACAAGCAGACTCTGATGAAGTACTGGCTTAGTGACCACAATCTGGTCATAGGAACTGGGTGGGTGACACAGGCAGGCCTAGCTGCCCCGTAAGCTGTGCTCCCACTGCCAGCGGGGAGAAATCAAGACAGAGATACACTTTCTGCTGCACAGTGAGAAATACTCTGGCATTAGAGAAACAGTATTTCCTAAAATAACAAATGTAATCACATAATTCCCAGACCTGCCAGAACCACAACAGCTCCCAACCTTGCTGGGAGCGTGGGGAAGTAACTCAACTGAGCTGGCAGCCCCAGTATGTGATCTCCTATCACAGCCTGAGGAACAGAGACTGACCCTCTCAAATAATAACGTCTCATATGGTGTCTGTAAATGTTTACCTATTAAACGAAACTAGTTTAGTTTAGATTAAAACCTTAAGCCGGGTTTGATCTTTACATACTGTAAAGATTTGTCACGCAATAAATCCATTTCAGTACTGAATACTGTACACAGCAAATTCACAAGCGCCGTACTATAAACATATAACCACCATTTATGGATTTTAACTAACACCATTAATTATGTATCAAAGTTGTGTCTGTTCTTACATTCATCACTTCAAATAAGAAAGTGGCAGGCAGCTGTGTAGAAAGGTGATCTGGCAGGGCTTTCCTTTCAGATACAAGGAGCTTCACACCTTGACAAGTGGGATCGTCGCGGTTCCGCGTGGGGTCGTGCCCCCCGCCACCCGTTCCGTCCCCCACGCCTGGGACGCAAACCCTGGTCTCTGGCGTAACGCAACAGGGCACCAACCGCGTGAGCTAAAGGAGACCTCCCCCAGCCCAGGCGGCTGAGGTCCCTGACGTCACCACACCAGCAAGACTACTGTGAGCTCAAATAGCCTCCTACTGCAGCTTTCACTCACTTCCAGCAATACGTCATTACCTACAGCTAGCTGCCATTAATTATTCTGCATATTGTTAGATATCCAAAAAACAATTGAATGACGCAAGTGTCGATAAATGGACTCATAATTACAGAAAAGGTGTTTGTCAAGAAACAGGACTGTGAATCATATGCTCAGGTACCGTGAGTACGGCATAGCTGCAGTTATGCTGAAAAAATATTGCTCAGAGAAAAAAAAAACTTTGACTGGACTAAAAATGACTAAAATGACATGACTAAAATGCACCAAATTAACCAATTTAACGGTGCTGAGCTCTGAGCGTTCACACACCACTCACAGACTGGGTTCCTGACTTACTGTCTTACACAAAGGCACCACTAGGCAGGCCCTCAAGTACAGATGCTGGGTTCGAAAACTCAATAAGTGACAACAGACCAAAAGGTCGGACTTACGTGTAAGGATACGGGAACGTTTCTAAGACCTACACTAGAGCATCACATCTATGGAAATAATATCCGAAAAAACAGTCAGCAAAGAATTTAAAATTTAAGGTTTTGCTTAATCAATGTGTTAGAGTTCTCTAAACAAGCAACAGAAGGAATGGATACACACATTTGGTAATCCTATCAATATAGCATTCATAAAATATTTTGATTTTATGAATGTGATTGATAAAGTTCCACAGGTAAGTGTTAAGATTGAGAATTATTAAATAGAAAAAAGGGTACAAATGAAGGATGAATTCTCCAATTGGGATTGAGTGCTAAGTGGAGTACCGCAGGTATCTCAACTAGGTCCACTGCTGCTCTTAATTTATATCAGTGAGCAAGATTCTGGCATAGTGAGTAAACTAGGATAGTTTGCAGTTGATGTTAAATTAGGACGATTACCAGGGAAAGTACCTGGCAGACGACATTTAATATTGAAAAGTGCAGGGTATTGCAAGCAGGTTCCTACTGTATAAATACTATAAATACAATATGGAAGACTCTGAGCTAGAAGAGGCTACTTGTGAAAATAGGTGTTTACTGTATGGTAACATCCATTATATCTTTTAAATAATGTGGGGAAGCAATTAAAAAAGAAACAAAATGCTAGGATGTACAGTAAGAACCACAGAATTTAAATCAATGGATGTTAACGTTGTATAACACACTAGTAAAGCTTTATTTAGAATGCCGCATTAAATGTTGGTCACCACATTATAGAAAAGCTTCTACTGCTCTGGAATCAGTCCAGGGAAGATCAGGCTGATACATTCCCAGGCACAAAGGAATGTCCTATACTGACAAGCTGGAACTGAACCTTTTGAACCCTGAACAGAGAAGGCTGTGAGGGGACCCGATACAAGTATTCAAATCCTCAAAGGGCACTAGGAAAGCCAGCACAGCGGACTTCTTCAGAGTGAGCAGCGAAACACGTACCAGGGGGCACCAGTGGAAACCAGCCAGCAGACAGAGCAGGTCAGGCAGCGAAGTGAGAAGTTACTCTATCAGTTGACTTCAGGAAGGCCAGACTGTGTCACACCCAATGTGGAATTTAGCCAAGATCACAGGACTGACCACTCTGGGGCCAAGGTTTCAATATTGGTCAGGTAGTCAGGACCTTCATTTAACCTCCAATTCAGAATGAGCAGTGAAACACTAACCAGCAGACACAAGTGGAAACTACATGGGAGTATATTTAACATGGAGGACAGGAGACACTTCTTTACTCAAAAGGATGTCAGCACCTGAACACAACTATTCAGCCATGTTGTTGAAGCCCATACCGTGCTTTCTTTCAAGGAACAGCTGGAGGAGATCCTTAGATCAATTGGCTACTAACTACCAAACAGACTCTGTGGGCTGAAGGCCCTCCTCTAATTCTTAACTCTTCTTCTCTCTCATCCGAGCGTTAATCCCGCATCAGCAGGGTCCGCTTGTCGGCACGCCCATCTCCATTTGTGGGTTTGAACCAAATCTTTGAGCTGACGTTGCCATTAAGTGCAACTGAGAATACTCAAACCGGCGCGTCGCTCCGCCTGCCAGTCAGAGTCGGAGGAAAACAAAGTAATGTAGCCAATTCATAGAGGGGGATTATTAGGAGGCCATGATTGATAAGGGCCAATGGGAAATTTGGCCAGGACGCCAGGGTTACACCCCTACTCTTTTCGAGAAACACCCTGGGATTTTTAATGACCACAGAGAGTCAGGACCTCGGTTTTTTTACGTCTCATCCGAAAGATGGCGATTGTTTAAAGTATAGTGTCCCCGTCACTATACTGGGGCATTAGGACCCACATGGACCGCAGGGTGAGCACCCCCTGCTGGCCTCACTAACACCTCTTCCAGCAGCAACCTTAGTTTTTTCCAGGAGGTCTCCCATCCAAGTACTGACCAGGCTCACACCTGCTGAGCTTCAGTGGGCTGCCAGTTGTGAGTTGCAGGGTGACATGGCTGCTGGCTAATTCTTAACTCTTCTTGATGTTCTTATACTGAGGGGGTTCAAAAATGGCAATTTAATCCTTTTGATTCCAATATTCATTTGTTGCATTTTTAATGTTTCTCAGGCTATAAGTTTGTAACAGGGCTCACCAGCAGGAGGAGAGCACAACCAAACTGCTGTCATCCCCAACTGACTGAAAATATACAGGCTTTCTTTGCTATTTTTATTATGTTTCCAAAGATATCAGCAAACTTGTATTATTGCAGTTTTGCTTTCACCCACCTGCTAATGAGCCTGGGATTGGGGGACCATCTTGAAACCTGCAGTGGACACAAAGTGAAGTGTTAACACCCATCCTGGAGCCACACAGGAGATGGGCTCCTGTTCATCCTCCAAACCCGTCTTCACTCTATGGGTGACAGGAGCTCCTCCTGCTGTGCTCCAAATCTCTGGAATTCTATCCCTTTCCTGAGCTCTTTCAAATCAAGACTCAAAACCATCTTCTTCAGAAGGGCTTTTACTTAATTGGTTCTGTCTGCCCCTTGTACCTGCATGCTAAACTCTTGTTTTTAATTGTGCAAATGTTACCTCTTCTCCTAGTTAACTTTTTTTTTCTTACTGTAAAGCGCTTTCAGACGTTACTTCTAAATTCACTAAGAAAAGTTTCATTAGTATTATTAAAATGAATAGGCTTTTAAGAGAAATCTACTGTAGCTAAGTACAAATAACAAATGTATAAGAATTAAACAAACAGGCAGGCAATCATTGTGGAGGTCAAGAAGAGGATATCTGGAGCAGCTGGAGTGTAACCAGGGCAGAGGAAGTTTAGAAAGAGGAAATTGGCATTATTCTATACAAAGCAATAGCCACACTTGTAGCCTGTGCCTGTAGTGTTCCACATACAATATAAAACTTACAGAAACAGGGATGTATTGGTAATAAATGAGATGGTAAGAAATTAGGTCTCTTCATGCAAGAGAATTACTGTTGAATGATGTTGACAATATCAACAGCAGAAAGCTCAGAAGAACAGCAAGTCCACTTTTATAAAGACCTTATCTAATTGTGCTTTAAGTTTGCCATTTTTTTAAGATATAGGGAAGAGAGTATTGTTAAAACCACTAAACAAAATGAATCTTTGTTTAAAGTATTTTCATTGCTGTACTCCAAGTCTCTCTTCAAAACATCCACCAACACAAAGAGGTCAAACCAAATGCATCACTCATTCAGGGTTCATATAAAAAGGCCATTTTTCCCCCCCTTTACAACCTTGACCAAAAAAAATGGCAACACACAACATGCACCCTTCTACCACAGAGATGCAAGGCATGCAGCTGAAGCTGAAACAAAGAAAGCACTTAAGAGACAAGGTAGCTCAGAGCAAAAAAAAAGAGACCAAAGTGGCAAGATTGTTTACAAGTAGCAGAAGCAAAGTTAAGAGAAAATGTCAGTGGCTGACTTACAACTAAGACTTCCCCTCGACATTGAGAGTTATTATAGGGCTGAACGAGGGTCTCATCTACTGCATTTGTATCTGCTATAAAATGTCTTAACTGGTATAGCATGTGTGTTCTTGAATGAGAGGGTGTAGTTTCTTGCGAGATATTTATAATGCTTACCAGCTTATTCAAGATAAAAACAACTCCCAGAAACCGTCTCAGAGGAGGATTTACTGGAGTGTCGAGAAGAATCAATTAGTTCTTGGGATGTGCTGAAGCTCTTTGGTACTGTCCCAATTCTTGATGGCATCTTTTCACCCCCAGGTTAGTAATGTGACCACTGACCACCCTATTCTCTCAGGAGAGACGAAATGCTCTGGCCACACACCATGGGAAGTGACAGATCCAAAGGTTCAACAGTTAAAATGCAAACGTGCATTTTCACAAAAATTGGAAAATGATCATCAACTTGCCAAAGTCTTGTTACATTCAAACAAGAAAGTTTTGAGTCTGATGAATGTACCGAGGACATCTGCTGCTAACAGTATTTACTTTTTTGACAACGTTTTGCTAGTATTGTAATTTCTGTACAGATGAGAGAAAGCCTAATCGCTCCTCACAGTTTTAGTGGGTCTCTGATGCATTTTCCAGATGGGAAATTCCAACTTCATCCTAATTAAAACAATGATACCAAGTGGTTAATTATGCACTGCCTTACTGAAAATTGCATGAGAGGTTGAAGGTTTCATGACATTTTGGTAGTGTCTCACTTCATTTTCTTAAACTTTTAGATTTTAATGCCATTTAGAGGGCATCCCATTTCACTATTATGTGAACGACTCAAAGCTGAATTAACACAGTCGCAATCAATTGTGCGACTGTCGAAATTAAACTTTCCACAGCTGCTGCTATTGGACCCTTCATGATGTGCGAGGAATTGACACCATAAGACTGAGAATGAAAATAACCATGAAAGAAAAACAAGGAAACACTGTGATCAGCTGCACCTTTAATAAACTATTTTCAATGATGTTACAAAGACAGTTTAGATACAATGGATCATTTTACATGTCCTTAATGTGGAACTTTTAACACTGTTGATGAATTCTTGTAATACTTTACATCAACTACCTGTACTCTGTACGCAAGATCTCTGTAAGTATTAGAAGGCAAGGCATATTGCTAGGGAGGTTAATCTCCTGAGGTTTACCAGGCATGTCAGTGATATACAGGTGTCCTATCAGAAATAACCCAAATATCTCTGCCTGCCTGCACTTTCAGCCATGGGACCAAGGCCACTGAGAGTAGAGAGCATTTCTCGCACTGTGACAGGAAACGCACAAGAGACATAATATCTGAAACGCAGAGGAAACTAAAGACAGAGGCGAACTCTTTTCAGTCTTCGTCTGACCTCAGCACATCAAAGTAGAAAGAAAAAGACCTAGTCCCCTAAAGACTTAAACAACTACAGGGCTGGATGGTGTGTTGAGGAAGGACTGACAGTAACTGCACACCCTTTTCCTTAACGCGTTTCCTTTATGAGAGGCAACCATTGGCAGTTTGTAACTTTCAACAAATGTAACAGAAAACACCTTGAAAAGAAACACACAACTATACTTAAATATAAAAAGGGAAGAATATGAAAGCACAGTTTTTTTTTTGTACAGTAACCTTTCTGAGAGTTAGCTTAATATGGTACAACTACCGAGTGATGTACAGAAATCCAAAAAAGATCAAAACGCTTTGGCAAGTGAAAATCAAAATAGCTGTACAGGAAAGATTAACAAAATCATCATTATAAATAACTTAATTAAACAGATGGGAGATAAGTTTACAAAAGCAAAGCTGTTCTTTCCTAGACCTGAATTATTTTCTTTTCAGTGAGCACAAATAACAAAAACGCACAGGCAGACCCTCTCAGCTGCCTCCTAACACTTTTTGAAGCCATACTGGCAAAACCCCGAGAATTCAGAATACGCTTCCTATTGCATCAGCTCTTCTGAAAGAGGGTGAGGAACACAGAAATGCGCAGGAGTTCTACAAGACCAGTCCAGCACTGGGTCATAATACTGAACGTGAGGAACGGACGTATGGACAGCACAACAAAGGCACCCAGACTGACAGGGGACTCCGACAGGCAAAACACTCAGTGAGTCAATAGCTTAAGTCTTGTGATCCAACTGACCAGTAGAGAGGGTTCCGCTGAGGCTGTCCTGGAGGAGGAGGAGGAGGAAGAGCCTGGGCTCTTTTTAGGCGAGTCTTCCTGGTAAGGAATGGTGGCGCTATTGTGAAGGTCTGCGTTCGTAAAGTATCTGCTGCCCCTGAAGTGATCTGCTGCCCGAATTAAATGCCTGTCAGTGGCCGGTCTGTAGAGCTGGTGAACAGAGGGGCTTTCTTCTATGATGGGTGGGATCCGCTCGTTGCTCATATATCTGTACAAGGCATCATCTCCTGCATGAATGCAAATCCAAATGTTTTAGTTGGACTCAAGGCAAATGAAATGTAACACTCTTTAAAAGCAAATCCTGGTTTCTGCTTTTCCATTTTATGTCACCGTGCTGTTCAGCACATACTTGTGTTTTTCTTTCTTAAATGCAGCATGTAAAGTTAGCAAAAACAATATTTATATCTTAGAAAAGCAGATTCGCTGTGTTATTATAGTAACAGTGGGAACTCTTTCACACTGCACACCGTTTGGATGCCTTTGCAAAAAAAGCAATTCACAATAACAATTTCAAATTAAAACTTTGGTTTATCAATTCAACCATCCAACACAGCCCTACTGAAAACAACAGTGTTCTAAATGAAAGACACAGGAGCAAGCAAGATCACGTTGCACAGAGCTCTACGTTTTTATGACAATACTGCAGTAACTTTTTAAAACTCTTCAGTTCTCTTATTCCTTTTTAAAAATTTTAGTACCTCCATTTCTACGTGCAAGACTGCTTTCTACACCATAAGCACTACTGAAAGACAGTGGAACTGAATTACAAATGCACTCTGATAAAGCAGGATAGACGAGGGTGAATACGTCTTGTTTGGAGCTACTGTGAGGAAATCAACTGCAAGCAGCTGTTTCACAAGAATCTCATGCAAGACATCAATTTTCCCATCCATTTACTACTGCAGTTTAATTGAGCTGACAGCTGTTAGGCTTTAGCCTGTCTGGGCTCAACATTTCCCTACTGGGAGGAGCTTCTCATGGGTGTCAATCTGTGCACAGTTTAGTTAGTAGCCTCAAAAAATAGCTTTTACATCTACTTGGTGCATAGTTCATCAACAGAAACTTGCACTAATTTATACAGTTGGGTATTTCATATAACTGCGACATTTCAGGAGAAGCACCTTGCTCAAGGGGACAACAGCACTGTCCCACCTCTGATTTGAACCCACAACCTTCCAGTTTAGAGTCCAGACTACTAAGCTACTAACCACTGCAACACACTGCTGGCCCTTATAGCTACCTTTTCTCAGCTAGCACTCAATACAAACCCAGCTAAAACGTAGGGAGAAAACGGAGGGATATGAGGATTGGTTGGGAGTCTCTTTGTATAAAAAAGTAAGGCAATTCCATTTTAATTTGACTTTCCAACTTCAAATTCCAATTTCTCACATCCTCCAAAATAACAGCCTAAACTAACTGAGGCTGAATTTTCCACTGACTAGGTTTCTCTCGTGCTCGTATTAATGCCTTCGTTTTACAAGCTCATGCACAACACTTTCTGCGAGCTGCAGTCTGGAGGCCCGGTGCCAGCCTCTGTTCATTCTTCTCTTCCCAAGGCTAGGCTTGTGTAGCTGTTAAGCAAATTCACTGCCACTGGCTTTAAAGAGATTTTCCGGGTTAAAGCCACTTTGCTGATTCCTGCTGCCTGCAGAGTTGCACTGTGCAGAAGTATACCTTTTCTCCCTGCTGTCCAAGGCTTCGAGCAATTATCCATCGGCCCCAGGCAGCTCCCATCCACTGGCATGGACAGCGGTCGAGGTTTTCCTACAAAGGGTTACAGCTTGACGTCAGGAAATGAACTTTGCTGACATTTCAGTAGGAGGCACAGGTTACAGGTTTTCGAATTCTCTATAAGCTTTTTTACATAACGCGCCGAGGAAAAGACTCTCGGTGGACTTCCAAACGAGCCTTTAATTTAATAATTAAGCAATGCAGATCATTGTGGGCAAAGGAATATAAATTACGGTGAACGGCACGGAATGAACTTAAGAGTATCACCCGAATGAGCCATAAAACCCATTTTCTTTACCGTTGCAGAAAACGAGGGAAGCTCTTAATCGAGAGGCCTGGACAGAAGCTGGTGAGTTCTGCTAATTTAGCACTATTGCACTAATAACAGGACTATTAGTTCATTTAAAAAAATATCTTCAAAACACAAGAAATTAGGGCAGGTGTGTTTATGGGGGACTTCTACAGATATTATTCCTTATTCATTCCTTTCTATAAGTTTTGAAAAGGAAGAAGGAAATGCACCGGTAACGTTTCTTTCCTTGAGCTGCACGTCCCGTTTTCCCAAGCCCCCAGGCCTGAAGCAGGCGGGAGCGCGAGGAGCGAGGGAACGGCCGGGCTCCTGCGTGCGGCTCCGAGACGCCTCGCGAAGCGGGGGCGCCCAGACGGCGGAGCGCGCCTACCGTGCGAGGAGGTCCTCTCGCGCATCCTCGCGGGGAGCGCGGGCGCCCCGGCCGGACAGACGCCCAGCTGCTCGTAATCGGCGATGGTGAAGCGACGCCGGCTTTCCAGGTCCAGGAAGGAGTTGGGCGACTCCGAGCCCTTCGGTCGTGCCGTGACGCCTGCGTACTTGTGGCCTTTCACATCACTGTAGAACACAAAGTAAAAAAAAAAAAACACACGGATATTTATGTTTGCTTTTGAAAAGTAAGAGAAATGTATAAATATATTGAAGTTCAGGTGGGGAGCTGCGTCAGCATGCATAGGCTGCAAAGGAACAAGTAATAGGTTTACTCCATGCTGAAAAGAGAAGAAAGAAAACACGTTTCGGCCGAGGAGCCTTCTTCAGGTGTGAGGTGTGAGGCTCACACCTGAAGAAGGCTCTTCGGCTGAAACATTGTGTTTTCTTTCTTCTCTTTTCAGCATGGAATAAACATTTAACTTGTTCCTAAATATACTGAAGTAGTTCAAGTAGGGAGCTGTGTCAGCATGCGGAGGCTGCAAAGGAACAAGTAAAGGCTTATTCCCTGCGGAAAAGAGAAGACAAGAAACACAACGTTTCAGCTATGGAGCCTCTTCGGGTGTTAATATTTTATTGACTGATATTCTTCTGACTAAGAGACGACAACGTCCACAGAGGCAGCATCTCACAAGCAGCTGCTTTAAGAGTGGCCTGTGGCCAGACAGAACACTAGATGTAAACATTTTTACCGCGTCAGGCATGAGACAGGATACACCCTGGACAGGACACTGGTCCATCGCAAGGCGCACGTGCATATGAACACACTCACTCTTGGGGTCAATTCTCCTAGAAGCCAATTCGCCTACCAGGATGTCTTCGGACTGCGAGAGGAAACTGCAGCACCCGCAACACAGGGAGACCATGCAAACCCCATACAGACAGCACCCCAGGTCTGGAATGGAACCCGGGACCCCAGGCTGTGAGGCAGCACTGCGTCAGCCCATGACCCCTATGGCTTAACGCGAGTGTTGACTGCAGACACAGTACCATCCACAGGCGGGCTGCTCACCGGGGGGTGTAAGGAACGGCAGGTGGGGGTGGGATGTACAGGTCCAGAATGGCGGGCTTCTCCTTCTTGATAGGCGAATCCATAGCGCTTTCAGGAGACAGGGCCTTGGTCAGGGGAGAGCCCGTCTGCAACAGAGAACACGCGGTTGAGAAATCCCCCAAACCCCACTGGATTCCAGGAGGAACACGGCACCACTCCACACCCAATCCCCCAACTCAAACACTCACGCCCCACCTCGTATCAGCACTTGTTTCGTTGGAGGGCAAGCTGGTCCACATCGTGTATTCCTTACAACTTGCTAAAACAACTGTAAACTGAGTCAGCCCACTGACTAAAAAGTTTATTTTTCTATACAAGTCCATAATATTGCAAAATAAGAATGATTATTTAGGAGCACTTATGTGGTACGGAGCTAAAAGAACAACAAAAGAAACCAGTCATCTAGTGATGAAAAGGCCCTTGTCAGTACAATCTGCACAGTTGTGACGGCTTGAAGCCAATTTCTTTTCCCAGCACAGAAACAAAGACCCGAGATTTTAAATAGAAGATGCCAGCTCTCATCGGATGATGCAGGGTCCTTTTGTTCTTTAATAGGTCACCAATGTTTTCAGGAGTTCGAGCATTAACATTTCTCATTCACTCATATTTCCTGTATATGGGAGCGTTTTAGATTTGGATGACTGTTACATAAGTGGATTAATGAGGTCCATGATGTTTGTTTTGTTCATCAAAAGCGAACGAGCATGTTAGCCTCTTTAAAGAGCTGCACACTTCTTCCACATTCATATTGTACTACAATACTGTATCTTCAGGTGTATACAGAAATACAAACAACACTTTATTAACAATGCAATGCCAAGACTAGACAGCCTGTTTAAGAGTAATATTAAGAGAGCCGTAGTTTTTATTAAGGGTTATTAAGGCTTTAGTCTCAGAACAGGAAGGTTGTGGGTTCAAATCCTGGGTAGGATACTTCAATTAAGTATTGAGCTGTACAAATGGGTACAAATTAATTTCTCTCCATGTCAAATTGTCAGACAAATGTTTTTTTTTGCACCCTTTGGTACCTCCCAAGTACGAAATGCTGATTGATTAACAATCTAGATTAGATTCTAGAATACTAAATTTGTGGCACAATCAAAAGGACACGGTTTCACAAAGATGATGCACACCGACGAGGAGAATGGGGTAGAAACTCTGGGAATCTTGATGGCAGGAATATTTCAATGTGAAGTCATTAAGACGGGGGTCCCAGAGCTACAGTCCAGTAGGTTTTATAGGTAGCCTTTAACTAATCAATTTCGAAATTTAACTTTGATCGCCGAAACAGGTTTTTTTCATTTTTGCATTTCAGAGAATGTAACAGCTGATGCAGTGAGTAAGAAGGATAGCTGCATTGCGGGTTGCCAGGACAAGGACTGCAACAGCACTGGTGAAATCGCCCTCAGCAAAAGAAGCCCATAAGCCAAGGATGGCTTTTCCTGATCAAGTCCCATCGAGAATTTCACCTGGCCACGTAGAGCGTGCATGTGGGTGAGACCTCATGGCTGACAGCGTCCTGGTGGTCTTGACTATATTACAGGCGTGTAGGCATGCAAGTAGTTGCGGTGCAGGTCAATGCAGTGCTGAAGTAAGTTCAGAAGGCCATTGGGAAAACGAGCAGAGAGACACCATGTTCCACGGCTCTAAAAGCTGAGGGCACCTCTGTGTGCTTTCATATCCTCAGACAGCGTGAACTGACCCCTTTGTTATGAAAAGGGACAGATCTGGAAAGAGCATGTATTTACACACCGGCACGGAAAGAATGTTCCTGACCGCCAGAAATGCCAGGCTTGCACGGTCCAGTTGTCGCTTCTCTCTCGACGCCTCAGTCATTTTAAACACGCACTGAGCCGCGACAGGTGTCCTGCTTTCAGACACTGCCAGAAAACCCGCCTGCATAGGTGGGCCACCGATGGCAACTTCAGGAATCGGCTTGCTGTCGGTGGTAATCCGAGTACACGTGGCTCAGTTGGCGTTTGGCAATCTGGAAAAGCCCTTACCAGCCTGTGAGCCCCATTACAGTATTTTACAAAAACAACATACTGTACAAAACGTGCTCGGATCCTCCCGTTTCATCCCTGCTGGCGGTAAGTGGGTGGTCTTCCAACCTGCCCCGACCTGCCTGCCATCACATTCGCGTCACCGGTCTTAAAAATAAACCGAGAGCACTTCCTGTTCTTGCAGGGCAGTCGGACCTTTTTTCCTTCTCCTTCACAGATTTATCCCCCCCTCCCCCCCCCGCGCGGGCCGAGCGCGGTATTACCTGTACCAGAGGGGGCTTCCACCGCATGTTCTTCAGAGGCGCGGGCATGAAGCCCGTGGTGCTCGCGGGCCTCTTCTTCAGCAGGAGCACGACGCCCGCGGGATCCTCGCGGAGCTTGCACACCAGGTTCTTCAGCTGCCAGCCAACCTGATTCGAGGGCGGAGGGCCGCGTTAAGCCAGCACACTGTGGTACATCATCCCCGGCACCAACCCAGCCCCCCCTGCCCACCTCTGGCTATGCCGCGGGAGTGTCTCAGCAGGCCCTGTGAAGCAGGCCAGGCCTCCCAGTGAACTGTTCAGCTTTACCAATACAGGGGTGTAAAACAATCTGTAAAAATTCCCCCACACTCATGAAGCAAAATAGGGAAATTAGCAACGGAGGCTGGTTTTAAAAACGTAGATGAGGAGGAGGAGAAGGAAGAGGTGCTGGAACTGCGTTCTTTTTGGAAACATTACATAATAAATATTTGTGTTTAAGTCAAACTGCTGTATAAATATCCTTGAAAGAAAAAGTTATACTAAATATATATAATCTTATGTACAATATTATTTATTAATCAAAACAGTACAATTTAATATATTGGGGTTCTGGGAGTTAAAAGCCTATCTTCCATTCCCTAGCCTTACAATAATCCACTGTTTTTAACGGGAGAAATTTCTCCACTTTACGTTGTGTAGGGAAGTCTACATCCTTACGGTTCCTACCCCCCTATTTAACATTGTCCATCTGAGGGGAAATTCCCTGTTGCAGTAGTTTTGCTATACATTGCGCTTTTGGGATCCCTAACCTCAGTGTAGAATGAGGACCCCCCCGGCACCTGCAATAACGCAGATTATGGTGCTCTTTGGTGGGGAGGCACCAAGCGTAGTGGTTAAGTCCGTTGGGTTGAGGGTTCAAGTCCCTGCTGTTGCACCTTGAGTGAGAAGCTTTACTGCAGTTGCTCCTGTCCAGCCAGCTTTATAAACAGGGACCAGCATTGCTGGGGGTCATCCCCTTGATAAACCAGCATCCCTGTGGTAAACCAGTGTCTGTTGAACTCTGTGGAAACCAGGAGTGAGCCACTGTGGCTTTGGTACAGCCTTTACCTTTCACTTTCACAGAAATAAGCAGTATAAGCTGGTAAAAAAAAACATTCTCCTAAACGTTGATGAAATAACTCTGTTTGGCTTTAACTCTGTTTTAACAGCTGTGTCTTGTTAGCGTCTACCCCTCTGGAGCGAGTGAATGACAGCAAGGACAGGCAGGGAAGGACAGGCGTGCAGGCTCTTACCACAGTCTGCTGATTGACTTGAATGACTTCATCCCCAGCGTGTATCTTGCGTGTCCTGTCAGCTGGAGACTGAAACCAGACAAAGAGAAGAAATGAGCGGCACTGTCCAGAGGAGCTACCACATTCCGGCCTTCCTTTCAGCATCCTACCAGGAATTCTGGTTTGACAGGTCAAATACACAAAATGATAAGACCGACAAGAGAGCAGAAGATGGACCAGTGATGGAAACAACAGCTCCATTTAAAAGATGATGTTTTGTGCTTTCAATGGACCCCCCTACTTCAAGCTCTATTTTTTTCCTTTATTTCCACTCTCGATTCCTTCTGTTCTCCTCAGCCCTGACTCTTGTCCACACCAAACTCACTACACTTCTAAGTTCATAGACGCTTCAAAACAATCCTACTTATAACCATTCATTCAGTGCCTCCCGTTCATCTCCCATCACCCCTTATCTTTCTCATCCTCCTCGGTCCCCCAAAGCCTCTCTCATACTTTTCTTTTAAGATGATCTCACATCCTTCTGCTGCTCAACAAATTCGATATCTGCCTTACTATAAAACTACTCATCGCCCCTTCTCATCCCTCTTGGCATTCCTCCCTAAAACTATTTTCTGCATCTTGATTTCTGCATACTATTCCATCTCACAGTAAGATCTCTGCCGCTTACTCCTTGTATATAGGACATTCTCAATTGGCACTTGAGCGGATTCTCTTTTCCACTGCAATACAGGCTTCTGGGAATTTTAGGCCCTGCTTGAGAAGTTTTGCCCACTTTTTGACCACTCCTTCCAGATTTAATGGAACAGATCTTTCCCCTTCACTCTTCACTCTACTTGAGGAACACCACATCTCCACAGGCGTTCCTCAAGAATAAGAGCTTGGACCTTGTTTGCCTTGTTATCCTGCACTTTGGGGTCTCTTACTTGCTTGTAGTTTCTCCCATCACTTCTACGTTCATGATGCATACTTCTTGCTCTGACATTTTTCATGGCTATCCAACAAACTGAATGCCTCTTCTTGTAGGATACACCCACATCACCTCAAACTCAAGCTCGCACACCTCCAAACTCTTGACAGACCCTTTACCTTCTGCTAAGTCCGAATTCTCCATCACACACTCTCCCTCCTTGCACTGCAAAAGGTTGCCCCTGATCCCTCTCTTTCCCACTCTCAGCACATCTCTCCCCTGACACACCTGACATGCTTTTCCAAACAGAGGAAGACTTTGATGAGGCTTACAGTGTGTCTAATGATCAATGGTGATGCCACTTCCCTATTAATTAACCAACAATCTCAGCTCCCAGGAGAGAGACAGCTATTATTTTTTAAGAGCCATCTATAAATGTCGAAGAACAATACATGCTCCATTATAGCAGTGGGTAGGCCGAATATCCTGGCTGTATGGATCAGGCATTTTGAGGTGTGCCTCATCTGATGTTTTTTTTAATTAGAGACCGGCAGCATTTACCACACATGATGCATTCTAGTTTGATGGCACTTCCTGTAAAGCTTGCACGTGGGCGACTCTGCAAGCGGCGATCGTGACACTACGAGATGTGAAATAAACGTCTGACGAGGTCTTTGCGGAGACTCCGCACATGGAACCTCTCCCTTCTGCCGTAACTCGAAGATTGCAAAGCCATACTCACGTTTTCTGTGGTCCCCGTAATCACATGGAGCCCATCGTAGGTTGATTTAATGTACATGCCCTGAAAAGAAAAGAACCGTGACTACATTTTCTCACAAAATTCTCCAGGGTCACAAATCGACGACTATCGATGTGACATTCAAATCCCCTGAGCAAAGAAGGGCTCAATTGAATAAGAGTAACAAAATAAATTGCTGTACCATATTTGGATTTTTCATTTTCTCTCTATCAAAAACTAAAATGCATTGTATATAATACATCATACTTTGAAGAACTCTTAAGCATTCATAATAATTCACCTCAGTACATTTATTTTTCAATCAGATTTTAAAAATAAAGATTTATAGCCACTTCAAAAGTCTTGGGCAAGAAGACCTGTACTAGCTTCAGAAAAGATACAGTGGTAGTCTGTCCAAGCAGCACCTTGAGATCATTACCAAAAGCTTTGCTTTTGTATCTGTATAAGCGCATGGCCTGTGTTTAAAAAAATCCTGTGCCATTGCGTGAGAATTTAGAGAACAGCAGGCAGATCTTACCAGTCCTTCCCCAGGCCTGATGTTGGTCAGCTGTACCTCCTCCAGACAGGTACATTGGCTCATGAAAGGATCAGAGGTAGTCCTCATGGTCTGGTCACAAATTCCATTCAGGACCTTGGACTGAAATCCACACAAACCAGGAACCGTAAAGACCAAACACCACTTCACAGTATTTAGAAATTAAAAGGCAGATGACAAAGAATATCCTTTATATTTCTTAACTGTTCTTTATACTCATTCCTTAAAATGTAATTTTCAACATTTTTATATGTTCCTAGCAGTCTCTCACTGGGGAAAATCTTTGCTATCTATTTCTACCTAACCTTTCTATTGAATTATATGATGGTCCCCATGGAAGAAGAATTTTTAATGTTTTATCAGTCTGCCCTACAGCCCCAGTGGAGTTAAAACAAGGTCTAGTGGGAAAGGCACTCCCTTATTCTAGATAATGATCTTTGTCTCCTCTCTGCCAGCCCATCCAGCAACTAAGTGATTTGGTGATCTCATTTAGCTGCTTCTTGAAAGAAGCCAGGGTATCGGCTTCAGTAAGGCTGGGTGAGCTTTACGAGAGTTTGGATTTTAAAAACTTCCATTTTGTGGGACAATAAAACTCATTAGTATTTAGTCTTTTATGTCTCAGAAAGGAGGAAGCCTACTGTCACAGAATTATGTCTGGTTAATGTCGCAGGCAGGAAGTTCTGATTAATGGGGCTGCAAATTCGGCAGTCTGTGCATGGAACAGCCAAATCTGGTATACATTACAGAAAAGCGATACAAGTACAGCCTTTTCACACTATCGAGCATTACTCCTTTCCTCTCATTCAAAGAGAAGCACCTAACCCCTTTTAAGAGCTACAACTATCGTGATTGTCAGGGACACAGTAAAAAAACATGCAATACTTACAACTTCAAGGATTGTTTCCTCCATTTCATAAACTGTGCAATCCTGAAAAGAAGAAAGTTTAGGATAGGATCAGATAGAGTGCTGGACTCACTATTGTATTGAAAAATACCTTTTACGACATGCACAATTATCAGAGCCACCGGACACTGTATAATTAAACAATAGGAGCTAGAATTTATAGAAATGTGTCATTTTACTCCTGAAAATAATATACAATATGGATGAGGCAGCGACAAGTGATATTTGCTGCTTTGGCAAATGAAGGATACAGAAGTTTCCTTCTAGGCCTCAGGTGAAGCAGTAACATTGGATCTGCACTACGTGCACCTGCTTTGCCAAAGAGCTCAGTTTGGAACAGCGCTGCCACGCTGTGACCCAGTCTTCTTCACACAGGAAATGGTGGACAGCAGACTTACACAGAAAAGTCATCAAATAATAGGTTATTTGAGTTGCTGAAGACATTTTTTTACAAGCGCATAGCAACTGGAATAACCGCATTTTTTCATAGAATGGCAATACAGTTGTGGGAAAACTTCCATTACAGGCACTAAATCATAGCCTTCCTGCTAGAACTCTAACTTATAGGGATACATAATAAGGCCTAAGAGGTCAGTACAGGCATCCAGAATATTAGCGGAAGAGGACAAAGACAGAATATCAGCAGTTCAGAACAGAAATTCCCACACTGTGTACAGCAAAACAGCACAGAAATTAAAAGTAGGCATTTTTACTGCACAATATAAACTCGGTACAACTGAAAGAAAGAACTTTTAATAGTCCAATTGATGCGATTATCAACAATGTGCTTTTATCTAAGAGGAGATGTCAGGCTCTTAGAACTTTTGCGCTGACAGTTTAAGAGGGAGGACTGATTGTTTTCATATTTCCTAACCTTGCACATTCCACTGTCCAAGAGGCGGGACTATCCAAAACATATAAACATTAAATGCCAGCTTAATGCTGTCTTTGCACAGACAGCATAAGCTCAACAGTCAACAGAAGCAGATGACCTGGCAAAAAAAATAAATTTTAACTGCTCTTCTAAAAAAAGCATTTCATTCCATCTCTCCTAATCTCCAAGGGAAAAAAAAGTGTTTCACTACCCTCATTTACGAAAGACTACAGCAGCAAGTCTCTATTGTCGAATCATGCTCCATTCACTCATTCAGGTCAAACACAAAACAAAACTCCCCCGATTCTCCAAAATACATAGATGCAACCTGATCTATTCTCCTCCCAACACTTGGGACATTAGATTGGCACACTGTGGTCCAAACAAACGTCAGAAATATTGAGGACTGGACAGATTTGCGATGACAACTTTTTGCATTTAGTTTTTTTTATAGACCAATAAGCTTATTATTATAATAACGATCATCTCCCCAGTGCAACAGGGCTCTGTGGCACCAAACCTTTTACAGAAGTGATGTGGGCTCTCGACACCTAGACGTGGTGGAAGACCACTCTCTTGGGTGTCACCACTGTCCGTGGGTGTCTCTGTGTGGCTCTGAGCCATTCAGCCTACATGACCATCCCCTGGCAGAAGCAGACCAGAGCAGAGCAGAGCAGCACTGGTCACAGCCGAGTTAAAAAAAAATGACAAACAAAGACCCACTGAGTAGTACTGATCAAGAGGGCTTCCACTTATCGACCAACGTGGGGCCAAAAGCTCCAAAGCAGAATAATATCAGGTCATAAAGTCTATTTTCACGACTGGTACAAAGAACATATTCATTCACAAGTCTTCTTAATGACTTACAAAACATAAAATCAGAATTACATTTCCAAATCAGTCAGCCTCAACATTTGTTTAATCAAACATTTGCTTTAATACCTTCTTTGCATATTCTTGGCAATAGAAAACTTGTCAAGGTTTCTTGAAACTACAGAACTGTGAGCTATTGGAAAACCTGTTCTCCTTTCTCGGGTGTCATCTCGACGAACTTTTCTATCAAGTTCAAACCGCAAGAGATTAATACATTGAGAGAGGTAGGAACTGGGGTAGTCAGATTACATTTTGGAAAACAGCCTAGTTCTGCTTACTCTCTACATAGCAACTGCACAATTGATAAACTTGTTGTGGGTCATTACCTTGCTGTATTTTCTAGATTTTTAATTCGTACTGTAGCATATTAGTAAACGTATTTTGTGGGGCCAGAAAAAGTGTTCAGATGTTTTATGATGCTTTGCTTATGGAAACAAGACACTAGCAAAGGATTTTTTTTTTAGTTAACTCGGAATATTCCTCATGATTGTGATTTTCTGGGGGGCTGATTATTATGTTCAGTAACCTTAAGTATTTAATTCTACAACAGTATAATGGTGGCATTTTCCAACACTGGAAACGGGATACAATTATACAGGGGATATCCCTGTACTGTTATAAATTCCACGATTCTCATCACTTACACTCAGCAAGCATTTTAAGCAAAATCCAATGGAGGCCGACGTATCTATTGTTGGCCAAGGACATAAATTTCAGCAGGTTTTGTTGGAACTCTGTCTAACATGAAGTGTGTCCTCACACGAAACAAGGTCCCTGACCTACTTACCACAGTCGTGTAAAACCCATTGAATTCGACAAAAGAGCTCTTGTGCTGCCTCAGGCTTCCAGAACACAGGGACTCACTCGACTCTTTTATCCTCTGTGCAGTTAACCGAGTCACCTAGATGTTACTGTTTATAAGTTACAATGCTTTTGCCTTTAATGCGTTTAAAAAGAGGTTAACCAGTGCTGCATTAAGACTGAGCACGTCTAGACTGCAGGGGTTTCCCTGCTGCTTGTGATGCATTCTCTGAGGAACAGTGAGCAGCTGATGGAAAATAAATCTACTGGATGAAAAATTTAAACTTCAAACAGCTACCTGGGAAATTTCAACTCTGCTTTCAACAACCCAAACCCTCTATAATAAATCTCAGCCCTGGAAATCACCAACATCAATAACTGGAATACCACTGTTCACCTGAAATGTAATAAATATTCCTAAACATTTAATACACCAGCTGTCAAAGGCATGTAAAAAAACTCTGGCAAATTAATGGCAAGCTCTGTTGTTCAGTTTTCATGGTGCACTCACAATACCAGATCGCATTTTTCAGGGTAACAGAAGATAAACCCCTGTATACAAGAGAACCCTGCTCTGAACTTTCATCCATTTATCGTGACGATGTAATAGATTGCACAAAAGCGAATATAATAAGGAAATCCTTGGACAATTAAAAAAAGACAGAAAATTATACTGCTTTATTGTCAGGACAGAAATGGGTTAAAAAATGTACAGAAAGGAATATTACTAGTAGTGCTACAAGAGGTTAAACACACAGCTTCTTTACACTGCATTATCGCTAAGCAGACAGCAAACTCACCTTAAACCAGCAGTGTGAAAACATTCAAGGAAAGAAACAGAGAACATATGGTGACACAATCATGGAAATGAATGCTGGCCAAGTTCTGACTACCAGAGGTTTTATGGATTGGTGAACTCTCTTTCTCAGATTAATGTCTGACACTGAACATGGATGCGGGTGCAGGCAGAAGGCACACTGCTGTCTTGAAAAACTTTCCTATTACAGTATGTGCTCAAGTATTTGGCAAATTGTACAAACCCATTGAGCAACACAGATACTAGAGGCCAGGCAAGAAAGGCTTAGAAATAAGAATAGGGGCTAGTAATAAAGAGAGCATACTGACCTTTTGAACTGTGGTTGTTAGATCGAGGCACAGTTGAATGATTTTGTTCTTTGTGGAGGAGAAATCACTGATCCCTGTCAGGGGTGTCCTGTAACCAAAAAAAAGGGACTGAAACAAAAGATGGTCACAGAGCAAAACTGAACTTGTGACTGTGGCGATATCGTACATCCGCCATCGGATGTGAAATAGTCGATGAACTGAGATTCCGACAACAAATCCTGGAGCATTTCCACAACTGCTACCCATTTTCGTACTGGTGAGGTGACAAATTTACTTCCCGGTTTTGGCTACTGGATTAGACGGTCATAACTGATTCCACATTACACAATAGTCAGGATATAATATAGCACCAAAGAGCTTTTGCCATCTTTGACATTATCTGAAAAACGAATTGGGAGCCAGGAATTCGATTTTTGAGATAAATCCTTCCAATAAGAGGTCATCGAGAGACTTTCTGGAAGTAAGAATCCCACAGTACCAGTGCATGTACCGGTTACATATGGCAATGAAGTTCAAGTTCAAGGTCACTGCTCATACAGTATCGTGTGGATCACTGTATGTGAGGGTGACGGAGTCCAGCTTTCTGTTTTAACGTTACCTCCTGAACTCAGGCCCCAGTTATCTGCAGGCTCTGGGAGAACGAGGGCGGATCCCTTTACCGCTGCTCTAGCAGGGGCACGCTTGGGTTTACCTGTCCAGCCATGCCAGCAGAGCCTTGGCGGTCCCTATGAGCTCCACGACGGAGGTGAGGAACTCGTTGGGGGGCTTGCGCGAGGCCGTGCCGTCGTACGCGGGGCTCCTCCTCCGGCTGGCGGTGGAGTTCTGGAGGTTGTTGGCCGAGGCCCTCATCTTCGCCACCAGGTCCTTCAGGTTGCTGGTTTCGAGCCCGTAGTTCTGAGAGAAGAAAAACCGGCTTATAGAGAGAGCGGAGGCTCCTGACTACAGACGCCTTGAAACAGTGGAACTCGGACAACGGGAAAAGGGGATGCAATTTAGAACTCAAATAAACCACTTCAAGAAAACGTAAAATGCATCTCAGAGCCTCGGCCAACAACCTCCAGAACTCCATGTCAAGCAGATAATACTATTTATAAACAGCCCTTATGTCCTTAATTACATCGTATGAATCCTACTGTCATTCTAAATTACAGTACAATATTAATTTTAATAGTATATTTACTACAATTCTGTTAATGGTAACGATGCAAGATTTGTAATTTGTTGCTCAGGTAAAAAAGTTTGTATTGCTTACACAAATGCCACACACACACACACCTATGTGTAATCAATCCAGAGTTTGCTTTCTATTTGTTATTCAAAATGCCAGCACCACCCATTAAAAAAATACAATTGCATGCCACCTGCTCTGAAGAAAAACACAATTGCCTCTCACCTGCTCTGGGCAACATCTGCAATTTTACCCTCATCAATTTCTTCCCACAGAAGAAAGGAATTCCTTACGACTGACAGTGCTCCCGTTACAATTCAAAGAATGCTTCAAACATTCCTCATTCTGAGAAAAGTTATGACAGAGTTAAGATAAAGTATATATACTTGAAACTAATGAAGCTGCGCCTGTGGCTGGAAGGTTGCAGGTTCAAATCCCGCAGCCAGCAGAGGAATCCTACTCCGTTGGGCCCCTGAGCAAGGCCCTTAACCCCAACTGCTCCAGGGGATCCGTAAAAATGTCTGACCCTGCGCTCTGACCCTCAGCTTCTCTCCCTGTCTGTCTCATGGAGAGCAAGTTGGGGTATGCAAAAAGACAAATTGTATATGGCCAATACAGTGATCTATGGTTATACAAGATTGGCTGTCACTATTCGGTTATAGAGAAATACCAGTTTTTGTAGGAGAATGCAGCTTCAACATGAACCAGGGTGCAAAAGGGAAACTACGTGGAAGCACATTTAGGATCAAGAAAAGGAGGTACTTCTTTACACAAAGAGCTGTGGGAGTATGGAACAAGCTCTCAGCCAAGTTGGTGAAGCCGATACCCTTGCTTCTTTAAAGAAACGCCTGGGCAGGTATCTTAATACTACCAAACAAGCTATATGAGCCTCTCATTTCTACAGTAACTGAGCACATAAGAAAGGTTAAAGAACAGGCAGTCTTATTTCCTCAAGATACAGACAGGCAGATATAGCAAGAACAGGAAATCCTACACAGCACAAATTAATGGATTTTCATGCAGTGATGGTAGAGGAAAAGCACACATTTATGCTAGAAAATAATATCCAGCATATCCCAGAACCCAAAGTCTAGAACCCCAAACAGAATCTCCATTGTAACGAGAGTGAGTGCTGTCTTGACACAAGACATCAGATAGGCATTGATCCTGGTCACATTTTCTCCCATGACTCTGATGTAACGGAAGGAATGCGTTTATTTCGAGCGTAGACTGACAGAGCGAGGTTTACAAAGGGACACCTTCTGTTTCTGGCAAATCTCACTTCAGGAAGTGTTGTGTTCCTGTCAGGAGCCCTGTGAACTGAGCGCTTGAACGGGTTATAAAAATAATTAATGACCCGCTTTTTCTCATGAAAGGGATTGAGCACAAATCCCCTTAAGCTTACGTTTTGCTGTAAGCATTTAGAAAACAATAACTTGTTACAGAACACAGAAGACCGAGTGCAGTATTGCTTGTTTCCTGTTCTCTACTTGTTACAGCAATGCGACACATGCTATATTTTCACCTGGCACAGACGCTTATGGCTTTAAACTGCCTTTAGGAATAGTTTTCCATAGCAGACAAAAATATCATATGATTTGGAAATTGCTGAGGATAGCACTTTTTCAGTATTTCTGAAGCAGGCACACAACATCGACTCGTCCAATTCTTCAATGGCATATGCATCGTTTTATTTTTGTCAAACCCAGAGAGCTCAACAGCTAGTCATCAGGAACAAATTAAGATCAAACATTCCTCCCTTCTTAATCATTAACTTGCTAACCACATACAAAGAGACACAGATGTTAAGCTGCCTTGTTATATGGTGGTAAATCCTAGAACGCAAATATGTGTTCAAACGTGACGCAGGTGAGGCGAAAATTAATTCAATTTTTCTAAAAACTAGAAGATTACTAAACCTAGGCAAAGAGATGTAAATAATGCTTTCTGGGAGGAGAACTGCTTAAGCCTCTCTAAAATGGTCATAGCAGTCACAATATGGATTTCCTGCGCACCACTGAGACAGGAATACACTTAATACTCCATAAAGGAAATGGCATCAACAAAACTGTAATGGCTTTTCCACTTAACGTCGAGGAACTAGCCAGTCCAGACTGGTAACTCTGACAGGTGGGGGCTCCATCTGTTTCCTGCTTGTTAACAGACACACTACAGTACATTCCATTCTGAAAGCACAAGACCACCAAGAAACACAGCTTCCCTGAAGATTTCAACCCCATCCTCTGGCCAGCAGGCTAATAACATGCCAAAGCACTTTGAGACAAAGTGATTTTATCCCCCCCCCAATGACTGAAAGCAGAAACCTATCGTAATTAGGATTTAAGGCCAGTCACTGCAAAAACCATTGGTCATAAACCACAAATACAGAAACTGTGATGCAGAACTCATTTTTTTTGTCATGATTTAGCTCCATCATGAAGGTGCTAATTGATTGTTAACATGCATTCCTCAACAGGTGATTTTGACATTTTGACACCTTTTTGGGTTCAACCCGTGTACTGTACCTCACTAACCTAAATGACAACGATACTCTGAACATGCCTACAGTACACTGCACCTGCATCTAACGTTTCCCATCCCCAAACATGAGAGTGCACTCACTGCAGAAACATGGGAGTCCCACTGGACAAACTCATTAGATCAGACACTGATCTCCATTTCACCAACATTTCCAAATAAAAACAAAAGTATTGGAGACATGTTTTTTCAATAGAATGAAATTCTTTTCTTGAGTAATTGTGGTAAACATAGGAGTTAATAATTGAAAAGCGGAATGTGCTCTGTACTGCGTGAGGCATGTACACCATACTGGCAGCTGCTTTTGGTCTCTTTCCTGTGAAAGTGAAAGAGTGATTTGAATTTAACCCTCTGTGCTACAGATACACTGGTCCTATGCATGTATCCAGTCCATAGGCTACAGACTTTCTGCCCTTATTTTTACTTCTAATCCCTTTGTTACCACAACCCTAGGCAAATAATTCTTCTGTAACAAAACATTCACAATTAAGATGCTTCTTTGTTCCCAGTTAACAGACCTGATATTTAAAATACAATAAAACATTCTTGATCTACCTGAAATCATGAATGATACTTTGGGGGTATAATCCTATGCACAATAAATTAACAATTAATATCTACTATGTCTTTTTAGGGCATATTGTAATCATTAGCAGATTTCAGTTTAATTTGTGCTTTCTTGAGAATGCTCCCTCAACACCTACACATGGACACTCCTACTTCCCTCTGCTACCAGCCCCACTAAGGCGCAGAACGATTATTTATCTACAAGAATAAAATCATTGTGAGTCACACATCCTAAAGACCATTAATTACTTTGAGGTTATGCATTTTTGACTTCTAAATTAAATTGAGTTCACAAAAATCCCATAACGAACTTTCTTGTGAAACCGTTATTCAGGTTACTCAGCGGCACAAAGGAATATGTGATCAATCCCCAGCACTTGGTTGCACCTCGTCTGCAGAGGTGTGCATAGGCAGTTCGAGGCCTATAGTACCTGTAATTCAAGATTCTCAGTGTAACAGACAGGCTGACCTGAAAAGAATTTACTACACCAGCATGGCTGTTTTAACATGTGAAATCCATCATCAGCCTGGCTGAATATTGGACACTGCTGGTTTGTATCAAATCGTTTTTTTTTATTAATTGAGAAGGAAGCCCAAGACCAATATTATATAAAATTATTTGATGTTATACTGTTCCAGTGGCACATAAATCTGCCCCATAAAGATCACCATATTATCTCCTGATCATTCTCTGCATAGCTGCAGTGAATAGGAAAATATTTTAGACATATAACATAAGATGACCTCAGCACTCAAGACTGTCCTTTACACTTGCAGTAGCTTTGACTATTTAACAAGAAGTTAAATGATATACAATTTTACTCTGCATACTTCTGTAAAGCTCTTTCCTTATTAAGCAGGACCTAACACATTATATCAGTGGTATGTTGAATATTTCCTATGGTATGATTCACTTAACATTCTTTCCCATTGTGGCAACACTGAGCACAGCCTTCTGGAGTCCGTTCAATATATTCACTGGCTCAGACATTTAGTAAGAATGTATTTTGAATGACATTTCTGCAATCCAGCCTTTTAATTGAAGGACTTATACCTTTGTATCGCATGGTTTCTTAATTGCAATAAACCAAAAAAGTCAAAATAATGAAGGTGTTGACTAATTTAAATTAAAAGTCATGCCAGGGGTCGAGTACACAGTGCAGATGACATGAAAAGTGAATTTTCTTATATAAATCAACAGACGTTGTGAGCTTCAAACTTACACAGCAGCCCTTAGCCTCTTTATGAAGCGCCAAACTGATTTGATTGCTGTGGATGTTCAGTCACTTGGATGACTTTATAAGACTGCCACCACGTGCATCATTGGTGCCAAGAGCAAAAAAATGAATCCCCGCAGAGAAATATCACTCCAGTGAAATCATTAAAATCAGCATAATCCTTTTATCTGCATTGTCTGCTGGTTTGAGTCAAAACCTGCTAACCATAAATTATCCTGGATTCACATAATTGGTAACAGTCTTTCCCGGGAGATTAGAAAGCTTTTGGAACTTCTGCTGGTTTCCTAGTGAAGCCCGGAGTAAGAGACGGACCAAATTTGGGTGTACAGTAGGAAGCCGACAGCTGACCTGACATTCCAGAGAAAGTGCTGTAATCCTTTAATTCCTCAGAGCGGCCCGCGTTCTGCGTGAGAACGACCCCCTCCCCCTTCAGAGCCAGGCGGACTGGTCCTTTAAACACGCACAAGCTTTTATTTGGGGCTTCAAGTCGCAAGATCAGAATTATGTTCCGCAGTGTTTCTCCGTCTTGTGAGCAACCTTATTGCTTATCGTGCTTTACTCTTCCTGCTTTTTCTTTTGCTGTAGCTGGCAAGATATGGGTTCCTGTGGCTTTTAATGGTGGTTCGTTATTTGCTGGTGCAGCATCTTGAGCTTCTGTAATGTCCTTTCACAGGTGATCACGAGGATCGGTGAAGAGGAGCGAAGTCACTTACCTAAGGCTTTTAGGTGGTGAACTGCGCTATTCTCCACTGAAGCCCATACAACACCTGACGAGCTTAATCAACTCATCTCCTCCAGAGCACTGCACACTAGACAGACTCATTCCATTCACTGCACTAGACAGATCCACTGAGAACCGCTATCTCTTGTGCACCATCATGCCAAAATATTAGCCAATCATATTTTCCATACATATTACCAGTCCTGTAAAGTAGCAGCAGACCAGACTTTGCTAGGGGTAGAAAGGCTAATGCAACTTACTTTAAACAAGACATCATTGCACATGCTTGTGATGCATTAATGAATGCATGGTTAATAACTCATTTTAATTAGCCTCACAGTTTTACCGGCCGTGGTGGATTAAAACAAAAACAGCAACATGAAAGCCAGTTTGGGCCACAAGAATCGACAGACCCAGGGGTCACATAGCAAGGTTCATGGATTCTCAGGGACACCTGTAAACATCTAGCGTGTTGATTATTGGAAATGCATTTCCATCAAAGATGTGAACTGTAATATGTTTCTACAAAAGCTTACAGTTTACAAAACCTGCATTGAAAGGGACTCTGTAACCTTTATTTTGTTCAAAACCGCATTCTGTACAAACACTTTGCCTAGGAGGGTGCTGTTATATCTAGGTTCTGATACACAAGGGAATAATTAATTTTAACAGACCTTTCATTGTTTTTAAAAGCCTTTTAAGTACATAAATGCTAATGGATCAAGCTACTGTGCAATGGGCAGCCTTATTCATTTCCCCATCTTCTCTAGCAGTCCCGAGAGGGCTTTTCAGAAGAACAGACTGTCTGGGGTACTTAATCTGCGGGTAAATTTAAATCAGAACAATTACTGAGTGTACACTCGTACACATCCACAGCTCAGGTGGCTAAAGACTAAGGACCCAAGTAAAGGAAGCCAGCGAGGGCTGGAGAGACTGACCAGAGCACAAAGCAGATCCACTGCCTCCAGGACAAGCTCCTGGTGCCCAATTCTCGTCACGCCCAGCTCCTCCAGGTCCTGGTGAGTGATCTTCAGCAGCTGCTCCCCACTGATCTTCTCCCGCTCGAAGTTGTGGACGTACTGTTGAAGGCTGTCGTCCAGGCCTGCAGCAGAAGAACAGAGCTTCAGCAAAAAGCCCCTTTGAACCAAAACAGGTTGCCCTGTTGTCAGGAGGTATTTGAAAATCATATCGAACAGGACTTCTGGCAGTGTAAAGATGCATTCAATCCTATGATAACCCTCCTCATACCAGAAGGTGAAAAGTGTAATAAATAATTCAGCATGTCAACTCCTTCAGTACAGTATGTCGGGGTTTTAAGATATTCATCAGTACAAGTCTTGTACTGTATTTCTGTTTTATGGTCTCAAAGCCTGGAGAAAACTGCTAAAACTACTGGAAAAGAGCTCTTCTTAACAGTTATCTATTAACAACGTCTCATAATGGAGGGAAACTGGCTTATTTGTATTAAAAAAATGCAGAAAACAAGTGCAGCAGATGTGCAGGTCATAAATAACACACTGTCTGTATCCCGCAATGTTTGTTTGGAATGGTATCCAACAGATGGCCATTTAGTATTTACTGCCGAGAACCACTTTTAAACCATCAGCTAATATTTACCGCGATAGTTTTTACAGACCTTTACAAGCATAACGCCTAGCTCCTAATATGTCTAAGATACGAACAAAAAATAAACTTTCAAGTCTTTTCCACAAGCAACAGCAAATGTCAGCAAACTGTAGCTGTGATCCCAGCCTCTATAGCTCACACAGCACTATGTTCTACAGGTTTCTGGAGAGAACTGAACAGGACTCTGTAAGCTTTATTTTTTGTCTAAACAGCATACGGCACAAACACACTGCCTAGGAGGGTGCTGTTATATCTGGATCCTGATACATGCCAGAATGATTAATTCTAAAGGACCTTTTATGATTTAAAAAAAACCTTTAAGCATATAAATTCTAATCCTCACCTCTTTTTCAGCATTAAACTGTCGAGTATTAAACTGATCGTGCTATGGTTACAACACCGAAGTGCAGTTCTGAAAATAATTCAAGTCTGCCAAGTCTTAATGCTTGCATGACATGCGAGTTGCTGCACTGGGTGTCTTGTTACTGCTTAGACAAGCTGTATATGTGCTAAGGTCATGAATGACAATGTACTGTACCTTATCATGTTTCCGATACAGGAGAGAGCTAATCTGATGGAGCCCAAGTGTGAAAGGCAGCCAAAGCTTTATAGCAGGTAATGTTTCCATAATGCTATACAAAAACAAAATGGCTTTAGCACAAAACGTGCAGCCTCTCTTGACCTCTGCAATTTCCATTTGGAGGACACTGACTTCCAGTATCATTTTTAAAGGATGCACTAAAAAAAGCTGACAAGCTGCAGTTCCCCCCTACACACACACACACACTTTCACAGGAATGCACAGGCTAGCCTTTTTTGTCTTTATTCAGTTTCTCACAAGTGATGGTAGAAAGTACTTAAAAGCAAAACAAGCCACTGATAATACACTCTGTAACGTATGGTTTGATTTGCACATACTGTAGGAAATTTTAAAAGACTTACGATTTCTGACCATTATTGGCCATGCAATGTGCTGTGTTAACAGAACCTTCACTGTGGACTGATGCCATCCTTCAGCGGACGTTTAAGACGCTGCAGTGAAGGAGACTTAAGGGCATCTCAAATTACAGTGGAGTGGGATCTAGAGCCCTGTTCCTTCCTGTGCTCTACTATTTTCTCTCATTATAGTGTCACTGCACAAGAGTGAAATTAACATCCTGAAGACAGCATAATAAAGTACTTTACACGGAATTCAACAATAGAGAAATATATGCATGGTATCGGCACTTGAGTTTTCTTTTTGGATATTATGACCAGGATCATTGAAATAAAAACTTAAAAAGCCACAGATGTTAAGACTGGCGAGCACCTCATGGACGCTCATGGAACAGAAGTGGCAGGTTGCTACGGTATGGCCTTAATAATGTTTCCTTCCAAATGATTTTCCACTCCAGGATGGGCCTGTTCAGTGCTGTAAAGAGGCAACTCTTCCCTCCGTGCCAGAATTGCCAAACCAATGTCCCAGAACGGTGGTAAGGGACCATGCTGTAAGAGGCACTATGATCTTCCTGTTCAGACATGACAGATCTCACAGCAGATGAAAGAATAGCAGTGGCATTAACCATGGTGTTGTGGCTGAATTCCACTCTGGCTTGACAAATCAGGCCTATCGAAAGTTCTCCCTTAATTCAATCAGTTATGCAAAGCCTTTGCCATATCTGCTGTGCGGTGGGGAGCATGCATAATAGCTCCTACACTTCAACAGTGGATAAAGTGGGTTCCCTCCTATGCAAGTGCATTTTGATCCTTTTGGATGGGGGATAAATGCATTTATTAATACTGTTTCTCTTATTTTTCCCGTAATGCACCTTCACGAATCTCCAAACCATAAGGTGGAGATATGAACCTTTGTCAGAAAGAGGACAAGAGAAAAACAGTGGTCTGGCTACACTTCACTAAAGCCTACTGCTCACAATAAGGAAGTCCAGCAGATCGCTGTAGAAAGACCCAGCAGATAATCACCTAAAGTTAACTTAAAAGTAATTGCTTTAGGACCACCAATGTGCTCCCATTATATTGTAGTCTCAATAGAATAAATGAAGAATCCAAGAGTGATGTTAAAGCTTTATAATACATTCAACATCTTCTGTCAAATATCAGTTTTACAGGTTCATCCACAGGTGCACCGAGTCTCAGCACACAGCATGGGTTTACAAATCCAGCTTCTCACATCCTTTAGTTTTTAGTTATGAGCAGAAGCCTTGGATTTCAAACAGCATCCCTTCCTGTGTGTATTCATGCACCAAATGACCTGCCTTTTAACTTACCCAAAAACTAATGAAATGCGGAGCCCCAGAGCCAATGCAGGTCATTTCTGGAATGCTAGTTCCCTCAGTGCTTGAAGTCTAATTGGGATCTTTTAATGTCCAGAACTTCAAATAACCAAGCGCACAGACACCCTGCCATCTCCCACAGGCCGGCACTAATGGAAACTAATTGACTGGATCCTGCTGGCTGAGAAGAAACCCTGGGTCTTCGTGTCAGAACCAATTGCACACGAAAGCTTCAGGAGGTGTTGGAAAGCCTTACTCACACGGCTGTCTTCACAGGAAGAAAAAAAAGACGGGTAAAAAAAATGTAACAGTTAAAATGAATGACTCTTTAAGGAGTGCTGTGGACACACTTTTTTCTTTTCAAGTTAATATTTCCGCACTTGATTGTGAATGTGAAGAAGAGTACTTCACAAAACCCTCTGAAACGCTCTTTAAAAATGGCATCCCAGTGCAAACAGCTGGGATGATCTTTTATGGACCTGTAAATTGTACTTAACACACACACAAGCATTTAGTGAAATTCTGTGAACATGCAGTAAAACACCTATGGCACACCATTCAGAGTGCAGTTTAATTTTGCTTGTAACTATAGCCTCCCCCCAAAAATGCCAGCCAAGCACCAAATAAACAAGCTGGAGAAAAATGAGGAAATTTTATTTGTCCGTATTGTATTTACAATAACATTCTTGCAAGACGCTGAAAAACCCATATGGATTGCATTACAAATTCATTGTTCTGGTTCCTGTATGCTTTATCTGAACACAGTACAAAACTGAAAAGTATCCTTGTAATCCTTCTAAGTAAGGGACAAATACAATCTTTTGGGAGTTCTGTACAAATGATTCAGAATCAATCCAATGTTCGTAATCTGCATTAAATTTGCAAGTTATTTACCAGTGGTTTTACTGACTTTAAAACTAAATGTGGTAGATTTTTCTTCAATAAGGTACAGAAGCTCTACGGCTGAATGCTTATTACAGCTTCCTTATCCCCGAGAGCAAAGTTACATGTCAAACCCTCTTCCTATTGCTTGATTTCAGCTATAAGGAAAAATGATTATATCAGTCAAGAGTCTTCAAGGATTGTAATGAACATTCCTGAGGGAAAACAAAGCGGGCTGCTTTATGGAAAATAATAATAATCAATAATAATTGCTTACACTTATATAGCACTTTTCTGGACACTCCACTCAAAGTGTTTCACAGGTAATGGGGATCCCCTCCACCACCAGTGTGCAGCCCCACCTGGATGATGTGACGGCAGCCATAGTGCACCAGTACTCTCCCCACACTCCAGCTCTCAGTGGGGAGGAGAACAGGGTCATGAAGCCAGTGCAGAGATTGGAATTATTAGGAGGCCATGACTGGCAAAGGCCAGTGGGAAATTCGGCCAGGACGCTGGGGTTACACCCCTACTCTTTTCGAGAAACACCCTGGGATTTTTAATGACCACAGAGAGTCAGGACTTCGGTTTTACGTCTCATCCGAAGGACGGTGCCCGTTTACAGTATAGTGTCCCCGTCACTATACTGGGGCATTAGGACCCACATGGACCACAGGGTGAGCGCCCCCTGCTGGCCCCACTAACACCTCTTCCAGCAGCAACCTTAGTTTTTCCCAGGAGGTCTCCCATCCAGGTACTGACCAGGCTCACACTGCGGAGCTCCAGTGGGCTGCTGGTGGTGAGCTGCAGGGCAATACGGCTGCTGGCGAGAAGCATGACCCTCTCTGACAGCGCCAAACGCCTGCAAGTGCCCAGGGGGTTGCAGGAGTCAATGGGCGCCGACAGCCGGGGAAACCCTGACTGACCACTCATCCACCACCAGCGGTGCGTCAGATTCTGGGTGATGAACACAACGAGCAGGAGTCGCTCCTTCAGTCTTCACCCAGGGGGGTGAGAGCTTGGAAGAAGCTTCCCAGCCATGAGGTTGAAGCTGCTGCTTTGGGCTTCATTCAAGAGGAGACCGTGGAATCAATTAACAGTCAAATGGAGCAGAAGGGCCCCCTCTCATGTGAAGCCACCCTTCGGTTTGAGCTACAGAAGTAAGAACACGGAGCGCCTAGTGGAAAGCCAAAGTGGTGAACTGGCAGAAGCAGAAGACGTGTTTTGAAACTGATCGGCAGCAGCTTGGCCACACACACACACCTCTCCAGACAGAGGCCTTCTGATTTCCACACAAACCAAAACATTTCCTGCCTCACATCCTTCAGAAACCGAAAGTGCAGAGGACTTTCAAGGATGAGCTCTTAGAGGAAGAAAATGTGCTAGTATTTGAAGAAATTGCATGCGGTTACTCCCTGATGCTGGAGGAAACAGTCCTCAGTATTCTCAAATCACACAAGTACATTAAATAAGATCTCATTTCAGACCATTAGACTTTTAAAGCAAGCAGGTTTTTGGAAAACCAGTGCCCTGTCACAAAACACCCCTGCAAAACTGCAATATGAGATAGGAACGGTTCTCCTCATGCCCTGTCGGCAGCAATTGAGACAAGAGTTTCTGTGACCTCCACATCTGCTCTGCTAGGACGCTGTAGACAACCACCACATGCACCTGAAAGTGAAACCAAGAACTCTGAAATCTCAGATGAATCAGATGTTTATTTTTCCCCCCATCCCTAAATCACAAGTGTGATGAGCACAAAAGCAAACGGAGATAAAGAATCACAAAAGCCAAGCTGTTTGGGTTTTCATTGCATGGGAATGAAAACTGTTGTCACCTGTGGGGAAAACAAAAAAATGTCCTTCATCCCGGTAGGGTATTTCATTCTGAATGAAGCCATCTGCCCCCTGCTCTGTTGGAGGGGCAGTGGGAAAAAGAGCCCACTACAATAGGGGAGTCACTGTAACCGCTTGTGGCTTTCATACTCCCCAGTCCGCAGGGATTTAAGGAATGCCTATTGTTATCGGAATTCTGTTGACGCAACTACAAGAGTGCACAATGAATCTGCAAGGCACCTTTTAATGGATGTCAAATTCTTGGTGTACATCCAGTAGACAAGTAAAAATATACTGTTTCCTACGTGAACACAAATAGTAACTAGGAGTGAAACTGAAAAGGTTTATGCTAAAAATAACATGGTACATAATGTAATAATGATGTACAAGGTTTTTGATCATTCCTTTAACTCAGTATAAGGAAGCAATACCTGTCCAATTGTTTAAAAATAAGTCGGGAAAAATTACAGCACAGATACCTTCCTAGATTTTAGCGGCTCTGCTCTCCTTCTAATCAAGATGATAAAGGAAAGAAACTAAGAAGGTAAACCTTAACCGAGTTAAAGGTACGATACATTAGTTAGGGATATTCTTCATTATATCCAGGTGTTTTAAGGCTCTCTGAGGGTCAGCTGGGTGATGGCAATTGTGGTAAGACTTTCCAGACTAAGCATTTGACAGCCCTGGTGTCGCAGCAGTGTTAATAAGATTCTTCGGACAACATTCCCGACGGGCTAAATAGTGTCAAACGCTAAACATGGACTCCTTCGTCAATCCCATAGATCTTACGCTAGAAAAGAACGGGCACTGGAACAGTAAGGACATGTGTCAAAAAGGAGATCAATTAAAATGCCAAGATCTTTGCCAAAAAAAGAACATTCGCCCTAATGGCCGATGACTTTGTCACATCTTCTAAAGCTGCACGTGTGAAGACTGTTTTCTAAATGAGAAGGAGGGGGGTGGGGGTGAGGTGATGGACTTGAGGCCGGGCAGGAAAGACTGGTCTTTCACCTCTTCGCTAGACTCAGTCCCGCGGCAGGCAAGAGGATTCCAGTAGAGCTGGGCTGCATCAGATCCTACAGATACTACCAGCTGGAGGACACTGAACTGCCCAAACAGGTTCAGCACGCACAACAGACGCTTCCCTGTTCCAAAAGCCCTGCTGCTAAAACTCCACTCCTTCATTACTGGCTGGAGCCCTTGGGGGCACTGAGGGGTCCACGGGTCTCCATGAAACCTGGACGCCGTATAACTCAACTAATCTTGGCTTCATCGGACCGTCAAGTTCTTCTTCTTGCTTCAATCCAAAGCAAACCAACATGAGCAGGACCTGGACTCCTGAAAGCAGGAAGCTCCTCCCGTTGGTAAAGATGCCATAAAACACAAAATGGCAAATAATAATCTGATACATCTGCCTGGCTTCTTTTTAAGTGGTTTTGTCAAAAAAAATAATAATTAAAAAAGCAAGAAGAACTAAAAAAATATTTGAGTGCATTTCTTTAAAAAAAGCCTCCTCCTTGCATATTTCTTTTAATGAGCGCAGACAAACAGGCTACACGGGCCTCTTGTGAAGCGCTCGCGCTGGGGAGCACACCAAAAAAACTCATTTTCCCCCAACAGACACACACACACACCCCCCCCTGGGCACCAGACACAAAATAATAGAAATTCTTTGTGCAGTCAGTTCATTGTGCCGATTTCGTCACATCTGCAGGCTGGAACACCTACTGTACTTCGTCTGAGCTGGAGTACAATGCAACAAACAAGACCAGGAACTATGGAGCATGAGCGATACCAGTTAAAACGGCAGAAACTTCAAAAAAGTTAATGAAATAGAATGGATGGGGAGGGTTCAGACCACCGAATCCAAACAAGTTTCTGTAAACTGCTGGAGCCATGACGTAGGCCACCCACACCCACCGCTGTCAGTTGTGGTGCAGACAGCCAACACCGAACGAAGACGTCAACATGATGAAAGTCCTGGCCGCCCCGCAGGCCGAGAGGAGCTACTGTACCCAGGCATCTGCAAAGCCGACTTCACAGGCAAACCAAACAACTCAATTAGAACATTAGGTAAAACAGGAAGTCTGTGAGACGTCAACATAAACATACCTGGTTGGGTCATTTAGCAAGACCAAGAAGCACTTTTTATCACAACATTTGTGCTACCATTAAAAACAGCTACCATTTCATTTAACTTCGGTGATCTTTTTCAGACCTACTTGCTCTTGTTTCCGCCCTTAACAGAGGAGCCCCAAAATTAAAAAAATAATTCACATTTTTCCCCTCCCAAAGGTCTGAAATATACCAGGGTGCGCCTGTACCCTGGAATATGTCGGAATGGACTTCGATAATGTTGTGCTGACACAACAGCACTTCAAAGGGCCCCCTTTTGCAACGTGCGACATCCAACTGCCACACATTTCATCCAAGTGAAAGTCCGTCAGCTGTGAAGATGATTCACTTTGATTAAATACAGCCAAGCAGAAGCCCGACTTTCACCAGTGCATCAAGCCCCATGCAACCTGTCACATCAGCAGCTCTACAGAAGATGGATTCCGAAGACATTCCAGCACACTAGTCAACACGAAAGTGCCTCCAGCCAGCCAGTACAATGCTAAAACAACTGAGTTATTAATGGATTCACTGCCTCTTTGTTCCTATTCAATCAAACCCTCCTGCAAAAGCCATTCCTTTGGAGTCGCACTGGAAAAGGCAAGAGAACAATGTTTGCGCATTCAAATCCCACAATGAGGCTCTCTCTCCAACACTCTGTAAAAATCTGCAGTCCCCCACCCCCCCCAGCGACATGTGCGCGTGTTTGCGAGCTTGCCGTTTGTGTTTTGTGCGCTAAATCCAGCATTAACTGCAACCCGGCCTTTTCAGCTCCAAAAGAACGAGCACAATGGCTGCCGTGGCGCTCCTCTGGGCCGGGCAGAGAGGCCGGGGTAACAGCGCGGATTAACAGGGCAGAGGGGAGGGGGAAACCGAGCAGGAATCTCCGAGCACGAGACTCATTACCAGCTTCCAGGTCACACAGGCCGCAGGAAATAAGATCAAGAACTTTCCACTGCACAGCACGGGTTTTTTTTTTTTTTTTTTTTTTAAGAGGAACCATCTTTAAGTAGAAAACAAATCCACCTGAATTATGTCCTTTGAATACTATGCTACTGGTGTAAAAAAAAAAAAAATCTCAGTTCAGCACCCTGCAGATGACAAGGCGTGACAGGACCACATCCCGAAAGAAAGATGAAGATCTTCATGAATAGCTCTTAAGAGCAGAAGCGATTGTATGTTTTCGTTTTGGGAAACACCTGCAGGACTCTTACTTCTTATTTCAAGTACACATTGCTGCGTTTCAGATTTGTTTGGAAGAGTCCAACGTGTTACGCTCACACCCAGCGCAGGTGATGAAGCGTCAGTGTGCTGACAGGCAGTGCACACCTGGCAGCGCATGTCTCAGCCCAGCCCATCCACACACCGCAGCAAGAGGGGTTTAGTTTGGAATCACCTGTCCTGTGCAGGCAAGTCTGGACAGCTTCATTCACAGGCGCACAAAAACGCTTCTATTCAATAGCACAGTTTGCTCTCTTGTCTGCACTGAAAGAGACACTGTGAGATCTAGGCTCTTGGGAGCTTTTTTTAAAGTTTCCCAGGGATTACAAATAAGCTCATCTTGATATCGCCTCACAGAAACAGCGCATTTTGTATTTAATTGCAACTGATATTGGCCTTTGGGTTACCAGAAAATGGAGCAAGGAAACATGATAAATAGCACGTCTACCGAATTGGAAAAGTGCGTGGTGCTTTCCTTTCCTTGTGGGGAAGCTTTGTACTTGGGAAACACCCTGCAGTGTTTACCTTAGGAACGACTGCAAACTCCAGGTGTTTGCTTGCCCTGCTCTTTAAGATTCAGAAGCCCTAATTCATCAGCAAATTGAGCCCTGAAACTTTTTTTTTTACAGAGATTAACAAGGAAATATTTTACAGAATCATTCAAAGCCACAGGGAGAAAGCTCTTAGTCCAAACCTGATGATCTGATCATTACACTTGGACAGCTGGAGGCACTAAAAATAATGATGAAAATAAAATAAATTTTACAATTGCCAGGAGGCCTTCCGGCTCATTTCCAGCAGCTGGTTTGGACGTTGACAGCCAAGTGATCTGAGGAACTCGTTTTACCATCTTACCATCCTGAAGATCCAAACATTTCTTGTGCCATACTCCCACAGTCCTCAAAGACATACTACGCTGTTAGATCATCAGGAGTAAATTTGGAACCTGTAATACGCTTATTTGTTTAAAGCACCATATCTGGATAAATGCTCAGGCACGTATTAACAATTTCTAGTTTTGTGCAAGTCAATTGCTATAATGTTGTGAACTTTAGGCTTGCAGGCACACCCCTTTGTTACATACATAAATGTAGAAATTTTAAGAGATTGTGTTTTTTTTTCCCCCATTCTCACTCCCCCTCTCCTTTGTACCTCCAGAAATGCACCACTCTTAAGGAGATGCAAAATCACTGCTTGTTTTATAGTTTAACTCCCACCCACCCTCCACAAGAAAAAAGAAAAGACTCCTACCACAAACTAGCATAGCCTTTGTTGCATTGTGCTGCATTACCTGCAAAGTGTCAATAACTAAACGCACACAAATGTAAATGAACAAAAGTTCACCAAAAACCTGATCAGGCGTGATAGTAGCTCTTATTATGAACGTCTTATTGAAGCACCCAAATGTAGGACTTTCAAACTTTAGACCAGTTCAAAGCAGCAGACACGGCAATAGGACAGAAAGCCAGTTCTCACAGAAGAGTCTGGCTGATGCACCTGCCAGGCAGACTTGCTCAGACCTGCAGGGAACAGGGCGATGCGAGCCGAACTGGTTAGAACGGCGTGTAGCCTTTCAGAAACCCATTTACTCATATTCAAAACCTGCTCCCCCATACTCTCCCTGACTCAGAGAACAAGCAGAAAACAGTAAGTTTTCAATAAAAACCTAATAAACGCCAGGATAGTTCGTTTTTTTTTAAAACGGCAATCGGTTCACTGGTTCCAAAACTGAGAAGTGCAGATAGCTTGTGGCAGTGCAGCGTCTTTACTCGGCAGGAATCCAAATAACAGAACAACACGCTCACAAATATTTTGTCACATAGTCATGAAATCCACAGGTAAAAAAAACAAACGTTTACTCCATTAACAGCCTGAGCTCAGCTGACGGACATGAGGAAGTGTCTAGAAGGTGTTTTCAGGGTACTGTTCCCGATCTGGCTCACTGCACCCTTGCGCCGTGTGCGACTCTGCCCCCAGCTCGGACTGGGTCTTCCGTTTCTCCTCTTGGCACACAGGCTGAGAATCTCCGCCACACCCCAGGCCCAGCCCATGGGTGTGGTGGAGATCTCCCCCGCCTTTGGGAGCCCGGGGGCAGTTTACGTCGCCACAACCGCCTCCCAGTGTATAAGGTGAGCCCCGTTAATCTCTGCGCCTCCACACCTCAAGAGTTACGAGGTGGCACGGCTCGGCGCCAGCACGGAGTTCAGCGGACTCCCAGTGCCCCCAGCCCCACAGCTGAGCGACCACTAAAAGCATTCAGCCAGCAAGGCCCCAGTCGGGGACAGAAGCTGCTCCCACCTGAGGAGGTTTCAAGAGTGAAAAAGAATCAAGGAATTCCAAGATCCTGCCGATTTCATTTGCTTTTGATTGGGACAAACTGGTGGCAGCAGCTGAAAGACTCCAGTAAGATCAGACAAGATCACTTTACTGGCCATATACAATTTCTTGTATTAGGAATTTGTCTTTTCGCAGACCCCAGCTTGCTCTCCATGAGACACACAGACAGAGAGAAGCCTGGGGTCAGAGCGCAGGGTCAGCCATTTATATGTCGCCCCTGGAACAGCTGCGGTTAAGGGCCTGGCTCAGGGGCCCAACGGAGTAGGATTCCTCTGCCGGCCGCAGGATTTGAACTGGCAACCTTCCAGTCACAGGCGCAGATCCTGAGCCACAGAGCCACCACACCGCCTGTGGTATGATGCGCCACCAGCAAGACCTTTTCACTGAAAAAAAAGGAGTTTGCTTTCAAATACCTTCTGACTCTTCAGGGATCTCACAATGCGACAGAGCTTCTCCAAGGTGGGGAGATACGGTGTGTTCTCAAGGTGACCCTATACAGGGGACCTCGTTTTTATTTCACCTCTGTGTCACTCCTGAACAGATCCGTTACCCCCCTGTGTTGCTGTCGACCCGTCTCGACTCTAGGTCAGAGAGGGCTGATTACACACTGGATTTCCATCCAGACAGGGGACAAGCATTTCCTTCAACCCCTTTCCTTGGAGCCCAGGGCGCTGATGATCCTGTCGGACCCCCGGGGGTGCCCTTCTCCATTTTCTTTTTCAAAACGCTTGAGCATTTAGAGGTCATTACGCTTTAGTGTGGGAAGAAGACTAAATGCAGCTCTTGCTAAGCCGAGATGATCCATGTGATTTGCGTATTAGTTTTGAATAAAAACAAATTGTACTGGCTCAGCTGGGCACGTTGGCAAGGGCTCCCCTTCACCTCTCCACTCGCCGCCACCAGAGAAAGTGGTTTTAAGCAAATCACTTCTGTGTACGGGCACGTTTAGGGAGCAGGCACAGAAGTCCCCATAGAGGCAAAAGACCTTGACTGCCAATGACAAGACAACCACACTGTATGCTTACCGGTTTACAAACAAATCACGTCCTACAGAGGTGCTCTTAAAGATGTCAGAGGTCCAGTAATAATCAAATAGTCTTCCCTTACCACCATCCAGAAATGCTTTAAGTTTTATTTTCTTCTCTTTCCTGAACAATATATTGTTTATATCAATTCTTTCGCAACTAATATAATTATTTTTGACATAACTGGCTGTGGATGCTACAGTACATAGGTGACTGAGCTAGTAACTAGAACAAGGCCTGCTACCTGCATAAGATTAGTCAATAACCCCCTAGCCCAGTCTAGTTTCTCTGTTATCAATCTGCCTTCCATAAATTATGGAACAATTTGCCTAAAATTCCACAACAGGCAGTGGAATCATCTCTACCTTATTTTGCCTCTCATGAGCTCTTTGAATCTTCTCACTTGGGATTTAGACAAAGGCAATACTGACCCTTCCTCCTTTAAGGTAGCTAATGATTAGCGGATGGCTTCTGACTTCTGGGTCATGTCCTCTCCTCCTCCTAGTCTTAAGCACAGCTTTTGAGCTTGCCAATAGCGTCCTTCTTAGACACCGGGAAAACAGGGGTGTTTGGGATTAGGATTGATCTAAGGATCTTTGGTACTACTCCATGTTGGCTTGGCTCCTATTCGACTACGGTGCCAATTCGTTAATCGTGGTTGATTTACAACTGATGTTGGTTCATTTACTCAGGATGATCCACAGGAATCTGTGCTGGAAACATGTTGTCATTTTGCAGGCTGAATTTATGCCCACAGGTTCCCAATATCAGATAAGATAATGATGGGCAAACCACAAGGGAATCTTTTTCGCCCCATCCGTGTATCATTGCTCATTTAAAGCCCTTGTTCAATTTCTAATGCCTTACTTATTCAGATGGACACTACGCCAATGCACTACACAGACTTCAGAACGTCCACAATTTAGCAACTTACATGCCAAGTAAAACCCCTCTCGATCAGCTATAATCCCTGCCTGATTTAAATTGTACTGGCTCCACGTCAAATTTAAAGTGGACTTCAGGGTTTAACTGCTCACGTATAGGGCTCTGAATTGTCCAGCTCCAGGATATTTTAAAGGATTATTGCATGAGTCCACCGATTCATCTGGGACTTACCATTCTGTGCCTTTATTCAACGAAGACCAGGGGCTACACAACCTCCCTGAGTGCAGCATCGTGTCTGGGGAACCCATTGCCCAAATCCTTCAGAGACTTCGAGGCTGTCTGCATTTTCAGAACTCACTTGACCCAATGTTGCATTCTAGCTTTCAACACAATGTAGTCCTTTTCTTGGCTTCAATGGGTCAGATCCCTTTTTTTACTTCTATGTCTTATGTGCATGCTCCTGCGCAGTGCTTTGACTTTTTCCGAGAATCAAAAATCAAAGTCTATTCGCATCTTAACCACAAGCATCAAAGCAGTTAAAAGATGCAGCAGACGCTGTTCACTGGATCGTAAAACTTCTTAAAGGGAGTTCTTAGTTCTCTAAATACTACACCGGGTCTTGAAACTATCAAAAATACAGTATATGGGGCATGCCATGGGCCGCAAGCATGCAAAGTTTCGAGGACAGTGCAACAGCCTCCGTCTCCATGGGCTTGTTTAAGAACACATCCCTTGTTACCTCACGGATCACACAAACTATTCACAAAGTCAAACAGGCTGCAACTGCCAAGGCGATGGAATGGATCTCCGTTTTCTCACGGGAGGGGTCGTCTGTTCCTGGAGCACTCGGCAGTGGAAGCCCTTTATAGCAGTGGTTTAGTGTGGTGACGCCATCTTTTGTCTTATGACTATCACATGTCTGAAGTATTTAGCTACAAACACATTGTTTAACTTAAGGGGCTCCAGTATTTTGTTTTTCTTTAAAAAGCTGACTTAAATGATCGCGGCAGAGCCCCTCCCCCACACATTAATCAGCACTGCACCAAGCCAGCAGCAGGCTGCCCTTCTCGGCTCTGTGGGGAGAACTGGGTGACGTCCCTCCATTAGACCCGACCACGATCCATCCCCCAACACGTGCTGCTGTTTGGGATGTGACGATGGTAGCTACAGTTCGCGGCTTGCTCGTTTTCAACGGAAAGTGGCCATAGCATTGTCATTACAGAACAAGTGAGTCAGTGCCTTTTTTTAACATCATGGGAAACGCACAGAATCATTTGGAGGTTAGAGAGACAGGACCTACAGCCGTTGTTTGGGATGGCCAGGAGGGAGCTACTTAAAGACCAGAACGCAGGAGAGTAAAACAGTTTGTGAGCGTTGAATTTATACAGCTAATTAGAATTTTGGCAGGAAACACACAGTTTTCCCTCACGTCCACTGTTCTTTTGTGGAGCTCAAATGTGCAAATAACTTAAAAACAGCCGCATTAGAACTCTATGATAGACGCTTGATAATTCCTGTTCAACTCAGTTACTTCATTAGTGCTCCAACTGTGTCAGCTCACTTAAAACCACAGTTTTTGTAAACAGGCATTTGAAGTCCCGATCATTTCTGCCAGAAATAGCATGCAGTCAGACTCCACACAACGCGAATGCAGTTTTATTATTACCACCCCCCCGAACTGCTTGTTTTATACGCTGATCAATCTTGTAACCCCCTGCAGCTTTCAGCCCCACAATCACACAAGGGGAGGCAGGATTTGAAGGCAGATACCTCCCCCCCCCGGACACTTTGCAAATCACTCTTATTTGACTACGCGACAAACACCACCAAACGGAAATATTCACCCTGGGTCCCAGATGTCAAATTCTCCCGAACTGAACAAGTAAATCCCCTTTGTTTCCGGCTTGTGAACCAGGAGAACGACCAGTACCAGCCTATATGGCTGAACCAAAGTGAGAATTTTCCCCAAGTCTCTAATCCAATACCTGGGTTTTGTCCAAGTTTATTAATATTATGACTAGTACTGAAGAATTTCTCGACAGGTCTCTTTTATGTATGGGTGCGACCATTGTTTTCCACAAACATTCACAGACCCTTATCAGCCTTATTGGATTCATACCCATCAACGCAAACTGCTTGTTTTCCCCACTTTGGACAATGGCTCCATTGATCCTACCAGTGCATCACACACTTGTCTGCTTGCAGCCACGCAGAAAACTACCCCCCCCCCATGTCATCAAATGGCCCCAAGCTGCACTATTCCAGAGAAAGGAAGAGAGAGCTCAGGCAGATCCCGAAGGAATTCTGTGTTCCTTTTTGAATGGTACACTCTCCCTGCTAGGGTACAGAACTACTCAGTGTGCACTTTCTTAATCTCTTTCCTCTCAGTCTTTCAGATAAAAAGAAATTATTTAATACTAAAGACTAAATGGAACAGATACTTTGCTCCAAGTGTACAAACTATGCTCTTATGAGAATGGTTAGGTCAATGCTACTAGCTTAAGAGAACAACCCAGGGAAATATAGACTGAATAAAAATATAAAACGCTAGGAAAAGAGAACTGCCAGTAAACGCAAACTTGAATTCCTAAAAATGTGGCATGAACACTACATCCAGCACCTTTCAGTTGATGTTCTGACTTTAGTATCTAATAAAAACGGCAGAAAATTAAGTGTTCTCAAAAACCAAACTGACATCTTGTCTGTTTTTCTCTTTATAACCGCCAACAAAAAAAGAAAAATTATGCCAAACGAGAAAAAGAATGACTTATTGTTCCTTGAAGATTTTTTTCTTTCGTCTGTTTTTTTACTGAAATCGGATCAACATGACCCTTCGAAAGAAGACATGTCTGCTGCACATTTGCTGAATGAAGCAATATTTTCCACCCCCAGAGATGTCTTGAAGTTAAAGCAAGTTTGGAATTCAACTTACCTGTCAAAACTAAACGTGTGAAGAAAGGCAAGGTATCAGAACAGACTTAATTAAGGTCTTTAGAGATAATCCCCTACTTGTTTTGATTTGAGTTGAATTGCAATCAGCAAGCTAAAATTTTAAATGAGCATTATACTTTTTAAACTTGTAAACTTCACCAGCATTTAAAAATATATCAGATAGTTGTTTATTTAAGATAAGAAATTAAGTGTTTATCAAGAAAACATTAAATCAAAGGACATTTACATCCTCACTCAATTTAATTTGCAGGGTGGGGGATTGAACATAATACATAATGTACAGCAGACTATCCTGAAAACATAAGAAACTTCTGTTGATAAATCATAAGGCCACTAAAAAAATGAAACTGTGACAGTTGTCAATAGATTTACCCCAAAGCAGGAACCCCCGAGAGAAGAGTAATCTTTTGGGTCACGATTAATTGAGGAAAGAAAAGGGACATATGTTCCTTTAAGCATGTGGCACATTGCTATCGGGGGCTGTGTCATTGGTTCTCCAAACTACGGAGTTCTCCTTTTAACACCTACAAATCCCAGGAAAAGAAAGAACTTCACTGTCAGGTAAAAGCTGATCTTAATCTAATCCTTTTATTGTAAAATATTCTTAGGTACATTCTATTGTATCTAAAGCACTCTCAAAACCTTGGCTTTAATACACAATTTGTAAATTAGAGGTTGATAACCAAGTTTATATTGAATTATCACCTGATGTCAAACAATTACATCTGTACTAGCATCATATAAGTGTAAGCAATTATTATTATTAACCATATTTAAAGTAAAACAAAAGCTTTGAGTCAAGCAAGGTAAATAAAGCTCTCTATATACAGCAGTGTATGTAAACTGACTACTTTGTAGGCTGAAACACGCTTTGGGGGTCCTATGACTCATGGTCAGAGAGTTGACCTCTGCTCTGGTAAAAATCTGTCACACATAGTGCAGTGCTTCCATGTCAAAGACATGCTGACCATGAAGTTTTACAGAGAGCTATGCAGTCTATAGTCCTAATCCCAGAACTATACATCCACTGACCAGGGATGAGTTTGGAAGCATGGAGTATGAAGAATCCCAGTCCATCCTGCTGAGCAATTTAAAACACCCAATATCAACTCAAACTCACTGCTCTACAGGCTTTTAAAGTGACTCATTTACAACTTCAAATGCTCAAACATCCAATCTCTAGATCATGAGAACTTGACAAGCCAGGGCATGTATCCTTGTTTGGCAGTGGGATTTGTTTTTGTCTAGTGATCCAACAAAAAAAAAAGTATCATTCGGAGAGAATTGTGAAGTTATTCAGTACAAAAATTCAACGTGCATTCAGTTTGAGAATTATATAGCTTGATTCACAAAAAGATGCAATATTTCTCAGAGAATTAAAAACCCTCAAAACTGTATAAGGACCTGTGATTCGCTCAGACCTTGCTTTCAAGCAAAGTAGCAGATTTTCTGCGTTGACATTTTGTGGTCTTGAAATGTCCTTTGAAAGAAAACTTTTTAAAAAGTTCAAATGAAAAAGGGAAATGGGACACGTAGAACAAACTATGATGTGATCTTATTACATAAAGCTAATTTTTAACTTTCCACTTTTTGTCTTAAAAAGATTGTTACAGCGCACAAAGTGCTGGTAAATTATCAACCTGCAGGACTCACAGTCAAAGCATTGTTCAGGGAACAATTATGAAGCTCAGAGTACCCTAATATAGTTGAATATATATTTAAAAGACTGCTTCTTCTACCGAAAATCTGGACACTGCATGACTTTCCAGAGTGTATATACAGTAGTACATAAAACTTTGGCATGTCTGCAACTTTAATTGCCGTGGACAGGGGTTACCTGGGTAATTTGGGGAAACTCCATTCTATTAAAATGCACAATAGTTTGTTTACAAAACCAACAGATGAGAGACCATCCACTTAATGCAATGACTCAAGTGGGAATGTGCGGAATTTCTTTTGTACAGTGTGACACCAAACGAGGGACTTTCGACACCCTATCGTCTCATAATGCCTTTTCTGAGGGGGGAGGGATGGTCCGCTATAAATTTTAGCAACCAGTCTTTTAGGTTTCAGCTAAAGCAGTTTTAGAAACCAGCTCAATTCGTGAAAGAAATGCAGACCGCCAAGTCCCAGTACTTGATAGGTTTCGACGAACAAAATAAGCGGTGTAAGAGACTGTCAAAGCAAAAAAGGCACAGCTGCCTATGTATACTTCAACATGACCCCTTTCACCGCTCCGGTAGCCGACGTGAGAAAACGCTAGGGGCTTCGAGAGCTGGAAAAGCCACACATTACACACGGACCTATCTACTTCTCAAAAATACAAAAGAGAAAAGGAGGAACAACTCAATCAGAGAAACCAACTGACGGAGATGGACGATTACTAATGAAATACGCTCGCGTGAATGTTTTAGTCTTGTTGGAAAGGCACGGGATACAAAACACTCAGACGATTTGCACAAAAGTTAGATACGATTACGTGTGGACCACCCCTATATGTGGTCCAGATCCTTGACAAATAGTTCATTTATGCTCTCGCAAGTGAGAATGAGATATTTCTACCTCACAAGATATGGGAATGAACTCTGTGACCACGGTGTCGTAAATATTATTTATGCGACTGCCCGTTTCTAAATTTTAACTATAGCCAAACACACAGTCAACTATAGTCTGCAAGTGTATTTCAAGAACATGTTGTTTTGCTTAATGTTTGCCCAAGTCCGCTCAAAAAGACTTTTTATTCCAAAAGCGTTGCGCGTCAACGGTTAATTAAACATCTCGAGCAAATGCATTCCAAAGTTTTACGCGCCTTCATTATAAAAGAAATTGACAACATTTAATGGCTCAGCGCCATATGCTGCACCAAACATTATGGTGGTGCTTTGCGTTTGCTTTTCAGGGGGTAATAATTACACAGTGAACCTAATGACAATGTAACAACTTCCGACCTCATGTCGAAACTACTGTCACGGCAAAGGACACAACGTAAAATAGTGAACAGGACAACACAGGCACATAAAACTTCGCTACACGACGATATAGAATTAGAAATAAAGACGAAATAATTGACGTTTTGTACAATCCCATCGTTCGTGAGAGTGATAGGGGTTGTAACAAGTGGTTGTTAATCGCTATCGCCAAATTACTTCATAAGCCCCAGTTCCTATGAAACTGCTGAAACTTCGGTATAAACAAACAGAGCCGTAGTTTCGGCTCTTAGACAGCGACGACGCTTCAAGTACAAATGTTGCCATCGATGGAAACTGTACGGCGCCAAGTGCTGAAATAAAATAAAAGTGATTCTTTTAAACACATTACATAACTTTTAGTCAATTCTCACCTTTCATCCACTCCACAACCTGAATAGGGGACCACTTTGTTATTGGATCCATGGTTTCCATATTCTGAACAGACGGAATGATATCTCCAAGTATCCAAGAACGAGCAGTTTTTTTTGCTAGTTTGGTTGTTGCAGTCACTTCACAGACGTTATCCCCTCTCCCATTTCTCGGTTACACCGTAAAGCCGTTTCTGAAGCAGAAAAGCCTCTCCAGTACTCACTCCTCGACTCTCACCCCCTGTCTGAACAAACACAAGCGAGCATGACTGAGGGCAGCGGGGTAGCAGCGCTAAAAGGAAAAAAAAAAACTCCCACAGGATCAGGTTGCAGTTTCAGCTGTTACCAACAACCACACATACAGCTGAAACTGCTTAAAGGGGAGGAGGGTTGTTTCTTTGCTCTTTTTTTCTTTTAGCCTAAACTATTGTCCCAAATATTATTCTGTCGTCGGAGGCTTTGAAGTTTACGATTTAAGTCCTTTTGTGTGCCTCAACACCAACGCATTTTTTTTTTAAACAGGGATTCTATGTACCTGGTTAAATACATCAAAAGATCAGCCGCACATTAATGCCCATTTTTATCATTGCTCGTTTACGGTGTCCCATGAAGCCTCGCTCAATATTCTAAAAAGAAAGATAAAGTGAGAAATGAGTTTTAAAAAACGCAGTTTTTGGTAATGAACGTTCGTCCCAGTATGGTTTTCAAACAGGGGTAAGTTATGAACGGAAACCAAGTACATATCCCACAACCGCGACTGATATTGCCAACTGATGCAACTGGAGAGTAGATTTGCATGAACGGGTTGCCGATCAATACAATGCCCTGTGATATTGTACACCTCTCCAGCCTTCATGGAAATGAGCAACCGTGACAGCTGCGAGTGAAAAAAAGGAGCAGACCTCGGAGCTCTGTGATATGAATAGGTCTATGTATTTGTGGTAGATGATAATCAATTGTCTTTAGATAGGAAAATCACATGAATGTAAATGTTTGGCCAGTCAGACATTAGGGACTGCCATAGTTTGACTGAACTGTTCAAGGGAGTCCCCTGTTGGTGTGACTATCGAGTATTCTGCAGTTGTCACTTGAAATAATTGAGTCACTCATTGGTGGTTGTCCACCATGTCCAATGGTGACAGTTGTACTTTGTGCAGTTCATCTGTTGGGAAGCGGTACGAGTAGTCATCACGACTGGAGACTTCCTTGGTTGCGGTGGCTGGCTGTGACACCTTTCTGTGCCTTGGCATGCCCTTCGCTTTCCACAGAGCGTCCCTTGTGCCCAAACTCCAACACAGAGGACCCGGCGCCCGACGAGGGGACACGAACCCACTACCCTGAGATTATGAGCCTTACGCCCTACCAACAGGGCTAGCCGGGGCACAAATCACTCATTACACTACAGGAAATAAACGTTCAAACAGAACCATTTTTTATTTAAAAGTTTTTATTATCTTTCACAGCCATGTCCATGTGTATTCAGTCCAATTGTCCTGTGTCCCGGTGAAGGTCACAATAGCTGTATTTCAAGAAGTGTGGCCCAGAAGGTCAGGGGTGAACATCAGCTACCCTGCAGCTAGTGCCAGCTCTTCCCTGGGGATTCCTCAGGGTTTTCCGGCAAGCTGAGAAACACCATCCCTACTAAATGATCTGGGTTACCTCAGGACCTCCGCCTTTAGGGATGTGCTTGGTACAATACATCTGGGTCTTCACTTTCTTCAACCTGCAAGCTTACCTTGAAAAAGCCCAGGAAACAGGCTTCAATGCCATAGCTCGGTAGACAATGAATACTCTTGGAAGGTAATATTCCTCAAGATGTGGACAGACTCTTAGTAAAACTGGTCAGATGTTTTTCTTTTCGGGAAAATAACAGCAGTCCCTCAAACCATGCACAGCAAATTCACAGACCTTGGAAAGACATCGAAGGGCGGGAATTGATTAATGATTTTCTGTGTGATCCTGCCTATCCCAGGCAAAGCTGAACATCTCCAAATGTTGGTCTATCTGAATACTTGGCCGTGCACCTGGTTTTCTGAAGAAAGCTTCAGCTTTTTTCAGCTACGGGAAAAACTGTGGCGAAAGCTGTCTGTACCGACGTGAGGAATTACAGCTAGATGAGATGGGGACCAGTTGGCATGGGGGAAGGTCCTACAAAATATCCACAAACATTACCCTTGGAACGAAAAAGGGGGGAGAATCCAAAGAAAGCTCTCAAGGGAGATACACAGTAACCGGAGATAACAAAAAACAGGGACCAGGGAGACAATGAAACAGCGAAGGATGAGGTATATTATGTAGACTGTACCTCCGAGCCAGGACTGTTTGTAACACGATTCAAGAAATAGAAGATACTGTCAGCACACAAGTTATGGTGTAACTGGAAACACTGAAACACGGCTCACAGAGAGTAGTAGTGATAAATAAAACAAATAAAACAGAGATGGGAAAGTTGGAGAGAGGAAAGTGTAGTGCTATATATTGAAATAGGCATTCAGGCACACTAACTTGACCTAGAGGAATTAGAATTAATATGGGTCACATTTATACAAATATTCATTACGGGCTAAAGACTACCTAGTTCAGACTTTCATTATTGAATGAATTGTTTGAATGAACTTAGGACTGTATGTGTAAAGTTAGAAGTGCTTATTATTCAGCTTTTTGCATGTGGAGTGGAAAATGGTAGATATGACTATCGTCTGCTTTATTACTCAGCTTATCATAGCACCTGCTGGAGGGCACACCTGTATTGAGCTTGTCTTTCCAACCAGTCAAGATACAGAGAGGAACAGAGGAACTGTTGTCATAATATTGTGTGTTTGAAAACTGTGCAGGTAGAGTCCAAAACAACTTCAGGAGAGCAGACTATAAAGGAGGGAGACAGAGCTTAAGAGAAGTGAAGCACAGAACAGGTTGGTCCCTAGAGTAAGAAAATCAAAGTTTAGAAAATAGTGCCCCAAATGTCTTATAAACATATACAAGAAAACACAAGGGGAAAGAAAGCATGCTATAGAATGATAAAAGGAAAAGTTTTAATTAAATGGTAGATATAGAATATTGCATGCAGAATCTTAACAGAAAAAGAATGGAAAATAATTAAGTAAAGAGCAACAGAGATTATAATCACTAAATTTAATATGGTAAAATGGAAATATGTGATGTATTAAGTAAATTGTGTCTCAGATAACATCAGGTACTAAAAGCATTCAAAATAAACAGCTCTTCAAGTCCTGATTGTACAGTATTATAGCAAGAGTGCCTCTGAAAAGTAGCATTGTCCTTCACAGGCCATTATTTATTGACTTATTGACAATTGTAGCAGGTATAGGGTATTAAATACAGGTAGGGGTATTACCTATTGACTGAAAAATGTAGCACCAATTTATTAAAACTGAATAAAATACAGGACAACAATTCTTACATGTAAAGATAAAGTAATATTAGAGATAAACAAGAAGATTATCTGTATAGCAATAGGATTTTGTAGGATAATCAATAGAGATTTAGAAAATGTAGTTCCTTAACTACCTAATTTTCTTTAACAACCTTGTTAGGGTTCTTTGAGCAAGCAAAAGGAATCAAACACAATTCGTCAATTCATCAATTCATCAATTCAGGATTCATCGATCAAGTGAGTAGACTAGACACGTCAGAATATGGTACCAAGTGTGGATGGGTCTAAAAGACTATAGAAACAGCAAAGGAAACACAAAAGAATTGAGGCACAATAAAAGGAAGAACATACGTAGGTTATTAGTTGACATGTGCTGTAAGTAGTTGAAGTAGGGAGCTGCGTCAGCATGTGTAGGCTGCAAAGGAACAAGTGAAGGTTTATTCCAGGCTGAAAAGAGAAGAAAAGAAACACAACGTTTTGACTGTGGAGGCTTCTTCGGGTGTACTGTACTGTAAGTGTTTCATTTATGATGAAGGCAGAAAAAACATCAAGCTCTAGAACTCTCTTCCCAAGGATATCAGAGAGTCACTTTCTCTAAACTCCTTCAAATCCAGACTCAAAACCTTCTTCTTTAGAAGAGCCTTTACTTAACTGGTTCCACTCTTTACTCCTCTGCTCCTACTGTACTTAGTACGACCGTCCATAGTCTCCTCTGTGTATTGGATATGTGTTCTATCTTATGTATTTTTTATTTATTGTTGTTGACATTCTGTAAAGCGCTTTGAGAAGCCACCTTTAAAGGCACTATATAAAATAAAGTTTTTTTTTAATTATTAACTACAAATATGAAATGGGAAACACTGTGCTTGAAACAAAACAGCATTTTAGCCCAGCAAATGGCTAACAGTACAGACATGTAAAGCTAAAGTCAAGAAATGTTATATTAAATCGTACCATATATTGCTGGGATCTCATTTAGATTGTTTTGTACAATTCTGGACACAGTTCTACAAAGAAGGTATAATTGCTCTGGAATTAGTCGAAAGAAGAGCAGCCGGGAACATCTTGTGGACTCAACTGAGTGTCTGACTCTGACAGGACAAAAGGCCCAAACCTGTTTCTAGCACTTAGTCTAGTATTAATATTCCAGTATTAATCACCCTGAAGAGTATGGATAAAAGTAGCAGGCGTCTTCAGAACAAACAGTGAAACACTAACTGGAAGAAGCAAGCGGAGTTTAAAGGGAAGCACATTTAAAACTGAGAATTTAAACCTGAGAACAGGAGGCACTTCTTTACCCGAAACGTTGTGGAAGTGTGGAACAAGTGAACCAGCCATGCTTTTGTAGCAGATTTTCATTGTCTCTTTCACAAAATGTCTGGATGAGATCTTCTGATCAATTTGCTACAAGGAACTAAGAAAAGATAAATGGGCCAAATGGACTCCTCTCATTTTCGAACTTTCTTGTGGCCTGAAGATGTGCATCTTATTTTCAACCTTAATTACATTATTTCATCATTTCCGTTTGGGCCCCAAGGTTTTCTTTTCTGAGGCTTTCAGGGCTTTGAATACAGTACTAGGATGAAGGCACCTCTTCATCTCCTGTACTGTTCACAACTGAGGAGGCTCAACTCCTTTAGCCTGACTGTGCATGGCATTCCTTTGAAACCTGTAATTATTCTTGTTTTTCTTCTCTGAGACTCCTTCTGGGCAGTTCAAAGTAGAGAATATAAATGATTTGAAAGTCTTCAAATAAAGTTTACAAAGAAAGCACGTGCATTCTTATTCTCCTTTCTCATTCTCACCCACTTCATGTTCCTTTCCTCCCTGCTCCCCGCCTGTTCCTAACTATTCTGCCTCGTGTTCTCCTGTGCCTTATTGATCTGCTGCTTTCCCCTCTTTCTCTTATACCAGGAGAAGGTTCTACAGCTGAAACATTGTGTTTCTTTTCTTCTCTGTTCAGAAGGGAATGAACCTTTACCTGTTCCTTTGCAGCCTCCGCATGCTGACCCAGCTACATACCCGAACTTCTTCTGTGAATTCCTATGCTGTATTTAAATGAAAATGGAATGTGTTCAAGGGACAGGTGATGATTGGGGTTTTAGATTTTAATTGCTCATTGCTCTTCCTAAATCACTTTTTTCAATAGAAGAAGTATACCAACCACCTCTTCCTTTACCTAACATGGCTGCACCACTGACCCACAGAAGAAGCCTGGAGCCATTGTCAGTTTCAAAGTGAGAAACCTTCTGGAATCCGCAAGTGAACGAAGGATGTTTTTGGGCACAAAGACCCCCTGCGGTGAAGAGCTTACCTGCCATTTGTAAGACTTCTTGATATCATTACCTCTGACACAACGGCCTGAGCTCAAACCTCAACAACAGCAGGTGGGCGCCTTCAGGTAAAGGAGACGGAAGCAGTGCGTGATGTTCCTCACGAGTATTTTTCTAGGCATGCCCATAGAAGCCTTAGTGTTTCCAGAGGAGCACTGACAGAAAGAATCGCATCTCGGACTCTATGCTTTACAAACCATCAAGGGGCGTTTAACGAGTATCCCTGCCCGTTTTAAGAGGAGGAGACCAAGTCCGTGTCCGTGCAGTGGAAATACCAAGGACCTCCACCATCCGAGAAGTTCCTGCATTCAGCCACCAGCAGGCAAGACTGAGCCAGCCATTTCTGGGATCCGAAGGTAATCCCGATCCCTGACCGCATTGCATGCAAAACTCAGTTGACATTGGGACATTGTGAAAAAAAACAAACTTAAGGGAAGCCTTTAAGAAGTGTCAGGATCGTCATCCCTCCTCTTAAGGGTGCTCTGACCCTTTCGTATTTTAGTTGATTTTGTGCACCTGCCCCCTGTTTTGTCTCTCATTATTTAAGCCTGGTGCTCTCGCTATTCCTGGCTCAGCAGTGGAAGATGGCCACAAGGCTGGCCTGTTCCCCGGGCTCGCGGGTAGCCCGAGTGCAGGCCTTATTCCCGGGCGTCCTGACCGTCTGAGTCCGGGGCTCGTAGTGCCTGGCCTCGTTACCCTGTTTTTACTCCTTGTTCCTGTTCCAGATCCCGTTCCGGATTTTAACTTTGTCAGTCTCGGATGGATCCCGTCACGCCCCCCCTGTCTGTCAACCCGTACTGATCCTCTACATCTTTTCCCTGTTGTCCTTCTCCACTTACTTCTGGATTATACCGTCTGCATAGGGTCCTGAACTACACTTCATGGGAGCCTGGACTCCCGTTACAAGAAGAAGGGCAGAGAACGTGGTTCATCCTGCTCCTGCAGTTTGCTGCAGCCTTGTCCTTGGTGAGAACCCTGAGACCTCTTCTGTCTCTAATGCCATGAAAATGAACCTTTTGAAGATGCACTGCTGTATCTTCTGAAGATATAACATGAATGTATTGTTACTCATACGCATGGATGAGGACACAGATATTTATCTACAGAGTATGCATGACATTCCCTTCTTCTACATGATTTCTTTGTGGAAATGAATGTACTGTCAGCGTTTGGAAGCAAATTGTGGTTTCTCACACACGCACACATCTTGCAGGTCTTAGTTTTTACGAGAACAGTACGGAGTAATATTTCGATCTTGCTTTAGAACAAACGTGAGCAGTTCGTATATTCTTAGGAAAACTCTAAAGTAGGTTTGAATAGTCATTTATTAGCAGCCCCATTACCACATATAAGGTGAAGAACGTCAGGAAAAAGGAGACAAAAGCTGGGTTCTACACTTAGGTGTGAGAAGACCATCTGTCTCAAAAGCTTTACAGGGAGATTAAGCTGGTGTGCAGACAGGACAGCAAAAGGCAGAGAACAATGAATGTTCTGCAGAGGGGCTTTCTCCTGCTTGTGAAATAATAGTTAGGTTTAGGAAAGGGTAATTTACACCAGGCAGGGAGAAGACAATGTCATTTCAAATGAGTGTGCTGTAAATATCGCCAAAATACTACCTTAGGCTGTGAACTGCCATCTCTTTCATTGTAACATTGACAGGAGCCTCTGGGCAAGGCAGTCAGGATGATATTGTCTGACATTATCTGTTTAAATAAATAACAATGATAAATGAAATTATTACTGTACTTATTATATTCTAAATAGAAAAAACTGAAAAGGTTTTTAGACTTTGTTTTTTGTGAGAATGCCATAAAACCAAATGGTTTGACCACATGACAGCAAAGGAAGGGGTTAACAGAGCTGCTTTCAATTTTCTGGAAAGAAACTAAAGTATCTGGAGTGAAAGAGAATTGTGCATATATATTTAACCTGAGCTTACTCTGGGGGTTTAAAATGGATCTGGTCTGGAGACAGAAAAAATGGAGCAGACTTTGCTAAGGAGCAAAAGACTTTGAATGGTATCTTGAAAATCTTTAGTGAGCATTCGTGGCACAAAAGGTGTTGCCTACTCTCATTCTCTCGGTATGCCTTGAGCAAACAAGCAAACAATTTGTTTTTAAGTAGCCTGTGAGGGCTTCTTGTTGTTTGCTTAAGGACTAAAAGCTAAAGTAATGTAATCTTGATCCTTAAGTACAGTCAGTCAGGTAGTCATGTGGGTTTGTTGGTTTGTGAAACTAGAAATAACGAAGGAGAACCCAGGGGGAAAGTCCTGCATATTTTTGACAATCTCTGCTTAAGATGCATCTGAAAGTCTAACAGTTAAACATTGTTCTTTTTTCTACAATTTATAAAGAGTTGATTACATCAGTACAATAATAGTAAATAATAATAATAGTACAGTAATTGTAGGTTTTTAAGAGATCCAATTTGATAAGACCAGACTTATTCTATTGGAAGAATATGGGCATGAAGAATGAATACTTACATTGAGAAACTGCAATGCATTGTGCTAAAATGATATGCCTAATATGTGTGACCAACAATGAATTCTTTTAGTTTAGGGCTGTAACTACTACTGTGCCTTTGAAGATTGTGGGAATGTAGTAAATTATGAATAGATGATCCTTATGCCAGCAAGAGTATTATACATAATATAATGATTCCTCTTCTAATTCTCCTGAATTAAGTAATAAGCAATGAAAGAGTTAAGCTGTTTTTTTTCCTTTAGAATAAACACAGTTTTGTAAGCACGCTCTGAATCCAACATTTCTATTTACTGTATCAATTTGTGTTTATTCAGTTCTATTGTTTCATTGATATGCAAGTGCATTAGCACGTTGCATTTGAATATTGTGCTGTCTAAGAAGATAAGACCAAAAACAAACAAGAGGGAAGGCCATTTGGCCCATCTAGATCGTTTGATCGCTGACTTCTAGTTGATTCGATGATCTCATCTAGGCGTTTCTTGAAGGAAGACGGGTTATCGGTTTCAAAAACATGGCTGTTGGATACTCCGGTAACCCTTCATGTAAAGGAATGTCTCAGTTTTAAATGCACGTTCCGTGTAGTTTAGCCAGTATCTGGTGTGGTGTTGCATTGCTTATCCTTAGGCGGTTGTCCATTGGGATGGCTTTCTGCTTTTGAGGAAAAGATTCATTTAGACATCCCTGTTAAAGACAAAAGGGTTCATTTCTTTCAGCCTGTCAGTGAAGCACATTCCTTCAAGCGCAGGAAAGTACCTGGATGCTCTACTTCAGACTGATCCATGCAGCAATATCTTTTTTGTGACGATCAAAATTGTTCACAGTGTCTTAAATGAGATCTTCTTTGTGCTTTGTATTAATGATGAAAATCATTGGTGTAGATGACAGTGGCATGGCAGCACCGGGGGTTCAATTCCAGACCTGGGGTGCTGTCTGCGTGGAGTTTGTACGTTCTCCTCATGCTTACGTGTGTTTCCTCGGGGTGCTCTGCTTTCCTCCCACAGTCCAAAGACATACTGGTGGGTTCATTGGTCTCTGGGAAAATTTGCCCTGGTGTGTGTGCGTGTGTGTCCTGTGATGGACTGGTGTCCTGTCCAGGGTGTATCCTGTACTATGTGCCTGTTGCTTGCTAAGGTAGGCTCCAGCTCCCCCCGTCCAGGAATTTAAAGAAACTGATAGAAAATGCATCAGTGGTAGACTGATTCAAATGATATACTTTTAACTATTTATCAGAACATTTTGTGTGCCTTTTTAAATGCTTCCATTTTCTGTGCAGAAAGCATGCAAACACAATACTAGGACATTTCTGATTCGATTCTTATCTAGCGCCCCAGTAGGGTGACAGGGGACACTGTCGTGTCGTGTGGGAGAATCTTTATTCAGAGATGTAAAGTGAAACTTAAGAGAGGTAAAGCAAATGTCAGAGATGTCAAACAAAACATCAATGACCACTGCCCGGCCATTGACGATGTGGCATTATTTGTAATATCCTGGCTACATCTCACTCTGGGTTCGTACAGTCTAGCCTACCTGAAGCTCAACTGGCGTAAGATTTTCCTACTGATTTCCTCCACTCCTGCCTTTTCTTCTCCCATGGTTTATCAGCTGCTGATTCCCCACTCTTCCTCACACCCGAAGAAGGCTCTGCAGCCGAAACGGTGTGTTTCTTTTCTTCACTTTTCAGCAGGGAAGAAGCCTTTACTTGATCCTCTCTGATTTTACCACTCGTCTGCCTGATTTGTTGCTTGTTTGTGAGTAGTAGACGGGCAGGAGATAGAGCTCTACTTTGAAGAGGTACGAGGCGTTTGTAAGCAATTGCAAGGCTATATACTGTTGTAAACTGCTCCAAATAAAATATAATTTATTAAGCAAGTGGTGTGGCGAGTTTTGTGCAGGGCCAATTAACATATGAAGTGCAGCTCTTACTGGGTACACCCATGGTTATTTCACCTCTGGTACTTGGCTAAACGTTTCTTTTTTCAGTATATTTAATCAGTAAGAAATCTAGTAACTTATCATATATTGCATGATAATGTCTGATTAAATTCCATTTATGCAGTCAAATGTAGAAGAACTGTCTTCCAGCAGGTTTTTCCAAATTGTACACTTGACTGTTTCCTTGTTCACACAACTATCTTTGTTGACAACCCTTTGTAATGAGGTGTGAATGTATTAGCAACTGTTTTGCTAGAGGCAGTTTTGCCAGATGGGTTCTTCTGTGTATTTGTTTTCACAAGATCCACCTAAATACATTCACCCAAGGACAGGGAGAAACAGGCAGGCCGGAGGCTGCTTAGAAATGCAAACATCTCCTATTGTAAGAGGAGCTTTTGCTGTTCTGTACTCAAATTGAGATTTTCTATTGGTGGCATTCCGGTTAAACTACCGTATTGGCAAATCTATAACACAGCAATGCCATGGCACTGTTATTTATAATGTGAGACGACTCCTCAGTGACTCAGGCACTAACGACCCATTCAGAGAAGAGGCTGAACCCTGACATTCTGAAACAGCCGGCTCTGTCACTGACCAAGAGCATCTCATGAGCTCTGCAATCAGCGTTTACATAGAGACAGTGCACTGAAACAGCTTTTGTTTAGGTAGTCAATGATTGGTATGATGTATTCTGGCTCTGTGTCGCTTAATATCCTTCTCCTTAAAGATTTAAATGAAGCCTTTTCTCAGTTACGGCATGCTTATGGATTGCATGGAAAATTATTTAGGGATTATTGGGATTTCCCTTTTATGCTTTGGCTCCTATTTAACTACTAGAGGCCAGTTTGTAAATCTTTGCTGTTAAATCTGATGTTGTCCCAGGATGATCCACAGGGTTTCTGTGCTGGCAACTTTACTATTCACTGGTTTCATATTGCTTCTTGGTCAGATCGTTCTCTCTCATGGACTTGGATTTCACTGCAGTGCTGAAATCGATAAGATCTAGCTGCAGACAACATGAGGTGCAATCGCTGTAGTTTCTGCAGTTTAAAGGCGTCTGTCTGACATAAATGCAACAGAACATTTAGAAGCTTAACTTTGACAAGACTGGGGTTATGCCCCTAAGCTCCTGGCATTAGCATCACAAAGCTGATGACTTCAGGGATATTGTTGATGGCGTTGAAACATTACATGGAAGTTAGAAACCATGATTTTACTGTGACTCTGTCTTAGGAACATCACAAGAGTGTGTTTTTCCCCATGCATAACATTGCTTGGTTTAATGCCTTGCTTCACCTATCTGGAACTGAAATAATAATGATAATAATAATAATAATTAATTAATTAATTTATTACACTTATATAGCGCTTTTCTGGACAGTCCACTCAAAGCGCTTTACAGGTAATGGGGACTCCCCTCCACCACCACCAGTGTGCAGCCCCACCTGGATGATGCGAAGGCAGCCATAGTGTGCCAGAGCGCTCACCACACATCAGCTATCAGTGGAGAAGAGAGCAGAGTAATAAAGCCAATTCAAAGATGGGGATTATTAGGATTGGTAAAGGCCAGGGGGAATTTTGGTTACACCCCTACTCTTTTCAAGAAACACCTTGGGATTTTTAATGACCACAAAGAGTCAGGACCTCAGTTTTACATCTCATCTGAAGGACGGTGCCTGTTTACAGTATAGTTTCCCTGTCAGTATACTGGGGCATTAGGACCCACATGGACCGCAGGGTGAGCACCCCCTGCTGGCCCCACTAACACTTCTTCCAGCAGCAACCTTTGTTTTTCCTAGGAGGTCTCCCATCCAGGTACTGACCAGGCTCACACCTGCTGAGCTTCAGTGGGTTGCCAGTTGTGAGTGATATGGCTGCTGGCAATAACACATTCCTTTATTTATGACAAGGTTAGACTACGGTAAAGCTTTACTTTCTGGAAGATATTCAAAAAGACCAAACTGGCTTCAGTATGTCCAGAAGTCTACAGCTCCTGTGCTAACTGTATCTAACTCAACACATAATGCTGGTCCTCTGTAAATTGCCCTGGCATACAGAAGAAATAGAGCACAGACTTCAAGGATCTTCTCTTATATATGATGCTCAATGGCCTAGGTCTGGGTTATTTGAATGACCTATTGCAGGAGTATATTCCAGCTCTGAATCTGAGATCAGGCCTTCTCAATCTGTTGAGCCCCATGGTCCACACAATGTGCAATACAGCCGTCTGGTGTGACTGCCTTGACAGCTGTTGGTCATGAGTTGAACTTTCCTCTATGTACTGTATCACGACTATAGAAGGGATATTGTCAACCGGTGCACGCTAAATTATCTGGCTGCCTTGGACATTAACATTCCTGTCCTCTGTATCCCCATGACATCTTCCATTTTAAATTTTACTTCGTGGCGTTTGGCTTCAGCCAAAGCTACTGCACATTTTTGTTCCCACAGTCAGTGCTTTAGTGGCACATGTAGATCATCGCAGTCACTCTCCCTTTTGCAATTCTGTGAATTATTCTACCACACATGGAGTGTTACAATTAAAGGAGTGACCAAGAGTTTTTCACACGTTTTTTATTGTGTGGGAATTAATTGAATAAAATCATTTTTGCTGATAATTTTTGAATAAGTACTTCTGGGGAACATATGTTATATTTTTAATGCCTCTCGCTATGTGTGTGCTATTTTACAGCACTTTGAGTTTGTTGAAACGCACTCGAGAAAGGTGTGTGGGAGCAGATTCCTGAATACAAATAAAAACTAAGTAAAAGATGAAGAAACACCTCCACAGCACAAGTATGATTAAAAACAAAATGTATAATGATTTTATGTGGTTTTTTTTTACATTATGTCACCGTCCTGGTGGTTAAATAATTTGATTCTCATAGAAGACTGCTGACGCTTTTAATGATGGAAACTTTCTCTCCCCGAGAATACTCTGTAGAGCCATGTTTAACTTGATCTTGTTTCAACCTTAATTTTTCTCGTGAGAGAGGAGCTTCACTGTCTGACAAAATGTCGACAGACAAGGCTGCCTGAGTGCCGGAGGAGCAGTTTCCTTGTGGTTGGGTTTGCTCCAGGCGCACTGAGCCCTGGCACTAACACATATTTCACTTGTGGCTGACAGGTTCTGAAGCCCTCTTACTGCAGGACCTCCAGGTATGAAGGGTGTACGAAACCGCTGATACCGATCTATACCTGTTCCAGACAAAACATTCAACTCCCAGAGATCGGTCTCTTCTGTTGGGCAAATTTCAGATCTAAAAAGATCCATATTATATTCACATCAATTTGTTCTGAGAGGACAGAAAGGAAACCCGATCGAATGCATAGTGTATGCAGTCTTCTTGTGGTTTCAAAGGTAATGTATTTTGGTTTGAATTTCCTCTGTCTTTCTCCCATGAATCTACAGATTAAAACAAAATTCCCGCATGTGCAGTGCCATGTATGGTACGTAAGAGATTTACTGGGATGTCTTGTGCTGAACCAGTAGAGGCTTCTTGCGAGGTTCAGGAACTGCAGGCCAGTGAAAAATGACCTACAGAGTACTCTAAAAGACACACCGTTAATGAACCCCTTTCAGAATCAGCCAGGGGCAGATGATCGGAAAATTAAAGTGGCACTTCATAACTGCAAAGTCCGTTTGGAAATTCAAATTCACCGCACTTCAAAATTAAGATTCACTAGATTTATACCTCCAACCATTTTCTAACCGCATTATCCATCCAGGTGGGGCTGCACACTGGTGGTGGTGGAGGAGAGTCCCCATTACCTGTAAAGCGCTTTGAGTGGAGTGTCCAGAAAAGCGCTATATAAATGTAAGCAATTATTATTATTATTATTATCCACTTCAGAATCGTGGGGGAGCCGGAATCTATCCCAGCAAGCAACGGGTGCAAGGCAGGAAACATCACAGGGCACACACTCGCACCAGGGCCAGTTTTCTCCGAAACTAGGAAACCAGTATGCTCTTGCGCTGTGGGAGGAAACTGGTGTGTATGGGAAAAACGTACAGAAGTGAGACTCAAGTATCATAAGAAAGGTTCTAAATGAGGAAAAACATTTCAAACACGTGGAGAACATACAAACCCCACAGGTATATATAATTTAGACACGTAAATAAATAATTTAACCCTTTTAATGTATAATTTATACGTATAAATTTGTAACCCAGGATGTTTCACATTCCTATACAGACACGTTTGCATAGTACAAATAGCTGTAAGCCCTTATAATTACACAATGCATGATTCTGACCTGTAGCCATGCATAATGCTCATTGAAGTGTTTCGTTACCTCGTACAATATATGTTGCTGCATGCAGCCCTCGGTACTGTCCCTGACTAATTCCGTTTTGCTTGGCTTGCAGAAGGTGTCAGCAGTGAGCCTCTTTATATTAGACCTTCAGACCAGCAGCTGTGATCAGCACTAACAATTGGCGACCATCTGAGGGCTGGAATGATGCAGCAGTCTGGTGGAATTGTAAACAGAGCACAAAGGAACCGCACAACACAAGAGACATGGAAGTGGAAACAATGCAGGCTTTTCACAAAGTGTGCGGGGATGCAAAATAATCTGACTCTAAATATTTCCCTGTCAGACAGAACCCCCCCGGCACAATCTTCAAACATGCTTCCCCAATCTGGGAGACAAAACTTAACAATCGGTTTCTTTTCCACGGGACCGGTTCCGTAAGATCAAGCTGTTACGTCTCTAGCTGGACTTACAACACATTTGTGAGAGGAGGGGACCTCAAAAACGCAGAGCTGGGGTGTGTGTTGTAAACCCACAGAAGTGAGACACCAGGTTTTAAATGAGAGGAGGCCATTCAGCCCCTCTAACCTGTAATTGATTCAAGAAACTCATCCAGTCATGTCCTGAAGGAAGGCAGGGTATGGGCTTTAACCACAGAGCTGAGTAGCTTATTCCATTCTCCCACAAGTCTTTGGGTAGAGAAGTGCCTCCCGTTTTCAGCTTTACATTTATTTCCACATAGTTTCCAGTTGTGCCCTCTGGTTTATGTTTCAGAGTTCTTTCCGAAGAAGTTGACTGGGCTGACTTTGCCAGTGACTTTAAGGATTTTGAATAATTATATCAGGTCCCCTTGCAGTGTTCAAGACCGGGAAGGTTCAGTTCCTCCAGCCTGTCAGTATAAGACATTCCCTTAACCCTGGGAGTGTATCTGGGTGTCCTTCTCTGGATGGATTCAAAAGTAGTCAAATATTTTCTATAAGGTGGCGGCCAAAACTGAACACAGAATTCTAAACAGAACTTGACTAGTGCGTTACTGAATTGCAACATAACATTCCTTGATTTAAATTCTGCACTTGTTACTAACTATACATTATAGCAGTGCTCGTGTGTGCCTGTTGTTTACTTTTTTAATTGTTTGTCTAGAAGATGTAAATGGCGAATCAAAATAAACACCCAAGTCCTTTTTTTTCCATAAGCAGCCCCTTCTAGCTCAGCATTTTGCATTTATATATTTTTTATTTCCTGGGTACAAAACCTTGCACTTGTCTACATTTGATGTCATCGGCCAGGTGTTTGCCCAGCCTTGAATTCTAAACGTTTTTTTAATTTGATTTGCAGTATCCTGCTATTAAGGACATCATGGCTGCTGTTTCTCTGGTTGTTTTTTTTTGGGGGGTGTGGGGGGTTTGGTTTTGAAGTTTTTGAAGAAAAAAAAATTTAGTTTGTTTTTGGACTTCAACCGTTGAAATATACAGTTGAGGGATGTGTGTCAGAGGATTGAGTTGCTCTCAGATGGTGAATTTGAGGATCTGTTGTGACTACATACTTACTTTATTGAGCTCCCTTGTAGTTCATCTGGTGAGAAGGAGCACCTTTATATGAGAAGGTGATGGTGCTCCTTCTCATCCGATGATGAGATCATATTTATATATCATTTAAAACTGCAATCTAGAATGCGAAACGTTCAAAGCAGAGTGGGATTAAACAGTGAGTAGGGGGTGCTGGATGTTCTCGGTCATGTTGAAGAGTTTATGATTCTCAGAGGTGGGAAAGACTGGGAGACAGCTGTGCTTTCACCTTGTTGCCTGATCTCATCAGCTGTCAGAAGCTAAGCCAGGCGGGTGCCTGTCAGGATGGGGGTGGGAGATCTTCAGGGACAGCCTGGCTTAGCTTCTGACAGCTGATGAGATCAGGCAACAAGGTGAAAGCACCTGTGGGTGGTGCTCTTCACTCTTGGACAAAATTTCCAAACTCACGCCCCAGTGTGATGACAGAGGCGTGGCTGTGTTCATAACATAATAACATCACATTATTAACCCTTTACAATTTCTTGCATTAGGAATTTGTCTTTTCACAGACACACAGACAGGGAGAGAAGCTGGGATCAGAGCGCAGGGTCAGCCCATTGTACAGCGCCCCTGGAGCAGTTGGGGTTGAGGGCCTTGCTCAGGGGCCCAACGGAGTAGGATTTCTCTGCCAGCTGCGGGATTTGAACCAGCAACCTTCCAGCCACAGGTGCAGATCCTGAGCCAGAGAGCCACCACTCCACCCTCTTTCATAAGAGCAGTCTTGGCTAAACTCCACTCTGAGCCTGTGCAATCTGGAATCCTGAATTCGATTAGAGTCACCCCTCGCTTTTCGCGGGTTCGTGCTTCGCGGTTTCGTTCATTCAGGGGTCACTCCCCCCCCCCCAAAAAAAAAACGATTAGGGGAAGTACAGGGCGGGCAACGACGTTTCAGCGAGCCCGCGTGCGTTGCGTATTAGTCCACCTTCGTGCCTTTTCGCGTCTGTTACCTCTCTGCGTTTCAATTATTCTTGGATTTTCACTTTTCCTGGGAGGCCTTGGAACCTCTCCCCGGCGAACACCGAGGGATGACTGTATTTTATTTCACGCTGTTCGATGTTAGGTTAGAAGGTGGACTCACTTTCTGTCTTTCCTGTTGTGGTTGGGAGTCTCAGTCAGTCTCTCAGGCCAGTCGGAGCTTTCCAGGAATAGTCCATAAGTCCTCCTTCGGTGCCTTTTCCCAGCCCTTTTGCATTGCCCAATACCCCATTCTGTCTCCCCGAGCCATCACAGGAGCCCCACCTTCCCACAAGCAAACCAATCACCAAACCTCAGCGTGCCTCTGAATGACAGCTGAATACAGGGGAATCCCAGCCCACAGTGACTCAGTACTGCCTGAGTGTGACCACATGTATCAGCAAACAGAACCCAGAGGAAAATTACAAGAGAGAAGGAGGACATCAAACAAACAGGTATTGAAATGAGCACTTTCAGGGAGAACTGTCTCATATCCTGGTCTGCTAACATTTTGGCCATTTTGCCTGCAGGTTGTTGAGCCTTTTACTAGAAATCTGTACATACAGTAAATATATAAACTGTAGATGTGACTTTCATATGCAATATACAGGCTCATATATTCTGTCCTTAATCAGATCAGTATAATCCAAATTCATAAGTGTTGTTGACTGTTGATTGAAATGTTTGAAAACATTTTTCCCATTTTTGTCTAAGATTAGACTAAGACACCCTGCCACCAGAACAAATTATCCCGACAGAGCTTGCTCTATAAGCTGTCAAACAGATTTAAGACAATTAAGTCTCAAAGTCCTTGCTAGTCATCAGAGAAATGTCGGATGTCTAGAAGCTTTGGCAAGTGGAAGCACAGCACCAGCCAGCATGAGGGTTCATACTTTTCTGTGAATTGGCATAAAGGGTTAGCACCAAGAAACTGTTGGGCAAAAAGCTGGTGTACAGGTTTAACGGCCTTCAACTAGGATAATAATATGGGCCGCAGCAGTACTAAGGGCCCAAGGTCAGCCAGAGATAAGGAAAGTTCCTATTTATGGAAATATGTGTATATACCCAAGATCATACTACATGTGTAATGTAACGAGGCTGATAATGTGCACTGCATGACTCTCCCTTAAACTGAATGCTTGTAGCAAATGTTGAACTGCCAAAGAGAATGAAGGCAAGAAAAATAACAATAGACATTTTCAGCAAACTACAAATAATTTTAAGGAATGAATCACGTTTTCCGTCGTGCATTTCAATAGAACCGCATTAGACACTATTCTGTATTGTACTGGCTCAGCATACTTCATTTCACAATTATAATGTGGTGTTGAGTGTTTTACTAAAGCCCATACATATTCTATGACAGAGAATGTTCTTAAATATGAATGTTTACATGGTAGCATGGAGGGTTGACTTTGAAATTCATTTTACTCTATGCACCTTAAAAATAAGTGAATACACTTGGCAACTAGTGATAAGATTATGTTTGTACTTGCTTGTATTCTGAACGAATCAACAATTTTTAACTTTATGTTTTGGGAAATACCACTATTTTAAACACATTTAGGCATTAAAAAGGAAGGAAGGCTGCACACCTTTTTTACACAGCCTGATAAAACGACACAGCACTTGATACCATTGTAAGTTTGACTGAAAAATCGAATTGTCTTGATTTCTTTTACAATTCATCACAATTCCAATCCTACTGTACCTGAACACTTATTTATTGTAGAATTGTGAGCAACTCTTTTTGTTATTTGGAAAGTCTGGGTAAAATAACGTTTCTAAACCCGCAGGAAGTTCAATTGTTGCATTTAATAAAATCCGAGGTATTTGCAGATACCGCAGTGTGATGTTGGTGTGTGGCTCTGCCCTGTTCTCGTCCACACAGCACGGGTTAGAGGGGTGTTCAGGACTGGCCCAGAGGCAGGAACAGAAGCCCCAGCAGGTGCACCTCCAGCCAGGAAGGGAAGACACATTGCGTAGTCCTTCCACAGGAAAGCATGAATCATGCAGGGTGACAGACAGCCAGAGGGGAGGGGTGGGGGTGGAGAGTGAGGCTGGTGGACAGGCCAGAAGGGGCCTGCGTTAGCGGAGGGCGGAAAGGCAAAGAATGCAAAGACATTCCATTGTAAAATGAAGCAGTGTCAGCGTGAACTCAGATCTCCACATATGGAGTTTATTCAAGACATATGCATGCAGTCTGATTATTCACACGTGAGCAGAACAGCAGGGAAATGCCAGGGAAAATCAGACAATGGAGAGAAAGAAAGCAGGGACCACACCAACTTGAAGACGAGGCACGGGAAACTCTGAGCACTCAGCTTCACCGTAAATTCTTCCAAATTTAAAGGGCACTGCAGTTTAGAAAGCTGGAAGTGTGTGAAATCCCGAATTTTGCCACCTCATCTTTATTTAATGTCCTGCAGATTAATAGTCGGTGTTATCTTACCCTTGGACATTCATGTTTTAGGTGTTGAGGACATTGCAACTAAATTCTAAAACAGCTGGAAGCAGCTGGCAGGAGACTTTATGGGATCCCAGCATTCCAGTCCAGAACTCGTGTGTAGCAGTATTGTCAGTACACAGCACACACCACAGCCATCTCAGTGACTGGACAGCTGCATGTGTGGAAAAACAGTTCTTGCTTCTACAGAGCCTTATTCAACAAAACAGCATTGTTACACTTCTTGTGTGTCTGTTTATTCCGATTATAAATTATGCTTGATGGTGAATCGATCCAAATGATAAAATCTAATGCACTATATGACCAAACCATTAACTAAAACTTAAAAGCTGACATCATCAACCTACCCAGCTGAGTTTGTTTTGTTGGCAGAAGTATTAGTTTTTCCTGATGTACCCTGGAAACGGTTGTAATCATCTAAGTGCCTTCTTAAGCGATAAGAGGTGTTACAAATGAGAGGAGGGCATTCAGTCCATTCTGCCTGTTTGGTGGTTACTAGCTAATTGACTCAAGGATGTCTTCCAGCTGTTTCTTGAAAGACGCTAGGTTACTGCCTTCAACAACTTGACTTAGTAGCTTGCTCCATACAGTACTTTAACATAATATAGGTTGATTTAATAACCCTTTACATAAAGAAGTGTCTCTTATTCTCAGTTTTAAATACACTTCCACACACAGTAGTTTCCACTGGTGTCCCCTGGTGTGTGCATTACTGTTCATTCTGTGTTACTGTTCATATTACACAATATCCTAGAATAAGTCTTACTAGTGCAATGTACAATTTGAACATAACATCGCTTGATTGACACCTTCTGCTTTTAACTATACAGTATATGCTTACATTTTGCTTGTCTTTTTGTTTTAATACATTGTGTAGATGTTCCACCTCCTGGTTTCAGGTGAAACAAACCTGCTTTTCTAGTACTTGGTGGTATAGTCATGAGGGTTTATATCTAAGACTGGCTAAAGTGGAGCTGCTTTTACTAAGGTGACAGTAATGGGCATACACAGTGATCCGCCACAGCCTGGCCGTTAGCTCAGGTATATATGCGATATAGCATGAGAAAACATTTAATGCACAATTACGGACAGATGGAAGGACAAAGTTAACAGAGACACTATTCACTGCCCATATCCTTCCATTCAACCATTATTATCCATTATTCCTGGCTAGATCCAGTGTCTATTCTGGAGGCACAGGACACAAGGCATGGGTACACCTTGGACAGGATGCCAGTCCATTGCAGAGCACACCCAAACACAGGGCCAATTAACCCAGCCAGCAAGTCTTTGGAAGGCGGGAGGAAACCTGCTGCAAGCCCATGAGACCACAGGAAGGCCATACAAACTCCTCACAGAAGGTGCCCCAGGCCAAGAACCCAAAACCTATGAATCAATTGATCAATGAAGGTTTATTTATCAATGCACGAACAGTACAGCACACAGTGGTGTTGTGGGCAATGAAATGCTTTGTCTGCGAGCTCGTTAAGAGGGATAGAAGAGTAGAAGGACAGGAATTTATAGGGATTAGGTTAAGACTAGGACACAATAATTTATACAATTGCAATTTACAATACAATTTACAGATTGTGCGAAAGTAACACAAGGAGATATGGTATGATAGGAGGTTTTAAGCGCTGTTCATGATAGTGCAAACTGACAGGAGGGCACCGGTGCACCCTATCAGTGCAAGTGGTTGCCTATTCGCCAGTGGCCGTTTGGGTAACTGCAGGCGTCTGCTGTGATCGGATGTTTAGCAGTCTTATTGCCTGGGGGAAGAAGCTGTTACAAAAGCTGTTGGTCTTGGTCGGTATACTTCAGTACCGTTTTCCAGATGGTAGTAGAGAGAACAAGTTGTGGTTAGGGTGACTGGGGTCCCTGAGGACAGACCTGACCTTCTTGAGGTATCTAACAGAGTAGATATCCTCGATGTCTGGTAGCGTGCAGCCGGTAGTGTTTTGAGCCAGTTTCACCACCCTCTGGAGTACCTTGCGCTCTCGGGCCATTCCAGTTACCATACCAGGCAGTGATGTAGCCGGTTTCAGTGGTGCACCTGTAGAAGTTGGTCAGGATGTGTGAAAGCATGCCAAACTTGTTTAGTCTGAGGAGAAAGAATAGTAGCTGCCGTGCTGTCTTGGCTACAAGGTTGGCGTGGTGGGTCCAGGTTAGATCATCTGTGATGTTGACACCTGGGAATTGTTTAAATATAGCGCTCTTGGGTTCACATGGGTATGCGCCCTCACCGCTGCTGCCTCAGGTCGGCCCCCCATTGCTGGGGACTCGAACCCGGGCCTCCGGCATCACTCAACAGGGACCCAGCCAGTTGAGATAAAGGGAAATCTCCTGACGGCTAAGGTCCCTGCTATTCACAGGGAAGGGTGGTAAGCCGGCTCGCACCACCTGCAATGTCGGCCTTAATTTGTTACAATATATTGGAAATCATTTCCAAACTTTCCTAATCAGAGTCTTCGGTTTCATTCATTTTTTTAACATGAAAATTGGTTGTACTCACGTACTGTATAAATCCAGTACTCAATACTGCAGTTGAACTCTATATACAGATGTCGATGTGACGTTACGTCTAGTGAAAATGTATAGACAAACGTGTGAATAGTTCAGGTGGGGAGCTGCATCAGCATGCATAAGCTGCAAAGGAACAAGTAAAAGTTTATTCATTTATTCAAAGGTTTATTCAAACATTTGGCCTTGCTTAAAAGTCTGCCCTCTGCTGGCAATAATGTGTACACTTATTTTAATTGCTGCGTCTTAGATACATCACTCTAAAAGATGCAGAACATTGGAAAGGATACAAATGAGAGGAGACCGTTCAACCCATCTAGCTATTTGATCCAAGAAATCTCAACCAGCTGTTTCTTGAAAGAAGCCAGGCTAATCGACTTCAACAGCATGTCTGGAAAATTGTTTCATCCAGCTTTCTTAATGCTTTGTACCATGGTCTCCTGTTCTTGGTTTCAAATGCACTTCCGAGTATATTCCAGCTGTGTCCTCTAAGTTGTGTTTCGCTGTTGATACTGAGGAGTGGGTTGACTTTGTCAGTGCCGTAGAAGATTTTGAACACTTCGATTAAGTCCCTTTAGAATATATTGTTTTCATGATGAACAAAGCTTCAGTTCCTTCAGCCTGTCAGTGTTGGACGTTTCCTTGAGCCCTGGTTGCTCTTCTCTGGGCAGATTCCAGAACTGCAACATCATCTTTTTTTTATGCAACATGGTGACAAATGTCAAAAATGTCAGAACACTTTAAGAACCTCGATGAAGAGGGGATTCAGTGGCTGACGAGATTGCTAAACAATATTGCAAAGGAAGAGAGAATTCCAGAAGAATGGACAAAAAGCAGTATGGTTACCATCTACAAGGAGAAAGGAGACCCAATGGAGTGTAAAAACTATAGAGGAATAAAACTTCTGGAACATGGATTGAAAATCCTGGAAAAAATTCTGGACAAGAGACTCAGGAAGATAATCAGGATCCACAACTCACAATTTGGATTCTCAGCGGGGAAAAGCACAACAGATGCCATTTTTGTGATGAGACAGTTACAGGAGAAGACACTAGAGAAAGGGAAAAAGCTGTATGTGGCCTTTCTGGACTTGGAGAAGGCATATGACCGTGTGCCCAGAGAGGTGGTGTATTGGTGCTTGAGGAAGAAAGGAGTACCAGAAAGCATGGTGAAGTTAGTTCAAGCAACCTATAGAGATACAACTACAAAGATGATAACACAACAGGGAGAGACAAAAGAGTTTGAAATCACAGTTGGAGTACACCAAGGATCAGCACTAAGTCCTTTCCTTTTCATAAACATTATTGACACACTGACAGAGGAGGTAAGAACAGAAGTGCCTTGGGAACTCATCTTTGCTGATGATGTGGCACTGATGGCAGACTCAGAAGTAGAACTACAGGAGAAAGTGTTCAAATGGCAGAGGAGTCTGGAAAAGGGTGGACTGAAAATGAATGCAGAAAAATCTGAAATAATGGTAATGGAGAGAAGAGGAGATACTATGACCAATGTTGAGGAGACAAATGGAGGAAAACTGAAACAAGTTGATGACTTTAAATACCTTGGATCAAAACTGGTAAAGGGAGGAGAAACACTGGAGGCAGTAAAACAAAGAGTGAAAGCTGGATGGAACAAGTGGAGAGAAATAACTGGAATAATCTGTGACAGGAAAATTCCCAGAAAGTTAAAGTGCAAAATGTACAAGACTGTGATTAGACCTGTATTACTATATGGAGCTGAATGCTTGGCAGTTGGAAAGAGGGAAGAGAACTTGATGAGAAGAACTGAAATGAGGATGTTGAGATGGATTCTGCAGATTTCAATGAAGGATAAGATCAGAAATGAAGAAATCCGTAGACGATGTAGGGTGGTGGATGTGGTTGAGAAGATGCGAGAAGCGAGGTTACGGTGGTATGGACATATCATGAGGAGGGACGTTGAGGAAGTAACAAAGAGGGTAATGGAATTTGAGGTGGAAGGTAACAGAGGAAGAGGCAGGCCTAGAAAGAGATGGATAGATTGTGTGAGAAAAGATATGGAGGTATGTGAAGTGAGTGAGGAAGATGTGCTCGACAGAGACAAATGGAGAAGAGCAACCAAAGCAGCTGACCCCAGGACAGTCTGGGACTAAGGCTGTGAAAAAGAAGAAGAAGAAGATGGTGACAAAAATGTTCACCATATTCTTAATGAGGACCTACTTGCATGTTGTGCATCTTTAACATAACAGCTCTTGATTTAGCAGCCTACTGATGCTCAGGAGGTGCGAGCCTGGTCAGTACCTGGATGGGAGACCTCCTGGGAAAAACTAAGGTTGCTGCTGGAAGAGGTGTTAGTGGGGCCAGCAGGGGGCGCCCACCCTGCGGTCTGTGTGGGTCCTAATGCCCCAGTATAGTGATGGAGACACTATACTGTAAAACAGCATCGTCCTTCGGATGAGACATAAAACCGAGGTCCTGAACACAAGTCAGGATATTAAAAATCCCAGGGCTTTTTGCGAAAAGAGTAGGGGTGTTACCCTGGTGCCCTGGCCAAGTTTCCCATTAGCTTTTACCTGCCTCCTAATAATCCCCATCTCTGAACTGGCTTCATCTCTGTGTTCTCCTCCCCACTGAGAGCTGTTAACAATAGATCCTAGCATTCTGTTTCCTGTTCCAATGCTCTCCAGGTTAGAACCTGGAATCCTTAAAGAGGATTTACTGTACAATAATTTACTACCATTGGGACTCTAAAACCATATAAATATCCAGGCATTCATCAACAACAAAAAAACCCTGGTAGGAGTCCCAGCATCCCGGAGTGCATCCTGGAAACCTAGGTGGCAAGGTGATATCATATAGCTATATATCATATGCACAGACATTCAGTATCTGTGTGGATTGTAAGCAGAGGCTGGTTAAAGCAGGAAACAATTAGTTGAGTTAGGCATGATGAGAACCAGGAGACACTGTTACCCTTGGGGAAGTGGAGGGGTGCAGAGCAGTTTAATATTCTACAGGTGGCTGTAAGAGGTGAAGAATTGTTTTAGCAAATCTGAACGTCAGCCAGAACTGTCTGCAGACATAAAAATACCCAACACCCCATAGTGCCGTCTTCTCCCCAGGAGAAACTTGCCGATGTTGCTAGGCACCAGAAATGTAATTAGGTACAGTGTTGGGCTGAAACAACGGAAGAGATTCTTTCCACGGATCAGAGAGAGCGGAGAATTGGGAGGACCGGGCTTTGGAATTTAGGGAGGCCTGGGTGGGATTAATGAATCATTCGGTCATCCAGGAGAGGCCTTCCTGTCAGGGAGCTGACATCCAGCCGGAGAAATTCCCAGGAGAGCCATTTCTTGTTGCGTGTGATGTTGGAATACCTCTTCAGCTCAGTACGGCCAGACTGAAGGCGGTGAAGAGAACAGCATGGACCAGCTAGCGTTTCCTGTTAATCAACCGTATTAAAACAGAAGCACGTGTTTCATTGTTAAGGGCATCTAATTTAATCTTGTTGACCTATAGGAAAACAAACGCTCCAGCCATACACTAGTTAAATTCCATTTTTCCAAATTCAAGGATGAATTTACAAGGTGATGTCAGCTTTTTTTTCACTCTCCAAGTATTCGAGCACTTTGTCATGTTATTTCCACACAAGATAAACCACTTTGGTTTGAATACTTACAAATATTTGTAATGAGTACTTAAGAGGCTGCATAATAACAAAAATCACAGACTGCAGAGTTGGAAAAATCAAAATATAGTAATTTAATTAATATAAATATGTATCCGTTAATCTTGTGTAATAATCTGTGCCAGACCTATCTAACATTGTTCCTGTTTTTTAGCAAGTTGCATTGGTAACCTTTACATGACAGATGTCTCCAAGCTGGAAAATTTACTCAGGCATCATAACGTTTGAACTGTTAAATGAAATGTTTTACATTACCTAGACAGATCTTCAGCTCCTTAGGCTGAGAGTTCCCTTAATTGAGCAAGATATTATATACTGCAGGGTAGGGGTGTTAACCCTGGTGTTATGGTAAAATGTCCCATTGGCCTTTATCAAGCATGGCTTCCTAACAATCCCCATCTATGAACTGGCTTCATCACTCTGTATACTGGTGGACTAGGCCTGCTGTTGCATCATCCAGGAAGGACTGCACACTGGCGGTGGAGGAGGGGATCCCCATTACCTCTAAAGTGCTGTGAGTGGAGTGTCCAGAAAAACGTGCTATATAACTGTAAGGAAAAATTATTATATTGAATTTATTAATAACTTTTCTTTAGGAAAGAAGGATGTATGGTGATTTATGACCTGTACAGCTTAGTGTATAGGGACTCTCCATATCCACGGTTGCATATTCCTGATCCAAACATATTACAAGAACGATTGTACTGTCACATCTGAACATTGAACATCTGCCACACCCCCTGCTTTTCTGTAAGGAGGATAGTTAGTTCCATCTGGTTTCATACTGCATGTTTTGAGCTTTCCTCTGGGCACACCTGTGATCCAGTGAGTCTCCAGTGATTTATTGTACTTTGTTGGCTGAACGTGGGTTTTAAAAATAAAACAGCTGCCTTCACTGAAAAGCAGGAAGGGTGAGGTGATTCACAGGGCCTTGTGATAAAATCAGCTATATAAAATATAGCAAACATATTTATGATAACCTTTATTGCTCTGTAAAAGAGTATTGTAAATGACATTTAGAATTAAATTAGTCTAGGGTGGAAATCTCTATGGTTCTGAGTTTCTGGTGTCCTACAACAAATCCCAGCGCAGAAGAGAACTAAGCCCACTTTAAAATCAGAAGGTCACCAAGAACAATACCGATGAGGTATTTGTGTGTCACAAAGACTACCGACTACTAGCTCAGAGGTTCCACCACCAAACCAAACTCAAGGATAACTTAATGACTCCAAGTTTCAGAAATTGTGACAAGTTTTTTGGCTGTTGCATCAGCTAAAATCATGTGACTGAAGATTTCCTAGTGCTGCAGGCTGTTGTGAAGTTTTCTGATGAATATTAAGAGCTTAACAATGGTTACAAATGAGAGGAGACATTTAGCCCATGTAGCCTATTTAGACACTAATTAATTCAAGGATCATATCCAGTCATCTCTTGAAAGAAAGTGTAGTGGAGATAGTTTGAACACAGTGACGTCATCGCCCTCCCTGCGCGTAGCATGGACCTCAGCCGCCTGGGTTGATGGAGGTCTCCTTTAGCTCATGCAGCTGGTTCTCTGTCGCATTACGCCGGAGACTTGGGTTCATGCCCAGGTGTTGCAGGATGAACTGGTGGGGTGGAGTGACAAGGGCACTGGCGTAAGCCTGAGTGGGACTGTGTTGGTTATAAAAGCAGGGTGTGGGCTTCAACAACATAATGAGGTAGTCTGTTCATACTGTACTCTCACAAACCTCTGGGTGAAGTCTCCCATTCGTGGTTTTAAATGCTCTCACTGTTTCTTCCAATAACTTTTTTCTCTGACTTGACTTCATCACTGCCTTTGAGGATTTTAAATACAGGTCCCATTAGTTTGGCTTATTTACTGAGAGTATTCATTTTTATCCTCTCAGTACGAACAGATATGTGCACTTACTGGATCAATAAATCAGCATGCCTTGTGTGGTCATCTTTTTCATTTCAAGTTGTGAAACGAATGCCTCCTTCGAATGCTTCGACACCTGACAGTCACTGGGATGGGAACCCTTGACATCTTGTGGGAAGAAACTGCCTCACGAACTTCCAGGTTCAGAGACAATTTCTTCCCACAAGCTGTCAGATTACTGAACTCTACCCCAACCACTGGCTCACACTGGTGTTTTTTTTAAGTTGTATGTTATTTAACTTGTTGCTGCTGCTGTCCTGTTTATGTTTTGGTGTTTCCTTAACGTCTCTGTATTGGAGCATGCATGCAAATAAGCAATTAATTGCACTTGTGCATATGACTGTAAACTGAACTGAACTGAACTCTTCATGAAAGCTGTGAGGGTGACCAGTAATGACCAAGTGAATCCCTGTAAAATAGCAGTAGAGTTCAACTCCAATTAGATTTAGGACTGATCACTTCCAAAGTAAAAAAAAAAAGAAATCTTGATAAATTTAAAAATAATGGAATATTTTTTCTGAGCCAGGCATGCTAAAATATGATAGATTACCAGCGATTATTTTAGTCAGAATTTACAGCTTGTCACTGGTTTATTCCAGTGGATCTCAGAGCTGGTCCTGGAGTATTCCTGTGTCTGCTGGCTTTTGTTCCAGCTGGGCCCCTAATGAACAGTACTAATTAGTCGCTGTAATTGCACTCCTTGGTGGTTTAAGCTTTCTTGTGCATTGTCCTTGGTTTCAGTCATACCCCTTGTTAAAGCGTAATATTTAAAACGTCAGCACTTTATGTAGTCCCTCCTCAGCTTGCCAATTAAAAATGTGCTCACATTTCTGACTAAATAGCTTTTAATAGTTGATTAATTAATAATTGATTAGTGGGAATGGGGAATGACACTGTACTGGACAATCCCACAGTGAGTCAGTGTTTTTCCTTCTGCTTAAATAAATTGGTTATATTTCAGCTGGCGCACCTGAATGAGGGCGCTAATTGAAACTCACTCATGGGCATGAGCGGTTTCATACCATTTAGAAACGTCGCTCTGCTGTAAAAGCTGAAAGCACCCCAACAGGAAATGTAAATAAATTTGCCTGTTTGCTTTGACTTTAGTGAGAAAGAGAAGACAAAGGAGTCACCAAGGATCCGGACTTAGAATCACTGGTAAATTGGATTTAGAATGTGCAAGTGGTTAGCAATGATGCCGTACAGCCCTGGGTTCAAGTCTGGACCTGGGTTGCTGTCTGTGGGGAGTTTGCAGGTTCTCTTCTTGGTCATGTGGCTTTTCTCCAGATGCTCCAGTTTCCTCCCATAGCCCAAAGACATAGTGGCACGTTAATTGGCTTGTAGTTCTGGGGAAATGAGCCTGTGTGTGAATGTGTGAGTATGCGCATCTGTGGATCTGTATCTGTGTTTTGTGTGCCCTGTGATGGACTGGCGTCCCGACCTGGGGGTATCCTGCCTTGCACCCGTTGCTTGCTGGGATAGGCTCTGGCTCCCCCACGACCCTGAAACTGAAGCATTGAGAAAATGGATGGATCCGTCATAGAAACACATCTCACTACTGCTTGATCACCATCACCAGCCTATCAGTTTGAAAATGTCATAAGGTACATTCGTTCACAACTCGTGATAAAAATGTTCGTTAGCAAAGAGGACTTTCTTTGTACAATTTGGTCATTCTTGAAATGTAAAATTCTTTTCACTGTTAACTATTACTTGTCATCACAAGATCAATTTGCAGGGCAAGATGTCTATCTATTAAAAGAACACTATGGTCTTTCACAGCGAAGGGACAGGCAGTTGAATAATGATACATATGGGACACAGCAATGACAAATTCAGTTTCGTCTGAGGGAAATACAAAGTAACTGAGTCCATAATATATGCAAATGAATTAAACAAACACATCCAGTAAATTCTGGAACAAATACAGTCCAAGTTCTTTATTCCTCAAGTGTCACTAGACGTTGGGTGTTGACCCGGGGTGTTTCATGGCTTGAGATACTCCAGTATGAAGACCTGCATGATCTTCAACAGGTTCTCTATGGTGGGCTGGTCAAGGTTCTGTTCGTTGTCCTCGAACGTGTGCCACACAGAAGGGAAGGGTGTGGGGATCAGGTGAAGAATTCGGACCCCTGTACAAGAGAGAGCCAAGACCCACCATGAGCTGTCTTTTTAAAAATGCTGCCTGTTATGCTTGAGCAAGTCCTTCCTGGCGTTGCTGTGAAACAAGCATAATTCCATACAGTCCCAAAACAACAATGCAAAGTGAATCATAGTCTGTTAGTATTCATTTGTGACTTGGATGTTTCATTTGTCTTAGTGTTTGTCAGTTAGTGTTTGTGTTGTTCATTTGTCAGGCAAACACTGATACATTGACACAACACTGACACATCCTTCGGATGAGACGTAGAACCGAGGTCCTGACTCTCTGTGGTCATTAAAAATCCCAGGGCGTTTCTCGAAAAAAGAGTAGGGGTGTAGCCCCGGCGTCCTGGCCAAATTTCCCATTGGCCCTTACCAATCATGGCCTCCTAATAATCCCCATCTATGAACTGGCTTCATCATTCTGCTCTCCTCCCCACTGAGAGCTGGTGTGTGGTGTGTGTACTGGCGCACTATGGCTGCCGTCCCATCATCCAGGTGGGGCTGCACACTGGTGGTGGTGGAGGGGAGTCCCCATTACCTGTAAAGCGCTTTGAGTGGAGTGTCCAGAAAAGCACTATATAAGTGTAAACAATTATTATTATTATTATTATTATTATTATTATTATTATTATTATTATTATTACATTACGCAAGCAAGAGTTTACCTGCCAAGCCTTGAAGACTTTTTGAGCAGATATCACTTAAAAGAAGAGAAACTTCAGAATTTATATATATGTCTCTCATTTGTACTGTTACATGTTTATTAATCACATGTGAATGGTCTTCATGTGCTTATGGAAGTATATCTGCCAACATTTCATGAACACAGAGAGACAGAGATAGGTGTAATAAAGTGGGCTGGAGCAGCAGTACGACTGCAAATGAGCACACAGCATAAGGGACAGACAGTTACCTCTGTTCAAAAAGGGCTTGTGGTCGTCCTCCACCAGCCCCACAGGCAGATTGGGCCAGAAGTACTCCACTTCCATGGGGTGACTCTTGAGCAGCTTCATCCCGTGCAGCCTGCGCTCTGTCACACACACACAGAAACCCACCCGGACCGTCACTCGAGCCCACTGCCGAGCCAAAGCAGCCCGTCTTCATAATCGCGCAGAACGACCAGAACCGGCACTTCGGAGTGTGACCGTCGCGGTTCAGGCACCACCCCGCCAATTCGTCCCACAACACCTGGGCACGAACCCGGGTCTCCGGCGTAACGGAACAGGGAACCAGCCATATGAGCTAAAGGAGACCTCCCCCAGCCCAGGCGGCTGAGGTCCCCGCTACGCGCAGGGAGGGCGATGACGTCACCGTGTCCGACCTAGCTCCGCTACAAGAGCACAGAGCTTAAATGCCACTAGAATACGTTCAAGCAAACGCAGGTGTGTGTGTGAATCAAGAATGCAGCACAGGGGTCTTAATACAAACGAACATCTGCCTTGCAGCCTGTCCGGCCACACAGACACCTCTGACGCTCATGTGATCATGTAAGGTCATCCTTCAGGGATGAAGGGGGGACTCACCTATGTTCTGCAGCCTGCTGAGCCACCTGACGGTGTTCGGAAACTGGCTGCCGAACCGTGGATTGGGAGCCCCAATTAAATCCAGCAGCACAAAGAGATCCTGAAGGAACAGAATAAAAGTAAAAGCTGTGATTTATACAGCGAGGGATCTGTAGATATAGCTCTGGAGTGGGAGATTTCAAGACAGACATGATAATACTGTTTCTTTATTAGCCCTATACAATTTCTTGCATTAGGAATTCATCTTTTTGCATACCCCAGCTTTTCTCCATGGAGACACAGACACACAGACAGGGAGAGAAGCTGGGGGTCAGAGCACAGGGTCAGCTATTGTACAGCACCCCTGGAGCAGCTGGGGTTAAGGGCCTTGCTCAGGGGCCCAACGGAGTAGGATTCCTCTGCCGGCCGCAGGATTTGAACCGGCAACCTTCCAGTCACAGGTGCAGATCCTTAACCACAGAGCCACCGCTCCGCCCCTTTTTTTTTATAATACTGTATACTGACCAGAGACTCTCATGATCAGACAGTAACTAGGTGCCTCTGGCCAAATCCAATTGATACTACGTCTGTATCCTCTATATCTCCTCTGTATACCTCATCTATATCTTCTGTCAGCAGCACAGCAATGCAGCCTATCTTGGAGACAAGACAGCACACAGCACACTTCTGGAGCCAGAAGGAGCAATGCATCATGCTACGTTGAGTCTAGTCTCCTGGTTAGAAGTAATATTGGTCAAAACTAAAAGCACTCTATTGAGCGTCCTGCTCCAGAAGTCAGGCAGGCAGAGAAGACGAGGGGAAGCTGTTAACAAACGGATCAAGGAGAGGAAGGGCAGGTGAGCCTTCGGAGTGAATCGCGCGGCGGGGAAACGTCCTGTGCGCCTTACAATGCCGTCCAGCTGGTTGGTGCCGTCGGAGGCGGGAGGGTGAGGGGTGTTCTCCATTCTCTGGGCCAAGTGCTGAGACCCGTACAGAGAGTCCGTGGAGGTCCACTGGTACAGAGCCTCCTCCCCGTCGAAGAAGATCAGCTGCAGGGAGAGGTCCGGGATCTCCGTCTTTCAGGAGAAAAACATAATCGTTTATCATCGGAGGGGTGTTCGAAATGCTTCGATAGAATTTTACTTTTATACACTTCCCTGAGGGTTACAAGATGTATGCATACTGTAGCTCTCGTGGAAATATATTAACGAGCAAAGGCTTATTTCACGCTGAAAAGAAAAGAGGAGAGTCACAACGTTTCGGCTCTGGAGCCTTCTGCAGGCGCTACCCGAAATTCTCTCATGGATATATTTGTGACCTCATATTTCTAAAGTAACTCTTAGGTTATATAAACTACATATGACAGTTTGAAGAAATGTTTAGGCAGTTTTTGAAAAAAACAACAACAACTTTGTTTCATACAAATTAGGTGGAGAAGTGAGAAAATGGGCTGCACTGATTTCTATATACTGTAGCTTCTTTTAAGTTTGCGCTGAGGTACAGTACCTGTATTTTCCAGACATTCTGCTTACAGCCTGAAGCGCTATGTTATTGACTACAGAGTGCTGCCACCTACTGGCCTTAAATATCCAATACATTTTTACTGCTCGACACCAGCGTGTGGTTATTTTCTTCTAATGATGAACAGTCTGTCAGAAGACCCTAGGATAGCTTAAACGTTTTCATTTTAAAAAATACTGCACATGCAACTGCACTTATTACGAATAAAAAAAAGTTATCATTTACATCTACATGTCTCAGAGTACGGATTACCGACTGCCTTGGCTCCACATCAGAGCGGAATTCGAATTTTAGCTGAGGGTATATTGGGACGCACCATGAGAGCATTGGTTGTGGCAAAAGGTGTCATATAGTTGAATGAGGAGTTTTTCAGACAAGACTTATTAAGTTAAAGCCTTTCCCTAGTGAGTTCTGCAGTTCTGAAGTTCTGAGCCAAGTACAAATGTTTCTGGTTGAGATGAAACTCCCTCCTAAAGCCTAAGGCAGGCTGAGTCAATGAGCCACAAGGGTGTTTTTCTGTTTTTTTTTTTCCCCCCACAAACATATTTTCAGTAAAACATGCTGTGGTTTCAGAAGTATTTTTTTTCTTTTTCCAAAGCTAGCTAGTCTTTTTTGCCCTCCTCTCCGGAACACTGTGTAGCTCTGTCCTCTAAAGGAAGAGCAGAGTTGAAACCTGTTTGTTTCTGTGTAGCCAGACTTCGCAGACTTCAGGATCAAACGAACACGCTGGTGGTACTGGTCACACAGCCCCCAGTTCTGTCCAGACACTTCCAGAGTGGGTAAGAGTCTCAGAGGATCAGGAGGAAAAGCATTATAGACCTCACAGAAAATATCTACAGGCTGCGCTGGAGGTCAGACAGAGGCTGCACATGATTCCTTGCTGATCAGCCACGATCACAGACAATGTGACTGACTCATTCCCACGCTCAGTAAGAATTCAAGATACACAGAAGTTCGAGTAGGGACCTACATCAGCACGAAAGCTGTTCAGGAAAAACAGAGGTCAATTCCACACTGAAAAGCGTAAACACAGCATTTCGGCCACTGAACCTTCTTCGGGTGGGAGAGTTACCTCCACACTTGAAGATGGATCAACAGCCGAAACGTGTTTTTTCTTTTCTTTTACATTTCAGAAAGAAATTAACCTCCACATGATGTTGACTTTAATGTTCTACAGTGTGAATAGTTAGCTCCACAATCAAGAATACTACAGATGGTAGGTGGGGTCTACGGAGATGATTTCACGTCTATCGATTATGAGATATTACTGTTAGATAATTACAGTTTAATAAACAATATTATTTACACTAAAGACATTTTAAAGTTAGTTAATACAAGGCTATATAAATATAGTAACATTGCTGGAGATGGAGGCTGCCTGTATTTCAGTCTACAACTTCATATACAGTAAATATGAAGTAACCAGACGCAGGACACAAAAGAAATAAGATAAATGGCCTAACCTAAACCAATTCCAGCCTTTGAATTCACCCGTCAAGGTGTTTGATCAGATTGGCGACAGGAAAGCTCCGCAGACCAGTCACCCCTGTGTGCTGCCAGTCAGTTTTGATGCTGGTGTGAGCAGAACCCCTCACCCTGCCTCACTGTCCCAGGCACTGTGGGACTGGGCAGCTGGTCCTGACACAGCACCATCTGGAGACCGAGGCTGTGGGTTCTTCACCCCTCCTTTGCTGAAGGGGGGGCACAGCCGTCACTTGAACTGCCGATTCGCGTTGAGGGGTTATAACAAAAAATGTGAAATGCCAAAAATGTTTTAAAGGGACCGCGGGGTCATGCTTAATGATAGGCGCACTGAGACAACCTGGTCGCTTACATTGAGTGTGGGAGACAGGGTGACGCAGAAACCCTGCCTAATCATAAGTGCAAAGTGTTCTAGCCTCGTCTCTTTCTACATTGCAGGCCTGTACCACTCCACTTAAAGCGTTTCCCCCTTGCTGAGCCCTGTATCACCCGGTTGGGTTCAATCTTCGACTGTTTTGAAAAACTTTCCTTGTGCGTAAGAAGTTGACAGAGACCTGTAGGACCTGCAGGACAGCGCCCCCTGGAGGACCGGAGCTGGCCAGCCCCGCCGTCACGCCTCAGGGCCAAACGCGTCCGAAATCTGTCAGGCCTGTGAGGCCCGGGGACCTCACCTTCAGTGCCCCTAACTCCTCATCCAAGGCCTGCGCCAGCTCCAGGAGCATGGCGCAGGGCACGGCAGAGTCTGTGGCCCCGACGAACTCCCGGCCGTGCCACTGCGGGGGAAAGTACTTGGAGTCGTAGTGGCAGGCCAAGACCAGGCAGCGCCGGGCCGAGGGGTTGAGGGTGGCGATGATGTTGGAAAAGGTCAGGTGTCCGTACGGGGTGTAAGCCTGGAACCTGTCCTCCTCTGTGTCCCAGCCGGCCTGGAGCGACCCCAGCCTATTTAGAATGTGCTGGAAAACAGTGGCGAGAGGCAGGTCACAGCACGTGGAGGGGAGGGAGACGAGAGTCATGGTACCGGGCAGATATGAGAAACAATACAGGATAAGAAAATACAGTATAAGAAACCATGCCACATAAACAAACAAAACTTTGGTTTACAGCTGCAGCGAGAGGTGTATTAAGTAGATCGTTTCAGTAAAACAAATCGAATGCAGGACCAGCTACAGACACCCACCTTTTTTATAAGTGCCTTGACCAAACAGGAATGATGAGAAGTTTTTTTTTGCATACTGCTCACTTATTTTGGCAGGGCCGTCCTACCACAGCGTTACTGCTGCTACTACTAGGCCGCTAAGCATTATGGACCAAAAAGACGTAGGTGGGCTCAGTCAGACAAGAAGAACACCGATTGTTCTCTTGCCACTAGGGAATTCTAGGATTACTCCTCCAACACAGGCGCTGAGCTGCAGGAAACAGTCAAACTTAAAATATGTGAGAAGGCCACGTGGTTACCATGAATCCATCCCTTTTCTAACCACTTCTCCCAATTCATGGTCACGGGGGGGAGCCAGAGCCTGTCCTGGCTCAAGGCAGTGTACACCCTGGACAGGACGCCAGTCCACCACAGGGCACACACAGACACAAACACACACACAACAGGGCCAGTTTACACAGAAGCCAATTAACCTACCAGTGCGTCTTTGGACTGTGGAAGGAAAGCGGAGCACCTGGAGGAAAGCCACACAACCACAGGGAGAACGCAAAAACTCCAGACAGAGAGCTCTCCAGGTCTGGGATTAATCCCAGGGCCCCAGCGCTATGGAGCAGCAACAACAGCCACTGCAGCACCAAGCCGCCTGTTTACCATGAATCATTTGGAAGATGAAATCAATATTAATATAACAATCTGAATAATGTTTGTACTACTGTTAGCCCTTTACTTTTCACTCTGCCACAAGGCGGGCTGAGGAATTCCGTTCTGACCCCGTCTCGGGTGTTCCGTAGAAAACCCGGTCTCCCGGACTGCTCAGGGCCCTGCGCGGGACTGACCTGGCGCACAGTCTCGCTGCCTGCGGACCCTGGATACCGCTGGATGAGCATAGGCCGCAGGTCTCCCTCCCACATGCGCGTGACGTCCAGCTGGGACAGCACGCGCGTGATCTCCGCAGGGCTCAGGACCCTCGGCTTGTGGTAAAGCTGGAGAACCAAGGAAGAGGAAAAATTAGTCCGTGGGACACTCAAAACTTTCAAGAGGGAAAACTCCGTTCTAGTGATCGGGCTGAAGGACATCCCGATTCCACACAGGCTGGATTTCCACACGTTCCGGCTCCGGGAGACTGTATTTACCGACAACCTGTTCTTTTCCCACTTGACTAGGATTTAGTCATCAGCTGTAATTTAAAATGGAAACTACAACGAGCATCTGGAACTAATAAAAAGGGGGGGAAACATGTAAATACGTTACAGTTTGTTGAATGGCAGTTTTGGAAAATGTAGCATTGTACATTGAGTATTTTAAAGATATTTAGTCCATGACAGTTTAAATAAGGAATTACAATGTAAACCTAAATCCTAAATTTGTCTTAGTTCCATAGGCTCCTCAGTTAAAATGTAACTTACCTTCTTCAAAGTACTAAAGACTTTCAGCCTTTCCTGTTTCTTTGCAATAAATCCTGCTGTGGTTAAGTAAGTAGTATGTCCTACTGTGATGGGATAAAGACCTTCCTTCACTGTAAGGAACTTACACGGCAATTATGATTGTTGCAATTACCACCATCCCCAAGCTCAGACATCAGTTACAATGAAATGTGAACCGCATTCTTAAATGCAAGACATTTAGTGTGCACCTACAGTGTAATTAACTTACATCTTAATGTTTTAAACAGATGCGATGCTGACTGAGTCTCCTTCCCAGCTCTGAAAATGTGTCAGCCTTAGTTTGGTCCTGGATTCAGTCCTAGTTTCCAGGTCAGGAATCCCGATGCGTTCTCTGATTCAAACCTTGTATTTGAGGCTGTTTTCTGTTAACATTTTTCCATCTTCACAACAGTACTCATATCCTTTCACATCTTTCCCAGTATGATACAAAAGAGGAAATGCTTTTGTCTTCCCGGGGTCTGATTATCTGTAATGCATTGCTTGCGACTCTTTCCATTCATGAAACATAATTCAAATTTCTGCTGTTCATATTTAAGAGCTTGAGCGCTTTGGCTCCTGACTGTATTTGTGAACTGCTAACTCCCTGAATACCTACAGTACATGTCGTTTCCACTCTTGGCCTTAATTCAACCCCCCAAACGGGGCTCTGATAAATGGGAGACTGTACTTTCTGTTCTGTTACTCCAAGGCAGAGAAATGATCTCCCAGCTCACGTCAGTAGGCACTTTCCAATCGCACTTTTATACTCTAGTGCAGTGGTGTTAAATTCATTTGCTGTGGTGGGCCAAATTTAATTTAAATGTACTTTGACCATTCATAATATAAATGATAATAAATACTAGGCACCACCTTTATATAGTATTATCAATGGCATTTCTGTGTAGAGTTTGTTGTATGCTCTCGTTTTGGAAGTGAGCTTGCAAATTTTTCCGAGCTTTTTGCGAATAATTGTGCTGTTTATTTTAAAACAGCTGTTTGTGTGACATGCTGATCTCTTTTCTCAAGTAAATACAGGAATTCTATGGGAACCCATGTGATCCACTCAGCTCGCCTGCCATTGCCCAGAATTCCGAGGTGGTTTTCTTCATTACTTTTCAAGGAGGGGCAGAAAAACACTCGACAAGGTTTCTCAACTCCTGTTCTGACGACAACATTCATGCTGGTTTCACAGGTCTCCGAAGTGCCCTGAAGAAGTGGGAAAATCCGTCAAACTGCACAGGTTACACCTATAATTAGCTAAATTACAAGATATGCAGGAATGAAAACCTACATCAGTGTGGTTGGGGTTTGGGAATACAGATGAAAATGAAAAATGCACACAAAAAATTGAAGGAAGAGTTAATTAATGCTTTGGCTGGATAATCATTGGGTAGGTAAGTTAGGGAAGAGGGTATAGAGAACTTTGTTGACTCCCTCTAAACTGTGCTTGCCATATCTATCCGTGACTTTCACAGGTATCTCTCAACATCAACACAGTGCCTCTGGAAACAGGTTAAAATTATTTCGGAAAAATAAAGCTTTTGAAACACCATAAAGGAAATATATGGAAGAGACACTATAGAAATATAATGTACTGCAAATTTGCACTGTAGAAAATTGCAATAAAATGAAGAGATGCAAAATGCAATTTAATGGATAATCCTTTATCCATAAACTGATGTAGTTCCATGACTGTTAACTTGTTCCCTGAAAGACCATTAAAGGTCTTTGTCTTGTGTACAGGGACCATGGTAATACTTGAAACAAGTCCAAATATACAAAGAGAACAAAACTTCAACTATGTCCCACAATCTTATTTGATTTTTTTTTTTGCCTTATGTACAACGCACACAGATTTGTAAACAAATATGACTCACATCTGAATTTTAACTTTAAATTATTGATCCACTTGCACTTCTAAGTAAAGTACACCAGTCAGATTCTGAGACAAAGAATGTCAAAACTGTGATTGAAACTAATCCGTGATTAGTACTAATTCTTTTAAGTACTGTGTCTATCTTTCTAATTAAACATGATTTGACTAAGCAGACCCAATTTGGAATAGCAAATTGTGTGTTTTTTGCTCATACAGTTGTTGGCCTGTGAACCCTGTGTCCACACATGGGAGTGAATGAGGAAGAGGAAGACTCCTAAGACCTCACTCGTCTGCTAACATGCCACAGGCAGCACATTCCTGACTGGAGTACAGCATATCCGTCACCGAGAGCACCGCAAGACCCGGCCCACTAACTCCAAGTGATCCTTGGAGCTGATCAGCCAGGTTTGTGCTGCTGCATGGGACACTCCAGTCCCAGTCGGCCAGTGACAGGACCCGGACTCAAACCCCCGGTCACAGGCAGCAGCCTGTGCTCTCCTTAACCAGCTGAGCCACCCTGAGGAGACCCCGGATGATTTCGGAAGGAGACACTATCTTTAAATCCCTTTTGGAAGAACAAACATGCAAGAAAACAAAGAAGAACTTGGAGACCAAATTGAATTAGCTCTAAAATGTCATGGCTTTCGATTCAGTGACCTTAAGTGTCTCTGCCTTTATAATGTGGTAACTCGTTAATGATAAAACAAATGTATCCACCTGTCTTCTAACTGCTTCTTCCAATTCAGGGTCGTAGGAGACCTGGAGTCTATTCCAGCAAGCAGCGGGTGCAAGGCAGGTTACAAAGCACTTCACACAACAAAAAAACACAATATCACTGAAATAATGGTGCTTGCATGACACTGAAAATGAATCTAGAGCAAAACAAAGCGAACTCTCTTCCAATATGTATATGCTGATACCACGTACTGTATGCTCATCTAAGCTACTGTATTTTTACAATCCAATATCCTCTCCCACACAGAGCTGCAGCTTGACTCTGTGCTCCTGTTTGTTTTGCACTTGGTAGACATCAACACACATCAGAATGTTGGCTTTCATGCGCAGCAAATCACTAAACCACAAGCTAAATTGCTCAACTAATTTGCAGTTTCTTAAAGCTGGAAATATTCAAATCTAGAGTTGGTGCTTTGAGAGAACAGCAGTGTCGGTGTCCAACTCGTTCATTCTTGTTCTTGAGAAGTGACTCAGTGCAGAATAAAACATTTTTGAGGTTTTCTAAAAGTGCTCTTTTACAGTGTGAAGTTTTGCAACATGTTCTAGTGTTCTGGGCACACTACTGTTGTAGGGTTATGCTGATCTGAAAATGATTACAATCCTCCCATTAAGAAAGGTTTTTCTGATGTATTCAGATAACAGTGTGCTAGCATCATCACAGATTTAGAGGGTGCAAACCAGCAAAGATAAAACTGAGCGATATTTCCTTCAGCATATGGGCTGATATGATCATAAATGTCACATCACATAACATGCAGTAAAATTACAAGCTAAAACTTACAAGCACTTTGGTACAGATATATGATAAATAGAATCCTACTGTCAAACAACTTACACAATATTGGAGATGTTTTTATATAGCATGAATTGTTCAACCTCAGGCATAGCTCTATCAGAAACTGTTTCATTTAATTTCATAAAGTAACTTGTGAAAATACACTCAGGACATTTAAAGGTAGAAGTAACAAATATGGATCTCACTACATCTTAAATGTTCCCCATCTGACAGTATTAATCTAAATAATGTAGATGTAGCCTTTTTTCTGATGAAAAAGTATCTTAATTATGTTATGACAATTCTCAAAAAGTAGTCTTTTAGTAATCTTTTCAAAGTAAACGAGATTACGAGGGATGGAAATACTTGTGAAATCCAAAGAGCAGGGGAGTTAAGCAGGAAACACTTGAGAGAGCAACAACCTTTCTTTTTTTTTCTCTACAGAAGGGCCTGTAACCCTTTTATGTCTGATGAATGAGCTCCACAAAACTCTCTTGTAATCCTCTCCTACATTTAGAAATAGTCTGTTGTAGAACACTGTAATCTATCTCATTCTGTTTCACCAGCCTGAAAGGCCCAATAATTAAGCTTATCTCCTGGTCTCTGACTCCATGTTTACTCTGTTTTGTAGTCTAACGAGCTCTGCTGAGTCATGCAATGTTTATCTTTGGTTATTGTTTCAAACTAGCAAGTCACCTCATGTTGGTAGTCACTTTGTCTAGGAACAAGACACTAGAACCCGATCCATCATGTCAATTGCGCAGTGTGTATCCCAGGTTTAGAAGTTGCAGAAAGTTGCAGAAATGGATTTAGATGCTGTTATTTCATTGCACACTATGGCTCCTGTGTTATGTATGATCAGTGGACAACACACATGTCAGAACTTTTTTGTGGACCGTGACTCAAATATGTCCAATGACAAAAATAAAATCAGTCCGATTGGAGACAGGGATCAGCTCAATTCAATCTCACCAACCACCCGGACCACGTTTGTGAAAAATATTCAGTCCATTAAAAATGTTGTAACCTAGCTGAAGAAGACCATACGACCTAACTTGTAAAATTAATATTTGTGTAGAAATTTTATGCAGCCATCTAGTGTTTATTGCTTTATGTTTTGCCAGTAGAACGAGAAAAATAAGAACAGTAATTTTACCACTTGTGGTTCTGTTTCTGTTCATCTCTACCTGATGTCTAGTAGCTCCTTAGTTAGGGCTTTCAAGTCTGTTTTGTAAAAACACAGAAAATGGGACACAGCATTTAGACATAACGTGGTAGTACCCCACACCAGCACAGAGGTCTGTTCCTGTAAGCAGAGCCACTGTAGTATTTTTCCTGCCATGATTCTGTCTTGGCTGGAGTCACGATCTTGCTCACTGACTGCCAACACAGCACAGACATGATCCAGCACTCACACAGCCTCACTCTGTCTGAAGCACGGGCTCTGCTCAGCTGACTGCTGGGTGAGAATTCGATTTTAGATTTTTTTTTTACCGCAGTTGCCCACCAACTACTATACTTCTGTATACAGTTCATTTTTATTTTTATTGCCTCATATTCTGTATCATATCTGCTTCATACAGTAATATGGTCATGTTTCGACTTCCAAAACCCTTGGATCCCAATGTTCATAAGGTGTTATACACTGTATGAGCATGCATAGGGGTGGAGCGGTGGCTCTGTGGCTCAGGATCTGCGCCTGTGGCTAGAAGGTTGCCGATTCGTATCCCACGGCCGGCAGAGGAATCCTACTCCGCTGAGACCCTGAGCAAGCCCCTTAACCCCAGTTGCTCCAGGTGCGCCGTATGAATGGCTGACCCTGTGCTTTGTCCCCAAGCTTCTCTCTGTGTGTCTCATGGAGAGCAAGCTGGTGTATGCAAAAGACAAATTCCTAATGCAAGAAATTGTATATGGCTAAGTAAGTGATCTTATTTGCATGAAAAACATTAGCCCATAAACAGGTACTTGACTCCAGCCAAGACAGAATCAGCCCATAAACAGGTACTTGGGCCCACCTGTAAGCAGAGAGGGTGCCAGCACGTCACGGGAGAACTTACAAACTCCAAACAGAAGGCTCCCCAGGCTGAGACCAAACCAATTCCTGTGCCTACACCACACCAGCAAAAACAGAAGTCATGTCATTTGCCAAACCGCTTTGTACCATACGGTGTCGTGGGAAGCCAGAGCCTACCAGGCAAGCAACAAACGCAAGGCAGGGTACACCATGGATGGGACGCCTGTCCATCGCAGGACAAGTGCCAATCATTCATGGGGACAATTTGGAGGAAACGAGATAACTCCCTACTTCTCGAGAAATCATTGGAGATTTTTAATGACCACTGAGAGTCAGGACCTTGTTTTAACGGCTCTTCCGAAAGATGGCGCCCACTCCAGTATAGTGTCCCTGCCACTATACTGGGGCATTAGGACCCACACAGACCACAGGGTGGGCACCCCCTGCTGCTCCCACTAACACCACTTCCAGGAGCAGCCATAGCTTCCCAGGAGGTCTCCCATCCAGGTACTGACCAGGCTCACACCTGTAGTATAAAATCTACATTAGTTCTAAATTAATTTGCTTCCTTTAAAAGGCAGTTGAAAAGACAGTCCTTTCTTCAAAACCAATAGTAAAATTGAGCCAGAGGACCCAGAATTCAATGGCATTTTCCCCTAGTTTTAGGGAAAACGCAATTAAAATCTCTTTCATCTGGTTCGTGATTCACTGCAACTAAAACAGCAAACAGGAGGCTGGTCCTCACCCAAAGTATCATGGGAGCCTGATGACAGCTGCTCAACTCTGGTGTGGAAGCCTGTACCAGTACCACTTAGTATGTTAGGATGATTTTAGGTGAAAACACGTTTTCTGCCTGAAAGTGAGAAAAGGGGTATCCTTATTATAGATATCTTAGTGCAATGGGAAAGGCATTAGCCTCATCTGGGTTCATCAGTTAAGGTGAAAGAAAACTGGATAAGGTCAGTAAATTTGACCACCCTTTCTCACATCTGCCCATGGGTAAAAATGAGTAGACGTACAAATATACTATATTACCAGAATCAGTTCTTTTTTCTTTTAACAGTTTTGTGGTCATAGGTGATTCGTTGTTCCGGTAGGTACCCCTGGATGGTGCAATGTGAACGGTAATTTGATAGATGAACTGCATTTATCAATAAGAAGACAGATGAGCGCAGTACAGTTCAGCTTAATTCAGACTTAATCCCTGGAAACATCATATGTTCAGAAATTCTGATTTGAATTTTTACTTCTATTTCTGAAAACTTCTGATTTTTCTTTCCCTAGGAGTGGTCAAAAATAATTCAACCATAAATACAAAGTGTTTGTCTCATTTGTGATGGACTGCATCACCTCCGGCGTAAAGCATCAGCATGACAGAAGTTATTCCTTCATGACAACAATTGAGGATTGCAATCTTAAACATTCCCCCCGAGAAATCCCATGCAATAACTCAAAATAAAGAGAAAACGCTATCAGGTTCATGCTGAATGAAGGCAGCTATAAACAGGTTTATAATCTAGACAGCCTACTAGATTAAGACCTTAGACAAGTCATGAAACAATTACATCAAGAATAATAATAACAACATCTTGTTGTAAGTATTTAATACATTGTATTGTGTGACAAATTTTAAAACATGAGAGTGAAGAGAACACGTCATTTCAATGTCGCAAAGGAACAAGTAAAGGTTTATTCCAGGCTGAAAAGAGAAGAAAAGAAACAATGTTTCAGCTGAGGAGCCTTCTAACACACTTGAAGAAGGCTCCACAGCTGAAACATTGTGTTTCTTTTCTTCTCTTTTCAGCAGGGAATGAACCTTTACCTGTTCCTTTGCAGCCCCCGCATGCTGACGCAGCTCCCTACTTGAATTTTAAGGTCTGCCAGTTGATTGTACTATGGTCATGTTTTTGTTCTCATTCTGAGTTAGGTGCCATTGCAAAGACAGGCAATGTCCCTTGCTGTGATTCTGGCTGATTAATTGGTTTCAGGATTGATTCCTAGGCCAGATGTTGTTTTCATCATCTTTTCCTTCTCCTCCCACCCCCGTCACTTATTTCATGGGCTCTGACATCTTATAGTTTCTTATATGTCAGTGCAAAAGCTCTTATGAAAGAGAACATGGCAGAAAACAGCAGAAGAGGCTGGTTGTCACACCTTTAGCCCAAAGCCCAGACCAGTAAGAGACCGGAATCGGATGAGGTCGAAGCAGTTGTTAAGGTCCCGATGGTTTGAATGCAGTACATGAAAGACTAAAGGCTCAAAGTTCAGGAGCTATAAATACAGAGATCTGTAATTGGTAGATCAATGCTGAAGGCAGTATGCTGCCATAGCAACGGGACACAGTGAAGAGAGCATCAGAAACAGCTGCTTGAAGGTGGCAGGATCTATGTTATATTGGAGGGTGGGAAAAAAAGAAACCAGATACAGTAAGAACGCATCACAAAGCGAATATGTTTTTTTTTTCTAAGTGCCACGGGCTCAGACAGACCCTTTCAAGATTAAGAAATGTTGAGTTTGATGAAATATTGGCGCAAGGCACTTTGAAGCATTTGAGAATGAGGAAGAGCTATAAATCTTCATGATCAAAGGATCTCCTCCAACCCGTTGGGATGATTTTCGAAGGGATGTGCTCCAGAAGGGAACCTGGAATGACGACCTGCACAGAGTGTACTACTGCCTGGAATCTAACAATGTTGTTGTGAGCACACAATATACAATTCATATGAATTGTTCAAACAGTCATCTCCCATTTTATTTCCGGTTTTTCTCATTTGGAAGGTGGATAGGGATCTGCTGAGGTAGCACAGAATTCCACTCAGTTCAGGCCAGCGCCAGATCTCGCCATGATACTGCTGCTCACTCAGAGAAGCGCTCTGAACAGCCCACGTGTCTTGTGACCTATAAGCACATTCTACGATTATAGCACACAGATTTAGGAAAACATTTTGATTTGCAATTTCACCAATCACTTCATACATTACATGCCAGATTATATTTAACATACACCACTTCATATTTTGGAAGTTTACACAGCCAGGAGATTTTAGATCTCGATACAACGCATAAATTGTAAACTGCAGCCACCGACATATTATCCAAGTCGTGCTACCTAAAGTCACAACCACATATTAGGGAACTGGTATTAGGGAATTAATGGTGTAGCTTTCGACAACTTTTTATAAGACTGAACACTGCGGTGTTTTTTAATTAAAACGAACACTTGCAGTAAACAGACTATATTTTCCTGTTGTGCCTTGAAATAGCACAGACAATACCAAACTCTAATTACAGATGGCGAGTGGTTTAAGAACCGCTTTCTCACTATTGAAATACTGTTTTGAAAAGAAACCTCGAAAAATGGCATTCACATGAGAATAATGTGCGAGATATAATATATGTCCTGTTTTTTTAAAGTAGAAGCACAAACATCAACGATGTTATCCACCCTGTATCGCAGACCAATACTAAACAGTTAAACACTGTTTACTCTGCGATTCCGTTTGGTTTCGCAACTGCATTCAAGACTAGCTTGCGTTCAAGGTTGTGAAAGGTAAATTAAACCATGTATTGGAGGCAAAAAACATTAATTGAACTGTTTTTGTCGTAGTGTGATCGAATAACCTAACCCATTTATAGCAGCACTGGGTGCAATATTTGTAAACAAGTGCACTATTTTTCTACAGTGTAACTGCCTACGAAGGGACCCGATCCATGCCATTCAAGATACACGAAGTCTATCAAGCACGAAGATACCAGAGGACACAGCGGAAAAGTTCGGCAATGTTCATTTAAAACCAAGAACATGAGACACTTCTTTCTGCACAGGGTTGTGGGAGTACGGAACAAGTTATTAAAGTTATGTTACTGAAGATCATACCCTGGCTTTTTTCATTAAATACCTGGATGATATCATCTGATCAATTAGCTACTAAATATCACGCGATGACTAGAATGGCCGAAAGACCTCTTTAACTGTGTTCTTTACCTTTTATATACTGCACACTTTAAAGAGTTTTTATCTTAACAGTAATGTTTTGTATTGTGCTAAAGTATAACAACACCTGTGAGGCGATCTGAATAAAGGATCATCATATAACAACTCAATAATAATAATAATAATAATAATAATAATAATAATAATAATAATAATCGTTCGAAAAAGACTAGACTCGATTTTCTTTTCCCTGATCAAAACCCAGGTGTCGGACTGCCTCGATAACCTTCTGAAGATTGCTACAACCAGCACTATTATTAAAAAAATGTTATTACAAAGTATTTATCGCTTTACGATTTGACTTAAATAAATATTTGGTCAGTGGTACCCATGACTGTAAAAGCGTTAGAGCGGAAAGAGTTAAAAACTCCCACGACTGAAATTTAAATATGGATTCTTAAGGAATCTTGCACATACAAGTCAAAACCACCAGCTGTGTAGAAAGAATACAGCCAAACGATTTTTTTTTATCAGTCACTTTTATAAAATGACCAAGAATGTCCCCCACAATCGATGAAATTTAAAAACTGAAGGACAGACAAACACTCGCGGTTGACAAGGAAGACTTACATGTTTATCGATCTTTTAACTTCAACATACACTCACTCAGATGGGTTTACCTGATTATCGTTACAAGAACATTTAGCTGCCAAATCCAACAATGAATTAAAATGAACTAAATTGCATCTGGTCATATCGCATATTTATGCAGTTACTAGAAATGCATTCGAAGAAATCATCACATTTGAACACACTGGCATAAAGCGACTTGTTAAAATGTGAGGTGAACTGCACCTTTTCCTGGGTCCATGCTTCTTTGACAGCCTGCCCGCTGGCTTCACTGAAGAACGTCGCGTAAAATCCCCAAACCAGGAGGAAATACATGTCTGAGGTCTCGCACCGTCCAGACGTCTCCGTGCACTGAGCAGTACTCTCGGCTCGTACCGTGCAGTCCCGATCCCTCTCATCCGTCTGTCTGCACTCCGTGATCATGTGAGCAGCACAAGGGAGGACCCTGGGCACCCCTCCGCGCGTCACGGTTCACCCTGACCCTGGAGACACCGCGCTGTAGCACCTGGGGGGAGACGCGTCCGTCCCTGGAGTGAGAGAGTCTTCGTCCTTTTAGAAAACCGTGGCATGGTCTTTTGTGATATCTCAACGTCCCCCTTCTCTTGCAATGCACAGTCTTCAAAAACTCACCATGTTATACTACGCAAATATGCTGATTATGTTCTAATCATTGCTGTCAAAAACAAATCATTACTGTCAAAACACCCATTTAAATTCACTATCTTTTTCCGTTTAAGTCCACCACTTTGCTATACAGTTTCTGTACGGTAAACAAATACCTTTTTCTATCTTCAGTTTGTGGTGTTCGGTGATGCACACTTGCCGAGCTTAGCTGGTGGTTTTGGGAATACGCCAGGTGGCCACATGGCCACTTTAGGAGCCAGCATAGGAAGATTAGAAGCCCACCTTGGCTGCAGAGTCAGATACTGTATATTGATCCTCTATCTCTTGGTAACAGCCTCATCACCAGCAACAGTTTGTTTATCTTTATTCCAATTCACATAAATGGAATAAGGTATCAAAAGATTACAATACATTAAATAGGATGTAAGCAACAAAGTACAGTGTATTTTTAGTAGTTTATTTCTCTTCCATTAAATTAATAACAAGAGACTTTCCCACATACTGCACCTGGCCATTCATATTAGGGGGTTTTTGCACTGGGAGTGCAACTATTGTGCAGCAAGGAAGCACATTACAGTGCCTCTTCATCACAGACCACTCTCCTGTCTGGAGCTCAGATTCCTGGTGCACAGATGGCGGTCTTCTCAGCGATGATCACTGCTCGCCTGCCCTTGGGACAGCAGTGTACCTGAAGCTGAATGCTGCTTACAGTACCAGTCCAGCTACAACCTCCCCTGTAAGGGTTAACAGAACCACCAGGCTACATCTGGAGGCAGACAGCCTGTCTGACACAAACAAAGCCTGCCTGTCTGAAGCACACTCATCTTGCCAAAGATAAGGTCAGGAAACAAAAAGCCAAATTCCATGACCTGAAAACGACCGTACAGGTTAGAGTAGTGCTTTTTGAGCAAGATGAAGCAATAACCAGCAAGACAGAGACCGTGCCGACCTGCAGCCAGTAGGTAAAAACCAGTGCACTGCATGTGTGAACTCTAAGTGTACATATGAGTGTGAAAGGGCTTTTAACCATTCTGTGTCATACTTCGTGTAACTTTCCTAAACCTTTACAATGCTGCAGTGTAGTCCAGTGTATAGTGTTTGGCCAGATGTAGGAGATATAATTACAGTTCTTCCACAGTCAGACACAATAACAGCCACTTCCGGTAAACTTAAGTTGAAAGACTGAGAGAGAGCTTGCCTCGAACTAAAAGTTTACATAAACTTAAACCACAGTTGTGAGAGTTTCATTTTCAAAACCATACTTCCTGTATATCACAACATCAACAAAATTCTTAAACATTCCATTAAAAATGCAATCAAATGTAATATGGCCAGTAGCCATATCACTCTGCAACTCACAACTGGCAACCTGCTGAAGCTCAGCAGGTGTGAGCCTGGTCAGTACCTGAATGGGAGACCTCCTGGGAAAAACTAAGGTTGCCGCTGGAAAAGGTGTTAGTGGGGCCAGCAGGGGGTGCTCACCCTGCAGTCCATGTGGGTCCTAATGCCCCAGTTTAGTGAGGGGGACCCTATACTGTAAACAGGCACCGTCCTTTAGATAAGATGTAAAACTGAGGTCCTGACTCTCTGTGGTCATTAAAAATCCCAGGGGGCTTCTTGAAAGGGGTAGGTGTGTTACCCCGGTGTCCTGGCCAAATTTCCCCTTGGCCTTTACCAGTCATGGCCTCCTAATAATCCCCATCTATGAATCGGCTTCATTACGCTGCTCTCCTCCCCACTGAGAGCTGGTGTGTGGTGAGTGTACTGGTGCATTATGGCTGCTGTTGCATCATCCAGGTGAGAGGAGTCCCCATGACCTGTAAAGTGCTTTGAGTGGAGTGGAGTGTCCAGAAAAGCACTATATAAGTGTAAGCAATTATTATTAATAATATCCTTTATGTAATTAAGACAATCTAAGGCTTTAAAATCTACAAGGTCCACTTGCATTTACCTGGCCTGGGACCCACCTTCCATCTTCTCCTCATTGAAATCTCAATTTACATGGTCTTTTTGTAACGGCACTGTTGCCAAAATGTATGTATTACTGGACCCCATGCGATAGCTGGTTAATCTCACTCGTCGGGTTCGAGAGAGAGAGAGAGAGAGAGAGAGAGAGAGAGAGAGAGAGACAGGTATATTTAGTCAAGTTGAAGGATCAGGAAACCTAGTTAGAGTCAAATAGCAGGTCAGGAAGCCGGAGCTTCAGAAGTTTAACAACAATCAGGAAGTCTTCAAGAGCGAGAACTAGGAGCTCCACTGGTATAACCGACACTGAGCGTTGTGGGGATGGTAACGAGCCCTGAAGTCCTCTGGGACGCAGACGGTGCGGTGGTGAGCGAGAGGTGGGGTTGGGTGATTAGTCTGCAGGAATTGGAAAGGGCTAGTGTGAACTTGAACTTGAACTTTATTGCCATTTGTAACCGGTACTGGTACAATGGAATTCTTACTTACAGAAAGTCTCTCGATTGTAAAACAAGTGTAAAAAACAAGACAAAGTGCAAACAGTGCATCAAGACAATGTACAAACAAACAATAGACAATGTGCAAGTAAACATGTAGACAGTTTGAATGTAAACAATACAGACGTGTAAACAATGACTGGAGATGTGCGATAGATAAGAAATCATAAAGAGGTAGATGGTGATGGCTAAATGTGTTCGCCAGTCTCACTGCTTGTGGATAGAAGCTATTGAAGAATCTAGTGGTAAGTGTCCGTATGCTCTTATATCTCTTGCCTGAGGGCAGTGGGGTGAAGAGCTCATGCCCGGGGTGGTGACTGTCCTCTGTGATGGCCAGAATTCTACCACGGCAGCGGTCCTCATAGAGCTGTTTAATCTCGGTGAGACCGCAGCCGATGATCTTCTGGGCCATATTGATCATTCTCTGCAGTGCCTTTCTTTCTCGCGAAGAGGTGTTGCCGTACCACACGGTGATCCCGTTGGTGAGGACGCTCTCGATGGTGCAGCGGTAGAAGTTCACCAACACATGTATTGGCATCCCCCATCGCTTGAGGCACCTCAAGAAATAAAGGCACTGCTGAGCCTTCTTCATGATAGAGTCAGTGTTCACAGTCTAGGTTAGATCTTTAGATCTTTAGATCTAGTGTCTGATTATGTGTGGTCGTGATGCTTTCAGAGAGCTCATCTCTGTTTGAAACAGTCATGTTATCCTCGGCCAGACTCTCCCTTTCCATAGACCTGCTTTACGAATAGAGATTACAATCCATATAAACCGCCATTTTCCTCCTTTCAAGCCAGCTGGTTTCAACCTGCTGTCAATATCCCCTGTGCAGACAAAGACAGGGTCTGGCAATGACCAGAAAGCTTCTGCACCTCCAGAAGAAGATGAGTCAACAGGTTTTCTCTTTACATCTGACCGCTGGAATCTTGATCATCCTTGGTCCTTTGTTCGTAATGCAGAACTGTTCTCACTGAGAGGACATCATGGGCCTCCATCCAGGACAGGTCACGATGTGGGTTCAGCAAAGGCCAGATGTTAATATTCTTCCCACTCCTTTTTCCTGTGTTAAACTCATTTCCTCCTTCTCCTGTATGATAGAACACAAACCCAATAATCTTTATTACACTTTCCCAACCCTTGATTTGTAATAAATCTTTTGAGAAGGTTATATGGGTCTGACATGCCAAAAGCCATTGGGACTGCTAACAGGGTCTCACACTAGAATGTCCTGCAACGCACTTGGTCATGAACCATGCTGTCGAATCTGTCACACCTTTGTCCCCTTTTCTTTATTGCAGCATACTGTTTCCCTTATAATTATTTTCCTCTTTGAGTGACCTAGAAAACTAAAACTACATCTTCTTACTACTTTTTACTGTGAAGTGCACACAACTGCGCCTTCTGATAACCACATGGGATTATTACTAATGTAAAAATTAAATGCACCCCTTTATATAAATCTGTTTAAATTTACACCCCTTAAGAACAGAACTAAATTCTAAACTTCAAAATAATTATTCCTCTTAATTCTCCGCAGCTTCCTCTCGTTCCCTCCTGGAGTACCAGCTCAGACACAGCCTTGCCTGGGACGTCACCCATCTCCAGCAGTGGCCGAGAATGCTTTCTCCCTGGCTGTGCTCACTGTTATATAGAGAGACATCAGCAATGTGCAGTCCCTGTGGATTTCTCTGCCGCTAGGTAGGTCTACTCGTTGCTGGAGTGATGATGTGCCGTTTCCAGAGCAATTTGCAAGTGTAATCCAGCTCCTTAGGGTGACACAGTGGCGCAGTGGTTAGCCTTGCTGCCCTGCAGCACTGGGTTCAATTCCTGGGGTGCTCTCTGCGTGGAGTTTGTATGTTCTCCCCTTCTTCCCATGGGTTTCCTCCCACAGCCCCTAACCATACTGGTAGGTCAATTGGCTCCTGGGAAAGTTGCCTCCAGTGTGAGTGTCTTTGTACAAGCCCTGCAGTACACTGGCATCCTGTCCAGGGCGTCCCCTGCCTTGCGCCCATTGCTTGCTGGGATAGCCTCCAGCTCCCCGGTGACTCTGAATTTGATGAAGCTGTTAGAAGATGAAAAGAAAAACGAAATCCAACCCAGTGCGCAACATGACAGTGAAGTGCTGGGGCCAGTCACAGATAGGGGTACACACAATGGGACAAACACCCCGTAGAATCCCTGCACACCGAGTTCTGAAAAAACATTCACACACTGTGCAGAGAAAACTACCAAAAGATGCATAAAGGCCAGAATTTGTCCAAATCCCACAACTAATTATCAGAAGAGAAAATGATATATTAGTAACACTTATAAAGCAGTGACCAGAACTCCTACCAGCACAAGACCCTGCTGAAGTAAGAGCTGAAGAGCCGATCCCTTCACCCCGTAACTACCCTGAGTCACTCTGGCACCAGCCAGTGTCAGGAAGAACTGTTGACAGCCCCACAGATGAAAGTCAACTAAATCACAGCACAAACAAAGCGACACTGGGACACGCACAAAACAAACACAGCACAACCCGGAAGAATAATAACAATTGCTTACACTTACATAGCGTTTTTCTGGACACTCCACTCAAAGTGTTTCCCAGGTAATGGGGATCCCCTCCACCACCACCAGTGTGCAGCCCCACCTGGATCATGTGACAGCAGCCAAAGTGCACCAGTACGCTCCCCACACACCAGCTCTCTATGGGGAGCAGAACAGAGTGATGAAGCCAGTTCATAGATGGGGATTATCAGGAAATTCATGATTGGTATAGGCCAGGATTGGGAAATTTGGCCAGGACGCTGGGGTAACACCCCTATTCTTTTAGAGAAACGCCCTGGGATTTCTAATGACCACAGAGAGACAGGAACTCGGTTTTACGTCTCATCCAAAGGATGGTGCCTTTTTTACAGTATAGTGTCCCTGTCACTATACTGGGGTATTAGGACCCACATAGACTGGAGGGTGAGTTTCCCCTACTGGCCTCTCTAATGCCTCTTCCATGCTACAGGACCCTAAAAAGACAATACATACACGCCGCGTATATGCCCGGGGTGAGAGACAGCAAAGTGAAACAGTTAAGAAAGGGCAGGCTGTGCTCCCACTGCCAGTGGGGAGAAAGAGGGACAAAGATATACTTTCTACTGAACTGCAACAGATACTCCAGAATTAAACAAACAGTCTTCCCTAAAATAACAAAACTCATCCCAGCCTTTTCACGAATGACCAGAATCAGAACAGCTTCCGATCCTACTGGGAGAAGGGAGACTAAACCAAACAGAGCTACAGCCCAGTTTGTGATGACCTGTCAAGGCCCGAGGAGCAGAGAGTGTTATTCGCTGTTAACGCCATTGGTTCTGCAACACTGGAATTAATCGGTCGTGACAGCAAAGCTGGCTGAATCTGATCTGTGATTCACGTGGTTACTCTGGAGGGTTTCCCCAATGTGCGCTGTTGCTGGTGTACCCGGGTAATGAGGTGTGGGACAGGAATCAGGAATAGCCCCTCCCATAGGCTGGTAGATTACATAGATTACCTGATTTGTACATAATCTCTGGATAACCTCCCGTGTTTTTTTCTATTTAAAAGAAATACCGCACACGATCGACTATGAAGCTGCCAGAACTAGGAGGGACCCGGTGTATCCTGCCTTTCACCTGTTGCTTGCTGGGATAGGCTCCAGGCCACTGTGACCCTGATTTAGATAAAGCGGTTAGAAAAACGATGGATGAATGGATGGTAATTTAATCAAGTTTGAAATGGTTGTTAGATTAATTGTATTACATAAACAATTCACTTCTAACAACACAGGTTACGAATGAGAGGAGGCCAGCTTGTCTGGTAGGTAGCAGATAATGGATCCAAGGATCTCATTCCAGATGATTTCGGGAATCGGCTTCAACCACATGGCTGGTTCCACACTCCTACAAGCCTTTGGGTAAAGGAATGCCTCCTATTCGTACATTTTAAATGCCCGTAGTTTCCACTGGTGTCCTCTGGTTCATTTTTCACCGTTCACTTTCGAGAACTCTGCTGGGTTGACTTTGTCAGTGATTTGGGAGTTCTGATGTCTTGAATCAGGCACGTTGTACTCTTCTCTCTTCAGGACTGAAAAGTTGGAGTTCTTTCAGCCTGGCAGTGCAGGACATGTCTTGAAGTTCTGGAATAATGTGTCTGGTTGATCTTTCTTGGACTGAACCCAGAAATCTGTAGAATTGTTGAAAAGGCCTAATAAAAATTAAAACTAACAGTTGGAGACAAATTGTAACCTCATTATAAACTCCCGTAATCTGTTTCTCTTTCTATCTGGTGCATTTTAAAATGCAAGAAATTACTTATTAAAAAACAATATCAAATGTAATCTATTTGCCCCAGACCCTGTATTGGACTCAGCGGCTAAATTATTGATAATTTGGCGTTTCTGCTGCCAATAACTGTTGCTAGCTTCAAGGAGCTACTACTGAGCACCAAACACCAACATTTCACATTCTCGTGTCTGATGTCCAACGATCTTTAATCTGCACAGATCTTTAATAATATATAATACATAATAATATGTGACGATCTCCAATTTGACATGCTGTTTAGACCACGTTGGGGATAGCAATGATAAAATTACTTTATATGGTGCCTTAAAAAAGTAATCCTTTGAAAGTAAAGCACAAGGCACACAAATAAACAGATACCGACGATAAAACAATCACGGCAAAAAGTCTTTCTGAAAAAAGATGACCCATATCTGTATCAAAATGCATAGACTCAAAAAGATGCAAACACGAACTCCCTGCAGCGCCAGTCAGTCACATGACACTGCTCTGCGCTCACGTGGCGAGAAACACGTGGGGACCTGCTGCAGTCCAGGAAGCCCGAGCTGAGAAAAGATTCATTAGCAAGTTACCTTTACATTACGAGTCGATAGATACTTTTGTTCTCAAGTAAGCCTGAAAAGTTAAAAAAAAAAAAACAGAGCGGTTATGGAGCAAGATATAGTAAGCCTGAAGGAACAACTGTTGGTGAAAGAAAATGAGATTGGCATTTTAAAGGACAAACTCGAACGGTTGTTGAAGGTATTTCATTTTTTAGTTCAAACCCTTTGATTGTGCACGACACAGCAGCTTTTATGTCAGTATTATTTTTTCTCGTTATATAGTAATCCAAGTAATCCTAAAAGGTAACTTTATTAAGTACTGTGCACTACGTATAATCTAAATAGGTAATGCAGAAAACGAGAGAAAAGCTCATTTTTAAGTGCTCAGCCTCTGGAGATCTGAAGACTTACATGCTCACTGTTCTTTCATTTGACAAAACGTTGTATTTAGTGCAGAGATTTCTGTGTTATTGTAAGGTGTCGCCTGCTCACACTGTGTTGACGAATTAGATTATGAAGAGCTCGCTGCTTTCTCGGAGCAAATGATCAAAAAAGAGATCGATATGACTTAAACTTGGCCAATGGCGTCTAACTATACAAACATTGTTTCCCATGTTTTGTTGTTTAGCTGAAATTCATAATCCGAAAACCTTATTTGTAAGTTAGGAACTTAATTCTAACGACCGGTTTAGCAAACCTCTGCTAGAAAACCTTGACACTCATTTATAAACATGTATATATATTTTGTAAGGGTTCTCCAATTTCTTCTTTGCCTTGCAAGGATTCCCAGTGCAGCACTGAAGCAATTGATGTACAAGAAACTGTGACACAACTGACTCCCCTGCAAGAAAAGCCATTTCTCTCCAACGAAGAGATCATGAGGTATAGCAGGCAACTGCTTGTCCCCCAGTTCGGTGTTAAAGGTATATAAGCATGACACGCACACGTTCTTGGCTGTTTTTAACGATTGTTCTGGAGTGAATTGAATTGAAATAGCAGACCGTGTAAGCCCAGGCAGGCATTTAGCTACAGTAGGACACCAGGAATAATACCCCTTGTTTTACAAATTGGATCTTTAATAACCTAGTAGAGAAACATACTGTAGCGCGGGCAATAAACACGCAGAACAGTGGGGTTAGAAGTGCTCTTTTTTTAAATTGAACACCATAGTTTTTTTTCAAACAAACTATTTCACAGTAAACATTTTACACTCTAACAAATCACGCAAAGTCGTGCAACCTCTACTATATTTCATTCTTAAAAGGGTGATTGTCCTTTTTCAGTCAGTCCCTGTGCAAGTGGTTGCTGGGGCTGGATTTGCACAATGAAAGAGTCCCTCCAAGCCCTACCGCTTGCTGTTGTCCTCGGCTTTCCCCTGTCCCGGCTCTGAAACCGCAGTCCTCCGCAGCAGCTCAGGGAACAGGGTTTTCCTCCTTAGTCCCTGTGCAGGGCCCACAGTCTCTTCCAGGGCTCCTTCGCCGTGGAGAGGCCCCACTTGGCGACGTCAAGCTTCATCCTCCCTCTGAGGTTCACGAGGATCCTCTCCTCCAGCTCCCTCGCTCTCGTCTCTGTGCTGGGCTGGATGAGAGTGGTCCTCACGTTCCACAGCCCTTGTTTTGATAGGGACACCAGCGGCCAAAGCAAGTACTGTGCCCCTTTGGCCAGTCCTGTCTGTGCTAGCCCCAGCAGGAGGCACTGGTTTCTTAGCACCTCTCCCGCTCCCAGGAGTTGCAGAGTGTTGTCTCTTCTGCCCCACACCGCTTTGGCGAAGGGGCGGCTCCAGAACACGTGCTCCTGCGTCTCCTTGACGATCCGTTTCCTGGTGAGCGAGTGTCTGTCGAGGACCTCTCTCTGGCGCACCGCCATCCAGTTGAGACCCTTTAACTTGTTATCTAGGTCCTTTGGCTGCATCCTTTCCCAGACTTGCCTGGGAGCCTGCAGCCTCTCCCCGGTGAACAGTTGCTCCCTCACCCCCTTGTACAGGACCCTGTGGTTGGTGCAGAGCTCTGGCTGTCTCGTGGCCTCGTATCTCCTGCTCCACTTGACAGCGTGGGAGTAGGACTCAGGTTGCTTTTCTGCTTTTGGTCCAGTGTTTGTCCACTGGACCAGGTGCTTCATCAGGATGGAGAACCACAGCCTTACAAAGTACTGGCAGTGCCCCTCAGAGGTTGCAGAAGAAGATGCAGTCGAGTTTTGGGGGAAATGCGGCACGTCTCTCCCCCCAGATATCGACTCTGCTGCCCACTTCAGAGAACAGTATCTGTATCCAGTGGCTGAAACTCTCTCCAAAACCGAAGCATTCCACCCCTCCAAGCAGACAGCTGTGGTTTACTCTGTCGAAGGCTTTCTCCTGGTTCAGGTTCACTACCATTGTGGGCACATTTGGTCTTCATCCCAGGCAATGGTGTCCCAAAGGAACTGGAGGTCCTAGCTGATGGGTCGCTCTTCCACCCCACACATCTAGTTGCTGTTGATTATGTGGGGCAGGGCTGTTCTCAGTCTGCTGGCCAGTGGCATAGTTTTGCAACCCTCAAATTATTTTTTGATTCAAGTGGGATTCCACGTCCTTGAACGTGTACTGTCAAAGCTCAGCAACCCCAGGTTTCCACAGTAGTCTGATTGTGGTGGCCCAAAAACAACCTTTTCTCAAAAGCATGTACCCTGATGTTCCCTGTTGTAGTCTTTTTACGCCATCAAACCTCAAATGTTCTCACCAAGCAATACAAAGAAGCCCGTTTATAACATAGAGTGAAGGGGGGGTCCTGACAGACAGAGGCCAGGCAGGTCAGGGTGGGAACATGAGGTCACAGACCTGGATGGGGAAACATGGGACAGCCACAGATGTACACTCGCATAATATGTACATAAACCCCTGTCCTTCCCCCTGAGTCCCAGCAGTTAGCAATGTCTCTGATAGTTTGAGACAAGATCCCATTTATCCCAGCATGCTCTCCGGAGGAGTGACATCACCAGCCCCACTGCTTGTCTGCTCCGTGTCCCGTCACTGCCTGATGAGGGCGCTACAATATAAATGGTTTCAAAGAGAAGAGGCTGTTGGTAGTTAGGATCCCATTTTAACATCTCGTCTGATGGATAGAAACTCTTATCATGGTGTGCCCTGTTCTGGGATGTTGGTTTGGAAATCCTGATGCAGAGCAAAGAGTGCCTGCTCTTACAGCAACAACCTGGTTTTCCTATTACAGCTTTGATCTATCTGGCTTGTTTGGTTGCTAGTATCTACTCGATCTAAGATCTTTTGGAGGTTTTTTCTTGAAAATACATAGTATCTGCTCCATCAGCATGGCTGGATAGCCTGTTATAAACTGTTTGTATACAGTGCCTCTTGTTTTTAATTTTAAATGGACTTTGCACTCCAGTCCTGTGGTTTGTGTTTCACTGATTCTGATTATGTCTATTGGGTTGTCAATGCCTTTGAGGATTTTGATTAGTTTCATAGCATCTTCTGTTCGGGACTAAAAAGACTCTTCTGTTTTAGCTTGCTGGCATAGGTCATTGCTTGACATCAGAGGATGTGAGTAGTTGCTCTTCTCTGAACTGATTCTGGAGGAGCAATATCTTGGTTGTAATATGGTAACATAATCAGTCCAGAGAAGAGCAGATACTTCTCCTGTAACTATCATAAGTGTGTCTTTGTGGAACTGAGAACCAGTGTCATTTAATTAAGGATTGGTTGACTATTCTGTACTTAACCATTTACATACCAAAATTGGTTTTTGTTTTAACAATACTCATTTTGTTTTTAAGCTATCAGATGTACAGATTTTGTTCCCGGCTTTCCAGTGGGTTTCCCAGTTTTCCCTTTCTTGGAAATGGTGCAGTGTTTTGCTACTTGATCCAAGGCTGTGCTTTTCCTGCTTGCAGGGCAGCAGCAGCTGTGCAGGACCTCTGTGCTGGTCGTGGGGTGCGGAGGGCTGGGCTGTCCTTTGGCGCAGTATCTGGCTGCAGCTGGCGTAGGTACGGAACGCCGACTGAGATGTGTAACCAGTAACGCCTCATAGCACGTCACCCCCCTGTGTTTTTTTATATTCTTTTTATTTGTTTTTAATAATATCAGTAACAACAATTCAGTTTACAGCATACCCATCATTAACAATCAGAAAGCCAGCAAGGCAGCATCATGCCCAGTGTTACAAAGAAAAAAAAGAGTACAGAATAATGTAATGTGTTTTTAAGAGTGCTGTGATATTGTGGAATCAGAAATCAAAAGATGATCCAGCACTTCATTACAATTTGAAATAGATGAGCCAATAAGGAAATCTACCTTTATTGTGATTCGTGAGTATAGTACTGTTTCCAGAACCTCTCAACCCGCGTTGCCTTCATTACTGAACACTTCCTGCTGTTAATGCTGTTCCCCTTATAGTTTGGAAAAAGGCAAGGCATCTTGTGTGTAATATAATTTACTTATAACATAATTTAAGATTAAAAAGGGAATAGGCTAGTCAGACTTTTTTTTCTATTGTTTTATAAGTTATAGGAGAGTTGGAGTGTGCCACATGTCCAATTTTGCCGTATGTCCTATTTTTGTGAAAGTGGGACGATTATTTTAGATGTTTTTTCCTGATGTGTTCATCAGGAAACCAACAAGTTTACCAACAGTTTATAGATATTACATACAAGAATATGAAGAAACAATTTAGGGATAAAAGTATACCTTTGTGTATAGGACCATACGTAATTGTAAAAAGTTTTCATATTGGATATGAAAGCATAGTATGTTTTTAAAAGATGGTCAGTTTGACTACCTAGCAAACTGTCTTCTTTCATTTGTGTTCCATTTGCAGTTTTACAACTATGGCAGATTTGAATGAAAAACATTTCTAAATGTCGTGCTTCCAGATGAATCTTAAATGTTGTGTTTTAAACCATGTCACTGTACACTGAAGCACATCCACGGTGCAACCTCTGATTTAAGGTAAACATTATGAAGGACAAAGGTAGGTTTATTCTACAAGTGTTGACTTGTGGAAAAACGTTTGCCAAAGACCCATGAACGTTATATGCTAAGACTCACTTGGTTCATTTAGGATGGAATTTCATAAAATGCAATACTTGATGTGTCCATCTGTTATAAATAAGCATGTAGGCGTGGACAGGCAGAGATAATACATCTACAGGGTCACCTGTCTGATTGAGTAGTATTTCCTTTGTGTGTGCTCTCTGTATAATAGACTGGATTCCTGAGAAAATGGTCCTATGTTAAGAGTTTCCCAGGAGTGCACATTGCTGTGAGGCTGATTGCTGCAGAACACAGAACACTATGACATTTTCAGCAGTTTGCCATCCAAATAGTATTGGATATAAAAACATAGGATGTGGTTATTAAATTAGATGGTCAGTTTGACAACTTGACAGATTGGGTTCTGTCGCGTATTTTTCCTTTTCTGTGGACGGCACGACCACCTGTCGAGATGTACAATACAAGCGACAGTGCAGTCCCTGTCCTTCTTGTAGTGGGGGCTGCGAATGCCTCTCAAGACTAGAGGCTTCAGTGGTTTCCCCTCTTGTCGGCGGCAGGTCCGTAGCATGTCTTTCATTCAAAGTCAGGCGCTTGTGGCAAACTCTTGCACATCTTTCACAACTCCAGGACGACTGGGGCTGCTGGACTATGATGAGGTGGAGCTGGGTAACCTGCACAGACAGGTGCTTCACGGAGAGGACAGGAAGGGAAAGCCGAAGGCCCTGTCTGCTGCAGCGTCCCTGAAGAGGTAGGTCCTGGGGTTGAGAACACAAAATGAATCCGGGCTCTTCGGAAAGACTGAGCATCTCTTATTAGCACCTAATGTGGCCCCTGTTTCTGAGTCAATATTTAGATAGAAGGGCTGAGAAAATCACGTTTTATCCATGTTTTTTAATAAGGTGATCATAAGGTTGTGTTGTTTTCTAGAGCACTCTATAGAAAGTGTAGAAGTAACACAATGTCAGCAAAACAGGTCAGAGGATCTAGTGGATCCTGAAAAATGTAAATGAACAGTTCTTAATATGCGGAAAGAGAGAACCACAGGGGAATCTGCGCTACCCCTCAGCCGGCACCAGCGGCTCGCGGGGCCAGGGCGCAGACTGCCGAGCACCGCAGCACCGCCAGAGAGCCTGGCCACGCGCCGGGCTCCCTTCAGAGGTGTCGCTGGGCCGAGCCCGACGCCGCGCGCAGGCAGGCAGGGAGGGAAGCAGCACAGCCGCTCAGAGGTGAAATATTCCCAGGGGAAACCGAATTCGAGGCCTCAGTTAATCAGCCGCGGGCTGAAGTGCAACAGATGGAGCGTGACAACAAACTGGGGAAAAAAACGAACAATATTTTAGACGTAGCTGAATTGATGTGTTGGAGCTCGAAGGGAGACTGTGGTGTACCTAAAAGAATAAGGGGAAATTCACCACCTCCCGTCGGAGAAGCATCAGTAGACACAGAGGAGCCCGGAGGCCCAAGACGCAGCACTCACTTCCCATTTCCTTCCTGACACTCGCTCCCCCCACACACGCTCACCACTGGCGTCTCCACTGCCCACTCTGCCACACCAGTGCCCCCAGCCTGCCCAATACCCAGAGTGCCAGACTGCCGTGCCCTCCTCATTCTGCCCTCTCGTGCAGTCGCTCTCCCCGGCGACAGGATGCCAGGCGGGTCTTCTCATTGATTCACATGGGAAATTCGTCAGTGAACGCAGGGTCGACAGGCTCAAATGTCTGTCCTTGACCGGTGCCCGGCATCAGAGAAGACCCTCCAGCTGCTGTCTAAGCCAGCCCTTGGAATGCCAGGCTGCTCCATACTGCACGCTGGCACCAGTGATCGGAGGTCCGTTGTGCAGTGGCAGAGGGCTACACAGGAGTTCCCACTCTCTAGCATTGTGATCTTAATAATAATAATAATAATATTATTATTATTATTATTATTATTATTATTATTTCTTTATTAGCCCTATACAATTTCTTGCATTAGGAATTCGTCTTTTTGCATACCCCAGCTTTTCTCCATGGAGACACAGACACACAGACAGGGAGAGAAGCTTGGGGTCAGAGCACAGGGTCAGCCATTGTACGGTGCCCCTGGAGCAGTTGGGGTTGAGGGCCTTGCTCAGGGGCCCAACGGAGTAGGATTCCTCTGCCGGCCGCAGGATTTTAACCAGCAACCTTCCAGTCACAGGCGCAGATCCTCAGCCACAGAGCCACTGCTCCGCCCATCACAGCATGGAATAGCTAAACTGATTGTATCAGAAAACAGATGAACTGATATTATCACAACATTAACTTATAAGTGACTAGCTACCTGCGAAAAGTTATCTTGTTTGCAATCCTGGTGGCGTTATTGATTTGGAAGGAATACAGCTTCGTCAACCACTGGGAAAACTGGTGACACACAAACACGAACTTGGTTATGTTCAGAGGCAACTCGCTCAACAGATCAGTAACAGAAGCACTTACTGCCTAACGGTTTTCACAGATCATCAGATTCCACTGCCTTGGATTAGTTCGAGTTGACTTTATAAACCGTGGTTGATCAGAACTGTCCTCTGACCAGATAAGCTCTGACCAGAAACACCCACACACTCCATCCAGACCAGCTGAACCCAGCAGAGCCAGACAGAAGCTCTCCAGCACCGCACCAGTTCAGACCAGTTCAGAGCTGGGAGGGATCCAGATCCTCGTCTGTGTCTCATGATGCCTCATCCCTAGAGGCACCGTATCAAACCAGTAAATCAGAGATATGTTTAGATAGACAGCCTCTAAATTATTCCCATGCAAAATCAGTTTTATAATCAAGTAAGGTAATGGATAAAATACAGAAACAAAGGGAAAGACTAATGGTTTGATGCAGACTGTGAAAACCATAGGACAGCTTGGCGGCAACTAGCAAAACAATGATGCAGACAACCACACAATGGAGATCCGCGCCTCAAATACTGCGGGTACCACAAACACACACACCCTTGAAAAAATTGCATCTATAAACAGGCAGCTCTCAGAAATCAAGAAGTCAATAAACCAAAATTGCTTCTGAGAAAAGTGAAGCACTTTAAATCAAAACCCAAAGAGTTGGCCATCCACAATTATAGTCTGGAAAAAGACATTTAAAAACTTCACCAATAGTTACCAAATGTAGAAGCGTTAGACCAAAACAACATCTATGGAAAAAGTCAGCTCTGGAAAACTCTGGAATTGGCAATTGAAGACACAACTTCTTATACTCCCTTGATCACAGAGCAGGAGTTGCTAGTCAAATCCAGGTGAAAGACCTGCGGCCAAGACCGAGTCAGCAATGCGATGCTTAGACACTGCAGCAAGGCCGGCTCAGATTGTGGAGACCCCAGTCACTATCGGGGCATCTTCGAGTACAGCATGTATTTTGCAGTCTGCACAGTCTGTACCTGAACGAGCAGTGACCTGGCAAAGGTGTTTTTCAGTGTTCTCAGAATAGTGGCCTTCCTTACCGAGCAGTGTTCTGAGTAAAGGTCATGTTCGCTTTTTAGCAAACAACTGCGCCGGCTGATCACATTGACACCCTAGACACTTATAAACAAGCATGTCCACCAGTGAGCTAAAGGAAACTGTTTGCCAGTTTTATTGATCTTAATAGAACCTTAGACTCACTTTGGCATTAGGAGCTTCTTTATGTTACAAATGTCTGCAAAGTGGTGTAGGAGTCTACAGTGTAACTAATTTAGCAGTGGGGTTGGGACAGTCTGCGGCTTCTGGCTTTGTGTGACACAACACAGATCAAATTACTACTCTATGCTAATGACTTGGTCCTACTGTAGTCCACAGAGCAGGGGCTGCCGCAGAGCCTGGCTTTGCTGGAGCTGAACTGTCAAAACTGGGCAATGATCGTAAAAAACGGACAAGAATAGGGATGAGCTTTTCCCCAAAGAAAAACAGATCTCGGGGGAATGTATTCACCCGGAGTAACAGTGCTGTAAAACACACAATCAGCTGTGCATGCCTTGGTCTAAAGATCAGATCGTCAGGGACGTTTGTCCTAGCAATGAGGGCATTGAAAGAGAAAGCACACAGGGCTTTCTATGCTATAAGAAGGAGGCTGCAGAATATGAATCTTCCCTCAAAACTTATTGCTCTATAAGGCAATTAAGTGGGCGTCCAGTCAAAAGAGATCAATACAATATTGGCTGCACCTAATAAAATGTGACCAGAATGCTTTCCACTACAAGAAACTGCTGAGGCGAGAACTGATCGAGACACGCCCCTCGCAGCCAGCTGGTCCTGAATTTCACTGCCCCGAGTCTCGCTGACCAGCTTCAGGACAGCACTGCAAAAGACATTTCAAATCAGGTCAATCGAATTATAGCACAAAAAACACTGCCTCGTCCCCTGGGACACACGTGCATATGAACAACACAAACTGGAATGCTACCGGGCTTTAAAAACTCAGTACACACCGACCAAGTATCTGACCCTGCTAAGAGACAACCAGGAGAAATAAACCCCGATGAATTACAGGCTCAGAGACCACAGCCTGGCCATAGAAGCTGCAATACAGGCAGACATGGCTACCCAGAGAGGACAGGCTGTGCTCCCACTGACAGCAGGGACAGTTGCATTTTCTGCTTCCCTGCTAGACGCACTCCTGGATTAGACAGAACATTCTGCTCTTCCAAATCGAATCCCCAGTCCTGCAAGAATCGGAACAGCTTCCTATTCTACTAGGAGAAGGACAAGGAAAATGAATAGAGCTGGCAGCCCAGTATGTGGTCTCCTGTCAGAGTCTAAGGAAGAGTGATGAAGTCTTCAAACAGAAGTATTGCTCCGAATGTTTGGAAATGCTTACTGTTGCCTTTTTTCTTTGGTTGCTTCGGCTGCAATGTAATTCGTCAGTCATACCAATAAATATAATTGAATTTGAAAGACTTATTCCACCAGATGGTGCTGTTGAATCTGTAATTGTGTTTTGTTTTCTTGAAATGGGTGATTTTGGTTATCATATTTGCTGTCGACTTGGTTTCTCTGCAGAAAAACTGTCCTCCACAGTCATTATCTAAGTTAAGGCCCTCAGCATATCGCTAAGGAAAGGAGAATATGCAAAAACTATTGATTTTAATAAGAAATAATTACCTGCTGTCAAAGAATATGCAGTGGGGACGTGTGGAAAAACAGCTCTGCCCTATTCAAATTGGCTGAGACCACTCAAGAAATGACGAGATCCTCAGATCTATTAGCTACTAGCGACTAAATGTGTTAATGGTCTGAGTTGCCTTCTCTTGTTCATTATCTTTCGTCTGTTCGTTACCTCACCCTAACCCTGTTGTAAGCTATCGCAGCTGCACAAGCTCTGGGCACTCTGTTACACAATGTAAGTGTGTTTTTGCTTAGTCATCAACCAGAGCAGGCTTATTGTAGTTATACAGTTCTGTTGTTGGTTTGGTCTTCCACCAAGCTTAGCTGTTAACATTTCAATGGTGGTGTAGTCAGGTGAATGTGGGAGGGGAACACAAAGATTTCAATACCTCTTGTTCTTTCTCAGTCATTATTTTTGTTATCGTTCCCGGCTTGCCTTCCTGCCCGTATTATGCGACACTAAAGAACTGAACGACATTGTTCCTTGAGAAATGTATTTTCCATTTTTGTCATATCTCCCTTTTGTAACTTCACTAAAACAGGCTGAAGACTTTGCATGCCACTTCCATGTTTATTGTAAAACGCAACAAATATGTCGACGGTTTCTTACATTCTTTTCCTTTCTGTAGATGAAATGTGCAAATGTTGTTTCATGTGTCTACGAAACTCTTTAGCGTTGCGATTTTGACCCATTTTTGTGATTTATCGCCCATTCAATGTTCTTGATTTTGTTCTCGTGTTTTTGAGCTGTTTTGAAGCCTGATATGAATCTGAAGTGATATTGAGATCAACGGTGGGTTGAATGCTGGGACAGAAAGAATCAGTCTTTATGCTGTTTTCCTTTTTCATCCCCAGTTACCATCATACAAAACCATTCACTTTTCTTGAAGTTTCCCTCCCAAAGTTATTTTCCTAAAGAAGGGAGGGTAATTATAGATGTACAGTTAACTCATTTCAGGCTTTTTGTTTGAATCTATCCTTGTCGTTTTCCTTTATTCTCTTTTGGATGTAAAACCTGTAAAACATAAAACAACTTGATTGCCCAGGCTATTCGATGATTGATTTTCAACTTTCTCTTGCTTGGTTACTACTTAAAGATTAAACCTTTTAGAAATGGACTGAATTGGACTTTAACATATATATTTTCCCCCTTTTAGTGAGATTTTCAGTAATTATTCACTGGTCAAAGTACTGTAGCGCCCTCGCCCGATGTTGCCCTCGCCCTAAACCTGTGTACATGTTCGGTTTATCCCCTAATGTGTGTGTAAATTCTTTAGTGGTCCTTGTAAAAAAAAAAAAAGAGAAAGGATAACATCTCCTGGTGTCCTTTCATGAAGGAACCCGCAGTTGTTACAGTAAATTAGTGTTTTTTTTATTTTGAATCCATAAGCAGCTGATTTCATTGGTAGCCCTGAGCGAGAAACCTCCCCCCCCCGATTGTTCCAGCTGTGCAAATGTGTGTTGGTGAAAGTCACTTTCGATAGAGGCGTCAGACAAATAAATAAAGCTCTCCCAGACATGCTGGCTAGCTTTACATCCAGATAGCTGTAAAGTTCCTTTCTGTGTGGTCCGGGGAAGTTCCATTCCATCCAGGTGGTATGTCCAGCAGTCATGTACATTCATTTCAACCTCAGAACGGCTGTTGGGCTATTAGGATAAGTGGTTCTTAGACAGATAATTGATGAATGATTTCAGTATTGTTTCGATCTCAGAGACTATTTAATTACTATTAACTAGGAATTAAAGAGACTTGATTTCCCCCTGATGCACAAATCTTAAAAATGAAACCAGGCAGAAGCGGAGCACTTTGTGGTAAACCGTGTTACCGTATGGGACAAAGGTGCAAGGCGCCGGTGTGGGGCATCGACTGGACTCTTACTGTAGCGGAATCGACTCTTGTTCCCGTAGGCTGAACTCTGCAGTGGACTATGTGCCATATCACATGCAGCTGACTCCCGAGAACGCCCTGCAGCTCGTTCAGCAGTATCCTTGTATGGTTTGTAAAAACCTCCGGAAGCGGAACTGGGAAGACAACTGAAACGAGGGGTGACACAGGGCCAGTTCCTGTTTTTTTTTTCCGCAAAATGAGGATTTTCATTGTCATCACACATAGGCTTGTTTTCATCTTATGCAATTTATTCTTCTATGAATGAATTACCCTTAAAATCCACCAAGGTGGAAGGGTTCAAGTTCAAGTTTTCTTCTCGTGGACAGTTACATCTCTGATTATTACGGTGAATGTAACTTTCGATGACTATGATAAACGAACAGTAAAATATGTTTAGAATTGGATTATTATAAGGAAATGTCACGTGGGACAGACAGGCAATGAACGTCAAATGCCAAAATGTAAAAATGATCAGAAAATTGGTTGAAGTATCAGCTACAGTCTAATAGGTGTATCAGCTACTGTATAGTCTAATAGGTCTATAATAGGTGTAATAAGTGTTTCAGCTATAGTCTAATAGGTCTATAATAGGGGTAATAAGTGTTTCAGCTATAGTCTAATAGGTGTAATAGGTGTATCAGCTATAGTCTAATAGGTGTCTAATAGATGTAAATGGCGTTTAATAATGGCTCTGTGGTCTGTGCTGATGAAACCTGCATGGCGCAGAGTTGTTAATATGTGTTGGACATTTCCTTAATGCCTTCGCTCTCATGTACGATATCATAGCCGACTGTTCTGACAACGTGCCCACGCGCTACTTGGTTAACGACGCTTGCGTTCTTGCTGGCAAACCTTTGGTTTCCGCCAGCGCTCTGCGGATGGAGGGGCAGGTGAGTATCCTGAGCATGTGCAAACACTCGGGTCTCCATTAGTGTGTTCTGGGAGAGCATGAGTGATGAGCGCTATGGAAGAAATAGCAACATTTGACTGCCACCTGGCAAATATAGACCGAACCCTACAATTGGAACAACAAGTGTAGTTGACCCTTTAACAGTTCATCAGCAGCACTTTGTGTCTTTGAGAATTGCTTTAACTGTAATACTCTGTTCACAGCTCACTGTGTACAATTACTGCGGGGGTCCGTGCTACAGATGCCTGTACCCCGTGCCCCCTCCCCCAGAGACTGTGACCAACTGCTCAGACGGAGGTGTTCTTGGAGTAGGTAAGTCTCCACTATAGAGCACACAGAGGCAGAGCAAATGCTTGCTTGGTATTATGGACATTCTTTAAAAAAAATAAAAGACTGGTAGTAAACTGTATGTACAGGATGAGCAAAATCTCTAGAATTTTTAACAGAAGATTTAACAGTAGACAAAAGATTTATATTTACAGGTGGCACTCTCAGAAGTACATGGATAATGTACTGCGATCAATGCTTGGGAATCAAAAAGCTGTTCACAGTCTAACAAGTGGTAAACCACATAACGATGCTTCAGAATCGTTACTGCATATGTGCTGTATCAATATTTGAAATCTTTTCTCAGTCTCCCATATCCTGTGAACGTGTGTCCTGTGGTTACATTGTTTGACCCCTGTAGGCAAATAATTAACATAATTAAGTTAATTTTTTTCAATGATTCTGCAGTGCCAGGGATCATGGGGTGTTTCCAGGCTTTGGAGATTCTGAAGATTGCCTCTGGGCAAGAACGTATCCTTTACAAGTCTGAGCTTTGTGGGTTTTGTTTGCCACACGCATGTGTGTATAAAAGCTGTGGACACAGTTCTTCCTGATGACGTACTGTAGCTACCTGTAGTGGAGCTCTGATGAACTGAAAGGGTTCCACCCAGGCGATTCCTTGCCTTTGTGGCCCAGCTGCAGGTGAATATCTGGTGAACTCTGAGCGAAAAGTAGCAGAAAAGAGTTATCGACACGTGAAAGGCTGTGGCTCACTGCTGAATGTTAGGGGCGAGTTGTCTTACTTGAAAAACGTCAGTATTATCTTAACCTCAGGACTGCCAGTAGTGCAGACACTGCAGTGTCAGTGCCGTTCTGAAGGCAGCTACAGAACCCACATCCCCCTTTTGAATCTCTGCGCTACAATTAGTGGTGGCCAGTTTTGTGCTCATAGCAACAGACAGAAACGACTCGCTTTTAAAATACGGGATTGGCTTGCAGTTACGCACATACAGCCAGTGTGTGAAGATGAAGACACTCTTGTGTGTCTCCACTGGGTTTTGAGGAAGTGAAAGATTTAGAGTGGTAGCTTGTTTAGTCATTGTGGTTAGCTTAGATTTTGCCTGTGATGGTTCCATTTAAGTAAAGAATGGAAAGTAAAACATTCTGTGTTGTGCTTTGTAATTAAATGGTCATTTTCAGGAAGGTCACTGGACTCCTCAATAGAACGTTTGTGCGTTCCAGGAGGGAATCGTGTAGCCTTGTAGGTGTGTACGCAGTAGTATGGAGGACAGGTGAGGGTGCTGGACTCACCACCCTGGTGAGGGATGCATCAGTCAAATAAACTAATAATATTTAAAAAAATAAATTGTGCTTAATACTATAGGTTAAACTTCACCCTGTGAGATACTAGGCTTTAGTATGAACTTTGCAGATTAATTGTTATATGTAATTTGCAGTAAATGGAAGATGTTTGCTGTCTTAACTTCACATTAAATTTAGCTGCTTTTTTATCACTTCTAACAGTTAAAGATTTGGTTGCACCAGAGTAATGTCTACATTGTAATAACACGAAATCTGACATGAACGTAGGTGAAAAAGTGTTTGTTACCAGCTGTTGCTTAGTCTTGGATAGTCTAGTCCACGAACACGCTGCTTGTCATTAATTTGGTTTGAAAGAAGGCACAGCGGACAGAAAAGATCCCATATGTGCTCTGTCTTCTCTCTCTGTCTCAATCATACCGACATGAACCTAAAACGAAAGGCAAACCAAATGTGGTGGAAAATGTATAGAAATGGAGTGATTCACTGGAGTATGAGGAAGGGAAAACAGAAGTTCCCTCGACCAGCTGAACCACAGCTTTCACAAATCATGCCTGTAAGGCCATCATCATCCCAGCCCAGAGCGGGAAGAGCAGGATGGGAGTATTCTATCCACCACAGTCTGCCAAAGCAGAAAACAAAATGTTACTTCATCTTACAATACAATATAATATAAATTATAATATAATGTATAATATTACTGCATAATATATAACATAGTACTTGCTCAAGTGGGGGATGTTTCAGTAATTTCATTTGATATGTGTGCCTTTTTTATACATGGCGTTGTTCGTTGTGGACTGCCCTTTCAGAAGGTTGCCGTGAGTGTCATACCTCTTGTTTTTTATTGTCTTACCTCCTGACGTGCCAGCAGCCATATGACCCTGCAGCTCTCAACTGCCTACCCACTGAAGCTCAGCTGGGTTGAGCCTGGTCAGTACCTGGCTGGGAGACCTACTGGGAAGCTATGGTTGCTGCTGGAAGTGGTGTTAATGGGACCAGCGGGGGGCCCTCACCCTATGGCCTGTGTGGGTTCTAATGCCCCGGTATAGTGACGGGGACACTATTTTGTAGTGGGCCCTGTCTTTTGGATGAGATGTTAAACCGAAGTCCTGACTCTCAGTGGTCATTAAAGATCCCCGGGCATTTCTCGAAAAGAGTAGGGAGTTATCCTGGTGCCCGGGCCAAATCTCCCCCCTCTGCCTTTGCCGTGGATCCAAATTGTCCCCATTCATGATTGGCTTGCACTTGCCCTGCGATGGACTGGCGTCCCATCCACGGCGTAGCCCGCCTTGCGCTCGTTGCTTGCCTGCTAGGCTCCGGCGTCCCGCGGCACCGTCTGGCACAAAGCAGTTTGGCAAATGACATGACACGACCTCCTGACGTGCCGCAGCCGTCTCGTGTGGGGAAAAACGGGGGGGAACGGCTGTTTTCTCCTGCGCCGGAGGTCCGGCGAAGGTTTTCTTTAACGTGCCCTTGCCCCTCAGCCGGCTACCGCCAGCAGCTGCTCATGTTCGATGCTCAGGAGGCGCGCTTCCGCACGATCAAGCTGAGGCCCAGGCAGGCCGGCTGCTCGGTCTGTGGAGAAAACCCCAGCGTGAGAGCTCTGCAAGACTATGAGAAATTCTGCGGCTCTGCTGCCACAGACAAGGTCAGAGCCCAGTGTGATGTGAGGGCCTCACCCAGCCATGGCACCTTCTCTGCCTCTCTGGCATCATTAATCCCTGTTTCAGGCCATTTTCTCCTCTCTGTAGTAGAGATTCCTCTAGGCCGTTCTCCTGCAGGGCTTTGGGCTGAACCCCATGTAGATTGTTTGGTTAACTGGTTTTGGTTTAAATGGTATAATTAAGGTGTTGCCTGCAACAGACATCTGAGCTTATGTACTGTAGCTAGGAGAGGCTGTTGTGATATTTCTCTGAACTTACTGTATAGTCTTGTCATCGTTGCTTTAAGGTTTGCGGTATTTTCTTGTTTTACTTTGATTTATGGTAATAGCGTGGCTTTTCTCATACTTCCAGAAAAATGAAGGAAACGAGTTGCAGTTGTGTATTCAATTTTGTTTCACCTTTTAAAGTACTTTAGTTTTCAAAATGTCTAAATAATAAGAAAACACCCTCTCCACCTCATCCTTCCAGATAAAATTATAATTAAATAATGTGTGTTACAGTTAGCACCAGGAACTTTGTGGACTAAAAAGCCAATCATTCCAGACAGCAGTGTGAAGTTTGTAGTCTAATCATAATGATTTATGTCACAACCAATTTGGCAGATCCTAAAGGAACAAATTTGGCCATTTTTTTCCATTACTCCACACCTGTGTTTTCCGTGAGACACAGTTCAAAGGAAACGCTCACTCATAGTCCTTTTTGGCAGAGGAATATTGAACAATAAACTAGACTTTGCCGTTAGTTATCTTTTTGTCTCCTACTGTGAATAAAGATGTAGACAACAGATGTAGACAACACAGAAAGGGGAATCTATCGTCAGTTACATTGGCAGCTCTACCAATGGCAACATACAGTCTGTTATACCTGGGTGCTGTTGAATTCCCTTCTGTGGCATCGGCCTGAATGGTGGTAGGCATTGTCAGAAGGTGGAAACCATCCAGGCTTCATGTATATGAGTTAGTCCATTGCTTTATGTATAGCTAACGTCAGCTAGGAAGGAAACTTAAGATACAGTTTGACTAAAACATGGAAAACGTACATAGATTGGCCAGAACTGATCATCTTAAATGAAATGCAGAAATACTACATTAAATAATTGTACTTTTGTATAGCACTAGAACAAGAAGGACTTGGACCTCTTCTGTTGGACTTGTATTTTCATATTAAGGAAGGTCTGAGCTGTTTTAAAAATATCAAGATAGGTTTAACAAATTGCAGACTCTCTGGAAGGAATGAAGTGCTTGTCTTACTGATTATAGATAAGTTCCTTAGTTAATGAGGCCAGAGGCCTGTACAATGTTCCATCCTTACAGTTCCTACTTATGCTTGAAATCTGTGACAGTTGGCTCTGAAAGAGGATTTGATCAATTCATCAGTTACCTTCTGTCAGATTCACATTGCAACTTAACAGCGAGTAACTTCCAGTTACTCTTGATTAACTGAAAAAGTTTTAACTATGGTCAGAAGAATACAATGAAATATGAATCATATTAATCTGTGTCTGGTAAGTCCAAACACCTGAAGCATCAAGCTCTTTGCAATTTCATTAGTAGCCACAAGATGTCAGTTTGCAGCTTTTTACCTGTATGCAGTGGACTAATGGGATCTGTTTATGGCCCCTTTCTCCACTGACCTCTAACAGACTGACAACCCATCCTCACCGCAGTTGGCTTTCTGATAAAGCTTTTATGTTTTGAGCACACATATTATCTCTCGCTCAACTTTGACAAGCTAATACATCCATACCAAACTGCGGCTCGCCATAGAGGCACATACCTCCCAGAAACGGGAACGGAAAAGTCATATTTCTCAACCACTGAGTTGAAGATTGTTCTAATCCTTGTTACTTTTCATCTTGGCCCAGACAGCCCTTGTAAGAAAACTGTAAACACTTGCGCTATGTCTGCAGTGTCTTGGCAAATATAATATTCAGCTCAACGATGACCAGATTGGTAAATTTGAAGAGAATGGAATGTGACTAAGAAAAAACTCTTATGTATAATCCTTTCGGAACCTCTTATAGTATTGTTATAGAATTATTTGCATGGATAAATTCATGTCCTGTCTTTTCTCTCTCTCTGCTTTTCCCGTTTGGAACTTCCAGTGCAGAAGGTTGTGTCTGCTTGACCAAGAGCAAAGAATATCTGTTCAGGTAAGAACAGTGGACTAGGTTGGAAATAGGCTTATGGCTATATTTTTCTTTTTCTGCTTGTTATAGAGAGTAACTTTGTAAGTAAACATATAGTTAACCAGTTAGAGGAAACAGCTCTTTTTATTTTTATGTTGCTACATAGATTTGCTGTGAGCCAGAGCTGACATTTTTAAGGTTTGCAGGTACAGGAAAGAGGTTTTCCTTCGCTGCACTGTCAAATTGGGATGTGGTGGGAATCCTTAATCATCTTTCCTGCTACCTGATTAGGATGCAGTTGAGTATTTATAAGTGATATTCTTCAGCTTGTAAATAACTATACATTCACAACATTAAGTGAGCTCTAAAGCCATATTCTGACAAATCTGGACGGCTGTAAGGATAGAAAAGTAGTCATCCTTCGGATGAGATGTAAAACTGAGGTCCTGACTCTCTGTGGTGATTAAAAATCCCAGAGCGTTTCTCGAAAAGATTGTCCTGGCCAAATTTCCCATTGGCCCTTACCAATCATGGCCTCCTAATAATCCCCCTCTATGAATTGGCTTCATCACTCTGCTCTCCTCCCCACTGAGAGCTGGTGTGTGGTGAGTGTACTGGTGCACTATGGCTGCCGCCGCATCATCCAGGTGGGGCTGCACACTGGTGGTGGTGGAGGGGAGTCCCCATTACCTGTGAAGCGCTTTGAGCGGAGTGTCCAGAAAAGCTCTATATAAGTGAAACAATTATTATTATTATTTTTATTATTATTATTATTATTAAAATGAAGTTCAGACAATCTTGTGGCTTTTCATTAGGCTGTTACAGCCTAAGCACAACAGCTGATGGACAGATGCAAGGCTAACAGTCATATAACTGTAAAGAACAATACATGTTAAAGTCTGGTAAGTGTGGTTTGTACGTTGTACTGTCCCTGTGAGAAACAATCACCCAGTTGGGCGCTGCACTTCGGAGGTGAGCGAAGCTGCGTTTTTATTTGGGTTGAGAAGCGCTGTGTAAAACTCCCTCTTCTTTTCATCTCCTCCTCCTCCTGCCTCTGTCAAGGCTGAATGGGCTCGCCCTCACTGTGTCTAGGTTAATTCCGTCCTTTAAGGTCGGACCGTGTAGAGAGCCGCAGGGCACGATGGTAACGGATCCGATCCCTCCGCAGGAGTATAAAGAGATCCTGGAGGAGCACGTCCCTCACCTGCTCCTTGACGTCCGGCCGCCGGTGGAGGTCGACATTTGCCACCTGCCCGTCTCAATCAGTATCCTTCTTTGGACTGGTAGCACGGCAGGGCTTTCGTGTTTGTGGCGGTAACCAGCATTTTCAGTCCCTTGTGTCTGACAATTTCTCCATGGCTGACAGGGCTTGTTAAAGGGGAACTGCTGTCCCAGTTTCTTAGACCGGTTATTAAATCCCAGCGACAAAATCAGTGAATTGCTGGCATGGCATAGGAAAAACTGGACAAATTCTGAATTGAACACAAAATCGTGAACTTTGTGAAAGTGCTGTAAGTCGCCGTGTTGTTGCAAACCCCTGGTCTCATCACAGGCAAGAGGGAGAGTTTGCGCAAACCGTGATGTGAAGCGGCCCTTCCTGCTCGCTAGTCCCTGTAAAGACTGTTGTATTGCGATGTACGAGCAAACAAGTGCAGGTTGTGCAGGTGGCATTTCACCGCAGAAATGTCCCAACGTGATCTGTGGGCACCGTTAACAAGTAAGAAGTATTTGTCGGCAAAACTGTCTCGAAGTCAAGAGCAGTAGTAAGAGATGTATTCGTAAGCCTGCTTCTTTACAATGCCATAGGGCTGCTTCACATCACCGGACGTTTTGTTGCCTCACAGAATTCAGTTCCCCTTTAAAGCTTTGTATAGTTTTGATTCCTGTTTAAAGACACTGCTGTACAGGGTCTGCGGACGTGTTTTACACTAAGGACCATGAACAATGGTAGTGGTCAGATATGAAAGCATTATTGCTTTTGTACGTGAAGTAATTATCAGACTCCTGAGTTTTCTAAGCCTTTCAAGTTATTAGTGATATTATAATGCTCGCTTTAATGGGATCCTCTTTCAATTTGTATCAACTTGGGTTTTTTTTTCTATATGCTGCTCTCAGATATACCTCTTGCTAGTTTAGAGGACAAAAAAGCTCCACATTTACAACTGCTGAAGGAGAAAATAGAAGAGAGCAGGCAGAAGACAGACCGAAAATCAGATTTTCCAGGTCAGTGATGTGGTCAGGCTGGCAGCTCACTGTGAAGGCCTGTGGAAGTCCGACAGGTTATAATCACACTCATGTAGCAGTCATGAGTCATGATGTTTTAGGGGGTTATAAACTTTAATGCTGGTTTCTTCTTAAAGGTGTATTTCAGCCTTTCGGATTGCAGTGCGATCATGAATTACCCTGGATCATTTCTAAAGTTAACATTTTTATCAAATCGAGGCTTCTTCCCAACCGACACACACGTGGAATTGAAAGGTCCCAGGTGCTGAAGACGTCCTTGACAGTTGCAGTGAGAGATGCATATGGAGTCAATTGCAGGAAGTGATTTGATGCGTGAGCACAATAGCTGGTCTGCTGCTGTTCTCAAGCGGCACAGGGCCCAGCAACATGCTGAGACCACAAAAGAAGAGTAATCCGAGTTTCTTCACCCTAATTAGGCCTCTGCATCTATACACCGCCAAATGACCATGGCTTTTGGCTATCCAATGAGCATGTTGAGATGACAGGGTTGCTAGGTGATATTTCCAATACAGACATATTTTAGTCATTACCGACAGCTGGTGTCTTCATGAATAGCCTATGTTTTAAATAGTTTTGTGGAATATATATGAAATGTGTGTGTCTGTGTGTGAATATACATAGGGTTATTTTTTCATTGCAAGTATTTTTAATTGACTATTTTAAGAAACCCAGTGGAAACCCAGCAGCTTGAGCTCTTGAGTGAACCTTTTAATTGTACTCGCTTTCTTTGTACCTCGTGTCGGACAAGGAAATAATGATGCAGAGACCAGAATTGCATCGTTTACAAGATAAAAGCCTTGTGACGTAAAGCCTGTGCAGGGCCTCCTGGGCACCAGTTGAGCGGAGTGTCGGTCCGAGCCCAGGTCTTGTGACGAGCTGACTGTGACGGGCGGCGCGGTGGCTCTGCGCCTGTGGCTGGAAGGTTGCCGGTTCAAATCCCGCGGCCGGCAGGGGAATCCTCCTCCGTTGGGCCCCTGAGCAAGGCCCTTCACCCCAACTGCTCCAGGGGTGCTGTATAATGGCTGACCCTGCACTCTGAACCCAAGCTTCTCTCCCTGTCTGTGTGTCTCATGGAGAGCAAGCTGGGGTATGTGAAAAGACAAATTCCTAATACAAGAAATTGTATAGGGCTAATTAAGTGATCTTATTTGCATGAAAAGCATTAGCCCATAAACAGGTACTTGACTCCAGCCAAGACAGAATTAGCTCATAAACAGGTACTTGGGCCCACCTGAAAGCAGAGAGGGTGCCAGCACGTCACGGGAGACCCTGTATGGGGAGAACTTACAAACTCCATACAGCCTTATAAATGGCTGACCCTGCGCTCTGACCCTCAGCTTCTCTCCCTGTCTGTGTGTCTCATGGAGAGCAAGCTGGGGTCTGCAAAAAGACAAATTCCTAATACAAGAAATTGTATATGGCCAATAAAGTGATCTTATCTCATCTGTAAGGTGCTGCCCGGGGTGGGCGTGAGTTCAGTCAGCCAGGGCTGTCTTGCCTCTCGGCGACCCCTGGGGTATTGTCAGAGACCTGGTATTGACCTCCAGGATGGAGCTGTGTTGCCTGTCTTGTGTTAAAAAATGGTATCCATTTTGAAATGGTCTCTGTGTTTCCGTTTCCTTCTGAATTTCCCATCTTGCACGTCTGTGTGAGTTGTTTGCTTCCCAATCCATAGCGGGTAGGGGCCACCCTACCCCTACGTATGGGCCCATTGTGCATGTTTCAGTGTGCACTTATTATACTTATAATGATTCACTTGCAATTCTACCAAGTGAATCACAGTCATGGGAGTTTCGAAATATTCTCTTGTCATTTGCTTGATGATAAGACTTCAGGCCAGGTTGAAGTATGGAGTTGGTTGAGCGTGTTGAAATTGAATTAAAATTTTAATGCACTCAATTGAAAAAATGTAGATGAATTCCATGCAAAGACCTGTTGGAAACATATGGATTGTGGTATTTAAATGTGTTAACTACAAATTCAAATTTTATGGGGAAAAAGACAGGAATAGCAAAAACAGATGTTGGTGGCAATTTTTAAATTCAGCCCTAAATTCATCACATTACCTAATATCACTGTGTTACTTGTGCTATAAAAGCATAAAGGTGGTGCTCTCAAAAGAAAATTCAGGAGAGCACTAGGTGCAGAGGACAAGGTAGGATAATATTATTTATGGAAAGTGCTTGTTTTTAAAACAAAATTACTTGTTGTTTCTTGGAAGACAAGGAAATTTGTCTTGAAATTCATGTGATGTTACCCTATGGCATAAAACAGTCTCTCACCTTTTTTGTCATGAAATGCTCACATTGTGTGAATGGTGTACAGTACAATTTAAACCTTTAAATGTTTTTGAGAATTCTTTCTTTGCAATATTCAGGTGCTTTTGAACATTAACATTTACCATGCTTCAGTGCTGTACAGTACAGTAATTCAGGTCTCAGCTGTTCATATTTATTTTGTCTACATGTATATCCAACATTTCAAAAATATCTGTCTTTGGAAATCCAAAATTAATGTTTTTGCCAGAAAACACTGACTCTCTGGTCGTGTTTAATCTGTAAAATAGAGCCATCATAACACTGAACTTTCTGAGCCAGTACTATAATAATATACATATATAATATGGTCTTTATAGTCAGCATTGAGCTATGAAAAAGAAAATCAATGTTTTCTTTTAATAAGGGGAGTTTGTGAGCTGTTCTTGGGTGTGAAGACATTTATTAGGCTGTCTGCTTGTGTTTATTACACTGAAGCAGTGCATCAAAATTACACTCAGTGGCTGCACTTACTGTATAAGTAGGTGATGTCTGTTAGACCTCTTGTGCAAGAACAGCATTTCTTCTGGAGCTGTATTCTTTTAGTGAAATTGTGTGCATCGATTTCTAGCATCTACTGCTGACAGCAGATCAAGTATGATTGATTAAACGGCACAAAAAGAGACAAAACCAGATGCCCAAGTTTAGCCCAATCTGAACTCTTGAGCAGACAGAATCTGATCAGATGTGATCACACAGCACATGGTTATTAATGATAAGTGCAAAGGACAATGGCTTGGGTTAGTGCTGTGCTCATATTAGTGAATAATGGCTTGTCTTGTTTTGATGTAATTTTTGTCACCATGAATCTTGGCTGTTAGTTGTGCTTTCTCGCCTTTATTTCAGCAGTAGGAGCCGTTGATCCAACTCTAAAAGGAAGCACTTCCTGGAGCATCCCAGTAATGTCTCTTGTTTTTACTGACGTTTACAACAAGGTGATGGAGTTTTTCCTCTTGTGTGTTTTAGTGTATGTGATCTGTAAGCTTGGGAATGACTCCCAGAAGGCCGTCCAGATCTTGCAGGAAATGTCCGGTGTGGAGCTGGAACACATTGCTGCGAAAGACATCCGGGGAGGACTGATGGCCTGGGCTCAAAAGATTGACCTGTCTTTTCCACAGTACTGAGGCTTCCACAGTAGCTTTTATTTGACGTTTCCATTGGCATGTGCTATGTATATCGGTATAAGTTCATAAAACCATACTTAATATTCCCATTTGCTTTTAATTTTCCTGTCTGTTCATTTCTATTAGAAGAGCTTTTATGCTTTAGTGTAGACCATTAGTCCAGCCCTGGAGCACTTAGCTCTTCTGCAGAGGCATCAGACCATGGTAACTGTCAATATTTACACATTTTCCAGTGTCCACTTGATGAAAGGAACTGCACATAAATAGTGTAAATGTAAGTGCCCCTGTTCAAAACACACTAAACGCAAGGCCGTTTTTTTACCGTAGCATTTGATCAATGGGAATGGAGATTCAGTAGAGATTAAAAAGGAAATGATGCTTCTATATGCAGTATGCACATACGCACATAAGTAAGGACCCAAGGTAACACATTTATTCGTACCTAGTGCCATGTACAACTGTACATAGCATCGTGAAGGTACACATCCTTTTTCCATGTTGTCATCTCTTTAGATCGAACCAGGCATGTGTCCTTCCATGAGACTGGTACAGTGAATCTGGTTTAGTAGAAATCCGTGTCCAGTTTTTGGAGACAAGTGTCTTCCTTGTCTCAAGTCAGCAAATGGTGTCAGACGGTGTTGGAGAATACAAGGAGGAAAAAGGGGGAAACTAGTTGGGGAGTATCCTTGAGGGGGTTCGTGTGGGATGAAAAAATGGTTATCATTTCTGTATTGAATTTTATTGTTTTTGAAAATTAAAAAGTATTTACAAGGTTACATATAAAATTATTTAAGCCTCTGCCTTCTTCTATAGTGTATACTGTACAGTATGAATAATTGTCCTTTTCATGACAATATATCTCCATTATTCCTGTGGTACAGGAGACAGAGTGGGTATTTTAATTTACTTAAAATCCAGGTCAGTAACCGTGATCAGCTGCTCACTATGTCTGATTGATGGCAGGCCTAGAGAACAACTGATCAGTATTACTGGTATTTATGCTCTACAATTAACTGCCAGTATCCATCTTAACAAATTCTGTGTGGTTTGATTATATAAGTATTTGGAATACATTTTACTTCAGTATTGTTTGTTATATTGGAGTGTTGCACAAGGCTTGAGTTTTCTAAATCATACAAAAAGAAACAGAGCTAATTACTTATCTCTTTAATAACACGTTTTATATCTTATGTCTCTGCGACACAATTGTTTTTAAATAAAGATTTGTGCAAAGGGCTTTTATATTTTATGGCCAGTTAACTGATTTTATTGACCAAACAAATATATACAGCGCCTTGGAAAAATATTCAGGTTCCTGCACAGATTTCAAAATTTGATAACTGATACTTTAAAGTTTTCAGTGATAACACTGTGTAGTAGCAATTATTTGTCATGTGAACACCCTACTTCACACATTCAAAGCAAAAAACAAAGGTGGTAATATGAAATGAAAATGGAAAAGATAAGACTGAATAAGTATTCAAACAGTTTAGTGTGGCAAAACAAAATTAATTTCCCGGATACCCAAAATTACAACAAACCACATAATTGAGAAATCTCTGTGTGCAATAACAGTGGTTAGGATGATTACAGAATATGTATACCTATTTCTGTAAGGTTCCTTGGTCAGCGAATTTGAGGTAGAGACTTGGCTATGAGGGCCAAGCAGCTTTCAGAACAACTCAACAAAAAAAGTATAAAGGCACAGATTAGCAGAAGGGTACACAAATGATCAGTGTCTGGATATCCCTGTGAGTATAGCCTACTCCGTCAATGAGAAATGCAAGGTGCAGTGTACCACCCAGACAATCCCTAGATCGACCTGTGCCTTCAAACTGAGCACCTGGGCAAGGATCGAACTGGGTAGGCCCGCTACCGTGAGGCCAGTGGCAACGAGTTACAAAGCTCGGTTGCTTAGATGGGGGAAAATGTTGAATCTATGCAAAAACTTTAAAAAACTGCTGTTGTTACAGTAAGTCATCCTTAAGCCACTTCAGAGATCCTGAGCAAGTATGTCAAGTGGAGCAGATGGAAAGTGCACAAAGCCGATGGCAACGTTAGTAGAGACGAACTCAAAAGGTTTTGTGGCTGTAATTGCTAGTATTTACAGTAGTTCACCAGTTCAAATAATTATGCACTCTACACATTTTTTTAGTCTTATGTTTTTACTGACATTCACAATAACCCATCTCATCCTTAAAGTCTTTTTTCCTTCATTTTCTGTTTTTGATTTAGAATTAATTGAGGAGGATTTGAAGAATTTTCTCATTTTGACATTGCACTGTTTTGTGTCAATGGCAGAAGATCCCAATAAAATATATACAGTAGATTCCAAACTGCAGCACAATTGAATGTGAACAATTCCAAGGGGCACAAATACTTTTGATAGCCACTGTGTACCTTTTCATAATTTTACAAAATGTGACACCATATGATGGGTCTGATTGCTTTTGCAAGGCACAGTAAATGGAAATTTGAAACAGTAGTGATATTATCCTGATCTGTAGCCATTAATTGAAGAGGACAGCATATAAAAAAAAAACAACTGATAAACAGTTTAGCAGTAGGTGACACTTTTAAGACCTTGTTTGATCATACAGCAGTTGATATTTTGCATACACTTACAAATCGTGCATACACTTCTTTAGTTTTGGGTTAATTTACCTAATTTTACTCCACTGTGTACACACTTTGAGTTTATTTTAGAACTCACAGTAACTTATTAAAGTAGTTGCAGAACAATTATAGGTCATTTATAGGCATGGAACATGTCTGTGAAAATTTCCTAAATGTAATCCAGACACTTGTGGTGTGTTTACTGGGTTGTGAAGCTTCTTAAAATGCACCAGGAAATGTCTGCTCTAACCATGAATTTTTTAAAGAAAGTCTCCAGCAGTGGAATGTTGGATCTTTTATTTAATATTTAATAACAGTGTACATTTACAATTAAAACCGATGACATGCACAAACTTTGTCAGTGACAAAGATAGAAATCGGTATGCTTATATTGTCAAAGACCTGAGCAATTTCAGTATGCAAAGAAAGGAACAGTAATCATCCACTGACAACTTGAGTTTTTAATTCCCATGTTGAAAGGTCAGCAGTTCCATAATCAATGTGTGTCACATCTGATAATATTTCTCCTACAAAAATGAATATAAAATCAGTAATTCTTTAAGGATTTATCTAGCAGCAAATCGCGTACATTTCTAGATGATGACTTTATCATATAAAAACGGGGATGGGAGGATATGGTGGAGTGTAAACCTGTTTCACCCGGTACTGCCGAATGAAGTGGGCTGCGAAGGACCCAGGGCCTCAGCCGAAAGTGCTCCGCGGTGGGCGAGCTACTGGATGGCACAGGCGCGGAGGTGGCGCGCGTTGGAGGAGCCCAGCATCACCTCGCAGATGGCCTGCATCCACTCCTGCTGCTCGGCCTCGCTGCCGGCTCTCAGGAAGAACGTCCTCTTGCTGTCCTTTGGAGTCACTGTCCAGCTGTACTGGGTGTCCCGGCCATCGCCTGCCCCGATGTGCGCACCAACCATGTTTATAGTCTTGCGGGGTTCCTGGGCGAGAAAACACATTTTATGGTAGGGTGAGATCACCTGTAAGGCCAATGGAGTACGGGAGAGAAAAGGCTCTTTTACCTTCTTTTTAAAATGACTTCACAGGCTCGCCCTCCATTCCGCCTATATTGGAATCGCCGGGACGATGACCTTGTACCCTTGAGTCAAAGGAGTGGAATTGCCTCGTATTTCTTAACTCATGGCACCCGTAGGACCATCAGTGCTTTGATGGGAGGAGCGATGCAGCTCTCCCTGACGACCCTGTGAACTGAGAACACTCTCACTCGTCCCCGGCGGTTTCTGCCACCAGCTCGGTCAACTCAGCCACAGACAGTGAGGCCACAGCCCGCGCTCCACCTGTCCGTGTCTGCATTGAATGCTACGAGCTGTGCTTTCACTAAGTGCCTTTGCTGGTGGAGCTGTCTGTGAGCCCTGATACAGGCATCATTAACCCTAGGGCAAGTCCTTTCAACACATGTATTCTGGCAAGGAAGGAACTGGTCAGACACAGGAATCAGCCAAAATCCCGACACAGCGACTAGTGTTTTCACAGACCACGATGAGCACTTATCCTGTGCAACCAGCTCTCTATCAAAGCCCACAGCCGACGTTTTAAAGAAAGTTATACTAGAAACACTGATATTTGTGTTATAATTTTAGGTTAACGCCTATGGGGCCAGTTAACTTATTTTGATGACGTTTTTGGTTGTAAGCCACGCAAACTTAGTAGGTCACAGTCGATTGCAATCATTATTTTATAATACAGTACCATGTTTAAATGATGATGCATTTTGTATATTAATTTTCTGCCTTAACTCATACGTGTGTTATAAAAGTGCTTAAGAACGAAATGGAATTGGCACAGCAGGGATTAGGGTGAACTGAAGCACATAATACTGACAATAAACCTCTTAAAATCGCAATTCTTTGGTTGATAACAATCCGCGGGTAATTGCAAAGTACAGGGTAATCACCGATGTTTTCAAACACTTACAGAGAGCAATGGTTTTGTCTCAGTGCTTGCCTTTCGGCGTGTTCGTTTAATCCTTTTGCTGGGCGACTGTTTCACCTAGATGAACTCGGATATTCATTATTCAAAATTCAGTTTCTATTGATGTAACCTGTTTCTCAAATAACCTTGAGAAACACAACACACTTCCGCCTGACATCTCATGGGACATTAATGAACGGTAGGCTAGTTTGTGGTATTGTGTCTCTGGCCGCCCTTCATAACCTTAGTAACAAGGGCGAGAGAGCCAACCAATGAATGGTAAATACCCGCAGTATTGCACAAATTAATATACAGGGTTCATATCTTTTATTGGTCATTGTGGTGGGGACTGATTAAATGTTTCAGCTTCAGTTACAAGCGCGTGCTGAAATAATGGCTTGCCCTGTTGTCTTGGAAACGCCAGCGAGTCGCTCTCGCGCAGGGCTGCCTTCCAGGGCCACTGTAAAGCGATCCCACCGTCTGACTGTGTGCCTTACCTCCTCATTATCCCCATACAAGAGCTCGGTTTCTTTCAACACAAACCACGCAGGCTTCCAACGGTGGGTAAACTGGGTCCGCTTAGATAACCATCCCTTCTTAACCCGTATTGTTCCGTTTGTGTTTTCGGCTACACCATTAGAGGTCGCAGGCACTACAGCCATGGCTGGCAAGAGCGTTGCTCGCACATAACGGAAAAGTTGTCTGCGAGGAGCATGCGCAGTGCGCTGCACAGGACCCCCCCCCCCCATCTTGCGCTGCTCGCCGGGATATGTAGTTTATTTCTCTAGAATTGCTGCTCCGCCTGGCTAAAGAAGCGGGGTCATGGAACTCCAACTCCCAGAGACGCTTGCGTGGTCTTTTCTAACTGGAGGGGGGAGAAAGTCACAGCTGGAGGGATAATAAGATGCGCATGAACTAGCGAACTGCCTGTGGAAAAAAAAAAAGAAAGTTTTTAAAGCGGGGTGAAGTTTAACGTACGACCTCTATGCTCGGTTTTATTTTCTTGTACGAGCGCATCTTAGCAGGTGGAGAACTGGGGGATCATTTTTGAGAAGTCTTAAAAAAAATATCGCTGAGAATGAAGTCTCCTAATTTCGTTTTCTGAGGGTTGCTGGAATTCAGAGTTTCTGCAGCAGCAGTCTTGCCAAGGAAACAAACCGCCCTTTGGAGAGAGGTAATGTTAGTTCTTAAAGCGGTGCTCCCTTTGGTAACTAATCTAGTCCGTTCATTATTCGTGTGCCAGAGCCCTGGCCTTTGTATGCGTGTGCGCTGCATGTAGGAAAATGCATTTTAACAATTAATTGAGTATTATTACCGAGGAGGTTTGATGTGTGTCAGCTATCCAGTTGGAAGTGGGAGGGTCCAGATGTGGCACCGGGTCTCCAGATGTGAGATGCCGAGTAACTTTGCGCACAGAATTTGACTACAGCAAGTTCTTCTGCTGCTGGTAACCAAACGTCTTACTACTGTATTAACGGTTTTTTGAAGACGAGTTGTGTTTTTTGTTTGGAAAGCGAAAACAACTTCCTAACTAAACAATACCTTAACTACATGATACCATTCCGTCTTTTTATTACTACACTATTGTCGTGAAACAAGGGGGAAAACGTGGTTGAACTAGCTTTTGCTTAGTTGATGGATAAATGCTACGTTAATTGTCTTTCTTTTTGTTTAAACCTTGCACCATTCAAACGTTTATGTTTATTTTAGTGAAAAATGTAGCAACACCCCATTTTCTATATATAATTTTTGAGTACGTTTACAATATCTGGGCAAACTTGATTTGTTAATTTGAGATCCCAAACTTAAAATCCAACTACATGCAGTGGATATTGAACGCCTTTTACTCTTCAAAAACGAATCTTACAACACGGGTTAAGACTTACAATAAAGAACTATTTTGTTTTAAAAAATGCAAGCCGTATAAACCAGATATTTAAAATAATATCTGTGACTTGAATCACCTGGTTTAACAAAACTTGTAAAGTTAAAGCTATAGATCTCAAAATAAAAACATCTAGCGAGATTCATGCAGAGAAAAAAGATTGCTACACCGCAACAGCACGAAAGTTTGGGGTTGTATTCAGCAGATCCCATCGCCACGGATTTAAATGATCACACATTCAAAACGAGAACAATCTGAGCTGCACCATCATATGGTTAATATTTATCTGACCATTTACGAGTTCTTTGTTGTCTAAATTGTTGGGAGGGGGGCAAACAGCGAAAACCAAACCAAACCACTTCTTAACTTCTTGGTATTCATATTGTGAAAACGGTGCTCATCCCTGTAGCAAATTTCGATATAGAAATGGAGATCGAATGCGAAGTTTAAGGCATCTTCTAATGGCAGCTTCGTATTGTACAGGAAAGGCTTCATAAACTCGACAGCCCGTGTTATTTGCAGTTCTTTTAAAACGACAGTCCGTCCAAGTGGCTTTCGCGCCTGGAACCATTGCGGAGACAACGCGCACATTCTCCCAACTCCCAATTAACGAAATTTCCCCTCGTCTCCTGTCTCTTTCTCTGTGTCTCTGGGCTATTTGTTGGTAGGTTTCCGGTGGTGACAGCAGGCTGCAGCTGTACGGGGCGAGAACGACCGTCCTCTGAAAGGAGAAGGTTCCCCCCCCCCATGTCATTGAAAGAAAGGCGTAGCTCTAAAAGCAACGGCGTTTCAGAGGAGGGATTCGCCTCGACAGGTTTTTTTGGGGGGTGGGGGGGGAGGAAAACTTTGTCTTCCCTCTCGTGAGCGTGTCGGGAAGGGCTCCCTCGGACGCTCGCCTGAGCCCCCTCCGAGAAGCGAGAGGATGACGGGCCGCCGCCGCTGACTCACCCCGCCTTGTCCGGCACCCTTCCTGGGCAGCGGTACGACTTGACATCCCAGCCCGGGACCCCCGTTGTGTGCTCCCCCGAATAACCTGGGGCCTTGGAGGACCACAGCCGAAAATGTGTTGCTGCGCGGGAAAGCGGCGCTGTTGATCGGTCCCGTCTACACCAGTTTGTTTCTTTGACACCCACCACCCCCCACCCCACAAAAGTTGCCTTCACTTAACCAACATCTTCAGTAACCCGACAAAGAGATCATGGTACCACAGCCCAGCTCTTTCTGTTGAAGTTCGAGGGGGTGGGGTGGGGGCTTTCGCCTTTTCTTGATCATCATTACGACCTGCAACATACTTTTTTTTTTTACACGGTAATCATCTCAAAATTAAAAAAAAAAAGACCATCCAATGTCTGCCTGCAGCAGCTCATCTCCTCCATCCTTGCCAAAGTCATACCCACACTCTCAACACCCGTCTGCTCCACCGACTCCTTCGCCGTCGCCCAGCCCACCGGCGGGGCTCTACAGCCGCCTGTCCAACGGGAGCCTCAGCGCCCCAAGTCCCACGAACTCCCGGGGCTCCTTCCACGGGGTGTCCTTCCTCCTCCAGATCGGACTGACCAGGGAGACGGTCACGCTGGAAGCCCACGACCTCTCCATTTCCGCGGTGAAAGACCTCGTCTGCTCTATCGTGGACCAGAAGGTAATTCTGCTACTTTATCATCCTCAAAACCATCGCCCCCACTTTTATTTTTAATTTTTAAAAAGAAACACCTGTTTTAGGAATTTAATTGCAGTCAGCGTTTTTATTCGATTACCTGAGCTCTGGGGGATTTGTTATTTTTTTTGCCTGTCCTAAAAAAAATACAGATGGACAATTTATTCTTTTCTGTGCAGCAGGTAAGTTGTTTAACTCATATTCCTTCTCTTGATGGGACTGCTGCTGGATGTTGGTAGCGTCCGCAGTATCTTGAAGGACAGTACCTGGAGTCCTGTGTCTGTACAGAAACTCCTGGATGTGTTGGGGTACTGTTTTCACTGTCAAATATCTTTTCAGGAAAAATGAATGTGACGTTTCTAGAATTATGTGATCGATATCCTATTATGCATTTAGCGATTTTCATCTGAATGCTTATGTGAAACTTAAGAGTTTTGTGTCCACTGGCTTTATAAATTATGATTGTATACCGTGAAATGTTACCCATTATTTTATTTTAGGCTACCCTTTCACATTGTACACTTGGCAGTCGTGGTAGATTCACCAACAATAAAGACAGGTGATAGTGCATAGAAAAATGTCTTGACATTGTTTAACAGAACAATGTATGGATATTACCACAACCTCTTCCATTGTTAAGAACAATGTTAGCAATTTTTCCATTTGTATAAAATCTCTGAAACTTTGTGGACAAAAATAGGGGCTTGTCTTTAAAACCAATGGTCTTCCCTTTCTCTGAGATCAAGAAAACACTTAAAGATTGTTTGCTGTTACCTGGAAGCCCACATGGACTTAGTTTAAACTTTTTGTGATGGCTAGAACTGTATTTTCTGTCCTTCATCGCGTTCTTTCACCCTGTTTTACAGACAGGCTTTTACGGAACTGGTCTGCCTCCATGCTTGTCTTCTCTTGAGGCTGTGGTTTATAAACCGTACACAAAGCCTGGATTTTCCTGTGGTTCCCATTCATTCAGCAGCAGCTTTCTTTATGTTTGTTGTTTGACCATTCTTTTCAGTGCTTCAGCCAGTGTAACGGTAGGCCTTATTTAGTTTGTCACACTGTTTGGCGGCGGCGTTTTCCTTTCTCGAAGGAAAGGTTAAATGCTAGTGTTGCCTGTGTTGTTCGTTTTGAAGTAAGTAAAGGAAAGGGCCATTTAGAAGGCGAAGTCTGTGCACTCCTAAAACTTGTATTCTGATCATATTTTTATAGAAAACTCGTGAAACTGGAGTTCTCCTGTAAGTGTTGTGTCCCTCCCTCACATTTGATGTACAGATGTTCTGCAGCACATAGCCCCGATGTACACTACCACCTCCTTCAATTAAAGACCGCTGTGTAAGGGTCCTCATATTCCTTTCTGTCTTTTGTTTTTATTTTTGTTTCAATTATTCTATGACAGCGGCACAGTTTATACTTTGATCCCTAGGAGGGCAGTGGTTGTTTTGCCAGAGAAAGGGCATTATCTCCGCAAAATAATTAGTTCAAAAGATTTTTGTTCCTGAAGCAGGTCGTGGGCGCGCTCGTGTAGTTATTCCAGTGGTGTCCAACACACTGGCATTCTGAAAAGATTACTTTGTTTTTTTATTGCGCCATAACCGTGATGGAAGAGAATGTTTTTGAAAAAGACAGGAGGACGTTGTGCGATGAAAGAAAAGGAAAACGAGCTGAACTCTGACACGAGTGGTTTGAAAGGCAGATGCTTGTGGTTTTCGTATTTTTGTGTTTTCTTTGCCTTTATTTTTCTGTGAGCAGACACCTGTATCTTCTACTCTGACTCGTGCAATGCAAAAAAAAAAAGTCTTCAAGTAAGGTCCTCAAACATGCAGAGCTCTGATATAGACTTTGCACAGAAGAGTATAAACATCAGGCACAGCTGTTTCTTTCAGGCTGGATCAGCAGTTAGTTCTCCTGTTTACTTGTCGGACAGGAAAATAAGGAAGCTTATGATGTCACTCTTTACTTCTGCCTCATTTGCAAACTAGACTGGTGTTTCTAGGAAATACTGCATTGGTTTGGATTTTGCATGTCTTTTTGATATATGTCTGCAAATGCAATTTATTTTAACTAGGAAATGAATGCAAACTGATATTTGAGTCAGTTAGGGTACTTTAAACAGGCTTAACAAAATGAAATCTGATTTGCAGCTTTTGATACAAAGTATTAGAAAGAACACAAAGCTGAACTGTCTTAGTTTTATTGAAGTTTTATCTATAGAAGTTTTCTTCTAGGATGGCTGGTAGTCTGAAACAAAAGGCTCTCACTAAACTTGAATTTTAGAAAAAGGTTTTAAGCATTTTTAAAAATGCATTTTCTGAAGCTTTGTTTTTAATTATTCTTATACTGTTTTTATAGTATTCAATGTAATTTTTTTGGGGAGTAAATTTGATGATCTCTTTAAGCTTTTATGTTTACTGTGTATAACGAATAGATCCAAACTAAGTAGAAGACAATCAAGTACAGGGTTTGTCAGAAAAAACTTTTTTTTTTAATTACAGAGGAAAATTACTCTTCAGTTATGTAGGAGTCATTTGAGATAATATCCTTTAGTAATTCATCAGGCCTTATTTTGAAGTGAAATAGGATTTGTAGAACATACTACATTTGTGGTCACACCAATCCTCAGAGTATGCAATTTTGAACCGTGAAAGGTTACATCAGGCTTTTATGGAGCTTAGATACAATCAACCCATATGTTGGAGTCACACAGCTGCCATTCTTTTTATTCAAAGTACTGTATTTAAACATAAAAGTGTATAATTTTTAAAATGCTTGCTAAAGACAATGGGAAACACTATGGTAGCTTCAGTGCTTGTTCAATTTGTAATCATGCTTTTTTTTATTGAGGTCGAAGAGTAGTGTTTAAAATTGGACGGGGAATTGTTCTGATGCTTAGTTTAGGAAAGGCTTCATTGCAAGATGACATTCCTGGCCTTTTCCCTCACTCTATTCCAGTGTGTTTTTTCAGTACTGATCGCTGGAGGTGGAGAAAAGCATGTTCTTGATGCTCTGAATCATAGAATGTTCCTGTCTGTTTTTATACATGAATGTCTTTGCTGTTTGTTTACATGTCATTATTCAGAATATGCTGCCATGTTGTTACATGCACAAATGAGTGCAGTGCTTTGCAGGAATACACAGTTTCTTGTGATCAGTGTGTTTTGGATTGTTAGAAACTTTTTCGCATGATTTGTGATTGGTACTGAAATCAAAGCATAGACTAGAAACCAAGAAAAATGCAGGGAATCACATCTTGTACCTTAAGAGTTTTAAATGCACTCCTTTGTGTTTTTACTGATGACTGATAAATTTAACATGCTGAAAGAGTGAAAGGTCCAGATCCTGTGCCTCTTGTTGAAAGTTACCACTGATGATCTTACTCCATGATGTGTGTACAGTACATTTACACTCTAAACTGTCCCCTTCCAGTGACAATTTCCATGATTTTACATTTTGATTTAAATACAAACTGGTACACTTGCGTAAACTGTTGCAGGTGCTTAATGGAAACAGTCAGGCTGTAAAGATAAATGTTGAGTTTCATTGAAATAGTGATTTGAATATAATTATTGGTCATCCTGATGAAGGATCACTGTTTTTAAATGACAGTTAAGTGTTTGCCCAGCATTATTTTTACTGTTCGTACCAAATCTAATTTAACGGAAATATCTTAAATTGATGTAAGCAATCTTTTATAACCCTAAATTACACAGCTTTTAAGGATAGGTGTCTAACATTGAGTTTTATATCTGGAAAATACCATTTACATTCGAATGTTAGCATATACAAGGTATTGGCCTTTCCACTATGCCTTGTTAACACAAGGCAAGAAAAACAAAACATTTCACACAGAGAAAGGGAGATTTGGCAAGAAAAGTAACACACGAATTCTGAGGGTGACAGTGAACATGGAGACTTGCAGGCTGAATATGGTTTCCAGAGGTATTTAACTTTTTGCAACATCTTTTCAGAAATCAGTTTAATAAAAGAAGTTTGCTTTGGCTGCAAATCTTTTCGGTAATTTAATGATCTTTCAGCATGATTGCAACTTTTTAGAAGGTTTTAGAAGACGGACAACTTGTTACAGGATTACTTTTGAAGGCACCTAAAAGTGTCATTACTGTGTAAAGGCAGAAAATGTAACAGATAACAGCTAGCTATCCATTTGATTATAAGCATTCAGACTTCTTCTTTCAGATGGATTTAGTCCCTTTTATCTCTTATAAATATTGTATATTAAATTAAATGGTAGGTTAATTAACAAGCATCTTGACAGACCCCGCAATAAATTCGGGAATGTCCGATACATGTTTTATTATAAATACCTAGAGCAGTTTTTGCTTTTTGTGTTTGTAAATCATAATAATTTAGTCATCTAGTCTGCTTGACATGGTTTTGGGACCTTGAAAACGTTCTAATAAACAATTACGTTGTTTCTTTCCTGTAACGGACATCAAAGCATCTGAAGAGGAGGTAAAGAAATTAGAAAGTTTGTAAATATTTTTTCTCTAAGATCAAAACAGTATTAGTTTTCAAGTAGGATTCCAGTTTGTAATTGTTTCTAGGTGCTTTAAAGAGTTGGTTCTTTATACAAAAACAGCTTTCTCTTTTTGCCAAGGAATTCTTTACCTTGCTTTAACAGAGATTGACATACTTTAATGGGCATGGTACTGCAGATAAAATCTAGACGCACATTATTTATACAGTGTAAACTACATCTAGAAACTTGGCTTTGACTATACGGTTGCCTTCAGCCTGCTGCCAGTCTAGGCTTTATCACACTGTAGTGCACTTGACTTAATTTACTCTGGCTTAACAGTCCTGAGCATGTCAAAGGAGTGAAGCAGAGAGCTCGGGCATCGTTGGCAAAAAATGAATGAAGATTATAGCTGCATTATATGTACAGTAGGAACAACCCTGCTGGTAGTTGTTGTTGATGAGGGGCAACCTTGCTTCAGCAGGCCACTGCACACCAGCTATAATGTGTACACTAATGTCACTGGCTGTGATTCTCTCTCTTTTAAATACTGTGTTTTTGACAAAGATCTTTGTAGGTTTTTGTTGGCTGTTGTAGTTCCAGGAGGAGGTCTGGAACTACATTTCCCAGAAATCTTATCCGGGGGGGGGGGTCAAAGGTTAAGTGTTATAGGGAAACGAACATCAAAGTGCAATTGAGGATTTCTGCAGGTATATGGATCTTGAGATGGTTGGTGGCACCTTAATGAATGCAGAGAAACTGTGAAAACCAGTACACAACTCTTAAAAACTATATTAACGCTTAATATCTTGACTAATAAACAGCAAGGTACAGGGCAAATTAGTGCATGGTGTTGAGGAATACAAACTTGTTAGTTTTAAAAAGTATTGTTTGGACTGGTGTAATAAATTATTTATAATTAGACCAAAATTGCCAAGCTCACATGGCCTACTGCATGTTATATTACGTAATAATAATTTGTGATAAAGTGTTGCACATGTGGTATATCATAAAAGAAAACCACATTATACACTATGCCAGAAACACAAGTATGGTGTTGAAAAAGATAATTCTGCTAATTTGATCACACCCAAGATATGCAAAATGCCCCATATATCTTTCTCCTTTTTAAAAAAATATTTCCATTACGTTTAGGGCAAAAAAACTCTCCTGATGTATTGGCATCAAGAGTCATCACATTATTCGCATTATTTACAGTGGTACTTCAGTAAAGTTCAAACTGTCAGTCAGTTCAACAGTATCAGGAGCGCAGTCCTCACTGAACTGAATAATAGAATAATATAATTCCTCATTTCTACAACTTTCAAAAACATATACTAAATGGTCACCTTATCATAGTGACTGCTCAGTACTGCACATCATATTTACAGATTTATACCTAATATTAAAAGAAACTCTTCACTCAATTTCTGCAGGTATGGTTATAGCACCATAAAGCATACAGATTCTAATACAGATATTGATTCAGTATTTTTGGTTTGATTTTAAGAAATCAAACTGACTCAAGTGTTGTAGAAGCACTGAATCTTCTCAATTGAATGGGAGAGCTGATTGGGTGCATGTGATGATGTAAGAACCTGTTGAGTGTCAAACCTGATGGGGGGGATACATGAAAAGGAACCTGTGTGGCTCTGCTTTTCAAGAGAGCAATGCTTTGCGTCGGTATGTTGGAGGCTGGAATAAGTCAGTGCACTGTCGTTTGCCATCTTGGGTGTACCCGACCGGCATGGTCCAGCCAAACAGCCCATCGATGACAGGCCATGGGCTGGGATACTGTGATTTTACAATGGCTCTCCTCTGTGAAACGGACACATAATCATCTGAGGGCTGGGCAGGAGTGTGTGATCATGACTGCACTCCACTTGTAATGACAATCTGTCCAGCTCTGCATTGATCATGTTCTCTGACCTCGCATCCTGTAGGCTCATCCTGACGTGGGAACAGGACAATGCATGTCCCATTGCTGGTGTAATGATTTGTGTGTTTTGTGCAAGATGAAAAGGTGACGGTTATTATGCACTGTTAATGCTGTATTCGCCAGACCTGAGCACCATTGAACTAAAGGTTTTGGCTAGGCTCACTGACCTTTCAACAGGCATATGCTTATCCAGGCTGCATGAGAGGAATGGGGCAAAAGCCTGCAAATCTTGGTGCAAAATAGGTGTCGCTAATGCACCAACGTATGGCTTCCAAGAGTGGCCACATACGCTGGTGCCCATGCCTGTTGGTTGAAAAATGTTAATGAGCATAATAAGTTTGCTTTTGTCATTTCTGTTCAATGGCATACCAGTGCACATGCAACTAGAAATGCTGCCTTTTTAGATTTTAAGGGCAGCAAACAATCCAGGAAAATTATATCCTCTTTCGTATTTGTCTTTGCAGTTATGGTACTGGGTTTTAGAAATGCTAGTTTATATTATGATATGTCCTAGCTGCAGAGCAGTGCAGACAATGCGCAAACGATGTCATGCATATTATCTTCCCACACGTTGAATGTGAATTATTTGTACGCATGCATGGAAAACAGAATCCTCTGTGTGACATTTAATGTTTCTAATGTGTCCTAGATACGAGAGAAGAATTAAAATGCTCAAAATTGTGACCTGTCATTGCTGTGCATGCAGAGGAGTTTGGACAATGAGCGAGTCATACATGATAACCAATAAATCATGCATGGTAATATACATCATACATATCTGTCTGTACGTGGAAACAAACAATGTGTTGCTTGTCCTGAAATTTAATAGATCTTACCTGGGGACCCCCCAGCCTTTGCCACTGGACTGGGCACTGGCTGAAACAGTTCCAAATTTTATTGAACGCAACAGAAAATAAATAAAGTGTAACCACTGAGTAAGTGAATTTCATTTTTCACTCGGATCACCTCCCTTGTGCTTTCTTATTTAGTCAGGTGTAGTGGCTGAGGACACGTTTTTGCAAAGACTAGACTGAATTAAACTGAATTCAGTCTTGTCTGAATGTCATATGAGTACTCCACTTCTTAAAACAATTATCCCATTTCTCATTGACCTTTTCCGTGACTGTCGTTCCTCTTTCCCAGAGGCTTCAGACTCCCGTGGTGGAGAGCCCAAATCCAGCAGGTTATGTCGATCAGCATTAAATCGACTTTTAAAGACTTGGAAGAAGTGAATGGTAATCAATGAAGCAGGTTAATTGACGGCCAGAATGTTATAATAATATCCTGCTGCCTTTGTGGACTGGAGACTTCTTTAATGAAGCTGTATCAAAATACACCCTGTCAGCAGCCCTCTCCCATGTATTATTACAGAGGAACTAAGCACTTACTGTAAGTGTTTTGAATATAGGTCACTTAGGATATATGCCAATTAACTGTATGTAACATTTCAGCTGGAGTGAAAAAAAAATAGAAATCTACCCAGCAGGTTAGCTTACTTGAAACCTTTAAATGTTTTTTCATAACTTAGCAGTTAAGTTATGAAAAGCATTTAAGGGTTTCAAGAAAGACAAGTACAGCTGTTAAAAAAAGTAAACCGGGACATGGAAAAAAATACAAATGTCTCTACAGACATACAAACAGCTTCCTCTTATTTTTTTTTAACAATGGCTATGAAAAGCAAAAAGAGTTGCCTGAAGGTGCAGCACAGTTTTGTGTTACTGCAGTGACTTCCTGAAGGTGTTGCACTAAGGTGTTTTAATTGAACCATTTTGGTCAGACATTGAAACAATTGGCACTTATTCTCATGACAGAAATTGTGGGATTCAGGTGCAGTCATAATTTTTGAAGGAATAAATATATTTATACTGTTTTTGAAAGTTTTTCAGCCATGACTATTCAAACTAAATTCATGCAGATTTGTCGCCTTTCTGCATGGTGGTTATACTGTATAAATGGTGTTGTGAGATTGGACGTTTTTCTGAAAGGGTATGACTTTTCTTGGTTTTAGTTTTCTGATACACCCACTCCTCGACTTCTATAAAGATTATGCTCCGCAAGACTTTATGAAACCCAAGTTTCACCTTGCTAGTAGTAACTCGATCTTAGCAGTTGCATGTATAGAGATGTATAGAGACGTTACACACATCTTATTCATTGTGTTTATAAACAGCAAGGTTTTGCTTAAAGAAGAAAAAGTTTTAAAACCATATTATTACCTCAAATATCGAATAGCTCTTATACAGCAATAATAAACTAAACAGTGGTGAGACAGAGAATTGAAAGAAAGATAAGACACTGAAGACGCTGCACACATGCGTGATAACAAAGCAAGGCTGAGTATATTGTTGTCCTGGCAGTCACCGCTTTGCCCTTAGTTCATCTGTGGAAGGAACTCTCTGCACGCCATGCTCCTCAAGCATGTAACCCACTTTCTGTAACTCAAGAAGCTGTTATACCAATGGAAGGTTTTTGTGTTAAGTCAGATTGTATGCGTGTTGAGTGTTGCGTGTTGCGTGTCCCAGAGAGGGAGTGTATTCTATAAACATTACATGAAGGTGACAAACTCCTTGATGATAGGAGTCAAGAGTTCATTCTGCTGAGAAGTCTTGTTGAATCACTTCTGGAAGAATTTGAGCTGCTTTGGGTTCCCGTCCAGATCCACATAACTGTTTGCGTAAAGCTGTAACTTGTTCTCAGCTCAGTATTCACATCTGTCAAGTCTGCAGTTACTGTACCGTACGTCCCTGAATCGGGGAGCCTAGGAAATGAAGAGTAACGTTTAAAGGGAATACAGAATGTAAGGGGGGAACTCATTCATTCCTTCATTTCTGGGATTGCCCGTTGGATTTTTTTGTTTTCTGGGGCACAAAAGACATGGGCCCAGCACCACTCTCCCCATCGACGCTCTCGGGGGGGCTCGCAGTGTGAAAAACGCTGGCCACGACAAGTACGTGTCTTGACCTTGCGGCTTCTCCTTCCTCAGTTCCCCCCCAGCCAGCACTGCTGTGAAGGTGGTAGTGGGGAAACTGGAGTTTATTAACAGCAAGGAGTTCCATGATTGGGGGATGCCAAAAAAAAAAACGGTTGCCATTTTTTTCCAATGAAGCAATCTTTTTTGGTTCCAGTAATGTACCTAATGTGCAGTCCAACTACATCTATTGAATTCTAATACACCCCATTGTGTCAACCACACCACATTGTGTTCTTGATGCGCTGCATATTTGCCCAACTTTGTGTGATTTTGGCATCTAGGACATAAAACAAAATTTGATCAGTGCCGGGAGGGATCATAAATATAGATTACTAGTACAGACTTGGAATGCAAACAGTTTCTGGGGGGAGGTTTAGTATACAGAATATCCGGTTGCAGATATTCAGAGTTTGCTGGTTAATAAGACGCTGATTTTGGGTAATTCAAGCAGTGGCAGAAGCTGAACATGACAAAACGGGGGTTTGCTGGCTCCTGCTCCACACACATTTGCACAGCGCTTTCTTACAATTCTTACTCTCTGTACATCTTTTACCACAACAGATTGCCCAGCAGCAGCCAGCGTATTAGCCAAGTGCATTGCTTTAACAGCAAACACAATTCTGTGAGTATACACGAAATTTGACCGATTTCGAAGAAAGATCTTATCGTCTCAAAAGTCATCCCCGTCACCGAAGAGCCCTCAAAATAAAGAAGCTCATATTCCTGGGTATACACTGCCTACAAATGGAAAGGGCGTGAGAGAAAGCCGCTGCTGCAGTTTCCTTCTCTGGCGTTGGTAACGCTTCCTGTGTGGCGCCCGTGACCGATCGATGGCTCCCCCCGAGGCAGCAGGCCGTGCGACCTGCAAGGTTCCAGTCCGTACCTGAGCCCACGGGGGGACGCTCGCTGGCCCACACAAACTGCGGGCCGCCTACGGGCAGCGGCGGGGAGCGCTCGTGGCAGGGCTGAAGAGGGGTGGGAGTTTTTTAGAGGAGGAGGGGAAGAGTCCCTTGGGTGCACGGAGCCTGGGAGGGAAATCCCCCTCCTCAACTCCCGCCTGTCCCATATCCTGGACTGCCGCCCGCCACAGAAGAACAGCGTCTGAAGTGGTTAAAAGAGGCTTTTTTCTCAATGGCGGTACGCTTTCTAAATGACGGGCAGTCAGAGCTCTGCATGTACCGTACACTTGCTTTTTGTAGGCTCATGGGCTGCTTGCAGTTTCTAAAGCAGGTGTTTGATGTCTGCAGGACTGTTTTGATCGTTGCTGCGGTTCATTGTTCACGTGGAGGATGCAGGTCAACGTGAATGTGACAAGATGAAAAAATGACTTCCGATTCAAATTTATATTCCCCTTCCCAAAATTGATACTGAGTTTTATTGTTAAGTTCCTGTGGATTTTTGTTTTTAAATTTTGTTGGGAACTGTGAGCATCTCAGTACAGCAATAATGCTACTTGAGTACTGTTGGTGTACAGAGTGCAATGGTTCAGTACATTAACGTTAACTGGGAAGACCCAAGTTTAGTACGTAAAATCTAATTTTAAGGATCGCTGGATATTTAAAATGAATTTTCTTCTAATTCACTTCTAACTAGAAGGATAAACTAGTGAATGAGACTTGGCTGTTATACAGCTGCCTCTCTGTTAGAGTGCAGGAGGAAGAGGATCTTGTAACCAGGCTGATACAGTAGGTGTTGGGAGTATCGTGATGGAGACGGCTCACTACAATCCCTAGAGAACACAGAGTGCATGCTTCTCATGTTTATAGTAACCTGTAGGTTTCCTGTTAAAATCATTGAACAATATTTTTGGTTTAATTGCCCTACAGTATTTAAGCTATTTTAAACAGTCCTGTTGCAGAGCTGGCCCAATCACTAGCTGTTTCACATCCTTTTAACGTTTTATCTGTAGCATCTCGTATGCAATCTCAAGGTCATTTTAGCAGTTGCTGATAGTATCATGTGTGTCAAGGGTATGGTAGCTGCTCCATTAATGTTAACACCTTCTGTTTTTATCTAAAGTTTGTTTTGCAAAGTTCTGTTACACAGTTCAGAATTGTTCCTAAATGTGAAAATGTGCTATCTTTTTATATGGTTTTAAATCTGCAACCCAGAAGGGAAACATTTTTCAAAAGCAACATTGGGAATAGAAGAAGTTGGGGAGAAATATAGCCCAAACATTGTGTTTGCTATCACAAGACCTTTACTTGCTAAACTTTACTTAAATGATTGCAGGAGTATGGTACCCTTGTACCCTACCCCTGCTTTTGTTCCTTGGCTTCTTTCAGGAAATGGCCAGATGCAATCCTTGGATCATTTAGCTTCCATTAAACAGGCTAGCTGGGCTGAATGACCTTGTCTAATCTGTAACTTCTTATTTTCCTGTGAAAACTGGGAGTCATTTATCACTTTTCTGCTTACAGAGTACTGTTTTCAGTATGCAGTTTTGTCCTAGGAGTTCTTTTTTTCCCCCAACTTGAGTTATTAGCCCGGGCATTCCATTCCATTGTCAAGATTCAACATTTTAATGGGCCCTGGGTTTTGTTATGGGCCTGTTCATTTTCCCTTTTATTAAGGAAAGAACCACTGCACAAGAAGGGGTTCATACAACTTATGAAGTACCCTAGTTTAAAAGGCGTTTCTTACCAAAAGAAAGTTGACTGAACAACAATGTTGAGGGTTTGTGTTTTTGTCAAGCTCCTCAATTAACAAAGTAATTCCATCCCATCATGCTTTACGAAACAAAGCACAAAAAACGTTTTATGAAGTCAAAGCAAGTGGACAGATTGAATTAATAATTTAAAGTACCTCACTTGTGTACTTTCAGTTCAGTTTCTGTCAAGGTCACATTCCTGCACCCCGCTGTAATGTTTTTACTTCATGTGGTCTGCTGATGTTCACTTACTAGTTATCTCGGGTTCTGGTTCACAGAGCAGAAAATCGGATTGCAATTGATATTTGCTGGGATCTTGTAATGCATTGGCACACAAGCAAGAATTCAAAATAAATGCAACAGCTTAGACTCTGGAAAAGACCCAGGCTTATGTGCTAGTATATGGTGAAAAACCGATGGCCTGAAGAATGTGTGCACAAAGATTAATTCCATTCTTTAATGCTTCAAAGCCCTTGGCTTCATCAATTTTATAGTGCTTTTCTCCCTTTTTTATGCACATTCAATATTTACCTTAAACGCTCTTCAGTATTTACCTTAAAATGTATAGGTTGGATGCTCATTGATAGGGAATTTCCTTTCGTCTCCATGGAGGTGAAAAGCAGTATCCCCTGATGTGTTTTCTTTAAAGCTGAAGTTTTTAGGCGTGAGTTTGGTAGTTGTTGAAAGAGTGCTATTATTCTTCTGATTTCATGAAAAGGGGGGAGATGCACTTGGAAATTCTCAAGTAAGGTGTGCAAAGCAACGCTCGCTTTGAAAGGAGTTTGACTTTCAGAGCTGCAGGAATTATAATTCCAGTTCGCAAATTCATGTGCAATGAGTGTAAAAATACTTGGGTTGTTCATATTAGGCTTTGTACTGATTGAGTATTTAATTCAAATGAGTACATATTAAAAGGTTGCCCATCCCACGAAAAAAAATTATAACTCTATTGCATCTCATCTTTCTTTAATGTTTAGAGTTATGCAAAGTTGCGCAATTGTGCAAAATTAAGTGTTTTAATTGACACCTTTAATACAAACTGTGTACAGTCATGAATTATAAAATTCAAAGCATGGACAGTATTATAGATTCAATATAGTGGATATATACATTGTTCATCATTATAACAAGGTGAAATTTGTCTGTCATTCTGATTTGTTTATAATTTGAATACCTTATCCTTAACTGTTTGTAAAACACCATCTTGGGTTAGAAAATTATTAATAAAAATCAAAGAACCAAACTAGTGTTCTCCTCGAGTTGGGTTGAGACTACTTCCTCCTCCTTTCATTTGGAATGCACTCTGCTGTGAAACATATTCAAGATTTCAGACCAAACGTCTGTGCCTTCTGGACTCCTGTCAGAATAATCCACTCTTAATGAAGAAAAGTGTGCAGCTCTCTGATTACAAGTTAAAAAATGTATTTTCAAACTGTAAACCTTCCTGATAAAGAAAGGTGTATTATTGCTCATGGGAAGTTCTTCATTTTAGAACATAAAATTCAAAATGTTGTTTTTAGACATAATTTGCCACAGTCCATTTTTGCCATTGTGTTTTTCTGACATAAGAGATGGTCTCATATCCCTCTATCATCTGCCTTTTCGGTAGATATAATTATGATAGATGTGAGTTGGTTGTGTACTGTTTTATACATACCAGATATCGTCTGCACTATTTAGCCTGTTTTAAGCATTTGGCAATTTATAGCCTTTTATAGTGGAGGCGATTATACAACATACTGAACTTTTTGCTTGTTTGTGTCTTAAGAAACACTACTTGTTGCTTGTGTAATGTGCAGATACTGTTGGCGTGCAGATTCTTAATTAGGCAGGGGAAAATCATCATCACATTCCAACAGAATGTGTTAAGCTTTTTGTGTTCGAGTCCCAAGACAAATGTTCAATTGCATAATATACCAAAACCTGCTTACATGTAATTGATATAAGGCTGGGTTGCAGGATTCTGATCTGTTGCGGACAGCACTCCTTATGCACAATTCACTGCTTTCTGGATGGCATACTTCAGGCACATTTGTTTTTAATAAATAAATTCAAAATAAAGGCATTCTTTGGTTCAGTTTGTGTGGTCACTTTTCAGCCTTGTTTTGCAACTGAAGCCCTGCAGACAGTAAAACAAAAAATGTCCTAGTGTTGTGCACACATCAGAAAGGTGCAGGTCTGTAATGGAGTTTAATACATACTTCATCAGTTGTCCTGATTGTCTATACTTATTTCTGGAAATTAAGTATTTTAATATTGGCACTTCCTGGTTAGGTCACAGTCAATGATACAAATTTTACTTTATAGATTATTTCTAGGGTTTATTTAAAACTTCAATTGTTCTTATTTATTTTATTGCAGAATACAGTGTGTTTATTAAACGTCTGCATAAAAGGAGATGGAAATCCAGTGAAGGCCAACTCATAGAAAGGGGTCAGAAACCAACCTCATATTGGAGGCAATTACCTTCACAATTCCTTCTGAGATAAGGTGTTTATTTTAAACAATGAAACCAAGAACCTGTAATATTTAATATAATTACTGTATTTTAATTTTTGGTGCTGGTAACAAAAACATAGATAAACACACATTCTTTGGAAGCACAATCTGACTTTATAAGATATAAGAAAACTTTATTAGTCATACAATGTCTTGCATTAGGAATTTGTCTTAAACTGACTCTTAATGGCTGTTTACTTTATAAGAAACTAGAGCTTCTTCTTGAAATGAAAAAGCATATAAAAGGAGCTTCATTATTTGTAAATATTTGGGTATATGTAAAACTGGTAAATGTGATTCAAACAGGCATTTTGCAATTAAGCGAATAAAATGTAGAACCTAATTTTTTATAAAAATGTTTTTAGAGCTGTACTGGAGGATGCCTAAATATAGTTTCAAGAGTTATTAAGAACAGTGATAGAACTATTCTCCTTTACAAATGGTTTATGGTGAAATAAAAATTAGTTCATATAATAGGGAAAAATGATACACAACATCAGACTGAAATAATGTTATTGTGGTTAGAAAAGGAAACAGACTGTTTCTACCAGCTACAGTATTTAAGGTATCTCTGCACCTTTTGTAAATTTGCCTCGTTATCATAATTGTACAAAGTACAAACAGCAATCGGATGATTTATGCTCCATAACGTTTTAAAATTTGGGGCTTGCAAAATAATGCCCACAGCCAAGTAAAATATAAAACTAATGAGAAAAATGTAGTAATTGTGCCAAGTATTATAATTTACATAAAATGTCAGGGCTGATCTACAAAACGTACTTGTACATTATCTAAGCATTGGATAAGGAAGAAGATAAATGGGTTTTGAGATTGATGCACTGTGTGTATCACAGGTTTGCCAGCACTGAACCATGATGTAGACGTCTCATAAATTTAGAAAATCTGCTCACAGAAGTGTTCTTTCTGCCCTAGTCAAAGGGATCTTAAGGCCAACCTGTCAATCACCAGATCATTGGCTAGAAAGTGCATTTTGCTATGCCTTGGAGCTTTTTAAATTCAGATTGTTTGAGCTTCAGGTGACCCGTACTGTCTTTTATTGCAAAGAAGGCAACACTGGTTCTTTAGAAAAACAAGAATCAAGAAGTCGATTCACCTTCTCCTCTTGCTTATTTCTGTTGTCATCGAGTTTTGGTGTTTTCTTATCCACTCTTTACTGCACCATATGTAAATGAGGATGTCTGATGGCTTTGTGCTGGTGTGTGCAATTCACCCAGCAACTTTGACTTCGGTGCCAATTTTGAGCTGTAGTGACTTGGCTCTGTGAGCATTGAGTCTGACAGGACTGAAAAAGATGATGGCAGAAAGGCCAGTCATTTTCTGGGAAAGTACCACGTCTGCACAAATGGACAACTATAGAAGGAGATGGACAACTAATTATGTCACATAATTTGCGGGACATGTAACTGGGATAGCCCCGGTGGGGAGGTTCTTGAAAAGCTACTTTCTAAATGAAAGCAAAGCATTCTCTTGCAACGAATGTGGGATTTCTATACCTTGTGTTACTTTTTCTCCTCTGGTACTGATGGCACCACTGGTGTTGATAATGTTTTGGTTTGTAGTGCTTCTGGAGCAGGAGAATGAGTGAAGGCGAGTGAGATGGTGAGATATGCAGTGTGTATCCAGGAGTCGCACCTGTATTCCAGCGCTTCCACAGCTTCCATTTTCCCCTCAGGGTTTGCATGGTTTTCTCGGCGGAAGATGCCTGATCTCCACTCATGGACTTCAGACAGGCATTGCCTTTTTTTCGCAGTAAAATAAAATGTGTGCAAAGACAATGCAGGTGTTGCCCTGACCAGGTTTTGATGGAATGGTGGGTAGAAATTTCCCAGTGATTAAATATGATTAAACACTGAAAAAAGAAGCATGCCCCAAAAGTAATGATTTGCAGTTGTATGACTCTGTGGTTCTATTATCAGTGCTCTGCATGACTCTTTACATCACACCCAGCTGTTGCACATGTCCCAGCATCTGGATACAGATGTGTCTGAGTGTGTTGTTTAGGGCTTAGCAGCGTTGTCTGATCTTTTCACACAAGGTTGATGATGTCCAATGTAAAACCACTGTTCATTGCAGTAGCAACCTGAAAGAGGGAAGCTGCTCTGGGTGCTGCAGTGATGTGTCTAAAGAGTGATGCAGAACACCGATAATCAAACCACAGGGCCATACAACTGCAAATCATTACCTTTGGGGCAATCTTCTTTTTTTCCAATACGTATACAGTAAATATTTACTCACTGGAAACTTCTGAAGGTCAGGTTGAAGTTTTGGTTTGCTCTTCTCTTTAACAAATGTATAGGCCAACCACTGTCCTGCTTGCAAACGCCCAAAGCTGCAGGGCTTGGCAACTCAATATAGCTTCTGCATTAGAACATTCAGACATGCAATTTCACTTCTGCCTGCAGGTCAGAAAACCCCGTTCCCACCTCGGTTACAGGCTCAAGGTGGAGCTGCGTGTTAAAAGGTGTAGGCAGAGGCTTGATGTGGGGGCAGGTCTGTGTGCCCCAGGGATGCACTGTTAAATGGTGGAATGGTTAAGTGATAAATTAATAACCATTTCCGTAGAACAGTTAATGTTTAACCTTCAGTGACCTTCAATGACCAGGGTTTCTTGCATGAAGTAACTGAAGTGATCACATGATATAAAACACTTTGGACTTACTGGGGCACCTTAATTTGCAGGAGAGGTTCAATTAATTTTTCTTAAATTGCCCAAATGTAAAGATTTTTCAGCAACTTTCATGAAATGGAGTGGAAGCTTTTAGGGTGAATCATTTCTTTGAAAACCTCAGATTTCCAGACATTGTGTTTCAAGAAAGTGCAAAAAACTGAGTGTTTTCTGAATTGCAGTATATTGTTGTAATATTGTATATTGTTATAAAAAGGACACATATTTCAAGAGTGCTCAAGAAACGATTGTGGAATAATGTCTAAAATCACCTACTCCTTAGAGTGTATCTCATTAACAAACACTAATCTATTGCAACAAAGGGTTTTTAATATCTTGTAAATATGGACCAAAACTGGCTTCTTTTGTACTGCTTCTAAATTCTTCCAATTGTTTCATTCTGTAAGGCAGCGTATATTGGGTTAGGATGAATATTTGTTTATTTAAATGTATTTTTTGCGAGTGATGGCGAAGTTACAGGTAAACCATCAATTGATCAAAATCAAATAGTTTCCACACATTTTGTTATTTAAGCGCTATTTATCCCTTGTCTGCAGTTCCTCGGTCCGCCGGTGCAAGTCCAGACGCAGGCATGATTGGCGATTCAAAGCTGGGTACATTTCAAGAAAACAGGCTCTTGTCAGTTTATTGAGAAAGAGGGGCTCTGGCGGGTCTCCGCTGGTGAAGGCGCTTGGTCGAGCTGCGCTCTGTGATCTAGGCCCGTTCATGTCTGGAGCTGTGCCAGTGACCACGGTTCGCCAGCTGGTGGCGCCTGATGGTCAGAGGGTGGGGTTAGACGTCTCAGGCCTTCTGCTCCCAGAGGCACAGCAGCACCTGCAGGTTCACGGGCTTCCCTTGCAGCTCCTGGTGTGGCAGGAGAGAGAAGCTCACCTTCTCCGGTCGGCACTGAACCTGCTTCACCAGGCTGCGCGACTTGTGCTAAAAGATCATGTTGCGGGGTTTAGAGCCTTTAGCCAAGACATGGAAAACACACAGCTGACGGTCCCATCTCAGTGAGATATAGAACGAAATCAAAATGGCATGCCTGGCACTTTGACACAGAAAATAGTTAATAACTCTTATCACAGCTTTTGCACAACAGCTTCACATAGCGTTCAGCATTGAAAATGTTGCAGATCTCCTGACGTCTCCATGCCTCATGATAGACAATACTGTTGGGACAAGCTACTGTAGAAGGGGAGCATTTAAGTTAAATTAACCACAAAGTAAATGAGTCGGTCTCCCTATTCTAAAAATTTGCATCACCAGAATTTTTTAGTCCAAGGATTCCACAGTGAAGGTAATTGTCATTTTGTAAGGCAAGAGACAGCAGGCTCTCTAGAATAAGATTCCGATTATTCAGCCAGAATCTGGTCTCCATGACTGATCAGATCTAGGTCCTTCCACGGGGCACAAGCTTTGAGGAAGAGTGGGGTGTTTCTTTCTTCTGTGTCGTCTCTGTTTCTCCTTTTTCCTTCTATTTCCCTGTCTCTACTTTTTATACTGTGTGCTAAAGCTGTTGAATGTTCATTCTTTAGTAAGGTTAATCAAAGTGAACCACAAATTTCATCTGATCATCTGTTTATAACTGACTTAGCTCTAGTGCATCTAGGCCAACACCAACGGGCAAACGATACCCATTGCACTAGGGTTTCTGAATATGGCCTAGAGTAATGCAATCAGAATGTAAACTGCAAACATTAACTAATCTTTGATACCACTTGTTCAAACACTATTAATGTGGTGGTACCCTAAATTTCACAAGAATTATCTGAATTTTATTTTCCTCTTTTCTTTCATTTAAGTGTAGGTGATATCTTTTAGTTGAAAGGAATTGAGAACCTCAGAAAAGCACTCGGAGAAGAGTATATAATGACCTTTCTGCATCTACATTTTCTTTTATATTGTTAAATGGAAGATGTTAACCACCGAACAGGCCTGTGTGAAGAAACATAAAAGCTCATTGAATAAAATGAAATCTTCAAAGGATGAGCAAGACTTCATGTCTTCATAATTGCAGATCAGGGGCTTTTCTCTGTCAAACAAAGTTCAGATAATAGTGGATTTAAAATAAATTAGCTTAATCATTGTTTGAAAGTTATTGTAAATTAATTAAGAAAAACATCTATAAAAGCTGCAGTATTTACATAATCTTACCTAGTTAGTACATCTGGTACAAAATTAGTACCAAATTAATACAAAAATGTGATTTTCTGCTTATTTGTGTTTTAAATGGTTTTAACTAAAGGGTCTGTTGTTTGTTCTATTGTGTATTGTTTTCTAGTTTGTGCGCTTATTATCAACTTGAACTTTACAAAAAAGTTACCTCGGTCAATTTAAGGTGTGTAAAAGTGACAACTTTTATCTAATTTTACAAGTTAGGTTTATAATAAAACAGGGGTATCTTGTTCACCTAGCGTGTTTAACATAGGACAACCGAGAGCAGCATCTTGCATCGAATGTCCTGTAATGCTATAAGAACCCAAATAGGTTTTCTGTTAAGTGTCGCTTTTGTGTTAAAGGAACATGAGACAAAATTAACTTAACAAAAGCAGTCTGAAGTGTTGCACTTCAAGAATGAAGGGACATGCCTGCTCAGCACACTTGTTTCATTCTTTGTAAATTTGCAAAGATTGGCTTGATTGAAGCTGCTGTTCCTCACCACAGCACTGTTAGGTCCCGTATTTAACTGACACCCAACATCACTCTTGCCAACACAGTTAACAAAAATAGTGTCCGGTTAATGAAAAAGAAATGTTAAGTACATGCCAAAATTAAACTGGGGGGTGCGCATCACAGATAGACCCACTTTTCTGTCCCCCTGACACCCCCACTTTCACACTGTGTGCAATGCTGTCCACTTACTTTACTTCCTCGCCTGTTATTACTTTGCTGTAATGAATTGTGTTATAGTGCAGTAGTGCTGCACTTATACTAGTAATAAAAACAAGTTGAAAAAGTAAACATGCTCTACTAAGAATGGGAAAACAATTCTGTTAGAGTGTAAGCGTATAATAAGTGTGTAATATGTGTATAATTTCATAACTGTGTTCTAATTCTTTGTTTCCACATGCAAAAGACTGAATTGTATGGGGAAAACAATGTTTGGTTTTAAGGTTGCAGTATTCATTTTTCATTAAAAATGCTTACTTCCAATAAATACAAACAATATCTGAGAAAGTTAACATAGTTTTGTTACAAAACTATGACTTCTGAAATGCTTGTTGCAGTTGTGGAACTACTGTATAAGATATGAAGTCCTTCATTAGCAAATTTACCATTTACAGAGACTTGAAGGTACCTAACCATCATGAATACTGAGGTGTTACTTTATATCCTTAACTTGAGTATTTAATTCAATATTTGTTATTGCTTCCCCAGTCTAGACAATGAAAATGATTTATCAACACAATCTTCCACAAGTAGCTTCTTAAGCTGGATGTTTCCTATCTTATATTTTAGGTCATGTAGCATGTAGCACTATATAATTAAATGTCAACTGACAGGTGTTTTCCCAGTTTTGACTTTTGTCATTAGAACCCACATAGGCCACAGGGTGAGCGCCCCCTACTGGCCCCGCTAACACCTCTTCCAGCAGCATCCTTAGTTTTTCCCAGGAGATCTCCCGTCCAGGTACTGACCAGGTAAACACCTGCTGAGCTTCAGTGGGCTGCCGGTGGTGAGTTGCAGGATGATATGGCTGCTGGTTGGACATGCAAAAGAGCAGCTCCCTGTCGGGGAATCGAACCCCAGTCTCCCGTGTGACAGGCAGGGTTACTCATCACGATACTAACGAGGGAAACGATTAGAGTAAAATAATATTTTTGTCTAGATCTGCCAAAGAAACTTTGCATAATGTCAATTAATTAAAACATATATATATAATAATGCTTTCAATAACCATTTCTAGTATCGTATGCTCAGGAAAAAGGCTCTAAAGCCAACTTGTCCCCATTCCAGCAGTTTACCAAAAATTAGATTTATGCACTTGTGAAGCAAATACAGATGGATTATCTTTAAAGAAACTTTTGAACAGCATCCCGTGGAGTGCTGGGAAGGGGGTTCACTGCCCAAGCCAAGGTTAAAATCAAGAAATTCCTCCCGTTTGGCTTGGGACCGTGTCCAGCATATCTCGCCTCGAGGGCACACAGGCGTTTATTGGTGAAGTAAACTTGTGAGGACCTTAAACAAGGTGGGGTGAAATAGGAAAGACTGGTCTCTCACCGGCCCCTGTGGTCTCCTCCCGCCTGCAGAGGTGCCCCATTGTGCGGTAGTAATGTGAGCAGAAACACTGCCTGGGTGTTGAGTGAACAGGGCCAGACTAAACAGGAGTTTCTGTCAGTGTGCTGGAGAAATCTATGTACGAGAACCCAGGGCTTGTCTCGTCTTGAAAGAGGACTCACTATTTCCAGTAAGCTCTCTCCACCATCAGATGTCGCTGTGCCAGACCTGCGAACACCCTCAGGATTGCTTTGCTCAGCAGTCCAATAGGGTTGTGTCATTGAATTCCTTGAATATTTGTTTAATAAGCCCAATAGCTGCAACTCATTTGATCTTGGACAGTCCTCCTGCTGCACTGTGTTGGTCTCCAGACTATCCAGCTTTTCTGTACGAGTGACTTTTTTTTCCATCTCAGTGTTAACCTGAAACGATTCCAGTTTAGAGGACAGTTGCTGTAGTGCTGGGTCACCTGACCCCTAAAAGTCGTTGGCTGTTGGCCGCAGTCGGGGAGGTCACCGTGGCCACCATCTCAGTTTTCTCCAGCTGTGCAACAGGTAGAGCAGTAGTCTTTCAGGAGCAGCTGACTCCTTTGTTATCTTAAGGATGGGTGAACAGTTGAGGGATGTTTAGGGTTAAGGATCTTAAGATATTTTTAAAAATACAGGCGATAAAAACAAAAGAGGTTTTGCTTGAGCTTTCATCCTGAGTCGCGTATCTTTTCACAGTCTGATTTCTTAAAATTTCAAACCTGTCTTGGAATCTACCTGTGAAATTTCAACTTACTGTATACCTTAACACGTGCACTATTATCATCATAGTTCTCAAGTGCTTCTTTCTCTCATCTCCATTTCCATTGCTCTGTCTTGAGTGTTTAAAGACCACAGAAACATGGGTTTTCCCTCAGTTTCACCTGCTGATGTGCGAATTGTTTTTTCTCAATCCGTGTGGGGAAAATTAGAAATGTCCTTGCTAGTCACTTCTGCGTTTCCACTTACTCCCAGCTTTATTATGTACAAAATCCTTATAATTGACGTCTGCAGCATAGTCCTAAAACCTTTGAAAGATTTTTGGAAGTCTGATTGATATAGTCTCCGAGACCCTTTACTCATCTAGTTTAAGTTCCCGTGTCTCAATTAAGATGTGAACACCATAATTGTATTAATCCATTAATCCTTAATTATTTTATTTTAATCTCAGTGTGGATAGCTACAGTAGCATCAAGAAATTATGGGATGTACAATTGTGACATTTTCATAATGAGGTTGTTCTTGGCTCTTATATTAGTTTTATTAAAGTTGGTTGCACTTATGACAATTAATTTTTTTTACTTTCACTTACAGTAGAGTAAAAGAATGTATATACATTCCTGAACTCCATTCCTGGGTTATTTGAAATAAAACATCAGATATTTTTTACTGATATTTAAGGTATATAAAGGGTTAGTGTTCTATGTATAAGCATCAACAGTTAACTAAAGGTAATGAATTTGGGTTGGTAGATAAGAGTACAGACAATAAATAATAATAATTGCTTCCACTTATATAGCGCTTTTCTGGACAGTCCACTCAAAGCGCAAGTAATGGGGACTCCTCTCCACCACCACCAATGTGCAGCATCCACCTGGATAAGGGGCAAATACTACCATTTTGGTAATTAATGGTATATCACACTGTTCCTAATTTGGTTATTGCAGTTTGCAGATGATACCAAAATAGATTGATTCACACAGGATCAACAAAGTGAGAAATTTTCAAAAGACTTATAATGAAATCAGGGCTGGGCAAACACCTGACACTTCAGATTATTGTTCCTTCACTTAGAAGACATACATTCCTGAATTCACCTGGGTTGTTTGAAATTAAATATAGCGGTCTGTAAGTCTCTAGTGTGGTTGCTCTTGTTACATATGCAGTAAATACAAATGGAAGCAGCTGAATAATAATGAGATGGGTTCTTTAAATTCTCTTTGATTAGCATCCAGGGTGCTTACATCTACGAAGTGTCTGGCGGTATCATCCAATCTGTTCTGCTAAGTGAGGTTTTGCACTGTAATGATTTATTTTCTTGCCAAACATTTTGGATTCAGGATTCAGAGTGTGCAGTATATCTTGGCCACGTAAATGGAGGGCATTGGAAAGTCAGCAGCTCACTTTCTGTCAGAGGGGATGATTAAGCTGGCTGAGGAAGGAAATTTGCAGTTTTTTGGCGTATGCATTGGAAAAAACTGTAAACGCTTCCTCAAAAGGCAGTTTTATGAACATTGTAGCTCACTCTGCGTCCCTGGAATATGCAGTCTTATTGCAATAGATTTCACACAAATGGAATTGGAATTTTTCACACAAATGGAAATGGAACTTTGATTATTTTACATGTATTATGAGTTGTTTTATACTTGTTTTATACAATTTAGGCCAGAAATGAAGTTTTCTTCCCATTAGAATACTCTGTGATTTGGAACATGTTTTAACCTTAGTGTTTTTTGTGAGAAACAATTTTAAATGTTTAACTTCTGTACAAGTGGCTGTGTAAATGTGTGTAAATGGTACAATGTCTAATTGTTTCTATTATTATGTTAATGTTTTAGCTTATCTAATACAATATGTATTACGTTGTTGATAATCCTAGATTTCATTTGATTTAATTTGTTTTTAAATAAATGCAACCAAATAAGTTGAAACGTAACTGATTACTGCAGAGTAATCAGAGCTGAACACTGCACTGAATGGAACTGAAAATTAATAAAAATGTAGCACTGTAATCCAGAGGCTCCTGATCAACTAAAGTTAGACTTTGGTGGAGTGCAACATAATTACAGTTTGCGTTTTATCCACTGAGCAAAATGTAGTAGTAACGCAATAGAAATGCACATTTTTTTGATGAAGAGGTATTTAATACAGTAGAGACAAAACTATATGCAGGAAATGAAGAATGATGCCAAACTTAAAAGTACATTAAGTTCTTCTCAGTGGGTGCTGGAACTTGTGGATACATAATGAAGAAAATCAGCATTCCAGTATTTGTCTTTATTTAAATTTCAATTTCGATTATCATAAAGTCATGGCAGGCTCTCATGCGTTCTTAATAATAATACAAGTGTAATAAAAAAGCTTATGTATAAAAATCAGAAACTTTTTTTATAGACCTAAACAGGTGCAACTTATTATTAAACGCTTACCAATCGCACCATTCCAAATTACATAAAGTACTCTGAACATTAATTACTGCATTATTACAAAGTACTTTGAATTAATTATTTCAAATTGCAGCCATTGGTGCTAAAAGGGAGATAAATGTGACTCTTCAAAGATGTGACAAAGAAGGCTGCCTTCTTGGAATAAGTACAAAAAAATGAAAATGTGAAAGTTGCATGTAAATGGCACTGAAATGTGAATTTCATGATGTGATAAGGACTCTGAATGAATAAATAAATCAGGAATTTCCAGTAAATCTCTTGATGATTGAAATGAATTCATGGATGCACTCTTAAGTCAAAAAGTTTGTTTTTGACAACATTAATTATAGAAAAACAACTAATGAAATGAAAATGTGTCCATACTAAAGCTTAAATTCAGTTGTTTGATATTTGAAATTGTTCAAACTTAAAGCCTGCGATGGACTGCTGTCCCGTTCGGGGTGTATCCTGCCTTGTGCCCGTTGCTTGCTGGGATAGCCTCTTGCTCACCTGCAACCCTGTATTGAATACAGCGGTTAGAAAATGGATGGATAAAACGTAAAGTGAATGTTGTCCAGCATTAACTGGAGTTCATAGACAGGTCAGGTGTTTTATGAGCACTAGTAACACAATTAGTAGGCCCTGAAGATGTATGAGAGAAATGAGAGATATCATCCTTAGGCCTTTAACAAAACCCTTCTAGCTATCACTTAAGACAGGATAATAGCCATTAACTGGACAATTGATAGTTTCAACGAGCCATAAAAAAAGTGACAAAAACTAACCAAGTGACTATAAACGAATTATTTGGACTCATACGTCTGTTATAAGCAAAGGATATTGAAATACTAATTAGACCAAAGCTATTTGTATGGCTGTCAGATTCCATTGATAGTCAACATGGTTTTAAATATAGAAGGTCTTGGCTTAACTAACATGCTAGTGTTCTTTTGAATAAGCAACAACAGTAAACTAAAAGTAATGTATTTGGGTGGGTTAATGGACAGATAACAGAGAGTACAGATAAGGGGCAAATGCGATCATTGAGGTAATTGATGGAATAACACCCACTCTTCCTAATTTATATCAGTAATTTAGGTTTGCAGATGATACCAAGTGGAGAAAATTCCAAAAGACTAAAATCAAAGTCAAGCCTTGGCTAGAGTCTAGACGTGTGCAGTGTGTTGCATACAGGTAGCAACATTTAACTCGATTATGAGACAAGTTGATAAGAAAGATGTAATCGTGAAAAAGACCTGGGTGTTTATGTTGACACGTCTTCTCCAGGAAGAGGAAATCTGGAGAGCTGACACTAGTTAAGGGATTGGTGCAAAGAAGAGGGTTTTTAGTTTATGGGGCACTGGGAGTTATTTGGAACAAATAAGAGACATGTTTTTACAAATAGGGTTAAAGGAGTCTGGAACTAGCTTTGTTTGCTTAAGAGCCCCCCCTTCATCCCTACTGCCAACAACAGTGCTGACGCCATTTCATCTGTTGTGACTGCTTGTCCCCATAGCCAGAGCTACATCTGTCCATCATTTAACCAAATCATTAGTGGTTGGTATTGCATGCATCTCTTGAAATAAATACATAAGTAACAAAGAGGTGAGAAGTTAAGGCTGGTTAAGTACTTCTAGGTGTGACAGAGGTACACTACAGTATATATTGTATACAGCTTGAATTTGACTGGAGAGAAAAAAAATCTATACTTTATGATATAAGCTATCCATCTTTCACAATCAGGGTCAGAATGTCTAAAATACTTTGATTAAAAAGTAACCAAGCCGTTTCTTTAAGAAACTGGCTACTGTATTTCCTTTGATGTATAAAGTGTCCTTTCTTTTATAAGTGCATAAATAGCCTTACAGTCTTGCTATATTTTAAGGGCTAAAAAATATTATTTACAAAAGGTCTTGCAGCGTACAACCCTGTTATCAAAGAGAAATTGCTTACATATTTGAAGAAAAGTGTTTAGTTGAAATAATCATTTGAGTATTTTTATATATATATAGTGACTTTACGTTTACTGTACAGTTTAAAATTGTTTACTCATAGAGTATACTGTGAAGTGGCATAAGACCCATCTGTAGTTATTGTCTTATGTCAAGATGTGAATGTTGTGAATAACGTTTTGTTTCTTCAATGTCACAGTCTGCTATAGAGTTGACCTATGTTAGGTCTTCTGAGCTTTATTTTTTTGAGCTTATCATGTGTGTGCTTCACACACTCTGTAACATAAGCTTATTTCCTCATCAAGGAAATACATATTTCCTTCTTTCATTTCTATGAAAATGTTGATTTCAAACCTCTACTGCTTTGTCCCTAGTGTTCTGTTCACAGCTGAATGTTAATAGCTTTAATGACATACTCACATTTTAATATGAGTTGAAAAGACTGAGGGATTTATCGCTCTGAAGGAAAGAGCTGCATACTGCTTAGTAACAGCTTGAGCTTTATCATTTTCCGTTCACATAGCGGATAATTGTCAACATGTAAAATGTTGCTATGGTGACTGAGGCCTGTCAGCAGGTACTGAACTTAGTAGCCTAAGAGGAAAAACTGCAGCTGGACATGTGAATGTACATCACTCACAAAGACATTAACCAGTAAAGTTGCAGAAAACAATTTAAGAATTAAATCCCCAAGATCGAGCAGTATGAATGTTCAGGAAAAAAAAGTAACCCTGTTTATATTTTTCAGATAAAGTTTTAGTATTGTAACAATTTTATTGTTGTAAACGCCGTACTTTAAAAGACCCTTTTCAGCCTGTTAGTTTCATATGCTGGAAAAGATGATGCCTTTAAACCTGAACAAAACCCACAGAGACGTGAGAACATAGTTTAAAAAAAGAGTATCAGCAAAGAAGAAAAGAACAACAACTGTGAAGTATTCCTGCATAGTGTAGTAAATGTAGAGTTTGGTATTTAATGGATTTGATAATGTAAACTCATAATAATAATTTCGATTTCTTTTTGTTATAGAAAATCTTTTACAGATTATTATTTATTTTTTTACAGAAACACCATCTCTATAAAACTTATAAACGAACATAGTCCCCATCACTATACTGGGGCATTAGGACCCATACAGACCGCAGGGTGAGTTCTGGTCCTACCTAAAACCTTTACCAGCAGCAACCTTAGGTCTTCCATCTTACACAGATATGTCTGTAAGTGATTTTTTTTTTTTAGGAGGTCAACGCTCTAGAAATGGATGCCAGAACGCATCCCCTCTGTTTACATGCATCTTATGAGAATTTGTTTTTATGTGTTTTTCAGTGCTGTGGTGTTTTTCAAGGACTTATTTGCCACACAACTCTAAAAATATATGTATTGCAAATTTTACTGTTGAACAGAAAGCTTGGAAGGGTTAATTCATTTGAATCACTGCTAATGCACATAAGCCGTGCTGAGGATGAGAATTGTTCTCACATTGAGGGAACTCGTAATTTGATAGTTTGCTTGAAATCAGAGTTTTATAAAAGCACAGCACAACGATTTGGTTAATGTGAAACTGAATTATTCATTTAAAGCTTTTGTGAAAAGGTGTTAAGGCAAGTTTTGAAAATGTGTCAAGTGGTTTTAGGGAGTGAGTTTCTCAGATGTGTTCCCGCATATGAGAAGGATCTGTCTCCCACTGTAAGGAGCCGGGCCATTGGCAGAGTAAGACAGCCTGAATCAGAAACTCTTAGATTACAAGTCTGACCACACTCATGCATGTTCTTCAGATACTAGTCAGAAGCACTAGTACTAGCACTAGGATCTGTAGAATTGGCATATTTTTAGCCTACACAGTTTCTTTGAAGATTCTACCATTAAGCAAAGTCTTTTAAAAATACTTTTGTAATTTTTCAATATCTCATTATCTTCATCAAACAGTGTTACGTTGATAGAAGAAAAATATTTCTAGCCTATATAATAGTTAAAAGATAGCATTGTGTCACTCATAACATGGATTTTAATTAATTAATTTTAACAGGATTAAAAATATTTCTAACTTCCATCGAAGAAATGAATTCAGCACCATCAGTAATACAGAAGTCACCAGCTTTGCAAAGCTGATGTGAGGAGCTTATGAGCATAACCTCAGTCTTTTCACAATTTATCATAAGAAAGCTCTGTTGTATTCATACCTTAATGTCAGAGAGACACCTACAAATTGCAGAAAATGCAGAAGCTGGATCTGCAGCTATATGTGGGTGCAAGCACCTAGATGTCACATGAGAAAACTGAAAAGTAAAGTCCCAGCACAGAACCTTCATGCACAGCTTGAGCAAGTTGGACAGCATCAAAATAAAACCAACCAAAATTCAGAAATTGTCTCCAGTAGAAGAGAATTACCGCTGATGTGTAGAACTTTACCTATGCAATCCAGTGAGATGTTATGATTAATAATATCAAAAGCTGTACTTAAATTCAGAAGGAGAAGAAATTTGTGAAGTGTCCCAGAATCGGAACCCATCTGCAAATCATTGAATTAATAAGGACTGTGTTAATGCTCTGTCTCTCTCTAAACCCTGACTGAAAAGCTTCAAGGGTATGTTTGGATGCAAGTATGTGTATCTTCACATTTTGTGCCAGTGCTTGTGGTTTCCCAGTGTTGTGATACCAACAATCTTTTTCAAGGGGGTCTTTTAGTCAGACCTGTAGTTTTGACAACCTGTTTAGAAAATGCAATATCCCCTGGATTTGTGGGATGTGCCAGGATAATCCTGCAGCAAGCAAATGCAAGATTACACAAATCCCCATTAGTGAGAACGGAATTGGTTCACTGGTTTTAAATGATTATATTAAATCGTTTACAGTCGAAATTGTGATTTTAAAATATTTGTCATTTTTTAAATGGAGTATGCTTTGACCACTTAACCTGTACCCATAATATTAATAGGCCAGGTAGTTCCCCGGAAATGTCTTCACAATGGTTAACAATATCAAAAAGGTACCAGCATGTCTTTTTGACAACCACCTTGTACCAAATCTCGTCAGATCTGGATACCCTGTTCCTCTTATGCTGGGCCCGATCGGTAGTGGAATGGGACACCTCTAGGGTGTCATGCCCATCCGCACGGGAGCGCTGGAGCAGCAGCAGCAGCTGCCGGCCACGCCTCTCTCACCTGTCAGTCAGGCCGGTGGCCGTGGAAACTTTCAGACAGGAAGCCTGCTTCACCTGTGGGTAATCACCCCCTCCCCTGTCTCCTGGTGATGCAAGCTAGTTAAGGTCTGACTTAGCAGTGCTCTGGTATTAAAAAAATAAATTCTGAGCCTCTCAAGTCCTTATTTCAGTGTTCCTAGTTCCCTGTCTTGTGCTCTGTTTGGATTCTTGACGCCGCTGTGTTTTGACCTAATCGTTCGAACTTTCCCTTGGTGACTTGAATTGTGATTTACTATACCAGTGCAACCTTCCTGCTTCGCCCCGGCCTCGGCTCGTCTGTCTCCCTTCAGTGCTTCGCTTCGTGTCGCTAGGTATTGGGCCCTGCCTGCTACAATCCCGGATCTGGACTGTGTGTTACGGATTGGCTGATGCCGTTTTCCTGTTTTGCCTGTCTGGCCCCTTAAACAGCAGCATCATACACGGGGAAAGCGGGATTGCTGGCCTCTGGACTTGACTTGCCAAGCCCGTGACCGAGGAGGAGAACTTCTGCAGCTGAGACATGAAACCAAATCCTGAATGCTTAGTTATAGAGGATCACATGGTACTGTTCTTAAAAGCATGGGTGCTAACCCCAGAACCCTGGCTAAATTCCAGTTTGGAATTGAACAATCTGGCCAACCCAAATCTGGCTTCCTTTCTTCCATTGACAAAGTAATGACTCTTCCTACACCGATGTGTCGTGGGATTGCTGGAGCACAATGGCTGCCATGTGTCACCGAAGTGAGTGGTGCACTTCAGTGGTAGAGGGAGTGGATTGCCTCCTACATGTAAAAGTGCTGTGGGATTCTGTGGGATGTAAAGCACTATATAAATACAATTAATTCAGATTTTGAAAGCTTTGTTCACATTGGTGGGGAAAAAATGAGGAAAGCAGTGGGTTCAGGATTTGGTTTCTATAGAACCTCTCCAAAATGTGAAGTAGCCTTTCTGGTATTGGTCCTTTGGGGACACGGTGTCTGTGTGCTACTCATGCTGCTGGATGGTTTTCTGAAACTGTCTGCTGCTATTTCACAGTGTTGAGAAATATGTTTGGTGGGCTAGAGAACAGCTCATCTGTCTTTCAGTGGCTCCAGACTGCAACATAAATTCTAAACTACTTTAAATTTGGTCTGTTACATAGCTTACGGTGTTAAGGTTAGTTTTAGTTATATCTTTTGATTCTAAAAAGAGCAATTTTTATGTCAAGGGCATTATACTAAACAGATTGTGTGACACTTAGGATGTAGGTAGCTGTGACTAAACCACACAGATGGTTATGTATTCTGAGAAAACCACTTACTTGTGGGTTGGAAATTTAATTTTTACTGCAAAGCTATTTAAACAAAACATACAGAAAATAACTGAGCATGAGTTAACATGCTTTGATTACTGAATTATTTTCTGTATGTTTTCAAGTGATTAGGTCTGAACCATGCCCTGAGATGGAGAACATGCCTGTATAAAACAGTTCATAAATCTGATCTTCGTGCAGTTAAGAATCGCTTTCCTTTTTGTTTGGATGTTCCCTGTTGTCACGGGGTGCTGATCAAGAATGGGATGTTCTAATTGTGCATGAGAAAATTAGATGCTCAGTAATGGTATGAGTTTCTGTGAGACCATATCTTAGGTTTTTGATTTACTTTACACACCTTTTACATCTTCTAAAATTGTAAAACACTTACTGTTGTACAATGAAGCTGTTCTGGTTTACAGATATAACAATATTCAATTTTTGATAATTTCGCATTATATAGACTCATTTCTACTGACAAGTTATGTTATACAAAATGCCTGATGTATATTGTCCCGAGAACAGTTGGACATCACTGTTCACCATTTCATAAGAATTTAATGCCTTTCAAGAGGACTCACAGATAAAGGAGGCGCAACAATAGTTAACGATCACGTTCATGCTGTCAGTTCGCCAAAAAGGAGTGATTTATGTATCCCCGTCTCCTTTTAAAGTTAAAACGGTAGTATTCATGCAACAAAAATAGCAGCATTAACACACTGAAATCTGGTTGTCACATCTGAGAAATTGAGCCAGACTGTGCCTGGTCAGTCCTGGCATTGGGGTTCCTCAAGTATAACCAGATAGTTGCTCCTAATGATTCTGGTAAACCTGTAGGTGACGCTCTTCCCTCTGGACCAGATTTTCCAACCCAGTGACCCACAGTTGTGACTGTATGATGCCACAACCCTTCGTGTGAGACATTCAATGGTCTCTCTAGACTAAGTAGTCATTAAAAATCCCGTGGTACTTTTTGAAAGAGTGAGGGTGGTAGACTAGCTGTACTAGTTCAATTCTATTCTGAGTTTGTACAATCTGGCCATCCTAGAGTTCCCCAATAATTCAGCTGTTGAAGTAATTTCTCTCCACCTGATCTGCTGTGTACTGGGGCTGCAATCATGTCACCCAGGTACTGTAAGTGCTGCACTTCAGTGGTAGATGAAGGGGGTCTCCTTCTAATTATAATGCTCTTAGTGATCTTTGGGATGAAACATTCTACATAAACACAAGGAATGACTATTATTGTTGTTACGGGCAGAGTAGTGATGAACAGATGTTGAATCAACGCTAGCTACAAGCTGAAGATGTTTTCTTTGCTCTTGTTTGTTTTTCCTGTCAGACAAACCCATGGTGATAACATGCATAGCTGATAACCAGGTATCGGCAAAGGGCAGTAAGTCATCTTAACTGAAGATGGAGCAGTGCTTTAATTGCACCCAGATGTTTATTTTCCTTTGACAGTTAAAATGTTTGGGGGGGAAAAAAAGCAATTTGATCAGTTTCCACTGTAGTTAATCCCCACCACACCCAGTTGGTCTCTCTTTTTTCAACACGCGTTTTGTCCATGAAAGTGCAGAATTTTTGCTTTTGGCACAGTTTTGTTAAGAGAGGTAGGCTGGTTGTCAATACTTCCTCCTCCTGTTACTTTGCCGGATGCTTTTTTGAAAAATAAAAAGACATTGGCCTAGCTATTTACTCTCTTGTACGTTGTACGTAGCCATGTAGTGTGGATTCATTGTGCACAAAAATGTAAATAGAGCTCTTCAGAACATAGACCAGTCTTACTGAAACAGTGCCACTGTGTCAGTAATGTTGAATTACGCACTGGAGAAGGAGCCAGTCTTGCAGCTCTGTGCATCTTTCTGCTTAATTTATCTTTTGTGATGCAAAGCACTGATCATTGTCGGCAGTCCTAACATTAATCTGTGTATTTGACAAAGCTATTTCCTGTACTTATTAACCTCCGTAGTATAGTCATAACACAGATTTCACCCACCTCTTGTTTATATGTTCCTAAAGCAGCAAGACTTGCATTCTTTTTTCTAAATAATGACATTTAAATTGGAGGCCCCATTATGGAGTTTAAAAGTGCCAGTGTGTGTATATATATATAGACTGTGCGTATATGTGATATAATTTACATAGTCAGAAAGGCAATTAAAATAGATTTTCAGGTTTTATTTTTGTTTAAATGTGCACTTGAGGATTATTATGTGGCAATTTGAGTGATGTGCTTTTTTTCTAAGTGATGTGGTTAGTATAGCCCAATCAAATTAAATGAAAAAAGCATGTGCAACTTTTTTTTTCCTCCTCTCGTGGTTAAGCCTTTGTTTTGCACGCAGCGAATGCCGAGTGCAGTCTGCAGCAGACGAGAGCTAATGCAGGCAATCTGTAGCAGCTGTCAGAAAGGAAGGGCAGCTGCGCTCCAGTCCAAAGGGCTCCTGCAGTAAGGTGTTTCGCCCGATCACGAGCACTAGAGGAGAACTCCACCTTCTTTCTTCTGTCCACACTTTTCCTTGAACAGTCCAGGTCTGTTTGAAAGATTCTGCTCAATAGATGAACACCAAGGCAGATGTAAGGTGAATCCCGTAATTCATTTTAATGCTATGACAGAGATACACTGCAGAGATAGGAGGAGGTAGGCTGCATCAAGTCATATGCCTTCATGAAAGAACATGGTATGAGTCAGTCTTGTTTCCTCCTCCAGTTTACTCACAGGACAAAAGGATGAGAAGCCAAGCTCTGTCATTTTAAAAGTATGCTGTTCTCATTGCTTGTTTGCAATGAGCCAGCAGTGCTCTGGAACCAATTGAGAGGCTTTAACAGGAACTGTAAACTTGGTAAAAAGCGAACCTGTTGCAGCTTCCACTGGAGCGACTCCCTGCGCTAAGTGAATCTATCCAGGACACGAGCTTGACCAACGCTAGAGTACAGAACCCATTCTCCGCAGAGTATTGCCTTTTCAGATCCTGAAAACGTTTTCATTCAATTTTAAATAGATTTTGTGATGTTTCTGGCACTTACGTTTATTACATTTATTTCAAAGGGGTGGGATCATGTCAATCGTGATCATGATCATGTTGGTACTGAAGATTATGTATGTGCTTGGAAGGTAAACAGACTTGAGAGAGTCAGGTTTGTAATGAGAAACTGACCAGAGTGTTAGATGTCTGGTTATATTCTTGATTGTTTTGCCTCCCCAAAGGTGAATTATTAATGTGCTTTTGTTTCCGAGCGAATCATAAATGCATGTGCATGCCTAATGACTTTAATACTGTGCTGTCCACTGTGTCTCTAAGACAGGAGTGGCTTACGCTCAAGTAGGTCACCATCCCTGCTTTAGCTCTGAGTATTTGTGTGGTGACATTGCGCAGGCTAGGAACTGAAAAAAGACAACACTGGATGTGGAATATTTAATTATATCTCAATTATTCAAAAAGATTTCTCTTCACTGCCTTTAGAAGATAAGTCCCTCAGTCCCAGAAGTATTTGCCATTATTTTACCTCTGAAGACAGTTTGGCTCACAGGCATTATTTTGATAAGTTGAAGAACATTGAAAGCAACATTGCTGATGATTTGTTTTGTCTTAACAAATGTTATATATGCTGGTTAGGTGCAGAATTAGCAGAATATTTAGATTGAAGTGAAAAGGCCTACTTCTTGTGAATTGTTAGAAAAGCACAATAAAAATGTTCTAATACAAGCAACATCTGCATTTGAAATCGGTAAGGGAAGATTTATTAGACAGGCAACCTTCCTGCTGCTTGAGCCAAATAATAAGTCCAAAATATAATTCTTTACTTGACTGTAAATTTACAGTGGAGCTGTGAACTGCTACAATATTATTTGGTTAACTACAGTATAACCCCTGTGAGGCACTTCACAGAAACCAACAGCCTAAAATCCCTCTAATTTGAAAATAAATAACTGAATAAAGAAAGAAAAATCAAAGATTTCAGATTTCTAGATCCTCATGTGAGAAGTTAAAATCTTTCTGCTTCTAACAACAATAATTAAACTAATAGGGCGGAGCGGTGGCTCTGTGGCTCAGGATCTGTGCCTGTGGCTGGAAGGTTGCCGGTTCAAATCCCATGGCCGGCAGAGGAATCCTACTCCGTTGGGCCCCTGAGCAAGGCCCTTAACCCCAACTGCTCCAGGGGTGCCGTACAATGGCTGACCCTGTGCTCTGACCCCAACCTTCTCTCCCTGTCTGTGTGTCTCAAGGATAGAAAGTTGGGGTATGCGAAAAAGACAAATTCCTAATGCAAGAAATTGTATAGGGCTAATAAAAGTATAATTGAATTTAATCATAATGTTGGAAACTTGAAACTTGGCAAATATGCATTGTTTTAATTGTCAATGTATTTCTTATCTGAAAAGGAACACCGATGCTACTGTTAGTTTCTTTCAGCTTTGTTAAAGAGAAGATTGGCTTCAATATTTAATTTAAAGAATATATCTACATACCAGTGTGAACTATCTCTTTTAGATCACACCTCTTTACTAAATAATTTAATAGTACGTATAGATGTATGAATGTGTTTTCTATTGCTTAAAAAGAGTTTTTCTTCAGTACATTTCTGAGAACTTTTGTGTTGGTAATGATCAGGCTTGTAAGCCTACCAGCAGCCTGTGTGAAATGTAAACCATATGAATGGTATGATTGTGCAGATGTGCTGTGCAGTTGGCTTCTTGAAGCCTTATGTTCCAGCTGTGATGTGTTTAGCTTGGCTCTTTGCTACAAATGGGAGCAAATAGTTTTAATATGTAATGCACTGTAGGAGTAAAGCTCACTTCTTCAACACAGGCCACTGGAGAAAAGCGTATGTGCTTTATGACAATCCTGGCTGAGATTTCCATATTATATTCCTACAAATTGTCACACCGTACCAAAGGAAAATTCTTTATTGATAGGAGGGCTTATGATAAGTTGTGTTTATAAGTTGTTTACAAGGATATAGGATCAGCTTCACCGCTGAATGTCATGTGCAGTATTAGTGCAAACACAGATCTGAATCGGTTCCCTATTTTACAGCATGAGTAAAAATAATCATAGATGAATCATGCATCCCATGTTAGCTCTCAGAATTAAACATGCAAGTCAACTATTGACTGTATACCTTAGCTGTTGTTGTGGCTATATTGAGATTAATGATGTGCGGGATGTGTTTAATGTTTTGTGCTATATACATCACATACGAAGGTAAAGTATCACAGGAACTGACCCAGGTGGATGGAGAGGTTTTCTCTGAAATACAGTTACGTGCAATTGCTGTTGACCTTTCAAAATTCTAATAAACCTTGTATTCGAATATCACCTCACCCACTCTTGACTATAAATACTTACCTAATTAATGCAAACTAGCACAAGTCCAATTTCAATATGTCTTCTTAATGAGTCTTACACTTATGTGGGTAGCTACTGTGACAGCTCAGAGGTCTTTAATCGGCAGCACAAACCGACAAACCTTGCTGTAATGTAGGCTGACGGATAAAAATGCAGCACTTAATTTTAAAAGAACAATTCTCTTATAATTACATATAACATGTAACATAATATGTTATTGTTGAGTTTGTTCTTCCAGCTGCCCTATAGGTCATTGTGGTTGTCAAGATTGAGACTGAACATGAAGTAGCACAATTCTCTCCCAAGCTTTTTTCCATGCACATGACACGTTTTTCTCTGGTGACCCTGAAATGTGTTTACAGCCTTTGACTATTAGTAACTCTCTATTCTTGGCAGTCTCTCGAACAATGTTTTAGTTTGATTTCTTTCCCATAGAACACTAGCTCTACTTATTTACACTTAAGACGCGTGGAAATTATCATTTGTATCAAACAAATTCTCTCCGCTGTCCGAAAATGCCAAAATCATTTTGGTAGCAGGTGCATCATCATTTTATTGAACAGAAATGCAACAGATAAATTCAGTATGCAGATTAACACATGTTCAACATGGCGGTTCCCCGGGGGCTCAGGTGGTGGAGTCACAGATTAGTGGGGCTTGTGGCCACTACTGGAATCAATACAAGCTGGGCAGCAGGTTGCCCAAGCTGTCCTGTTGGATTCTGGCTCATTCCTCTTGTAAGACAGGGGATTGTTCCTGTTCACTGGTGTGGATCGACCCACAAATATTCGATGGGAATCAAGTATGGTGAACGCCATCATACATCAACGGCATAGCTGCCACATTCACAACTGGGAAGAAAGCTGTTGTAGCAAGCGCAGCATGAGGACTTCCATTGTGCTGCTGGAGTGTTGTCACATCGGGAAGGGCAGCAAGAGAGGTCCCAGGACTCGATCTGTGTGACGCCATGCAGTCTGGGTGACGACGTCTTTTTTTAATGTTGTTTAAACTTCGTCTGACTTGGTAAACTGTGGTGCTGAACAGAGACGATTGGGAAGGGGAGGTGGCGCAGACCGATGTTGCCGTGGAGATCTAGAGGTATTTTCTGGTTTGTTGTTGGGTGTTTTTGATCACTTGCGTCCCTCGAGTTGTTTACAAGATCTGTGACCTCTAGCACAGTCCTGTCATTCCCAGGGGCTGTCTCAAGTCCTCAGTGCTGTAAACACTGAAAGTTGTGTCTTGAGGTCGCTCCTCTTGGTTAGATTACAATCTAATACAGCTCGGTCCTGCTTCCTGTAAAGCTTTATTGAGCTCTTCATTCAAGTGACGAATAGCAGAAGTGTAATAGAACATTCCTTGGCTGTTTACCTTTTAGCATCTTGGAATACCGTCGATTCTTCTTACTACATTACATGTACATGTGATGCATCTCTAAAATCATTCTGTCTCATAAATGACCTGTCTGACCACTATATTTGCTGTAATGTCAGGCAGAAGATGACACTGGATTATTTCTAATACCAGTTTCTAGAAATATTCTTATAAAAAGGTTTTCTTATTGCTCGAGTTTGGAGTTAATATTAGGAACTATCATGTCTTACTACACACTTATTTACAGGTTTTAATAATTTAAATGTAACTGTGAAAATCTTACTTAATTTTCTACATAATTTTCTGAAGTAATATTTCATTACAGTTCTGGCATTTTGATTGCATCACTGAAAATGCTTTAGTTTTGCATTTATAGAGTGCACCATCTGCACAGTGCATGCATCACCTATGAGAGTATGGTTATTACAGTTTTAACACACACAAAGTATTAAAAAATAACAAATGTACCAATTAAATTAATTAGGAAGTGTAGATAAATTGGTTACCTTACAGGTAATGTGCCTTTTGAGATCTGTAGACTTCTGTTATCAACAGTGCAAAAACCTTTCAGTTTTGTTATTAAATCCAATATAGTTTATCAGTTCAGTTTTCTCATTTTCCTTCTGATTTGCCCGAGTTACTTTTTGTGTGTTGCTTACAGCACATGATGGGTTTTAAATACTCATATTGCCTGTTTCCCTGAAATGATTGTCTTCTCTGAAATGTCAGACAGATCTGGGCCAACCTTACTGAAAACATTACAACTGACAGACCTGTGAAACAGGCTGTTGGCATCACAACGAGGTATGGACAGAAATCAGTCCCACCTGAATGTGCTTAAATCGCAGTATTTAAGACCTGCCCTGGTCTTGGTATTTTTTTCTGTGAGCTTCCTTTTTCTACCGAGATTGTGTTTTTGAACTTTTGCTTTTGAATTACGTTCTAGCTGTTTTTTTGTGCTTTCTCTGGCTTTTGAACTTTGCTTCTTCCTCGGTTGTCTGGTTTTTTGGATACTCCTTCAGCACCTTGATTTCAGAGATTTTGTGAATTTGCCCCTTGCCTGTACCTTGGCCTGCGTTTCTCTGCTGGTTCGCTCAACTCTTCAGCTCTTCACTTGCCATTGGATCTCGTCTTCCAATTTCAGACAGCTGCTTGTACAACATATGACAAAGCATCAGTAATCTAGATAACAACACGAGGAATAACATAGTGTATTAAAATAAAGCTAAGGTGAAAGGCTAGAAACAAGAGGATCCCAACTGGCCAATCTAGCTTATTTGTTACTGGCGGCCAAGTGATCTGAGGATCACATCTAGCTGGTTCTTGAAGGCATCAAGGGTATCAGCATCAACAACATGGCTGGGCAGCTTTTTCCAGACTTCCACAGCCCTTTTGGTTTTAAACATGCCTCCTGTTCTCATTATAAAATACATTTCTCGGTAGTTTCTAATTGTGATTTCTACTATTAAAAGATTGATTTTTGTTACTATGTTATAAGACCTGTTCTTCTTGTTAGAGGTCAAGTATTTGAATGCAATTTTTATTTTTTTTATATAGAAGTTATAGACTCCTTGAATATATAATTATTTAAATTTCCTGTGTCTTATTGATAAGTTGTTCATTGTACAGGAATTGTGAACAAATGTATCTGTTTTCCTACACAAAGGAATTAATCACCACTTTAAATGACTGATTGACATGTTCAAGTCTTTCTCTTAAAGTTAATTTGAAATACAATACTTTTCCAAATTGTTGGGTTTAAAATAGAACTACATGCCATACTATTAATCCAAAATTAAAATGGAAATAGCCACTAGTGCTAAGTGCTAATACACATTTTGATTCAGAAAGCACGAATGAACGGAGGAGCGGCACAGTGCAAGGAGTGTGCAGGTACACAAAATTATTCTAGATAAATCAAGGGTCTCAATTTATATTGGGCAAACAAAAAACACATTAAAGTGCATAGCACTAGGAGCGTGCTGCACACCTCCAGGCTCAGATATGAATTGCAGTTTAGTCTTCAATAATGAAACTGGGATGCTTGTGTAAAGAAAGAAGTGGTTCCCATTTGCGATTGTAATTTTCACGTAGGTTTCGAAAACCCAAAAGGAACGTCAACAGCGTAAATTGAATTGGTAGCTACAGCTAATGACTACTTTTGTTCTCAGGTTGTCAGTACACCTGCCAGACGGTATGCTGATATTGATTTAGTCTTTTCGAAGAATCTAGACAGTGTGAGGAGCATGAGGTGAGAGAACCGTTAGGGAGCTGATAATATGGTTTGCTTTGAGGTGTTCACTGAGGCTGTACAGGCCCTCCAAAACAAAGGGTTGCAATTTCAGGAAAGCAAGGAAGGGAGATGAGCTTAAGAGAACTAGAATAGACAGGATGGATATGTAATCAGTACGGAATGAATGGCAACACGTTAAAAGATATTCTGCTTGAAGCACAAAATGTATTAATTCCATGAATAGGTAAATGAAAGTCAAGAAAGCAATGACCTACATGATCAAATATATCAATTAATAAGAATATATAGAAGAATAAAGCAATTCAAAGAATGATTGAAACACTTCTTATTAAAACTTATTTCTTAAATTATTAAGAAAGGTTGACAGAGATGGAAAGGAACATTGCAGTGGATGATAAATTAAAAGTTTTTTTTTTAAGAATTGCAAAGTGTAGTTGAGATTTGATGTGAGTTTTTTTTTCTCACTCTCCCATAAAGCCCAGATTTGTGAAGCACCCAGGCCATTGCCATACACAAGCTTCTCCCATCTCAGCCATGGAAGACTGGAATTGCTTTAGAGTTGTCACAAGCCTCTTGGTGACCTCCCTGACAAGTTCTTTTCTCACCTGGAAACTCAGTTCTTCAGGACACTCCGTTCTTCACAGTTTCACAGTTGTCCCATATTTTGGACTTTACTCTGTTTTAGGTATATGTAACGACCTGGAAATTGTTGCATACCTTCCCTCTGTGTGGTGCTTTTCAATAGCCCTGTCCCAGATTGACTTTGAAAGTTATTTTTATCTTCCTGATGTAGTTTTTTGTACTAATCAACTGGGACCTTCCAGAGACAGGTATATTTATCCTGAACACACGTGTAACACCCTAATTGCTCACAGGTGGGCTCCATTCAACAAATGTGTGTGACTTCTAAAAACATTTGGTTGCACTAAGGCCTATTTAGATGTGCCTTAGTAAAAGTGGTCAATACTTATGCAATCACTTATTTTCTGTTTTATGTTTAGACAGAAGATCTGTAGTATGTTTTCAGTTTGACATTATAGAATGTTTTGTGTCGATTAATTGCAAAAAATCCCAAATAATACATTGTGATTCTATATTGTAACACGGTTAACCGTGAAAATGTCCAAGGGGGTGAATACTTTTCATAGCCACTGTATATTGACTAATATTGGCACAGAAGAGGTGTAAGTGTTACAACTTAAGATAAATCTCTGGTATCCATAAGGAAACTTCCAGTAAGCAGACCGATAATACTAATGCAGAAAAAATCCTTAGATTAAGAAGTTACTAATTCCCAAACAAGTTAGACAGGCCAAATAGCCTTCTCTCATTTTTAACTTGACTTATTCCATTACACATCCCTAAAACAGCTTATTTGATTGTCACGTGGCTTTGAGGCCACAACGCAGAGCCCTCTTGCTGTAGACACAAGAATGTCCCTGGATCTGAGCTCGGGCCTGGCTTGGCAGTGAATTGCACAGCAGTGGCCTTGATCTTCAGTTCCTCCCTTCCCTGGCAGTCTGGCACTCGGAGATCGTGGCGATAGACTGTAACTGCTTCAGGCGCAGAATCGTACAGTATAGGCTTCCTGCTTCAGGAGGGATGGACTGCTGCAGTAGTTACAGGCATTTTTGTTTTTACTAGGTCCTACAGTATGCCACTGTAGTGCTTACAGTCATAACCCCTGGACTCCAGTACTAAATATGCTCAGTTCACTGCAGCACCCCAGTCTGGTGACCTTAATAGCTTATATTGTAAAATGGCAGAATAGCAGTGGCTTTGAGTTTGTAACGGTTTGGCATGCCACAGTACAACCTCATCAACCTCATGGCGTATCGGGACAAACACCTCCGTAGGTAGAGGGGTCTCTCTTCTTTCTCCGTATCTTTCAGTCATCTACAGGAGCATACATCTCTGTCTTGTTTGTCTCTACGTGTCACCACATGGCAAGAGATTGTTAAAAAAAATGGTTATTTTAACATTCAACACAAAGTGCAAAAAGTATTGAAGCCAACAGCAATCGAATTAATTTTTTTTTATTAGAAGTACATTTATTTTATATTGACATCCTGTAGGGTTTGTTAAAACAAGTAAAATCCATGTCTGCATTCAGAACGTCCTGCATGTTTATGGGTTGAGATAATGGACTTCTGACAGTATGCCGATTTTTACATTTTGAACGTGTTTGAAAATTGATGCTTAACTATTAGCAACAATGGCAGAGCTTCATCTGGTTCCCTTAAACACAATATACACTAAAAGTTTAAAATAACCTCCAACTTTATCTACTATATTAAATGACAAGCCGAATTATACAGTGCAAATTGTGTATGTTTGGTAGACAAAAGTATTTAAATATGACAGCTGATGACATCAGTAGTACAAAATATATTGGCAATGAATGTGTCAGGCTGCTTCATTGCATTCGATTACAATGAATACATATGAATGTGAAAATTACATAGTGCTTGGCTCAGATACTTAATTTTTCAGTGGGATCAGCAACTTGTAGTTCTTTGATGTAACTTAAACAGGATTTGCCAGATCAATGACAGATTATTCAGTTTAAGAAAAGATTAGGACCACAAAGCTCTTTTCTGCTGCCTTTCCAACTTAATGAACGGATCCCAGGAGATAGGTATATGTTATGCCTTTGGTATGTGTGGAGCATGCTGTATTGTTTTTGTGTGTCATATGATTAATGGCTAACATTGGGCTGAAATGGAATGTTGTTTCACATAATCAAGATAAAGATAAACTTAAATGCTGTAATTTGTCCATTAAAAGGATATTGCAGCTTTAATGTGGTTGCCATTTTGGAATTTACAGCTGTTAAATACAACAGCAGAGCTACTACAGCTCATGTTTGGATACCTCTGAAAAAGGAGGAACTTTGCCCTCGGCTTCTCTGCAGTTTCTGGTTAGACGTATTCAGTGAATAACAAATAAACAGTGCAATATGAAAATACCATAATCTTGGCCTCACTGTGCAGTCTGGCTGCCTGTACTGTGTTGTAAAGTTATTCTGTACACTGAATGGAAATACATGTAGTGTGTGAACAGGAGATGTTTGATCGGCTTTGGAACCGTGAATATGTCTGCATTTTATTCATGTCGTATACTCTTAAGAGTGATATACACAGAAGTGAGCTTTTGAATGACGTCTCATTTGGACAGGATGTTTTCCAGATGGCATTACGTAAGTCATATAACATAAATTATAAGCAGCAAGATAATGATTGATCTTTTTTCCCTTCTACTATATTTTGCTAAAAGATTACATTTTTGTTTCATGCTTTTTCGACAAGGATTGACTGATTTGATTAAGCACCATTACATTTCACTCTCTGTGCTGCCAAATATTCTTGATTCTCATCAGTGCTACATCACAGCTCTCTTGTTACTGTATAGTTTGTTTAAATGCACTTCTCTTGTGGGATTTGTAAAAGTACCCTCAAGGTGTGAAATGCTGAGGTGAAGAATTTTTAAAATGATCGTACACTTAGCATAACGGAGGATGGGAGTCTGCTGCTTTGGAAATTTGCAAGTGCTCCATATCAGACAGAACAGTAAAGCAGCCAGTTAAAATGGCAAGTTCAATTTGCATTACATAGATAAAAATCTATGTAAAAAATAAGATGTTTTGAGGATATAGTAAGGAATTATCTTGTAAATACTGCTTTTTATGTCAATTGATGAAAGTTTGCATTGGTTAGTTACAGATCCAGCTTTCAAGTTAGACAACCTTAAAAATAAATGCAATTTTTAGAGCGAATTTTTTTTTAAAGATATGCACTGTGGCGTAAATGCCATCAACGTGCCCTCTTTTCCAGTAGCGTTTTTTTGTGCAGGAATTGTTGTACATACAGTACCATTAAAATGAAGAAATGAAGACAGAAAATCAGCTCTCAGCTGGGATTTGAACCCATGAGCCTCTAATCCAGGCCCCAGAACCCTAACCACTACTCCATGCCCCTTTACATAGTTACATATATTAGTGCCAATAACCTTTGATTTCAGTATCACCTATTGGGCTTCAATGTCAATGTGCCTAACTTGTATTAAGCAAACTATCAAAACAGTATATTTCTTTCGTTATAACAGGCCATTTTTGGGCCTCTGTTTTCATAGTTTAGTGGGATAACCAGTGATTTTTCTCTGTCAGACTTCATGCATTCACTTGTGAAGAGATCAACTATATTGTTCAAATCAAGAATACCTGAATTCAGAGTGAACCATTTGTTATTTATGCTTCTGTACATATTTATTTGCATAGTGGAGTCCCTTATACAGGGCAACGCACAGCTGCATACAGTCAGCCCATTTAGTGGATAATCAATAAATAAGTAAACTGGCGGAAGGGGTAAAATGTGCAGTTCAGTTCCACTCGCCAGTAGCCTCATCCCCGGAAAGCTCACCTGAGTGGAATGAGATTAGGCTGTGGATCTCACTCCAGACACTGTGTCTGATTCTCCCTGAAACCCGCGCAGTCCCTGATGTGCGGAGCATTTTCGGGCTGAAGAAAATCAAATACCTCCAAGCAGCTGACATTTCAATCTGGAATGACTTTTGACAGTCAGGGGTTATTTTCAATTTTTTATTTCTCTCCCACGCTCTGTCAAATGCCACATAGATTTTTTTTTTCTGTCTGCCTTTTTTTTTCCCCATTTCTTTTACGTTCTCTAACAAATCATTGGTTTGAAACTATTTCCAAAAGAAAACTGTTCCTCAGAAATAAGTAAGTTGCTGACGTTTTCAAAATGTAACAGCCATCAAAGCAGAGGAGCTCAAAAGCCCCCCCAGAAAAGACCCGCACGTTAACGGGGCTTGTTAAATTTGATACGTGGCGAAATCCAGTGTCTGTTGCAGAAGTCAGAACCCTGGGATCCTGTTCTACTGAAAGATTAACAAGTACTGTACTGTGCTCTTTGTTTTTTGGTTGCGGATTACACTTCTTTTTTCAGCAATCTAAACTTCAGCAACAGGGAGCCTTTTCCTTGTCTGGTGTGTTATCTCTTTGTTCCAAACCTGACCTTCTCAACATGCCTTTTGCTTATCTAACTGACATGAAAGTAAGGACACCGCTAACAGTGAGGTTATTGTGTGTCTGTTTTCCCCTGCAGCCTGTAGTGTCTTGAATGTTCCCAGTGCAGTAGAAGGGCCCACTGGGCCACAATGGATTACTTACCCAGTAGGATATGGTTATTCATCTGCTATGGATAATGGCATGCAAGCTGCAGAGATTAGAGATATAACCAAGCTGTTTTGACAAAGTTATATAAGCTTGAAACAGACTGAGCCTTTCATATTTCTTCCACATTAGAGATAAAGCAAGCTTTCATACAGGGGCTTATTGATGTTTGCATCAGTGAGGCTGTTTTCTTCCTCGGCTTTGTGATCTTTTGTAAAATTGCCTTGTGCACTGGAAAATTTGGGAGTCCAAAGGAGGCAAAAAATAATTACTCAAACGTAAAAATGTAAAATGTCATAAAATGCTGGTGAGGAAGTGTGTCCTTAATTAGCTTTTTTTCATGGTACCTGAGTGTGGCTATATCATTTTAAGAAAATGCTAATAAAATATCCATGAATTGTCATATCATAAAATCGTGACTTTGGACACCCTTTCCTCAACTAGAGAGCTCGCACATCCATGACAAATCCATCAGATATGACAGTGCGAATGTCATTAATAATCTATAGTAAAAGGTACTGCAGAATCAAAGCTGGAAGTACAGACTTTATATTTTCAGCATGATGCATATTTTTCATGTTCATTGTTAGATCTTATTTTCTCTTACAGTACATTGTTTATCACTGAAAAAGTATTCTTAAACCTTATTTTTTAAATTATGTACTGCTGTATTCACACAATTAAAGTTCCTGTTAAAAATGTTGCCACTCACTCTTAAAAAAACAGGAGTCTCTACTTTCTGTTGTTGTTGTTGTTCACCAGCTTCCAGCAGAGGGTCAGTGAATTGCTCTTTGTGTCAGTCCTCTGTTTTGCTCTGGTCCAGTTTTCAGTCCTCAGGCATGCCATCTCTGTACAGGAGGGGCATTGTGAATTTGCAGGTGCAGTCGTTAGCAGAATTTGCTTTTAAATGCATTTTTACACTGCCAGTTTTCTGTGCCCGAGGGCATCATTTGGCCAAGTGTTATTGCTCGTATTGTTTTGTACTTATTGTACACAGGGCCTAGGGGAGAACAGCTGTGCTTGATGAGCTTTCCAGCTACATGAGCTGGCAGACTGATACAAACATGTCAAAATCCTAAACTAGCCTCTCTTTAATCAATCCCAATGGGATGTGTATACAGTGCTGTAGACACCATAAATGTATTTTTTCCCCTTTTTTATTACCTTTTAATTATCAACTTTTAATACTCCAGTTCAATCGGCAAACTTTAGCCTCTAATGCTTCAGTCTGGCAGCCTTTAAAGGATTTCGGAAAATCTTGTGGAGTGAATGGGGGAAGACTGAAATAAAGAAAGGCTCTGCTGTGCTCCACAGAAGTGGAATTTACTTTCCTGGCAGACTGAAATGATAATTTCCTCTCTGAAAGGAAGTGTAGGACCCTTGTTGACAGTATCATATGAGCTACAGTATAATGGCTGAGGAGGGGTTTTCTGTCTATGTAAGGGGTGAGTCCAGAAAATATGAAACTTTATTTAAGCATCTTTGCACCCAATTTGAAGTTGAAAGGGAAATGTAGTCTCTTTGTGAAACTGAAAAGAGAAATAAGTTAGTCTAGTGCAGCTTGGCTGTGTTTTAATATCTACCATTCATGTCACTCGTAACATTAAAACACACGTTCACTGGCTGTAGCGGTGTTTTTTGTTAAGTGTTTGAGAAATGCTGTCCTCTGAGACCTTAAATTTGAACAGATGTCATAATGAAGGATTTTAATCCGAGTCTTCAGTGTTCAGAACGCTGGCCTTGATCTACGCCAAACCTAACAGTGAAACTATCTGGAGGAAATGAATTTAAATTAACTTGGTGCGATTGATGAAATAGTTGCTGATGTTGAGACAAAGCTGTCCAGCCAGTTGATGTGCTGATTTCTTGGGGTTCTTCAAGAAAAACATTCTGTCCTTGTATGTTTTATCACTTTATCTCCAAGCTGTGAAGTGAACAAAGGAATGCAAGAGGTCAGTTTAATCTAGATAATACAGTGAGTTGAACGTAATGGCACCTGCCTAAAATATTAAATTGCTTCGTATCTCTCAAAATATATTGTTAGCCCAGAAATAGTTTAAACACAACCAGCATCCTCTTTTTGTGCTTCTCTTGAAATCCATGAAAATCCTACTGTGACCTAATTTAAATAACATCTTTACATTGCAGGGTGCTTTAAATAGTGTTCTATAATGCAATCAATTTAGATTTTATAGAACGGCTTGCAGGTTGTTTTCTGTTTAGCAGCAGCCAGGGATGTGGAAACTAACACTATGCAGGATATTGTAGTGGCAGTACATCAGTGTCTTTTTACAGTTCCTATTTAAATATGTCCGAAATGATATAATGTCTCTGACAGGAAATCAAATATCAGATGACTAAAACTTCCTTGAGCTTTCAGGAGGAAACATGCCATGAAAGCTTCAAGATTCGGACTCTTGCACCAGTACCATATATGGTGTAGTTCAAAACCCTGGTACTGTACAGTACATACCCTCCATGCGGGGCCAAGACAAATACTGATCTCAGGAGTGTATAAAACATGCTCAAACCTTTCGAAATGCGAAGGTCCAGATGTCATTGCATGAACGGCTGAGGATGATTTTTAATTTTTGTGAGTAGGACAGAATTTAAAAAAGGAAGCTTGTCATGTTTTTGTGTCTCTCGTGCTCACAGACTGTTGTTTTACCATCCACTATCATAACAGCATCTTCCCCAGATACTCCAGCTCCTCCAGCTGGTGATGGACACAAGGACGGTCAAGGATGCTGCTTTTCCTATAGCTGCATGTCCAGATGACATTGCTTGGACAGCTGTCTGAGCTGCGCTCGTGTGTGACATGGCCCACCAAGGGTCAGCACGTGATTGGAACTGTCTCTTCTCAGTGTGAGTGGAGAAGCCCTGATGTGCCTTCGTGAAAGGAAATGACTCAGTATCAACTCTTGTCACATCCTGACAGAGCTATAGAGTGTTTTTTTTTCTTTGTGAGCAGGATGTTTACCATCTTTTACCACAGCAGTAACTTACTTACTTTTAACACTGTCGAACCCTGATTAACAAACAGAATTTTCTGTATTATTAAATGTATTTAGTTATACAACTTGAAGGTTTTTGCAAGAATTCTGTTATTTTTTTACACTTTAATTAGGGAATTGGCCATAAGAATTTAGGATATGCGATTTGGGTCTGTGCAATTTTTTTTTTTAATTGTCAACCATGTGCGGATGTAAGTGTATTTAGAGTTGGGGTTATGGATGTCCATTTCTAATTTCTGTACAACTGCAGTGGGCCAGCTGGAAGTTAAGAGTTCTCTTTAGTTCCAGTCATTTAGGATTTTGGAACTTTCATACGGTTTTGACACTAGGTCTCGTTTCAGAATTTGTAGTCTGTTCTAGTCTAATGCAAAACTCATGTTCCTATTCGGAAATGCACAGTATGGGTGTTAACTTGTAGTAACACCCATAGTATACACGTATTTAACTAAGGGTGACCTTAGTTGATTAAATTCAACTCTGACCTTGCATAATGTGGCCTGCCTAGATTTGTATATCGATTCAGCTGCTAAAGTAAGTTGTGTCTTCTCCACTGGACTTGTGTATAGAGGAGCTGCAGGTGCCTCAAGGCTCTGATGTGTCACCCAGGTGGGGGCTGTGCTTTCAGTAATGGATGAAGACTGCCCCCTCCCATACTGTATGCAAAGCACTTTGGGATCCTTTGCAATGAAAAGTAGAATTGCAAAGTATTATTACTATTATAATAACATGGGAAATATTTTGAAAAGTGCTTTTGAATGTATCTTTATGTACTGTACATAAATGAGAGTAATTCTGATCGTGCTAAACTATGAATGTGGTAGAATTAAAGTGACATTTTTGTTGGATTCGTTATCAGGATGTAATAGTCTTTTTTTTCTCCTGAATTATGTTTTATGTTTTAAGTAAATTTAAAATATTTGTCATTATAGAAATTCAATGGTTTGTGAAAATAAAAACACTGAAAAGATGTGAAAACTTTCAACTTACTGTACATAGTTCTTTTGATTTCCTGCAGGCTTGACTATCGCAGTTTCAGGTTGGTGATCAAGTGAGTTAAAAGATTTTTCTGGGTTCAGTAGTATTTTGGTTCTGGGCAGCACACAGAATTTTTTCTGATGTTATCTGTAAACCTCAGGAAAGAGTTAATGTGAGGATGAGTCATTATATGTTTAATAAAACAGATGTTTAGCCCTCAGGATGAATATAATATTCAGTCCTAATTATTTTTCCAAACATATTCAATTGTCTTCACCCTAGTATTTCATAGTTTTTCATCTTGTTAATCTTACGAACATGAAAAAAGGCCAATTTCCAATAAGATCCCTGAAATGAAAAGTGCAGATATCAGGAACATGTGTCAAGTTTCAAGAAATAAATGCATTATACTTGGCTCAAAAGCAATATCTCACGAGCAAAATAACCCAAGTTTTCCCCTTTGTTTCAAAAGCATAATAATTTCTTGACTTTTACTACATAATTCCTGGGTGGTCAGTAAGTATACTGCATAGATTAAGTTCAGACCATACAATGTACCCATTGGAGAAAATCGAATGTATTCTAACTGGGTTTACAATAATTGTAATTGTTTAGCAATTGTTTAGCACCATTCATCAAGTTTATATATTTTAAAGCAATATTATGATTAATAATGACAATTAGTCTTTCTCATGATTTCTTAAAAAAGCTAAAGTGGCCAGTGAGATTTGAGGGTCCTGTCATTATAAGGTCCTGTACAAAACAAACTTTTTCACTTCACCACAAAACTCTTACAGCTGTAATGCACTTAACAAGTGAGTTCACTTTTATTTATCAAGCACATTTCCAAACCTAAGGTCGCTGTACATAGCAATAAAGAGAAAGACAAAAACAATTAAAGTACAATAAAAGTCTTTATTCTTTAAAAATTAAACAATACAATTAAACAAGAACGTGCAGAGGAGAATACAGGGCAATCAGATATAGGCCCTAGTAAAAAGATGAGATTTGAATTTGGATTTCAGGAGAGTCAAAGAATTAATATTAAATACATGTATTATAATATGCAATTATTATGCTATACTTGCACTTACATGTATTCAGAATCTTAAAAGACAGACAAAGTCAGCAGTGTGGCGCAAACCAGACGGTTCAGGTGAAAACTGTGGTAGTGCATTTAAAATCAAGACAGGAGGCACCTCTTTATCCATAGAGTTGCAGGAGTCTGGAACAAGCTTTACAGCCGTTTTGTTGAGGCTGATACCCTGACGTCTTTCAAGAAACGTAACTTCTAACAACCAAACACTGACCCAGCTATGTGGATCAGAAAACACTGTAAAAGATGCCAAATAAATACTAGAAGATGTAGAAAAGTGCAAGAAGTTACATGGGAGTATCAACATCAAACTATAATTGTAATATGGGAAAGTCAGCTTGAAGAGCCTACTTATGAGAAAGACGTAGTTGTTTACGTAGACACATCAATTTTCTTCTTCTAGACAATGTGGGGAAGCAATAAATCTTCTAGATGTGGTAGGGAAGCAATAAAAAGACAAACAGTGTTGGGATAGCTACACGTGTGGAATTTACATAAAGGGATGATGGGTTAGAATTGTATAACACACTCATTTAGAATATTGTGCATAATTTAGGTCATCATGTTACAAAAATGATATTGCTCTGGAATCCTTTCAGAGAAGAGTGACTACAGACATTCCTAGGCTCAAAGGAATGTCCTGTACCGACCTGATAAAGAACAGCTTTCTAGTTTTTCAACTTGTTTGATAGATCAATAAGTTATGTCTTCAGGTATTGAATGCATAGCATTTCCCAAGTGCAAATGATGCAATATTTTGTTTTTTGTTTTTTGCACATAAATGCTTGCTTTCAAAAATCAAAGAAGAAAGCACACCCAAAGGTGCTGAGGTGCTGTCTGGTGAGACATGAGCGGAATGTACAGTACACTCTGTCCAGTACATTTTTTTTTTATTCAATTCCTTCGTTGTGTTGGCATACAGCAGCCTTCTTTGGGGCTTACTTTTACAACAAATAATTCCATTCGATCAAAGTGATTATTGACATTGGGCCATTTCATTGTCTGTGTGAATGGCACTGTTCTGTGTCATGTGATTTGCTGTACACTGCCGTTGTCATGGCACATCCGATCCACCCATGTCATAGCATTATTTGGTTGGTGTTGTGGTTATACCGCGTTGGTGGTATAGTGGTGTGCATAGCTGCCTTCCAAGCAGTTGACCCGGGTTCGGTTCCCGGCCAATGCATTGCCGAATGTTTGGGCGAAGCGGTGGCTCTGTGGCTAAGGATCTGCGCCTGTGGCTGGAAGGCTGCCGGTTCAAATCCCGCAGCTGACAGAGGATCCTACTCCGGTGGGCTCCTGAGCAAGGCCCTAGGAAAGGTTACAAATAGAGGAGGCCATATGTTCTGCGTAGATCTTTTGGTTTCTGATTGATCTGAGAAACTCGTACTGTCAGTCCTAAATCCATGCAAGAAAAAAACGATAATTTATATGAAATACATTAATTATGTGATATCTAAAACCTAATTCTGTGCTATTTAAATTACTTTATCCTTCAAATACCCACACTTAGTATAACATAACATTGTTAGAGCTGTGTAACAATTTGAAAACAATGAGTTCCAGTTTAGCCAGTTGCAGATGAACGTACAGACAGGTAAACACAGAGGACAAAAGGGAGTTTTCTAGCAAATTGCTCTGGCTAATCATAATACTAACCAGGCGAGAGGACCTTGTTCTGATTAGTCTTGGAGACCAGATTCTGGCTAAGTAACGTGAACCTCGTTTTAGAGAGTTTGCTGTCCTGTTTATTATTAGGAAATCGTGAATTTCTTTATTGTTGAATCCTCAGGCTAAATACATTCTTTCCTAATTGGTGATAGATTTTAAGAATGCGGGGATGTCCACTCACTCTTAGACATCCAGGTTATAGGAAGGGAGATTTACCCCTGGGTCATATTCTTTTATTTAAGGTACATCTCTTGTCAGCCTGTCAAGGTATTGTATAGCGTTTCAGGTTAAAGGGTTAGCATTCAGAGTTTTCTGGATATGTAGAACGTAGACCTCTATGATGCTTTGTGCCTTGTTTTATATTTTTTTAATGTTGTATTCTGTGTAACATGTTGTGTGGTTTAGTTATGTTCTTGTCTTTGTTTCCTCATGTTTCGATTTTCATGTTTATTATCTTTTCACCAGAACTGTGCCAGAGAATAAAGAACTTGCATGTCTCAAAATTAGACCTACCGCTCAGATTTATTTTAATTATTTTATTTCCTGCCCTCTGTTTTCCTGACCATAAATTTGTGACCATATTTAGACGAATTATTAAATGTAAAACAAAACACTAAAAAGGAAAGGGAGAGTAATTTAAACACAAACAAATATGTTTGTGTCCAGGACTGCATTGCTAAGGGGACCAGATCTGGCATGATAAGGGGCACAGTATTGCAGGTCTCTGTACCTGTTGATGGCATGTTAGAAACGTCAGGTTACATGGTGGCATCGTAGTTAATAATAGCAGCAATAGAAGTATTAATAGTCTTTGTTTTATATATTTATTTAGAATAAGCTATTGCTGTTCAGCTGTTAGCTCATTTATCTCTGCCTAAGCTGCATGAGCCATTTCTGTCTGGGTTCAGATCAATATGTGGTACTAAAACAGCTTTTGTTTGGGTTACTAATGATTTACTGACAACTGCAGACTCTGTTTGTTTTTGTCAGTTTTTCTCCTTCTGGACCTCATTACTAACTTTGATACTGTTGATCATACCATCTTGCTGAATACATAAGAAGGTTGTTGACATTACTGGAAGTGCTTTATTGAGCTTCAGATATTATCTGATAGTAAACAGTTTGTTCATATCTGCCTCTGGTCTCACATATGGTGCTTTGCAGGACTGTACCTTTGGTCCCGTTATTTTTAATATCTGCATGTTACCATTGAGTCAGATGGCATTAGGTTTGACTTCTGTTCTATTGACACACAATTGTATGTTTGCATGAATTCTGACATTAATCAAATTCTATCTCCCTTGTCACACTACTTGAAAGGAGCTAAAAAGTGGATGTAATCCATTTTTTACATCCAACAATTCGGGTATTATGCTTATTGCTTATACTTATTGGATCTACAGCTGTGCCAACTTTAGTTTGACCGTTGATGGTGTTGGAATTAGTCCAGGGGCTCAGGGCTGGTATCTTTGTATCATCTTTGATCAGAGGCTCGTGTCTGAAGCTCGTGCTTGCCGTGTTGTGAAGGTGTCTTTTTAGCTTTGTAGCACTGGCCATGCTGATTCATGTGTATCCCAAATGGATGTAGAGAAGCTAATGCAATTTGAGACAGGCCAGCAATAGTGAGGAAAGTGGTTCCAGCTGACCGTCCACTAGAGGTCGTTAGGGTCTCTATTTCTATATAGAGTCACATGCACTGTATTAATCGATAAATTAGTGAACTTTCAAAGGGGTGAAAGCCACATTCATTTAGTTCAGTTTTGTATATAAAGGGAGTGACGGTGGTGGTTGGTGGTCTTTGGGGTGAAGATAAGACAGTGGCTGAATGAAGAGTCGTTGCACAGTATTCTAGTATCCTAGAATCTGTTGTGAATTTCCATGTGCTCAGGCCTGTGCAGATGAAGGCCTGTCACATGCATGTTTGTTTTCTCCAGGCTTGATTATTCGACTGCAGTGCATACTAGTGTGTTCAAACATTCTTCATGTTTTGAATATCCCCTGTTTGAGTTTCCTTTCAGCGGCTCACTGTGCATTTCAGATTAAAATTTGATACGCTTCTGCACACCTCCCAGGGCTTGAATGCTTTGTCACCTGACTAGTTTGGAATTGTTAAGCTCCTTTGTTGCACACCTGCATGTCATCTGTGCTCCTCAGACTCCCTCCTTCTATTGAGAATAAAACGAGGCTCTGAATACTGTGAGGCCTTTCTTTCTGTCCTGCTGCTCCAAGACTCTTGGATCTCCCATCCATACCAGGTCCCGCAAGTCAGTCAACACTGTCCAGTCTGGTCTTAACATTTGTGTATACTTTCATTTCTCTTCCATGTGTTGATTTGTATTAATTATTTTTATACTTTGTTCAGCGCTTTTACCTTAGACTTATTTTATGGTTAAGCATTTTTACATGGTGTCATGAAAGGTGCTAATTAAAATATTATAAAGCCTTTTTTAATGACACAGCCTCTCAAGGCAGAGAGGCAATCAGTCAGAATTAAAAGCTAGTGTCTGAATTCTTTTTTAAGCAGGATGTAGAAGACCTGACAGAATTGCATGGAACGATATGGACTGTGATATACTGTAATTCCAATAAAACATATGCCACTAGTTTAAAGGACAGAAAGTCGACCAGAGTCTAAACAGCATCTCCAACAACTGTAGCTGGATACTTATGGAGTAACAGTTGACATAGCCAAGAACCAAATCATTCAAGGCTTTAAAGGTAAACCATAATATTATTTTACATTTTATTCTGAAAACCACAGTAAGAAAGTTGAATAAACAGGGCTACTACTGTATATATCAGACATTTCAGTTCTCGTTAAAATGGGATCCTTGGAAATTTGAACCTCTTGCAGCTTGGTAAAGAACATGCTTGGATACACCAGCCAGCACTGCGTCACAAAACTCGAGCCAGGAAGCAGTGAACGCATGCATTGTAGTCCCCACATCAGGTTATCGTTGTTGTCTCTCATCATTTTTAGTACGAGCAAGTGACACCTGAATCACCATGGTTATGTTCATTTTCAGTATATGGAGCATCGGTTTATGAGATGTATATGAAGGTTGGTCAGGGGGAACTCTTTGGGTTTCAGTCCAGCTCTTGGCTTCATGCTGGATTGCCTGTCTTCCCGTGTTTCCATTTGTTGTGAACAGAGATGCTGCCATGTGAGCCTCACCAAATAAATAGCCATAGGGTATTGGGAAACAGGCCAATATCAATGGCTGCTGCCCAAATAAAGCATCTCAACACTAGCCGTAAGAGGTGCTTTCGTTTAAAAAAACACTGTTGCACAGCAAAAAAGACCAGTTTTTTACATGGAAACTGTATTGAAGTCTAAAGTGAATTAACACGAACGCGAATGTCTCATGAGAGTACAGGTTTTCAAAAGTGACAGCACGTTCCTAAAAGTTATTGCTTGTACTGCCAATAGTTACTCATTGCTTGGGACTGGTGGTCCAGATGAGTTTCCATTTGTCTGGAGTCTGAAGACATCACCTTTGCATTAATAGAGGTTGACCTCCTAAGGTCTTTTATGTGCTTATACTGTATATAAGGAACACACATGCCTCAAGATATGGGTGGATGCTCCACATATCAAATTGTTTGTCTGCTGAATGCAATTATTTCTTTCATTTTGATTTATTGCGATACATTTTTTTAAGCTGAGACACATAAAATTTTAAAAAGGTTTTGTCAACTCAAAATCATAACTGATAGCACTATACAGGCGGGTGTACATTTTAGATATCAGCTTCTTTCAGTTCGAAGATACCATTTATCACGTTTTTAGACCTGGTGTGTAACCTTTGTATTACACACTGTATGATTTTTACTGTGTATGATCTTTACTTTGAGGTCTGTAGCAAAGTCTGGTTTCAAAGTTTTATGGTATTGTGCGCTGGTAATGGACAGATATGCCTAAGAGTTGATGAAATGCATTTTCCTTTGTTTTTCTTGTTTAAAGCAGACTAATTTGAATCTCAGTTGTAATGGCAGTTTTTAATTCATGGTGTCTTCAGCACTAGACATTTTTTGGTAGAGAGATGTAAAGTGTAAAACTGTGAAACCATGCTGGTCTCTCTTAACCAAGCTCTTCTTTTGACCAGCATTTCTGTGGGCTGAGGTTTTACTGAGAGATGTGTTTTGCCAAATTAAGAGTTTCTTGTTGTTGTCTGACCTTCTTGGGTTGGCTAAGTTGTGTTTCATTTGAATATTCGGAACAAAAAAAAACTTGTGGTTAGACAATACAGTCCGTAAGAGATTGTGTTGAGCTTTTGTTTCTTCTGAAACCACCTTTGTGGTGCTGACAATGACTCTTCATGCTGTGGTTTACATCTTGCTAGAGTACATATTAACCCAGTATATAATTTTACTATTTTCATTAATGACATGACATGAGCTGGTTTGCCAGCTTCCTATTTGCCATTGTTGGATGTTGGCACGACTGTGCCGACTGGCAAGACCGTAAAGGCAAATCCTTTTCAATTTTAGAAAGCGGAGGGTTGTTATTTCTTCAGGAGACTGGGTGCCAGTAACATGTGGCAAGTTTGAGAGAGACTCTGCATGTGTGGACGTGACCGATGTGCAACACATTAAAGGCCGTTTCTGTAGGAAAAGGAAAAGTGGGCTCTTTAAATCTGGAACCGAATGTTCCTAATTGCTGTTTTCTTGATTTCAGTTCCCAGAGTGCGGCTTCTTTGGCATGTATGACAAGATCCTGCTGTTTCGTCATGACCTGAACTCGGAAAACATCTTGCAGCGGCTGACCTCAGCCGATGACATTCACGAAGGAGACCTGATCGAGGTTGTCCTTTCTGGTGAGTACAGCATTATCGGTCTTGTGCACGGTCCTGCAGTGAGGCCTTGATTCTGTGTCCTTTGCTTTTTGTGCTAATAGACACTTCAGCATCCCCAGCTAAAGCAAGTTAAAGCTGCTCATTTTGGCTGTTGATTTGTAATGGAGAAGAAGTGTGCAGACATTAATGCTTTTTTCCCTTTGATTACTTGGGTTGAATCATTGTATCTGCATCATCAAATTGGCCTTGACATTAAATGGTGTACCTCTGTATTTTTTCATTTGTCCCGTATCTCGTCTTCTGGTTTTATTGTATTTCTGTTATACCTCTGTAATGAGTTGGAGAGAATGAACCATTATTGTCTGAATCATCTCAAGAAAAATGAAAAAGAATAATTATTCTTTTAAGTCCACCATTAATGTTTCCCCTTGAACACTCTTTATAGACATCCTTTTCAAACACAGTTCTAATTATTTGCTCATTGTGAACACATTTCTAATCCGGTGCAATTAACACTGTTTCCAAAGCTGTATTTGGAAAAACTTTTTTTTCCTGCATCTGATTGGCTGTAAATAATTACTTCAATTTTGCCTGAGAGGTTTTCTTATAAGAGTGTAGTCCCAGATTCCAAATGGTTTTGCAGTTGTCTTTTTTTGCTGACTTGTTATCAAGGTAACGCAAATAAGTTGCAGTAATTATTTCTGTTTTGAAGAACTTCAATTTGAAGCTTTCACTGTTTGGTTTTGAATTTCCTTCTAGGGTAAAAGATGAATATTTAAAATTTGGGGATATTTCTTGAATGTTACTGACTTCCCTGGCCTACAGTATATACTATAAATCTGTAAGGTAAAGGAATGTGAAGTAACATAAACAGATGTCTGCATCTTACAAATGTTGATTGCTAGGCAATGCATGGTTCTCTGGGGTTGTGCAAATTGTCTTCCTTCTCAGCATTTCTTGAACAGGATACTCTCAGTCTCCATGGTCTGTTTCTGCAGGCTTGTTATGTGCATCTGTTTTTCTGATTTTCACAAGAGACAGGTATCCCTTTCTGGCTATTGTTTTCAAATCAACTTCCAGATTTGGATACAGCGGTCATTTCAAACTTCTGTAACTTTACCCATTCCTGCTTCAGTTCTTAAGTGTTGGCCAGTTCCATATGCTTCTTGTGTTGTGTGATTAAGGGTGTTGTTGATGTTGCAGATTCTCCTGGCAGAAAACAAGCCATTCCTGCAAAAGTCTGTTCTTCTCAGAGACATTGAAGCTAAGGGTTGTTTAGTGATCTTCCTGTACTCCACACAAGCCAGTGCGAAATATAATTGAAAGAGTATTCCATATCGTAATACAAGCCAAGGGCTGTTTTACAGCAAGAAAACCTGTTGAAAGACGTATCTTGCCAGTTTGTAGTTGTCTGTATTGGTTACCAATAACATGTTAAAGTTTATTTTCTGCTATTTGTCCAGATTTTGTAAGTGGCAGTTTCTAGTTTAACATTTCTTAAAATGTGGAGTTTGCTTACTATTTTTTCAAATGAGACAATGATCCCTATATATCACAAGCAACTTTGTGTTTAATATATTTAGATGTGCAATATAAATAATTAATAAATGCAGTTCTTCCAGGAGAATTGAAGAAATTTCAGTGAGACTGTACATCAGGAAATTATGACAACTCTGGGTTTTGCACAAGTTTACAATCAAGATTATGCTTTAGTTCTATATATTTAATATGTTTTATTATTCTCTTGATTATAAAGTCATTTGTTAGATGAACGATAAGCATAGATTAACTTTCCATCAGCAGATTCACGATTAATCCTTTTTGAGAGTATGTGTGCGGTGGATGTTTCTGAATTTGGCAAAGAATATCCTGCTTCCACCTTGTGACCATTTGTGCTTCATAGGAAGAAAAGTGAAGAGATTGGAAGTAGTCTGAAATGGCAGAGTTTCGGGTGCCAAGTTAGGGTGTGCTGCCACAAAGAGTAGTCGGATTTAAAAGGGTGAACTGCAATGTTAGGTGCAGTCTTCTGTTATATTAAGACAGGGTGGCTCCCAAAGTCCAGGCTGTGGGCCTGCCTCGCACCCTGTATTTCGGGCCGGGCTCCGGGCGGCAGCAGCTCATACTAAGAATAAGCAGCTTTCTGATGACGGCTGGACCCTCCTAAAGAGACAGCCCAGGAGCGGCAGTCGGGGCTTCTCATTTCTGTTCAGAAGTATTATTGGTGGTTATTCATTAGGCTACAGCCTGTTTAAATGTACATATCTTTCTTTCCAGTTATAGAACCTAAAATTGAAACAAAATATTTTTGTCTGGAATACCTAATATTGTATAACACCTTGCAGACTGTAGACCCAGACTGGGAAGGTGCTAGCCTGTCTACAGCCTCACCCTGCGAGGCACAGCTAGATGAAATCAATTCCTTTAGAACTGTTGCACACAGTAAGTGTGTCTGTGCCCTTTGTCTTTCGGCTGGACTGGGTTATTTGTGAGAGCTCAGGCAGTACTGTATGTGTGAACGGTAAAGAACAACAGGTTCTGGTCACTTGCAGCGCTGGTCGGGCCTGGTTTCCTTTCTGACTCTGAACACTCGGGACCACTTCTTTACACAGGAGCTCCCCTCGAGCAAGACATAACATGTCAGAATCAGAGCTTATTTATTTCATTCTCCATCCCTCCGTGCATTTTCTAACCACTTCAGGTGGGCAAAACAGGCTCTCGGGAAAGCCCGAGTCTGTCCCTGCAAGCATCGGGCACAAGGCATGATACCCCCAGCCCACGACAGGGACGGACTCACAGACTCTCTCACACCAGGCCAGTTTTCACAGAATCCAGTTAACCTGCCAGCGTGTCTGTGGACTGTGGGAGGAAACTGAAGCACCCAGATAAAACCTACACAAACACAGGGAGAGCAGACATTTTATTGACATTGTAGTCTTATTTTTTTATTTTTCAAGATTGTTTTGTACGTGCCTTTACTTTACATGCAACAGCAATGCAGGTTTTGAGCATATGGAGAAGATTTAATTTAATGCAGCTACCTACATTTAAAGTACAAGCGTGCTTTTTAAGGGATAGTAACATTTACATTTGGTAAAGAAGTGTAGAAATTGATTTTGCATTGTCCAGTTCCTAGAATGTGGTTCCTAGAATGATTATTTTTTACTTAGAATTAAAAAAAGCCTGTGAGCAGGATACATTTAATAATTTATCGTGGTGGAGAAATCAATGTATAAGAGGTTTCCTCTACCTCTACAAATGTAATTTCATTTAATTTGTAATTTGTCATTTCTGTGCTTTGGCCCTGTTTATGCTGTGTACATTTCTACAAAGTCCCTTAAACAATTGCTTAAATATGTGGAAAGAGATTAAACCTTGTTTATGTTCTTATAAACCTTTAAAAGTGTCTTATTGAAGCATATAACACGAAAGCTTTGCACAAGCCCTTTGCACAAAGGACTAGGTGGGAGCCCATATTGTTTTGAAAATGGAAGAGAAGATAAATGCATCAGCATTTCAAGCTTTAAAATGGAAGCATTGGAGCCTCTCCCCAACAGATATAATGTATGTGTTAAATGTATGGTCTATATATATGCTACATAGTATATATCCTATGTATATGAATATGTGTAGTATATGTGTGTCTTCATGCTTTTTCGGTTCTCTGCTGGGTGAAACATTAGAGGTTATTCACTTCTTTTCTGCAAAATGCTTAATTTCCTCTAGCTATCTTAGATTTCTTTGCAGCTGGTTGTGTTTTCTTCTTACCTGAATGTCTTCACATGTATGTGCCATACATAATGGATGAGGACATGAGTAAAAATGTGAAGATTAACCGATCAGGCTTTTCACAGATTTTGTGTCAAATAAAGGGCAGTTTTAAAGATTGTTGTCGGGTACAAGAACTAAATAGAAAGGTCACCATCTAGTGGTGTCCAAGGGGAGGGGCAGTGAATATCTTTACCTTTTCAGGTCATGCATGTTCACCATCACCTAGCGGGGATCCTGCAACACACAGTACTATAGGTACAGCCCTAACTGTAATGAAAGCATAAGAAATGAGTTACAGTGGCTGGTACACTGGAAAAAAAGAATGATGCCACCAATAACTCCAGACCTCATGAAAATAACTCAGAAAATAAATGTTCTGAGTAAAACAAAATCTTGGCTAGATTTAATAAATTAATTAATAATTAATAAAGGATAAAGGAAAGATTAAAGGAAATGAAAGAGCTGCTGACAGTCATGATCTCTAGTCCAAATGAAGAATGTATTTGTATAGCTTTAACGCAGTGGTTATTTGGAAGCATTGGGCATGTGATTTAAATGCACCGCATTTGTAAAGATAATGATGTGGAATATAGTAAAAAAAATGTTGTTTCTTTTCTATATGTAAGTATTTTAAGAAGTTATCCTTGAACAGCATTGTGAACCCTCCTATTTTCGCCAGATTAATGGTGCTTAAACAGCTTGAGCAGCGTCTTTGTGTGATGCAGCTGTTCCAGCTCTTAAGAATAGCGTTAAATTGAAGTTTAAAGGTGGGACAGATTCAGTAGCTTCTGGCAGCTGGGGCCCTCTTACGCAGTTTATTTTTTCAGTGTCCATGTTCACTTTGGCTTCCACCTTGCTGCACATTAGTGACAGTAGGAAAACATCACATTCACCCACAGCTGCTCAATCACTGTAGTCTTCTTGTGCATTTTACAAACTGTGCATAGATGCAGGTCCAACTTGTATTTCCTTTCCTTAAACAGAAATGGGCTGAGCCTCCTCTTGCTTAACGTGGATGTATAGCGCAGATAACGCTTTCTACCCCCCTCGCTGAAGTAAGACTCGTAGTTGTGCTGCTCGATATTGGATTGATGGGATTTCTGTGTTCACCAAGTAATGTCATGAAGAGGTTTTTCAACTCCACAGACGTCTGTTGTGGTTACATCTCAGCGAAGACAGGTGTTTAACTCTCAAACAGCACCCAAACGGCAGCAAATTCGAACGTATTTTTTTTTACGTTTGAAATGAATAACTTCCTGAACACAGTGACCACACTAGGCCGTACGTCAGCCCACTTCCTTCGCTTCTTACCGTGTCTGGTTTTGGTGCAGAGATCTTGAAGCAAACAAAATATTTCAGGTTGTGCTTTGACTGTTCTTGCTCTTTTGCAAATGGCATGAATAAAAACGAACTAGTTTTTTTTGTGCTTTTTACCTACAAATATGCTCTGGCAGGTTCATTTATGGGATTTTGGGTCTGCTTTGTTTTGAGCACAAAGGTCTTCGTCCTCAGGGTCAGCATTTGTTTCCTCCTAAACTAAGAAAATCAAAAACTACTTTCTAGTATAGCCAGGGAGCTTCTTGTAGACATTTATTCATTTTTTACTAATTGCACATAAATAAGAATTTTAGAAAAACAGCATTAAGTAGGATATTGACTCAAAACACTTGTCCTCAGTATTTAGCTTTGTTTATTGACAACCCTGATAAGAGTATGGAACCAGCACAGGACTATAGGACAGTGCTTCAAAACTTCAACCACTAAGTTGTTTACAGAAACAAAGTGGTTTCCATCCTCAGGAAAACCTGCAAAGAACTTGGACCAGGCATGTTGGAAGGCCTACGAGTGGTGTCCTGCAGGTTTAAATTAACCCATTGCCTAAGGCTGATGTGTAAAATGTTGTTTTTACCAGCCTTCACATCGATGATGTCTATCGTCACCACTGATTTTTTTTTGTGAGTGCTACAATACTAGCAATAAGATGTAAAAACGTTTTTAGACTATTTTGTCTCTCTAGGCAGATGTTATTTATTTGTGTAAACATTGTATGTACAGTACTGAGGTACAGTAGGTTAGCCATTCTTAAAATAGAAATAGGCGTATTTAAAGCAGGTTACGTATTTTCTTTTGTTTTAGTATGTCCTGTATGTTATCCATAATGCCAGGTTTTGTAAATGTTTTGATTGATTGAGTTAAGCTTTCTCTGTAGGTGTTAGATCATTGTAAAGCCAGATGGCTTCCTCTGATCACTAGAACATCTATTATGATCTTGAGGAAGTGACAAAATCTTTGTGAGCTCCCCCCCCCCACAAAGACTCCTGCAATAAAATTCCTCAGGATATGCTGCTGTGCAAAAATCACATTGTTATGCTTTGCTCACTCAGTGTTTTTCCATCTTTATGAAGTAACAATTCTACGTTGATCATCTACCTCAATTCTATCCACTTTATTTAAGCTGATAGGTCTGTTTTTTTCGATGCAAAAAGTAAGCCTTTTAATTTCGTGGAAGTGTCCAGGGGAACAAATACCTCTAAAGAGTAGGAACACCTTGATCGTTTAATATGTAAATGAGATAAGATGCTGTAACCCTTCATGTTGGCTGTTATGGCAAGGTGGCATTATACAGAGCTCTGCCATAAGCCACATGAGGGCACTGAGGCACCATCCAGCTGGTGTCACACTAAGAGGGGCACAGAGCATTCACAGAGGTTGCTCTTGCTCGTTCACTCCACTTCAGGCACACAGCTGATGTTCTCAGGTGCTGTTAGCTCTGTCCTGTCTTCCCTTCTATGCCAGGCCACCCCTCCTGCTCTTCTGCTACTCCTTTCTCAACTACTGCTCAGCTAGTGGAGAAAGCAGCGTGGCTCACTCTACTAACAGATTAATTTGGCCTGGCAAAACCTCTTTCAGTCCTCTCTCTGTCTCTTGGGATGTCTTAGAGGGGCATTTTCGTACACAACGGCTGCCTTTTATTTATTGCCTCAGCTCACTGGTGCTCCCAAAATTGCGAGCCCCCCACAAACTCCTCCATGAAGCAGTGCTTTCTCCCTCTGTCCAGTTTTCCCCACTGTGCAGCATCCGTAGGCTCTCCTCATTCCTTTTCCACAGAACAGCGTTTTCCCAACCTGATAGGGCCCTAGTTTGTCATGACTGGTTCTATTTGGCCAGGGACACACAGCTGTACAACAACTGACTTCTCTTGCTTGATCTAGGCTTCTCTGGGACATGAGAGTACTCTTTACAGTAACTGACTAGAATAATCCTTCATTCTTCCACTGAGTGTAGGTGGAGACGAATGTGTTATTCACTCACAGACCACTAAATACTTTCACAGGAATGTGGAACACCTGTGAGTGATTAGGAGTTCTTCACCAGATATTTCTTACTAATTTCTCTCTTGGAAATATTATTTACTTTTGAGTATTGAACAGAATTTTAGCATTCTGATCACTGTGAACTGCATGTTGCTGAATGGCAAGATTGATGTCTTCTTTCTCAATGCAAGCTGTATTAATAGTCAAAGTTTTTGTAATAGTAGGAAACACTAGCAGAAGCTTTGAGAGAATTGTTGAGGCTCATAACATGTATATATACTATAATAATCCTTGATTGTGTCTAAGATGTCTGTCTGAGAGTTTTAGACATCAGGGTATATAAAGAAAATTAGGCCCAAAATTAGGACAAAATCCTTACTGGTTCTTTAAAGTATCCCACAAGACTTGTCCAGAGTCGTCCACAAGACTGGGAATCCTTTGTTTTTCCTGTGTGAACTTCACTGGGGCTCCTCCTTGGTGGTAACACTCTCTGTAGAGGGATATTGGGGTAATGTGGCTGAGTAGCTTGCCTCTGAAACCTGCTGGGTGTCTGTGAGCTTTCAGTGTTGCATCTTTGGCCTAGCTGAGGCAAGTCTGCTGTGAGTGATGGACAGCTCACCAGTCTGGACAGTGTAGCGAAAAGGCATGTTGACTAGTGATTGTGGCGATTCCCAATGTAAAAAGCATGTTTTCACAGCTTCTCACCGGTTGGTCATTCTTTGCATCATGAGCAGTGAATAATAATAATAATAATAATAATAATCATAATAATTGCTTACACTTATATAGCGCTTTTCTGGACACTCCACTCAAAGCGCTTTACAGGTAATGGGGATCCCCTCCACCACCACCAGTGTGCAGCCCCACCTGGATGATGCGACGGCAGCCATAGTGCGCCAGAACGCTCACCACACATCAGCTATCAGTGGGGAGGAGAGCAGAGTAATGAAGCCAATTCATAGATTCATAGAATAGAATAATTCAGTTGAAGGTATGGATGATAAATGGGCAGCCACACATTCCTTTTGTACAACGTTTCAAGAAAATAGACAGCACTTGAGCCTGGAAAACATATTTCCACGAAACAATGGCTGTCAGACAATACTGTGTCAGAGTGATCCATCATGTTTACCAACCTCGAGTGAATATAAATCAGGTGTTCCAGCAGACTTGTTAACATAATCCTCCATCCATAGTCTATATGGTGATTTGTTTTAAGGCTAGCCTGAGGTATCCAAATTATGGTTGGCGGGTGATATGTTTTCACATTGTGTTTTACAGAAGGTTCTCCAAAAGAGCATCATAAATCAGGTTGTTTAGGACAGTGTAATGTCTGAAATGGGCTGGAATGCCTCAGGTCTAAAGGCAGTGCGTACTGCAGTGAATGCTTTGCCAATAATTTGTATTTAGCAGTGGCAACTGTGTTGAAAGTTTGATTCTCTGCAGAGGATGTAGTTCAAATCTCCAAAAGACCCTGTGTGTACACCTCGTGAAATGGTTTTTAGAGTTCACTGTCCAGAGCTAGATGTCTGTTAAAATGAATAAATGAAAAGCAAACAAAATTAAACTGCAGATGCCGAACTACTGTAATAAATGTAAGTATTACAGTATGTGGGTTTAATTAGAGGAAATATAAATACTGGAACTGTAAACCTTCTTTTATCAAAATCTTTGGCTTACACTGTCCAAAAATTCGTTTCTGAGAGATTCAAGTTCAATCAATCCATAAGACATTTTTAAATGACAATTAATCAGGATGGTTAATCACACTAGACTAATAGAAGATTAAGTACAAATGTGCTCAGAATGATGATGGTACACTTTCAAATATGAATTACTAAATTTCAGGCCATGGTTGTCTAAACACCTTCCACTTTAATCAAGTATTTTTAAAAGTAGCTGGCAAGTATTCTTATCAAAGAAAAACGGGTAGTGTTCATAAGTCTTATAGGTAGTGCAACAATTTTTTCAGTCTTTTGGGAATTAACTGCACAAGATTCTGATTTTCTTTGTGCTGACCTATAAAGCAAGATGTCAGTGCTGTGTATTGTATGGGATGTGAGTAGAAATATCACCCTGAGGACATAAATATCAAATTGACTGTAAATGAAGCCACTGTGGTACAAAGCACTATGTTGTAATGGTACAAAGTGCTTGTACTGTACACTAGTCAGACTAAAGTTTCTGTGGAATGCCTGTATGGCACATGTCCATTGCTACAGGGAGTTTGTGTTCTGTTTATCCAAACAGTGGAGAAAGTGGGCTCTCGTTGCCTGTGACTTTAGATCAGGTTACTGTTGGTACTCTAAGAACGACTTTTGAATTTTTACAAATTGGCATGCTTAACACTTATTTGAATTCCTGTGAAGTATGGTGATCTGCCAGGTAGAGTTTTCATCATTTTGGATTTGAAGCATTCCTTTCAGATATCCTGCCGAATTGCCAATCTCTGCTGCAGGAAATATAAAGTATGTTTTATTAAAAAGTAATAAAAAGTGTGTGTTTTTTGTCAGAGAAACATTTATTTGGGGATGGGAGTACTAGTTTTTTTCTCCTCTTGATAAATATACTGTATACGTTTTTAAAAGAAATTATAGTTATAATAGAAATTATAATGAAAGCTTTCCTCATATATGAACTCGCCGAAAATTCCAATACAGCAGTGATAGCCAAATGTTGTCCTGGAGAAAAAAAACAAATTGGACATTTGCATAAATAATTAACTGATGGAACGCAATGGATCCCAAAATACATTTACACTTAAGGATTAAATATATCATATTACAAATTCCTTAAATTATCCATGTCCCAAATAAAATGGTTAATACAATTCTAATATAGATGAAGATCCAAATAATTGCCAAAAAATGGTTGTAATGTATTAATGTCAGACATGTTTCAAATGAGTTAGACGACAAGGGTTGCGCTGAGCTGCTTCAAGTTACTGTAGGTGTGGCGAATCCACTTTTATTTCTCGTCGCAGAGCAGAGATGGAGCAGCATACTGAATATCTATCCCTCATACATCTCCAGCACCTTTCCTATTCTCATGCTGTGCTGCCTCCCAGACCCTGAACAGGAAGAGAAACCAAACATGAATGTGATTAAAAATAAATAATTGCCTTCTGCTTCGTGCAAGTGAAACTACAGAACGGAAAATCAGCAAAGGACAAAAACAGCACGACCTTGTGAAAGTGCACAAGCTGCAATTTTTTCAAACCTATTCGGATGCTGCCGTTGTTCTTTTCCCCATTACTAGTAAAGTGAATGTACAATGAAGTTATTGATTTCATCAGTCGTATGCTGCTTCAAATATTTTCTTCATATTTTAAGGGATCCCTGATCACAAATGTGACTTGCTTACAAGTTAGTGATGGGAATTTCCATTTGGAATCGCCTATGAGTAGAAAAACTAAATGGTCCAGTCACCATAATTGAGGATTTTCAAAGTTTCAGGTCCTTGGCGAAGAACATCCCAGAGGCAGAGAAAACCTCACCCCCCACTTTCTCATGTCTCTTAAAACACAGCTGTGTACACGTGAGCACCGATCTCTGGTATCGCAACGCCCTCCTCCGGTGCCACAGTGTAACTGCGTTAGGCAGCGGCTTTCCTGATGCTCACCGCTTCTACTGTACATGCAGTATTCCATTTGCTCATGAAAACAGGTTCGAAATCTCAAACTGAAGTCTTGTATATTATGAGATCTGGTATGGTGATCAATGGGAAACGGTTGCGGTATGTTGACCAGTGACATCACCAAAGTGGATTCATTTTTTGTGGTAAAGTCACACAATCTGGCATTAAAAGATGTCAGTGCCAGCTTCATGATTTTCTGGGACAGTGGGAATCCTCCTGTGAAATTAAATGAAAGCACTTCCAAGAGGCAGTAATATTTGGTGGAGAAACAGGATGGTGTGAAAGCAATTAAATTAGCAATGAACAGAGAAACTACTGTTTTGTATGCTATTAAACAGCATGTTGCTCAGATCAAGAAGACCAATCTTATTTACGGTGTTTAGTGTCTGTAATATTGCCATTTAGGTCATTTTGGCCAAAAATTCAACTTTTTTGTTCCTCTGTTCATTCCCAGTTGCTGTGTTCTTTTGCTCGTTCAGTGGGAGACCTTCAATTGCTCAAGACCTGCAGGAGATTTGTGGAATGTGCTGTCTTTACATTGTGCTTGAACACATCACAGAAAATGTTACAGCTCTGTGAATTCTCTACACTTTGATAGCTTAGTGATGACGGAAAGTGAGCAGGGCAGATTTATAGTGAGTTTGTTTAGCTCTTTGGACGTTTGTCATCTCAGCACATGGAGCTGGAGTTATGCATGGAACAGTCTCACTAATTCAGCCTTTCTCTTTCTTTTTATAATTTCTTTCCATTTAGTTTGGATCTACTTCTTTAAACCCTTTTGTATTATTTCTGTATGAGTTTCCCATTTATTTTTTTAAGTATTTTTAAGTTTTGTTTTGAATTCCAGCTTTAGCCACAGTCGAAGACTTTCAGATCCGACCACATGCCCTCTTTGTGCATTCTTACAAAGCCCCTACCTTCTGTGATTACTGTGGAGAGATGCTCTGGGGCCTCGTCCGACAGGGCCTGAAATGTGAAGGTAGGTTGCTTTGTGTGGTTGCTCTTGATCCATTTTGTTTTGCACGCTGTGCCAGAATTTAAACAAAGCATAGGCGTTAAATGTTTATCCGAACTTAAAAAGAAAATCCGACATCAATTTCTGTAATCCTGTTTGAGGAGAAAATTAAAGCACGTAGTGTTATTCTGCAGGATGTCTCAATTGAGTGTGTGCCTTCCTGCTATTTGTAAAGGATTTCTTTGAAGCTAAGATTTTAGTCTTTGAATGGATCTTTAGCGTGTTACAGCAAAAAGCAGAGAGAGCCATGAAATGGTGTTTAATCTCCAACCACGCAAGTTTTTTTGATCTCCTATTATGGGTCGATTTGCCCAGACTGCAAAATTTAAAATGTTGGTAAGACTATTAGATAATATTAAATGTCATGTGTATTTTTAAAGTGTAAAATTATTTATGTTTCAAATGTAAATAAGGTAAAATGGATTAGTTGAAGGATGAACAAAAATGTCTTTAATGAAACAGTTCCATTGTTCCAAAAGGAGATGGCTATACTTCTGTGTCTTTTACAAATATTTACAGTGGTGTATGAAATCACTTCTGTTAACTTAGTTCTCTAACTTTGGTCTGTGAGAACCCCAATCCAGTATGTCTTATAAATGAATTGAATTTTTTTAAAGTCTTTAGATATTGACACTTCACTGGTTGCCTAGAAAACTGCCCTTGGTACTGCCCAGGAGCAGGGTTGAAGATGCCTGGTTTACAAAGTGCAGGTAGAGCCATCTAGTGGAGGCGAGTGGGAATTAATGTGTACAGTTGGGCAACATCTCCAAAAACTAGGATATGGGCAGGGTGGGGTTCTGCCACAATTATGTTTCCCATGGGCTGTGTTAAAAGAGAGAGCAAATTGCTAGTTTCATTGATCTTTCATATAATTGCATAAAACACGTTGACAGCAGGGTGACCTCCTTATGCCTCCTGATCTCGCAGCTCTCAGAATCTACTCAAGGTAAACCAGGTAGTTGCTGTCAGTGGTGTGGCTGGATCAGTAGGTGGCGCTCTTCCGTTTGCTCCAGAAATTCAGATATGGTCACCGAGGAAGCCATAGGAGGTGCTGTCCTTTGGATGAGGGTTTAAACCAAGTTCCTGACTTACTTGGTCATTAAACCTCCCTTGGCACTGTCTGAAAGAGGAGTGCTCCACTCCGGAGTGAACAACCTGGCCTCCCTGAAGCTCCCTGTTAACTCCACCGGTGAAGTCATTCCAGCTCTGCTGGGCAGTGAGGCCATGTGTCACCCAGATGGGCTTTGCACTTCAGTCATGGATGAAGCAGGTTCGCTCCATATGTAGACCGCATTAGGATGCTTTGGGATGAAATAATCGCTGCACAAATGCGATTAATAATTTGTTTTCAAATCTTTTAGGATGTGGGCTGAACTACCACAAGCGCTGTGCATTTAAAATACCAAACAACTGCAGTGGAGTGAGGAAGAGACGACTCTCCAATGTGTCCTTACCAGGCCCTGGGCTATCTGTCCCCAGACCCATCCCAATTGAACATGCCACAGTGCCTATTGAGGAGGTAAGGAGCTCAGAGGCAAAGGATTATGGTTATCACTTTTCACCTCCAGATATGTTTGGAATTTTATCTCTTTTACCAGTATTGGCTGTCTTAAACCATGGGAGGGTTTCCTCATAAAATATGTTGCAAAGCCCAGATGGGACATCTGATTGGAGTCATGTCAAGGTGCCTTCACACTCTTATGGTAACTTAAGGAACTGATGACACCTGAAACTGAAATATTTCAGTACACACAATACATTTCCAGGGTCATCTGGTGTACCACCTGGGGGCGTGCCGCGTGCCACAGTTTGAGAACCTCGGTTTTAGACCATTGGTTGCTCCTGACCTTCACTTCTGTACCCAGACCAGACTTCGTTGTTTTCATTCTATATACAGAAGCACAACGCAGGTTGTGTGAAATCTTCTACTGAAATATTAATCAATTTGTTTTTACCAAAATATGAATAAGTGATAAGTATTATTTTATGTTTAAAATATAAGAAAGGTTACATACAAGAGGCCATTTGGCCCAAAGATGACCTGTGTGTTTTTAAAAAAACATTCTTTCAGATTCTTTTCATTGAATTGATGTCTGAAAACATGTTCATTTTAAGCCCCTAGTATATTGTTTCAGAAAGTTCACTGTTCACTGAGCTGCAGATTCATCATGCAATAATGATGAATGCTGTTCAAGCTATTGAAAGCAATTCAGAAAGATTGCTTGAAAGCTTTTTTCTGTAGTCCAATATATTTATACAGTGTTTTATTTTGGACATCTCTTTTGAGTGTTTCGTGAAATACCGGAATTTTAAATGTCACAGACAATTGAGTTTCAAAACAACATTGACCATTCTGGCTCCCACTCTGCTTATGTAACGGCCTTTATATAAGCTGTGTTTACAGACCTTTCCAATGCAGTGTGCTCTTTTGTTTTCTTATTTTACAGAAGCTCAGTGGAAATTTAATAAACAAAATTAAGTTAAGACTGAGCTAACTCTTTCCCTCTTCATGTTTCCACTCTTTTGTTGAGGGGAACCGTGAGATTTTAATTATCTGTGCCAACAGGGCAATCACTGCCAGTCTTGTCTTTTAAAACATTTTGTTTTGCGATTGCAAATATGAACTGTGAAAAGAATGTTTTGACCACAAATTTTACAGAGCACTTATTTGTAATACATTGGTATGGAAATACAGGATGTTGCTATTTTACATCATCATTACTGCTTTGGTCTTCTTGTGTAGTTCATGCATGTCTGCAGAAACATGGGTTAACTCAGATTGGTCTGTATATTGTCGAACTGTGAAATAAATTCAACTTTGCAATGGGTTTTTAGGTATGGCAATTCAGGTGAAGTGGAGACTAGGTACATTTGCAGCAGCTGCAATAAGTTTATTTGATATAGCATCTTTAAAAGTGTTTTTGCAGTGTACTTAACTGTAAGAAAAAAGGCAGTCAATGACAGAAAACACAGAGAAGCCAGATTACACAGAATAAATGATTTGAATACAGCAGGAAAGCAAAGGGGCAGAAACAGAACCGGTTAAATAAAAGCTCTTCTAAAGAAGAACGTTTTGAGTCTTGATCTGAAGGAGCTCAGGGAAGGTGACTCTCCGATATCCTTAGGGATATCCTCACCTTAGGTAAGGTGAATCGGATGTCCTTAGGGATGTCATCAGAATTCCAGAGGTTTGATGTGCCCGACCACAGAAAGAGAAGGTTCTGTCACCCGTAGAGTGCAGATGGTCTTGGGACCCCTGGATAGTTCATGAGCTGAATTCCAGCCATCGCAAGCGAGACAAGGGGCTCGCCGTGGTGTTTGAACTGGATGGGGTGTGGGAGCCTTGCTCTTGACTGTGGGACGCCCCGCTCTCCCCCCTCCCCCCCCCGCAGCGCTCTCACCAGGAGGCCGGGAAGCGGATCCCCTCGTGGAGCGGACGCCCCATCTGGATGGAGAAGATGGTCCTGGGCCGGGTGAAGGTGCCTCACACCTTTGTCATCCACTCGTACACACGGCCCACCATCTGCCAGTACTGCAAGCGCCTGCTCAAGGGGCTCTTCCGCCAGGGCATGCAGTGCAAAGGTAGGACGGAGGGAAGAATGTGGCTTAGGATCTGCGTCTGTGGCTGGAAGGTTGCCGGTTCGAATCCCGCGGCTGGCAGAGGAATCCTGCTCCATTGGGCCCCTGAGCAAGGCCCTTAACCCCAGCTGCTCCAGGGGCGCTGTATAATCTCTCCCTGTCTGTGTGTCTCATGGAGAGCAAGCTGGGGTATGCGAAAAGACAAATTCCTAATGCAAGAAATATTGTATGGCCAATAAAGTGATCTATCTAAGAAGAGCTCTGTGCCTTGTGAACCCCAGGTGTAGAGAGGAAGACTTCAAAGTGGCATTTAATAATGAAACAGACCGGGCTTGTGGGTTCTAGGGATCATTTTAACAAGGAAACAGAAACTTTCAAAACCTTTTTTGTTCTAGTGCAAGACTGTCACAGAGCTTTTACTCTCATAAAGACATTTTCAATTTTTTAGAAGTTTTTAACATTTTTAACGTTTTCAGTCACTGTTCAGATATATACGATTTTATTCCCCAAGTCTGACAGGACGGATTAATATCTTCTTGTTAGGAATAACTACTTTAAATACATTAGTCTATTTTGACATTTTATGTTTTATTTATGTTTATTGTCTATAATTTGAAACATTCTTAGTTTTCCTTGCCTTTTTAATCACTTTGAAATTTTTTTGTTTTTATTGTAACCTGTTTTTTTTCCTGCTATTTTACAGACTGTAAGTTTAACTGTCACAAGCGATGTTCCTCTAAAGTACCGAGAGACTGTCTTGGTGAAGTTGTCTTTAATGGAGGCAAGTATATTCGTCATTCTCTAGTATCTAAAAATGACCACATGAGCTTAGCACAATTTTATATAAGAGTGCTGCTTGAAATGTACAGGATTGTACTTACTGCACCTGTGAGTATTTAATAAGACTTTGCACCTTAAATATATCTGTTTTTGTTCCAATACATTTATAACAATACTTTTGTTTAAATAATTGTAATACATACTGTATTCATTCAAGCATTTTTATAAATTTACTCAGTTCTACCAAGCTGTATAGATAGCTTAATAAAGCTTTCTAATAGAACAGCTGAAAGGCACTAAACCTTTCTTCACTTTAAGCAGTGGTTAATACACCGACTATTGGTAAAAAAGTATTGAATTAGGAGTTCTCACATTGTAAATAAACAAGCTTCAGGTTTGTCTGCCCCTGAATCTGTTTAAACGGAGTTGCGAATTCTGTTTTGTTGTTTTCGTAACAACGTGGTAGAGGTTTGTTATCTTTGAGTTCTGTTTAAATCTGCTTTGCTGTTCCCGAGCTGAGCTGGTAGAGAGCATCGCCCAAGACGCACATGAGCCATCCGTGTTCTCCGGGTATCTGTTTTCGGAACCGCGTGTCCGCACTCCAGTACCAGGAACGGCAGCTGGATTTCATTTCTGAATATTCCCCGTCCAGAGCCGGCCAGCCCGGGGCCCGACTCGGAAATGACCATGGAGGTGGACAGCAGTGACATCAACAGCGATGGCAGCCGGGGCCTGGATGACCCTGAGGAGCCTTCCACTCCAGACGACAAGCTCTTCTTCATAGATCACTCCTACCTGGATGGAGAGAAGGACGATGAATCCATTAAAATAATCAGGTATAACAGAAACATACTGTAGATAGAGCATTGAGTGCTGCTTGTGTGAACTTTGTGTCTGCATACGTCGTACAACAGTATATAAGGTGAACTCCGGGCAGGGAAAAAAACATAACCTTGCCTGTACTGGAAGTTTTTGATTCAAATACAGTTAAAAACGTTTAAAAAAATTTACTTAAATTTGACTCAAAATGGCTACAGAAGAATGTTTTCATGAAAATACAGAAGAATCATTTTTAATTTGTTTAGGGGAAAAAATAACAGTAAGCATCTTTCTATCTACATAGTCTGTTCATGTAGACTTATCATCTTATTTAGAAGAAGGACAGAAGGTAGCGAACTGAAAATGTGTAAGAGAATGTTGACCAGCATGGTTATGATGTCAAATCAAGTTACATTTTTACACTAATGTGAAAATGGAACTATTACATATAAATGTTCAATTGAAAAATAACCTTAATTGATTCCACACCTTCAAAACCTGCCTCATAAATAGTATTTATGGCCGAGGCTGGGTTTTCTAAAAAGGCAATGACAAGAAACCAGGGTACGAATTGGCATGAAAGTTACCAGACCAGTTTATTGCTTTTCACATGCCTTCAATTCATTTGTGAACTGCAGTTTGATTCTCTACATATACAGTGGCTTGCAAAATTATATTTTGCCTTATGAAGTTACCACATTTTTGTGTCTGTCTGGGCTTGCAATCATAACACTTTAATATAGGACTGTGTATTTCGAATCCACAGGCTATTGAAAGCAATCGGGCAGTAGGTAAATTAGATATTCAAGGAAGAACAGATTCTCAAATGCATTAGTATTTAATCCCTTAATCAGCTTAATCAGTCTGGTTTGAAAAAAATAGACTATTATACTAATGATGTGAACTTTCAAACTGGCATGCATCTGTAGTGCATCTGTCTCATTAAGTTCCCCGAGATAGATATTAAAAATTCAAACCACAGCCCATGTAGTGATGCAACTAGTTGACCATGAAGAACAGGGAACTTTGTAAACAGCTCAGGGATAAAATGATAGGTACAGATAACAAGATTTGTATTTTTCCCTTTGAGTACCATGATGTCCATCTTTAATTAGTGGAATGTGCATCAGGCCACTCAGACACTACTTTCTGATCTCAGTGAGACTGTCTTGGAAAACTGAGCAGCTAAGAAAGCAGGAAACTGGTTAGAGATGGCACTGCAAAGCCAGCAGTGACATTCACTGTACGTGACCCAGTCTAGGATCTAGTAGAAAAAGTTTAAGAACCTAGTAGACCGATTTTGTCAGGAAGAATGCACATTCCAACATCTGTCTGTGCATAGGTGGAAGAGACCTGCTGAAAAAAACATTTAGAAGTACAGTAATTGCCGCCAATGATGCATCCACCAAGTACTCATTTAGGGGCCTGCTGTTAATCACTACCATTCACGTCTGATAGTGCTCAGTTTCATAATTGACAATAATATTCAATAAAAAAGTCAATTAGAAGTTAAAGGCAATTAAATGAAAAGAATTATATACATTCCTTGTAATTCATCGGAATTACATCAGAATATAAGAATATTATTGGCAGGGGTGAATTAGTTTAAGTCACTGTATTTCCAAAGGATCACGGTGTGAATGTCAGTATGGTAACCTGACAGTTTAATTTTACAATTCCTACTGTGTGATATGATCAGACGTTTGGAATTAATTCATTTAAGTTGTCACTTCCACAACATAAGGAGTGCTCTTAATGAAGATGGGGAAGAATAAATCACTTGAAGGCTTTATTTTTCACTGAATTTTCACTAAGTTAAAAATAAACTGCTAAGTATGGAGGTGATTTTAGATCTGTTCATTTCTACGGCTGAGTTTCTGTTACAGGGCTTTGTGAAGATTCCCAACAGTGCAGCTCGAATTCCTTTTAGACACGTTTTGTCAGGGTGTTTAATAGCCAGCCTTCTGTGCCAATCCTTTCTGCGTGTCCTAAGGGATTCTGCTGTGCTCTGCCTTTTTCCCTCTGGACAGCCCTTCCACCAGCAGCAACATTCCCCTGATGAGGGTGGTGCAGTCCGTCAAGCACACCAAGAGGAAGAGCAGCACTATGGTTCGGGAAGGCTGGATGGTTCACTACACCAGCAGAGACAACCTGGTAAGAGCTGCGTATTGACACGATTTCTCTCCGACACGCTTGCACAGCTGCTCAGGCAACACCTCTTAAACTCCTGGTTGTACCCCGGAACCTAAGACTTTGAGTTTTAGGGCAACGTTTTCTCATCTTTCGTTTCATTGGAGGATGGACTGGAAAATCATAGTTGATAACAAAGTCATTAATAATAAGAAGAGTTGCTCATGCTTATATAGTGCTTTTCTGGACACCCCACTGAAAGCACTTTACAGGTAATGGGGATCCCCTCCTCCACCACCAGTGTGCAGCCCCACCTGGATGATGCGATGGCAGCCATAGTGTGCCAGTACACTCCCCACACACCAGCTCTCAGTGGGGAGGAGGACAGAGTGATGAAGCCAGTCCAAAGACAGGGATTATTAAGTGGCCATGATTGGTAAAGGCCAATGGGAAAACTGGCCAGAATTTTGGAGTAACACCCCTGAACTTTTATTTTTAATAACCACAGAGAGTCAGGACCCATGAGCGCCCCCTACTGATTCCACTAACACCTCTTCCAGCAGCAACCTTAGTTTTTCCCAGAACTGCTGCCCTGCTTGTTTTGCTTTTGAATAAATTATTTTCATTTGTGGCCATTTGGCAGATCTGTAATATTTAGTTAGTAATGGAACAAATTAATATTGCTATGCTGATTAGTGCTGACGTATGTTCTGGGAATGAAGGCAATTAAGACCCTAACATTAAACACTTAAAGCATAGCATGTGTTGTTTATTTTTATAGACTTACAGTAACAAGTCAGCATTCATGTGTCATTACTTTGGTGGAATTTTGTACGGGGAAAATATATTTGTTAATGACATATTTCAGCAAGAGATGCAGTTAAAACTATTATATACATTTGATTAAATCAGGGTTTCAGCATTTTTCGGTATAAAAAACTTGTGCCTTGGTCACCAGTGATCTCTTGATTCAGGGTTTATTAGTTGGTTGATCATTGAATCGTATCCAGCCGTGCCTCAAAAGAAGATAAAGGTGTCAGCTTCGGCAATTTAGCAGGTTGCATCTTCCAGATTACCGCAACCCCTTATGTAAAAGAAGATAGGACACCATAGTTTCCACTTCTGTCCTCTGGTTCATGTCACTGTCGATTTGACTTTATCAGTGCTTTGAGGGTTTTGAATACTTTTCCACATTGTCTCCTCTATTCAAGAAGAAAAGATTCACTTCATCATGCCAATGGGTATGTTATCCTTTCAATCCAGGAATATATTTGGTCACTCTTCTGTGATCTGTTTCCTGAGCACTGGTATCTTTTTCTCCTTATGGTGACCAAGTTTACAAACTGTATTATAATGAGGTCTTGCTATTGCATTGTACAGATTAAACATAACATCCATTGAGTTCAGTTCCTTAATCACCTGACAAATGACCACCAAGCACCAACATGTTACATTTGAACATTTTACACCTGAAAGATGTTTTGTTTTATGCTGCTTCATTGGTTTAATAAATTATACAGTACATGTCGCAAAATATGCGCAACTTACTGTTTTAATTTTTTTAATGTTATTCTACCTCAATAACCTTGGGTGTGTCTTTCGTCCATTGCTTTGAAAAAATTACTCCTGTAATGAATAATATTTCACAGTCTGTGACAGCCTGTTGCCTTTACAGTGCTACTGTAACTCTTTGAACAGTACTTTTAAAACTGCTGCACTGTACAATGCTCTGCATTTCTGAAGAGACTTCATTTTTCGGATTTCAAAATTTGAAGTCATTATCACTCATCTATTGTGGTTATTTACTGTTATAGGAAAAGCTGTGGGAAAAATGTGATTAACTAGACTTGATTGTGATCATGCTTAAGACAATGATTGTTATGATAAATTATATTAATTTAAACTAAAATAAAAAAATTAAAATATTTTTTTCTATAGCATTGTTATTGTTATTTTGCCTTGTTTATCAGTTAATTATATTTTAAAATTTTCTAGCTAATTGTGTTTTTTGTAGATTTGTGGGAGTGAGCAATTGATTAAGTAGATGGTTTTTAAGTATCTTTAGACACACTTTTAATCAAGTTATTTTGAATATATTTTGCAGTATATTATGAGATATCCCTGAATGATAATTAGGCTTTCATGGGGTGAATATTTATCTTGGGGAGCACAAAATGTTAATATTGCTCATTGGCTTCTGTTTGTCCTCTCTCTTCCAGAGAAAGAGGCATTACTGGAGACTAGACAGCAAGTACCTTACCCTGTTTCAGAATGACACTGGAGCTAAATACTATAAGGTATGTTAAGTTCAAATCACTTTAAAATTGTCATTTGTTTGTAAAAAAATATTTTTTCATGATACTTTATATCCTTGTCTTTAAATAGTTTGTTTTAAGCCGTGTAATATTTAGTTGTATTCCTTAGTTGACAGTTTTTGTTTCTTTTACTTTTTATTATGATGATGCTTCTTTCCAAAGCAATTTACACGTTCACAAATTTATACAGCTGTTTATTTTACTGGAGCAATTCAGGTGAAGCATCTTGCTTAAGGGCACCATCCAGTTACGAGTCCAGAACACTAACCACCCCACCACTCTTCTGACCTTTACTGATGGCCTAGATCTGGTAGTAAACAAAAACCGAATTTGGGTTTTGTGCAGACCATGATTTTATACACAGTGTATTGTAATGTGATTTTACAGTAGACATTAACTAGATACTGATTCAGTGATTAATGGTACAAAGTAATTTTTTCTCTGACACTTGATAAGGTTAAAGATGATTTATTTATCATCTGTGTTTTAGCCACCACATTACAGTATCAAGATCAGCTGTGACTGCTACTACACCCATACCTCTTTTCACAAACATAATTCATTCTCAGAAACCCTTTCCTATAGCAAAAATTTGTAAAAAGAGAAACCTATTTCCATTATTTCATATGGGGGAAAATTGTGATCTGTTCCAAACCCTAAAAATGTCACCTTTACTTTTACTTTTTTCACCAAAAAAATTGCAAAAGAAACAGTAATAACTACCATTCATACTGTGGTTAGTAATACGAAACCCTGGTTACCTAGTTACACATCATTAATCATAACTAAGCAACAGTAACCACTTCATTTGTGTCTTGTGTAATTACGGTACACACAGACTCACAATTTTCATTTTCTTAATAAATTCAGGGTGTAAACCACAAACATTGTTACGAAAAGTAAGAGCACTACTTTACATTTGGTGTATTTGATTTGGTGTATTTATTTGAAATGCGAGGAGCAATTCACATGCTTCATAGTATTGAATTTTCGTAGAACATTCGTAAAAAGAACTGTGTGTACTTGAATCAACTCTTCCATGTGCTTCTAAATATGGAGGTACAGGTGTAATCTCATTAAAGGTGTATATAAAGAATTGTGTTCTCCTTTTTATTTAATACAGGTTTTTAAGAACATAAAAATATATTCACATGCAAAAAGGCCAATTGGCTCACCTTGCTCATTAAGTTTTTTAGTAGCTAATTGATCTGAGGATCTCCTCCAGCCATATCTTGAAAGAAGCCAGGCTTTTAGCTTCAACAACATGGCTGGGTGACTTGTTCCAGACACTAACATTTCAGTATACAAAAGGTTCTCCTGTACTTAGTTTTAAGAGCACTTTTCCGTTGTTTCCACTTGAGAGGAGGCTATTCTCTCCATCTGTCTTGTAGGCGATTTGTTTGAGTCCCACACTCCTTGGTGCAAGAAAGTGCCTTCTGTTTTCACTTTCTACAGCATTTTCCTGTCCTTGGCTTCTTCTTTCACTGTTGGTTCTGTCAAAGTCCACTGGGTCGACTTTGTCGATGCCTTTGAATATTGTCACGCCACCACCTAGCCTTCCCAAAACTTAAGAGTGCAGTGAAGGTAGTACTATTTGTAGCTAACAATCAGCCTCAATAAAAATGAAAACACAGCTCCTGTGCGTTTTAAAAAAAAGCCCCACAAAGTATAGTAGTTTTACAATTGCGGGTACAACATTAGTTGGGTAACTAAAAAAAACTAGTCCCACAGAAACACGTGAGTTTCTGAGAAAAACACGACAAACAGAAAAGGAAAGTTTTCCAGGGATCAGTGTACATATAAAAAAAAAACAACTAAACTGAACAAATCCAAAACATGGTGAAAAAGAAAACAAATCTGGAGCACAACAAAAACAAAGTCTCATGTGAGAGCTTTTGCGAGACTCTGGTAGTCCATGTCGCTCCTCTGTTCTCTGTAGATCTCTCTCACTGCCTATATACAGGTCAGCAGGGGATCCACAGCTGATAGTAAATCAATAATTAAGTAATTAAGTAACCTCCAGACAGTACCGAACAGAGAAAAGGGCAGGCTACAGTCCCAGCACCGAGGGGTTAAGGATGCCCTTCACATAACAGTATTTTACATACTTGAATCAAGTCCCCTTGTAGTCTTCTGTGTTTAGAAATGAAAGGATTCTGTTCTACTAGCCTGGGAGTAGATTTTATTTGTGGAATGTAGCATACTGGTTGCTCTTCTCTACACACAGAAAGCAGAAGTTTATTTTTCATATCACTGGTACAAAAGTATAGCCAATAGTCTATTTGAGGTGTAACTAGGGCTTTGTACAATTTTCACATAAAATCCCAATTTTTACATTCTACACTCTTCCTACACATCCAAACCTCAGATAACCAAAGCTTTTATTAAATAGTTTCTTCAAGCTCTGTGTTTCCCAGTTTATATTTGTAGTTCATGTGTTTGCTGTCTCCATGCTCTTCTGTCTACCTGGATTCTCTCTGTTAAGTGCAGGTGTTTCCCTGGTACCTGGTCTTAAGTGATGCTTCTATGGTGGTTGCCAATCCTCCTATTTTAGTTTTACTAACTATTGCTATAAACATGAAGAATATTTGTCTTAACACAGATTTCTGAGTTACTGTGATAATTATATCCATCCATATTTTAGCATTCATCACATCTGCACCCTCTGTTTCCTGCCTGCTGTCCCGTTCTTAATCCATGTTCGTGCAGTTCCTTGAATGCCTACTATCTACAGCTTGAGAATCTTTTATGAGGAACTTTATCAGAAGTCTTCTTACGATGTAAATACACTATTTTTTATACTCTGAGTGTGTCCTTCACTGCTGTTGCTTAACTTAGTCTGCTACAGTAAGTCTGTTAGTCTCAGTAAATTAAAAGCAAAACATACTTTTCCTAACTGCTCGTTCACTGTCCCTTAGTCTCATTGCCATACAGATAACCCTTTGTGTTTTAATGTTATTATTAGATTTGCTTCAAACTAAAGTAAGATTCGTTGTATTAGAAGTAATTGATTTCATTTTACTAGTTCTGTTTTTGCAATTTTTCAGTCAATGGGTTGTCCCTTGTCTGGAGAGGCTGCAGAAAAAGGTTTGTTAGTAGCCTGTGAATAACATAATGTTTCCTTAAGCAAAATTGGTAGAATGTTATTCTATATTCTATATGATATATTAATCTTAAGTGCTTCTAGTGCCTTTGAAACATCAGCCTCTTCTCTGCTTAATTAATTTTATATTTATAACTTTTTGTTTGCTCAGCATGAGACATAATGTCTGACTTCATGTGTAAACACTTGATTGACATTTTAATTTAATGCATCAGCTATTTCCCTTTCCTTATCTAAAACATTCCCAGATTTAACTCAGACACTTGACGTCACCGTTTGCTGTAATCTGTGCTTCAAATCATATTGTTTTTAACTTTTTAAAAGCTTTTCTCCATATGTTATTCTTAACTTATTTATTTAGACATTCTGGCCCCTGCTTTCCTGAACTAGACTTAGTTGTGTTATGAACATGCTTTGTGCAAAAGCAGATATTTGTATCCATCTCTTCTCTCCTGATTGTGTATCTATCCTGTCTCATCTCTTTTTAAGCAATGTCATTACTTCATAGTCTACTTAGAATCTTAAACCTTTGTTTTGGAGGCTACATGTCACTTCAAAGTATGATGAATGCAGTTTCTCTCACCTTACAGTGTGTTCCTCACACAGTCTAGATTGTTTAAAAAATGCTAAATTAAAACTATTGCTTCCTATAGGTGGTGTTCTGAAACTATAGTACAAACTCAGTCATTAATCTAGTCTGTCATTTCAATTTCAGTTACTGACATTCCTTTAGGTCCCTATCTATGTGAAGCAAGCTGAAATCTCCCATGAAAACCACAGTGTCATTTTATACAAAAATCCCCGATTTCATTATATAAAACTACATTATACTGTAATTGATGTCTGATTTAGACATCATTAGAATTAGGTGGTTTGTAGAACAATTTTCACTACATGTGTCTGTTTCATAGCAGTCGTTTTAATCTAGAATGCCAAGATATGGATTTCGGAATGAACATAAATGGCAAATATATTGTTTTTCTGATTTTAATGCAGAAGACCTATTTGAAATCTGTATGTTCAAATTGGATGGCAGGTTCAGTGTGATTATATATTACATGAATATCAGTTCTGACAGCCATCAAGTAATTTAACTGTACAGATTTTGCTGTTTGTTAGAAACAAAATAAATTATACACTTCTGTATAATTTAATCAACATAAATGTATTTAGGTTGTCAGCAGTCAGACTTTGTGGTCTTCATTGCCATTTGTTCTATGTCTGGTGCATGTTTGTGCCCTAGCATTAACAAAATCTGATAAAGAACAACAAAACGAAACTAAACACACCGAAGTGATAACGTGTTATAATTAGTAAAGACATCATTCTTGACTATACAAAACACCTTTAGGTTGCATTCTTTATCAGTTACCCTCCTTTTAGTTCTGAATCTTTTCAGAAGTTGCTTACACTCGGGTCGTACTGCAGAGTAGCTTAAATGTCATCTCAGTCCATCACCCACACTGTGTGTCAGCAATGCCATGAAAAAATAGAAGTAAGGTTTAGAAGTGTATAAAGAAATTAAGAGTCACGAGTAGCTGATATGGTCAGTGATACGAGCTGAGAAATCCCCTCTGTGCTTTGTTGGTTTCATGATTGTATTTGTAAAACTTTTATCACATTTCCAAAGTAAAGAAAGGACTTTTTCTGTCAATACATTTATTAAAGTCTGTCTATCTGTATATATGATGTCTGTCTGTCCATGAAGTCGTAGGAATACCAATGTAATCTTACGATGTTCAGTATTTAATTCCAAAATATACTTAAGGCCTTTTGTACATTTGTAAAGAGAAGTTAATTTAAATGGTTTTCTATAGATGAGGCACTACTTGTTAAAAATAACACAGGTCCCTTTTTTTCCTGTTAACTGTAGAATTGTGTTGCAATTGACTGAAAGTAATAACAGAAGATATTCCCAGCAGAAGCTTGAGGACTTAAGTGAAATTTCTAAGCCTGTAGGTAAAGCGTAGAGCATTCTTCAAAGCTAGTACATGGGTACAAGTCCAGTATATACAGATTAGTCATACAGATGCTAGAGATCCTTTAGTGGAGACTAGGCTTGATGTTTGCTCACTTTCACCACAGTTCTCTTCTGACTCATTCAAATAAAAACCAGCCTGTAATTTCTACAAAGGAAACTACAGCCTCAGAAATTTAAGTCCTCCGTGCTCAGATAGAAAGTTACTCAGTAAAAGTACAACATGCCTTTGTGACTGTGTCTAAAGAAGAAATTGACTTATTTATTGATTTTTTTAAAGCAAAATAGATCTTTGGTAAAAATTAAAGTTTTGAAAACATGATTTATTAGCTGCTGTCTCAGAAAAGCAAATGCACAATATTTTATGAATACTTAAAATGGGGGGTTACAAAAATTAGAAGAACCAGAAAATGACAGAGTGGCTTAAGTCAATAACTAAATTAAATAATCATAACTCCCAACACGATTTTGCCAATAATATACCCTAGTGGTAGGTGTAGTTAGAGATCTGGCACAGCTTTGGTGAAAAGAGCAATAATTTGGGCACATTTGGTTGAACTAATATTTCTCAACAGTGACAATACAAACACTAGACACAACAAAAACATACAACCCACAAGTTACCTTTTGTAGTCTGTACAGACAAGGCGTCACAAAGACCTAACCTCATAACCTCCCGGAAAAATCCTCGACTGTTACGAAGTATTCAAACTCATAAGGCCTACAAAAGCCAGAATAAGAGATGAGCTGCCTTATAAATTAAATAAAATAAAACCTATAGTTAAGCCTCTTTCTCTGCTAACTCAGATGCCAATAAATAAATGGGAGCCCATGTCCCTGTTCTAAAAATTCACCCATCAAGCAGGAGAGGCTCTTTTTAACCAAGAGATTCTTCACCAAGTCCTATATAAGCACAGAATACAAAGGAAATACTTACTGTAGCTCCTATTGGGTCTTTTTGGATGATCTCGAACAAGGAGCTCTCGCGTGGCTCACGCTTTATCCAATGTCTCCTCCCGTCTCCTCTCTCTTGTTGTCTCTCCTTGTTCTGTCATCTGTTCGTTATCCTACGCTTTTGACACTCTTAATCATTTACCCATAACTTAATCAGCTAAGATTACCCAGAAGATTCCTTTGATCAGCGTGTCTCTCACCCAGCACAACTAAGTGCTGGTCCAGGTCCATTCTCAAGGACCCCAGTCACAAACTGTTTTCCCTCCTACTGTCCAGTAAATGGTACCAAAGCATTTGGTCCAAGTCCAACAGACTACGGAACAGCTTCTACAGTACCTCCAGGCAATAAGACTGCTAAATAGCCAAGCTGCAGCTCCTTCAGCAAATCACCTGTAATGGCTCCATGGACACACAGTTTTCACTGTATTCAGCATAACTGCACTACTTGTATATATTGCACACACCATGGACACATAGCAGCTCTATTCATATTGAGTTTAATTTAATTTCTATTACATCTATTATGATGTAACCTTATTTTCCTAACTTAAATTTTGTGATTTTTGTGAGCTCGCAGAAAAGACATTTCATTGCCAGCAACTACTGCTGCACGCTGTATTGTTGTGTATTAAAAAAATAAACTTTGATTTGATAAGTAAACACCCCCTGGTTTGAAGATCTAGGAAATGGAAATATTGACACTAGTATTGACACTAGTTAGGTGTTACTGCCTTGTCTAGATTCTTAGGGACCCTTTCATTGTCAGCTGCATCAGCCTGTAACATTAACAAATAAAATGTCAACCTTTTGAGACCATATCATTTTGTCTTTTACTTAAGATACTGTAACAGTAGTGTTTTTCTTAAACACACATTGCTTGAAATTGCTTTTTTATTTTACACCATTAATCAAAAAGCTTTTGTCAAAGCACGTAATCATAAAAGTCTAAAAACTTAATAGTTGTAAAGTCTTTAATTAAAAAATAATGTTAATCTCAATCTGCATTTGTTTGCCCTCTCTAATAACTTCCAGATGTGGTTCAGCTTTATTTTCTTCATGGTTTCTAGCTTTAATTACAGAACTGAACCATTTTACACCTCCCTGTGTGTGGAGTGTCTTGTGTACTTTAAGAATGTGACTAAGTGAGAACATGTAAACTTAGCAGTAACAGGATAAAAGACTTTGTGTTACAAAACCAAATTTTATTTATAATGGACACATATATGCATGCATACACTGCAAAATCACTGCAAATTATCTTTTCTTTATCCATTGAAGAACATTTAATAGCTTTCCCAATAGGTAATGAGTCACTCATTTTTTGAACGAATTCTCAATTTGCATTGCACTTCTTCCATCTCATTTCTATGTTTTATCTGTATTATAAACTGTTGCTTCTAAACTGTTATACATTTATACATTTTAGGTGATTTCTGAAGGCAGAGAAATTTCCTGATCACCTTCTTACATGCACTGAAACAAAACGTTGTGCTGCAGTGGTAGCCCCAGGTGTATTATTCCTTATCTAGAAACACATTATGTGCCTTAAAGTCTGGTAATATTGATAACAGTGCTTTAGAACTCAAACCTCCTGACTATATCTGATCTGGTGGTATGCAAAGCAAATGCCAGCCATTTGTGAAACACAAGTGGATGAAGAAGAATGTGCAACACACTACGATCATTTCTTAACTCCAAAACAAGGAAACTCCCTCCTAACTTTACAATATGAAAATAGTTTCTGTACCTTATAACATGAAACCATTTCTTTTTGTTAAAGATATTCAGTCTAACTGAATAACATTCTGTGGACAAAGCAGAGCAATTGTGTTTAATTTTAAAATTGAAAAGTGCCTTTTTTTGCGATTATTTTATTATTTTTTAAAAGTTCAAAATATTTTTTTTAATCTAACTTGACTTGTAAGCATGGTGCTCTAATCACAGAACACACTTGTGGGTTAACAACCTCTGCGTTTCTTGGGTTTATTACGCCACGCCCCTTCTGTCTCAGGGCGGGGAGAAAATGGGAAAGCAACCTGGTTTCTCCTCTGGTACTTTTACAGTTTTGATTGAGACATCAACATCTAATTTTGGGCATTTTTATGAGAACATTTATTATCAGTATGCTGCTGAACTTTACTTCAGAAAAGAGGAAGATAATTAAAGGCTTCTTGCCTGTAAATACTGTCAATTCTGTTTTTTTTTTCGTGTTGTTTCCATATGTAGGTGTTGCTTTTTCAGATGAATGTCCATTCTTGTTGCTACAAACACCCTGCTCGATGACACTAATTGCAAACCTTTCAACTTAATGTTCTAAAAAATGTCTCACTTTTACGAAAGATAAATATATTTAATTACGAGGTTATCTGTGTTTTGTATAATTATACTATTAAATGCATTGCAACTAAATAACTGAATTAACCGATTTATTTTTCTGAATCAGTTCTTCTACAGTCTTGGGGCAGGGCAGATTTAAAATCTTAACAGTACTCAATCCTTTATATTGCTAAGCTTTACATTAAGATAATCTACTTGTAATTCAGATGTAAACGTGCACTTTTTCAGTCATTTGAGATGCAGAGCTTCTTAATCTTAAGTGTTTATCTTTTCTTATTCACATAATTATCTGATCACATTTGAGCTCTTAAACATGCAGAATTTGTTTTATACTTTTTAAAAGCTAGCAGCACAAAGGATGGTTCGTGAGTCCAGAAAATAAAATGTTAGAGTAATTATCTACTTTTCTACTGTATGTCTCCCACCTCTCCAACAAGGCTGCAAGGCTGGGGTAGTGTTCATGTTTACAAACATATAAGATGGAAAAATAGCAAATTGACTCTAAATTAGCATTTGAATTAGACAACCCCAGATGAAACTGTAAAGACATGTTAGTATGGTCTGACTTATAATTATATCACTAATTAAAAAAAATTAGGCATGGTAATTTCAGTGCTTCTAAAAAATTAACATACAAGTGGAGCCAGTCTGTTCATGACTTTGTAATTTAACAAATAGTGATTTGTTAAATTACAGCGAGCATGACAGCAATGTTTAGCGAACATGGCAGATAGAATAAAAATAATTATTTTTATTGGTGTGCTTAAAGGAATGGGTAATGTGCTGTTAATGACATAAGGCTTGCAATCAAGGTGTTTTAGTACTGTAAATCTAAATCTGTCTGACATTGTACTAAGTATTAGCCACAAGGCAAAACTTGTCATAAAAAAACCCTGTTACTCTTGCTGAGTTTTTCTAGGAAATGTGTGATTTGCACCTATGTGTTTGTGGTACTATTCACATGGTAATGCCCGACAGATTTTTGGGTTTGTTTTACTCAGTTCATTGAACCAAGATGATTAATAATGTGAAAGTGAAATCGCAAAGCTAATCTGTCTCTCCTGTCGTAGTCTCCAGTTCATACGAAGGACAGTTGGACACTCTTCACAAAAATTGTACTGCAGCTCTTGAAGCAAATATGTTATATGAGCTCCAAAATGATATGCATTGATGATTTTCAGCATGTTGTGCAAACCAGGTTGCTTTCATTAGTCATCACAATTCCCTGACCCCGAAAGTGAACTTCAGGTGCTGCAGGGTGCTGCAGTCTGTTACTGTATAACATGGCACCCTTGCTGACTGAGCCTCCTGGAGGTGGGGTGGATTCAGTGGGTTCACCTCCTCTACTCTCTTACCTGCGGTGCCTGGGCTAGACCGCAAGCAGCAAAGACGTGTGTGCTGGACACTCAGTTATGAGTGTGGAAAAACACAGGAAATGTTTTGGACTTTTAATCCTCAGTTCTGGTCCTTGGCATTTTAAAACAGGCACCGTACTGTCAAAAGCAGTCAACATGAGCTTTTGTTAGAACAGTTTTGCTGTGCACTCAAGAGCACCTGTACAACATTTTAACCGCTGCCAACATTTAACATTTTTTTTCTGCAAGTGAGGTGATGGAAATATTGTTCACTTCATATTAGTGGCATCTATTAAAGCACGCGCGTAAAGTTAAATGCAGGAAGTGGCTTCTCCGTTAGCAGCGGTGAGCGCTGTGTGCCTCTGGAAAAGCCTGCTGTTGGGAGTACCTACAAAGATGTCCTCTCTCACGCCTGTGAGCCTTGACTGGCAGTGTACAGGGAAGTCTTGCACAGAATGTTTTGTGTACAGTATCTGCAGGTCTAGTCCTTTTCGTTTTTTTTTTTTCTGACTGCACACTTAGCCTTTTTTTAAGATGAAATTCACTAAATCCAGGACTACTTGCCTTTTCTTTACACTCGTTTCTTTAGTTGTATTTGTGGTTTATTAGGCAGTAAAATCTGTATGTCTGCGCACTTCTGTTTTTGGAACTGAGTTTGTCAGGAGAGGTTTCATGCAAAGCTACAGCTCCTTTGCATGGGGCTTTACCACTTCTCGGTCTTGGTAAGGGGTTTCCCCACCACACTTAGGGCAAGGTCCTGGTTTAATATTGACTGGCCAGCAGCTACCTTGATCATTCTGTCTCAGTTGATAGCTGCCTTCTGTGCTCGCTGCACGATTCATGTTTTAAGCTGTGCCTTTTAATTGCAGAGCACTTCAATTAGTGGTGTGTTCTGTCACGTGCTTGTCTTTGAAAACCACAAGCAGTTCATTTTATACATGCAGAAAGAGGCGAGGAAGTCAGACAAACTGATTAAACGTCTATTGGTTGAAGTCTGTGCTTCCTTTTTGATTGACTGTGCAGCTGGGGAAGACAGATTTCAAATTGTGACTGATGAACCTGCGCTTAATTTCTTGAAGCATTTTCTGTGGGTCTAGGAGTGTTTCTCTATCATCACGTTGTGCTACATGAGCAGAGGCCTGGGAAATGTAAACTCTTGGGACTTCTTTTGGACTCAAATGCAAATCTCTTTAATTCTTCACAGGAAATCCCTCTCTCAGAGATCTTGCAAGTGGACCCAGCTAGGGACTTCTCGAACCTGGCACAGGGCAGCAACCCACATTGCTTCGAGATCATCACGGATACCATGGTGTACTATGTGGGAGAGAACAATGGAGGAAACTTTCAGAACCCAGTGCTGGCTGCCTCGGGAGTGGGCCTGGAGGTGGCTCAGAGCTGGGAGAAGGCAATCCGACAAGCCCTGATGCCTGTTACCCCACAGGCTAGTGTGTGCACTGTGGGAGCACAAGGGAAAGACCACAGTAAGTTTAAAGTCTGCTTACCATCTGTCGCCACAGTGCTGAGAAAAGAAAGCATAGTGGGCATTTTACAGGGCAGTAAGGCATTTAAGGACTAAATTGCATTATCACACTCTTAAAATGCTGAAAAGAGCATAAATAATGCTGTTCATTGTTAAAGTGTTTTGTCTAGTTTTCGAAATTTTTTATTGGTGAACATTGGACATCGTCCATAAGGCGTAAACTTGAGAAAAAGCTAGTGTGAAAACAATAGAAACGACATGCTTTTTTGTTTTTGTTTAACGCCTTTTGAGGTGATATAATTGAGTGAAGGGGTAGTGGAAAATTGATGAAATGTCAGATTGACCTTTCGTTTAGGATGGCTTATTCAGAAGTGCTTACTCGTTTGTGTGGTGCTTGTGGCACACACTAGGGAAATGTAAAGTGGGCAGTTTCTTCTCAAAAAAATAATCCATGTCAACAAATTCTGAAAGGGTTTGAACTGAGATGTGTTGCAGACACAAGAATTATGAGTATAACAAAGTATATACACATCCTCTTGAATCGGGCTTTTTGCTGATATTATTGTAATTGAATTGTAGTGAACTTTGTAATACGAGTTAACTGTCCAACTACCAAGAGGCTATAAGGACCTTTCCATCGTGGTATTTTAATGGGGCAGGTGAAATGTCAGAGACATGGCAGACAGGCACAGACTTTGGCAGAGACATGAATATTTTCTGTGCTGATATAAGAGATTAGTTTTTACAATTTTGGCAAAACCATACCAAGCCCTACATCTTCTTTACCATATATTGAAAATCGACATTTAGTAAATATTTACTTTACATTTGCGAGAGTTATCTTGATGACACCACTGAAGGTGGCAGCTGTTAAAATCAGAAGAAGATATCAATTAAGATTCTTCCTTGTTTATTCTGATGCTTTAATGCTGTGATAAGTGTGTGACATAAATGTGCACCTGGAACATAATGCCCTTAAAAAAAGAGAGGTATCGCTCATTCTCAAGCCAATTTTCTCTCCTTCTTCCTAAGTGAGATGTGAATCTACTAAGATAAATGCATTGAAATCAACTGCCAAAAATCTGGAGAATCTTTAGAAAACTGACCATTCCCGTTGGCAGGATTCTAAAGTCTTGTTAAAATTAAAGCCTTTGAGATTTGTTCTGCTTATTACATTGTAATCATCTGAGCTATCACAAAGAATGCTATTATTTCTGAATGTTGAATACCTGTGTAGAATACATTCCTATGCTGCATTTTAATTTCTTTATATAATCCTTTGAGATCATGCTTAGATTAGATAGACTTCCCAATCATTTGTTTGACAGCCAAGCATTGCAGATGATAAAATTGTTGCTGTTGTTTTAGTTTATCTCCCAAATGTTTGGTGAACACAATGTGTAAGTGAGATTTAATATTTAAAATATAATATGATTGCTTATAAAGCATTGTTCTCACGATTTAAACGTAACTCTTAATTTTAAGAATAATAAGAAGTGAATCAACAAAGTTTTTTATTTGTAATTTGTTTACATCATCTTCTAATTAGTGTGATAGAAATACACCTTACTTCAGTAATAAACCTTGTTCTGGAATTACTTAGGAGCCTGTGGGCTAAATTACTAGCACATGGTTTGAAGATATCTTATCTTATGCTCGAATTATATTTTCTTAATCTGGGGTACCCATACTGACCTCTGCTTAGCTGTTACCTCAATGTCACTGGGTGAGAAAATGTAGAGCTGTATTCGGTTCGTTGCACACTTGAAACCGTATTGTATCTTTAGTGATTCTGTATTTTAATCCTTCTTTTTTTAACACCAGAAGAGCTGTCCATCAGCATATCTGTGTCCAACTGCCAGATTCAGGAGAATGTGGTAAGTGTGGCCTGTTGATGGGACAGTGTTATGCAATTTCCAAATACAGAATCTTGTTGTTATCATTTTTCCCTTTTTTGATTTTGTGCTCTTATGGTTTATAATACTTTTGGGTTCCGCTATAAAAGATAGAATCAGTATTCTGTAAATCACTGTGAAAAGCTCAATAAAAGGAAGTGGCCAATATTGTGAGGTTACGGGAATTAATATTACAGTTCCCTCACAGTAAGTGAAAGTGCTTAGTTGTTAATCAAAAGAAACTATGTGGTGTAATTGAAAACAATAGAATTTCAAATTGTAAGAGGTAAAGTAATCCAAAAGCATTTAACATCTGTATATAAAATTACTTTGATAATAACAAAAAAAATGGAATCTCAGTAATATACGATTTCTGTAGTTAGATAAAAATACATGAATATTTGTTTGTGAAGGAAAAGTGTGAAATTAATAGTAATTAAGTGTAGAAATTAATTCAGGTAATGCCTTATTTGTAAGCTTGTTTGTATACGGATAATTATTGGTTCTGACTAAGAACGGGCTTGTTTCCTTGTTGTAGGATATAAGCTCTGTATACCAGATCTTTGCTGATGAGGTTTTGGGATCAGGGCAGTTTGGAATTGTATATGGCGGTAAGCTTTTCAGGTTTTCCATATTTGCACAATTCAGAAATATAGCAGGTGTGGAGTTTATTATGTAACAACTTGAGCAGCTGATTGCTAGCAGACCAGTGCCTACATTAAGGGTGTTTTGATATTTTGGGGGGTTTATTTGGTGCATGGTATGGTGAGGAATACTTGTGTTATTAAAAGTGTTATTAAAAAGTTGTTAGTAAACATGTAAATATTTTTAAATTATTTTCACAATCACAACGCATGATCTGAGTTTGACAAGCAGCCACCTCTCTTTAAACAATTATATATTCCACAGTGTCATGTTATGGAAGCTGAATACATCCTGTACATAAACCTGTAACTCATGTATACAGTACAGGATATACAGTTTTTTGGAGTCCAGCCCATTTGTGTTGCATGTATAAATAAGACAATTCCTAGTACACTGTTGGAGACTTAACTGAATGTAAAAGGTGCTTCTTTATTTTCTCCTGTATAGTATTGAGGTCCCTTATCATGAATGGCTTTGTTTGGTTCCACTTTGCATTTCTAATCACTTACAATGTAAACGTTATCGGGACTTTGGCAGCTTCCAGCACTTTGTGTAGATCTTTTCTTTTACAGAACAGTTTCACTTTTGTTTTTTAAAGGGAAACACAGGAAAACAGGCAGAGATGTTGCAATTAAGGTCATCGACAAAATGAGATTTCCCACCAAGCAGGAGAGCCAGCTGCGAAATGAAGTTGCTATATTACAGGTAAGCCTGCTGCTCTGTACACTTGGACTCAGTAGTTGTGTGTAGAAAGTGTATAGCATTCTGGAACATCACTACACATGTATTCAAACAATAATCATCCTTTTCAGAAAGTAACGGTAATTAGGTTAGCTGGGTCAACATGAGTGTCTGTTTTACCCTCAGTTTGTTCAGACTAGAAAGCTTGATGGGGAAATGCTGTGGCACAGCTTTTCCTGTTTGATTCTTGTCACAGCTTGGACCAGCAGTACAAGGTAATCTAACAGGCTGAACATTAGAACGTTAGGCATAAATCTTGAAAGCAAGATACAATGTAGAAAATTGGTTGGTTCTCTTGCCCATACACTGAAGCGTTTTGCTTGCTTGCTTTTCCCGTTAGAACCTGCACCATCCTGGGATTGTGAACCTGGAGTGCATGTTTGAAACTCCCGAGAGAGTTTTTGTGGTCATGGAGAAGCTCCACGGAGACATGCTGGAGATGATTCTCTCCAGTGAGAAGAGCAGACTTCCAGAGCGCATCACCAAATTTCTGGTCACGCAGGTGAGTTTCTCTCGTTCTGCTGAAATCGGGCGTGTTTGGTGCAGATGTGGTTAGCACCGCTGCCCCAGGGCTCTTGGATCCTGGTGTAATGCCTTTCTGTGTCCATGTGTGTTTCCTTCTGGGGCTCCGGTTGCTTCCTGCTTCCCAAAGACATGAGCCCTGTGCTGGAAAAGGCTTCAGGATGCCACCACTCTTGCTAGGAATAAGGGGTTTTCTGTGAATAGATATGGGGACAGATGATTAATTCTGAGGTGCTTCTTTAACACTATGGATACACTTCCTTCATCACTCATATGGAAGAGGAAGAAGTTTCGCTTTCAGTTTTAATGTTGTCTGACAAATTGGGGAGTGGAGTATTAAAGTAAAAATAATTATCTGTTACTGATCTGAGATACCTAATAACATGCCCACTATTGTCAGGAATGGAAACTGATCAAAGAGATCAGATTAGTTTTTTTTTATTGCCTGGCACAGTGGGATGATGAAGTATTGAAAAGTCACAGACTTAAAAAGACAAATGATTTACAACAATAAAATGTGAGCACAGAGACTTATATTTACGAAGACCGTTATTCCCTGAACTCGGGTTTTCTACAGCTCAAAGATACACTGACTCTTATTCAAAGATGGACCAAACTTCACAGGACAGTCAGCCCTCTAAGACTGATGTACAATCTAGTTAATCTTGCATTACCTATAAAACATTTTCCCACTAATTTACTTCTGGTCTCTTACATGTTCAAAACTAGTTGGTAGTACCACTCCACAAAGAGTAGAGTCCAAAAATGCTGGTTCTGTGGATCTGAGCCAAATGGAACTCACTCAGAATGTCTTATTTCTTCCTGCGAAGGGTGAGAGAAAATATACTGCACTGACTAGAAATGTGCCCAACTCAACTTCTTAAATACTAAGCTATTCTTCCTGGACCAGCCATTCACCTCCTAAGCTGATAGACCCCCTGTTGGGGGACATTTGTAGGGGACAGTTTATACAAGGCCCCAGCCTAACTTGCAGTTCTGTAAACCTCAGATTTTCTCATTTGCTATGGCAGGCCAGACTTGATTTAAAACCATTTCAAGTAGACTGTACTTTACATAACATAAATTGTTGAAACGCTAAGTAGGTACAACAGTTACAGTATATAATAATATTTTTGTATTGTGTTACATTCCTGGTTTTTATGCTACATAGAAATAAAATACCCCTTTAAAATACAATAAATTATCATTTTGACTTCACTAGATGCAAGTTTAGTCAAATGTAACTCATTCCCTTGTGAGTATGGAATGTTCTTAGCATTATTAACTGTAATCATTTAAAGTATTGTCACTGTCATTATTTATACACTATGTGAATCCAGATATTTCATTCAACTGGTGAAAATAATTGTGCCTTTTGTTTTCTAACATGTTGCAAGTACTTGTAGTGATGTATTTACTTTTTCTGAATTCAATAAAGAGAATAACACTACATTTTCAAGATGCTGATCCCTTACTGTCTGTGAGTGACAGAAGGCTGAAAATGTTCTTGCAATTACGCAAAAGAGGAACCAGATGTAAAGAAGTATACTTTCAAAAAAGCAAAATAGATGGGAATTGCGACAGAATGAAAAAACATTACATAAACATGAATGATATTGGATTAAAAAAAAAACTATTTTTTAAGATCTGTTACACGATTGAGTTTTTAACCTGCAGTATATTGATTGCTCATTTCTGTGTCTGACAGATTCTGGTGGCGTTGAGACATTTGCATTTTAAGAACATAGTACACTGTGACCTGAAGCCTGAGAATGTCCTCCTGGCCTCAGCAGAGCCTTTCCCTCAGGTAGGTTCAGCCCCAGGTGGGCAGCAGCTTTGGGGGAACGACATGGAAAATAATAATTCTTCCCATCTTTAACGTGTGCTGGAATTGCACCATTTTGCCAAGAATAATATATCGTTAAGGTCCACGGTGAATTTCTCCCAAAACCAAACATCAGCATCAGTATGTTAACATTTCTCAAACAAACACATGACACAGTTGCTTGTTAAGCAGCTTTCTTATAAAACAGAAGCATGTTAAAAAAAGTAAAATCCAAGTAACACCAACACATCATGCTTTCTTAACAGTGTAGTATTTCTTGGACAAGTTACCATTGACCGTATATGAAAAGTAACACGGCAGTCCAACACGCTTGATAAATACAGCTGTTCTGTGGCTGGCTGGTTCTGCAGGTGAAGCTGTGTGACTTTGGCTTTGCCCGCATCATCGGGGAGAAATCCTTCAGGCGCTCGGTGGTGGGGACCCCCGCCTACCTGGCCCCCGAGGTCCTGCGGAGCAAAGGCTATAACCGCTCTCTGGACATGTGGTCTGTGGGCGTCATCATCTACGTCAGCCTCAGTGGCACTTTCCCCTTCAACGAAGACGAAGACATCAATGACCAGATTCAAAACGCAGCCTTCATGTATCCACCCAACCCTTGGATAGAGATATCTGGAGAAGGTAAAGGTACTCTGCTTCTTTTTATTCTTATTGTCAAAAATTCTTCCGCAAAAGTAGCCATTTGCGATAACGTGGAAAACGTGTTAGAAAACATTAGCATTATACCTCCAGCCTATAATAATACATGTATGCTTGTGCCAAAATGGTGCTTCTGTTTTTATATTCTCTTAATTGTTTTGTTTGAAAGGTATTTTCCAGAAATACATTGAAAGTACATGTGGTAGCAAATTTATTTTTTCAGATTACCCCCTCATTGATGATCTGTCCTTTATCTTTTTTGAACACTACCAAATTTTCTTTTGCTATCCTCTCCTCAAAGTTGAGAGTTGTGCCACTTACCCCTAAGGGATAAGTCTCAAATAAATTTAACTGTGACATGAGACAATGGCTGGACTCAGGAAATCAACATATTTTTATAATGCACTCCAATTTATACCCTGGTCCATTAGCGAACCTCCACACTGCCTCCCAGAAGAGTCAACACCAGCTGAAGGAGTGGGGTGTCTCTTCCTGAAGGCACTGCAGAACTGCAGTGTTGCTGTCACCTGCCTTGGGTCCCCTATATAAGCCAGGTCCCCAAAAGCAGAGGGGGGACCCTGGGTGATTAAAGCTCACCCAATTCCTGGCAGCACTGCTTCTTGGGGAATTCCAGTTAGAGCGGTGTGATAACATGGTCTGGGCTCAAACCAGTGACATCTTGACCATGGAGCTCAGCCTGCTCCCTGAGACCTTAATCTTGTTGAAGCAATGGAAGACCCCCATTGAGTGCATTTTAAGAGGGAACCTCTTCAGATAATGTATTTCACTCAAGGGGCTTATCATGACTTGGAGAAAGGATGCTGCTTCCATTCTTGAGTGGGTCCAGCGACCATGACAGTGATACTTCAGCCTTTGTGTCCACCATGGTGCTGAAAGAAGTGTGGCCTAGAAGTGCCTGGTATTCCATGACAGGGGCCAAGATGAGCAATTTTGATCACTCACTGAGAAATGACAACTGAGGATTCAGAAGAGGTTCTTGTTAAACAGTTTCTGAAATGTAAACCACACACAGATACCCTGGCTATTTGTATATTTTAGTAATTGGTTTAACACAAGATTGTGACAGTGCAGTAAGATTCACTACTCATTCATATTCGTTCTTTTCCAGCAACCGACCTCATAAACAATCTCCTTCAGGTGAAAATGAGGAAGAGGTACAGTGTGGACAAGTCCCTCAGTCACCCTTGGCTTCAGGTAACAAACTTTTTTTATAGATTATACAGCCTGTGAAAATGTTGGTAGTACCAGATTCATAGAATTTTGTTTTGCAGAGGAATGCTAAAGATAAACTGTTCAGTTATCACAAAGGATTAAAGAAGGTGTGTTGTATTTTGAAAATGCTGTTAGCAAAAAGAGCTTCCTGAGATGCACCAAATATGAGATGTCAGCAAAGTTCAAGTTCAGTGCTTTACTGCCATTACAGCTAGTGGCATGGAGTTGGGTTTGGTGAGCTGATACAATTAAAAGATAGTCCATATAAATAATATAAAACCAACAATAGGCAGCTTCCACCCTAAACACATCATTTATAAAATAAATAACACTGAGACCAGATAAAATAACATGAGCCCTGCAACAATTGCTCAATTAAAGTGCAGAGGTCATGCATTTCACAGCTTCTGGGTGGGTGCTGTTATGGAACCTAGTGGGTCTTATTTGATAGACCTGAGCTGCTTACCAGGAGCTGGAGGGTAAACAGAGGTTGGGCAAGGGAAGGGTCAGTGAGAATCTGTAGGGCTGTGTGTTTCAGTCTAGAGAGGCAGAGTGAGTCCACAGAGGAAAGGTGGCACCCCACAGTTTTGGAGGCGATAGACGCTACTCTCTCTGGCTGCTTCGTGTCTTGGGCATTGATTGGCACAGTGTTGGAGAAGGTTAAAGCACTCTCAATGGCAGATCTGTAAAAGAGAGTCACTGCTTCCTGTGACACTCCAAACTTCTTTGACTGTCTCAGGAAGAACAGCCTCTGGTGAGAGTGTTGGAGATGGTGGTGCCCAGGAACTTAAAATTCTCCACCACCTCCACAATCTGATCATTGATGTACAGTGGTGAAACTGCTCCCTTGCTTTGCCTAAAGTCCATCACAAGTTCTTTTGTTTTACTGAAATTTAGTTCCAGGTTATTTAGGCTTAACCCACCTTAATTCATGTACACCGACTCATCGTTGTTGTTTGTGATGAGCCCTATGAGAGTAGTGCTATCATTAGCGAGCTTGAACATTTTGACTGCGTCCAAGTGTGAAATACAGTCATTTGTGTACAGAGAGCAAAGCAGACATGATAAGACACAACCCTGAGGAGCGCCTGTGCTCAGGGTGAGGGACTTGGAGATGGTATCCTTCTGCTTCACCACCTGCTTCCTATCAGAAAGGAAATCCAGTAGCCAATAACAGAGTCTGATTAATACCCTTTTCTGCTAGCTTATCAAAAAGCTTGAGGGGGAAGTACACTCGTTTCATGAGAAATGAACATCTGTACCAAAATACAGCAAGCTACAGTATCCGGTTCCCATAAGAACAGTATGAATTTCATGCCAATGTGTGAACAACAAACTGAAACTAGGGAGTCACTCACCCAGTGACAGCATGATTTTATTTGTGATAACATCCAAATTTTGATCTGTTATTGTATAGTTACGGTATTTTTTTTTGTGTTAGTAGCCTTTACAAAATGGAATAGAAAAGTGACAGTGACGTCAAATCCTTAAAACCGGAGGGGCAATGACCTTTGAATTGAAAGTCGATTTATGAACAGGGCTTTGGAATATAACCCACATGTTCATTAGTTGAGGGATGTGCGGTTATAGTTTTTTTTATAAAAGATCGACTATCGTTGTGGTGTTTGTTCACATCGGTGCCAAGTCATCATCCTTGACCGTGTCAGTCTTTTTAAGCGCTAGCTGTAATGCTCGTTTCGCGCCTCTTCCCAGGATTACCAGACCTGGCTGGACCTCAGGGAGTTCGAGACGCGGATAGGAGAGCGATACATTACCCACGAGAGCGACGACGCGCGCTGGGAGGAGTACGCCGACATGCACAACCTGGCCTATCCCAAGCACTTCATCATGGCTCCCAACCTGGACGACATGGAGGAGGACCCTTAGCGGCCAGATCTCGCCTGCATGGAGGACTGAAGAGGCGGGAGGGGTCCTGCTCATTGAAAGACACAGGAACTGTTCGCGACACCTGAGATCCGCTGGGACGGTTTTGGCTATGCGCCGCTCGGGCGGAACACACCGCGGAGACGCCCCCCAACGAGGACGGGCAGCCGTGGCAGGCTCTGTGTGCAGTGCCAGGTCGCGCCAGTGGACCCGAGGTGGACGTGACACCGAGAGGCAGCGTGGACTGACGGTGTTCAGAACCGTTTCAATCGCTCCTGGGATCTGATGAGACGTTTCTTTTTTCGGCTCGTTTTTTTTTTTAAGAATCTCGCCTTCCCACAAGTCCAAAGCGTAAAGTAGGAAGCGAACTCTGCTTTGCATCGGAAAAGGACTTCCTCTGGGCTTGTGGATTCTGCTCTTGGAATCTAGCTTATAAACTACCACCACAACCTCCAGTAAAGGGCTAAAGCATGGACCAAATGGAAGAGGAAGGGCACTTTGGTTATTTCACTTTCCTTAAACTATTTTTTTAAAGTAAAATCTGAAAAGAGATTACAGATATGTATGTTTAAATCTTTTCATAACCGGCTTGAAAGAATTTTGCTTATTCTAAGAGTGCTATTTTTAAAAAGTATTTCTTTCAGATTTTGTCGTTTGATGGTATTAAACTGGAACACATATAACATTATGCTATTGTCTTGAATATCTTGTTTAATGTCATGGGGATAGAACATTTTTGCACTATAGGTCAACTCGTCTTGTTAATGATTGACCCTTACTTTGGCAAATCAGATGAACTTGTAACAGCTGCTACTTAATTCCATTGACAAAGAAAACCAAAGTAAAACAAAACCACGAAAGAACAAAGGGATATTTGATATGACTTGCATCTGAGACTTTAAACCTTGTTTATATTTATTACAAATGGCCCATCTTTAGAACACTCTGAAGCAGGTTATAAATTGACTATGTACAGCATGATAGACATTACTTTTCTAACTACATTAATATCCAGAAGTATTGCATGTGTACTAAATTATTATACATCCTATTATCAGAGCGAGGGAATGATAAATATATTTCCTGATACTGCAGCAAATGTCTATGGGATGTGGAAGCCATTCACGTTAAAGTCATGCTAAGTACATGTGTGGATTTTAGAACTCTTGATGGAAAAAAGCAATTCAGGAAAGGTATTGCTGACTGAAAAGCTTAAAGATGTGTAACAGAAGTAACTGAGCTGTTTTTGAAAACTTTGCATTCCTCCATGTCATATACAGTAACTGTACCATAATCTTGACATTCCTGCTACTTGTGAACAATACATAGTTAGGCAAAACTACAACATACATCTCAGCTCTTTAGTTAGGCTTTTCTTTACAGATAATTTTGTGTCATTATCAAACATCACATTTACAAAGTATTAAAGCATGTCATAAAAAAGCATTTATCTCCTGCCCAGGGGTACAGTATAAAATACTGATTATAAGATATACCTGTAGATTTTTTTCTTGCACCAGGGCTATAAGAACAGTGGCCTGAACAAAAACAGATTTGATATTTTATGAAAACACATTAAAAAAGAAAAAAAATTGAGACTTTTTGCAGTATTTAATGTGTTCTAGTTTAATTTCTGTATCCATTACTGTCAGTTAAGTAAGGCACAGGTATAACAATCCATGCCTTCAAATACTGGAAAATACTATGTGGAGTGCAATGACACAGTAATTGCTACTCATCCAGCAGTTTGTTTCTGTATGTATTTTTTTTGTATTTTTGACATATGGAGCAAACAATTACTACTCCCTTTTCTTTTCATTTGCAGTTTCAGATTGACAATATACAGTATGACCTTTTGATTATTTCTGTTTCTATCAATTCCTCATTAAACATATTCAGATTTGTCTGATTAGTCGGGTTTATGGCGTAATTTTTTCTTAGAACATGGGCACATGAATTGCAGACAGCTTGATTGGGGGAACTTTTCATGCCATTTATGTTCACCTATTGCACAGCCCACAGTGAGCAAATTAGAGCATGTAGCCTGAGTGTTTCATACCTAAAATAACACTGTTACTGCCCTATTCTTTATTTGTTCTGATTTTTCAGTTTTGTAAATACTTTCTCATTAATATCTGACTACAGTACTTTACCATCCTTTACTTTAATGTTTTTAAAATACAATGCAGTAGTGAACACTGCTAATCTAATGAAGGTAGCAGCTGAAGACCTGTCTTAGGAATTGTAAGCAAAATCTGCACCCCAAAGCTAACAGTCTCTGTAAATATCTGATAGACAATTTCTCTGCCTTTATCTCAAGATTGGCACAAGCATATTTGAAGGAAACTGCCCATTTTTATACAGAATAGTTCTATGGATAATAAATATTGCTCATGCCCAGCACTGGATGTCTAACAGGCACAAATCTTGGGCAGGACACATTTTGCTTATCATCCTTATCCAATTAATAGGACTTTTTCAACCAAATGTGAACTGGACATTGACAATTTCACAGATTTCTGAGTTAAATAACCTTATATCTTAAATATTCCAGACCATATGGAGTTAGTCTTCTAAGCAGTGACTACAGTTGTGAAAAAGAAGGACTCAGTTTGTTGCGAATTATACAAAAATTGAAGCTGTCGGCTTTTATCTAACTTTTGACGGCCATCTGTTATGGTTTCCATTGCCGTTTTCTCAGTATTGCTAGAATATTTTTCCTTAATAGCACCACTATTAAGTTTCATGTTCACTTTTGTCCTTTTCTTCTGTTGAAAGAGAATACTGCAGTGTTATAAGGGCTGAATAACACCACTGCACTGGGCTGTGAGATAAGCTCAGTTGAACTGTTTAATGCTAATGCTTTTTTTTTTTTTTGCATACGTTCCCTTATGTAATGTAAAAATTGGGCCTGACTGAACTGAAACTGTTAAAGATGCATGACTTAATCCTGAGAATCATTTCAATTTCTGTGTTGCCACTGGATTGGCAGGTGTCTTTAAAGTGTTTTGTATATTTTAATACTTACTGATTAATAAAATGCAGCATCTCAACATAAGTTTACTATTCTATTTGTACTCTATTTTTGGAAATGGGAAGTTTCATCCTGCAGTGAGGGGTCAGACAGCCGTTTGTATTCTAAGTCGTCAAATGTCCTTGGCCGTAAGAGAAAATGGTTGGGATCCGATTGCCCCTCTCTTTAATAAAAGTACATTTATCCATGGGCTCTTCACTTCTGCAACTCCGGCAGGAGGTGCGATTGTTCTCTCCTGTGTGTAATAGCGAGTGTAGGTTTGAAACATCGTGTGATGGAACTGACAAAACACAAGTACTTATTTCGCCCTGGAGCAGAACTGTGTATTTTGTGTCATACAGTATGTTATACCTCACAATTAATCATTATGCAGAAATGTCATATCATGGGCCAGCGTAAACCACTGACCTATACAACTGGTGACACAGCCATGTTCTGGAGTTTTGAGCTGAATCTGAAGTTCCGTTAGCATGACCGTAATCCCCCCTCCCTACACACACACACAGACAGACACAGTTTCACTTCTGCACTGTAGCACTGTCCTCTCTGCAAATGAATATGCTCAGCTTCTAATAATGTCAGAGCTTGTTTCAAAACCAAAAGCAAGTGGATGCACAGATGGGGGGAAACCTTACTGAACCTAAACTGAAATCCAGTACACAGTGCTAACTGCGAACCCTATTATCTTGGTGGCAGTAGTATTTAAAGTAGATGTTTTTTAAGACTTTCATGTATAAGGAAGTTACCACATTTTCGTTGGATTAATCCAAAAGGGCACTCCGTGTTCCAAAGGCTTGAGGGCCTGTCTGTTCCTGGGCTGTCTGTCAGCAGGCAGGCATCAGGCTTTGGTCACAAACACAAACTGTGTCTAGTTAAATAGGCCAAAAAATATTAAACATGGCAAACATCTTCATGTTCTTTTTGATATTTAAAAAGTTTCATACATTACATCTTGTACAGTATATTCACAAAAACGTTCTCCATTTACTTTTTGGAAGCATGATTTATTGTAATTTCTTCATTCTTGGACAGAACAGTCTTCCCCTTTAAAAAAATCAGCCCTTCTGCAAGTGTTTCTAAATCATTTGAACAGATGAAGGCAATATGAATCATTTTTACGAATCAAAAGGGAAGGTATAGTTTATTGCGTCTATTACAGGTACTTAAAATTAATTTGCTTAAAATGGGGGAACTGCAAATAAACAATACTCGTGTGATAAGGATCAGTCCATCTGCTCCAGCTGTCAGGTGTTAAGGCATGCTGTGGTCTGTCAGAGCTGAGTGAGAGCCAGCGGCTCGCCTTCACAGTCAGAGTTTCAAGTCACTGAAGCCTGCCACAGGGGGTGGAGCTGGTGCTTTTTTCTCTGTCTTTTCCCCTCGCGCTTGCACGGCTACCCTGCTTTGAGGCACCAGGGCAAAAAACTTGAATCTTTCTCCCATCTTCTCGGGGTTCATGATCATGTCAAATCCATGCAGCAGCTGTGTCCTCGAGGCTGTGTCCGTACAACTTCGCAGCAAAACCTGGTAAGGAGAGGAGCACAGCATGGTGTAACTACAAGTATGCAAAATGCACAGTGGACGAGCCAGGGTTTCTTAGGGGCAAAACAACAACTAAGGATGTATGATGTATAGATATACCATCTTGAGTGTTACCGTAAGCGGTGAAGGTACCTGACGAAACTGTTTAAAATAGGTTTAAAATTAAAGTTTTAAAACACGAATGGCAGGAAAAACACGCATGAAGCTGAGGCATAGCCGTCAATGTCCCAGTATAAATTTCTACATCCCCCCTCTAGTTGAAATGGTTTCATGGAACAGAAGAAAAAAAATCTAAATGCTGTGTTTTCAGACAGACCATTTCAAACCAACGGCGTCGTCCTCAGGCCTTTCATAGCTTTGTATGTACACATTTGCACAGCACTTAATTTGCTGTGCTTTCACAAGACTTTAGAAATGTAGAATACAGAGAGGAGGGTGAAAGTGTATAAAAAGCTTCACCTCATATCAATGGAAAAGAGCCTGCTAGCCAGGTGTTTATGCTACAGCTTCCCTGCTCTCTTTATCAAGCAGCATTTACTGAAGAAAGGGTCATGTCTGAAACCCCACACACACATTGAGCACATTTTTTCTGTGCAAAATCCAAATGTCTCCTCTTCCGTCAGTGACTTCCTTCAAAGGCAGTGCTGCTCTTTGCTTAATTTAAGTGAAACTTTCAAATAAACTTAAAGCTCGATGTTTTGCGACAGGTAAAACTAGTTACAACCAGTCTGACCTACATTTTCTTTCCACGGCTAATACATATACCCACCTGTAGCCGCACATCAATGCCCATGTTTTTCAAAAACTGCAGCTGTGTGACTGGACCAGAACAGGCCACGCTGTCTCCCGCCATTCTCCTGAGATACCTGAAGTCCACGTCCGCTGTCAGGTCCGCCGTGCCTGGCGCCATTAAAACATCATGGAGCTTGTGGCCATGGAAACCCTGCGCCAACAGCAGGAATACTGTAGCAGTTATTCACAAGAACAGTATGACAGGAACGTCTCTTGAAATAAAAGTGAAAGCAGAGCTGAGCTTATATGTTACAGGAATGTTAATTAAAAATAAGATGCTTAAGGTACGTGTGCTGTCTTGTGTTAACAGTTTGTGTAGTAATGTAAAAGACTGGTGAAACACGAGTCTCTTAGTCATTTGTTTGAGCTTTTAAGATATTTCTTCAAAAATATTCTAGAACGCCTACTGGTACCAAAGGCCGCCTACTGATTTTACATCTGTCACTGAGGTCTTACAGATAAGGGGTCAAAAAGGATGACTGCACATCCCTACGACAGGTCACCACTTACTGCCACATAGTTAATATCGCCGCCTGCTGTAAGGACAGGAAGCCCACTGTGACATTTCAAGAGCTTCCTGTGTCTTCTGACCCACATACCACTTCAGTAAGACATGCAACTCTGTGACACCCATAATTCACATTTAACAAACACTTGTATTTGGCTATATGATTAAACCATTTAAATGTTAAATTTCCAGCTATGACTGATCTTACTCCAAAATGTTATTCTGAACAGCTGACTTGATGTAATTTACGGCGATTGATTGAAGAGAATGGCTTCTCCCTATAGCTTAAAAACATGCTTCAGTGTCCAGGGAAAGTAGGACCAACTCCCATCATCCCTGTTTCTCCTTCCCCCAACGAGGTGAAGCACCATCCTCTTATCAAATAAAAAACCGAATCCTGAATTGCACCGATCAGACCATAAATCAAAACACATGAATTGTTACAAACAGGGGAACACCCATCTACTACATCTCATTTGATAATTGGTATCTCATTGATCCAAGGTACTCATCCATCTTCTTCATGAAAGATCCAAGAAGAACTGTTTGGACCACATGGGTGAATACCTTGTTTCAGACTCGGAGCCCTCTGTGACAAGAAACATGCTTCTCAGTGAAACAGAATTGCATTATTGTGTATTATACAATGCACCTCACACGCAGAAATGACTGAAATGTGCATTAAAGAAAAAAAGAAAAGAAATGTGATCCATCATAAATAATATTTCATTTAGGAAACTGTGCACAATTACAGTCACCATGTTATAGAAAAGATATTGCTGCTCTACCACCAGTACAGTAAACTCAGCAAGCAGATTGTATTCCAGGGCATAAAGGAATGTTCTACACCGTCAGACGGAAAGAACTGAACCTTCGTCGAAACCCTTAAAGGCTCTGACCAAGTTAACACAGCGCAGTCCTTCAGAATGAACCAGAGAGCACCCGTGGAAACAATGTGGAAGAGCATTTGAACCGGAGAGAAGGAGACACTTCTTTACCCATACCCATACGCTGGCTTCCTTCGGGAAATGGCTGGATGAGTTTCCCCTCTTGTGTGTAAGTGTGTATGTGGGTCCTAATGCCGCAGTATAGTGACGGGGACACTATACCGTAAAAAAGAAAAGACCCCGTACTTCGGATGAGACGTAGAAACGACTCTCTGTGGTCATTAAAAAACCCAGGGTGTGTCTCGAAAAGAGTAGGGGTGTTACCCCAGCGTCCTGGCCAGATTGCCCCCTGGCCTTTACCAATCATGGCCTCCTAATAATCCCCATCTCTGAACTGGCTTCATCCCTCTGCTCTCCTCTCCACTGAGAGCTGGTGTGTGGGGAGCGTACTGGTGCACTATGGCTGCTGTCACATCATCCATCATCCCCATTATCTGTGAAGCACTTTGAGTAAATTGCCCAGAAAGGCGCTATATAAGTGCAAGCAATTATTCTTATTCTTATTAAGTGAATCGGTAGCCATGGAGGACCCTGTCAACACTCCAGGCACTGACAAACAGAACGACAAGCTGTCGGTCCAGCTGAGCTCCACGTCAGCCAGGCAGAAACGCTCACTCTGAACGTGTCGGTTTTGGTTCCATCGTGGCCGTAGTCGGCTATGAGGGCCGCTCCTCCATCCTGCAAGATCCGCCCGGCCAGCCTCTGAATAAGAGCCCCGGCCTCTGGACTAACCTCGACGTGGTCCCTCTTTTCATCCGCCTGAAGAGACGAGAGCAACACATTCACAAAGCCGCCGGAGCGAGCAGGAGGTAGTCCGAATGCTCCGGCGGTGGAGGTGGGAAGGCATCCACAGCTGAGATAATGCTTTTGCTACCAACTCCTTTGCTCCCTGCTCCCTCCCGAACAATACAACTGTACTGTGTTTTATACAGCCAGTGGGTTGGAGACGTTCTGAAGAAAATAGGATTAGGATTCTTAAGCTTGTTTGTTATACTGTTCAAAACAGGCCAGAGCAAGTACAGCTCTGTAGCAAGAGAAAAACATGGCTCCCATTTCTGTACGTACAGATATCCAGGACAGAGTAAAGATTAATTCTATGGAAAAATGTACTTATATTCCCCAGGATCCCTATGTGAGTCCTGTGAAGGAACGTCCCGATATTGGTCATTCTAGAGATACCTTACACACAGGAATGAGAAAAAGTTTGGGAACCCCCAGTATATGATAAAGGCAATTATAAATTCATACCATGCTTGATTGAAACTGCTCTTTTCTTAAATAACCAGAAAGTACTATAGCTACCAATTCAATGTTTTCTGAGAATTGAATATGCAGCAGAAAAAGCGCTTATGAATCAGTATATGTGAAATAATAAGCGAACTCCTAGTTCGATCAGCGCAATTAAGAGGGTAACTAACAAGGGTGGAGTTTGGGCAGCCCTATCCTATTTCATGGTTAGAAACGTCTTGCGTTTAGCTCTCACCCTACAAGTTAGTGGAAACATGTCAATCCATGATCAAAAGAGCTTTCAGAGGGCCTAACAAAAAGAAAAACTGATCTGTATCAGTCTGGAGAGGGTTATGAAACCATTTCTAAACATTGGGTGATCCATCCATCCATCCAAGACACTCTATAAGTAGAAAACATTCAAGACCATGGTGACTCTACACAGGACCAGCTGTCCTGACACAGTCTCCCCAAGAGCAACAGAAAATCATCCATCAAATCACAAGGAACATCTACAAAAGAAACATCTGTGGCTCAACCATCAGGAAATGTGTTCTCTCTAAAAAGAATGTTGCTGTCTGTTTCAATTTCAACAAAGTGCATTTGGACGATCCACAAGACTGCTGGAAGGATGTTCTCTGGACAGATGAGTAAAAATGAGAACCTGACCAACACAACCCAGAAGAGCCTCTGAACAGAAGCAAGCTCTGATTTAGGAATGGCAAGTCAATTTTTCTGAATATACAGTATATACCATGTCCTTAATTTTTAAACAGCATTAAGTTAAATAAAAAAATCTAAATACTGCCTCTTGCCTTTCAGGGCTTGAACAGCTTAGATCCCAGCTACATGAATGAACTGTTAATCTTGTTTACGCCTCCAAACTAGCTGTCTTCAGCCTTCTTTCAGTTCCCGGTAAGAAGGCTCTGAACACTGGGAGTCTGTGCTTTCTGCTCTGTGGCTCCAAGACCATGACCTCCCAGCCCAGATTTTGGAAGTCTGTAATCACTTTCAAATCCCATGTTACAACTCAGTTTTATTCTCTGGGTTTTAATTCTGTATCCTAAAAATGTAAGAAAGGTTGCAAATGAGAGGAGACCTTTCAGCCCATCCAGGATGTGACCCAGTTAGCAGATGATTAATGTTGGGGTCTTATCTTTTATCTACTACAGTAACTACAAAACAAGCTAGATGCTTGATCCATCCAGCCATTTTCTAACCACTTTATCCACAACAGGGCTGTGAGGGAGCTGGAGCCTATCCTGGCAAGCAAGGGGTGCAAGACAGGGTACACCCTGGATGGGATGCCAGATTAACACAGTGCAGACACACACACACACACACTCGCACGCACACACACACTGTCTTTAGCGTGTGGAAACCCACATGTACATGGGGAGAACATACAAACTTCACACAGATAGCACCCCAGGTCCACAATTGTACCCACGGCCCCAGTGCTGTAGTGCTCACCACTGTGCCACTGAACCACTCTAGATGTCCGATGTCTCTTGTGTTTGACTTATTGTAAAATGGCATGAGATGATGTGCCATTAAACAAGCTATATAAAACAAAGATTAGAGCTACATAAATACACCTTCACTACCATTAACACATGCTGGTATGTTGTTTTAGCTGGTCAATATGTATTTCTGTTTTGAGATGTCACACCTTAATCCTGTGTATGTTACATAAGGTACTGACACCGCCTTATTGCATACAGTCTAATAATAACATAGTCAGCTGTAATTTTCGGCTCTTGATTTCAGATCTGTAATTAATTCCAGCCACAGTATACAATATGCTAAAAGTAAATTATATCTTTAATTTGGGTCTTGTATTTTTATTTGTCCTTATTTTCTTTCACACGCGTCAACCATACATCCATCTGTTGAAGCTGAAAACTAACTTGCTTTTACAGTACATCACAATTATCTGACAAAGGTCCCTAATATGCTGTAAAAATACAATTTTAGTGTTTTATTCAAGCTCTTTTATTTACAAGATCATTAATCGCTGCAAGTACATTTTGCCAGCATTGGGGGTCTTTGAAGGAAAATCCTTAGCAAGGAACGGTGTTCAATAATCATCACACATCTGCTCTCCTTTTTAAAAAATATTTTATAGGTAGAAAATTGCTATCTGTCTCTCGAGCAATCACCACAGCTAAAGGACCTGGCAAGCCTTCAAAAAAGATTTTATAGACATTTGTAATAATAAAAATGCCCTTCTAAAAAGTTAAAGTCCCAGCTAGACAAAGAGCCTGTGAAACTTGAGAGCCATTGGCTTTAGTTGTGGTCTGAAGCCAAGATTTATAACCGTGCTCAGAACCTACATATGATGTAAGGCTTGGAATGACATTAAAAGTTTTTTCTAGGCATCTCAAAAAGGCACAGATCAAACAGGTCTATAACATATATACTGCATCAATGTGTGTAATGAAATACAGATGGATTAGTGAAACATTAAGAAAGTACAGTTTTATTATATTTACTTTGCTCACAATGCAGAGCATGCTGTTCTTATCAAGGTATCGTAAGGATTTTTATCCTCACATATCTGTCTGAAGAATTTATTCTGCCACTTCTAAGACACTGGGTGAATGGATTCACCACTGGCACTGGCCACTGGCACTGAGACCCTGCCATGAAATTAATGGTATGCCAATATGGTACAGGGCGGAGTGGTGGCTCTGTGGCTAAGGATTTGCACCTGTGGCTGGAAGGTTGCCGGTTCAAATCCTGCGGCTGGCAGAGGAATCCTACTCTGTTGGGCCCCTGAGCAAGGCCCTTAACCCCAACTGCTCCAGGGCCGCCGTATAAATGGCTGACCCTGCGCTCTGACCCCAAGCTTCTCTCTCCCTGTCTGTGTGTCTCATGGAGAGCAAGCTGGGGTATGTGAAAAGACAAATTCCTAATGCAAGAAACTGTATATGGCCAATTAAGTGATCTTATCTTATCTTAAAAGTGCAAATAAAAATGCGCTTTTGGAAAACCTGACTGTGACTCCATGATTTGAGACAAAAACGAATGCTTATCTAGCAAGTGCTCATTACAGATCCAGGCTTGATCAAAAATATGTAGATTGTTTTTGAAATGTGGACTGTAGTGCAACACAGAAGCATTAAGAATTATGTTTTACTTAAAACCTCAGATGTTTATTTAATTGATAATAATAAACTATAATTTTCAAGGGTGTTTTCACGTGTGGTATCACAGTGTGGTTTGTCAGCAGCTCGTTGTTACCCAAAAGACATTACATCAGCTCTGTCCATTATCGTACAGCTCCCCTCTCACAACTCGCTGCCTCAGGAAGGCTGGGAGTATTGCTAAGGACACCAGTCATCCTGGTTTCTCACTTTTCTCCCCCCTCCTGTCTGGTAAGAATTACAGGCGCATAAAGGCACGAACCTCCAGATACAGACAGTTTCTTTCAACAAACTGTCAGATTACTGAATTCTACTTCTACCACTGCCTCACACCCATGTCTTTATTTTGCTCGCCCTTTGTGCTGATTTTATTTAAGTTGTATGTTATTTTACTTTGTCGTTTTTGTGCTGTGTTGAAGTCTGGCGTTTCCTGAACGTCTTTATATCGGAGCACACATGCTTCACCGCACTTGTGCATGGGACAAACAAACTGAACGAAAGAACAATGATTATTAAAATGGAAAAGCTTGCTGAAAGGAGAGTTGTCCAGTTTGTCTTGAGTTTGGCCTCGCTTTCTGTGCTGATGTAAAGGTTTTGAGGTGCTTTCCTTAATTCCATTTTTATCCAGCTTATAATTGTGACACTCTGGTGCCCAGGTAGGTGGTGGGACAACTATACAGACTGGAAGTCCTGGAATAGACCTAATATAGGAGCAATGAAGAACAAAGCAGTACACAGAAGTGGGAGAGCTAATCACTAGATCCCTTCATTCTAGTCGAAGGGACCTCAACTAAGGTTTGGGAAAGAGGCTAGACTTTCATATGTGTTTAGCTATTTAAGTTTCCTTCTGTAAATTCTCCAGGCAAACTGTGTCTCTATTGTTCGTCTGGATGCATTCTGTTAGGGACCATTGGTTATCTCTTTTTTAATGTAATGTTAGAGGACAAGTTTAACTGCAGATGGCTATTTATCCTATTGGCTCTTATAAAGATTTATATCCACCTCTGAGTACAGGAGAATGGCCAGTGTTACGGATCTAGTGGAAGGAGCTGGGCTGTGATTTTGAGCTTTGAGAAATCACTCCTTTTGAAAACATTTTTGGTGTTTCGTGCTGTTTGTATGAACTTTTTTTTAATAAATATTTTTCTTTTAAGTTAATGCCTGTTCATTTCACCACCATCAAAATATCCAAAAAGAAGCCATGTGGCCTCACTCCCTATTTCCTGACTAGTGGGGACAATTATATTATTTCACTTTTAGAAACCGCATGTACTCAATGTTGTCTGCATTTACCATTAACCTGTACACTACTTCCAGTTCAATATGTGACCATCTCTATTACAAGAACCCCTCTTCATAACCGTATATACTCAAGTTTTCAAAGAATGACAAATGCTAAGAAATAGACAGGCAGAAAATTCATGCTGCAAAAACGTACTCTCTCATAAAAATATGAAAATATCATCGGGAAGGTACGTCACCTGCAGGAGAGTGGATGAAGCCAATGTAGGTGTTGGTGATAAAACAAACCGTAGCTTATTGGGAACCTGGGGCTCAATGTCAACCATCACCTCTCTCCAGCCCTGCTCTGTTCTCTGTTAAAATGAAAACATAATTACTTTAATTGAGAAATCGGAAGAAAAAAACTCAAATGTCACCCCCCGATTTGAGCAAACTTTCAAATTCTCACGCGACGAGGACAACATTTCCTTAGCAAAGACTTCATCTTCTAAAGTTTATGTTAGGCCAGACTGCTAAACAGAGCCTAAAAACACTGGCAAACAAGCACCATAACAGCTGTACCTGGAATTTGTGTATCGGCAAGGCATCAAAGAACTCATGGGCAAGGAAGATGCTGAAGCCTAAATCAGGAAAAAAACCATTTCATTAGGTGGCCACAAAGGCAGACATATTTATTCAGAAAATATGTTAATAGCTGTAACTTCATACTTTAGGACTGGAAAGAAGAACGACGTTACCTTTCGGGACGTCATCTAAACCCCTGTACCAGAACACGGGCAGGCCTGTGTCGGTGGTCCCCTGGCAGTAGGTGGGTTCGTTCTCACTGCCCGCAGCTTCGCTCCGGCCCCCGGTGAGACGCTGCGCCTGCACCTCGCTCAGCTTGGGGCTCACCTCCACCAGGTGAATGGACACCCTGGACCCGGCCAGCACTGACCTCAGCTGGCCGAACACCTGGAGCACAGGAAACTGGCTCAGATCGCAAGCCAGCAGCAGGAAGTGGAAGACTTCCCCCAGACACCTGGGAATCATCTGTTTCTGAACAGGATCCCGGCTCCCTACCAGCCGTCACACTCCGCTTCCAGCAGCGGTACAGCCGCAGGCCAAACGGCATCGTGTGAAGTATAAGAGCTTAAGAAATCTCTTAAGCTCTTATACTTGGAGCGCAATCCATTTTTAGTGTTGCCGATTTTTACCTTGTTGAGAAAATATTACAAGCGCCAGTCACTATCGTCTTAGCAAATCCATGATGAGTCTAAAGTGGGAAAACACTGAGGACAGAGCAGAGGCTGCTGCTGGGGTCCTACACATCTTCTGGTTTGTCTTCCACTGGAGCACTTAGTTACCTAACTGAACCCTTAATCAGACCACCACTGAAGCACTGAAGAGTTATTCTGGTAAAATAAGACTTGAAGGGGTGTCACATGATGGAAACAATTGTAGTACAGCAATGTACACATGTATGCAAAAGTTTGGGCGCCCTGGGTCAAACTGCAAGCTTTACTTTTCTCTATGTGAAAGAAGTCTACATAACCTCTATTTAAACATTAGATTTTTCTGCACATTAAATCAATATAACCATTAAACGCACAATTGCATTTCATGTTTTCCCATTGTATAAGATAAGATCACTTTATTGGCTATATAAAATTTCTTGTAATAGGAATTTGTCTTTTCGCATTCCCCAGCTTTGTCTCCATGAGACACACAGACAGGGAGAGAAGCTTGGGGTCAGAGCGAAGGGTCAGCCATTTATACAGCACCCCTGGAGCAGCTGGGGTTAAGGGCCTTGCTCTGCCTTCCAGCCACAGGCGCAGATCCTTAGCCACAGATCCGCCCCACTTATTCTGCTCCAAAGACTAATAGGATGGGCAACTTGTCTCCTGTTTCCTAGTAACAGGCAACTAGCCAGCAAGACAGTGACAGAAAGAGAGTTGAGATTGTTCGTATCCTTGCCTCTTTAATGAGGATTTTAAACGCTTACTCCTCTCATATTAACACTAAGTGAAAAAAATAAATACAAAAGCGGTTAAGCATTTCTTGAAAGTTTGTCTGGGGTCAATTACCGTCAATGCTACATGAAATTCCACACCCAGTGAGCTCCTTCTCAGACAGAACAGCATCGTGGATTAAAACACCACACTTGTCTTCTGTTGTTTCATGATTCCATCTATTTTCTGAGCAGCGCTATTACCATTTAAACACCAGTGCACTTTTTTTCATTTGTATCAATGTGTATCTTTGCACTCACTATTGTAAATCAAGTGCAAGTGTAACATGGCCCATTATCTCTTTGGAGCTCGATAGGTCTTCCAAATCTAATGGGTCATATGACCTGACATGCAGGATAGTTAGTTTGCCCCATGTGATCATTTGTGGGCTAGAAGAATTGGACCTTCTCAGTCTTGAACAGAAAAGACTATGAGGGTACCTGGTACAAGTCTTTAAAATCCTCAAGGACACTGACAAAGTCAACTTCTTCAAAACGAACTGTTAAACACAAACCAGAGGGCACAGGTGGAAACTATGTGTAAGTGTATTTAAAATCAAGAAAAGGAAACATTTCTTTTTCACAGGTTGTGGGCATATGAAACAAGCTAACTGGCCCTGCTGTTGAAGCCAAAACTCTTGATGTCTTTCAGGATATGGCCGAGATCTTTGGATCTATTAACTACCAACTACCAAATAGGCCAAATGGCTTCCTCTTGTTTGTAACTGTCCTTATGTTCTTACCCCAGATTTAGGGGTATGCATATATTGTACATCTGTCATCTCTGTTTCTCTGTGTCTCAGAGATTTTACACCCAGGTGAACAGGAGCTCACAGGCCACGGTTTCCTCAGTAAACAGGTGCATTCCCATGAGGAGCCACAGTCCTACTGGAGCTTGTTGGGGTCTGCTTGTGCTCAACCCAACGAGACCACACTACGTAGACTCCGCTTTGCCACTGATCTAATGCTCTGTCATTGAGGTGCTTCAAGACCATGGAAGTGCACTTAGCAGTACTGGCCCGCATCACCAAAGTATACTCTGTCTGAATCTGCAGGAAAGACCCCTAGTCTGTCCTGAATCTGATCTGCCTTTCAGCAACCGGTCTCCTGCCCAGCGCTAGACCAGTGGCTCAGATCTCTTGGCCAGTCTTCCAAAAGGCAGCGCAGCCTCCCTGTCTCTTTCTGCCTGAAGGCTGAGCTTGCTTCCAGTCGTGTCCAGATCCCACTCGTCATTTCCCTCCCTCATTCTCTGTCCTGCCATCTACGTCCGTCCTCCACCCCTTCGGCTCTCTTTCACAAGCTTCCGAAAAACACCCGAGCCCCATCGGACTCTAGCAGACACGGCTGTCTCTTTCAGCAGGCCACTTCATGACAGTACAAATACAAGCCTTCAATGCTGGCAAATGCACTGATGCCCAATTTAAGCAGTCATGTCTTCAAAGCTAACTGTAAAATACTCTGGATTATCATGTTCGGGATTAGCAATGCCCAAGTCAAGACGGATTTAGACCAGTGTGTTAAAAAAGGGTCTTCAAACACAGAGGATTGTACATTGACCCCCTTTTGTCACATTATTTTGCCCATTCAGAGCATTACAGTCACTGTTAATGTTTTGTTAGGCATGATATATTCTAAGTATTTTATAATTTGATGATTTTTGTTCTCGGGAAATATCGCAATAATGCAATTTTTTACTAGATGTTTTAAAAGAGCATATTAAAATTTATGTTCTGTGTCTGGTTCCCCGGCAGCTTTCATGTACAACCCAGGGCGGACAGGTCAGACGAGGATCAGGTTGGAACTGGAAGTTTTTAATGCTGCTGGCCACAAACCACACCCTTTAAAACAGCAGCTCTTGTTATCATTTTGGGTAGATGAAAGGAGTTACAAATTCACAGCTATGGTTAAAGAACGGGCCCATGTGTTGTCATAAAGGTGAATAAATGACTACAGTTTAAAAAAAAAGAAAATGTACAGTTGATGTAAAAGCAGAGCTAATGCAGGGAAACAGCTCCCTCTACCGATTTTATGCTAAACTGCAAAAAAGCTCCTTGGTAACCATAACACACTCCCTGGGAAGTTCCAGAGACATGTAGGGTATTGTACATGACGAAAATGCTATATAATTCATATATTGCTGTTTTTGTTTTATCATACCTCAGATGTTTAAGTGGTACTCATCTAAATACAGGGAGTGTATCTGTCTCCTCTGCTGCTATTCTCTATCACGTGAGAAGCATCTGATCCTACACACTGGCCATGATGTAGACTCACCCGCAGGATATCGCTGGCCAGGGAACCTCTTCCAGGACCAAACTCCACCAGTCGGAATTCCTTCGGTTTTCCCGCAGCCATCCACTCACTAATGCACCAGATTCCCAGCAGCTGCAGAAGGAAGGCCATGGAGAAAACGGGACAGAGCCAGTCAGCGGAGCGCTCTCTTCCTTGTCACAAAGACTCTCTCCCCTGTAAAGCCGCAGCGTATCTGAATGAAACTGTACGTCGATGACCACTGTGGACACCATTTCTTTTTGTAAAACAAGCCCACTGCCTGTGCAAGAGTCGAAAGAGGCCTAACATTCACCGGAGAGGACTGGAGACGCAATCCTTTGGGATCTCACTTCCCTGTTAACCACTTTATCCAATACAGGCTTGCAGTGGAGCCGACTGCCCGTCTCGGGCAGCACTGGGCATATAAGTACCTTGCAGTCCCTCGCAGAATCAGACACAGGTCCATCGCAGGGCACACAGAGACACGTGCACACCAGTGTGTTTTTGGACCGTGGGAGGAAGCAGGAGCCCCCAGAGCACGCAAACTCTATGCAAACAGAGCCCTAGGAACTGAACCCAGATCCCAGCCCTGGATGTGTCACGTTGAGGAAAATTCTATGTAGATACTGGGACAGTACCTCCCCAAAGAGCTGGCTGATTTCAGGCGATGTTACAAAGTCTCCTTCGGGTCCTAACATATCATTACGCACATAGTAACCCTGTAAAGAAAGAAAACAAAGTGTTAAGACAGGTCACTGTTTTTTAATGTTAAATTGAATATTAAACGTTCTTTCTATTTAACATTCTCAGGACAAATTAATTTATTAAAAGAGGCATCTGACAGCATTAAAAAAAGAACAAAACAATACTAACCAAAAGGAATGGATTTGTTAACCAAAGGATGTAGGCATAAGAAGCCCAGCCAAAGATTAGCTTTAAAAGCACTATTAAAAATATATCCAAAGACAATAAATTAATTCTGAACTATTTCTAACTAGTCTTAGATGTGCATTAATGTGTTGAACATGAACTCTTTCATACCGAAACTGGATTAGTTAAAACTTCTCGCATGTACTCAGCTACTGAAATAGGGCCAGTTGACTGGATTTTGGATGTGAGATGTTTTAGCATCGGAGTGCTGGGCAGGAGTTCCTCTTGTGGAGTATTCGAGTAAGCTCTGGACTGGGAAACGATCCATTTTCCTGGAGCAAAAGCAAAGTAATGAGAGATGTGAGATGTTTTAGCATTGGAGTGCTGGCCAGGAGTTCTTCTTGGGGAGTATTCGAGTAAGCTCTGGACTGAGAAATTATCAATTTTTCTGGAGCAAAAACAAAGCAATGAGAAATCTAACTACAGCACATTAAAATAGTCCATTACACCTCTGTCTCATTTTCTTTGACTCTTTATTGCTGTTACTGTTTCCCCAATTTGCCTAGAAAATACAGATGTGTCCAGGTGACAAGTGAAACTCTCCCTGCCCCTGCCAGGGTTCAGTCCCTGTCCCATGTCCCGAACAGTGCTGATCCCTAGACAGCAGACGACCCTACCACACGATGACACCTCATTCTCCTCCACGGGATAATTCAGCACAACAGCAGAGACTAGGGTGGCTCTGGTCTGCCCCTGCTCAGTCCCAGCCACCAGAGACCCCAGAGCCACACAGAACCACGCAACAGCCAGAGAAGAACTGCTCTATTCCACAATACCCTGCTGCAGCAGAGTTTCACCCTGTCCAGATTCCAGAGGGGGGTGACGTCACTTCTGTAACTGGCTCAGCGCACGAGCCCTGTTACATCAGCACAAACACCGAAGTCTCTTTAAAAAATAGACTCGTCAGGCTCATCAAGCATTTCCCATTTAGTGTTTGTAGTTGATATTTTTTCCCCACTATATTCATGCAAAAAACCTGTGCTTCTCTGCATGTGTTTGCCCAGTCAAGAAATAAATTTAAATCTTTTGGAATTTAATTTGTTGTTTCGACAGTGTATGCTCATCTTCCTTTTTTACTACCATCTGCAAACTTGACGGGTGTACTAACCACCAGAATCCAGATCATTGACATAAACTAGGAAGATCAGTTGTCATAGTACAGACCCCTGTGTTACTCCACTTATTAGAGCAAACCAAAGTCAGCATTTACTCATCTGTCCTCTGTGGTTTCTATCCATTAACCTATTCTCAGTCTCTCTACATGCCTACTCTCTGTGACTTGAGAATTCACCCCTTATTAAAACCTTTCTCTAAGGCCTTCAGAAAATCGAGGTACACAAATAGTTTATGTATTGTGTAGTGTAGACTCAAGTATAGGAGTTGCTTTTTCAAACAACTCTTGTCTAGTTAATTTTCTCAGACCGGCGCTCTTCCTACGGCGCCAACGAGGTCAGTCGCTGCACTGGGTTAAGTCACTCGCTCAAGGGTCCAGCGGCACTGCCACCGGGATTCGCGCAGGGCTTTGACTGCCTCACCGGTGAAGTGGAAAGAGAGACTGTGAGGGGAGAATGTGAGGAGAAACAGACGCCTCCAGCACACAGCTGCTTAAACCGCTCGCTTAAACACACCCACGCCTGCCAGCAAAACATGAAGAGCTGTCGAACCTGTGCTCATGAAGGAGTTAATAATAATAATAATAATAATAATAATAATAATAATAATAATAATAATAATTGCTTACACTTATATAGCGCTTTTCTGGACACTCCACTCAAAGCGCTTTACAGGTAATGGGGACTCCCCTCCACCACCACCAATGTGCAGCATCCATATCTTTATTTAATTCTCAAAAATCGTTTAATTGTAATGCCTTGGAAATAACATCAGTCACAAATTAAACCTCAATACGACAGTGGTTAATTCTACATATCATGCTTTCCCAGCTCGTTTTTCATTTTCTCTTACCTAAGCATCTCGTCGCACTGAGTTGCTTGAAAGCTCTGTGTAAGTGCTTTAATTGCATTAATATTTTCATGGTTTTACGCAGTACTGTGTAAATACTTCAGGACACTATTCACGTTACTGTTGAAAACAGCACCTTACTACCTTATAATAACATGCTCGTATCGTAAAGAGCTGGCTGGGGCACACCACGTGATCACATGATGCGTTTACCTTTCAACTTTGAACCCGTGCGTAGCAGTCCGTCCACCAGGTCCTGTTTGATCAAGAAAAATTAAAGCATAATTAAAAATAAGACTGAGAAAGAAACATAAATATCCATATCAGATATATATATATTCATTTCGTTTTTATTTTCATTATTTATCCCACTTTAATGTCTTCTGATTAGATGGGTTTTATTTTCTTCTGTGTAAATTGATATTTCCCTTCTGTGGCCTAGGGTGTTTCTCTAAGGTGTCCATGCTCTGAAAACCAGCATGGTTCGAAAACGGCAGGGAGAGTTAGAAACATTTCAAGAAAATCTGGATGACGATGAACCTGCAAAAGATGAAGATGAAGATGAGGGAGAAGGAGAGTCATGCACGGAAGGGGATCAGGGAAATTCTAAAGATGAATTTACCTTGGAAGACGTTTTACGTCTGGGGGGGACTAAGGTATGTTGCTCTGCGTGGCGTTGATGGGATTTGAACAAGCGTGCCTCGGGAACTTTAGAAAATTAATTGTTACGTTGAATAATGATTTATTATGATTATAATGATTTATTATAATTCAGCACGTTCGAAAAAGGAGTATGTCTGTGGTCGTTTCGCTGCTTTAAAAGTCCGACTTTTTAACGAATGTTTCGAGTTTGCAATGTTGCTCGAATTGCAGTGCACTAAACAACTTTTTCCCCGTGTTGATTTGCGTAATTTTATAAAGCCCTTTGTCTGATGGTGTTTTGTGTACAAAATGCGTGATATTGTGATTTTTCCTCTTTTAATTATCGTACTTTCAGACATCCATAGAAAACAAAAATCTGCATTTATTACAACATAGCTGTGACCCATTCTTGACTCCAGCGTTACAAATAAGGATTCTCCCACAGTTTAGAACACTAAAAGGCTTTCACAAAGAATTTAGTATGTTGTGAATATTTTCCACTTTGATTTCTGTGACAGTGACTGAACTGAAAACAATCTTATGTTCTAAGTCCTAACCTCAGTTGTGATTTCTTCCTCTACAAACTGATGACAGACTCTACATATGGAAGGTGCCTGTAGATACGCGAATAATGATTGGCTGAGCTTTCTCAGGACTGCATTGTAGTCTGTACATTAAGAGGTGGATGCCATTGATGATGATCCTGGAGACAAATGGCAGCAGATGAACTAGTGCACCTCCTTGTCCCCTGACAGAGGACGGTGAACTGCAGTGCGTGTTGCACTGTGTGGTGCTTGAACCCGTGAATCTCGTCATGCGTTTTCCCCTTTGCTCTCTGCAGGCAGACTATGCCATGCTCGTGTCCGTAGACGAGTCCATCGAGCTGACGGATGGAGGAAAGAAAGGGGCCATCGACGACCTCAAGGATGGCGAGCTGGAAGCTTTCATCAACAAGCTGGGGATCCGCTCCCACTCGGAGTCCTGGCACATCGTGCACGACGAGCCCCAGGAGCAGGGCAGGAAGGACACCGGCCAGAAGAAGGAGGGCAAAAAGGCGGGAGCAGAAAAGGGGAAGGCAGAAAAGAAAAGTAAGGACCAGGGGACCGAGCAGAATGAAAAGCCCAGCAAGAGCAAAAAGACTCTTACTGCGGACAGCACAGGGAAGAAGACGAAGCCAAAAATCAACGTGTTTGAGTTTCAGCCGAGGCAGGTGCTGTTGATCAAGCCTGGTGGCAAGTGGTACGACCTGGACTATAGTAACGAATTCACTTCCCAGCCACAGGACGGAGCGCTGGTCTCCCAGTACAAAGCCCTGGCCCAGAAGCTGTTCGAAGCCGAGACGGAGCTGTACAAAAGCAAAAAGAACGTGCAGAAAGGTGCCAGCTCCACCTGGATGAAGACCATCGTCTCCACTGGCACGCTGGTGGATAGGATGGCAGCGATGACCGTTCTCATTCAGGACGCTCCGGTCCATTGCCTGCAGTTTGTGGAGACGCTGGTCAGCCTGATCAAGAAGAAGGGCAGCCGGAGGCAGAGCCTAATGGCCCTGGACACTTTCCGAGAGCTCCTGTTGTCAGACCTGCTCCCAGAGCACCGCAAGCTGCAGGCCTTCTCCCAGCACCCTTTCGACAAAGTCGAGGAGCTGTCCAGCGGAAACAGGGACGCCCGGGACCGCCGCCTCATCCTCTGGTACTTCGAGCACCACCTGAAGCACCAGGTAGCGGAGTTTGTCGTGGCCCTGGACGGTCTGGCGCACGACACTGTTATGGCAACCAAAGCCCGGGCCTTGACAACCGCTCACGAGCTGCTGTGTTCCAGACCCGAGCAGGAGAAGGCCCTCCTCAACCAAGTTGTGAACAAGCTGGGAGATCCCGAATACAAAACAGCCGCCAAGGCCTCCTACCTGTTGGAGACTTTGCTACGCAAGCATCCAAACATGAAGACGGTGGTGTGCGGTGAAGTGGAGAGGCTGATGTTCAGGCCCAACATCAGTCTCAAGGCACAGTACTACTCCGTCTGTTTCCTCAACCAGATCTTGCTGAGCCATGAAGAAAGCAATCTGGCCAACAAGCTGATCAGTATCTACTTCTCTTTCTTCCGGGCCTGCATCAAGAAGAAAGACATTGAGTCCAAAATGCTGAGCGCCCTGCTGTCTGGCGTGAATCGGGCCTACCCTTATTCCGAGGCAGGAGACGAGAAAATAAAGGAGCAGCTGGACACTCTCTTTAAAGTGGTGCATTTAGTCAAATTTAACACCGCTGTCCAGGCTTTAATGCTTCTGTTTCAAGTAATGGATTCACAGCAGACCATCTCCGATCGATACTACGTTGCGCTCTACAAGTAAGCCACGGTTTAAATGTATTCTCCCAGTACGCATAAACATTTTTTCCTTCCTGATTACTGTATTTAAAAGGTCATTTCAGACCGTGAGAATTGTGTTTTAAGAGAGGAGATTCAGTGGTGGCTGTGAAACTATGCCCATTTTGATTAGCAGTGGCGTTAAGAGTAGTATTTGTACAGCTTATATCAAGGTATCAAGGAACAAGTAAAGGTTTATTCCACGCTGAAAAGAGGAGAAAAGAAACACATGTTTTTGGCTGTGGAGTCTTCTTCAGGTCTTCTTATCAATCTTATCAATACCAGTAAAACTAGAGAGTGTCATACTTTTACTGCAGTTTTACGTCTGTATTAAAAAAGAGGTAGAGCAGAGGTTTAGGTAGGGTTATAGTAATAGAGTTATAGTACATTTTTTCTAGTGGAATGCATTTGTTCTCGAGAGATTTGTTGCATCAGCTTTCTAAAGAAAGAGATATATAGTAAACTATTTTAATAAGAACTTGTATGAATGAGGGATTTGGTGTTGATTACATTAGTCATTGTTATTGGTTATAAACCAAAAGCATGGTTATGTATAGAGGACATTAGAAAACATTATTTTGGACAAGGGTTTATTTATGACGGGTGTTATTAATCTGTTGAAAGGCTGAAAAATTAAGTTTAAAATAAAACATTTTTCTCTTTTAGCTTAAGTATAATATAGAAATAAACCACTGTTTTGGTTTTTAGTTTTCCTCCTCCTCGTTGTGATGTCTGAATTTGAAATGCTGCGTTTGAAATGTTGTGTTGCAGGAAGTTACTGGACCCTGGCCTCTCGCAGTGTTCCAAGCAAGCCATGTTTCTGAACCTGCTCTATAAGTCCCTGAAGGCAGACATTGTACTGCGCAGAGTGAAGGCCTTTGTGAAGAGGCTCCTACAGGTCAGCTGTGAGCAGAGCCCCACTTTCATCTGTGGAGCCCTCTACCTCGTGTCGGAGGTCATGAAGGCCAAGCCGGGCCTGCGAATCCTGCTTCAGGAGAACGGGGTAAGCTCTTGGCATTGCTGTTTGGCCTGTCAGATCAGTTCAGATAACAGACCACAGTAAAACCTTGCTTTAACAGACTTCGGATTTAACAGTCCTAATAGGCTTAAGGGGAATGATGTCTGTAAAGATCCCCCAAACACCTGACCTTCCCTGCAATAACAATGAAATGTACAAATAATGAAACAAAATAAAAATAAATACTGAATAGGTTTAAGCTCAGGAATATCAACGGTGCCCCATAGGTTTACGACAGGTGTTGTTTGTGTTACATATGCTTTAGCAAATTGTATACAGTATATGTATCGTATATGAAATAAAGAGATTGTATATTTATTTTTAAAGGCACAGAATTGTTGATTGCAATTGTTAAAAAAGTAAAAGATCCAGTAAATATATACATATATGGTGTATATATAACATATAGTGATTATTTTTCTCTCATAATAGTGTTTTGGGACTTTAAAACCTTGTATGTAATTTAATGGACGTGTACTTTAACAGACACCTCTTTAGCCTGTTAAACTGAGGGATTACTGTACCTGCCATCATCAAAGGTAGTTATTGAAAATTGAATAATTAATATTTTTCTGTTGAATTCTTTAAAAAAGTGAAAAGACAGCCTTATTTTCTAACCACATATCTGGGAAGAATGAAAACTCTGAGCTCTGCTAAACCCCCATGACTGATCTTTGGTGTGCAGGAAGGCGAGGAAGAGAAGTTTGAGGACCTGGATGAGGATGATGATGACTCAGAGGAAAAGTTTACAGATGCTGATAAGGAAGAAGAAGGTGGACAAGGCCAGACACAGGCCGAGAACCCAGTGAGAACTGCCCCGTCCAAGCCAACGGCATCATGGGTACACCACCAGAACCTTGAAGGTGAAGCTTGTTCATGTCTCTCCCTCCCCTTGACCATACAGGAAACACCATCAGTGCGGACTGTATGAAACGAGAATTGTCACGACAACTGGTGATTGGCCTTCATTACAGTACAGCGGGCCTCTTATGAGATAGTTCAAGTAGGAAGCTGCGTCATCATGCGTAGGCTGCAAAGGAACAAGTAAAGGTTCATTCCATGCTGAAAAGAGAAGAAAAGAAACACAATGTTTCAGTTGGGGAGCCTTCACACACCTGAAAAGGGCTCCACAGATGAAGTGTCGTGTTTCTCGTTTTCTCTGTTCAGCCTGGAATAAATCTTTACTTGTTCCTCTTATGAGATAGAACAAGTTGGCTTTCTTGAGAACTCCAGTGTTTGTGAAACATCATGAAGTGTAATTATCACCAGTATTAACACCTTTGGACCACAGCTCATTCTTAAAAGGAGAGCACACTGTCCACCAGTGCAGCTGAAGACTAGCTCTTTCAGAAAAATGACGCATGATTGATTCCACTTAGGCGTACATTGCCGCTATTTTGTGCTCTTGTACAGCCTTGGCGTGCTAAAGTGTCGCCCCTTCCAGGCAATCCATTAAAACAGGGCAGCAACAACGTCCGTGGGCACTGTAGAGGATGATGCAGTGTTTGTGATATGCAGGGGCACAGGAGAGAAAACGGTGCATCCGATTGTGTTTGTAGTAGCGCTGACTCCTGCTGTCCTGCAGGTGGGAAGAATCTGGGAGCCTACGACCCCCTGCACAGGAACCCTCTGTACTGTGGGGCTGATGGCAGCACTCTGTGGGAGCTCGCCAGGGTAAGTCCAGGAGTCAGATGAGCATGATTATCCTTCGGGGGGCACGTGTTTCGCCACAAGAGAATATTGTCACCTTTACAGCTCCTGGAAATGACTAATCCTAAAAAGATTCATTATAAATGATTGATTAATCACTTATAAATGATTACTTAATCGTATAAAATTTACATGGCACGGGGGGGAAAAAAGCACTGTAATATATGGGAAAGTAAACGCAAGTTAACAATTTAAAAATTCTGTGTTTTGTGTATATTGTTTGTGTTGTACCAAGAGCTGGAGTGATATTACGCTTTTAAGCAGCTTTGATGGCTTCATACCAAGTTATTGTGGGTTTTTTTTTCAGCTCTCTTCACATTTCCACCCCTCAGTGGCCCTTTTTGCCAGCACGATCTTGCAGGTAAAGTCTGTCTCTCTGTAGGGCATGTAAATCCCGTTAAAGGAGAAAGTACAGAGAGAGAGGAAAAAGTTGTCAATATTTTTAATCTCCATGCAGACTTCCTGTAGATTTTACTTTAACTTGTGGAACCTACTGAGGCTTTCATCATTAGAATATGTTACAAAACAGCTTGCTGATCTCAGAGGTATGTTTGTTCTGGTAAATATTTTTCAATATGTATTTCGTGATTGGTAGAATTCTTCTTGAAAGCTTCAGTCCGTTATGAGGAAAGACAGGAAGTTGTCCCAAAAGGAAAATGCTTTGAAATGTGCCTGACGTTAGTCCTGCCCCAGTCGTGACCAATGTTGTTGCCGAATGTGTCACAACAGAGAAATGAACGAAAGACTCAAGCTGGGGTGGGTGCTTTTGTGAAGTTCAGGTCATAGGAGTGCTGTGACCGAACGTCGTCTTCATGAGTGTGGCTGTGTTCCTCCTGTCAGGGCGAGAGCATCGGTTACACCGGAGACCCTCTGCAGGACTTCACTCTCATCAGGTTCCTGGACCGCTTTGTCTTCAGAAACCCCAAACAAAACAAGGGAAAAGGTAGCACAGGCCTTGTTTTTTGCTCATCTCAAACCATACTCATGACTGTGATCTTAAAACGGGGGAACATGTATCCCTGCTTCCAATTAATATCCATTTGATTGGTTTTAGTCATCATCAGTCATGAGGAATTTCACAGAACAGAGCAAACTCAGGTTTCATCATTAGTTTGATTTGAAGTAATATAATGATGTGTTGCTGCTGTCACAGTAATTTAAGAATTATTTGTCATTTGCAGTTGACGTACCTCCACACCTTGATTTGTTATTTCTTACTTATTTTTCAGACAATGTAGACAGTGTGGTTATGCAACCTAGACAGAGACTGTCAATGAATAATGTCCGCAGTTTGGCTGGTGAGTTACTCCAGTTCTTCAGATAAATTGTGGGAAAGGTTTAGAATGTTTGCTTTTTTTTCAAGCAGCACCTCTTTAATTTCTCACAGTGAACTGTCAGGAGTTTCTTGAAAAAGACGAGAGTCAGATCCCAGTGGATGAGATCTTCTTCCATCGGTACGTACATTACTTGAAAGCTATTAATTGCAAGGAGTTATAAAGGTTTATTTTACAGATTAGGTTATCTTTATGAAACATGAAGTTGTTTTCTGTCATTGTTTTATGAGGTTATGAAGGTGAAAAATAAACAGGAATTTTAAAGTTGTTCAAAGATGTACACTTTTGCTGTGCTGTGTTTGTGCAGTGACTGGCACTGGAGCAGTGCTGTTATTGTTTTACAGAGTGTTAAGGATTGTAAAAGCTTTCACATCAGCAGTTTCTGAGAATGCTATCTATATTCTCACAAGACTGAGGAGGTGTAGCTATTTCAATTAAAACATCAAGCAGCTATGAAAGAGGGACTGAAACGCTATCTTTATATTTTGGGGATAGAAAGGATCAGCATTGATTAGGGCATTTCAAACCACAATACAAATAAAATGTACACAGTAACTTGTAAAACCTCCAATTTACATCGCAAAATAGACAGAATTTCCAGATATACGCAGCCCCATATTCTGTGATTCAGAACAAGGCAAAAAAACTTCTGGTGACTTGCAAAATGTTTCTAACTGTCAATTAGTTTATTTTGTTACTGAGGTTTAAGAACCAGTCTGAGAAATTGGGACTGCAGTTCCCCTTTAAGAACTCGGAGATTTTAAATTTTAAAATAAAACTAGGTATAACAACACCAGAATAATTATACGGGAATATTTTAATATTCAAATTATGATATACCCCTTTTATTTTTTCAGGTGTGGTGATGACTTGATTGTAGTCTGTAAAGTACTTTTCTATAGTATCGTCTGTTGTTTCTAACTGAAACCCAGATTTGTTTTAGCACTGTTGCGTATCGAGTATGCCACAAAAGAGAGGTTCACAAAATTAAAAGATGGAACGTTTTCTTCCTATTGCCGAAATGTCCAGGTTTTTTAAAAAACGGGAGAAGGAGAAGGAACTGCACAGGCCTCGCGGAGGCAGGGACGACGAAAGTGTTGAGGATGTGGATGATGACGAGTTTGAGAGGGCACTGGGTGAGTCCTTTGTGATATGAAGAGCTTTTTGTAGGAGTCTGGCCCTGCGCTGTGGGGTTTTCTGGTTTCCCACCCTGCTGAATCATCTGATACAATTCAGCATCCTTTATGTATTTTTACGTTTGACCCAAGGCTTGACCCGCTCACATGTCATTGCAGTAGAGGTATGGCGCTGTGCTCTGCAGTCTGGGTTCTTACTGCGGCCCTCACAGGCTTGCAGTCTCAGTTGAGCGTCCTGGTGTTTTTCATTGATGGGCAGCGTCATAGTTCTTAGGGCCTTAATCGCTCAAAAACGCTCATACTGTACGTGCTGGTGGCAGCAGACACAAAAAAACGCAGTTTTGTACTTCTTCCAAATTTTTTATATGCATTACCGGAAATAATTACGGTAAGCAACAGATACCTTAGCAACCTAAAGGGCAAAATGTGTGCAGGAGGTAAATAATACAAAACATAACTTAAACACTTACTACCCAGGTCAATTTGCGGACGCAACAAGGCTCAGCGGCTCGGAATTGATATCGCCCACTTGGAACCTAGACAGTGCAGAATTCGCCCATTGCAAATGACCCGGTCTTGTGGAGTAACACCGTTCACCACTGTCAAGGGAGCGGGGCTGCATATCCTCTGAGCCCACGAGTGACGGTGATCGATTCCTGGCAGAGCAGCAGAGCTGCACTCACCACGTTTACAGTGACATTAGAAATGTTAGGAGGCACACCATAAGCTGGTAGCTGGGAGGAGAAAACTGAGCAATGGTTTACATGCACAGAGACTGGGCTGAGCACACTGGGAGACACACCATAGGCTGCGAGCTGGCAGGAGAACAGAAGCGGAGCTGTGCATATGGGCAGCGATGGTGCGATAGCAGGCGGCGACCGGTCCGGTCCGGTCGGTTTAGCAGTCAAGCAGGAGGCCGTGGTGCTCTAGTAGGCTGGGTAAACAGAGCAGGGAGGAGGAAGACGCAGAAGCAGGGTTTGTAGCCAGGCACTAGGTAGACAGGCAAAAGTACAGGGACACGCAGTCCAGAGTATGTGATCAGAGCCAAGAAACACTGTAGCGAAGCACCAAGAGAATGTCCAGGGGCCGAGGTCACTTACGCGATGAGGGTCGAACATCCAAGACACAGCCAAAGATCGGGAGCTAGAGAACTCGGGCGCTTTGAGAAGCCACCTTTAAAGGCGCTATATAAAATAAAGTTTATTATTATTATTCACTAAAGACTAGGAATTTAAGTGGACTTTGAGAGAATTCCTTAAATATTCTGCATATCCTGCGAAGGGCGTGAAAGAGCCCTCACAGGTGATGCAGATTTCCTGTCAGAACGCGTTTCCATGGTAACCAGTACTGAGAGACAGCCGGCTACCATGGCAAACTGTAGCTTGCCCCGCAGCATTTTCAGACTGACAATACCATATCACTTTATTGTCTTCAATATGGCAGTATGTCTTTAGTATACTGTAGACTAATATTAAAACTGTAATTCAAGCAAATAGCATTGGAAAAAATAGCAGAATTTTACATACCTTAATTTCTAGTGTTAGCTTACTTTTTATATCACTAGATACACTTTTTGATAACCACCTGATCTGATTTTGTGGTGAAATCTGTAATTAAAAATGCTTTATGATGTCGTTCACAGATTCATTTGAAGGAGATAGCTACTTCACAGAATTTGAGGACAACAGTCTCGATTTTGCTGGGTAAGCTGAATTTGACTTTTTCAGTATACATTTTCGTATAGACTGCAGTTATCAATTGTTCTTAGATGAAACATTAGTCAAGAGTTAATTGGAAGGTCTGCATTCCAGTTGAATTTTTGGATTGTTCTTACATTTAAAACAGACAAGGAAATTGCTAGACTTGCCCCCTTATGACCATTTCCTTAAGTAAAAATATTTTCTTTACTGTCAAATGCAGGACTGTTGGGGATAATAAATGAGGCTGCTTGAAAGTACATCAGGGGCAGTCTGCTTTTGAACATTAAAATAGCAGTGTTTTGTCTTCAAATAAAAAGACATTCCTGACTTTAAATACACCATTATGGGGTACGTAAAGCATGAGTCTCCATTTTCAGCAATATGAAGAAGACAGCCAAGCAAGGCAAGAAGGGGGACTCGGACTCCGACTCCGACCTGGAGGAGGGGGATCTGGATGATGATGAGGTGTCTCTGGGCAGTATGGATGAGGAGGACTTTGGAAACGAGCTAGAGGAAGCTGGTGGAGCATTCATGGACGTGGGAGATGATGACGATAAAGGTGCCTGCCAGATTACATATTTGCAGGAGGAGGAGGATCATAAATGCATTTGTATAGCACTTTTTATCCCAAAAGTGCTTTAAATATGGGAGGGGGCATCATCGCTCACCTCGATGATGTGAAGCAGCCATTATGCACCAGTATTTCCGCCACACAGCACACAAGTTAGAGAAGTCAGAAGTCAGTTCCTGGAAGGGAGACCTCCTGGGAAAAACTAAGGTTGCTGCTGGAAGAGGTGTTAGGGGGGTCAGTAGGGGGGCGCTCACCCTGCGGTCTGTGTGGGTCGTAATGCTCCAGTATAGCGACTGGGACACTACATTGTAAAATGGCGCCATCTTTTGGAAGAGTGTAAAACCGAGGTCCTGACTCTCTGTGGTCATTCAAAATCCCAGGGCGTTCCTAGAAAAGAGTAAGGGTGTTACCCCGGTGTCCTGGCCAAATTTCCCCCTGGCCTTTACCAATCATGGCCTCCTAATCCCATCTCTGAACTGGCTTCATTACTCTGCTCTCCTCCCCACTGAGAGCTGGTGTGTGCTGAGTGTACTGGTGCACTATGGCTGCTGTGACATCATCCAGGTGAGGCTGCACACTGGTGGTGGTGGAGGGGATCCCCATTACCTGTAAAGTATTTTGAGTTCACTTGCTTTATTATTATGACGATGATGATGGAAATTGTAGGGAAATTGTATTGAATGCCAGAATATGCATTTTTGCCGTTCTTGTCTTTTAAATTCTTTTAACGTTTTAAGTTCACGTTTAATAATCCAAATATTCTAGTTTCAGTGAGCAGTTTTATTTCATAATTAACCTATAATTCTGTGGAGAGATCATAAAGTAAATCAGTCCCCAGACATCCATCCATTTTCAATAATCGCATATTCTAATACAAAGATGCATTGTCCACACCACTCACTACCCACCGCTGAGTCTTCCATTCGGAGTGTACATGAGATTGATAAACTAACAAATATTTACTTTAAAAATAACTTTAAGTACAACCATATAAGCATGTTACTTACACCTTTCTGGTGGGGACTGCACCCGTAGCACGTCTTCCGTGTTTACATGTGTTGTGCAAATCAAGTACTACCTGTATACTATTAACATGATTTATTTATTTTATTTTTCTAGATCTCAATCCAAATGATTTTCTTAAATGTACCTACCAATACACAGGGCGATTGTTACATAGCCCTGTACAGGAATATCAGATTTAATTTTGGTTGGAGGCAATAGCTACTTTGGAATTTTGCCATCTTTCTAAACTGATTTTCTCTTTCAGAGATAGAAGATATTGACACGAATATTTTTGAAGGTAGGTCTGACGTCCAACAACCATAATCTCCTTTCACTCCTTTCAAATACAGATCTTAAATTTCTTCAGCTGGTTTACAGTCTGTAAATTTCAAATGTGTACATTTAGTTTTGTGATTTGGAGCTATGTGGTAATGGCTTTAAATAATGTAGTTTAGGTCTACCTAATCTACGTTTTTGAAGGAGTAGCGGTAGACCTTCTGGTAAAGAGATCATATTTTTGATTTAGAAGTTGAAGTTGGAGAAACGCCAGAGATCAGAGCACGTCCCAAAACAGGCAAGAGGAAGAAATCAGAAGATCTTGAACTTTTGGGTTCGTTAGGTAAACCATATATTCTTCATGTCACTATCAATTTTTACTGTATTACTTTTCAAGTATATGTTCAGAAGTAATTGTAACTCTTAAACCTGAATAAAAATATTAAGTTCTGTTTCTGCAGGGTCAAAATCAGGAAAGAAGAAGAAAAAGAAAGGCTTAGGGGATGATAACATGCTTGCTACTGCAGAAGAGGTAAGACAATGCAAATCCTCAGACTTCTATATTTCAATACTGTAAGTCCTGTAATACAAAAGTCATGTTCCTTAAAATAGTTATATAAACAAGAAAATGTCTTTCTCTGAATGTTAGCTTTACGCTTTTTAAAATGTATTTTCTTTTTAAAAAGTCCCATTTTAATGTTCTGGAATTGTGTAAAAGATGCAATTGTAAAACACTGGTTTCAAAGGTATCATATACCACGTTTTCTCATTCTGTAGAAACACTCTTATGAAAATCAAGGTGCACGCAGACTGTCCCGGGTCTACAGCTGTTCAGTAACTGATGCAGTGTACAACTCAATACGAATAATCTGAGTGCATATTGCAGAATTTGAGATGATCTAAATGTGAACACTTTTTTATCCTTTTAACAGTTTGGGTATCTCCTGGATGAAAACACAGGATCAAAGTTTGACAATATTGGCATGAATGCAATGGCAAACAGAGACAAAGCAGGTGAGTTTTGGAACAAGTAGTATTTCAGCACTGTTCCATGAAGTTTAGTATCAATGTTTATAAGAAGTAAAGGACTACAATACTAGAATTGTTTCAAGAAGCACAAAATAAATCCATTGAATTGTTTAGAGCCATTGTTTTAGAATCCCATTTTATTCCTGCATCTGCTGTCTACAGTTTCATATTTTTTGCCAAATCAGGAAATAGCTTAGCTCTCAGCTATGTACAACCCATATGGCAGCATTAAAGAGAACAAGAAAATATACATACAGTGCCTATAGAAAGTCTACACCCCCCTTGGACTTTTTCGCATTTTATTGTTACAGCATGGAACCATGATGTATTTAACTGAGAATGTTTGCCACTCATCAACACAATGTACTCTATAATGTCAAAGTTAAAACAAAAATCCAGACATTTTACTAAATTAATTAAAAATGAAAAATTGAATGCGTAAGTATTTACCCCCCCCCCCCCAAACCACCTTTGGCAGCAATTCCAGCTGTGAGTCTCTTTGGATAAGTCTCTATCAGCGTTGCACATCTTGACACTGGAATTTTTGCCCATTCTTCTTGGCAAAATTGCTCAAGCTCCATCAAGTTGGATGGGGACCATTTGTGAACAGCAATTTTTAAGTCATTCCAAGATGCTTAATTGGATTGAGGTCTGGGCTTTGACTGGGCCACTCCAGGACATTAACCTTTTTGGTTTTAAGCCACTTCAGTGTGTCTTCTGCTGTATGTTTCTGGTCATTGTCCTGTTGGAAGGTGAATCGTCTTCCAAGTCACAGTGCTCTTGCTGATTGCAGCACGTTTTCCTCCAGGATTTTTCTGTACTTGGCTTCATCCATTTTTCCTTCTATCTTTATGAGTCTTCTAGTCCTGCCACAGAGAAGCATCCCGAAAGCATGATGCTGCCACCACCATGCTTCACTGTAGGGATGGTGTTCTCAGTGTGATGTGCTGTGTTAGGTTTGTGCCAAAAAAAAAAGTTCAGTTTTGGTCTCATCAGACCATAGAATCTTCCTCCAAATTGTTGAGTCTCTCACATGCCTTTGGGCAAACTCCAGCTGAGATGTGATATGAGCCAACAAAGGCCTTCTTCTTGCCACCCTTCTGTACAAGCCAGATTAATGAAGTGCATGTGCTGTTGTTGTCTTATACACAGTTTCTCCCATCTCTGTCATGGAGGACTGTAACTCCTTTAGAGTTGCGTAGGCTTCTTGGTGGCCTCCCTTACTACGGCTCTTCTTGCTCGGACACTCAGTTTTGAAGGACGGGCGGTTCTGGGCAGATTCACAGTTGTTCCATATTTTCTTACCTTTTCATGATGGAGTTCACTGTGCTTTGAGGTATATTCAATGCCTTGGAAATTTTCCTATACCCTTGCCCCGACTGGTATTTTTTTAAGAACCTTGTCTCGGATCTGCTTGGAATGTTCCTTGGTCTTCATGGTGTAGTGTTTCCTTGGAAATGCACTAAGTGGGAAAGCTCCCAGACACACGTGTATTTATTCTGAAATCATGTGAAACACCTGAACTGCACACGGGTGGACTCCAGTCAAGTAATTATGTGACTTGGAGAAGAGAGTTGGTTACTTCACAGGTAATTTAGATGTGTCAAAGCAAGGGGGTGAATACTTATGCATTCAGTTATTTAAATTCGACATTATAGAGTACTTTGTGTTGATGAGTGGCAAAAAAATATCCGTTAAATACATCTTGGTTCCATGCTGTAACACAATAAAATGTGAAAAGGTCCAGAGGGGGTATAGATTTTCTATAGGCGCTGTATGTACTTTGTAGCATGCATTGTCAGAAGAGGTCAAACCCTTAGTGCACTTGGCAGAACTAAGGCATTTGTTGGAGGGCTTAATGCAGCTCTGTGCTAACATTGCAAGCACAGAGGCACATATCCAACCAACAGAGGTCACTGCTACACGGGTATTGTTATTTATGCTTAACCAACACCCAGTGCCAGAGACATCCAGATTTCTGTTATGCTTTCTCTATAGCACATTCTTAAGTAGGTTTTAACATTGTGGTCGCATAGTTCTGCGTTTATAACTTAAGATGAATGGCAAAAATGATATTTTTTCTACACCTAATCAAGTATTCTGTTTCTATATTTCTACTTCCTTATAAAACTAGTTACTTATAAACCTAATTTAGTTTCCCCCAGAGCCTTGAGCCAGAGATGTTGCTGTTCTATACATCATGGCAATGTCTTGCGTTCTGTGTAAGTGTAGAGATGATTGCTGGGTACTTTACCAGCTAAAAATACAGCTACCCGTGCAAGAAGAATATGCTGTTTTGCTTTTATTCAAGACAAACATTTTGTATTATGCATTAAACTTAAACAATTGTTGCAGATACATTTGTCTGTTGCAGATACATGAAGGTAAAGGGTTTGTGTTTATAGAGTAATAACCATCTCTTGGAAAACTGATCTGACTTCCCTTAAATCAGTTACCTTAAAAACACGTATGCTTTTGATAAAGGTTGAATCGTACGGCTTTAGACTGGTATAATCACTCGTTTTCAGTTCCCTAGGTGCTCGATGCAGGACGGCCCACTGGTTTGATCTGTCGTGGCGCAGCTCCATTCACATAACTTCTTAAACGTTTATCCCCCCCCTCCAGGAGTCAAGCAGCTCAAGTGGGAGGCCGCGCGCAACGACTGGATCCAGGGTAGAGATGTCAAGACGCTGAGGAAGAGGAAGGCGATGTTCAAGAGGAATAAACACCTGGGCAAACCGAAGGGGTGGAGAAAAAAGCAGAAGAATTAACGTGTTGCCTGTCAAAGAGTACATTTCGAACGGATGCTGCTGCTGTTTTTTTATGCCCCGTATTTCTCCGCTCACCTCACTGTGTTTTTCCTCTGGACCACGCCTCATTGTCCTCTTCCCGAATTCCGTAAATCCCTGCCCATTCGTGGGATTTATAATAAACTGAAATGATTAACAAAATAAGACGAGTGAATTTATCTCAAAGATCCCATGTTTTACTACATCTTTTATATTAAAATATATTTCCAATCTATTGAACTACTTGTAATTTTATTCTCTAAAGTCTGTCGGCAGGTGAGCCAGTTGGAGAAGAACCAGCCAGACAAATGCTTGTACCTGTCATGCCTGACTCCCAGCACTGGCATCACCGACCAGTGAATTCAACTGTTAATCCAATATTAAAAATCAACTTTGTAGAAATAAATGTATAATAATAATTGCTTACACTTATATAGCGCTTTTCTGGAAGCTCCATTCAGAGCACTTTACAGTTAATGTGCAGCCCCACCTGGATGATGCAATGGCACCCATAGTGCACCAGTACTCTCCCCACACACCAGCTCTCAGTAATAAAGATGAATGCCTGTACAGTAGGAATGTATACCCTTCTACCTCACAGTAAATTTCAGAAAACCAGCTCTCAGTGGGGAGGAGAGCAGAGTGGTAAAGGCCAGGAGGAAATTTGGCTAGGTTGCCGGGGTAACACCCCTACTCTTTTCAATAGACACCCTGGAACCTTTAATGACCACGGAGAGTCAGGAACTCTTGGCGCCTTTTTACAGTATATTGTCCTAGTCACTATACTGGGGCATTAGGACCCACACAGACTGCAGGGTTAGCGCCCCCTGCTGGCCCCTCTAACACCTCTTCCAGCAGCAAGCTTAGTTTTTCCCAGGAGGTCTCCCATCCAGGTACTGACCAGGCTCACACCTGCTGAGCTTCAGTGGGCTGCCAGTTGTGAGTTGCAGGGTGATGTGGCTGCTGGCTTAGAACTAATTTACAATGTAGTAATAAAGATGAATGCCTGTACAGTAGGAATGTATACCCTTCTACCTCACAGTAAGTTTCAGAAAACCATTAGCCTGACTACAACAAGAACATTTGTCCAGCTTTGCTCATCCACTTTCTATTAGTTTGATTCACACACCACCTTCCAGCCATACATTCAAGGATTACAGATATCCTTCATTAACTCTAAAGTATGAAAGCTTTTTAAAAACTTTTCTATTAAAAATTGGGAAATCTATATTTGTGCATAGATATTTTATTACACACTTCTCAAATGTGTTAAAAAAGGATTTTTAAAAAGTCAGTACCTTCCAAAATGGATGGGAATCTCCTGTTCATTGTACTTCTGAAATCTGTCAAGATGAATACATTTAATGATTATGATTAATCACTGTGCAGCAGAAGCACTTTCTGAAGAGGTCTTCAGTGAACCGTAATTGAGGTTGTGGGAACAATTATCGGCACATTCAAGCTACAATGTTTTGGAATGATGCACTCAGCTCAAGGGTAAAGAAGGTAAATAAAGGCCATATTCACAAGGACAGAAATATCGACACAAGTGGTGTGCCGAAAGAAGAAATCCACGCGACAACGGGCTGTATGCAGTGTATGGCTATAATAGTTACCAGCAGTGCATTTTCTTGCGTCGACAAAAAATGCTTAAAGACTCCAAACCAGTTAGGAAGTATAGATCAAGAAACGAAAACAACTGAGGTAGCTGAAGCTTCAATCTCCGGTCGTAAATTCAGTCAATTTCTTAAACCGTTAAAGATTATGAAAGGGGTGAGGAGATCACTCCCTACCGTGGTTCACAGATCTGTTAGTCTGTGTCGGTAGCGTGATGCCTCATGAAATGAAACTTGTAACAGTTCCTACCTTGACTGGACTTCATCCTGTAAAAAAGCCAGTACACACCGAACACTCCGGCTACTTCCAAGAGTAATACACCTTTGAAGAGCTTCCGAGCAAGAGGTTCCATGGTTTTTGGTGCCATTTTGAAATCAATTACGAAAATATAGCTATAATAATATAAACTGTTTATTCCAAATACAGTGTCCAAGTTTTGTTACTAAATCTATCAAACTATCATGTTTCTTAACAAAATCTGGTTTGCAGTTCTGCCCGATGGTCAATGCGCTCATATATTTACGCATTCATGCAAAGGCGAGAGTGGTCCGCAACTGCTTAGTTTATAAGGTTAAACTTATACCAAACAGACCGCACGTTAACGCACGTCTAGCGTTATAAACGACCCATCTGACCTTGCGCCTCCACATCTACGGTGCGTAGGAAGGTACAATCAGTACGGTAAGACGGAAACGCGAGTCTGGAGAGTATAATAATAATAATAATAATAATAATAATAATAATAATAATAATAATAATAATAATAATAATAATTGCTTACACTTATATAGCGCTTTTCCTGGACACTCCATTCAAAGCGCTTTACAGTTAATGGGGACTCCCCTCCACCACCACCAACTTTTCGATATATTTCAGAACTATTTTTTCTTCTTATGTACTGTATCTGAAGCTTCTGCATCAACCTTCAACAACGTCACTGAAATGCAAATGATTAATTCTTAATAAGAACTATAATAACGATACATGTATGTCAGCGCAAGAAACTAAAAGACGGGTTTTACTTTTTTTTAAAGATGCCAGTTAGTATTTTTTATTTGTAAGACAAAAAATAAACACCATAGTTAAAGGGTTTGACACTAGGTGTCGCTCTATACACAACAATGATCACTACTTCTAAAGTATCACTTCAACATGTTTACAGCGCATTAAAAAAAAATAGTATTTTAGTTCTAGCGTTGGCACATTGTCACATACTCCCCAGATACTTAACTTTTAAGTGTAGCTCACAAACAGAAATAAATTAATGTGTACATCGAGCACTTTACCTTTTATAAATTGATATTGCTATACCATATGAATCATTATAAATCCTTGCCCATTCATTGGATTTTTATTACTGAAATTATTAGCAATAAAATAAGACAAGAGAGAATCTCAATTCAGTGCCTGAATAATGATAAAAGGTGTTTTATATAAAAAAAGCAAATCCATAAATAATTGAAGAAATCAATGCTCTTATCTTCTTATATAAAAAGACTATAATAAGTAATAATATATTCTCATCCTCACAGTAATGAGAAATTATCTTGTTGAGGATAACACCATGCCAGTGTAATGCATTTACTCTGCTCTTCCCCTGCTGTGATTCGGTCATCATGTCTCAGGGCCATTTCTTATACAGCAGAGAACTCCTCAGCCACAAAACACTGGATCTTCTTTTCCCAGATTTTTAGTTTTCTAACAGGGTGATATACACAGTGCACTGAGCCCTGATACACAAGTATGTGCTATATGTGCTCTACACAGCAGTGCAGGGCTGTCACAGTTCAGCTCTGGGGCTGGAATAGCGTAGTGGGGAAGCCTTTGCACTCATACCTGTGAGGCTGTGGGTCTGAGCCCCTGCTGCAGCCACTGCTGTTGTATCCTGAATGAGACAGTTTACTTCAGTCGCTCCAGTCCAGCTGGATGTATGAGTGAGATGGACCAGTGTCCCATCCAGGTGGGGAGTCCCATGTTCTGGTCTGTCTAACGTTACAGAAGCCAGGATGAGCCCTGGTCTGGTGAGCTGCTGTGGCTCTTGTAAAGACTTTACATTATGACCTGGGGAGGTAATAATAATGTCATAGGCCAAACCACTTTAAACCATACAGTGTCGCAGGACGCTGGAGCCTACCCAGCAAGCAACGAGCGCAAGGCAGGGTACACCCTGGACGGGACCCTAGTCCATCGCAGGGCAAGTGCAAGCCAATCATACATGCGGACAATTTGGAGCCACGGTAAAGGCCGAGGGGTGAAATTTGGCCTGGACACCGGGATAACTCCCCACTCTTATCTAGAAATGCCCTGGGATCTTTAATGACCACTGAGAGTCAGGACCCTGGTTTAACGTCTCATCTGAAAGACAGTAATAATAATAATAATAATAATAATAATAATAATAATAATTCCTTACACTTATATAGTGCTTTTCTGGACACTGGACATTATTAGGAGGTCATGATAGGTAAAGACCAGGTGGAAATTTGGCCAGGTCACCATGTAACACCCCTACTCTTTTCAAGAAACACTTTTAATGACCACAGAGAGTCAGGACCTTGGTTTTACGTCTCATCCAAAGGACGACACTTTTTTACAGTATGGTGTCCCCGTCACTATACTGGGGCATTAAGACCCGCACAGACCACTTGGTGAGCATCCCTTACTGGTCCCACTAACACCTCTTCCACCAGCAACCTTAGTTTTTCCCAGGTGTGAGTTGCAGGGTGATAAGAATATAATAAGTATTTGGAAGTCCACAGATGGCAGTTGGACCTCACCTGTTAGTGAGAAAACAAAAGCAGAATTACAGTCATTGATTCGCACTGCAATATTTCTCAGTATTTAGGCAAGCTTTTCTTTCATAGTCTTCTTAAAATTGAAGTAACTGAGGATCCATTATTGTTCAGATTACATTTGATAATGCTTTGGAAATCCATTCAGAAAATCCAAAGCCCTAGATGAAATCTCCTGAAAACTGTCAGTACTGTAAAAGCCTATAGGGTCAGAATGAAAATTATGCTTGCCTTTCTATGCCATATGCATGAAAAAGTTTACTGACAAGATTATTGGTTGTATGGTTTGGGTGCCATCTTGGATTTGGCCAAAACACTTTTTGTTCTGAAACCATGAAGCCTAAAAAAGTGAAACTTGGAATCTGTAAAGCTGACTGTTTTGTCAGCATTATACCAACGTTTGTGGGGTCCTGGAACAAGGTACCCACCGAGCTTATATATATAATTATATATTATATTCTTATCTGAAACGTGTTGCACAATGTTTTGATTTAGATTTGCTCAAGACAGCTGGTGTTCCAAACAAGTTGCTACATTAAAGCAACATGGCCACGATTAGTCAATCAAATCTCAGGTATGTATCTTGGTATATGCTGCAAGTTATGTTTATGGTAGCATGTTGCAGGTCTGCGACTAATCACAGATATTTGCCTATGAGAACTGTAGTGAATAACTGAATAAAGCTGATATTCAACCTTTGATTTATCCTCTGGTTAAATATAAAATTAGCCTCTAATTCTGTCATGAGTGTAGACATGGTTATGGTTACTATGGAATGCAAATAGGAAACCTTATGTCACGCCCTCTGCAGCCAGAGGGCGCTCCTTCTCTGTCCTGTCCCTAGTTTCCGGTCTGCTGTCCTTCCTGTCCCTCTCTTTCCCTTGGGCTATATATTTCCGGGTCTTGCACTCTGTCCTGGCTCAGCATTGAGGTTCGGATGTCCTGAGACCCGCCTAGCACCAGGGCGCCCCACGTCCGCTCCCTGAGGGCATAGGTTTCTATACGGCATTCCTGAACTCTTTGCACTAATGAGCCCGGGCCTTTTTCCCGTCTCGCCACTACGCATATGGGTCTTTTTCTGCTCTCCTGCTCCCCACGGTTTGTCCCTTTGGACGTCCGTGACACCTTATTGACCTTAGGAAATACACTAACTTTATTCTGACCTTTCCATATTCTATTAACTGTTTACAGAGTCCAAAAAGGGCAGTGGCTTTAGTGGAGCACATCTAAGAGCCTATTAATTATGATTGAGCACCCTGGATTGTAAGAGAAACCCCAAGAAATGGATTGACAGCAGCATCACATCACCAAACAGATTAGACCCTCCAGGACCTGATATCAAATATGGGAACTCAATGCCAGCTCACTTCCATCCCGTACTAACAATTCAAAAAAAGAGAAGCGGTGGAAGTTGGAGACTCCATTCTCCTGAACACCGCCAGTAAAATTTGCAACAGATACTGTAGGATGACATCAGTTTGCTGTCTCCCTGGAACAGGGATATCAGGCTGCTGATATCGTCCAGTGAATCGACAGATAGCTGTTGTCCATGTGGGCACAAATGACATTGATATAACACAATTAACATCCAAACCACGTTCATCATACAATTCAGCAAGACACTGAAGAACAGGACAAATTCAGTGGGTTTCACAGGAATCCTCCCTTTAGCAGGCAAAGGAGCACAACTACAAAGATTAATCTGATAACAGGACACATGGATAAGGCCATGATGTGCAGAAGGGGGCTTCAGCTTTCTTGGCCACTGACAGCCTTTCTATGGCAAAGGCCATCTGTACAGATGAGACAGATTACATGTGAATGAGACAGGCACCAGTCATCTTGGCACACAGACAAATGAAGAAATCCAGAAACATTATACAAGAAGGGAAGCAGGGAGAAGCCAAAAAACTTCCAAAAGGAGGTTGCACAGGGAATAAAGACATAAAAGACGAGGAAAGTTGACAGCAAAACTAAGGGACATGTAATTAATTGCTTATATCTAAATACTAGGAGTATTCAAAACACAGAGATTGGACGGTGTTGTATTAACAGGCAATTGCAATATATTTGGGATCACATGAAAATGGTTGATTGAAAATGATGGCAGTGTATAGTGATATATTGTATACTGTTCCTGACAGTCAGGAACGTAGAAGAGGTATATTCAGTTTCAAGAACTAAACCTAGAGGAACCAAGAACCTTTGAATCTATAGGGACCAGACTGGTCGAAAAACAAAATTGTAGTATAAACAAAAGTATAGTGTTAGGGGTACGCTGTATAATGAAATTAAGAATTTACATGCAAAAGAAGTAGTTTTTATGGGAGACTTCATCTTTCCAAACACAGACTGGGAAAAAAAAAACCCTAGGAATTTCAGCCACAGAAACTGCAATGGTAGATGCTGTTAATGACTGCTTTCGTACTCAGTTTGTCGGAGAATCTGCAAGAGGAAATGTTTGCAGTGATCTTGTTTTTCCACACAATCAAGGCAGAGTGAGGCAAACAGAGGTGAGAGAACCATTAGGGACCTGTGACTGTAATATGATGTGTTTGGAAGTATATTTTGAAACAATTCCGTTTCAGTCCAAAGCAAAAGATGCCAGCAGACTTTGAGGGACTGAGCCACAGTCTACGAGAAGTGGGATGGGATATGGTGTAGTGTCAGTGAGAAATGGGTGGCAATAGTTTAAACAGAATCTGTTGGAAACAGAAAACATGTTTATCCAAAGAGTTGGTACATCAAAAGATAGAAAACAACATCCCAATTGGTTTAACAAATCAATTTAGAAAAATCTAAGGGAATAGGAAGCACTTTTCTATAGCATACACCTGAAACATGATATGGCCGCCATTTTGTTCTCTTGTCGATGCACAGCCTGTGCCTGAGCAACAAACTGCTCTTGAGCAAAAACCATTTGTCTCATTCATGTCAAACATGGTAGGCACCCATATTGTGACATTACAGTTACTGCAAGTTGAAATGGAGTTCCTTCTTAAACCGTGATGCCTGGCCATCATTTTGTTTTCTTTTGGACACCTTAACCAGCATCTCTGGAAATAATATACCTATGTCTTTTTAGTCCATTATTATATGACAAGTATGATCTTAGTGATATATGATTGGGAAATCAGCAAATAATCTTAGGAAATCTTAAAAAAACCACGCTATATTTATAACAAGATGTAAAAATGTAGACCAACGAATCAAAAAACGTCTATTAAACATTTTGTGATATGTGGTCTATTTCAGTAGTGCCTCATGAATACCTTTAACGCCTGTGAGAAACCTCCACCTAAACGTGACAGTGTGATGCACAGGTGTCCCTATTGTGGCTCTATCTTCCAGTCATTTGTTTGCAGTACAACAAAGAAAATTCAGAGCCATTCTCCTACCACCTGTAGCGGAGGGCCTTATGAACGCCAACTTTCCACTTTCTAAATGTGAGGTGTTTAAGGAAAAAACAAAGAAGCTTGTCTTAGAATAACCATGGGTAAACAAGATTAAGTTTAGCCTTGGAAGGATCTTGAAAGATGAGTCAGATTACATTGTTGACCAGTTCCTTTTTCATTAGGAAAGCGCGAGAACATCCAGCGAACAGTTCAACATAAGAGTGTGGTTTTGGATATGCGTTGCTTATCAAAAAAAGAGTTCACTGGTTTGTTTGAATCAATACACTGCACAAAGGTGAACTCTTTAGTATCTAATTATAAGGGCTTTTTCTTTAGACTGTATTTTATCAAATTTAAGGACATAAAAAAGTTACAATTGGGGCCAGTCTCACCTGTTAGTTTTAGTTTCCTAGTTGTAATGTTAATACATTTGTTAGGAAACTATCATTTTAAAATAATAAAATGCAGAAACAATACCATAGTGGGAGATTACTCTATATAACATTAGAGTAAACTAAAAATGTGGGATTATTATTATTAAATCAATGACATCATTACAGGTTTTATTATCCTTATTAATAGATCTTGAGTGTAATTCAGATGTTAACCGTTGGTCCGTGATGATGAAAATGCAAATACAAGTCTTTGAGGCTGAAAAGAGACAAATCTTAAAGTGTAATATTCACTTGCACCACATATTTGTCTTGTATATATATTAACTAATTGTGAACCTATTGAGACATAATACAATAATTTAAGAGATTTAGGAAGAAAGCCTATGCTTTTTCAACACAAAGATAAGGTGAACATTAATGACTAGGGGTGGATTAAATCAGCCTTGAGATCTTTCACTGTTTACCAATCCTTGATAAAGTCTGGTGAGCAGGAAGTGGTTTAGTTTGGCAGAACTTTGCTGGCGTTAATTTTCAACTCTATTAAGTAAATACTGAAGGCAGTTGAGATGGTAGGGAGACTCTAGGATCCTTTCACTGTGATTTGCAAAATTGAAAGCAACACCAGTGTTTTTGATATCATGAGGCTTTTATCTTCTGCAAAACATGGCATTTTTTAAAGCCATTTTCCTTAAAGTTATTTTTAGTATACAGGTGTGGGTTTAAAGTTTTTCGTGATCAGATTTGTTTTGAAAACCCATAACCACCTCCCCTGCACAAACATACCTTTCCCCCTTCCTCAAAGCCCACTCTACCCCCAGATGGACCAGGGATCCAGTGAAACCAACCCAGCATAAAAGGAACACATGGAACTTAATTACCTCTCTGTTTCAGATTGTCAATAGCTTTGCTTGTTCCACACTGTCATGCATTTGACACGTACACTGTGTTCCTGATCATGTACTGGCTCTTTAAGTCACCATTATATTCAATTACTACTTTAATAAAGTACATTGCTTCTGATTATTTTAGGCGATGGTGGAGAGACCAACCTTGCTTTCATGTTTCCTACACTTGCCTCCCAGAGACTAAGAATTTCTTCCCCGGCACCAAGGACCCGAGCAGTAACTTTTTGTTATTTATGTCTCCATCATACTAATATCTGTATAACACTTCCATTTTCAACTTCAAATTCAAAGAGTCGTGGATGACTTGCAGTCTTTCCACATCAGGAACAATTAACACAACATTTGTAGGCAATTAAAGTAAAAACATCACAAACCCCTTTCAGTTACAGTATAGTATAACCAATTCAGATAGTAAAAACATATTATTATCAATACAAAACATCCTATTCCGTATTATAGCCAAAAAACCATCCAGTGCTAGGTCAAGACAATAAATAGCCTGTTTATAACATTATGCCCCGTATGTATTTTTTTACAACATGTACATGTTAATAAAACTATACTTCAGCCTTGGCTTTCTTCAGACAGTGACCGCCAGATCCGTACATGAAATGCTGCCCAAGGCAGATGTTTCTCAAAAACCTGATCTTGTGAATGAAAGGAAAATATGTGTGTCTAATGGGCCGGATCCGGCTGTGACTTGCAAATTCGCAGTGCATGGTGGCATCACAGCACCGGCCACATGTACTTCCTGGGGGCTGAGGAATACACAACTGTGTAAAGAAGTCATTGAACTTTAAAACAAGTGGCAGTATTTGCTCACCTGAAATGCACACGTCTTGCCAACTGGGGGTTAGGAAGGCCTGAGGAAGACCGGGCAGCTGCTCTGGAGAATTGAGCAGGAAGTTTCGGGGGCTCCCTGTGGAGTGGCTGTTTATCGCCAGAAGCCCATTGTGTTTTATGTGAGGGAAGGCAATGTTTGTCTGAAACCCCAGGGAGCTGATGAGGTGCTAATGTGCTGAGTGGCCATGTCACTTGGCCATGTAACAGTTAGCCTGTTAGCTGTCAGGGTCTTTAAGGACAAAATTTATAGGCTCCCCAAGACTGGGCTCAGGGAGTTCTTCGTTAAGCAAACACAGATTGGACACTTATGTTGTTGTGCTGGTAGGGAGCTTTGTCACTGATCCCCAAGTGATACGTAGCTAATATTGAGCCCGCTAATTTGGCTGGGACCCCTCGCTGTTTTTCAATAAACACTACAAATTGCAGATCTGCATATGGATTGACTTCAGAAGGACACAGGAAGGAAGGGGTTCCTGAAGAGTTATGAAAATCCCTTCGCTTCCTTTTATTTTCCCTTTGTACACTTTCACAACAGGAGAAAATAGCTTCAAATCTTAGAAATCCAATTCCACTCTCTAAAGGGAGAAAATCTCAAGGCCCCCGTCAGCTGACACAATGAAAGGACTGGCAATGCATCTGAAGATCACTTTGGTCACCAGTTTCAGTGTCAGTGATAATCCCACAGACGGTTGAGACTTGCAATCTTCCATCAGAGTAGAATACAAATAAGATGGCAGCAGATCTCACTATAATGGAAAAGGAAATGGCACAAAGCCCTTGACAGATGTAGAATTGAGACACATAAATTTCCACATGCTGGTGGAAGTGTAGGCCAACTTCAGATTACAATTTCTTTAAATTGATTTGAGTGAAAGTGAACCTGGTTTATGAGTTTATAATGGCTGGCATTTGACGCTTGTTGTAAGCAGTAAACCTGCCAATAAATTTGATTCTAATGATTAAATAACTCTGTGACTGAATACTACTCTCATTCAACATAACTAAACAATAGCATTATTCTGCTTTTCTTTCTTTTTTCTTGGCAATGCTTCTTGGGAAAAAAAATATATTCAAGGTAAAAGAAACAAAGAACTTCTGTGTGTCCTATAAAATAGTTATAAAACCGTGCTCTTGCAATATAGGAATTCACAAAAATGTAATCTAGAATAGCTGAGCATAAGAATACCAGTGCAACAGAGGATACCTTAAGCAGTTTTAATTAATTAAAAGTAAAAACGGGAAAATGGTGAAGACCAGTTATTTATCAGCCCAACTAAATTTCAAAACTAATCGTCAACAGCTACCCCTTCAGTCTTTTCAACTCTCTAAAGAGAGTTAACAAATCAGTCATTATACTGTGAAAGAAAATTGAGAGGGATGGTTTTAGTTTGGCCTGATTTAAAGATGATTTTCAACACTGCCAAATGAATTAATACCAATTAGAAAGTTCACACTCCACTGGTGATAGCTGTCATTTAAATAAATTGCACATTCCTGCGAACCATTGTACTTCCTGGCTTTTTAGCTGGGCATGTCTAACAATAGAAAAGTAAAGGTCTAGGGGATGTAGTTTAAATTACAGAAATGTGAGAAGCAAGTTACAATTAAACACACAGCCAGAAAACAATGCCAAACAGCCATGTGTTTTTTCATTTATGTTTGCTTTGTTTTTTCATTACAAAGTTATCTCTTAATTATTGTATAATTTTTAAAAAATAGTATTCTAACAGGATAAAAAGACCATCTACAGTTACTGCAGCCTTAAAATATTACTGTACCATTAATTAACTCGAAGAATGAACAAAATTTGCCCAATTTCTGAAAATGCACAACACTGGTCAGGGATTTAGTCATTTCTGTTGATAAAAAAATAAATTTAGTACAATTAAAGAATAAATATATAAATATGATATTAAAATATTTTTTTAAATAAAATTTAATGAAATAGCATACGAATTTTTAATGAACTTTGACCTTGGGATAGCAAACAACCGTCTCATTCTTAAATGTGGCTGGAGGCTATGTTTTTTTCCAAAGCATTCATTAGAGATTCATGCATACTTCAAGAGGAAGTCATGCAAAATTAATAAAACCATCAAAAGTGTTACCTAGCTTTCTAATAACTGAGTACTGGAGTTAGTTATGTTTAATCTGTACTTAAAAATAAGTTTAAAATACCATTATTAAGATAAAAAAGAAACAAATGCAATGTATCCATGCATTTCTAGGCATTTCAAAGGTAGTAATATTGCATAGAAATCTTGTCAGCTGGAGTTAGCTAAGTCTTCAGGGTCCTGTAGTATTACTACAGACTGAAGAGATTTACGGAGGAAAGTCTGTATGAAGCTCTGTAGAGCTCCCTATGGTTATTTTATACAGAGCATGGTGAAATCCCAAATTTTCCTAGCTAATTTTAAACCAGTAATCCAGCAGCAAATGTCCAAAAGGCTAGAGCAATGACATTACTTATTAAATTTGGCAACTTATGAAGTAAAGCACTTTTTGCCATGTCTGAATTACAAAAGTGATGCAGTGTGTTACAAAAATACACCTCATCTCTGCCCAGCTGCGGAGCAGCCATGGAAAGAGTAGAAATGCGCTTTCACAATAAAGGCTTAAATAACCTTTGTTGAAAATAAAATGTGAAAACTTTTAGAAGATGAAAGGGGAATGGATTTGAATGGATATTTCACTTGGGGGTTTATCAGGTGTTTAAGGAAGAGATGATCAAACAGAAGAAAATATATAAGAACCTGCAATGAACCAATATGCAGGCCTACTGTACATATCCGATTGTGATGTTATTCATGATGTTATTCATAGAAAGTTAAGAAATCTTATTTTGTCATTTGTACGGGGGGAAAGGCCCATGGACTGGAATTTTACTAGAGTTATACCCAATTTAGAAAAGGTAAGCAAAACTGAACTAATTAACCACTGATCACTAATTCTTTTGTCTGTTACCATTTTACAGAAGTAAGGTTCTGGAAATGATACTAAGGAAACTAATTATTAGTTCCTGTAATTAGTGGAGTTCCACAGGGACCTGTAGTCTTTATATCAATTATCTTGATTTCGGAATATTTAGTCAATCAGTAAAGTTCACAGATGACACCAAAACAGATTCAGTAAATCAGTATTAAAGGGTTGGCAAATATTACAGAAACAGCAAAGGAAATTTAAAAACACAAAAACACGTAGCTGGACTCCTTCAGAGCCAATAGTGGTACACAAACTAGAGATCTGAAGTGGCAAGCTATGGAGGTGTAGGGATAATATTCTATCAAATATCATTTAGCATTTAGCATAGCACACTAGGTATACTATGTGGTGGCAATAATATCATGGAATATATTGCCAGATAAAATATAGAATATCTCATTACTCGTGAGATACTGTGTAAGGCAGCGATACAATGACAATGACAGGTACAAAACAGATGTCAAGTGAGAATAGAAATGTGTACATTTTAGCTATGGTATTATTCAAAATGTTTATGACAAAGATGTTTGAAAGTCGAATGTGTTCACGCCATGTTGTGATTTGAAGTGTCCCTTCAAAGATAGCTCTTCAGTACCAATCAGTATACTGATGTCTAATGAATTAAGAAAATGGAGGCTTGACGTGTCCCCCATTAGACTGAACACTAACATGAAATGGTGTGGCCTAGCCTCGGGGAAAAGTTGCACATGGATCACAGGGACACAGATGCCAGATGTCATTTAGTGGTGGGAAAGAATGGCATATGGCATGACAGTGACTCACAACTGATAGGAGGGGTACAAAGGGGATGAGCATAATTAAAGTTAAAAGATTAAGGGACTGGCATTGGTTGTACTGTAGTAACAGGTGCATCACAATTCGCAAAATGTTGTGAACACGACACCCTGCAGTGAGATTGCCAACAACAAGGCAACTCCTAAAGCTGGCATTAAGGAATGTGCTCTGTCATCACCATCTGAGACACAGAGCCAGCAAACAGCAGTGATGTTCAGTCATGATATCATCTTTGTAGGGAGATCTGCGCTGGATACCTGTAGCACTGAGCTCTCTGAAAAGCCACATTGTGTTAGTAATCCTAGTCGGTCATATTGGTGACTAAGTCTGGATTGAGTATGAGTGTTCCTTGTAAATTGCTAGCAACATGTAGAAATGCCAGAACACTGCTCTCTTTGCGTGTAGTGAGGAATTGTTGTGTTGTGATGACAACTCTTGTGTATAAGCGCACGTCTTGTCAGGTGTTTTCACACTTCTTTTCTTTTGCTGTTCAGTGGGTAACAAATTATGAAAAGGAGAATGTGAGCCTTAACATTGTCTACAGATCTTACAAAGTTGTACACAGGCAGGACAATAAGTTAACCTACTTCATAAGTAGGGATAAGAAGAAATCTTTTATAATGTCTCAGCTGTTGATGATTCTATATTATGATTAAGCTCAATGGCAAGGATTTATTCCGTGTTCTGTCTAAAATGTATTTTATTCCAAGTTTTTTATACCTTATCCGACATTTAACACATACATTTAGCTGATTGTTGTCTCATAACACTGCTTAAAATATCAAAGGAATGCAAGTGGAAGGTTTCTTAAATTCATTCAAAGAGCCTGGAATCCCATCCTTTTCTACAGTTCAGTTTAATTTCTCGCTACAGTTGTGCCTCATGTCTTTAAAATCCTCTCTCTTTTTCATTCGTTGCCCTTTGTAATGATATTGCCACCTTGACAGTATCTAAGGTCAATGAGCGGAACGCGTTTGCATGAGAAGTATTGAGGTAGAACAGTGTGGCCTTGGTTACTGCACTGTTTGTGTCGAGCACATAAAACATATAAGACACTGAATTTCTTTCCAGCAAAATCTTTTAAATATCAAAGATACGTATTTGTTGAAATTCTTAACCATTTATGCAGTGTTTGTGCCCAGGTCGGTGTTCCAGTGTAATAACCGTACTCTTCTTTCACTTTGCAACGGCAGCGTAGTTTTATTTAACTGTAGTGTGTGCTTTCCCAGTCACAGTGCTTTTCAGATTCATTTCCAGGTAAACACACTGTGGCAGGCCGCAAACCTGCACCCAACAGAAGTTGTCACAGCTGTGGTGGATAATGGCAAGACCAAACTTCAACCCAGCTCAGGAATGTTTACTGTCACCACAGGCAGTTGGCAGCAAACATTTTCCATAGATTCCTGAAGAAAAGGACTTTTACTATTAATTTTACTTTGACAAATTACAGGCTTAACCTATTGCCCCGGCATTTTTTTGGAATAAAAAAGACTGAAGTGATTCTGTAAGATGGCCTCGCCGCTGAGGAAAGACAAGCCAATTAATTGTAACAGATTCCCATGAACACATTTGAAAACAAAAAATAAGAGACGTTTCTTGGCAATGCTGAATTCTTCAAAGACCTGCGCAAAAGAGAAAAAGAATGGAATTCTCTTCAAGATGGAAACAGACCTGTTATAATGGCATAGTAGTAGTATTAAAATTTGTAAAACATTTGTTTCTTCAGCTTTAAGAAATATAATTCATTGTAACCTGCCGTCTCATAAACCTTGTGTTTTCTGATTTGTTCTTATAGTGATGGGGAATATGTCCCCCCAAACCAATAAGCCTGGAAAATTACATAACATAGCGCAGTTCCATCTCACCCCAACCCTTTATTGGTGAAGCATTCATTGAAAATAGATGGATGGAAATATGATACATTATCAAATATATGGACATCATGAGTACAGCATGAGCACCAACAGTATCCTATGTTACGCTACACAAGTGGAAATGGCAAAATAAAATTCCCTTTATCTGTAACAGGTACTGTTTTTTAAGCAATGATTACAAAAGCTTTGCACACCGTGAGAAGGGCGAACAGTTAATAATAATAATAATAATAATAATAATTGCTTACACTTATATAGTGTTTTTCTGGACACTCCACTCAAAGCGCTTTACAGGTAATGGGGATCCTGTGCAGCCCCACCTGGATGATGCGACGGCAGCCATAGTGCACCAGTACCCTCCCCACACACCAGCTCTCAGTGGGGAGGATAGCAGAGTAATGAAGCCAGTTCATGGACAAGGACTATTAGGAGGCCATGATTGGTAAGGGACAATGGGAAATTTGGCCAGGACGCCGGGGTTACACCCCTACTCTTTTCGAGAAACGCCCTGGGATTTTTAACGATCACAGAGAGTCAGGACCTCGGTTTTACACTCTTCCGAAGGACGGCGCCTGTTTACAGTATAGTGTCTCTGTCACTAAACTGGGGCATTAGGACCCACATAGACCACAGGGTGAGTGCCCCCTGCTGGCCCCACTAACACCTCTTCCAGCAGCAACCTTAGCTTTCCCAGGAGGTCTCCCATCCAGGTACTGACCAGGCTCACACCTGCTGAGCTTCAGTGAGGCTGCCAGTTGTGAGTTGCAGAGTGATATGGCTGCTAAGTTGGCGAAAGTAGTCTGAATTCATACAAGACGTTTGTGGTGGCACCATAATTAAATGCAACAACCAAAACAGTTCTATTCATTTAAAGGGCCTTATTGTCAGTCTAGATAAGGGTACTGTTTTAACAAACAGGTTTGTCTGAGGTACTGAGGTCACTTGTGATACAACCTGCAATCCTTGTGCAAGTCTGTGGTCTTATTTCAGCAGAGTACTATGTGATATTCAATCATTATATGGATGTGTTGGTGAGAATACTTAGGTAGAATACACGTCACCATACAGACGAAGAAAAAAACCCAAAAGTCACTGAGAAAATATACAACTGTTCTTCAAATAAGAACCTAAAGGAACTTGCAGAATCCATACATTTACCAAAGGCCTGATGAATGGAACAAATGGAATAGTTAATATTGTGAGTGGTAGAGCATTGCTATAGGTGGAATGGGTATGTGTAGGTATTTCTACAATAAATGCCATTTAATACGCATTCTTTTTGTAATGATTGATAATGACTTGTGGTTTTCATTGTGCTGCGAATTATCAGTTGATGCAAGACCCCTGTTTGACTCAGGGGTGTGAGAAGTCAACAAGCAGTGTTGAAGGCCTAAGGTCATGTGGATTTTGTCCCCAGCGGTAGAAAGGAGTGGGGCCAATGGATTTGTATTTGCTAACAACAGGCTATATTTATTTTAGATGGAGGAGTGCAATAGGTCTTTGCAAGTTTTATTTTTGTGCCGCAAAATCTGAAAAGGAATACGTTTTCATTGGCTGGATTTCAGACTTAGCAGCAGCAGCTTTAAAGGTTTCATTCAGGTGTTTACCAAGGAATAAACTGACCACCTGATGCTGTGCAGCCTCTGTTGTGTATAAGGACAGAAGAGTCAGGTGTGTTGTGGATATGATCTTAAGAACCAATGATGACAAACAAATCTTCAGTGTCTGCTGGCATTCTACCAGGTGTTCCTAAGGAAAGGAGAGATGTTATTCTTAGTTAACGAAAATTGAAAGTCAATGAAGACAGGGGGGAATACCCTTCAACTTAAAAAAAAAACAGGTAACTGCGGAACCATACCAATTTAGAAAAGATTAATAAGCCTGAATGATCTTTATGTGTAAGGGTCTGGAAGCAACAATTAGAACTTAATTAGAAGATCATCTACAGTATATAGCCCAACAAATCCAGGGAACAGTCAACATGGATTGAGAAACAGCAGTTTGTTTATTTTGTTAAAAGTCTTTGTCCCAGCATCAGCGGTAATGAGATCTGCCACAAAATAGGAAACGGAATATTAAGATTTTTTGGACATCAAGATTTGCTAAGGGTTATCGTGAAAGATTCGTTCTTAAATTGCAGGCAGTCGACGTTCAAGGGAAATGCGTGCTTTTGAAATGAGAACTGGTCAGTTGATGGCCGCTGGTCAGATGCCTGAGCATGCAGGTAAGGGGTTAAGGCTTAGGATAGGGGACATGTTATTACTGGAATACCATGGCATTCAGCATGGACCATTATGGGCCTGGTATGATCTCTTTTTTGTTCCAATCAAGTTTCGAGTTCCATACTTGGAGTGATTTGATTAGCTGAATAATTGTAACACTTCTAATACAACTCTGCAGTGATTTACAGGTCATTGTCATTGAAATGAATGAAATGTATTGTGTAATCTAGTGCCAAGCACTTTACAAGATACTGAGAATGTTTAATTTAGAAAATAGGTTCATTTTCAAACTTTTCTACTCAGGCTGGAACAAAAACCAAAAGACACAAAAGAACTGACTTTGCAACCCTGATCGAGTTTTGGGTACAGTTGCTAACCTAGTCAGGTTCACGCCTGGTACCAAATGAGAGGATTAGCCTACAATATACAGTAGACATGGTCAACAAAATTAAAAAAGACTCAAGACTGAACAAACACCTGATTACATTTATTACAGAGAGGTGGAGAGAGTTGAATGTCTAGGGCAGAGCAGTGGTACTGTGGCTAAGGATCTGCGCTTGTAGTTAGGAGGCTGCTGGTTCAAATCTTGTGGCTGGCAGAGGAATCCTACTCTGTTTGACCCCTGAGCAAGACTGGCCCTTAACTTGAGCTTCTCTCTCCCACTCTCTGTGTCTCCTGGAGAGCAAGCTAGGGTATCTGAAAAAATAAATTCCTAATGCAAGAAATTGTGTATGCCTACTAAAGTGATCTTATTTTATCTTAAGGTAGCAGAAACAAACTAAAGGTGTAAGAGGGGGAAAACTGAACTTAAAGGAGCTATCTGTGAAGAAAAACATGTCTTTATGTTGACACATCACCTTCTACTATGCAGGGAAGTAATAAAAAGGAAACAAAATGTTATAACATATTTACATGAAGAATATTTATTTTAGGTTTACCCAGTATATTCAATATGTATAATTAAAATCAAGAAATAGATGTTATATATATATACACTACATTATTATTTAGAATATTGTGTACAGTTTTGGCCACCTTGTTACAAACAATAGTTTTTCTGTTCTGGAACCAGTCCAGAGAAAAGCAGCCAGATACATTCCTGGAAATAAAGGAATACCTTCACCGACAGACAATTTTCAGTCTTACACAGAGAAAGAAGACTATAACAGGACCTGATTCAAATGATCAAAATCGTCAAGGGGTTTGTCAAAGCTGAAGGCACTGGATTTCTTCAGAATCCACAGTCAGACACGAACAGAAGAACACAAGTTGAAACTAAAGGAACGTTCCTGAGAAATTAAAAATGGGAGAAAAAAAACTTTTTCTTTCAAAGGTTTATAGGAAGAAGCCACACAGGCAATGGTGAAGTTGATATGCTGTCTTCAAAAAATGGTTGATGAGATCCTCAGATCATTCATCTTCTAGCAAACACATGTACTAGATGGAGAGCCTGACCTCTTCTCACTTATAATCTTTCTTATGATCTTATATATTTTATAGATACACAAGTATGAAGGGGATCCCAGTAGAAGACATTATTAGTAGCAAAGACAATGTTTATCCAAAATCCTCATAAATGGAACAACACTATTGGAATTTTTCATAGCATCTTGCACAAAACTTCAATCTTTGTTGGTGCTGCTTTGGTTTCACATAATTTGTATTTAGCTATCTTCTGCGTGAGCTACAGATAAAAGAGATCATGAGCTGTCGTTATTATTACATTTGCAATATAGGCAATTTGAATGCCCTTAGAAGTCTCTAATTTAAAGTGGACTTTTGTTCCAAAATGTCTTCCCTCCATGCACATTGTAAGACAATGATCTTTTGACTGATATCTAAAATGATATCAAATGTGACTTAGAGATTTATGGTTGGACAGACACAAAAACTGCAAATGGCTGCAAATGAACAAGCACAGTTTAACTCCACGCTGACAAGTAAAAAGAAAAAAAATAGTTCAGCTGTCAAGTCTTCTTGAAGTAGAGAGTTTATATAAAAACATTTCTAAAATGGTTTCAAAGGTTTATAGCATACCTAAAGATTGCATGGAAGATAACATCTGTAGTTATCTTCCACACAAATGCCGACTAACAATTTGATTTAGAGAACCCTGTGATAAAGAAGTAAAGAACTATTTTAACTGGACATTTGAAAAAAAAACAATATAGGGATCTTTAGAAGTTCAACAGAAAAGGTTTCATCTGGAACTTGACTGAATTTGGGTTTACAGTGTAATGTCTGCTTGTAAAAATGTTTTTGATTTTTTTTAATGCGATTTAAAAAATAAAACTGTTTCAAATCGGATGTTTTGGAGGCAAATCCCTGAACAGTAAAGGGGGTTAAAGCTTCACATTTATTTGTCAGACCTTGTCCTACTTGTAGCAGCTCCCTTGCACTAATTTGCCCATCTGTGCACAAACAGCCCAGAATGCCAGATAGTCATGGGTCACGCTGTACCGAAAAAAAAAAACAGCCCATTGCATAACAGGACAAGAACAGGAAATCAAACAGAAACGTACTGCTCTCCACACAACACACACAGCACGGCTTTAGCCAACCAGCTTTCAGACCCCGAGCAGCGGTATGACGCCAGTGTCAGTCATCAGCCGTGAATGGAACAGCGCTTGCAGGAAGTCCTGAATCCTGATGTTAAATGTACACAACTGAGGTGTTTCAATCCCACCGCCTTTTCACACTCAGTCTTCCTCGGGGAATCAAAAGGCGGTAGAGTCTAACTGTACTGTACGTTGTTTGCTTCCCCACCCATGCATAAGTGCTTTAGTTATTGACGTAAACAAACACTTTCCCATCATTTCCAAGCCCCACAACGGTTTCAACACACTGTCCTGGAAATTGCTGTGCCGATCAATGACACTGAGCTGGGGAACTTTTCAGAGCTCAGGGATTCCTGAAAAAAATAGGAACCCAGTTCTCAGGAATCCAGTAAAACACACATCCAGACTTACACACGCGTTCTGCAAGCAGAATGGTATTTGTCAACAAAACTAAAAGTCACAAATGTTCAGAATCACAAAACCTCATTTTCTCATTAGATTCTGTTCATGAGATTAACTTATTTTTTTTAAATCTCTGGCCTGTGTTTTTGGAACAGTTTGGCTTATGGTTCGGTCATAGAGAGATGTCAAAGATTTTGTCTGTCATTACTATACAGTTACATCTGCATTGATAAGAGATTGTTTTGGTATTATATTATGACAGTTATTGATTCTGCCGTATCATGATTTTTAATCCAACAATTAAAAGCATGAGAACATAAGAAGGTTTACAAATTCCATCTGTTAGACTTTATGACTTTATGATTTCTAGTAGATAATTAATCACAAAATTTCACCCAGTATAAACTCCTGCTTGCAGGATTTCAAAATATTCACTTTAACAAACTGACTGACCAATCAGTGTCTCCCATATTAAATCCTCCCCATTTCTCCCCTTAATTTCCACTTGTTACTCTATATGTTTTTTTATCTTTGGGCTGTTCTTATCATTTCCATTCCTGACTTTTTATCAGTTTTGCTTCAGACTGGAGAGTTTCAGTTCCTTTTTCCTATTTGTACGTGATGTTCCTCTACAATCCAAAAATATTCTGGTCACTTTAATTTAATCACTTTCAAAGGCAACAAAACCTTTTTGTTGTGTGGTCCACAACTCAGAATGCAATATATACTACGCTAGATATATTGCAAACGGGAGTCCGTTTGACCAGTCTAACTCATTTGGCTGCCAGTAGCTATTTGATCATATTGTTCAGTCGTTTCTTGAAAAAGCCGGGTTATCATCTTCAGTGGCATTGTTGGTTAGCTTTTTTAAGACTCCCATAATGCTGTATGTAAAAAGTGACACCCTTCTTGGGGTTACAGTAAATGCATATCACTGTATTATTTTTGTAGTTTCCACTTCTATCCTTTGATTCATGTTTCACTTTTGATTCTGCAGAAGTCTAGTGGGTTGATTTCATCAGAGCCTTTGAAGTTCTCTGACCGGGACTAAAAAGGTTTAGTTCTTTCAGCCTTTCTCTATAATCTATATTTTCATCATTGTTCCTGAAACACTTTACCTCACCCTTCTTTTACTACTGTAACACAGAATAAACCTTTATTATTGATTTACCATCCATTGCATAACCTGTGCTTGTAGTTCATTATAGTCATTTTTTTCAGAGGGATCTGGTTATATCTATGATTTTATCAATTATTTTTCATCTGTATATGTGTCTGAATTTATTAAACTGTTTGGGCCACTAGTAGTACTAATAATAACTAGAATCGCATGTATTCTATCTAGATCTGCCCAGCCCTAAATGCTGTCTAATCCCTCCTGTATGTTCTTTCCCAGAGAACTGAAGTATTTAAGAAAACACATTCAGCATTCACAATTTCAAAAATGGAAAGACTCTATCCCACACAGGGGGATACCATGATGACCCAGTTATGAGTGGTATAAAATACCAGGTGTACTTCAAGATGGACTATTCCAAGAACTGTTGCTAACTGCTTCTGATATTACAGAAAAACCATCAGGCCACCTCTGAAACACTACACTACTGATTGTAACATCAGTGATGGGACATGTCTGGGACATCTACATATAACTACGAAGGCACTAGACAGGTGGGTCAGTGTCACACATCTCTATTATCCCCTTCTGACAAAAGCCCGAACCGGAACACTGCCTAGTGAATAAGGCATCCAGTCCTCCAACAGTCGTTAGGCGAGCGTGACACCTGCACACTGAACAGTTCTGTGACTTGCATTTACACCTGCAAGTGATGATTGCATGTGTTTGCAACGGGACCAAAGTACAGAACTGAAGACCTGGGAGACTGTCTTCCATACTGTTTTAGGAATGCTTTACTCCCTGTACATTAAGGCATTTTGTTTTATACTTTACATGTCAAGTATATACAACTTTGTTATTTGCCTCCAGAGCTCTGAGTCTCACTTCTTCCAGACCGCAGAGCAGACAACGTCTTAAAGCCCTTTATCTCCTAGCTGGTTTAAGAGACCTTTTAATTAGCCGAGAGGTGTGGTTAATCCCAAACAGAGCCTATACTGGCAGCTCCTTTCCCTCACGTGGAATTTCACTCCCACTGAGTTCCAATTACTCAGGCAGAATAGCTATGCCTCGTTCTCCAGGTTTTTCCAATTAACATGTGGCTCTCGCACAAAGCCACCTCTCCCTAGCTCACACAGCGGTGTTATGGAAGATGTGGAGGATACGGAAGACTTGGTAGAATAAAAGTTATTTGCCGCAGAATTCAATACAAGTGGGACAGATGGGACGAAGGGCTGGCCAATGTGATATGTAATAATAATCCATCCATTTCGGTAACAACTTAGTCCCACACAGGGTCATGATAAGCGAGAACCTAACTTGGCAGGCAGTGGGCACACAGTTTGATACAGGAGCCAATTAAGAGATGGCAGAAAAATACGGCTTTGGACAGGCGGAGGAAACCAGAGAACTCCCAAATAAATCCACCTGAACAGGAAGAGAACATGCAGATTCCACACGCAAAGTCCCACCTGGGACCCAGGAGCTGTGAGGCAGACGTGCTAAAGGTCACAACACTGTGCCATCTGTGTGACAGAAGAAATCTACAACAGGGATTGTTGCCACTTTACCAGACTCCTTAATCGCACAGCCCTTTCTCACTACTGTTACCTGCATCTTAATCCCAAGAATCTATACAGTGAATTGGGGAGCAGTTCAGAGCAGGGGTGAGGGGTGGTGGTCTTAGATTCCCATGGTAGACATTGTTGGGGAGACCCTCAAAAAGAGTCCTGTAAAAACAGGCTGGCGCTCTAGGCGAACTCTGAGCGAAGAGAACAAGTTGTTGTTGTTTTTACACATGCCGCTGTCGTGAAATAAGAGTATGTCTGAAACAAATACCTACAGTACAATTGCATGCTTACCTTGAAAAGGTTGAAAATCACGCAAGAGGTAGAGAAGAAGTAGATCACGGGACTCCAGGACTGCAGTACTTAAAACGGTAATGAATCATTTGAAAATACGGATTTGTTTCGTTATTTCCGCGTTGATGTCTGGGGCAGCGAGTTCACAAATACAGTGTTTCCACCTGTGCATAAAGGGATTTGTGTTCTGTATTATTTCCAAAAGAGGGCGCTCTCAAATGAATTAATCCCAGATTGGTTTTCTTCAAATTATCAAGAGTATCATTAATAAATAATATTTGAAAACCTCTTTTTACTTAGAACGGTCGGTGTTTTCTAACGACAAATTAGAACGAGAAGCTTATGGAATATGTATGAAGATATGTGTACTGGGGTTCAAGGCTCAATACGGTTCCATCGAAATTAAAAAAAAATATCTCTATTCTTGATTTAAAAGGAATTGTATAGTTTACTATAGAAATTATTTTTGTTGACGAATCTCAAATCCTGAATTCTTCGAATCTTTACATACATAATCATTATCAAAGAACTCAAAGAACTCGTTTATTATCAATAAACATAGTGAAATGCTGCTAGATGTCGGGTTGATTCTATATGAAATTACAAATACATTCAAAGACCATCAGTATAGTAATATCCACGCTCAGCGATTTTCTACGGCACTCCAGGAACTGCGTCCATGCAGAATTCTCCCGTTTGGTGTGTGTAATAAGTAAATATATTAGCAATGAAATAGCACGATTAATTTCACTTGAAAGAATGTTAGTGTTTTCTGAAGCCTGCTTTATCAGCCATCGCTGGAGAGATCTGTTAAATCTCTGATGGTCAAACACATTAAATAAACTTTACTTTGTTTAATATATCAAACAGCCTGCGGGTTCTCCAGAATCAATAAAATGATGACTCGTGATCTGCGACGCGGCTGCGTGCGAGATGAGTCTAAATTCAAATGCTGCTCCTGTAACTGAGAAAATAAAACTGGATTTCTCTGTGAAAATGTAGCTGAAATATAATTTTGATATAAATAACTTCCAATATTGCTCAAATTTAAAATTGGTCCACCGGGGAATTGTCTCCGCTTGTTTTTGGTGACAGGTCACTCATAAATCCTATTTCATGTTTCCTTTTGTTTTCTTCAGAGAAAATAAAACAAGGTCCACGTTGTGCTCTGTGTAATTCGTTTTGCGTTTTTAGTTTACTTAGTTGCGAAATGTCATGGGCATACAAACCTTGGAAATAGTGTTTTTCAAAAACAGATTTTCGGTTTTCTCTAGGCCAAAACTAGCCAAGCTAAAAAAATGATACCGAACAGGCAAATGATGAATTGGTTGTACAGTTAAAGGTCTGAATTCGGTCTAAAATAGTGATTAAACGAATTAGAACAAAAAATATTATCCGATGACGATGACCTTAGAAGGACAAAAGGGCTGAAATGAGTAGATGAATGTTAACACATTTCTACGACTAATATTAGGATTTATTAACTGTAGTTTAATACTGATAAAATCACTTGTAAATCGTCTATTGGGAAAGATGAAACTGGAAGAAATGAGATATCCGTACACGTTTTATTGAGATTACAATGCGTTTGATAAAACGCATTGTTTAAAAATCTTTTATTAGCCAGTATTGTAAGCGGTAACAAATTCAAGTCAAATAAAACAAAAAAAAAAGGAAAAGTTACTCGTGTTTGACCTCATGTTATGGAATACAATTCGATTCTTTACAGCAGAAGTGAACATCTAGTCTTGTTTCTGACGATTCTAACAGGGAATATAGACCACACTCCTGGCAATAAACAAAAAAAGGTCAAAAAGAAGGCAATTCTCTGCATTCCTAATTCCGTCTGCTGAAAAAAAGTGCATGATAAAAAGCCTTCTTACAACAACAGTTTAAACTCAACTCTTTTCTCCTGGAAAACAATCAGATTAGGTTATAATGAATCTTTTCAAATGGGGTTTGTTCTTTTTAGTTAGCGCAGGTGTACAATAGGCGGCCAAGCCGGGGAGTCTCACGCCTAGGTGTGAGCTGATTATTCAAATAGGGCAACGCAGAAGTAGGGATTGGAGATTTCGCCTGGCGCACAGAGCTATATCACAGCGTTTACAGCCAGACACCAACGTCATTTCAGCTCCTGTCATCATCAGACGCTATTCAGCGCCTCTGGGCACCACTGTCTGAAATCTACACATGCTCGAGTCCCCGAGTAGAAAGCAGACCAGCGATCTGGGTTACCGTTGGTCCGAAGTCTTGTTCTAGAGAACTTTTTTTTTTTAAAAAAAAAAAAACCTTCTCCAGAGAAGCTGTTGACCGGGTGGATTCGCTGCTTCCACAATGCTGGGTGCAGTTAAAATGGAAGGACACGAGCATTCAGACTGGAGCACCTATTACGGCGAGCCCGAGGTTGGTAGCTTATATATATATTTTTTTTTCCTCCTAAAGCCGATCCCATTTTATACAACTCAATATTAGCCCTGAGATAATATTAACTTTGTGATCAAATATTGACTTGAGGCGTCTCCAAATCCTCCCCGATCTCCGAGCTGCGCTATCCTAACAAAGTTGGGCTTGGCATGCAAGAAGAAACTTTTTTTCTGGAATTCTGACTTCATCTGCTTACATACAAGTCATGGATAATTTGTTTTTTAAGGATTGCTTTCTTTCATTCTGTAGTGGAAAATACACATGTAATTGCTATATAGTGCTGTCGAGTTGCATTCACTACTTAATGAATATGCATTCAATGTTTCTTTTTCGGTTTCTGTTACACTTTCTGTATTGTTTTCTGTACAATTTGATATTTTCACGTCCTGTGATCGTTCTAAGGAGAACTCGTGAAAAGAATCTTTGAGGAAATCAGTTTCGCTCATGGGACTTCTTTATACATTTTAGATTAGCCGCTGAAAGCACATTTGTTTGATTATCCTGAAAATATTAAATACGTTTCATGTCAGATTCGAGTTGGGGTTTTTTTTTCTGCTCGAACGAAGACAACGCTTGGATGAGGAACAACATTTATAGAAGTCGTTTTGTCGAATCAATGATAGGTCGCGGGTCACCATTTTTTTTGTTTTGTTTTGTTTTTTTTTAAGTTTTGTTTTCATTAACAAACAAAAACTTAACTGTGGTGCCAAGTTTGTTTTAAGCGCCTTTGACACAACCGCCAGTGATTCGAAATCTTAACTTTTGTGTGTCTTTTTTTTCTGCTCCCACAGTGTTACACATCCGTTGGCAACATGAACACCGGACTGGGGATGAACACCATGAACACGTACATGAGCATGTCGGGCATGAGCACGGCGGCCACCATGACGCCGAGCTCCATGAACATGTCGTACGTGAACACGGGCATGAGCCCCTCTATGACGGGCATGCCAGCCGGGGCCGGCTCCATGAACGGCATGGGCCCCGGGATGGCGGGCATGAGCGCGGCTCTCAGCCCCAGCATGAGCCCGATGACCGCGCAGCCGCCGTCCATGAACGCCTTGACGTCCTACCCCAACATGAACGCAATGAGCCCCATGTACGGACAGTCCAACATCAACAGATCGAGGGACCCGAAAACGTACCGGAGGAGCTACACGCACGCCAAACCGCCCTATTCGTACATCTCCCTCATTACCATGGCCATCCAGCAGTCGCCTAACAAGATGCTCACGCTTAGCGAGATCTACCAGTGGATCATGGACCTCTTCCCCTTTTACCGTCAAAACCAGCAGCGCTGGCAGAACTCAATCCGCCACTCCTTGTCCTTCAACGACTGTTTCCTGAAAGTGCCTCGGTCGCCCGACAAACCGGGAAAGGGCTCCTTCTGGACCCTGCACCCGGACTCCGGGAACATGTTCGAGAACGGCTGCTACCTGAGGAGACAGAAGCGCTTCAAGTGCGATAAAAAACTCTCCAAGGAGTCCGGCAGGAAGACCTCCGAAGGCGGATCTAACAGCAGCTCGGAAAGCTGCAACGGCAACGAGTCTCCCCATTCCAACGCGTCCTCCTCCACCGAGCCCAAAAGGTCGCTGTCGGACATGAAGTCCAGCCAGGCTCTGAGCCCCGAACACGCTGCGTCCCCGACATCTCAGGCGCAGCATCTGCTGTCGCAACACCACTCCGTCCTAGCGCATGAAGCGCACCTGAAGCCGGAGCATCACTATTCCTTCAACCACCCTTTCTCCATTAACAATTTAATGTCGTCGGAGCAGCAGCATCACAAAATGGACCTAAAGACTTATGAGCAGGTAATGCATTACTCTGGGTATGGGTCTCCCATGACAGGAGCCTTATCCATGGGCTCGATGACCAGCAAGGGGGGCTTGGAGACCTCGCCAATATCCACTGACACGTCTTACTATCAAGGTGTGTATTCTAGACCGATCATGAACTCTTCCTAAGTTTTCTGCAACACAATGGACCTTTTCCAGCAATTTGTACATTTTGTAAAATAATAGTTTGTGCACACGCATTCCAAAATATTTTTTGATGTTTCCCAATGATTACTAGATGTCAAGTTTGTTTAGTATTTTTTTTTGTAAAAGGGGTGTTAATATATGACAAAATTTGTTTGTTTGTTTTCAAACTCCCACCGCAGCTTTTGAAACGGAACAAAAAACAAAACAACAATGTTACAAATTATGGCACAGTAAAAACTGAATTTAAAATGCAATTTGGGAGAGTGAAGTGCTTCAGACGAATAATTTATCGTTTGTGTATTTCTTATTTATGGCTTGTAAATGTGTATTCTTGTAGTTGACAACAAGGGCAGAATATATTAAAGTGTTACTTGGACGTTTTGGGAACATGATCGTCTGGTCTTATTTTCTGTAAAATTATGTTTCATGTAATTACGAACATATTATATAGAAAATATTTCAGCATTGAAACGCATCAGTATGGCTTGATAAAGTCAACATGAAACAACACAAGGTATTTTTAGCTACGATGGTAAAAATCATTTCATGGTTTAAAACAGTATAGTTTTCGCTATTTCAATACCAAACGGTGTTACGTTGTGGTTTGCTTCATTTAAGAGTTAGGACATTTATTAATTAAAACCAAGTATTTTACCTTTACGAAAACACCCTAAAGGTTCACTGTAAAATGTTGACCAGTCCGGATTTCATAAGGGGCAAAACTAAGAATCAGATCGCAAAATTATTTTGAGCCTAATTTAAAGTAACTAAATGTCCTATCGCATTCAATGATCTAAATAGTGACATATTGTATATCATTTCGGAACAATATGCAATGAGAAACTCAACAGATTTTAAAAACCGCTTTGGGACTTATTCTGTTTTTACCTTTTTGAAATTGTGCTGGAAAAGTACACCCGTTACACCTTCCGCTATTCTCCCCAAATAACGTGAAATATTTGCATTGAAAGGTTAGATCCTACAATTTAACGTTGATATACGGGTAAAACGAGTTTTCAGATGACCTTATAAAAAATCATGAATCAAATATAAAATCGAATAAACTAAATATGCTAAATATGTTATCATATTCTTAATATATGGAGGTGTACGTGTTTCTAAGATGACAGGGTAAATATTTCAGTCTGCTTGGCGCCAGAAAAAAAAAACATTTGGCCAGGCCTGTCGGTGTCGTTGATGTGTTAACGTGTGCGATTTCACACACACAACGAAGTCCTCTTATTTACTCCTTGCATGGACTCTCTTGCTATGGTTCACCTGCGTGATCATATTCACAGTTCGTGAAATGTTTCAGTGTGTGTTTGTAGCTTTGGGTGCCGCGGTGAGTTGCAGAATTGAAACACGAAGCACAAGAAACCCCACGAAGCCCAGCAGGGCATTTAGCCAAAGCTGCGAAAAGGAAGAAGAGTTAAGATCATCAGTGAACTACAGCAGATGTGGGAATAGGTGAGAAAAAGAGATTTGAACCGCTACAGTCAAACAAATAAAACGACATCCTCACCAACAGCTGATTAGTTCAAACCGCCTGGAACAATCGTTGTAAGCAAAACTAAAGTCCAGCTTAAAGCACTTACTACGCAGCGATGCTGCATATAGTTTCGTTTTTGTGGCGAAATCTAAATTCCATGAAATGGCGCAGTGTACTGAGAAACAGTGCTTTATTAAGTGCGTCTCGCTTTTCGCTGTACCTTATAAAGCAGCTAAATGACAAAACACCCACAGGAGAAGTGTTCTCGATGAATACTTGGTTTTATTGCCCATATATTTTTCCTGATACACTTCATGATTACTAGTGTTGGGGCAGTGATGACTTAAATCTAGCAAGTCCTCAGAAAATCTAGATTAACATTCTATTAACATATGTGTGAGCACTTCCAAACAAACATAAAAAATTGATTAAGAACGATTATAGTGCCCAATGAATTCATGGACACAAACGGGGTGCGCTCAGTCGTCGTCAGGTTGCCGATGACAGCACCCGGTCGCTTGTTAGCAGACGAATGATATCAATTTAATTAAGCCTGATGTCATTGCAAATGCAAAACTTTTTTTTTCTTTTGATTAAATATAATTTTAATTTAGCTGTACCTTAAAAAGTTAAGAGTATAGCATTCTAGCTCAATTCGCTATTCGGGATTTATTCACTAGTACAAGACTCCTAAAATCATGAAACCACTGATGATGATACTTGTGAGGATTCGATATAAATCTGAAATTGTGGAATCGGTCACAGGATGACTTTAATAGTATAGTTCTTCACTTGGCGCTATTACTGTAACGAAGGGAAAAGGAATGAAAAAAAAGTTTGTTAAAAGTTTTCATTGAAATGATTAAAAATCAATTATTACTTCTTAGAAGCGCAGTAATAAAAATATAGAATAAAGGGGGCTGTGGTTTTATGCGCAATTACTGCTTTAATTTCTGTAACAAGATAATAGGACCCTTGAAGCACTTAAAGAAAGGTTCCTATTATCGTTTTTTTCTGTATGACACAATTTAATACTCTATATCCTTACTAGTCCAATTTCTTAGACGTCACTATTTCTTCACAACAGCAGCCTAATTTCAAGGTTTAAATGTCAAATTTATTTTATTTTTTTATTGGGGGGGGGGGGGGGACTTTTTCATCTCAAAACTTGAAAACTCAAAAGAAAACCGGGAGGCGTCCAGAGGAGAATGTATTAAATGCATTCGTATTTAAGAAACAGTTACTATGTTATTTAAAAAAAAACGGTATTATTCCCGTGCAGTATCTCGGGTTTCCCACGCACAGTATACCACCAGATAGTCTGAACTCGCACCTACATAACAACATTCAAATCCTCCTTAAATTCGACATTGTCCCGAGAATGCAGTCCCCGGGTCGAAATCTCGCCCTCTCTCTCTGTTTCTCTCCTCCGGGAGGACACACACGTTGCGATCCAAGCATGAAATTTGTTTCATTATCACATAAAAGCCTCCCGGGGAGAAGGAGAATGGGGCGGCTTTGGCAACAATGGAGGCTGAATGTGATGCTCTAACCTGTTATGTTCTGTATCACACAGCCATTGTCAGGGGGGTACTTTTAAACTACTTAGTGTCTCCCACTCCACTGATCCTAACAGATAAGATGTAGTTCTCCCCGAATAAATCAAAACCGGGGATGTCATTCTGATCACTGGGAGAAACCGATCGGTTTTTTTCCCCCCTGTCTCAGCCTTTGGGTGTCTCGCCCATGGCTACCTCCTCACATTCCGGACGGACGTCCAACTTCTCTCACCGCGTCGCTCCTGGTCCCTTTATTTCCACTGTACATGTATTTTCCGACTCCATTCCACAGATCGGTCTTTAAACACCCGCGATCCGTGAATAAACAAAGTTTGTAAACAATGAATATATATATATACATGTAATACCAAATTCCAACAGAGCAAACTTTGAACAGAAAGACGTCACAGTTCAGTAAATTTGCACAGATATTAAATTTCGTTTCTCTTCATTTTAGCCATAATGCTAAGCTGAATTTTTATAACTCTGATCGATATCTCGGTAAAATAATCATTTTTTTAAACTAGCGGGGCAGTGAAATCTTTGCTTTGTGCTAAAGTCAACAGTGGCAGAGTTTGAGCTCAAATAAATGCCGGGATGCCTCGAGCCCTTTGCAGTAGGCTTGTCTGAGACGTTTTAAAACTGGGCTCCGGTCGTTTGTGCAGCTGAGCGAACAAACTCACCAGGTAGGCATATATATATATATTTCACTTTATGCCAAGATGGAGTGTTAAAGAACAGAGACAATCACCTACATCAAAGTGTTTGTTTTAAATATAGCTCCGAGTTCGGATTGAGAAAAAAAAAGTACCAATATTTCAAAGCAATATAACGTATTTTGGGGGTTACCGTTGAGAAACCCAAACCCATATGCCAGTTCAGTACGGCAGGTCGGTTTTTCTTCCTTTACCTTATTGTTATGGGTCAGTTAACAATAACAGGTGATTGATAGTCTCGATGTTATCAGGATAACTCACTTACCCTAAGTGCGCACGGTGTTTTTTTTTCTTTTCAAAATACAATGCGGACATACAAGCACTCTCACACACGCGCGCGTTCATGCATATATATATTTAATAATATTTAACAGGTAGTCGCGTTTCTTCGTACTTTCGTGCATCGCTATTGTCTCTTTGAACGTTTTGCTTCATCTATTGAATATGTTTTATTATGATCACTTCTGCATAATACCTAAAATTATGTTTTTTTAAAAAATCCGAGTACCAAATTTCATACAGTTTATAAACCTAATACCAAACCTTACCTTTTATCAAAACCAAATGAATTTACTGAATTTTTAAAACCCAAGTATGAATTACAATGGAATAGAAGTGGATCTTCAGTTGATATTTATTTGTGGATATATTTTACATATTTAAAAATTAGAGCAACGGAAATAAAAATATGAAGTGTATAATAACATGGTATATTTACAACATTTCAAATACGCACTCAAAAGACGTGTTTCTTGTGGAATTGTGTTGATTTTAAAACAAATGCTGGGATGTTAGAAAAGTAGACGGGTGTTTATATATTGAGTATGCGAACACAATCACGGATATGAATGATGTACAGGTCAACAATTCAGTACTTTTAATCAGAAACAAATAGCTTACACCAAAGAAAAAATAATTGAGTTTTATCTGTACAAAATGTATCATGTATAGATTATTTCTATTAAGTTTCAGGTAAGTTTTTCTCTTTTATCTTCCGTTTTTAACATAACCAGAGCACCCCGCTTTGAGTACTGCATCACCAGCTAATGCTGAAAAATGAATAATAACCACGATCATATTATTTCTTTAAAATAACATAAAATAAAAAAATTAAAAACATTAAAATATTAAAAAAATATATGTGTGCATATATTTAGGAGCATAAACAGCAACCTGTGGGCTACGTAGTTTTATCATCTTCTTAGAAAATGCTTCATTTCACACAGATATCATTAGCGCCTCAGTGCACTCAACGCTTACAGAGGTCTACAATTTCTAAACACCTGTAATTTCCCAATACGCTGTAAAACTATAATAATCTGCAACCCCTTCGGAATTCTGTAAAATTTAAAAACAAAGTTGGAGTTTATTCATTTGCCTTCCCTGCGTAGCTATAAAACTTGTAAGTATACGACCGTTATGTCAAAGGACTGAACAACGTTTTTCTGACTCTCATATTTCACGCAACAGTAAATGAAACAAAGAAAAAAATGCTGAGATGATTTTGTTTATATATGGGTGCATTTACATCCACATTTTTCGAGGAAAAACTTATCGTGGCCACTTAAAATATTTGCTAGGCTATTGAAAAGATGGGAGTGGGCGCACAGTTGTCCACAGCCATGTTATTAATAGCACCGAAGTCTTTCATTGTGCGATGAAGGTTTGAAAATGCGAGTGACTCCGACGAAAGAATAAGAAAAAGTCACTTTAAGCAGCACAGTCGCTTTTATTTTCGCCGGGTAGACATCTACGCTTCCAAAGCCTCTTCAGTGTCACAGAGCAACAAGTAAAATGATAAATGTTATTCATTCGAGCTTTGCGATTTTTACCAGTCAAATTCCAGTAAATCCGCAGAAAGCTGTGACATTATATCTAACCTGATAACTGAAATGATAAAGGATGTGTTTGAATGAAAATAGACGTGCTTATGCTAAATAGCATCATCATCATCATCATCATCATCATAATAATAATAATAATAATAATAATAATAATAATAATAATAATAATAATAATAATAATAATAATAATAATAATAATAATAATAATCTCCCTGTTTCATTTGGTTGTCTGTCCTTGTCTCTGACCACCGCTACCTGACTGTTCTGACAGGCTATATTTCCAGACGAAGATGAAATCTCTGCAGAACACACAGAAAGGCTAATCGTTTTTAAATAATTAATTCTCTCCAATTCCACTGGTAATGGAAGTCCTCGGATTTGTCAATTACTTGTCATTAAATGAGTGTATACCCACGTACTTCATTCCAGACCCTTTGATGGGGGAAATAACCTCAGTCAAGCCCACTTCAGTGTTGAATTAAATGGGAATGGCCTTTTGATATTTTAGGTTCAAAGGTAACCGGCTTCTTACTTGAGTCTGCCAAAGCAATGGCGACAAATTGAAGAAGAATTTACGGCAATGAATTTAATGTTCCTCCCTCGCAAAGATTTCTTTGTCATACCCAAACTACATCACTGAGTATCACTCCATCAGAAATCCAGATAAGATACCCCTTTGATGAAATTTGTTATTTAAGACGACTATATATAAAACTTCGCAACGCTATACCGTTTTAGTTACAGCAGTGCATCGATTTTGATTGGATTCTTTTTAGCCTCAGAATTAATTGATTTAATTAAGGTACCCTGTTCTTTTTAAACCCGATTAATCGCTTCCTTTACAAGTTCCCGGGAGAAGTGAAGTCTGAATTAAACAAGAACCCCCCCCCCCCACACACACACACACATTTTTCTACTTATTTTGTAACACGGTAATATGTGAAAAAGAGCTTTGTTTTAATGTCGCCTGGTCATTTTTCAAATAACCTGATGCAGACTTTAAAAGGCAAGAAGGCACATTTTCACCCAAGCAGATTTCACACACACAGACACAAAAAGGTTTTGAAATGTCAGCAGAGATCGAAGTGCCTTTGCGAAAGGCTCTCGTAGTACATCACAGGCAACCCGTTTACTGTTGTTATAGCAACAAGATCAGCGATGGTCCATAAGGCAGCTTGTTGATCCTTTTACTTTGGTAACCCGATTTAATTACATTTCTTACCAGTCATCCTATTTGCATATTTTCACCGAATAAGGCCTGACATCCACAAAGAAACAATAGTATTTATAAAATTCAATGCAGGGTCTAGCAAGCTACACGCATTGCCCAAAAGACATTTCGGGATGAAATCGTCCAAAATAATCTCAAACGTCTAAAGAAAAAAATCTGAGTCTAAAAAACTGAGCAAGACAATATACAATCGACACATCCGCGAAACGAAACCCCTTTACATCTGTTCAATTACCTTAATCAATTCACCAGATGATCTAGTTTTAAAATGAAAACGCACTTTAATGCCAGAATAAAGATTATACTGATTTAACCCACCATCAAGCCAGTCCTATAAATAGCGTGTCTGAACAACACTGCTCTCAAATGCAACTAGTACTTAAAAAGAATTGTGAAGCCATTTTTTAATGCTAAATACAGTTTTTTTGTTGTTCGATGGACTACGAATAGAGCGGAAAAAAACGCCTCAGTCATGCCTTGCCTTTTGAAGTTTTAGTTCAATAATTTAGTAACAATTTCATAGTATTGTTTTCCTTTCCTATACCATGGGAAATATTTTTAGATGAACACAAAGTCTCCGATAGGTATTGTACCTTAAGGAGCACACAGAAATACCCATCTTGGGTTCAAATTTGCAATGCCTGGAACACCCAAGTAGAACAGTCTCCAGGGAGATTGCTGGATACCAATCTTACAAGCTGTAATTCTGCCTTAGCCTATTGCAGGGGTGGGACAGTTCACACTATCCCGACTTAACTGCTCTTTCATTGGAAATACTCCTAATCCTATATCTTTGCAAGGGAAACTGCTATCCCACAGTATATTAAAGGACAACAAAGTCAAAACGTAAAAGCCGTCCTTTCAACAATCCCTGGTTTCTCTTACGCATGGATTCGGTAGTTACGGTTCTGATTCCGACGGCCTTTTTTCCTATCATACGATTTTTTGGGGGGCAAATATTACATTGTTGATTCAAAATTCGTTGAAGATGATATGTTATCGTCGTTTCCGCATTGTATTAAATCGCTGGATGTGTTTCATGTCATGAAGGTGTACGAGTTCGCCTCAACGGGATTTGGTTATCATAAATTTCAGAAATACATGTCATGCACATAGCGAAGAAGTAAAACAAAAATAGATTTAGATTAAATAGAAGGCAATCTATAATGCCCATATAATGTTTATTTATGTTTTTGTGACTTATTCATTGTGTTAATAGGCTAGGTATTTTTTCAGGAACTGCGGACATCATATATACATAACAAATATTAAGTTTGTAAACGAACAGAAAACTGATTTTATTTTCAAAAGGAATTAATTGGTTGTTTGGGATTTTTTTCCTCCTGGACAAGTGAAAACGGAACTTTCTTTTCATTTGCACCTTCACATTAAACTTTACAGCAGGGTCGCTGGGTCATCGTCTGCGTTGGTGGTCGTCCGCTCGCGAGCCAATGTTTACAGGAGACGAAGAAAGAATAGTTTCATAACCATCGTCATCCTCGTCGATATTACATCTTTAACACACGGGGAAAAAAAAAACTTGTTTAATGAAACAGTCTTCCATTCTGCTGCCAAAACAATGGTTTTAAAAATAGACATTTGACTTGTTGCAAAAAAAAAAGAAACATCTTCTGTGCTAAATTGACTCGATAAACCCGATCTTGCACGGGAAAACAACGTTTTGTCTTTAATGACGATAATGATAGTAATATTAGTATATATTTACTTCTATTCTAAACTCATTTGAAGGTATTTATGCAGTTTTTTCTGTAAACAACATAAAGAAGCATATTCAAAAGCACTCCAAATTGTCTTTAGAATTTAGTATTCTGACAGACGTGTATCCTGTACCTCAGCGTATATGTACGACATTCTGAATAATAGAATATTTTCATACATTTTTTCCACTGCCACCTAAACGATAAAAACAGAACCGCAACTTTGTATTAAATATAGATTTTATTTAGACGCTGAACAATATTGAAGGAACTCACAAAATTGAAGGCCAAGAGGGAAAACGTTTTTCATGTAACTAGCATATCAATCAAACCAATTAATATTGATCAATATTGATATTGAAAGCTCTAACACCTAAAACGCTGTAAAACGATTTTTAAGAAGTGATTTATTTACCATTTATTGGAAAATATTATTCACGTAGACAGTGGATGCTGTTTAAATATAATACATTTTTGCAACGGTTTATGAACTGTCTATTGTTGTTATAGGGTAAAGCTTAATAGTACTCAAGCAAATTGGTTTAACAGCCAAAAATCAGCAAAAGCAAATCTTCAATGCAAACAAGGCAGCACACCTTCCCATGATAGTAGCTTGTGTTTTTACAGTACTTCAGAGAAACGCGAATTCACCTTTCTGTGGGGTTTTCTGGTGCCTGTAATTTTGTTTTCAACGCAAGGTGCAACGCCCTGAAATCTCTCAACCTCGTGTCACCGGACTACATCACTGGAGACAGGCGAATTAATGATTGTGAACACATTGCATTTAGGTCTTACGAAAACACAAACTGTGGATCTCTGAAGTGTAATATTAGTGTGATGCTCTACAAGTATTCAGAACCGAACACCACCACACCCGCGAGGAATTGGCTTCCTGAGAAAACATCATCCACAGAGTCATGTAATAATATAACGTGTTTGAGAGTTTTCCAAAACTGGTCAATGAAAATCGGTAACTACTTCACTTTAAACGCCCATAACACCGTTTAGATATATTATGTATTGGAACATATAGACAAAATGTAGACTAATACACCAGAGCCAGAATAAGCTCTGATATAATTTACAGCTGAGCTACTGAAAATGGGAGAGAGAAATGAGGGAATTATGTAATCTGGTAGCCTGATTTTCCCTTTTGTATCTGTCCACATACAGAACGTACAATCCATATTTATGACACATAGATACGTTATCAGGACGAAAACAAAATATACTATACTGACATAAAATCATTTAAAAATGTTTTAGGGGGAATCATGAAAAAAAAAACAATTTAATTATCCTTTGTCTAGTAGAGACTGTTTAAGGATTACACGTTTTAAAGAATAATACGTTGACATTATTTCTGATACGTTTTCCACACATCTTCAATTATTTTTTTTATATAGAAGAAGCAAATTATTACAGATAAGATAACAAAAAAGGGTAAAGGGGAGAGGAGTTTGTCCAGGCACTTGCCCTTGATATAGTCTTTTCACTAATCGTAAACTAGCGCCACTCCTTTCCCGAAGAACAAACTAATGGAACCACGTGTTGTTCAAGGGCAGCCCAGTTTTCACCAGGCTCCTAAACACACTTTTTTGGGGGCTGTCGTTAGACTCACAAACAAAATGTGATATCCCTGAACATACTGTAGTAACTTAAGAACTTAAGAATTGTCACTGAGCAGGAGCAGTAGTCTCCTGCTCTCAAAAGAGCTCTGCAGCAAATTAAGTGCAGGTACGTACTGGGCATACTCTGATGGCACCTGTGGCATAGAGAGTCAGGAGGAAACCTAACTTTGTATCTGGAGTGTATCTCAGTGTGGTGCTGCATCTCTGTGTATCTCTGTGTGCATGTCAAAGTGGATCACAGGAAATGATTGATCCAGGCTGCCATCTGACTGGTCTACTTCTCTGTCCCTTATAAAGGCAACTGGGAGGGTGGTATGTCTAGTCAGGCCTAGAGGACTTGTAAGATAGATAAAATAGGGAAATTCAAGGAGAGAAAGCCTCACTAAATGTGTAAAATATGCTCAATCTGTTGTCATCAAAAAGGTCACCAAGAGTTTAAATATTACTTTCAGACTAGGGTGGGAAGGGTAGGACTTAGAACAAGGTAATAAGGGGATATTTTTTTGGGGGGGGAGGGGGGTTTCTGAGAAAGTCGACGACCTTCCCCCAAACTCCCAGTGAGTTAGCGACGACAGTGCCCATTCGCAGGGAGGTGGTACTGCCCTGGGGCTGAGGAAATGAACAGATCCCGAGGTCTCCAAGCATCCTCCAGTGGACACCATGAGGCCGCCCATGTCATCAGCGTCCTCTATGGAAATGACCGCCCACTATCGGGAAGCTGCCTGCGCCGGCGGGGGCTGGGGCGGCCCAGGTCTCCCCCTCTTTCCCGGCTGGGCCGCGGGGAAAGTGACCATCTGGGGTAGCCCATCCTACCTGGCCTGCATGTCTTTTCGAGGTGGGGGGAAACTGGAGATCTCATGGAACTAGGAAAAGACATGCAAACTCCACACAGACGGCACCTCAGCCTGCAATAGCGCCAGGGTCCAAGGGCTGTGAGAGAGTAGTGCCAGCTTCTCCTCCACCCCCCTAATCCCAGCAGTGACATCTAAAACCCAGCAAAGCTTTTGGAGCACTCGAGCTGTCAGCAGAGCCCTAGGCTGTGTATCCCCCTACATGAAAATAGTTCTTCCAGAACGAATTTGTTCTAGGTATTGTGGAGAGAGTGACACGAGGATCCTGGAGAATCAGAGACTGATGTGAGGGAATCTGTCCGTTTTTGTAATGGAAATCCTACCATGTGGTGTAGCCTGTGAAGAAAGCTATTCGGCTGTGATTGACAAAATTCTGGGCGGAACACAACAATATTCGCAATTGTTCGGGGGTGGGGGTGAATACTTCCTGATGGCACTGTAATGTTATTCAGGACCTTGTATATATAATCCCTTTAGGAATATACTTGATGTTTAGTGGAGATCTACTTTGTAAAACCTGATGAGTGTTAACTAAAAAGGAATATGGGACATGGGGCCGCAAGAGAATCTGTATTAGCAGTAGGATTTTAATCATAAGGGCTAATTTCAGCCATTTCCCTCTATATATCAATGGGCTGACAATGTCGATGCAATGGGAGTAATACTGATGTTTTGGCAGATAGCTGGTGCTATGAAGGAACAAATAATTGTGGTAATAATTATGACAGATCTTTTAAAATCATTACAAATTCTGATCTATCATCAATAATGACAAATTAAGCTATAAAAGGAAAGTACAGTCAGAAAAGCAGACAATTTCCTCTCCAAAGATCCAACTCGACTGTGTAACAGTAAAGCCACAGATTCATTCAGTACAATAGACTTTGCTTCTCTGTACAGTGCACTCTGAGGGGTCAAGGCTGCACACAAGCAGCAGAAGTGTTGTATAGGGTTCGGACAATATTGATTATATTAATTAATGATCAAAACATTTTTTTCCACTGCTGCATATATATAGCTCCAACTCAGGTGATCAATTCTGTGTACCCCTAGAATCCTCTGCACAAAAAAATGGCGCACAACATATTCTGCAGCTGATTGCAAACATAACCTATGATCAGATGAAAACAAATATGATAAAACATCCCATAATAAAATAAGAGAACTCCCAAACACTGAGATATGAGGTTTGAATGTAATCAACACATGCTTCTCCCACTGAGAAGCAGAATACATGTCCACAAGCACAAAATAAATGCACTTCAGTGAGGCAGTCCGGTATTAATGGTGTTAAAAAACAACACTAAAAATTACAGTACAGCAAAGTAAAATAGCCTCCAGAAAACAACATGCTGTTTCACTGAATGACATCTTTCTGTGTGCATAGAAATTCAAGCATACCCTTTAGCAACAGAATCTATAAAAGAAAGTCCAGTTCAGCAAAGCAGATAGCTCCCACTCCACAGATACAGCTCGATTGTCTAACAGTAATGCCACAGATGTAGGCAGGACACTTAGACTTTGCTTTTTTGTATGTCTGCGTCATGTGTCATGATGAACACACTGGTTTGACAAGTGTGGATGATCTTCAGCTTGGGACAGGAACAGCAGAAATCTCAGTGTTTGCAGCTGTGGCAGGGATTTCTGCAAAGTGAGAATATTTGCAGGAACAAATTTGCAACAATCAAAAACCTAAACTTGATAATTAACTTCAAAGATCCTGTTGTTGGGAGAGCTAGGTGCATTCATTTACAGAGCTAAATGATCAATATGTATGTTTGGCACTTGATACTTGATACTACAATAGATGCATTAAAGGCAAATTTTTAGTAAATTTATTCTGTGGCTCTGTGAGATGGCCGGGAGACTTCCTTTTGCATTCTTTTAGTGCATTTTTGAATTTATTTTACTATTATAATAGAGAGTGACTATGTTTCTGCTTTAAAAAAGCAATGTAGAACCAATGTACAGATCACATTGAGAACTTGCTATGCTTACGAAATACTTGAATAGCATTGGGGTAAGTTACTTTTAAAAAGTAACTTTTTACACGATAGATACAGTTAATAAGTGAATAAGACGTTAAGGTGTTCATTGAAGCCTTGTTTATTTATGCACAATTACTAAATGTAGAGATGCATTTTATATTGCTAAAACCAATATTCATTTACTTTGTATCAATGGTACAAATTAAATTCATTTTAGTTTGATAAAAATTTCAATAATATGCAATAGTTTAGCGCTCTACAGCTCATAAATGCTGCTCATGAGGAGAAGCAGATTTGAATCTTACATCTGACAGATCAGTGTTGCTCCTTATTGCTATGGGCATTAGGGATACATGTGTGTTTGGACTGAGAAGTGGTTAATAAACAGAGTAAAATTAACCAGTAAAATAAAAAGAGTACAGATGAGAAGTGAATGCTCAAATTGGAGTCATGTAATTGGTGGAGTACTGCAAGGATCTGTATTGGGACCACAGCTCTTCTTAACTGGGTAAATTTGCAGAAGATGCCAAATTAAGATTAACAAAGACTGTAGAAGCAGCATGTGAAATTCACAGATTTTTGATTACAACTAAAACGGCAAATATCTGACAGGAGATGTTTAATGTACACAAGGACAACGTTTTGTATGCAGATAGTAAAAACAAACTATAAATACAAAATTGGAAACACCCAGCTTGAATTGTGTGCTTATGAAAGAAGCTTATGTTTTTATGTTGACACATCATTTAAATTAACTTCAGAAACGAATGTAGATATTGGCTTTATAACTGCTGGAAGGGGAAGAAGTCACTGTAAAATTAATAATTAGTTTAGGTGTATTTCTACTGTTCCTTGGATAAACACCAGTTTAACTCTTTTGCATTAGGAGTATTTTAGCAGCAGTAATCTGTCAGACAAAGGGGGATGTTGCTCTCACCCTTATTAACTTCAGTAGTTTGTTGACACTCTTAACAAGTATGACTAAACGTTTGCTGAAGCAGGTCTTATTTTGTTCTGTAATATTTCTCTTTAAAAGATTTCCCTTCCCATCAGTCTTTTCCTAATACACTTCTCAACTCCCTTCATATCAGGAGCTAATATAACCAAAGCCCAAACATTATGATTTTCCTTGAAGTCCTCATCTGACTACATACTTTATGCTTTGTTTTGCTGGTATTGCCTGAGACTTAAGTACTCGCTCTTTTCTTTTTGGCATTTCTTCTGAATGTTTCTAAGTGCTTTCCTTCTCTATTGATTTTTAGAGATTTCCAAGTCAAGCAGTGATTCTCATATCCCCTGAATGTGTCAGGGCTGTTGTTACTGTTAGTCTGGGTGGCAAACTTTTCAAGCCCCAGGATGTCTTCACAAGGGACAGTGCTCACACCAGTGTGCAGGAGAGTTTAACGTTAACAGTTGACATTCAAAATTTCTCATGGAGCTCTGCTAGGCCCAGACAAACACCTTCCTGTTACCTATGTCCTCATTGAGCATGTGTTAAAATTGTTGCCTTCTTAATGGGACAGACAATTGAATTTTGACCTGGTTGCCTACAATACACAGTTCTCAAGGACTGACAACACCTAAGAAGAACTAAAAGCTTTTAAGAACGTTTATTGAGCGTTTAGATTCACTGTCATGAGATTTTGTTTAACCCACTTTGAAGAGTACTAGCCCCCTGGCCACAGGACGAGGAGGCTGGGACCACCAGTCAGAGTGGGTACAGAGTGAGGAGTGGCCAAGGGGCATCTGCGGAGGTGAAGATGGGCTGGAGGAAGGATGCAGCCAATGAATGTGAAAACGACAGGTTGACTTAAGGCCTCCTTAGCTGTCAGAAAACTATTATGAATTATACCAGTTGGGGTGAAAGTGGTTTAATTGTCATCCTGCCTTCTGAAACTTTGTTAAGGTCTTCCAAGAACTAAAACATACTTTATTTTAAAAAAAAACTTTTTATTTATTTTTATTTTGTGAAACTTTCACCATTTCAACACATTTTAACATTGTTCTTCCTTTATTTTTTTAGACAGGTGCTACTTCCAGACCTGCATAGAGAACAAGGTGAACATATTATTGTAACATTCCTCCCACTTCAAATATGTACTCATTGCGGCTTACCCACTGGTGCATCATGTTGTTATCATTTATTTTGGAGATATTCAGTTTAGTCTAAGTTCCTACCTACCTAAGGATGTTATCTGTGTAAACTGATCTGATTGCAATCTTATTAAAGCAGAGGAATGACTTGAAATCAACTTTGCCTTTTTCAGCAGGATTAGAGAGCTCTGCAGTTTAGTAACCTCTTTTTTAAGCTTGCTTCAACTCCCTTTCTAGCCTAATGACTTCGACTAACACATTTGTCAAAGCGATGAAAAGAGTTACTAATTATATAGTGATGAACAGAAAACCTTAAGAGAAAATAAAACATTGATTAAAAAAAACTGTTCAAGGCTTGTTGATTTTGGTCTTCAGTTGACCTGATTTACATTTAAATTATTAGAAAATAATTAGAAAGAGACTGAGATAAGATTAAAACATTCATTTCTAACATTTTATAACTTAACATAGCATTTTGGCTAAATTACCTAATGACTATCCAAACGTGTTCTTCTCCATGGGGCAAATGAGTGTTTTTTTACTTTTTGCTAAGGATATTGTTAATAAAGAAGAATACTTCCAGATTCAAAAGTCTTGTTTAAACCAGATCATTGGAGATATTAGTGTTAACGTGCAGCACTAAGTACATCCTCCAAGACAACTCTGACCTCAGTCATGGAGCAAAAAGACTTCAAACCACTTTGATGTCATTTTTTTAGCGCGAGATTTCGTTTCTCTCATGATCTGGGGGCTGATTTTTGTGACGGATTTGTGTTGCAGTTTTCTCTGGCTCAAAGTATTCGTGAAAATCCCAATGTGGACCTGTAGTCAGAAATTGTCTTCTCCCTAGATTCTGGATGGATTCAGTGTTTGCATCACCATGTGACTGCAGATGCCCTCTTCACAGTCTGACAAACACTAAATATTCATTGAAGTGAAATTTAGTTTAAATAGTACCTGTGCCATTATTTATTAAAGGTAACAAAATGAAAGTAGAAAGTACACAGAAGACTGGTGCAAATTACTTGATAAATATGCGTAACCCACACATATACATATTGGGACTCAAATATTTAATCTAATTTTTTAATCAGATAATGTAAGGATTTATTTGACTCTTTAAATATATTGTGCTATTTCCTGAATTAGAAAAAATAGTTCTGTACATAGCACAGTGTTAAATGTTAAATTAGTATTTATTCACTTGTGCTTCACCAGTTTTGGTTTAAATGTGACTGGTATGCTACAGTATGTTGTGTAATTCTTTAAATATATATATTACTGATTTGTTCTGTAGAGATGCAGATTGTGTTTTATGCCTAGGTCTGATGCAATACGGGATTATACAATCCTAAACTATAGAGCAATAACTTAAGTACCAGACAGTGAAGACTGATTTATGGCATATTTAATGGGGATTTCTGTTAATTGTAACTAGTAAATTGATTTGGCATGTTACTTCTTGTGAAAGTATTTGAAGCTTTTTACAGGATTTTACCTTGAAAAGCCATAATAAGTAACTGTGTGGTCAGAAGCATAGTAATTAGGTAAAAAATACTAAACCTTATTTACTGTTTCCAACCAACCTACCATATACATTCAGGGTTCCAAAACCAGGAGGAAAGGCAGAGGAATGCAAGAATATTGCATTAACAATGGAAAAAATATTTTCCATTTCCCTACCTTTCTAGGTAGTTACATTGTGTTTTCCTTTTCACTTTCCACAGCTAGTATATGAGTTTATAATCATCAAAGAGGCGAATATGATTATGATGTTCAAATTCTGTCTTCTGCACAGAAAGAAATTTATAGAGAAAGAAATTTAGAGACATTTATGTCTCTAGTGTGAAGTGTGCTCAGAAAAACATATACAATATGTTCTAATCTTTCACAGATAAATAGACCCAATCACTACAGTAGGATGCAATGCCAATGTGTAAAATAGTTCCTGTTCTCACATAAAATGTGCACAAATATTTATATCCAGTATAGCAGCAGTCCAAAAACCTGAAATTGTCATTTGACAGATGATTGTGGAGTCTCTTCTGGTTGACAAAAGCAAAAATGTGTGATCTGACCACATTTTTTTAATGTTATGCATGCAGGAATGCTTTTTAAAACATGTAAAGCAAGAAGGTTACCAAAAATTTTAGAATTGTAAACAACGTTTATTTAAAAATGGCTGTAAGTGAAAAATGAGCTTTCCTTTTCTTACATTCCACCCTCCAAGCGTAATTTAATGTCATTATCCGAGCACCATTAGTGTATTATACTGTTGCATTTATGATCGCATGTGATTACACAATACTCCTGATAAATTCTGTTATTCTGTTTTGAATAATATTTTGGAATTTGACTGAGTTATACACAATATTTAACATATTAGTCATGCACGTTGCCACTGGCTCTGTGGCCAGCACCGAGATCGGTTATGAAAAGAACTCTGAACTCTGTCCAGGTAATTAGAATAGAGGTTGTTTTAAGCATGCAGCTCTTTTATAAAGATAGTAGAATACAGTTTCTTTCAGACATCATGTAGCAGGCTGTTGAGCACAGCTGCAGAGCACTGCCACTGAAGAGACGAGGAAAGAAAAAAGAAGGAACAAATTGAGAATCCCTGGAAAAACAAATATAGTGGGAATGCCATAGACGCCTGGGGTTGCCACAAAACTTTTTTTCAGCATGCTGTGAAATTCTAGGTCTAGACTTCCTCTCACAGACTGGCAATTCATAGCCACTTACACACCAGAAGGCATTCTGCTGGCAAAATGGCAAACGCCGCCTGCTGATTGCACACATAACACAAGATTTTGTGCACGAAGGGCCTATTACATTCAAACAGAAGAATATCTTTTTCTTCTGTGTTTCCAGTATTACTGAAAACGTTTGAACATGGGTCTATCATATTCTACTGCCAGCAGCAAGATATTACAGCATGTAAAGAATAGAACAATGCTAGTATAACAACACTGAATATGTTCCGCGCCACGTTTTAATCAAAAACATTGTCTTAAGTAGAAAAAAAAGAGTGAAACGTTGCACAACATCTGGTCAAAAACTAAAAAAGTGAGGATCTCCTATTTATTTCAGCCTTAATATTGTTATGATCGCAGAAAGACTTTCATTAACGCACCGATTAAAATGACGTGACAGTAAATCTAGTATTTTGACTTTTTCTTCTTACTGCAATCACACTTTTTCAACTAGATGCACCACAGCATAGAAAGAACCAGTGTTTCTGCTGGAGTAACCATAGTTCAGGCATGCTCTGAGAAAAAAAAAAGATGGGTGGATTATTTTTACAGGGACTCTTGAGATGCTGTAGGTATAGCACAAGATTATACATGCGTGATCAACCATGCAGAAAAGGTGTTCTGAAATCTGGATTACACAAGGTCTGAATATAGCTTGAGGTATTAAATGTAGAAAATGGAAAAAGGTAAGGCTTACTGGGAAACTCCAGCCATGCAGGAATAAAACGATTCTTCTCAAAATCATAATGGTGCTACAATTTTAAGACAATGTTTTTAAAATATTTTCAGAACAATTCACTATGGGTGTGGTTTAAACTGATCATTAGGGATAAAAATAAAACACAGCAGTAGTGTTACAGCAATGTAAATCTACAACAACACCGGTGAACCAGGTTTCACTATTTCCTTACTCCATAGGCCTTTAACACTAAATCACTGCGTCAAACAGTGGGTTAGTTAAAAAAGGATTAATCTTAGAAAAATATGCCATAGATATTCATTTTCAAAACGTACGCCTGCAAACACTGCAGTGAATGTCTCTCTGTTAAATTATGTATTATTTATCTCTTAACAGTTTCAGACATCTTTTTTCAAGAATGTCATTTGACATAATTCATCAAGGCAACATGAATCATTTCTGATTTTGGCACTTAAAAAAATGCCAGTAGTGTTGTGTTAATGTATCATGCATTTAACAGGCAGTTAGTTACCACACCATTCCTCTTAAAGCAAACACTTTTCCACAAAAAACTGTTAAAATCCAAACTAAATGCATGGTTAATGTGACTCTGATCTGAAAATGTTGTAGCTTTCAAGAGAAAGGCCCCATGATAGTTATAGAGAAGGGTTGAAATGATTTAATGTTTTCCTATAAACAGATAGATAAGACTTATTGATGTAAGATCTTTTATGTTTAAAAGGTGCTTTTTATTATTTCTGTTTCAGGTGAAAGACAAAAAAGGCTGTAACTAGATGAGAATACACTTATTTAGTTGTCACTGTCGTCTTTTCAATTCAAGAGTTAAATAACAGGTAAAAGCTAAAAATCAGTCAACCCTGATCCTGCATCATTCTTTTCTGGGATCACAGTCTGATGTGTGGTGAACCGTTTCCCATGCATGAATAGAAACTGATTATAATTTGTGAGTTTAATGAACTTGAACAGATTAAGTAATGGATCGGAAGTCACTATGCTTGAAAAGAATGTTGCTAAATAGGTGTCGAACCTAATGAATTTACTGTTAAATTAGCATGAATCAATCAATCAGAGAAAAGACCAAATGTGATAGATCTCAATTTGAAAATGTATTAACATCTGTGGTGAGAGAACTCATTTCCTGTCCAATATTAAGAAACAAATAGGTAGCTATTTTATCAGTACTGGATCTCCGGTTCGAAATTTGATTGAAATTGGAGGTTCACTGTTCTCTGCAGGGCAGTGCAGTGCATCACTGTGCTTTTCCCTGCTTATTTATTGAGATGTAGATGGTGTGAAGGATGACTTCACCTATATCTCTTAATTGACATATAATTGCCTTTTTACCTCTTCCACAGTGAGAAGCATTTTTGGGCACCAATATACTGCATAGCTGTGGTGAATTGGAATTGATTGCAATCATTTTAATACATTGAAATATGCATGAGGAGATTGCAAAACAGATGTCAGTGTTATGTAATAATAATTAACAGACATAATTTCTTAGAGAAAAAAGGATCTAGTTTATCGTACTTTAATGAGAAGACTACGCACAGCCAATAAGCTATTCCCCTTCCTCATATGCACAGAGAGAAGTTTCAAAAACAAAAAAAATTGATTTTTTTAATTGATTTTCAGCATTCGTGTCTCCTGATGGACAAAAAATTAAGCAAACAAGCAGAAGGCAGGTGTCATAGGTATGAAAACGGAAAAACTTCCCTTTTTTGCACATCATGGTACAGCACATCAGTGAACTGTAAAATCTGGACACTTTTGATTTTAAATAACTGCAGCCATTTAGGGCTGAAAGGGTTTAGTAAAAATGGCTGCATAGGTTAAAAATAAATAATTGTTTAATGTTATTTTTTGTCATGCTTTTTTAATGAGCCAAAAAGAAAAGGTTAATTCAAGGAAAGCTAAAGTTTTCCTTTCCTTTCCCATCAAATGGTTACGCGTGCATGGAGTCACAGTGGTGAGCATTGCTGCCTTGCAGTGCTGGGGCCCTGGGTCCTACTCCAGACTTGGTGTTCTATCCGTGTGGAATTTGTACTTTCTCCCTATTCTGCGGTGGGTTTGCTCCGGGCGCTCCGGTTTCTCCCAACAGTCCAAGGTTGTAGGTTAATTGGCTTCTGGTGTGCTGTCCAGGGAGTATCCTGACTTGTGCCCATTGCTTGCTGGGGAAGGTTCTGACTCTCCTAGAAAGTGGATGGATGGATGGATGGATGTTATAAATTTTACACTTATAAAGCAACCCACATAAAACCCAAACAGGCTGCTAGTTATTTCACTATTAAAAAAAATAATGCATTACAAATACATACAGGTCTTGTGAAGGACCTGGTTCTCCCCTGACTCTGTGCTACAGGGCAGTGTATGAAAAACTATGCAGTTCTTATCTTCCCCCTGGACTTTTTTTCAACAGTACCCAGTACAGAATAAAACAGGCATCAAACCATTGAATACATGTAAAAATCAAAGACAAAAGGCAAGTGATCCCAAATGATTTTTTCCTTTCATCTCAAATTACACATTCCACAGTCAAACAACACGGATAAAAAAAAAATCACTGACATTGAAGCCATGTCAAAACCATACAAGGCAACAATAATTTAAATTAATTATCAGTGTTTACGTTTTTTGGGTGTCATTTGAGTTACAGATAGAGATAAAATAATTAAAGGAGCATTGAAGTGTAAATATATTACTTTTATTCCTTTTGATCCTGTTTACAAGGTTAGAGTGTGCAGTATCAAAACCCGCCCTTTCCTCCCACAGAGAACTAGAACCAGCTCTTGCTTTTTCATTTTCACTTACTTTCACAGATCAGAAGAAAACTGATCACTTGTGCCCCTCTTGTTAGAATGAATTATTACAATCAATTTAATAACAACTGATCAAGAGGTCAAAGGGAAGTGTGTTAATCAAAATATGAAGCTGATATAACCTTAGTCATAGTAACTGTGGACAAGATACATAGATTTAGTGGAAAAGGTTTATTAATTTCGAATGCCCTTCTTTGAGTTAAAACAATCCTCGGATTAAACGTACATTAATTGGTTGTGGTGGTAAATTTAACTCTCTTCTGAGCCCTTAGGCTGTCTATGTTACAACTGACTGAATCACTTAAATGCAAGGATGCAAGGACTATACATTTTCATCAGACTGCTCCCTTGATGGCCACAATTTTCCCAAGGCTGTTAACTGGTGACAATGACTGAGTGCTGAGAGTAATTTAATTTTCTGTCAGATTAAGCAGGAAACTATTGTAACACCCCAGATTTATTTGCTGGGATTGGATCTCCTTGTTTTGCAATTTGCAATATAAAGACCCCCAAAAGAGATATTGAACTGATGACAAGGGAGACAAATCATTCAGGAAGTTAATGACATTTTCCATATAAAAAAGAGTCCAACCTCCATTGGCACATAACATGTGTTTTACATGTTTAATCACCATGGGATCTTTCTTTTCACAAGGCAAAACAGACGTTGATAGATGTTGTTACTTACAGTATTTTAAACTGAAATGTCTCATATATTGTTATCAAAACGCTTTTTGAGAAACAGTTGTCTCCTACTTTATTAAAAATAATCAAAGTTCAAATTACACACTAATGTTTTAAAATGATCAATGCACAGTAGTCATGATGTTAATGTTTATTTGATTAAGAGAAACAAGAAGGCTGATTAGGTTAGCAAACAAATAATAATAAAAAAGGAGTACTTCAGCACATATAGCAGCCAGTCAGATTTTTTGAGAGTAAAATAGATTATTTCTGTTAAAATGATTCTGAGCACGGCTTGTGGTCTGATTTTTTACAATGTCTTAAACCTTTATGAAAAAATCTACTGAATCTACTTAGTATTTTGATCCTAATTTTTAGCTAATGAAAAAAACAAAACATGGAGTGAATGTTAAAGTTAAAAGTCATAAATGGCAAACTTAATAGACACATTCATTAAATATTGTGCATCAAAAAAGTCCAATACACTTTAATATACATACAGCTATTACCTTATCTAAAGAGTAGTAGAGTAGCTTTAAACCTTACAAACCGTAGCCTTTTGTAAAACGTATTTGTATTTGCTCTCAAAGTTGTTTTCTGAAAGTATAAGGTTATTAATCACTATATATGTACATTATAATGTAAAATATTTACATATTTACATTTATGTTTACTTTATGTTATTATACTATAATCATTCAGAATGTTTTTCTAAATGAAAACACGAATAGTTTTATTCACACGTTTTTGAGAGCAACAATCAACAAACTAAAAAGTATTGAATGGGGAAAAGTATTCTAAAAGCTGGATACTTCATGCTCATGGCCAGAAATATATAGCGTGTTTTTTAAGTGAGTTTATGTGGTAGATGCAGTTTTAGTTATTCTTGTGTTATTTGTGAGAGGCCAGGAATAGCAGTGGAGGCTTTGTATGCTTGTGCTACATGAGTTGTGACTGATGACTTCTACATAATCACAGATAATTGCAGTATTAGTCAGCAAAATGCACATTGATAGCACCAACATGGCATCACCTGCCACCAGACAAAAAAATAAAGCTCGCATCTGTCTAATTGCAAAAAACAGGAGCCACAGCCAGTTTGTTTATTACTACAGAAAAAGCACTTTGCGTACCTTAAAAATAAGCAAAACCAAATGTTTTGATATCTGGGAATGTGATCTTAGAAAATACAGAACAGAAGAACAGGTCACGATTCTAGTTCTAAATTGCAGTAAAAATGTGACCTGGAGTTTTACAAACCCAATTTAGAGGCGCCTATTTCAGTGATATTTTGTCTCAGGTCTTACCTGACAAAAGATGTTCTGCCCTTAGTTCTGCCTGTCTGCCAGGTAAAAGCAGTATCTGCAGTGACCTGTGCTCTGGAATGACTAGCAGTGAGGACTTTACTTCGATCTGTCAACAGTTACTTATTAACAAGTGGACGGTTAGCAGCATCCAGATTTGTTTTTGCTGGGATGTAAAAAGGCAAGATGAGTCTGTCATTTTTTAATAAGGCTGTAAGGCTAAAAACCAGATGGCAAAGAAAATCTGTAATAAAGCGTTTTATTGAATTTGCAACATATTCTTTGTCCACCATCTCAAGACATGTAACAATGATTTAGTTCGACTGTGGATAACAAGGTTTAGAAATATGACAATGAAATATTATTTAAGTTACTTGTAAGTATAATAGTATTCTTGAATTTGGTGTGTATCATTTTTGGATTTTCATAATAAATCCTTTCCACTCAGTATCATGATTTTAGCTGCTTGATTGTAATAATTGAAATGAACTTTGCTTGGTTGAAATTTTTTAAAAGCCACACTTCTGAAAGCGTCATTCATTCATCTTAATTTAGGAATTTTGATTTTCCTAAAATATTTTGATATATAAAATTAAATTTCGAAAAAACTAAAAAATATTCAGCCCAGTCATCATTTGTGTACCTGTGGAATCAATAAAAAAATAGCTTGTGTAAACAAAACAGCTTGAAGGATTAACATGGGGAAGTAAAAAAAAAATAGAAATTGAAAGAGGAAAAAAATAAAATAAGCAGTGAAAGAAATAGCTTTAAAGATTTGTCACCTGTTTGATATTTGACTGCATTTTTCAAATGTTACAACCCACATTTCTAATGTGGATATTAAGAAATTATGCACAAATATACCATGTCCATCTCTGCAAACTGCATAAACTACTTTCCCTGCCACGGTTTATGACTCCCAACATGGGATGTTGTGGGATTTAACAGAAGGTTTGGGGTTTCTCGGACAGTTAAACTGGGGATTCATACAGAAGTGCAGATGACCAACTGTTTGAACAGAAATGTGTTTTACTGTCTGCAGGCCTTGCAAAGCCAAAACCAACCTTGGTGAAGCTTGAAATAATAATAATAATAAAAAAAAGATTTCAGACATTTTCCTTTCTTTTCAAACTTGTGGTAAGCTGCTCGTCCATCATTATTCATGACATTGTGTAGACGGGATGACAACTTGCATAATTTGGATGTTGAAATTCATCTAGTATGTATCAAATAACAAATGTTTTGGTGACTCGGGGCCCTGGAGTGAGGCATAATCGCTAGGAAACATTTTACTGAACATTTGGTGATAAACGTGGTCGGCCCCAGCTTAAAGCAATTAATTCAGGATACTGACATAAACTCTCCAATCCTTTGACAGCTTGGAGCTGAAATAAAAATGCTAGTTCTCCAGGGAACTGCAGAAGATAGTTGGCTCTTTTCTGGACTGTTTGCTCACAGGCCCAGAGAGCAATCTTCCTCACAGAATGAAATGCAAGGCCACAAACAATGTACCAGGGAGAGAATAGGAGATAGGAATGAACAGTTTGAACTATTTGCTCAGCAGAAGGGCAGCCACAATGGTTGGCCAATGGCTTTCCCATGCATCAACTGGGGTTTCTTTGGCTCTTTTGTTGTTCGGCTTCTTCCTCTGGCCAGATAAGAGCACAGCTGCCTTATACTTTTAATACCCATTCTACATTTACTGTATGGTCATTTACCCAGCTTTGTATTATTCATTCTGCATTTGGATCCCCGAATTTAAGCTTTTATCTCTCCGTGTCTTATTTGGGTGCTTCACCTTAAACGCGCACCGCGGTGTAAGATCAGAAACAGTCTCGGGAAACATAAGCAAGGCTGTGAGAGTGGGATAAAGCCTGACCCCCTCTCCGCTCAAGAGCTAAAGCATCAGAAGTCAAGCAGAAAGCACCGCAATTAATTCCCATTTATGTAATCTGCAAGGGAGGCTCTGGGATATTATTGTTCTATCTCCCTGATAAGACAGAATAATAAAACAATAAGCAGTTGCAGCAATTGTAGCTTTCTGTCCACCATTTAAGGATGTAAAAAGGGGAAAGACTGCAAATGATGGGGGGCTCCGTTCTCAAATGCTTTGTTGGGTTTGGAGAGAGTAAGCAAATAAAACAAACGCCTGTGTTCCCTGCAGCGCTGTTTTCTTTTTGGTTGTCAGCTCTGCTGAGCAATACAAATTGGCTTACTGAAAGAAAAGCGGAACACAAACTAGATTTCAAGCACCTCTAGAATCAATTGATTCCTTCCACAATCTAAAATATGTTCCTTAAACATCTGGTATTGAAAAAATGACTCATTTACTAATCTGTGAAAAGAGCACAGAGTCCCTGCTAATTACATGTGAACTTTACTTAAAAGTAATGGCTATTCTACAGAATCTGGAAGTCTTTTAGCCATAAATAATTCCAGCAAATGTTTATATCATTTGAGATATTGTTAATTTTATTAGAAATGACAAAAGTGGTCAAGGAGAAAGGTACCTAAAAAGATAAAACAAAAGAACAAACTACACCGAAAGCTGTGAGACGATAGCAAGCAGAAACAAACTCTTAACGGTATGTCTCTCCATAGCATTCATTGTTGTCCTCGGCAGAAAACGCTGTACAAAAAAAATGGACGCAATTCATCTGGAGCACCATTTAGCATTTCTCAGGAAACGCAATCCAAACACTCACCTGTAAAATGAAGAGCACACACATTTCACTCCCTGTCTAAAGTTAGACAACACCCCCCACACCCCCCCCCCCCCAACCCTGCCCATCCCCCTCAGTCCTGGTCACATTTTCAGTGGCCCTCTGGGTGGTCAGACTCGCAGGCTGAAAGGCAAAGGATTGCTGTTAAGCACTGTCTTGAAAAACTGACATCACACGTCTCCAGGAAAGACAAACACCTGTTTATCTGAGCTGATCCGCGGCCCTGCTGCACTTAGCTGGGTCTCAGACACTTATCCCTGTGCTCAACACCGGCTGCGCTCTGTCCGAAAGGAATTCTAAACAGAGCGAGAGGCTGCAGCAAGACAAGTGGGAGAAGTCAAAACTTTGTCACAGTGCCCCTGCCTGCTGTGCCTGTGCCTTTTACATCCTTTTCCTTCATAGCGGTGCTGTATTGGAATTTAAATGGCATTATATGAAACCCTGGTGATAAACATGCAAAATTAGAAATTGTATGTGTCAATTCACTACATAAAGCATTTCCTTAAGTTTTGTATGCACATATTCACTAAACTTGGGTTTAATTGTATTCACTTACCTCTTATCAGCTAATGACTTTTTTTCAAGTAATCCAAATATTGTCTTTTCTTTGCCTTGCTAATAATTTGAATCCTCTGGCCCAAAGACTGAAGAAACATGCATACATGTATCTGAAGTGTGACACTATGGTAAGAAATCGTTAATAGAAAAAGAGTAATGACTACGTAGTTGCAAGTAGTTCCAAGTAGTGTGCAAGACTGATCAATTACAAGCTTCTTTTTAAGAAATGTACAAATGCCTAGCAACACTATGAGCTGCATGGCTGATAATGTGATGTCAGCTCTCTGCAGCATTTTAATTAGCATGTCTTTAGTGCACTTTTTTTTAACTGACGCTTTTATAAAAATAACAAAACGTGATATTTTCAGCAATGTGATGCAAACTCCAAGTGTCAATTAATGCAATTAAGTCACTTTACAAATTAAAAGGAGTCGGTTATGATCACCATTTGTACTTTCTTGAACTGTAGAAGAGACTAAACTTTAATTTGGTATCATGTTCAGCAGCAGTATCAAAAGACACTTTTCACGCAGACTTCTTTAAACAAGCTGGAGATTTAGAAGCTGCACGAAAAGTGTCTTTTAAAAAGGCCGCTAACCATGAAATTTGTAAACCATGATAATTTCAAGAGCTACAGTTGAAGCTAGAAGCCAAAGAGCATGAAATATTTTTTTACTTCAGCGGTAGCACTTTAAATTAGAAGTGCAACATACATTTAGAACAAAGGTTCAACATTAGGAAACGATTCGAAAGACATGTTTTGAAATGCCACATTTGTGTTCTTCGGATACTTAACCAGCTTGTCAGACCTCAGGTATGAAGAAATAAATAGGTGTCTTATTACAGATTTTTCGCTGCCTTTAAGACAAAGCATCTCAATGGGGTGGTTCAGAACTTGGCAGCATTCTCAGTGTCACGCTTCAGCAATATTGAAATAAAGCTCTGTTCATGGCATTTCACCACGTATTACAACTGTCAATTTCGGTGTAATTTATGAGTGCAGAGAGCTTCAGCTAGTCTTTGAAAAAGCCTTGCTGCATTCAAGACAAAATCCAGAATCATTTCACCTGCATTTCACCGCTAAAACCTTTTTGGAACTATCCAAGGGCGATATCGGCTCTGGAATTAACTTTTGTTTTTGAAATGTTCATGTTTTCCGATGTCACATTTGCAAACTTGTTTTTCATGGGCTTTTTTTTTAATTCTTTGCAATTTAGTGCGAAAAGGAAAAATGCCTGCATGCACAAGGAGTGTACCGCGTTGCACCACATTTGTGTTTTTTTCTTGAAAATATAATTTGAAAATGACACTAAGAAATACTGAATTGCTTTTTTATACCTCCCATTATTTTGACACAATTATTTTATTGATGCTACGTAGTACAACATTTGAAGGCAATGCCATCAACTCTATTTAGAAAGATATGCTGTATGTGAGCACCTTTGTGGTCGTCTAGAAAAGTGCATGTTCAGGTGGCAGGTCATGAACTTGAATTTTTTTCCATAAGAGGATGGCCAGCCTAAACAATGGGGATGACCATCACTGATGGAGACAGTATAGGGACGTTCACCTAACAGCTGGATGAGCTGTATATAAAATAAGGATTTTCTTCTATGCCAGGATCATTTCTTTAACACTAATATCATTAGCAATTATAAACAGTTCATATTTTATATTGAGCAGGGAACCAAGGAATGAATACAGAGAGCAAAGATGTACAATATTGCAATTCCTTTTCACTGAAATATCAGCCCATGTTCACAAAAGGATTAACTTGAACAGCTATTGCAGACATTTTATTTCAACAAGTAATGAAATACAAATTGGAGTAAAATTGCAGCAAGGTACTGTACAGACTCAAGTATACCGTGGGCATTCTGTCACACAACTGTGAACAACTGTTCAACCATTTATTTCCATCATTGACTTCTCATATCTTCCAACAGTATAATAAGGTAACAGCAGAGCTTTAACAAGGAAGGGTCTTTTAAAGGGAAAATTACAAAAAATTCAATGTTTCACAAAGCAGAGTTTTAACAACAATCAGCAGACACAAAAATGTTAGTAGCCAATGTAAGTAGTAGCCATCAAGCCTCAAACTGCAAGAGATGACAGAAGGATAGTTTGAACTACCAAAACTAATTGTTTCCAAGGAAGAACGCAGTTTGCTGAGAACAAAAATTCAGCAAGCTCAGTATCTTGAGAGCTGCCGTGTCAAGAACATCAAATGAGATTAAGAAAATGCTGAACACTTAGAATGGGCACTAAAGCCATAAAGACTGTCCATCAGAGGAGATGTTTTTTAATCTGAAACAATGTTTGAGTTTTTCAGCTCTGAGAGAAAACAACAAGGGAGTTATGTGGAATTTAAGTCGCTAAATGTTTTCAGTATAACTTACTTTTTCAATATAAGGATGCAATTGGGATTGAAGTGTCGGAAGGTTTTGAATATGGGGCCTTGAGTGTTTTTCTTGTGTTAAACAGGTAATCTCCTGTTTGTATTTGATTATTAAATATGGATTTCCCTTTGTTTGAATGTCTTGCAGCTGTTTAATTTGATTTTATAATGTAGGGGTTAGGCAGCATTTGGTGCAATAGAGACTCTCATAACATGCTGGATGACTTCAGACTTCCAATAACGTCAATGAGGTAAGAAGGACTTCTTTAGTGGGCACTGACCTTCCTGGAGCTTGAAGAGTGTCAGATGGCGTCTATATACCTCATCTTCTCCAGAGCAGCTACAGGAATTACTGAGAGAAAGCTGAGTCTAAAGACAATTGGTGATTTCAAATTGGTCGGGCATATAATAAAAATATAATAAAACAGTCTTTTTCTTTTAAAATGCAAAGTGTGCAACTTCTGGAGGTGTTGATGTATGGGTGAATGTGTCTGGCACACAGAACTAAGATATAATAAAAATACTGTACAATATCCTTCCATTTTCTATTGAGGTTTGTATCTTTATGGATGTATACAATACCTATATACCTATAAACTGTGACACCAACAACAACCATAATGATGATTATAATTATTTCAATTATTCAAACATAGTTTTAAAGAACCCAGCAAGACAGAGAGAAATGGTCATTGTAATGGCAGACAGGCAAAAGCTCTTCGATTTTGCACGAAGCCTGTGTTTAGGATTTACATTTTAGAATGTAAACATCGTGGTACATAAAACCTGAAATTTTCATCTGTGCGGTTAAAGCTGGTTATTTAAGAAAACATTTCCACATTCTGTGTGTATATTTAAGGATATAACAAACAGGCAGTGACAGCTGGTGGTGTGTCGTACTTTAGGTACTTATTTGAGATCTTGTGAAGCATTTTCTTACTTGTAATTCCATAATTCATATATCTAAATGCGGTGGAAATAACGACAATTTCTTGCCACACCATGTCCTTATTCTTTAGTCAATATCATACCCTTTACTAATTTTTTTTATGCTGGCTTCTTTGCTCCACTGATGATTCCATAGTCATTAGTTTTTAATGACAAGCAACATCCTCCTGCAATACTGCTGGAAAATTATCAGATTCCAACTTAATTCCCCCAGATAGTATTCTTATTTGTAATCACAAAGGTACAGGTACATAACTTTACTATCTTTAAAATGTTTCACAATATGAGATACATTCATAACTTGCATCATGGTTACACACTTGTTTCTGCTTGTACAATTTATGCATTTAACCTTTTAGATTAATACATTTTGAAATCACTAAAAGGCAAAAGAGCAGTAAAATCACATATACCAAATATCAAATATACCCCTTTATGATAATATCGACGGCCAACATTTCAAAACGGATATAACTTAAGATTGCCTCTCTCATGAGCGTGTCATTATTTAATATTATACAAGAATCGAAACGACACATCCTGTCATCATATACTAACCACAACAGATCAAAAAGAAATAATGTAATTTAGCTTCTATACAAGAACAAAGCAGAATTTCAGATTTCAATTTTTTGGAACAGGTATTATACTTAAAATTCAATTTAAATGATTTCATGAACCCCATTTATTTTTAAGGATAAAACTTTCCCAATTAAAGTAACTCTTTTGGAACACAGAGTCATGGACAAACAAAAAAAAACCATAATCGTATATACTGTATATGACCATTTTTGCTCAGTGTTTAAGTGATTTACTGTGACTGTGAAATGTAATGTGTTAGAAGACGACACGGGCGGTAGAATAAATCTCAAATTGTGGATTAAAATCCTTTCGTGAAAAAACTGCTTCCTAACATTGCAGTCTCTTGAAGGTCCGTTTCGTATTAATACCAGTCTTAAATCTGAAAGGGAAAATGTCTTGTTTTGCATAACTGCCGTTTGTTAGGAAAGAATAATATTTTTCACTGTATGAATAGATGTGGCTGCTATCGAAATGTCTGCAGTAGAAACAGAGTGTTTGGTTTTGACAACTGGTAACTATCGTGATACTGTTTACCAACTCAGAGCAAACAAGAGCTTGATCTTGCCGTCTCTGATTTCACCGACACAAGAAAATACTATAATTCCTACAATTTGACTTCGTCTTTTCCTTGGCAGCCTTTCCTTCACTATGTTACCCTACACCCGTCATCTTTCCCTTTTTATCTTTTACCAACTGAACAAAACAGTAGTAACTTTTTTTTATCGTATTAACTGTTGATTTTCCGACTAACAGAATACCAAACGTCTCGGGAAAATCCCATAAATGATGGATGCGCAGTATCCAAAGTGAAAACGGGCTACGTGTGGCAGGGCGTTGATCTGCCGGGGGATGTGGCGAGGGCAGCGCGTGGTATTCGTTTAACATTTACACAGTCTTGCATCATGGACGATAAGCAAATGAGAAAAAAAGAAAGGAATCGGATGGACCGAAAAGGCACAGGTCATATTTTTACGGGAGAAATGCAAAGTGTATATAAAATACGCATGCCACAAACTGATTGCCTACGTCAATCCTGTCGCATTATACTGACCTGATTCCCGTTTCAGAGGTTGTGACTGTACAATCCCATTGAAATCAGAGGATTAAAGGCGGGTGATTACCGTAGAACCGCAACGTATCTAGGCAATAAAGGAAGAGCTGTACATTATAAATAAATAATTATTTGTTCTGCACCCCTGTGAGTATTCGATAGAAGGACGGTCGACTAGTTCAAGTCGGTCAGAAAGTTAGGCAGGTTACGCAGCTCAACTCTTAAATCAACAGATCCGAGCGGTGAGCTGAATCCGTTACTATTGACATACATTGCAAGTAAAAGCAGCATGGTAGCAGCGACATAAACAAAACCTGTTCTGTATAAGACAAATAACGACGTTCAACTGAAAAGAAAACTTCTCGTTGCAGCCTTTATGCTCGGAAAATCTTTTTTTATTTACGTTAATTATTTACTTTTCTGACTCAAAATCTTAAATATAAAAACATATTTAATGAAGAGATAATATATAGAGCTACGGCATACAAATACATTTCTTCAAAGAAATAATTTGCTTCAGAAATAAAATTTGTTGCTGACATAAATGGTGTTATATCTAACCTTGTGTACTATATAAGCATTTTCTAATCTTTATCAGTACAGTATAATTCTACATATGTGTCTGCCAATGTATATAACTGTACCAATATATTTGGAGGAGATCATTCTGCCCAGATGGTACCTAGTAGCTACTCGACTTCATCAGTTATCCCCGTTTCTTTTAAAGAAGCCAAGTTATCATTTCTGATTGGATAATCAGATCAGATAATCAGAGGTTCCAGAGCCCCACAACTCTTTGTGCAAAGTCATGTTGTAGGAGTTTGTAATCATGTTGTAACACTTTTCAACATATTTGTGTTGTTTGCTATGTGAACAACAACAAATAGCCTACTGATAGAAAATGTTATGAATACAGTTTTAGAGGTGCCTTTTAAAATCGTGTTAAGTGAATTCTGAGATGTGTCTAAAAGTGATTAAATTTGGTCTATTTGGTCCTTCAGACGGCTGCTGATTGAATGTTTTTTTATGCTTTCCTATGTCTTGTTTTTAGACTTCTGAGTGGAAATGGAGATTATTACACATTTTAAAAATAAGTGATTTTGACACTCATGCCTCAATCAGCATGTTCAGAAGAAGAGGGAGAAATCTTGCTTCTTCTTTGGAGGGTTCCACAAACTTTTTTGTTTTGGGGGAGGGGGGAGTTTATGAAACCTCAGCAATTAGTAACTCAAGTGTTATCTGACTAGGAGTTCCTATTCTACTTATGCATTAGTGCAATTGACCTCAGGCTACTCTGTCTGGGTCGACACAGCAGCATCGATCGATCTCATAGATCAAAGGTTTCTTACTACATTTGAGTTCCACCTCCCTGGATCTCTGCATCCACCCCCCCCTCCACATGCTCAGTGTCATCACATGTAGTTCTCATTTGCTCCAAGTCATATTTTCCAATCAGTGTTTCCCTGTTACATTGCCTATCCAAATTAATTGATCAAATAACGCTCATGCACCAGTAGCTCATTCACTGAATAAATCAGCATCAGTGATTTGGGGGTTTATTTCCTTAGTCAGGTGAGCTCACACCACACACACATTAAGCATACTTTTCCTTTAAATACGTTGTCTCTTCTTTGCATAATTTGAACTTGTCTGAACTAATAAAATGGAGTAGCTAAACAGAAGTGTGTGAGAGGGTCGTTGTGATTTTGCACTTCCATTCTCTTACATATAAATATTACTCTGTGGTTCATTTCTCAGCTAGCTGAGTTAACACCAAACACTAAAATATGAAATACACTATACCTTTATATTTGTCATTCCATCTCATCATAATTGGAATTTGACTGAACGGCTGGACTTTATTTTGCAGTGTGTGTCTGTGTTTATTTAAGGATTGTGTGAGTTTTCACCTTTTTGTTCTCCACACCAAGGGAGTTACAGTAGGTGGGCCTCCTGGCTTCTGTGGCTTTCATGAGACTCAAAAAGAGGGGATAATTTATCACACATTTTTCTTTGTCTCTGAGCAAGGTCCTGGGGCTTTGGGCAAGGCTGGGGGCTATTGACAGTTTAACTAAATTAAAACACACATAAATAAAGTTGTAAAGGAACAAGTAATAGGTTTATTCCATGCTGAAAAACAGAAGAAAGAGAACACAACGTTTCGGCCGTGGAGCCCTCTTCAGGTGTCTTTTTTAGGTGCAGGAAGAACTCAAGCTGATCGTTGGAGCGTCATCAATATATCGTTTGTAGAGGTCAGGGACATAGCCAGTGTAGGAAGCGAAGAAGCGTTCTTCTACCCAGCCGACAAAAATATTGGCATAGCTGGGTCCCATTCTGGTGCCCATGGCAACTCCACTGACCTGTTGGTAAAAAAGATTATTGAAAGAGAATGCGTTCAGTGTGAGGACCAGTTCTGCAAGGCGTACCAGGGTGTGGGTGGGTGGATCAAGCACTATGCGTTTGTCCAGCGTGTGCTTGAGGGCTGTAAGGCCGTCTTTATGGGGAATGACGGTGTACAGAGATGTGAGGTAAAAATGTAGCATTCGGTACCCTGAAATTGGAAATCATTGAAAAGTTGGAGCGCGTGGTTGGTGTCTTTGATGTATGAGGGAAGATCTTCAACCAGCAGTCTCATGAGGCTGTCGAGAAAGGCTGAGATGTAAGTAGTTGGACAGTTACACCTGAAGTTGACACCTGAAGAAGGCTCCACGGCGTTGTGTTCTCTTTCTTCTTTTTTTCAGCATGGAATAAACCTATTACTTGTTCCTTTGCAGCCTACGCAAGCTGACGCAGCTACCCACCTGAAATAAAGTTGTATCTTGATCCACCATTTTTCTTTCTACTACTACAAAACCTTTTCCCGTTTAGAATCTGATCTGTTGATTTTGTGCTTTGCATCACTGTCATACTATCACTGAACTCATTTTAAAAATATCTTTTAACTCTTTCTAAATGTAATCAAAGCCTTTTTGATTCTGCTCTTGTTCATTGTCCTATTACACGGGAGTTATGAAGGGATAACAATGACATGTCAAACTCACACGGTTGTACCCAATCACCATCATTACAAAACCAGCTGTAACTCACAACGCCTCCCTCATAGTCTCATACGTCTCCACCTCGCAGCTTCCCCTTGGTTCACTCGCTCTGAATGGGGTTCGAGCCTCCTCCTGGATAGAAGGCTATCCATTAACCAAGGAGGTTGAGCCAAACGTAGCTGACCAAGGATCCACAAAACATTCAGTTCTTCAATGTTGCTGTCCCTAGTGAATTTTTATTAATTTACGTCTAACAATCTTAAAAAGCCTCATTGAAATGAGATCAAAATCTTTCCGGAGGAGGGCTAAGTCTCACCAGTGGTGTTGCTGCTTATACCTTAACCTAGAGTGTACCCGTGAATCAACTACCAGCATGCTAAGACTACAATGGTTTTGTCCGACTGTATGTAGAAAACAAAGGGGAAGAGGTTATAAAGATCTACAGAACTCTTTCAGTTCTATCATCAATTTAAGAGCTACCTAAAGAGTTTTGTTTTGAACTCTGTAATTTTAGCACCTTATTTCTTGTTTCCAAAAATGTCAATGGGCATAGTGTGGTGAAAAATACTTTATTCACCTGATCTTTGTAGATTATGCTTGTGTATTCCTAGTTTGGCCATTTTTTATTGTTCTGTTCTCATATGTTCTGAGGTTCAGCAAAAGCAGATCTTTTGTTTTCTATCTGCTCATCTGGAATGACCTTTTTTTAACTTGGATTCCAAGACCCAGTCACATAGTCACCCCTAAGAACATGAAAAGATGCAGTTTTTAAGCATTTTATATAGTTTGTGTGTAATATTAATTTTTAAATTAGCATTCCTCATTCTTTAACAGTGCAAACGTTGGTAAGAAGAAATCCTGGATGGAAAAGTAACTCTATGATGATTTGTTATTTAAACTAACAGAAGTTCTTTTGAGTAATTAGTGTTGTGTCTGCTATGGTCCCACAATACCACTGTTTGTAGTTGTGCTGAGCCATACAATTGGGTTTAAAAAGATTGATCATGCAAGATAATTTATTTTTAAAATATTGCATTCAATAGGTGATATGTGTTATTGTTCTTCCCCTTTATCACTGTACTGTAACTTTGTTGTTGCTGTTGTTGTGTGTTGAATTTGGTGTTTCCTTAATGTCTTTGTAGTGGAGTATAAGTGGAAGTAAGCATTTGCAAGCATTGCAGCTATGCATATGACAAGCTGTACTTCAAACTCTTAAATATATTCGATTCTCTTATAACATGGGAAAGTAAAAATGCAAACCAAGTTCCATACATCTTTCTTTATTTTTACCTAACTTGAAAAACAGGATTTGTGTTTGATCATTGTTGACTGAATAATAGTCTTTGAAGAAGCTGAGTCATGAAAATTCTTTGTTAAAAAATTCTAAAATTTTACAAATGTGAAGCTTTTAATATTTTATTAAGAAGGTTTCAATATATGGGCATAAGAACACAAGTTTACAAACAAGGAAGAAACTCTTTCAATCTGATGTGGCCTCCAAAGATGCAAAGTAAAAACCAAAAACATTTATGTATTTATGTTCTTTAATGATCAAGCAATTGGCATCTGTGATCATGACACTAACACAGATAAGTATCATATAATAAAATAGGAACAAGTAAAGGTTTATTCCATGCTGAAAAGAGAAGAAAAGAAACACAACATTTCGGCTGTGGAGCCTTGTTCGGGTTTATTTACTAAACCTTTACTTGTTCCTTTGCAGCCTACGCGTGCTGATGCAGCTCCCTACTTGATATAATAAAATGTATTTTGGGGCATCTGCTTGAAATGCATATTAGAACAGAAACCTTCTTTGTGTTAAATGCAGTTATTTCACGAGACCAAAATAGTACTAAATTTAAAACACTTTAAATTACAGAGTTTTAAAAGTAGCCTTTGGTTGCATATCCCTTTTGATGTCACCAAGCTTTGTGTAATCATTTGAGATGGTGTTGGCATACCTTTTTGTGTTCTTGCCTATTATTTGGTGTTTCAATCTCTTCTTTAGCACCAAAATTGCATGTTCAGTTGGATTTAAATGTAGTGATTCACTTGGGCAGTTAAGATTTTCCATATAAAGATAAACTCCTTTTTGTTGCATTCGTCATATGTTGTGGGTCATTTTCTTGCTGTATGTTGAAACACAGCACAATATGCTTGGAAGTAGTTTTTTCCACATAAGCAGACAATGCTTGTTTAAACATTAGGATTAATTCTGCCAGTGCCATCATTGGATACATCATCAATACAGATGAGTAAACCATTTCAAGAAGCTCCCATGTATGTCTACTGTATTACCTCCGTTGTGCATCACAGCTAAGGTGGTGTTGTTTTGAGCATGTGCTGTTCCTTTCTTTCTCCACACTTTAACTTTTTTTTATCAATTCGGTAAAGCTCTGGTTAATCTTGCTCTCATCTGTCCAGAAAACTATGTTCCAAACCTCTCCTGGCTCATCTTTGTACCTCCAAGCAAATTAGAATCTGGCACTTTGGATGTAGCTTTGGTAATAGTGTCGTCTCAGTTTTCCGTGTATTTCGATACGTTCTCCCTTGCACTCTGAAAGCTGCTCGTGATTTCATTGAGTGGTGTATTATGGTTTTCCTTGACAGGTCTGATGCTTTTTTTGTCATTAACTGTAGATGTTTCTTTTGCCCGACCTGGTCTTGAATGATTCGTAAATATACATGTGGATTCTTTCCTAGTCATTATATTCCTCCGAGTTGATTTTATTACGTCCAATTCCAGCGACATGGTTCTGATTGAGACCTTTTTAGGTACAATATGGACAGGTTTTCTGTAACAGAAACATCTTTGATTTTTGTTTCGACTTTTGTATTGAAATCAAGGCACAGCAGGTTGTTAAGATGGCACTCTTTTTTGAGTGCCCAATTACCCAACAACACACTGCTGACCAGCAAGACTTTGGGAAAGCAAAGTAGCTAAGTGAACAGAGGGTATCGACCTGTTTTTGCAAGAAACTAGAAGATCAGCTTCAGCATGGCTGTGTGGTTTCTTCCATAATCCCAGAAACACTTTATGCAAAAAAGCAACTCTTATTTTCAGGTTTAACTGCCCTTCCCTGCAGTTTCCGTTGGTGGCCTGTGGTTCATTATCCACTGATAATCTTGAAGAAAAAAGCCCATTGGGTTGACTATGTCAATAGTGTCCACTACCTGAGTCAGTAGTGTTCAATACTTGATCCAAACATAGTTTATTACAGTTAAGTAAATAATAGATATTCAAGTTTTTGTTATCATCTGAGTGCTGGACATTCATGGAGTTTATATAACGAAAGTTCGGGAGTGATGACAACAACCACGCTCAATCGTTCCCAGCCGTCAGTGATTAGCAATCATTCCCTTCATCCAACCCCAACCGAACGCTATAAATACCAACACGATATCTCTCTCCCTGGCGTGCGACTTTCACATCCCACTTCCACCCCAACTCCACCTCTGCAGCTGCCCCTTGGTTACCCAGCGTGGGGGTCCTGCCCTCCTCGTCCTGTGGCCAGGAGGTCGGCCCTCAGCCAAGCAGGTTAAGCCAAATATCCGCTCCATAATACTGTAGTTCATTACACGTTGATCTTGGGCGTTGTCATTCCTAGTGAACTTCAAGCATGTAAATATACCGGAGGGCTTTTATCTGGATCAGTTCTAAAGCAGCAAGAACTTTTTTGTTATAGACAGTACACTACATACTAAATGGGATTTTTTAAATGTGTGATACAATTTTAAAATAACTTTTCTTCATTTAAATTGATGCTTTTGACTAAACATCCTTATGTAGTGTTAGTCTGTTTTTGCTCCGCCAGATTGTCAATGAGGGAAAATGTTGTGTCAAGAAAAACAACTTTTTCATGGTAGCATCCTTAAGCACTTTGTCTTCTGTCTTACAATTTTTTACTTAATCTTTTTTCTACCTGTACGGTACATGACAACTAATCAAATTAGCTAGCAAGCAAGGAAAATGACACGCATGCATCTATTTTAAATTTAACACCGTTTTCCCTTTTAATTGTTATGTTGAATATCTTTTTTGCAATGGATATCATTCGGCTCCAGAAAAGGAATTTGTATCATCACTTGATGAAAGCTGTTTGGCAAAGCTGTTGATCTACAAAACATCTGCCTCGACACTAAACATCTCACAACAGGCATATCAGGAATCACATGCTCATTCCACATACAATGGAATTCTCACTGTTCCTCCTTGTTATGGTCCAGGCTGTGCTGTGAGTCACCAACTTCACCTTTATTTTCTACCTGGAATTTTCCTCTCCATGTGTGAGTCTGTTATCTCTCCAGCTAGGTAAATACCTTTGACGTGAGGGCCTCAGACCAGTTGAGCAGCTGACATGCTAATGCAATTAATAGCACACTAAAGATTCCTCAGAATTCTGCCATTTGATCATTCTTATTTAACTGTGTAGAAAAGGCCAGAACCGATACTCTCTTTGTGTATTTTGCATGAGATTTACGTTTAAATACAGGTTCCTCCTTTTAAAACGCAAAGGGTATGGAATTGGGGGGCGGAGCGGTGATACTGTGGCTAAGGCTCTGTGGCTGGAAGGTTGCTGGTTTGTATCCCGCGGTTCGGCAGAGGAGTCCTACTCCGTTGGGCCCTGGGCAAGGCCCTCAGAAAAGAAACACGACGTTTCGGCTGTGGACACCCGAAGAAGGCTCCACAGCTAAAACGTTGTTTCTTTTTCTTCTCTTTTCAGCGTGGAATAGACCTTTACTTGTTCCTTTGCAGCCTACGCATGCTGTCGCAGCTACAGAAATGAATAAAGATTATTTTCATGTTGGAAAACGTGAAAACATTCAAGAGTGCTACTGTCTGTAGAGGAGGCTGACAGAAGATTATGCTGTGCAAGTCAGAGGCTACTATGAGCAGATGGATCAGAGGCACGATGTTCTTTCAGCTATTAGCAGTGACCGCCCAATGGCACCAGCCAAGTATGTTGGCAATGTTTAACGAGCCATCCATCTTTTACCTGCTCTCTTTAAACAGGAACCTTTGTTTGAACCATGGAGTCATTAGGCTCCTTTTCTCACTGCTTTCAACTTTTCAACTCGATTTATATCCTTATGATCCAAGCACTGTATTCAATTTATTACGGGATCTTAATTTATTTTGGCCGCTGAGCAAAATGCTCTCAGACATACAGTATATACATACGATATGTAGTCTTTAATATGGCACAATTAACAAAAGAAGATTGTAATTGTTTTCACCATTCCGGGCAGAAAGTTCCTGAGTTTCTTTTCTCGTGTCTCAAGAGAATGTTAATTGATTCACCATTTAAATCTGTCTCACAGTAAACAATTCTGTCCTGGTGAAAGAAAATACAAAATAGTTTTGACATTTAGTTACCATGTAGTAATGAACTTTATATTGTAAAAGTGTGGTAAAGTAAAAATCTGCATTTACTACAGGTAAACAGCTACTAAAATTATTGTTTTAAATTGTACTTTTAGGATGATAACCATTTTCAATGCGAAAAAAATTACACATTTAGGAAATTGAAATTGTAAGCAGTTATGCAGTTATGCAGTTATGTTGGGTTGGAAGGACTTTATCAAAGAAAATAGGTGACTTTGGAAATGTTTGTCATCTGCAAGCGTCATCTGTTTTGCTTCAGGGAAAAAAGAATATTCAATTGATTACCGATTTGCCTGTTTGAATGCCAGGGAGGTAAATTGCATTTATGATAGATAAAACACGCCTGACACTCTGAAACAGCGTTATATAACACAACAGTTACAGTATTAAAAAGTGAAAAGATATGGTAGGCTGTTATGTGCTTTACAAAGAAAGCCAAAGGAGCACATGAAACACAGTTTCATCAATGAGATCATCATTGTAGACACAAAAGTTTACACTGTTTTATTGGTATAAATATAATTTACAACAAATTAACAGCATACAATTCGAACAAATAGAGTAACTTTTTGAGTAAATAGAGTAATGTTGTCAGGACACTTACACTCATAAAGATGTATCCTAACGACCTATCAACCAATTATAAAATAGTTCTTTTCTGTAGGTTAGAGTTTGTAAACATCGGGTGTCTCCTATGTCCTTCAATTAAAAAGGCTGTTGTAGAAGTGTTTACCTTGTCACATACTTAATTGCTCCATCGCTGTATAGTTCTTTTTCTAAGATACACTGATGGCTTGAAATGGTGAAGTAGACAACACAACAAACATTAGAAATGCCATTAAAAATGGCATTTTTGATATTGTGATAGAATACTTTTTCGAGCAATATTCCGACGTCGGCGATTGGTTGATCTCGTGAAAACAGATGTATGTCTCAAGCAGGCGTGTCATGAATTTTTGAGGTGGAGTTTAATCATTTTCACTTGTTTACCATTAAAAGTCTCATCGAAGGATTTTTTGGGTGGGAAAATCCATGTGTTATAGTACAAACAGTGTAATAAACCATTGAAACATTCCTTTTCTGTCCAAAGAACAAGGTATCACACATCCTCTCAGGTTGTTTTATGCCTTGCCTGTAACAAACTAAATTATATTTCTTGAACACCTTAATCATATTGGGGAGCATGCAAGCCACTATTCTGAGCTTGTTCCTGTAATGTACCTGCTATTTATCACCTACTTCTATGAAATGTCCCAGAACAAATCCCTTAGAATGTGCGTTATAAATGATTGACCCACCACTCCCACTGCAGACCTCAAATGTTTTGAACGCAGTGTTTATTCAGGAAAGTTTTGTCATATTTTAACCTTGTGCTCTAGTGGTGCCGTGGTACGTCTCTTGCTCTCACTTTAGTGGGGAGACAAACCCTCTTTAGAAAAGCTTTTGCATGTTCAGGCAAAAGCAAGATAAGAATTGCCCCAGCCCCCTACACAAAAATAAGAATGTGGTTGTGTACACTTAATTCCTTAAAGATAAATGTGCCCTAGCATACTGACTCTTTCTAAAAGAATGCTCATGCTTTTTTTCCTCCCAAGACAAAGCTTTGACTGCAATGAAATGAGCATTAGGACTCTCATTCACATCATGAGCTAAGGCACAAAACCTTTTAGAGCCACTTTTAATTAATTAAAGCAAGAATAAAATGGAATGGAATCATGAATAAGACATTTCTGTGGACCAGTCTTTTCACTGAAGGCAGCAGTGACAGACCTCGGTAGTGAACCAGATTGATTTAGTGGTGTCAAGTGTTGGTGTTCTAAAAGCGAGCTGAAACCGCCGTGTTAAATCGGGATTGACAGACCTAATTAATTAGCATTAATTCATGTTAACACAACCTTGTAGTCTGATATTGTGGGATTAAGCCCTAACCGTGGGCACCTCTCTGAAATTTCAAACTTGGTTGAAGAAAATAGTTTATCGGGAGGTTGTGTGATTTTAGGTCATTCGGCCATCTTCTCCTCCTTGTCATGTTTATAATAGCCTCCCATGAAAACCTGTCATCTTATCTGCTGGTGACATTTACGCTAGGAAAAGAGGTGTTGAAGGATTTTGTTTTTAACCACGCAAATAGTAAATAAGGCAGGCAACGTTTTATTTACTATTCTGTCCGCACTTCCACAACTAGTTCCAGAATTCTGGCAAACGTCATAAAACCTCTCGCAATCCACTCAATGTGGTTTATACATTTGGCATTTATATTCTGCAATTGATTTCACTTTTTCTTTCCAACAGGTCCATGTCCTGGAACTGGATGTTTGAAGAGGACAGTTGCTCTCTGTATCAACCTGCATCCCTCAGAAAGAGATACAGAGAGGCTTTTGAGTACATGTGTTCATTAGTACCTGGTTATGACTGTGGCTAACCTGATGGCAAATATGAAATATCAAAGCACTTGTCAGCACTGCTGAATGGGACAAAGAAAGGCTGCATTAATGATTAACTGTGCTAAAAGCCCCGGCTTTTGTATTCCCATGGTGCCTGGGCTATCTGGCTGCCATGTGACATGCTCAGGCCATTTTCTAGCAGATTGAGGAAAGCTAGTGAGCAAACACAGGTGCTCTGGAGTCAGCACTGCTGTCAGGGACAACCACAAACAAGACCAGCTATGCCTGGCTAAATTAGCTCCTCTGTTTGCCTCTGCTTCCTGGAGATCTTACATTTCAAGTCCAGTGTCTTTTGCCACTATTCTCAACCATTCACACTCTGCGTTAAAAAAAAAAAGCAGGGGGACCCCAACAGACAGCTATTTTGAAGCAACAGCATTTGGTGGCCAAATGTGGGGAAAGAGTAAACTAATTAACCGTGTTCAAGTCTTCAGCTTCGAAAACAAAACAAATGTATTTTTCTCAAGTGGGGCTACTTCTGTGACCCTGCGTGACACGCAACGGACACAAGGATTCTGCAACCAGTAGCTAAAAACATGTGAAGCACCTGAACAAAGTCATAGAATATGAATAGTGCAAAAGAGGCTTGCAAGAGGCTTGAATTGCTCAATACAAGCGCACATACGTAGCTACTTGTGCTATGAGTTAAATGTTACAAGGTTGCAAAGTTATCCCAGTGCTGGAAAGGTCCCCCTAGTGGATAATATTATTTTAATACTCTGCTTGGCACATGTCTGGCAGGCTGTCTTTTATTGTTCAAATATTTATATTTGTATATTACAGTCCTCTCTGCTCAAATTCCCAGCAATTACAGGAGACTAGTAAAGCCCAGATTATCGGTCAAAGATGATAAAGGTGTTTTAAGTAAACAGTAAAAAGCAACAAGAAAGGAAATAAAGTTATAAAGAAATAGAGAAAAGGATATGAGCAGGGTCAGCACAGCAGGGTGCTCAGCTCAGTGGAAGGGTTATTGCCTGCATGTTTCAAGTAATGTCAATATAGGATACGTTCACTAAACTTTACAACATCAGCTATGATTTACAGAATATGTTTTCTGGTCTGTAATTGGTTATACTTTCATGTCCATGTTCCATGTTCCATGGGTCTTGAATTTTCTAAAGAAAAACCCAAATAAGCAAATATTGTCAAATGAAAAATGAAATAAATATCTTCCAGCTCACTCTTGGTCCTTAAATGATTCATGACTGTCAATTTGGGGACTTTATATACCGTAAACGTTACACGCAACAGTGTGTTATGTGCGTATTAGATTTGTCTTAAAGAATTTCTAAATTTTGTGTCTGGAAATTATATTATTTCAAAACTACTCCTTCATGCTTTTTTAACATTTTGGGGGGGACAGAATAACATTTGTGAGCAAGAAATGGCATGTACGACACTGGTGAAAATGTCCATTAAAAATAAATTTTCAAACAGCATGGCAACTCTACTTTGTCAGTAATTAAAGACCTGGCTATAATTAAAGAAGTGGTCAAAAGTTAATACACAGCAGTTTCAAACTGAAGATGAGGCACTACTTACATTGATGTAGGCAGGCATTCTGATTGCTGTGGATTAAGCTCTTTTTCAGACAGTTAACAAAGGCACCCCTTCAAAGTTATGTAGGAACTGGAACAAAGTTTCCTCAGATGGTTCATTTGTATGGCTCAAAATCCTCATCTTCAGTTTTTAGGATCCACATTACTGTAGATCAGTATAGTAAAGCCTAAGGCCTAATGTCACACAACACAGCAAAAGGATCTGAGCTTTGTTATTAACCCATTGTACAAGCGCAAAAGATGTCTGCTCTATTGTCAGTGAAAACAGAGCTATCAAAGCAAGTTTCAAGTAATGAGGTAAAGCATGAAAGCTCATTGAAAATGGCAATATTCTCAAAGGCTCTTTGAAGTTCTGGGCACAATGTGAAAATTGTAAAGAGCAAATGTGCTATAAGAAAGTTAGCACTGAATTAACCTCTGCCTTTTGTTGTATCGAATCATATTCCCTTCAATGAAAAGCGAAAAATAATGTGAGATCTCTTATTTGAAGATATCATACAGTATTTGATTGTATTTGATTTTTTTTTCTGAGCTGAATGATCATATAGATGACGATGTCGATTTAGACATATGGTAAATCAAATGAGACTTCTCCTGTTTTCAATATTTATGGATCATTTCGTCGACAGAAACAGAAACATACAGTTGTTTAATTTTTGTTATCCACACATTTTCAAGTACGAATCCTACTTATTAAAATTCAGCAAGTACTGTAATTATCACCTGCTACAAACTGGCTTTGCATCTCTAGGAAATAGTACAATTTGGACATGCAAAGAACACAGGTCATTCCCATAAACCTAGTATAAATACACGAAGGTAGAACTGTCGTGTTGAAATAATCTATGATCCATTTTAATTTAAGTTTTAATATGAAAATAAATGATTTTTTAAAAGATAATTCAGTTCTGAAATTAACATCCTTTTAGAGACGACTGTTTAAAAAATGAAGGAATTTAAAGACAGCAATTCTGGTAAAACAGACAAATGGACATGTGTAGTTGCAGTTGTGGAATGTAATAAATGTATGTTTTATAACCTATAAGGACTTAGAAGTGCAATTAAACCCCAAGGTTACATTATTGACATGCAATAGAATTGAAAGTGGAGTCACTTCAAAGCAGAGTTTTTTACTAACAGCTGTAAAAGCCTTTATAGTGGCTTATTAAAGATAGCGACACACCTAACTGGGCTAGTTATCTCAGGTCACGCCCACAACTTCTTTTAATTTGAAGAACCATTAAATTAGTCCAGGTGCTGATGTTCTTTACTGTAGTCATGTTGCATTTTTAATTTCATATAATAACGCAGAAATCGTTTTAAGCCTGAAGAGGATAGACACAATATGCTGTTAACACCATTTCTCTGGTAAACTGTAGGTATTGGGAAAATGTTTTTTTTATGCTATTTTTCCATATGTAACTGCAAAACAGAGAGTTATGTATGAAGTAATAAATTAACTCAGAATATTAAAGAGAGACAATGCTCGCTTTAGATGAGCTATTATCAGACAGAGAAAAAGAAAATCTAATTTGAACGATTGATAGTACACAGATTAATCAGTTATTTGTTGAGCATCACCCCTTTTCTGTGCAGTTTTAGAAAATCACCGACTATTAAGAAAAATAGCAGCTGCCCTTACTCTCAATTGCAACGGCTGAATAATTGCATAATAAAGTGCTTGTGGCAAAGAGCTGTGGGATCAATCATTGCACACAATTGTGCAGCCTTACTCTTTTAATCTGCATTAACCTTTAACAAAACCTTTAAATGTCTGGGGCATGTTATTATGGGTTGAAACCAACCACGCATTCGGTTCCCAAAGGATCAAAAGACCAGGGATCCTCGAAAAATGTCTGTGGGAGATAATACTACTGTATTATAACTCAAAAAACAAATCGCCAAGGCAAGAAAACAACGGAGCTTGCCTTTTATTTCCCTGGGCTGCAAAACTCCCAATTAACCCCCCCCGTCTTTCATCCAAGTCATGCTATAATAGCCACGGCACATGTACAAAGAGTGTTGTTTTTATCCGTCTTTTCGAGCAGTGACAGGTGCACACTCGGGAAAGTGCCGACAGGTATGGGCCCTCACCCAGACTCGACTCACCTTGTCTGTCAGCTGTCTTAAGTGACTAGCTGCTGAAGCCATTAGTGCGTATTCATTTTCCACAGGCGGGGGGGGGGACCAGCACCAGCCACACAATCTGGTTCGCATGGTGCTCCGCTTGGACAAAAAAATGCCGAAATGGAGAAGGTCAGAGGCTGCAAGAAAGCACCGCAGATGCTATCAGCATGCTTGAATTCAAGTAAATGATGGGTATACAGGAAAATATGTTTCTTAAAACAGCAGGGTATTAGAGTAAACACACAGCGGTGTTCAGTTAAACTGTTTGACTCACTTTCTCATTAATGTTAATAGCAATTAACTGGTGTTTATTTAAAAATTTAAATCCACTGCAGAGTAAGAAAATAATATTTGACAACCCCTTAAGATTAATATGCCTTTTAGAATTGATTCTAAAGATGGAGTTTGTTTTAGAATTATTTTTTTTTATCAGTGTGCGTTCGAAAATGAAGACACCCGAGTTCATAAAGCAGTATGTCGTCAAGCCTTGGTAAAATCTGCGATAAATTCCTGAATAAAATAATAAGTTTCATTTGAATAAATATTAAATCAGGGTGGAGCGGTGGCTCTGTGGCTAAGGATCTGTGGCTGGAAGGTTGCCGGTTCAAATCCCACAGCCGGCAGAGGAATCCTCCTCCGTTGGGCCCCTGAGCAAGGCCCTCAACCCCAACTGCTCCAGGGGTGCCGTATAAATGGCTGACCCTGCGCTCTGACCCCTAGGCTTCTCTGTGTGTCTCATGGAGAGCAAGCTGGGGTATGTGAAAAGATGAATTCCTAATGCAAGAAACTGTATAGGGCTAATAAAGGGATGTTATGTTATCATAATAAATTCCAAAATAAAATATTCTAAACGGATTTTTGGAGTGAGAAGACAGGGTACCTGTTTGGAAGGCAGACTGATCCCTATATCCCAGTGTAGGATGGTGCAGGTCTCTGGGTTAGATCATGGGCCCCACTAAGGTGGGGTAATTTACAGTTGATAAGGAATTCCTTATGCCAGCGTTACACAACACAACTTTTCCTAGGATTTTCAGTCATAGCCTTCATTTACATAATCGTAAGAAAATCACAGCGAGTTGTAGAGAGTCACAGCGCACGCCCGTTTCTGTCAGTTGTGTAGTGTGACACCCCCAGCGTTGCCGTCAGTTGTGTAGTGTGACACCCCAACAACTCAGTCATAGCGCTCTTAACAGCCCCTACGACTCTCTCAAAATCACTACGACAAAATCAAACTAGTTTACACTAGATGTGTACTTGTGAGATAATGTGCCCATTATATTATACGTTATAGCGCAATACTTATTTGTTTACAATATATGTTTTAAAGGTGTTTTATATTTTTAACTGTGTTTTATTTTTGTACATTTGTTCTATATTTATAAAGAAGAATTATATTTTTGGAGATGTTTATTTGTGGAAAACAATGGCTGTGTCACATTTTTCAAGATGTTTACCTGCTTGTTCTCCATGCTGTTTGTTTACTTTCGTGCGGCGCTCCTCCTCCTATTCCGGTGTGCTCCATGTGGATTGGCTGCCAAAACGTGGCGACCTCGTGGTACTTCACGGCTCAATACGAGATTAGGAGCCATGATGAAAAGTCGTGAGGGAATCGTATAATTAGTCACCCCCTGCGATTCCTAGTCGTATAATTCGACATCCTCCAGGACAGAAAAGGCAGCGAGATTCAGCAACTGCAGTCATTAAATTTGACATGCTCTCTGACTAGAAGTCGTGTTGTCCTGTAGTGTGACGCCGGCTTTGGCTTGTTGAACAACAGTGACCTGCCTGCATCTTGGTTAGAGCTGGCGAGCTAGCGGTATTGCTGTACAGTGTGTCACCTTTTCTCACAGCTCTGAAAGCACAGTGGAACTCATGCTGTGGAAAATGGGGCATGGCTGGTACTGTGCATGTTTTAGAGGAAGGCAAGCATGGTCTTCTTGTTTGCATGAGTTTGCATGAGTGTGAAAATGGCAAGCTGAGATGATTAACAACTGATCATTTCAAACTTTGGAGAGACGGAGGGGTGGCTTTAAAATAAAACATTTTTTGAAATCAGATTTCAGAATTCAAGGAGAAACAATATCCCTTAAGCATCATGGAAGGAACTATATTTCCACTGCTGTTTAATAACAAACTAAATGAAACATAAAACAGCCCTAATAAAATGGCCCATAATTTTTTCTTTGTATACGGTGGTAAAAGTGTGTTCACTTAGCTCCCAAATTTCAGGGAATCATTTCTATCACTGTGTTCATAATGTATATATGATGCATTCAAATACAACATGTCCCAACAAAACCCTCTCTGGATACTTAATAGCTGGACAGGTTGCTTAGGCAGCTGCTGCTAAGATATGTTTGATCACCTGTCATTCAGGTTAATTCATCATAACTCACGTATATCAGCAGCTGCAGTTCAGAAAAGCTCGGACCAAAATATAAAGCAAAACAAAAGGAGTACTTAGGGTAAGTTGTCTATCAATATCTAGCAAAAAACAAAAAGGCTGGCTGAATTATGAAAAGAAGGAGGGATGTAGTGAGGATATGCTTTATAATTCCACATACAATATGGTTTCTAAACTCCTTTTTAGCATAATCAAGGCTCTGAAATTTCATAGTTTTAGGTTTCCTTAAAGAAGCAGCGTCTGAAGCTCTGGGAGAAGCTAAGAAATTTGTCTTGCTGAACCAGTAACCGGTGAAAGTAGCAGTTTAAGAGCTGCTTAAGAGCCACACTGGAGTGAAAACCTGCTGACAGTGGCTCTTCAGGACTAGAATTGTTACACCTTACTGTCTATATAGTTCATAGCCTGGAGAGCCAGAAGTCTCTTATACACAACCACCACCATTAAACATGATAATGTACACTTCTATAACTCTGTTTGGCCCAATATAAATTCCACAAGTTAAGTTGCCACATGTGTTTGGCAAATGTACTCTTTAATAATATATAGTTATAAATAATAATAATAATAATTGCTTACATTGTTTATATAGTGTATAAAGTGCTTTACAGGTAATGGGGACTCCCCTTCACCACCACCAGTGTGCAGCCCCACCTGGGGAGTAGGACAGCACAACGCTCACCACACATCAGCTATCAGTAGGGAGGAGAGCAGAGTAATGAAGCCAGCATAGATGGGGATTATTAGGAGGCCATGATTGGTAGGGGCCAATGGGAAATTTGGCCAGGACACCAGGCTTACACCCCTACTCTTTTTGAGAAACACCCTGGGATTTTTAATAACCACAGAGAGTCAGGACCTTGGTTTTACATCTCATCCGAAGGACGTCACCTGTTTACAGTATCGTGTCCCAGTTGCTATACTGGGGCATTAGGACCCACACGGACCGCAGGGTGAGCGCCCCCTGCTGGCCCCACTAACACCTCTTCCAGCAGCAACCTTAGTTTTTCCCAGATGGTCTCCCGTCCAGGTACTGACCAGGCTCACACCTGCTGAGCTTCAGTGGGTTGCCAGTTGTGAGTTGCAGAGTGATATGGCTGCTGGCCATAAAGACTAACAATATTTAGTTAAGTGTTTTCTGTTATGGATATGTATTGATATTTACCAATTGTTTTACAGATAACATAAATTTTGAGTAATTACTTAACCTCTGAACCTATTCAACCATGTCAATAATAAATACTTCAATTAATACAATCTTTCACTGCAAAAAAATGATCACTCACATTTTTCAAGTTGCACAAAAACGATATTTGTATTATTGGAAATCAGTATTATCTCTGCTCATTAAATGAGAAAAATAAAATAATTTTAAATTACATGCAATTCAACAGACTGTAATAATGACTTTCACTTCTACTGAAGCCTAGAGGGCAGCATGGAGTTTGTCTAATTAAACAAGTAGCTGGACTTAATTAAGTGTTTGAGAGCTTAGATGGAATAAACTCTAAACGACACTTCAGCCCTGTAGGAGCTCACTTTTAGACTCCTGATATGGAGAATGTGTTGAATTCACAGTGACGGCTTAGTTAACTACACAACACAATGATCCTCAGGTCACTGAGAGATCTGGACAGAAGTTGTCAAAGTTTCCTTGAGCAAACACAGAAATACTTCAGTAATTCACCCAAAATAAAGGCCAAAGCTGGAATAATCAGCAGCACATGTACAACAGGAGGTTTCTATCTATTACCAATATATTTCAAAGAAAGCCAGAGTGTCTCTGACATGAACAGTTTTGTAACATCCACTGAATTAGCATGCCCACTCTTTCTCACCAGTTATTAGCAGAAGTACAGTATCGTGTTTTCCCCCATGAGCAGAGAATAGGAAATGACAAAACATGAAGAAGAGCAGAGGTGCTGTGAAAAAGGTCTGAGCCCTGGGATTGTATCATGCGGAGAAGCACAATCAATCCATGGAGCTCAAGCAGGAAAGGAGGCTAAGTGATTAATGAATGAATCTGATCCAGAGCACTGGGTCAGGATAGACAGGATAAGAGATGACAACACGATAAGATAAGAAAAGCACATAAAAGGCATCAAGATTATGGATAAATTCAAACTTCCTAAGATAAAGTGGGAAACCCTAAGAGAGGAGAAACAATGGTGTAGTAAATAATTGCTTCTTCTGTCAAACAGCCTGATAATGCTCTTGGAGAGCATTGATGGTGGCTTGGCTTGTTAGCAAAGAATAATGAACAGGTTTCTTCACATCACAGTAGGTTGCCTTTCTAGTCGCTCCAATGTTATGTGTTAAATCACTAAAATAAAAAAAGCGACAGTGGGTTAATCCATTCATCCTTCTATGGTAGGAAATATGGTCCCTCGTAGCAAGGGTCTGGGTACTGGAAACTCTTCCTGAGCACACAGGGCAAAAGGTCGGAGCGCACTCTGGATGGGACACCAGTCTACTGCAGGACACACACCCGCACATTCCAGAGAAACAATTTAGAGGCAATTACTGTAGACAGCATATCTGTGGAAGGTTGGAGGAAGCCAAGGAAACCAATTAAAGCTCCAGTCAGAAGCAGCACCAGTCTGACATTAAACCCAGTACAGAGGAGCAGTGCGGCAGCAGGTAATAATAATAATAATAATAATAATAATAATAATAATAATAATAATTAATTGCTTGCACTTATATAGCGCTTTTCTGGACACTACACTCAAAGGGCTTTACAGGTAATGGGGACTCCCCTCCACCACCACCAGTGTGCAGCCCCACCTGGATGATGTGACAGCACAATACACTCCCCACACACCAGCTCTCAGTGGGGAGGAGAACAGAGTGATGAAGCCAGTTCAGAGATGGGGATTATTAGGAGGCCCTGGTTGTTAAAGGCCAGGGGGGAATTTGGCCCGTTTACTCTTTTCGAGAAACGCCCTGGGGTTTGTGCTGACCACAGAGAGACAGGACCTCGGTTTTACGTCTCATCCAAAGCACAGCGCCTTTTTACAGTATAGTGTCCCTGTCACTAACGCTTATATCACTGTGGATCTTTAATGGGATACACCCCTCCACTTCTTCCAGCACAGACTGGTGGGGGAGCCAGATTCTATCCTGGCCAGAACCAGGCGCAAAGCAGGGACGGCACTCGCCCCAGGAGCTACACTCAGGCAGGGCTCCAGAGCTGCGAGGCAGCGGTGCTAACTACTGCGCCATCGTGCTGGCTAATTTTACACACGTTTTTAATATAGAGTACCAGCAAAAAAACATGTCCGAATATTTGCATGATTAGTTTTTAACAAGATTAAAAAAGTTTCATTTTTAAATAATAATTAGCATAAAGACCCTTTTCAATAATATCATCATATTGAATGAGTGAATAGACTGTACCCCCCACCAAACTAATCACAAATCTGCTGATCAGCATGCTAATGACAGGCACTCCAAGAGACATGCTCTCCAACACAGTACTTGTAGGTAGTATCTTTGCAAATCTAGGCACTTTTTAACATGAAATAGTAAAAGGAATGCAAGAAAAGATATTGTAGCCCAGTATATAGCAACAACTTTAAAGAATACACCTTTTTCTCATTCTCCAACATTTGCAGTTACTACCTCTGCCACTTTTAAGGACACGGATAATAAAAAAAAAGCGCAGAACAAAACCAGATAAAAAGGAACAATTACGCCGAGACAGTTCAACAATGAGAGGAAAAAAAAAAAACTTTCATTCGCCCGAAAGAAAGCTGCATTTCAGCCAAGCCAGCTGTTTTAAGTCATAGTGCATTGATAGAGGAAGGCTATTTTTAAACGCTTGCATCATCCATTCTGCAAGACACAAAACCTTCTTTTCACTGGTTTTGTCAGTAACCTGCTGTGACCTGCATTAACAAGGCAGCTCCAGCATTCTTTGCACAAAGGTGCCTGTGAGACATCAACTCCAGATGGGCCGCCGTTCCCCCCTTCTTGATTCCTGCGACAATGGTGGAGTGGCCGAGAAAACTTTTTTGGGGGGGCTACTTGAAAAGTGGGAGAAAAAGAAACACGCGCACACAAAGCATGTACAAACAACCCAGAAACAAAGCGCTCTTGTCGCAGAGCCAGGAATCTTGATGAAAAATTCAAACAATATTAAATTCAAAAAGTCAACACCGGACACACTTCTAGTGAGAGGCTACAAACAAACAGAAAAACTCTGCACACACATTAACAATCACATCTCAGCCTCTCAACATAATGATGATTGCCTTTTTTACTTTTGCAGAGCTTTTAAAGTGAAACAGGGGGCAAACAGTTTCTAGTGGATACCACAGGCTTAAAATCCTGTGGCAACTCCGCTGTCACCACCTTCACGGTTCACCAGCGGTGCTGTGAGGTGGCCCAGGTTTCGAATTTGAAGATTTCTTGAAGGCTGTCTAAAGAAGCATAGACCAAACCCACCCACAGCTAAGTTTGAACTTTTCTCACTTTTTAAATGACATTGCAATATTGTTTATAAAACAGTCATTCAGGGACATAATACATTATTGTACTACAGTATTGTAGGAACTGTACAAACATTGCTATATAGTATCTGGAGAATAAACATAAATTAAAATAAAGTATATATAAAGTATAATACAACGTACATTTATTGTATTGTACAACATGTAAAATTGGCCCAAGCCAAAACAGATTTTCATTGCACTTTGTGACCTCATATATTGCTTACATTACTATGCAAGAAAATTTGTTCTTGTCAGTCAAACAAAAATTCTGAGCAAAAACATCTAATGAAATCAGACATTATCAAAGAAAACTAAACCATTTTACCATTTTGACATCCATGTAACTACCAAGTAAACGTAATGTAGCTGTAATTCCGATGAAACAATCCGAAAAAAAAAGCATTGATATTTAACCAGTAAAGCGAAATAACCGCCATAAAATTATGTATGGAAATAACTAGTCAATTACTGATTTATTCTGAATTATACTGTATTTTTTCAAATATTTATATCCTGGGTTAATGGAGCTCCAATTAAGGAGTTGACTGAAGCTCATACATACTGAAGCTCCTTGACAGGAGGAAGGAGATGGTGGAGCTTTTATAGTGAGAGGGGCGCTAGGCAACACAATTAGTGCTCAGATTATTATTGATCATTGAAGGAAACCTGTACAAACCTCATGCATCTTACATTACGAGGAAAACATCAGCAAGCATAATCCTGGAGGTGTGTTAAATAAACATTATATATATATTCACATACAGGAGATTAAAACATAATAAGTAATTTGTATCTTATGAACTATTGCATGGTATTGCATGGTCTTGCTATTTAGACCTCCTGGGACAGCTAAAGCTAAGGTCACTGCTGGAAGAGGTGTTAGTGGGGCCAGTAGGTGGCGCTCACTCTGCGGTCTGTGTGGGTCCTAATGCCTCAGTATAATGATGCGAACACTAAACTGTAAAAAGGCACCGTCCTTCGGATGAGACGTAAATCCGAGGTCCTGACTTTCTGTGGTCATTAAAACTTCCAGGGGGCTTCTCGAAATGGGAAGGCGAGTTACCCCGGTGTCCTGGCCAAATGTCCCATTGGCCTTTACTAATCATGGCCTCCTAATAATCCCCATCTCTGAACTGGCATTATGACTCTGTTCTTCTCCCCACTGATAGCTGGTGTGAAGAGAGCGTACTGGTACACTATGTCTGCTGTTGTATCATCCAGGTGGGGCTGCACACTGGTGTTGGTGGAGGGGAGTCCCCAGTGCCTGTAAAGCACTTTAAGTGGAGTGTCCAGAAAAGTGCTATATAAGTGTAAGCAATTATTATCGATTATTATTATTATCGTCCTAATCAAGACTGAGAGCACCTGCCTCATCTGTTATTGAACTGAGGGTCTCATTAAAACTGCTGAAGCATGAGCCATTTCTCTCTAGGCTCACATTCAGGAGAGATTGGATAGAGGGACAAGCATTTCAGTCTATTGATAACAAATCTTAAAGAACGTATTGAAAATGACCAGCCGGAGAATATTTTCAGAAACGTCTCTATAAGTACCATACCTGTACTATAATTAATTTCAAGATTGGAAGCGATGCACTCTTCTAAGAAAAATGACACTTTAATAAGGAACCATTCCTAAAGGACCCACACAGAGATCACCTGATCCTTTGCAGGCTTTCAATTGTACTGGGCGGATGCAGATCTGTACAGGTAGTAGAGGTAGTGAGAGTATTGCACTCTAATAATAAGTGACAAAGTGTGAGTCAGACCTTACTGGTGGTGGTGCAGGAGTCTATGACTCAGCGTCATGACGTGCACAGATGCAGCCTTCAGAACCCGTTGCCAGGGTGCATATTGTTTCAGCTGGACCGGGCTGCACTGTGAGTACAAGGTGGAGTCAGGTGCTCAGCACAGGAAGGAAAGTGAACAGGTGCAGAGTTATCAGCTCCTTTTTACGCCCAGCTCAGTTTTGATAAATGTATACGTGACGTGGGAACAGAATTAGCAGGTAATTCCCCCCTGGCAAGTCAGATGAAAGATGGCATGTCTCACAGAGCTGGAATACCCCCTCTAGGTATTATATTTGTGTTTTTGCTGATGAATAACACTCCTTGGTGGTGATGAAGTGCTTCTGTAATCCAGCATTGTGAGCAGTGTCAAAAACAGAGAAAGCCAGCCATTTTGATAGCCTATGTAGTACAGGAGATTAAACAGCCTGGGCAATCCTGAAAAAAAAAACATTATTTTACCAAAACAGTACATGTTATAATCTGACTTTTTATTATTTTGTTATGAATTATTAGCAATGCAAATGCTCTTTGTAATAATACTAGTCACGCTTGTTTCCTGAATGGTTTTGTGGAGTTGAAACGGGAGGTAAATGCTGTGGACAGCAAGGAGGCGTGATGGTTAATGCTGGTCAATGTGGTTTTGCATTTGTTTCCAGACTGGACTGAGGTCAGTGTGGAGTTTGCATGCTCTCCCCGTGTTTGCACTGGGTGTTCTGTGGTTGCTGTGTTGTCTTCCAGCCTCTCAAAGGCATGACGATATGTTGATTGTCTTTGCCAAGTGGCCCATTCTTCAGGACTCTTTTCTCGTTCGTCTACCCTGTTTGGAGAAGCCTGGCTACAAAGCAGGCCCCAACATACAGTATATGTTGTTAGGTTCCAGTGGAGAAGAACATTGAAGGTGAATGCTTTGAGGTAGAAATCCCAGTAAGGCTCATGGGAATCTGTAGCCTTTGTTGGGAGTGTAGGACACCAGGAGGGAAAGGTGGACTAATGCGTCATGCCACCCTTTTAGACACCTTCTGTAACTGGGATCAATAAAGGGTGTCAGATAGTTAGAGACCAAGTGGCAAAACATCACTGTCACAGAAACTACACATAATGAAGATTACCTTCTACCTTCCGCTCAACAGCCATCAGCAAATTAAGTTCCTCTTCCTGTTTTCCAGTTGTCAGCACCTCTGCTCTCCCCCGGTAATCGTCAGCAGTCTTCCCTCCACACCTGCCACTGCCCCCATATCTGCTCCGCAACAGTCAGTGCACAAAACCACGGAGGGGAATCTCTTATTCTCTTCAAAGGTTAGAAAAGAGTTCAGTACCCACAATACAATCTGAGAAATAATACAAACATTTTGTGTCACAGCCATCTTGGTATCTTCGGATCATTTCATTCTGCTCTTTCATGGCACTTTCCATTGAATATAATTTGAATGCAAATTCTCTTATGTCAAGACCACAGCAATTTGCGGGGTATAGATATAAAGTAGGAGGACTGTACTGTGTTTGTGTGGTCTTACCTTCAGAGATATATCCCTTTGAAGTGTGTCCAGTTCAGATGCCAGTGGCTGGAATCACATGTCAGCTTGGAAGTTGACCAAACCTGCTACTCTGGGTTGCACTCATCAGGAAGTAAAGAAAACTATCTTAAGAGGTACTAGCAATTCCTTGGTTTTAATGCATGCCTTTTAAATCTTTAAGGTGCATTCAGAAACTCTGGCAACAGGCAACTGGCAACAGGAATGAACATGGGTGTTGGTCTTTTAAAACCTAACACCAAGGTATGTTTTAGGAGGCACACTCAGCATTAGGTTGAAAACACATTTTTGTAGTCACAACTTTAAAGTCTGAAACAATGTTGTTCATAATTTAGGTTTGAACAGAGAGGAAGAGAAAATAGGTGATTGCAGACCAGACTAATTATTATTACTGTAGTGTCAGCCTTGAGACTGTCGATAGAATACGAACAGTTACATCCAATGCTATTGCTCCAATCCTAGTGACTTAGTTGTAATGCATTCGTCTACTAACAGGATCAAGGTATTAAGGATTCAGGTTATTTGTATTGATTTTATGTGCTGTCATGCCAGGTCTGTCAGGCTCATATTTGTGGATTGCAAATTCCACATTTAAAATGTCACCAGTCTTTCATCTCCCCAGCGGTGGTCAATATCAGAATTTTCTCAACAAATGCTATTTATTAAACAGAACAAAACCGCTAGTCAGGTTCCACGATGTCCCTGCTTTAGCGATGAGGCAGACAAAACGTGAAGATCAAAATGTTAAGGGTACTGTCTTAATGCTGAACTCCATGCTGTGTTTAGTGAGGGAAGTCCTAAGCTCCAGTATGAATGCTGTGTAGGCTTTAATTCCACCTTTCAAGAGTGTGAATACCTGGGCAGTTTATGTGGGATGTTAATAGATTGTGTGGGATGTGACATTTTTCAAAGTCTTGTTTTTCTATTCACGTGTCTTCTTGATAGAGCTTATACATCTGGAATTCTGCATGTCTTGGTCTCCTTTCCTTCAGTATACACAATTGGTGACATTTTACACAATAATCATGAATTCATATTTAATCTCTAAATAAGCAGATTTCACCAGCAACAGATCATATACTGCTGTGTGGAAAAATGGAATATAGTATATATATGGAAGCCTAGCCTCATTGTGAGAAGAAATCTCAGTATTCTTACTCTGTAATCCTTACAAAAGGCTCTTCAGTGGCAAAAGTAACACTCTGTAGGTCACTGGGGTCTAATTAAGCCACATCTGCTTGCTCAGTGTAGTGCCTCGCACACGTTTTCAGACCCTTGCACAGTTGTCACATTTTGTTGTTTTAAAGTTTGTCGTCATGACACTTTGACGCACCATCCGTCTTCTAACCTCTTCTTCCAGTTCAGGGTCAGAGGGGAGCTGGAGTCTATCCAGCCAAGGAATTGGCCCGTAGCAGGACACATCCCGGACGGGACACCAGTCCATCAGAGGGCAGACAGACACAAGCACACACATTCACACCAGGTCCAATTTTCCCAGAAGCCATTTAATCTACCACTGTGTTTTAGAACTGTGGGGGCAAACTGGAGCACCCAGAGGAAACCTAAACAAACAGACAGCACCCCAGGCCCAGAATTGAACTCAGGACCCCCGCAATGCGAGGCAGCAATGTTAATCACTGCACCACTGTGCAGCTCACTTTAAAGTACCAGTTAATGTGTATTTTACATACTGTACAACCCATTCTACACTTTTTAAGCAAAAAGAAGTGGATAAATGGAAGTGTCATGACTGCATAGCTATTCAAACCCTTTGCTGTGGCAAATCTAAATTTAGGTGTACAAAATTACCTTAATGAGCCACAAAATGTGCTGTTTGGTCACTGTGTGTGGGGGACAATAGTAGTTTACAGGATTTCAGAATACATCTACCTCTTAAGATCCTTCATGGGTGAATATGAAGCAAAAGATTCTGCCATGAAAACCAAAGAACACATGAAACAACTCAGTGATACAATTGTACAAAGGCTCCGATCAGGAGAAGGTTACAAAAACATTTCAAAGACCTGTAGACATGTCTCTGCTTGTCAGCAGCGTGAGCACCTTGACAACCCTTACACTAGTCACTCACATCCTGTTTAAAAGGTAACATTTCAGCTGATATGGGCCGTGTTTTTCTTCACTGTCCCCTTGCTTCGCTGTTCTGGGGACACTGTCACCCAAATTCTTTTCTCCTCAGTCCAGACTCTGCCTTCTGTGATATTCCAAGCTTCCCAGGGTGTTGAGGGGAATTGGGTATCAACCAAATCGTGCTTTTAACCTACAGTCATGAACCTTGACTATGGTTAAACTACAGCTCTAAACTCTCGAACTGTGTACAAAAATGATAACCTGAACCATGAACCTTAACCCGCAAGTGTTCACATTCAGTACCAATATATCTGATAATTTTTTTGTTGCATAGGGATTGCAGCAAGGCACCTAAGCGATACTGAAAACATATGGTAGAAAGTTTTGTGGTCTAATAAGAACTTTTTAATATCAATGCAAAGTTACATCTGACCTACAGTAGTGAGCCAGCAACGTGCAACACTCAGTCAACACCCTCCCTACTATCAAGCACGGTGGCGGCAGCATCATTATATCACAGTTTTGTTTCTCATCAGCAGGGACTGAAAAAGATTTTTAAGACTGATGGGAACATACATGGAGCAAAATACTGGCAAACCTTAGAGGAAAATGTACAATGTACAAATCAATATATCAATATATCAAGTTCACGGATCTGAATACTCCTGCAATAAACATGGTTCAATTAAAAAAAAAATCAGTTTGAGCTTTCAGGGTTTAAATTATTACATTTTTAAAAAGTGTATAAATCATTTTGTAAATAAAATCATTTTGTTCATAAAATGGGACACCACAGGGAGTGTCTGAATATTTTTCAACTGTGAGTTCCAAAGGCAGGTCAAAGTTAGCTGAAGGTTAACAAAACTGAGAGTCTTTATTATTCCCAATGAGCAATTTGTTTTACAGCACCAGACAATATAAAGAAAACACAACAAGCACTTCACATATACATGCACAAAGTAACATTTGTTGAGCGAGGTCAAAGCCAAAACTATAAATGAGACCTTAAACCTGTTTGTTTTTGAATGGGGAAGTCTGTTCCTGCATTCTGAGAGGAGTAACGGAAATTAATTAAAGGGTGTGAAGGCTCCTCTAGGATGGAATATGATTTATGTAAGACTCATAACTGATAGAAGTGATTTGGGGTCTTAAAGATCAGCAACAATAACTTTCTGACATAGTTTAAGAATACTCCTCATTTTCTCCTTACTCCTCAGAATCAGGTTCCCAAACTAACATCTCAGGGTATAAGTCTGATAAAAGACTGATAAGACATGATCAACAACAAATTACCAACCTGAAAATGTTGAAGCTACTGTACCTTAAGAAAAATAGATGCTGGTGCCCTTTTGTCCCAAAATGCGACTTGCAGTCCAGAGCAGTCCCCAGGTACTTACAGTATATTCATCTAGTTAGTTTGCCCCCCCTTTCACATGTACTGGTGAATGGGCATCATAACAAAGAGATGTTGCCATTTATCCTCTACATTTCACTCAAATTCTGTTGCTTCTGTTTTTATGCGTTTTACTAAAATGAACTGAGCCTAAAAAACGTAGCACTTATAACACCCAAAAAAATTCACAAAGTTTTCAGTTATCAGTGAAAAATCTGTTTAACTGCAACCGCACTGATGTGAACAGACAAGAGAAGACACACAAGGTGCTATATGTGACAAACAAACAAGAGAGACACATAAGGTGCTCTATATGACAAACAGACGAGCCGTTCATTTGTGACACATACCTTGCACCAAGTTACAACTGCTGTGTTGTGTAAGATTGTGGCTTTTTTCTTTGATCCCTGGTCAGTGAGCCCTAAATGCCACATGTTGTTTCAACTCATCCCGCAAATTCTCAGCGGAGGTTAGCAAGCAAGGCATGCACATCCTGACGCATTCCCATTTCGCGAGAATGCCTTTGTGATATGAGTAGCAAGAGGAAGTATGTTATTCAGCTGGATGTTTTCTTTAATCTTATGAAAGAAAAACACCGCTGGCCGCAAGCGTCCATTACTATAGTAACTGTTGGGTACCCTTGCTTAGTGCTGCAAACCGCACTGTACCCACAACATTACTACTGTTGTATCATTATATGACACAGGTGGGACAGCCAGTGTGGTGCCAGGATTCGACCAATGTAGTGCCGCACAGTCACTGTGCCAATGAAGGCACTCCTCCTCACACCTGGACCTCCCCATCAACTGGTCAGTTGTACACAACCACTAGAGTATCGTTCTGCACCTCTGCGTCTCACTTGCTGGCATACATCAGGGAAACGGTATCTGCAGAAAAGGTGTGTCTGTGATCATTTCCATTTGTTGGTCTGCCTACGAGCCTGGCTGTGTTGGACCAAAGGTATGGTTTTCTGGGATGGTGATTTTTGTCCAATGCAATACCCTTAGACGTTGTATCCAGAATCCAAAGAGGTTTAGATGGTTCTTGATGTTTGGGATCTGTCAAACATATGTCTGCCTAATAAAGTGATACTTCAAATGTGGTAATGTTGTTTATGTACGTGGGCTTCGAGCCCTGTTGAGGACAAATGTACAGGATTATAACTTCAGGTGCACTTCCATTGCCAAGACATTTTTCTTTTTCTTGTTCTACCACAAGGATTTTACCCAAATAATGGATTGATTCTGCAGTGTTACCATCTCATAGGCTGATCTTGACAGACATCAGAAGCTAAGCAAGGTTGGGCCCAGTCAGTTCTGGGATGGGAGACCACCAAGATAATCTGGAGTGCTGCTGTAGCTGGTGTTGATGATCCAGTAAATGGCACAGATCTCTCTGGATCAGAATTGTTTTAATCAACACCCCAGTATGGACCTGGAGACACTGAGTTGTAAGAGGTGCTCCCTTGGGATCTGACCTACCTAAAGCTCCCAAGCACTGCCCTAAAGCTACCTAAAGCTCCATGCTTCTCCACTTGATCTGCTGTGCATAATGACAGCTGTGTACCGTTTAGGTGATGGCTGCACTTCAGAAAGGGATATAGCAGATACTATATAAATGTGAGGAGTTATCATTAGTAGCAGTAAAGATTCATGCTTTTTTACTGATAGTGGTAATATACTGTACAATATCATTTTTGAATGACTGTATATGTTTATTTGAAGATAACAAAGATACTGCTAAAATATATCACTGATATAAAAAGACATGATGATCCTGTCTATTTGAATTAAATATAATCTTATACTTATCCTGTGTCTTAAAAGTCATTATGTAAATAAAAATGACAGAGGATGATCCTACATGCTAAAATCATTTTATATTATTGTTTTCTTTACATTCATAAATACATAAAACCTTACCCTGCTGAGACATAGCAGCTAGATTGTTAGGCTGTATAACTAATGTCTTCTCTGTTTGTCAATATCAAAAATCAAACAACACTAATTTAAGTATTGTTACTACAGTCAGATTTTGATTATAGGACACAACTTTGAACATCCTCTGCGCAACAGATGAGTGTGAACTGTAGAGCCAATTTAGGGATTCTATGTAGCAATCATAAATATTCCTCAAACACTTAAATAAATCTGACCCAGAATCACAACAATATCATGTACTACTGCTTAAATACATGCTTGATTTGTACATTTGTTTCAGCAAACACTACTGGGTCTCCAGTCTGTCAATGGGAGACATCTACAAATATACTCCCTGATAGTATTGACAGTATTTATTATTGTTACCCTTATTTGAGTTTCTTCTCCAAACAGCAAAGGAAATAAAAATGGTAAACAGATGAAGTGTTTTATATTTAATTTATTTATTTTCTACTTGTTGCGCTGTAAGAACTCACTTAAGCTTTTCAATATATTTGGCAATGGGATCGTCAGCAAACTTGCTGATGATATCAGGGAATGATTTCGCAAACAGTAAAGTTACACTATTGACACCTTCCCCTTCTGTAAAGTATTTACACTGAGTGAAGTGCACTCAGCAAGATTAACAAACATTGCTGGAAAAGCACTGGCCAGATCTCTCCCCCTTGCTGTTTATAAAACCTTTACAACTCATCATCCTTCACTGGCACTATTCAATTATCATCACTTTAAGAGAGCCTTAGCAAAACACCCAATGCCCATGTAAATACACAAAGCTGAAAACTAGCTGGTCTGTTGGCTTACATACTGTAGGTAATGTTTTCATTTGCTCAAATTTGTTCTGGAAACTAATCACGGTCTGATAAAGCCAACTGCAAATATGAGAAAGATCGACATCCACATGTCAAAGTTTACACAGTCTGACCAAGTGTACATATACAGAGGATAGCAGGGGGCCTGGGCTCTTCTGAGCCACACCAAGTCTTGTTGAAGCGGCTGCTGAGGAGAGTCAGCAGCACAGTGACAAACGCAACATAGTTTTAAAGGCTGGCTTCTCGGTGAAGCAAGCTATCAATAAGCAAGCTAAACGCAAGATAAAATGCACGGATAAAAACAATGATAACTTCAACCTCTCGAACATCTCCAGGAAATTCAAAGTATGACACGATAACTGATAAGAAAAATATTCTCTGTTAGCTAAACATGTGGAATGTTCAGTTAAAGTCATAAATGTTGTTTGTGTATCAGGTCAGGAAAAGTCATCAATAAAATTTTTTGTTTTGTTGTTTTGTCTATCAAATTGTGCAAAATGTTAAAGTTGTATGTTTCATAGCTTATTCATGTTCATTTCAAAATGGAAACAAGGAATACAACAGCAAGATATTAAGATTTAATAGAGTTTTGGGAAGAGGTCAAACTCTAATCTCACCCACTTTCTTCTACCTATATACACATCTCACATGTTTCTTTTGGGGATTCCAGCAGCTCTACTCTCACAGACCTGCCATCAGTGTCCGTAGCCAGTTACCACAATAAAGCTCTTTGTTCCAGTTGTGCCTCTTCTCCATCTTACTTAAAGTTCGCCAAATAAATCTCTGACTGCTTTATCCAATACAAGATGGTGGAGGAGCCAGAGCCAATCTGTAATGGACCCCAGACAGAGTACATCCCTGGATGGGACACATTTCGCAGGGTGCACACAGACACAGACACACTTATACCAGGAGCAATCTTCCCAGAAGCCTATTAACCCACTAGTATGCCTTTGGAACCTGATAGGAAACCAGAGCATCGAGAGGAAACCCATATAAAAAGAGTGAAAATATACAACCCACACAGCATACCAGGTCCAGAATTGAACCTAGAGCCCCAGAGCAGAAACCCTACCCACAGCACCGCTGTGCTGCCCCTTAATAATAATAATAATAATAATAATAATAATAATAATAATAATAATAATAATAATAATAATAATAATAATAATTGCTTACACTTATATAGCGCTTTTCTGGACACCCCTTGATTAATGTCCTGAATTTATTATATAGTAATTATTTTTTACATTGTGTTTTTTTATCCCAAAGGATCCCAGAATGTTTCAGGCATAGACATTGATCGAATTCATCATCCTCTGAAGTATATCACGCACCTGAGTGATGTGCAGCTATCAGCCTGTGATGCCAGCACAATAGATCAGGAGGGAAAGTTAAGAATTGTATGAGCCCAGAGTGGAATTTAGCCAGGGCACTGGAGTTAACACCTGTTCTCTTTCAAAAAGTGCAATGAGATCTTTAATGTCCAATTAGCCAAGACCCTGGCTTAATGTCTCATCCAGAGGAACAACATCTCCTACACCATACTGTCTCTGGCCATGTAGTGGGGCTTTGACTTGGGAATTCATGTCCGGGGAAAGAGTGTCATTTACTGGACCACAAACGCCAACGTTGTCATAACTTTGTCATTTTTATTACATTTTTGTGTCTCCAAGAAAAGCTGTGACAGAGAACAAAGAATTCACATGCCTCTAAGTAAACTAACCGCTCAGGTATATTCAGGTATATTCTTATGACGAGGTCATAATGAAGTTGATAACACTGCTCCAATGCAGATATAATAATATTTTACTATCATGTTAGTAATACTGTAGAATATGGGATCCAAGTGCTATTAACATACATTTTATAAATGGGTTATAAAAAATCCAGTATTAAAAGAGTGATGAAAATGTGTGTTTAAGCAACTTCTAACGTAGAATAATTGCGTATTAAGAAAATCTCAATCGTGATCATGCCCAAAACTATATCCCTATCTTCTTATGTGAAGAAGTTAACTTGTTCCATATTTAATATTTTACAAATTGTTTAACAAAGCATAATTTTTTCACCAAACCTGAAGTTTAACAGGCTTCTTAGGTTTTTGAAAATTAATTATCTCTCAAAATGATATATCTGCCATGCTTTTGTTCCCTCATAAAGTCCCCATGGTCCTGTCCAATCATGGTGTGCTGCAGGGTTCTGTCTTGGGTCCACTGCTTTTGATCATTCACATTCTTCCTGTCAGTCAGAATATAGGCAAAAATAATCTTCAGTTTCATTGTTATGCAGATGTGTAACGAACAGTTCTTTCCGGACCCTATGCGGACGACACAATCCGACGAAGTGGGGAAACACTAGGGAAACGTCATGCAGGAATACGGGGCTGAAGACAGGGGGGCGTGTCCAAGGTGCGCTGGTGCACGGGGAAGGTGTGGCCGAGGCGAACAATCCAAAAGAGTAGTCCTTAGAGAGTATCCAAAACACAAGGGTAAGTCCAAAACCAGGAGATCCATCAGAACAAGGAATTAAAACATGAAGGCCGGGTCGGAACCGGCAGACAGGGAACAGGAACGGGAACCGAGATTAAAACCTTAACGGGACCAGGCGCTTCCAGGTCCCGGACTCGCACGATACGGAAATCAGATGCAGAGCCCGGATGAGCGTCAGCGCCTGGCTTTTAAGGTGGGCTGGGAATAGGAAACAGGTGCACAGAATAAAGTCTCACGTGAAAGGGCTGGAGCACCCTTAAGGAGGGGGGACTATAATTGTGACAGATGATACTCAGATTTACATTAAATCCTCTTACCTCTCTGATCTCTCACCTCCATCACTTATCTCTTGTCTGCATGTCATCAAGCTCTGCTTGACATCAAATTTCTTTAAGATGAATAGTGACAAAACAGAAATTTTACAGATGGGCAGCAAATGTCAGCTGGAAAAGCTGGATGTGGATGACTTCCCCATTCACACGTCAGCTATAGTGAGGAATTTGGGAGTCACTCTTTTCAGTAACTTGCAATATATCCAAAACTCTGCAACTAAACTTCTAGCTCACACTAGGATCTGACAGCATATAAAGCTCTACATTGGTTGCTTATAAAGTCATCTATTCATCTAAGTCATCTACCGCCAGCAGCCATATCACCCTGCAACTCGCAACCCACTGAAGCTCAGCAGGTGTGAGCCTGGTCAGTACCTGGATGTGAGACCTCCTGGGAAAAACTAAGGTTGCTGCTGGAAGAGGTGTTAGTGGGGCCAGCAAGGGGTGCTCACCCTGCGGTCTATGTTGGTCCTAATGCCCCATTATAGTGACAGGGACGCTATACTGTAAAAAGGTGCCATCCTTCAGATGAGACGTAAAACTGAGGTCCTGACTCTCTATGGTCATTAAAAATCCCGGGGTGTTTTTAGAAAAAATTAGGGGTGTAACCCCCACGTCCTGGCCAAATTTTCCATTGGCCCTTACCAATCATGGCCTCCTAATAATCCCCATCTATGAATTGGCTTCATCACTCTGCTCTCCTCCCCACTGATATCTGATGTGTGGTGAGTGTACTGGCGCACTATGGCTGCCATCGCATCATCCAGGTGGATGTTGCACATTGGTGGTGGTGAAGGAGAGTCCCCATTACCTGTAAAGCGCTTTGAGTGGAGTGTCCAGAAAAGCGCTATAAAAGTGTAAGCAATTATTATTTAATATAAGATCTTGTTAGTTACTTTTAAGGCTGTAAATAATCTGGTTCCATCATACATCTCTGAACTCCTTCAACACTCCCTCTCGTAGGCTGTGTTCAGTTGATCTTTTCAGCTGGTCTTTTGCTCACTGTACCCGGGACTAAATCTCGGCCGTTTGGTGACCATGCCTTTTCTGTCGATGCTCTATTGTTAAGGAATGCCCTTCATACGACTCTTCAAGAGACAAATTCTTTTACTCATTTCAAATCTAAACTTAAAACTCACCTTTCTACTGGGACCTATTTCTAACTGCCTTACTGTTTATCCTCTCTGTTGTTGTCTCATTTTTTACTTCTCATTGTATTTTTTTCTTCTTAATCACAACGTACAGCATCCTTGGATTTGGAAAGGTGCTTTGGAGATGAAGAAATATAGTAATATATTATATATTATTAATATTATCATTAATAACAGTAGAAATAAAGGTGCTTTAAAACTTTAAATCTTTATACGATGGATGTATTAAGCATTATAGATCGGTTCATGAAATGCCAAAAAATATGATTTGCAAATGACTGCCTACAAAATGCTCAAAAGCTGCAGGTGTTGGGCTCCCAGGTGGTTTGTCTGCGAAGGTGACATGAGTCAGGGCCTTGGTCATATCTCTAGCTAGCAGTGGCCAGGATATAGACAAGCAGCCCTGTGGGCACAGCCCAGAGCTTTGAGCTCAGATCTGAAAAACATATTGCTGGTTATTCCAAATTGGGTGGGTATGTAACAAAAATAACTGGCATTTCTAAATTTAGTAATAATGAACTGTAAGCAGTCATCAGTTTTACTTAGATGTTGTGCGTTTTATAGCCTAATCTCATCAATTAATGTTTTACTAACTTTGACTCAAGTTCGTACCTGCTGTGTCCTGCTGCGAGCAAAGGTTTTTATGTGCTTAGTACCTATGTTAGGCATTATGGCATCATTGTTTCAGAATGTGAGTCCTACAATCCAGTCCATTCTTCTTTGGTTTTACTTTTCAACATTAATTTTAGCTCTGTTTTTTTTGCAGCTCACACATGGTTACGGCTCCTCACTTGAACCTCTTATTTAATGCAATATATTATTTGAAAAATAATATGCGGAAATTAATTGAAAGGTAAAACATAAACCTAATACTCTAGCTCCATGTAAAATGAGACAGGGTTTAAATCTGAATCATTATGAATAAACACCACACAATGCGTCTCATTTATTCTTCTTCTAGAACAGAAATATAAAGAGCTGCGATTGGGAATTAAAGTCATGACAGAACCCAAGTGTTGTTTAGGTATGACACTGTACAACTAAGAGAAAACAATGAAGCAGCGCACAACAGAACCATGGTAATAAGAGCATACTAAAGCCCAGGAAAGAACAACTGACAGAAAGTCAGAAAAGAAAAGGCCTGCACATTATTTCATCTTTTTTAAGGATGCTAGCTCTTTTATTCAACTGAAAACATGGCATCATCTTCTTTGCCTCCCATTCCTGCAATTCATGATCTTCAAAAATAAACACCTTCAATTATTTTAATGTGATCCAGAGGTTGAAGAAACAGCATTTTATTTTTGCATGACTTTACCTTAAAAAAGCCAAGATGGTACCTCTGATGTGTAAATACTACACTCTGTATTGACAATATTGTACATTTATCTTGCTTCCAAAAAGTGTCACATGCAAACATATGAAAGCACAATTATTAGCAGAATGAACCACTGGCTGATGTGGTTTACAGTATATAAATCTATATATCAATTAGTAGAAGTCACCCAAGGTCAGGCTACAGATATTGCAGTAGCTGTTTTTCTGGTTTGTATTATTATAAAATCACAGGCTCAAACAGGGAAGTTTAATATGCTAGGCACAGATGCGAAGGGCAAACAAATGCACAAAAGGCTAGGACAAAATAATGATCTTGGATCAGCTGCAAATATGATATTTGAGCTACCATTTCTGATGAAAATAGAATGGCTCACTGCACCACGAACTAACACAAAGTATATTAAATGTGGAGTTCATATGAAGCAATGCATATGTACAGGCTATACAGTATGGCTAAATAGCGCAATTCTCAATAGTAATGACAGTCAATAATGATGGTATGTCTGTATCACCAATTTAATAACCTGTATGTAGTTTTTCTGTTAAACTGAATTATTTGATTCTGAAAGATATTGCCATGTGTTTGCTCAAAGCCAGTGAAGTATAATCTCTTAATATGAAATAGGAATGTACAAATACTGTATAAGAAGGGCTGGACATGACAGGAAGCCCTTCAGTCTGCCTTTGTCTGCTTGTGGATTGCAGAATGTGGTTCAGCTGTTTCTTAAAGGATTCCAGGGAACGAGCTGAAACATCACGCCTCTGGCAGCTGACAGGCGGGTACCACTGCACACCCATGTTATAGAGCTAACTTGCCCCGTCCAGTGGAAATTAAGTACAGAAACTGCGGTTTCCCACGATATAAAAATACAAATATTCTTCATACAAAAAATGATCCTTGTGATACCTACACCACAGTTTATTATACTGTAAGTGAAATGCATTGAGAAGAAAAAACACATATTTGTAATATAAATTAGGTATCCAGGTAAAAAAAACAATTTGTGCATTTGATAGATTCACTTTGATTTGCCACCTGCTCTTACTCTCTGTAATCCTGGACTAAATACTATTAGAATGTCTTCAATACTACTTAATATCCACACATATCTGTATATACTGTATTTATGAACTGGCTTCATCACTCTGCTCTCCTCCCCACTGAGAGCTGGTGTGTGGGAAGAGTACTGGTGCACTATGGCTGCTGTCCCATCATCCAGGTGGGGCTGCACACTGGTGGTGGTGGAGGGGAGTCCCCATTACCTGTAAAGCGCTTTGAATGGAGTGTCCAGAAAAACAGTATATAAGTGTAAGTGATTTTTATTATTATTATTATTACATGATTGCTGCTTACTTAATGCAAATCGATGAAAAGGGAGACTGAAGTCAGAAACCCTCCAAAATAAACAGCAAACGAAAATAGCTACAGCAATAGTTTGCAAAGCATCTCGAAACAACAAATGAGTTTGGTGATGTTACTGGGTCTTGATGCAGTTATTGTGTACAAAGGATTTGCAGCCAAATACCCGGTTTTAAACTACTTTAACTTGTCCCAATACTTATGCTCACCTGAATTGGGTTGATTGAACAAAAAAGTGTTATTATTATAGAACAGTACAGCATATAAGAATAGAAATACAAATAAATAAAGGTTACATTATGTTTTTATGCCTCATATTAATCTTTTCATCTCAAATCTGACTTGCTTCAGCACACAGCAAAAACAGTCATTTCAATTTCACTGTCCCAAATACTTATGGAGGGCACTGTATATTGTGTCACCTTAGATACACATACATCAGTATACCAATACATTATTTTGTAATCCCAACTAAATAACATCTACATCTACAGACGTAGCTGCATTCAAGGCTGTGACACTGTAAGATGCAATAGAGTATTACATTTATTTCATGGGTGGGACACTAAGAATCTGGCTGTAACCTCCTGAGTCAATGAGAAAAGAGACAGCAGAGAGGAAAATGTTCCCATATAAAAAGCAGAAACTGTTTTAGTGGATAAGAACACATGCAATGTAAAACAGATTCAAATAGCCAATAGAAAACATGCTAGTCACCCAGGACAATGACCCTGGCAAATTGCTTGAATACAGAGAATACAATGTTTTGGAAATCAAATTTGTATAAGAGTCAGATCTGCCTTCTCAAATGTCTTACCTTCGAGATTTCCAGTAACCTGCTTAATAATTTAACTACTTTCTAAAGTTTCTGTACTATCTATGTTATCTACCTACAACAAATCAGAAGTATTAAATGACAAATCTGAGAATTTGTAGAAGATTCCAAGTTACTTGTGAAAATGGTATCACAGGCAAACCTAACAGGAAATATGTTCTGCCATTGAGACTAAACAGTCACAACAATTGTGTGTCTCAGTCCCCTCAAAATACTTATAATAATAAAATAAGATAATCATCTACTTTAGTTTTTTTCAGGGACTAGATCGTCAAAATACATTTGTAATCAAGCGTGATTTTCTTTTTAAAGTCAGAGCAGAACGCACACTGAAAGATTACACAATCCCCAAATTATCTCACCTTCTTTTGCCAGTAACAGATGTTATGCAGTATTTAAAATCAAGCTTACATCCAGCATATGTACTGAGTGATTCAGGTTTTCCACAGCTCCAGATGATCATCCAGGTGGGGGCTACACATTAGTGATGGTGGGGGAGAGGAGTTCCCAGTAACACGCTTTGAGTGGAGTGGCCAGAAAAGAGCTATTTAAATGGAAGGGATTACTTTAATCATTATGATATATCACCATGTCAGACTAAAATAACCAGTAACTGTTGTTACTGTATGACCTGCTTCGTACTGGGACGTCTTAATCCAGATATTATTTAAATGCCTCATTGATCTCAAATTCAAAAATATATTCACACCTTAAAAAATTATTAAGGTGTATTGGAATAATATATGATTATAGATTATTGAACAAATATTCAGTCTTCCTTTCAGTGGCTAGTACGGACTTACATCCTTAAACAACATTAAGTTATTTCTGTTTTTGAATATTGAATATTTTTCTTTCTCTGAAAGAATGCTATGTGTATTCGATCACTACACAGAATTCATTTCTTATAGAGATCTTGGATCTGCTCTAATCCTGATTTATCATCGCCCCACTAGAGGTTAGGCCTCAACCATAACGCCCCTTCTTCTGCTTTAAAATTGTCCAAATGCTGACTTGGATCAATCATCGTGTTCAGCCTCACCAAACACAGCATTGATGGACTAACAGTCTGCAAAGCTTCCTCATTGCCTCCACAGCATGCCACAATTCAATTAGTCTTGGTCAGAGGGTGGCATTATTATTCATAAATTACCGATTGTTCCTTATGTCAACAGTGCAGGGCTGGGGTGTGTGATCCTTTGCATGCCCTCAGTCACGACACAAAGAAGGGGGCTGGAGAACCCCCCCAGCTGACCACTTTGTCTGAATTCTGATCCTGTTTGCCAGCTCGCAATTGGATGCTGTCGCTTAGCATAGTCCTCCGAGATAAAGTGTCCTTTTCTGCATACAAAGGAGTCCTCAGGATTGTTACCCTTAACGATATACCGTCTCAAACCAGAGGAACAAACACAGAGACCTTATCAGAATAAGGTTTTTAATTATACATGATTTGTAACACTAGCCACAATGCACAAAAGAAAACGGCTATTAAATCACACATATTCGCAACACCTCTTTTTTGGATATAACAAACATTTCTCCTTTTCTCCAAACTCATTTTTTTTACCTAAAGTTAATCCCATCAGGTTGGGTAAAGAAACATTTTTTTGAGGCTGGATATTTTAAAGGAAGGTCTCTCCTTCCTTTCCCAGAAGCACTGTTCTTCTCCAGTACAAACCAACAATTTTTCACGCGGGATGTCTGTTTACTATGTGACACATGGTAAAATGCAAAATAGTGGAAACATTCAGGGTGCTGTAGGATTCGAGAGGATACTGTGATTGAAATGTTTGATTTATGTTTCCATTTTTACTTTAGCTTTTTTTCTCACGTGACAAATGAGCGCTCTCTTCTGTAGATGCATAAAACAGGCAAAAAAATGAAAGAGAGCAGTGCCAACCAATTCTAATCAGGTGTGAATTCACCTCACAAGATGTGTGATTGGCCGTCCTGTGGTGTCATGCTATTGTGTTTTTATTCGTGTTAACAGAGTTTGGGGAGTTTGGGGAATTCAAATTACTTTGTTAATGAGATGAACAAAGCCACAGTGTCACAATTAATTTATTAACTTTTGTTTTTTGCTTCTTACAACACAAGAACATAAGCAATGTTGCAAACCAGAGGTGGTCCTATCTTGCTCATTTAACAGTTTTTTTCTTTCACATGAGTACTTGCTTTATCAGTTACTTATGGCTTGACCATTACAATTCTCAAATTCCTGGTGTTTTAATAAACTTGATTCTTTTTCATTCACTGAGATTTTTCTCCTCATAAAAACACAAAAACAAGGAAAGTCAAATCCACTAAAAAGGAGGTTGAAGTAGTTCAGGTGGGTAGCTGCGTCAGCATGCATAGTCTGCAAAGGAACAAGTAATAGATGTACTCAATGCTGAATAGAGAAGAACGAAAAACAACGTTTCGGCGATGAAGCCTTCTTCAGGTGTGAGCCTAACACCTCACACTTAAAGAAGGCTTCACCGCCGAAACATTGTGTTTTCTCTCTTCTCTTTTCAGCATGGAATAAACCTATTACTTGTTCCACTAAAAAGGAGAACATTATTGTATGATATTGCCTATTGAACTGAGAGAAGTAATTTTCCTCTGCCATGCCTGACCTGCTGTGTGCTGTGTGTCACCAGGAGTGGGCGGCTCTTCAGCGGTGGAAAATAAGTGCCCCTCCCCTGTAGGTGAAGTGCTTGGAGACCCTTTGGAATGAAAAGAGTCTATATAAAATTAGTAATTCCTTACACTTATATAGCACTGTTCTAGACTCTCCACTCAAAGCGCTTTACAAGTATTGAGGACTCCCCTCCACCACCACCAGTGCGCAGCCCCACTTGGATGATGTGATGGCAGCCATAGTGCGCCAGTACGCTCACCACACACCAGAGGAGAACAGAGTGATGAAGCCAGTTCAGAGATGGGGATTATTAGGAGGCCATGACTGGTAAGGGACAGGTGGAAATTTAGCTAGGTTACACCTGTACTTCGAGAAACACCCTGGGATTTTTACTGACCACAGAGAGTCAGGACCTCAGTTTTACATCTCATCCAAAGGACAGTGCCTGTTTACAGTATAGTGTCCCCGTCACTATACTGAGGCATTAGGACCCACACAGACCACAGGGTGAGCGCCCCCTACTGGCCTCTCTAACACCTCTTCCAGCAGCAACCGCAGTTTTTCCCAGGAGTCTCCCATCCAGGTTCTGACCAGGCTCACACCTGCTGAGCTTCAGTGGGTTGCCGGTGGTGAGTTGCAGGGTGATATGGCTGCTGGCTTTTTAATTGAATATTATTTGATTTTCCAATCTTTCTGAGACAAAAATACACTATAAATAAATCCCCTACAATTTTTAACCTAATTGTTGCAATGTCACGTTTCAAAATTAGCATTTGAACAGAATTTAAATAGGTATCTGGAAGGTCTCTTTTTGAACCTGCCACACAAAAGCATGCTGGCTACTGCCTAAGTTATCATGATAGTGCTCAGTCCTGTGACAATGGGGAGAGGCAACCTAAAATCACCTAAAAACAGCAAGAGTTAAAAGAACACATCTATGTAGAGATACAAAAACATGGACTGAAACATACAAAAAGTTAAATCAGAAAAAAACTAGATGTGCAATTCAATTCAAAATACTTTATTCATTCCAGGAGGGTAATTTAAGTGTTTAGAAAGTGTTCAGAAAGATATCAAAGTAAACACCTTAGTGTTCAGAAAGGTACCAAGGATACTTCATAGTGACACATGAATGGATTTTACTTGATACATTTATTAATTATTGAATTAACAGTTTATAACATCCATAGTACCTGTACATATCGAAATATGTATTTTTTTAATCAAAATAAAATAATATAAAATCTTATAATTACTGTATCTGTATTTAAGATTTTAAACTTAAAAATGTATATAGCACTTTTCTGGACACTCCACTCAAAGCGCTTTACAGGCAGTGCAGACTCCCCTCCACAACCACCAGTGTGCAGCTCCACCTGGATGATGACAACTAAAGTGCTCCAGTACACTCACCATACACCAGCTCTCAGTGGGGTGAACAGCAGAGTGATCGTTAATGGTCTTCTGTGGCCCTGGGCCTGGCACTGTGAATGACTGGTATCCTGTCCAGGGTGGACCCTGTCTTTTGCCTGTTGCTTGTCAGGATAGGCTCTGGCTCCTCTGACACTCTGTATAGGACAAAATAGTTAGAAAATGATAAAATGATAAATATAAAACATAAAAGATACTTTTGTTGATATAGTTCAGGTGGGTAGCTGCGTCAGCATGCGTAGTCTACAAAGGAACAAGTAACAGGTTTATTCCATGCTGAAAAGATGAAGCTTCACATTCGAAACATTGTGTTTTCTCTCTTATCTTTTCAGCATGGAATAAACCTGTTACTTGTTCTTTTGTTGATATGCCTGTTTTGTACTTAGACAATCTTATGTGAGGTAAGACCCACAGCCCAGGGAATTCCAGTGTGATTCCTACACTGCTACTAAATATTTCTATATGTTAATTTTTGCAGCATTATCTCCAGAACAAATTGTTTATTGTTCTTTGTCAAAGGTGCTGTACAGTACCTATGTTAAATTCTTCAGTTTAGCCCTTGTCCATCACTCGTACGTGGAAGACACGTATTTTGCTCGATTGCACCTGTAGAGCTAAACACTGTTTTAAAACTTGGGTGGCCAAGGCCACTTTAAATACCCTTCCACTGCATGATAAAGCTTCCATTTAGTAAGCTAAGTCTACTATAACAAGACTCCCAGCTACAGTTAATCCTATCAAAATCAACTTCTTTATAAAAGCAATAAATCTGAACACTTCCTAATGACAGTGATATATCACAGTTGGAATGCAGGGAAGGTGAGCTCACTATGTACAGTACTGAAACAATGGGCAAACTGGTAAGATGGACAAGGAGCCAGGGTTCCCACCTGTAGCTAAAACAACAAGAAATTTTAGATTCAGCAATATTTAGATATTTCTTAACTACCAAAATAAAGTCCAGATGCGTGCAGATACTCGTGTGGCTACATGCACATCAGTGCTGTGAGTTTGACTGTAGCCTACTTTCATTTTTTTTTAACTATTTAACTCTTTTCTTGTCACAGACCTCAGACAAACATCTCAGAGTGAAGGAAGTTTATCTACAGACAACTTCATTGCACCTAGGTTTTACTCAAAATCTTCATATTTTCTTAGAAGAAACATTTTTCTATTGTATACATATCCGGCAATAATCTGAATAATACAAACAAGGTTTGTATCTACAGTATTTGGGAACTTCCCGCACTGTTTCTGAAATCCAATCTCTCAGGACCAGTTGTAGTTCAGAATGCAACACAATCAATAATGTGGTTTTCATGGCTGAGGAGATAAGACAGATTGCTAACTCATCATCAAAGAATGGACAGGACTCATGCCCCAGAGTTGGATGCTAGCAGCATTATGTTGAAAGAAATCTTCATCCCCCCGGAAATCTTTGAAAACCAACAAAACGTTTTGTTATTTGTGATGTAATGCAATGAACTGGGATTAAACTGAATTGATTTTCATAATAACAGTGTCTCTTGTGTGGTGAACGTGAATGCTCCTGTCTGTACTCATGAGAATCACATTTCTTGGACTACTACATTACCTCACATGTTGTTAACCATTTCACAGAATAACTGCTACACTCCAAAAATAAGGATTTGTTTGAATTAGTAATTAATTTGATTTTTGATGCATCATTTCAGAAATGAAAGCATGACCTTAAAGACGAATTAGAAAGTAAGTCTGGAAAAATATCACTGAATTGCATACCTTGATTCTACTGTAGTATCCTGTTTCAGGCCCATTAGGAATGTATCCCCTCTAGTGTCTGTCTGATTTATGCTCTATTATTTACAAATAGAAATCTCATTTAACAATCTTTCTTTATCAAGACCCCCACAATATCCTTTCAGGCAGCTGCAGCTGTGCAGAGTAGTTCTTTTCCACAGCCATGAAAAGATAATAGTTTATCTCAGTGGTGTGGTATCAGTTTCAGTGATCTTTAAAGCCAGTCATTCAAAGTAGATGGTGCCTTAGATTCAATAAGATCAATAGGAGTTGAGCTTGTCATGCTCTGTGGCAATTCAATGGTCAGTGAACTGCTAGGGAACTAGTTCTGCTATCAATAGGAATGAACCCTAATTGCCAGCCACTTGCAGCAGGTGAAAGGCGGAGTATTAGAAATGAATGGAAGTTCTGAGGGATGCTTTCATTAGTTTTTCTATCCATGCATGATTTCTTTATAAAAAATAAATATGAGAAATAATACCATGGATTGCTTGGAGACACATGTCACAGCATGATATGAATATTGGGACTGCATGACATTAGCAAATTAAGTTGTATAAGCAATAGAAATGATAATAAGAATACACTAGAATGCACATTTACATTGCATCTTCAGTTGAAACAACTAGGTGCTTTATAAAAATCCAAATAAATAAGTTGTGAGTCAGACTTTGACACAGGCTTGATATAAAAGCAGGGCCCGGGAACTGTGGAATCTGCTTTTATCTGTTTTCAGTTGAAAATTCAGTTCAGTTCAGTTTGTCATATGTACAAGTGCAATGAAATGCTTATTTGCATGCATGCTCCAAAACAGAGACATTAAGGAAACACCAAAAACATCAACACAGAGCAGCAGCAGCAGCAATAACAACAGTTAAATAACATACAGCTTAAAAAAAAAACAGATAAGCATTGTGAGAAGACAAGAAGTAAAAAAAACCTCAGTGTGAGCCAGTGGTAGGGGTAGAGTTCAGTAATCTGACATCTTGTGGGAAGAAACTGGATCTCTGAATCTGGAAGTTCGTGCCTTTTTATGCTCCTATAACACATACCAGAGGGAAGGGGAGAGAAAAGTGAGAAACCAGGATGATTGCTATCCTTAGCGATACTCCCATCCTTCCTGAAACACTGAGTTGAAAAAATTAGCTCAAGTAGGTTGCTGTGTCAGCATGCGTAGGCTGCTAAGGAACAAGTAAAGGTTTACTCTGTGGCTCAGGATCTGGACTCTGTGGCTGGAAGGTTGCCGGTTTAAATCCTGCGGCTGGCAGAGGAATCCTACTCCGTTGAGCCCCTGAGCAAGGCCCTTAACCCCAACTGCTCCAGGGGCCCAACAGAGTATAAATGGCTGACCCTGCACTCTGATCCCAAGCTTCTCTCCCTGTCTGTGTGTCTCATGGAGAGCAAGCAGGGGAATGCGAAAATACAAGAAATTGTATATGGCCAATAACGTGATCTTTTCTTATTCTATCTTATTCCATGCTTAAAAGAGAAGAAAAGAAGCACAATGTTTTGGCTGTGGAGATTTTTTCGGGTCACAATTGTCAAGTTGAAAAAATGTCCACAATACAGGGGAGTTGTACTACAGTTATGGACTGACACATGGTCCGGTGTTCAGCATCATTAGAATGCAAGACACAAAAAAGTGCCAGCAACTCCACAGGGATGCCTGACCAGGACAGTGTAAAGACCTGTATTCCAGCAAAAGAGTTTTGAATTGAATGAAAAACTAAGCTGGCAGCTAGAACTGATTTGAAGAACAAGATTAACATGCTTCTTTCATAGCAATGGGCCTAATGAGCCCGTGCATTGACCATCTATCTGTAATTCACAAGCTAATCAGCAAGCAAGGAACTCCAGTAACAAGTCTGATACTGTATACATTAGACAAGCAGGATTAAGGGCTACTGGGGTGTTGCCCAGTAAACTTTATAATTCATCAGCATTTTTAACACGAAACAGAAAGCCTAACATACACCCTTACGTATTATTCAATTTTAATGAAAATAGCAATGAACCAAGCCAGATGATCAAATAACTTCTAGTTACTTCTAGTGATCTTTATAACGTTCCCTTATTGGAATGAAATCCAGGATCTATTAAAAACCCCACCTTTCTGATAATTGGTCTTACTTGAGACTCAATTAAAACATTAACATAATAATTAACAGGAGGATGGGTGATTATGCCCAGGTCTTATTTTCTGCTGATAAGGGGCACCCCCAAGATACAACATATCAATGTCAAGCAAAATAAGTTCCAGTATGGAACCCTGAGCTACAACAGAAGAGAAGTTATGGCTTTGGGAGTTCATGTTTGAAATGATGTGATTTGTTTCACAAGACAACCTAGACAAACCAATTATGTAATGCTTAACAAGTGTATCAAGGTTTCTGTATGGCCTAGCGAGGCTGTAGAGATTATTGCAACACTACCACCTCTATCATTAAAATAAAAGAAGAACAATAATTCATTTAAGGGGTTTCATAAATTCCCTTGATTCTCATCAAAAATAGACCATGCTCTAATAATAATCATTATCATGTAGCTTCTTAATCCTTTTGTGATTCAGCCTTGGAGTACAAAGCAAGCCAGCATTATCAATCTTAGCGATAGAGGTTTCATGCAGGTGGGGGAAATGTTGCAAAGAATTCACCCTTGTATTAAAAAAGTTAAATGCAGAAGTTTTCATTATGATGCTTTATAGTACATGAGGGATGATAGAGAGCTTACAACATTCCACTGACAATACAGCTTGCTAGCGGGCATGTGTGTGCAACTTTCATATATGATAGCAATTAATATCCGGCACAAACACAGACATGTCCTTCTTTCAATACATAACCGATATAGAGTACTAATGAGACACAGCTCCTTAAAATTGGGTGTGGGTGAAATTCATTTAATGTTCAGGTATAGCAACAAACATATACAGTACATTGTTCACTCACAGAGTCTGACGTTTCAATGAATCTCCTGCCTTCATTTGCAAGCAACCGGGATCTCCCACCAGCCTGACCATCCTGCACAGAGCAGAGAAAACCAAAGGCACTCAGGCACAGGCCCCAAGCAATCAACCACACAAAGAGGAGGCATGAAAGAAATGTGTGACAAATTACTCCTTAGAAACTAATTAAAACATTGAGTGATGATAAAACGAAACAAAATAAAATCTATTTAAACACATTCTTCACTCCACTATGTTATGATCAAGTGCATCATTGTAGACAGATTAAGAAGGATTAAAATGTCAAATTTCTAATGTTTTTAGAAGATAGGATGTCAATGGTAACACAATCAAGAAAGCTTTAGTGATGCTCGGTTCAAAAAGCTGAGCAATACTGTTATTATTCCATACTTAAAGCAATACAAAACAAGAGTTGTCTATTTTAATGGAATGTACTTCAACTCTATAGGTTGCATTTGGTAATCATTCTCTATATAATCAATCACTCTACAGGTAATCATTTTTGAAAGACAATGGAGGTATGACACAGTTTAAGAAAGTTAAGTTGTGATAAGATAATGAATTAGTAGAAATGAGAGGCTAATGTTAATAAAAAAAAACAAAATGCCCACAGCACAACACAAATACATCCCAAGAAATAAACAAATGAAATTCTGCAAAAGCAATGAATGTCCGAACCGTTTAATTGATAATGACTATAAAGTAGTAGAAAGATGACGCAGGAATAAGTGGGCCACAGCAGTGACTGCGTTGAAGTCAAAATGTTTGCTAGTAAACATATCACGTTGCAACTCACAACTGGCAACCCACTGAAACTAAGCAGGTGTGAGCTGGTCAACTGGCCAACTGAGGTTTCTGCTGGAAGAGGTGTTAGTGGGGCCAGCAGTGGGCGCTCACCCTGCAGTCTGTGTGGGTCCTGTTGCTCCAATATAGTGACGGGGACACTATACTGTAAAAAGGTGCCATCCTTCAGATGAGACATAAAACCAAGGTGCTGATTCTCTGTGGTCATTAAAAACCCCAGGGCGTTTCTTGAAAAGAATAGGGGTGTTACCCCGGGGTCCTGGCCAATTTTCCCATTGGCCCTTACCAATCATGGCCTCCTAATAAGCCCCATCTCTAAACTGGCTTCATTACGCTGCTCTCCTCCCCACTGATAGCTGATGTGTGGTGAGCGTTCTATGGCTGCCGTCGCATCATCCAGGTGGATGTTGCACACTGGTGGTGGTGGAGGGGAGTCCACATTACCTGTAAAGAGCTTTGAGTGGAGTGTCCAGAAAAGTGCTATATAAGTGTAATTATTTTATTTTTTTTCTGTCATATCCAGCCTTGCTGTTCATTTTAATAATTGTCTGCTTAAAATCATCTGCGTAATAGTACACTTCCAAAGTGCCAAACAACAGCAGTGAAGACTCAGGCATGTCTGTTGGTGAACTTCAGAATGTATTGAGGCAAACTAGTGTGGACTCTGTCTTGACCAGTTGGGTATTGACCAAGCTAAATGATCCCTATGGATACATGACTTATTGTCTGCTGGTGCTGTGTTAGTGATTACTGCAATTAAAATGAACATACAGTACAGTGATAGCAGTAGTCTTAATGATTGCTATTAGTGAATCATTGAGTAAAGCTGTTTTCATTTCCTTTTAAAAAGCTCTAGTGTTTTTAGTTCACATTCCATCTTTTTGCATAAAAGCAAATACAGTGATATTTTGTGATTTGACCATGGTCTACCAGGTATACAGTATCCTAATTGTGTCTTTCATGTGAGCTGTGGATAGTTACTTGCGATCCTTTAGAGCTACACTTATACTTGTATAAGGAATTATTTTTTAAGATTGACAAGAAGTTTCTATTGTGCTGTATCTGAGGAAATGTTTGATGTAAACAGCTTTTTTAATTTGAACTATAGCCAGTGTTGTAGCAAACGCACATACTGTAATTTTAAGTAGCTGGTCCAGAATATTGAATTAAGCATTCCTGCATTACTTTCTAATATTTAATTGATGTGGTTTATTTCATAAACATTTAGAAACATGATGTGTTTTATTTTATATTGCTAACAGTTTAGCACAGGGGTCCCAGACTTAATTCCTGGAAGGCCTAGTTGTTTCATGAGCCAATCTGAATAGCAAATTAAAAGGTTAATCTAATTGTTTCTTAATTAGACATATTACTGTGCAAACTGCTGGTTTAACACTCTGATGCTGGTTTGTAACACCCAAAATAATATTCAGAGCATTAAAAGAACCTTTTAACTACCTTAGATCTTTTATTTAAAATGAACCAAACTTTTCCATTTAAGAGTTTGGTACAATCTGATCTGTACGATCACAGAGAAATTTTAGTACTACAAAACATTTCATTTCATTGTGTGCTCTCTTCTTTGCTCAAGAAAAGTTCAGTTGCTTGATCAAATTCTAATAATGGCGAAATGAGCTGAAGAATATAAAGGGATAGCCTTCTTAGTACTTCGGCTTAAACTGGCCTGGCCATGAAGAAATGACAGTGCTGATCGGAGATCAGAGGCACATTGCCTATAAGACTCCATTCCATAAGAAAACCCACAGAATTCTGTTCCCTAGAGCAACCAGTGGAAACATAAATTGAAATCTGAATAAATGCAACAACTACCAAAAATACAGAGCTCAAAGAACATAACATGGGACACTGTTTCTTTTATCTTTAAAGTCACATTTTACATTTCAGTTCTGCAATATGTTATCGGTGTATAGGAAAGGGCAACATTGTATTTGAAAGCATAACATTGTTCCTACTTTTGAATGATCACTTGTCAGGTGAACTTAAAATGTTATGACTGCAACTAGTCAGCAGTCTATGCTTGATGTAAAGCCAGATGCAAAATGAGTGACTAACATATTCCATTGTGGTCAGTTGAACAACAGCATGAAGAGGGCAAGCTGTGTGATGCCTGCACAATATTGGTGCTCATTTTGTGTTAGAATTCAATGACCTTGCATGGAGTTGAAAAACCCTCACTGTATTATACGACGTCATACCCTTTTGTTATTACAGGCAATTTACAGTCCACACATGTGCTTGCAAAATTAGCAAAATGCTTTTATTTGTAGTTATAAAATGGCTGTAAAAGTATTTTTCTCCTTAGAAAAAAAAAAGTCGCCACTTTTTCTAGTGCCAGATTAATAACAACTAATTTTCAACAGATCAGCCATATTATAATAACACTGAAATTATCCTACAAATATCAAGCACACAAAGGATAGTGTACTTAATACTTAAGATAAGTATTTGCTGAGGAAAATGGTCAGCTCTGACAACTCCCCTCAGTTACAAGGAATGAACCAGGGAGACAGCAGCAAAGGTGTTGATGGGGCGGAGGGAGGTGTGCTGGAAAGAATTTGCTGTGGGCAGCCAGCAAGTATTTACACTATAGGAGACCATAAGTGCAAGATTAGAATTTGATCTCATCCCAAATGTCTGTTAAATTACACCATTTCCAAAAACTGTGTTTAAGTGAAAAAATGCTTCCTCTTTTCCATGTCCAATCTCTTATTTTGGTGTTGCAGCTTTAAACTTTGTTTTCAGACACTGACATTTGGGAGCAAATGTTGCTCTGCATTAGTGGTTTGAAAATGACCGCTTAGCAGTACTATTTTTACTAGGACTCAAACTAAAATATTTTAATTGTTATGAAGTGAAAAGGTATCAGGTAAAAAAGAACCTCTGTGCTTTTTACTTTAAGTTCTGTTGCGTTGAGTGGTTTTGAGGATTAAAGCAAAATGCTTGCAATGTTTTCTTTCTCAGTGATATAGTACTTCAATTTATATTTCTAAAAGGCAGGATACTTGAATTTTGTCCTCACGAGTTCTAGGTTTATTTGAAGATGTCGCAGCAATTACAAAGCTTAGACAGACTTGGTAAAATAAATACTCATAAAGTACTCTTGGATGAGATCCATCTATGCAGATCACGCTTGACTTAACCTACTTGAGTCTGAGGCAGTGGGAGTTAATTGGAGTTTAATCTTATGTTTTTGTGTTTGAATTCATATCACTAAAATAATTTCACAGTGGATTTCAAACTGTTTTGTTTTAAAAAGACTGCAATTTATACATTCAAGTCTGTGACTATAAAGATTTCCAAATAATTCTGCATTGTTAGCTGAGCCCACACATTTCAGTCTTCATTTTACTTATTTGACCAAAATAATTCTTGATTCAGATTTGTTATGAGTGTAATTTGCTTGCCCACAAACCGAGCTATAAGTTTGGATTCCATACCTATAGAAAATGTTTTCATTTGCTTATACAGGTAAATCAAAATGTTGTGTCTACAAGATAACATGATCACAACAATACAAAATCCCTCCACATTCTCATTCTCCACTGCATGGAATTTATACAGTGCATAGCTGCACAGCAAGACTTTATTGTGCTAATTCAACTGGAACAAATATAACAGCCTTTTACAAACAAGTAAAAAACATCCAAACCAGCATAAGCATTAAAGCAACTCAAAACAAAATAGTTTGTTCATTATTTATACAAATTGACATTCAATAATGTCAATTAGGGCAATTGGTGACTATTACTTCATAGAAATACATGAGAAAAAAAACTGAATATTTTCTGTTTTAAATGCTTAATTCCTTTTTTTACATGAGAATACAGTTATTTATTTTGATTAGAAGAGGTGTTTGTTGTTTTTTTTATATCAACCCATGCCTGACTAAAATGGACAACCCCAAAATGAGAAGTCAGAAATGTCTAGGAAAAATAGAACCTTATTATTGAAGCTCACCAGACAGCATCATCTGTAGCCTGGGCTGAAATAAATGTTCAAGTAGGTAGCTGCGTCAGCATGCATAGGCTGCAAAGGAACAAGTAAAGGTTTATTCCATGCTGAAAAGAGAAGAGACACAACGTTTTGACTGTTGAGCCTTCTTCAGGTGTGAAAAACAGTCCTGAAGAAGGCTCTGCAGCTAAAAACATTGTGTCTCTTTTCTCTCCCTTTCAGCATGGAATAAACCTGTTGTATTTTTTAATTAAAGTGTTCCTCCATTGAAAGCAGTAATTAGTTTCCTTGTAATAACAAACTTAATTTTAAATAGCTTTTTTTCATAAACAAAATATCTCAAAAAGCTGTGCAATTTATAATGTAAGTGAACTTGTAAAATATGAATGAAAGAATCTGGTAAAACGCGATATCACAGACAATAAATAAGCAAGCTTAGAGAAAGATTTGAAAATAGACAGGAACTCACAATCCTTTATCTCGTACTGAAGAGTATTTCACAGCAGAAGGATGCAGCAGGAGAAAGCTGTATCACCCACAGCTTGCAGTCTTGCTGAGGGTACAAATAACTGACCAGGGTCACAACAAGACCAGAGAGTGTGGCTAAGTGTGTGGTGAGTGCAGGGTATTATATAGCCAAATCTGGCTGAAACAGAGCATTTACTATTTTCTCATAGCAGACTTTGAGAGAAAATAACTAAACAATGTTCCTAACAATCAAGAAACAATTATTAATGCTTTGTGAAATATGTAGCTCAAAAGTGAGTAAGCAGTTCCACGTAGGTTCGGTTTACAGGTAAATTTGAGGACAGAGGTGCAAATTCATACAATGATGTTAACAAAAACTGGTCAAGAGGATGTACGCAGGTACTAAGCAGAACAGATACCACTATTAAGTCCTGGAGGACACCAGGACATGCTACCAAACCCAGTAATGACAGTATTAAAAGTGGCACTTACCTGTAGGTCCTGTAGAACTAGATGAGAGAAAGCCCTTTCAGTCTTTCATCATTCTTTAGAACATGTGTGGAGGAGTACATCATGGTGGATGGAATTAAAAGTGTCTTATTTTTTACATTTAAAAGCGTCAATCCCAGAGACTACCTGCAATCTATATTCTATGTTAAAATATGTGTTTATAAAAAAACATCACTTGTTTTTTTCTAAGTTTCCCTCAATGATAAATGAGCTGATTTGGGAACCACCTCAGCAAAGGGTTTGTTTTATTCTAACCTGCCACTGCACAATCAGTGTCAAAATATCTCTGAAAACAGCACTGTGGTAAAACAGCCAAGCTTAAATCAGATTAAAAACCCTCTCGGGAATGCTGGTGTGATTGAGCTGAGGACTGCCAAGTTGTTTTTTAACATACATAGACAATTAGGAGTTTTCTGCACTAATTCTATTGGCAGGAATTCAGAAAAACAAAAAATATCTTCACATCTTCTCTTTTAATATCTTAAAATATCTTTCTACATTTTAAAATGTAGGAAAATGTAAACAAATGGAGTAAAATTAAACAAGGCAGATCAAAAACAACAACATTAAATTAATATACTATTTATATTAGTAAGCTGAAAAAAACAGAATAAAGTAGTAGTTTAGCACAAAATGGAACCTTGTTGTTTCTTAATATTATTTTTAAATTAAAATTAGATAATAGTGATATCTTCAGTCATTCTCCTTTGTGGTCCATTTAAAGACTTTGCTTAGACAGTTCTGCTTCTTACAGACTCTGGTTCATGATGTTGACTGACTACATTCTAACTCAGGTCATTTTTCTGGAACCTTTCAGAACGTTTCTGGAAAATTTTCTGGAAAATTTCAGAGAGTTCTGTTTTACGCTCATCTGATTAGGTTTTAATTTAATCTTAATTTGATACAAATAAATGATAAGTGATTGTCAAAACACTAAACATAAAATCTGAATATTTTTAAGACCACCAGGTTAGCTACATTATATATAAAATGTATTGTCAGCTTTTCATATGAAATGTTGATGGCTGATTTGCCATCATCAGGCTCCTTTGTTAGATCTCTAGGTTTGGTATTTTAGAATAATCCTCTACCAGTTTTGAATATTGCCCAAACAGGCATGGGCAAGATTTAATCCAAGCTTTTCCAGTGTTTGTTTTGTCTGCCATTTGTTTAAGGTTGAATAATTTCTTGTTCATCTCAATATGAGCACTGAAAATATAGAAAACTAATTAACCATTTCGCAAATATTGTCAACTAGTAAATGTTTCTCCATTTCTTATATTAGGACATAAACTATTGAAGGAACGCTAAATCTGATGGCAACATAAAGCTTTCAAAAGAGATTATTGCAAGATTAATTGTTTATTGTGAGATTGTGAAATTAATGCAAATATAAATATTTAAATATCTAAATATCTTACCTCTCTAAAACTAGCACTGGAAGGACAAAAACATAGCCATTTAAGACAGCTTCATCATCTTCCTGTTATTCTACCGTTATTCTTCCTATTATAGTTCCCTCCAGAAAACTCTAAAGGCAATTTTTATCTGGAGTAGAAAGTTTTCAAAATCCCCCATAATCTGTCTTTCTGATCATTTCATTACGGCTGAATTCTGATAAAATCTGGGACAAAAAAAGCAAAACAGTAATCTACTAATCTAAATTCTTCATCATAAACACACTTATTCCCAATTTATTTTCTGATACAACATATCTATTTTGAATGATCTATACAGAATGTCTACTCAAGGCATCCTCTGCTGTAAAGGGTGGGATTTACTTCTTAATTTACTTTATTTAAAAAAAAAATTAAAGTACCACAAATCTAAATAGCATTTGTCCTCTTCTGTCATGAATACAGAGAGAATCATGGCAGCACAAGAATGCTTATTATTTTCCTCATGACCATTGCTTTAAGCAGATAGTGGGCTTTTTATCTTTCTTAGAAAACTAAAAAGAACTCTTTTAAGATTGCGTTATATCTGTCCATATGACCAGTTTGGAAATACCAAAATGTGCTATTTAAGGTTCACAGCCACCATTAACTATTGTTTTATCGTGCAGCTGCTGTCCTGCTATTATTAACTTATGAAAATAGGGTGTATATTTACTGGAAAAATAGGTATTGGTGTAAACAGAGCTGTCTACTGGTAAATAGCAAGATGCAGATATATATTGATTGTTTAGGTGCTTTTGGCTGCTAGAGGTCAGGAGAGGGTACTTTTGTTTGCACGTCAAATTTCATAAAATGTTGAAGATGCAATACAATTCTGCTCACATATTTCTATGCTCTGTAACAGCATTAATAGTTTATATTATTGAAAACAAATCTCTTACCTGTCCAAACTTAGAGACCCTCTCACACCCCAGTCTTTCCCTAGTTTTTGCAGGAAAACAATAAATGGAGATGTGCTGGCATTTTCACCTTACAAAATTCCCTCAACCAACCACATTATTTTTCAAAATATTTAATTCATTTGTTGATTGCATTTTAGTTCGGTTTATTTGTCCTGATCCTCTAAAAGTGCCTGACAAAACAGAATTTTAAAGATGTCAACTGTTTAATAATAAACATATTACATGTATCTGGATCCTCCAAGCACACAGAGTACATGTTGTTGTCCACTTACAAGTATACTACTCAAAGAATATCTTTATCCTTAATGGTGTAAAAATTACTATATCCTTCAGTGGAAAGGGCTGTTTACTACCAGAAGAAGTATTGCCACATTACTGTGGACAAATGTCCCATTCTACAAATAATACTACTAAGAATACTGTTACATTTCTATGAGAAATAGAGAGAATACATTGTCTTTGCCACACTGCAGCTTTAGTACCTATTAGCTCTGTTTGGTCTGGTAAGCATATACTGTAAATGTCCTGTATATATAGGTTATGATAAGAGCAATAGAAATTAGTGAACCAACTATTATGTTGTATTATTCCTATCATTATTAAGACCAACAGACATTACATAAGGAAGTCCATGTTTCCTTTGCACTATTCCTCTTGACCAATTGAACCATCAAAGCACCTTCTAATAGCATCCCAGGTTACAGGGTACAGTGCCATTGGAAATAGATTGTGGCCCACAGGTCCACTGCCTATTCCTACCTACTCTCATGTTGCCATCGTCTTGTTCTCTGGTGTATTGGCACCTATATTCTACAAGCAAGCTCCTACACCAAGAGGTGAATAAACTGTTTTTGCATTCTAGTACATGGGAGCTGCATGTCTTTTATTACTCGAAATGACCTTTACTGCTGGTAAGCGCTTAAGATATCTTTATTGCTGAAATGTCATGGTCTCGCAGTAAGGCTTTTGCAGTTGTTATGCACATTTTTTTAGTGCTTTTGTTTTTTTTTATGGAAAAGACAAGATTTTCCCAGGACGTCTGCTGTATCTTGATTTGGCTCGTGCTTTTCCTAGGGAGTGTGTGTAATTCCTGGTGATATCAGGCAGTGGTTTTCTGAATGAGACATCGTTATCTGGTCAAATGGGTTTTCACGTCTGCCAGAGTTTTATATTTAGAATCTCCAAAGATTGTTCTGATTGTACGCAGACACCTTTGGGAATAGTCAGCTGTGTTATAACCACACTATGTGACATGACACAAGGTAACTTATAGAACAAAATAATACTCACAGGAAAAAAACAATGCTGGACATTAACAGGTCATCTCCCAACCAGTTCAAAAAATTAAATTTCAAATTCTGCAAAACAGTGTAATATTCCTATGTGTCCAGAAGACACCTCCACTTTTATAAAATGGATAACAGAAACCCATCAGTTCACTGCATACCAGGTACACCTAAACCTTTTGAAGAAAACAAGAATTAAGGTCAAAGGTTCAAATGGCTTGAACATGAAGAGTAAATTTTTGCTTATCTTTTCCTTGCACCTACCTTGACCCTTAACCTTTGTGGCAGTATGTTTTGTATTAACGTTAGATAAAAGATGAAAAAATAAAAAAAGAAAAGGTTAAAAACTGTGCCAAGTCTAATTAGAAATATATAAAGTACCCTTTTTTCCTGTAAATAATCTGTCACACCATAACAGAACTTGTTATAGCTACTTAGAAAAAATATATTATATTCTTTATGTTTATCTTTATAAAGGAATATTGTTCCATCTTTAATTGAAACACTGTCTTAATGTTCTGTAGAGTAATCTTTTCATCATTTCCCTGGGAATTTTATTATTCATATTCTTAGAAAAACATAGTTAATATTGTCAATCAACCAATTTTATTTCATTTTTTCTAGCCTAGAGCATGTTTCAGAGCATTCACAACTGTTGTTGTTGTTTACTGAGAATAAAATGAAAAGAAATAATGAAAAGAATAATAAACTAATAATAAAAAGAAAGAAAATAATATGCATTCCAGTGTTCCTGAAATAATATGAATCTTATTCACTGCACTAAAATACTGCTAGGGGCACTATATACTATATATAAATACTGATAAGGGCACTATATACAGTATATGTTGACAGAAAATGCATACTGTAGGTTGACATGCCCAAAACCTTAATCTTTGCAATTGGCAAATAAAATTGTGCAGACTGTACAGTTGTAATAGCGCTTTGAAGACCACACTTTTTTGTTACTTCAATGAATATATGAAAAAATGCATTGATTTAGCAAAAAAATAATTTCTTCGGTGACCATGACACGAGTAAAGAAAGAAAAGCAGAAATATTAGAAATGTAAACTGGCTTAAATTTATATTGTGCTTTCTGCTCTCGATAATGAAACGGTGAAAAAGGGAGTAGCTCATTTTCAAAGCCTGAGACGGCTCCTCTGCTGACTTTTGCAAGAAGAGTGTTTCAAGTTCTTTTTTTTTTTTTAAAGAAACTCACACCCCAAATATCCAGGCAGCAGGAACAAAACACTAACATCTGCAGCCGCTTTCCAGCCAGACAGTTTCATGTGAATAACTCAACACGTCGTGCCCTGACCTCCCGGAACAATGGGAGATGTTTCGAGAACTGAGTGTGACGCCCTGGGATGCAGCTGGATCAAAATCAGGCGAGCTGCTGGCGAAAGCTGAATTTATTATACAGGACCGCCGAAAGGTGCCACAGGAGTACACGGACGCCGCATGCCACTTTGACTGTCATAGTTTCGGCACAAAGATTCGAGCTTGACAAATAGCTTGAATGAAATAAAGCGTACGTTTTAAACTGTACACGCACAGCCCCACACTAAGAGAATGCAAACGAGACTGAACATCCATCCCCTCCAAATATCCAAATTTGACTTATCTGTATTTTCTCAAATATCTCTATACGTGAGACACTTTTTTTTTTCTCCAGGGAATCAAAAGAAGACGCAACAAAGAAACTGTGTACTTCAAGACTTAAATCTTACAAGTTCCTAATCCTCCTGAAGTCCACACTAGACCTTCTGTCTCCATGGCAACGCCAAAGCATTCAACCAAGTGATTGCCTCCAATGAATTTCAGATAAGACGGAATGGAAGTGGATTGATGTGATTTTAATGCAGAAGAAAGCGGTGGAAGGGAGGTCCACTTGGTTCATATTTGAATAAAGCAAACACGGCAGACAAAAGGCTGACAGCTGTAAATGACATTGTCAGTACAAAAATTATCAGCCAGTTTACAATCTGTTTGCTCATGTAGAACAAACAGAATGTGTGTGGCATCCTTTGGCTTCCTGAATGGCAGAAATACTTCCAGGCAGCAGAAAACAGCAGATATCTATTCCCTCTGCATCCCTGCTACAATTAGATAGCCATTTGACAGACACACTAAAATGTGTGATTTTGTTGGGCTCTGTTTTAATATAAAATGAGCATTAAAACGGAGACACGTCCTGTGTGATAGGGGTGCAAGACTATGAGATCGAAACCATAATGAGGCTGACATTCCAAACAACAAACCTTCAGTTACCTAGCAAGGGCTGAAGCTAGTGTCCCCTTTTTTTTCTTGCCTTCTTACTGGAAGAGGAATCGGCATGCTCCTTAAACACAGATATTTTCTTTCAAACTCCCATTGTTGTGTTTTGTCACTTGTTTTGTTTTGAACTTGTTAACTTCTCAATAGTGGTGCAGCCCCAGCAGACAGCAGCAGCTGCGGAGCTTGCAAAGCCTGTAACATCAATTTTAAACGGAGACAAGCCATGAAACAGATGAAACTTGCATTTGACAAGACCTTGAACCTCTCCATCTCATTACTGTCATTTGATGTTTCCAGGCAGCGCACTAAAGTATGAGTTTAGCAAACCTAGAAATCTTTCCAGTTGCAAATGCTGATGCCAAGTTAGCCCAACAAGTGGCAGGCTGGATTTTTTTTTTATCTGTTAAAGCCATGTGTCTGTGCGCATTCAATTCATTCAATGAAAGCCATTTAATTCAGCCAAAAGAGTAGTGCTGAATGTGTAATCAAAATGTTTTTAAAGGTCGGTGGCACTCCAAACTCATTCAGCACTTTTTCCAAAGTAAAAACGAACGAAAGGGAATCTTTTCCTTTTTCTGCTTTTGAGCCTTTAATATGATTTTGGAATTATAATCGCAGCATTCAAAGCTCTACCTTCTGCAGGGCTTTGAATGAAATTATTCAGAGATGACCAGCCGAGTATAGAAATGCTCTTGATTGAAAAAATAATTTTCCATTTTAGAGACAAGGTAGATTTTTATCTCACTGTTTTGCTATCTACAGGAGGGGTCTTCTTAGCTGTGATAAATCCTCTGAGGCCACATCAAACCAATTTGGCAAACACTGCAATAAGCTGTTTCATGTTAGCAAGTAACTCCATGCAGATTTTTTTCCAAAATCTACACTGGCGTGTTTTTCATTGAGTAGGGAGTTATTCACTGGTACTTTCATTAATACTGTATATTTTTGGGATCACCTAAACAGAAAAAAGAAGAAAAAAACTCTCAAACTTAAGACCCACTCATTGATTTTTTTTAAAACCACAGTTTTTTTACACAACTCGCGGATTTTGATCCCAACGGCAAATGTGAAATTCAGCTTCCACTCTTACGTGTTTGTTTTCCCTATGGTGGAAATATAGGTGCGATATGAACATGAAACAGGGGATTTTAAAAGCTTTCTTTTCCTGGGCACAACCCATTCTTATTTTTCTGTAAAAGTTATTAATGGTGTTTTTTACAATAGAAATAAACTGTATTCAGGTAAATGTTTTTAAATTGGAGTTTATCTGAGGACAGAAAAAACTGGAGCAACATTTACCTTGAAAAACTTTCCCATTTGTCCTGTTACTGTGCCTTGTCGTGCAGCTGTGTGACGGTTTATTAGAGTTCTTCAAGATGAGTCTTTTATTGAACTTTGTACTTATAAATCTCATTTACTATAGACATTTTTACTATAGACAATTCAGACATTTTTGCATTCTCTCTAATACGAAACAAATAGCAAATCATAGCTATGTCTTTGAAATAGATTTCATTTTGCTGTCATCTTAGAATATGAAATTCGGCCCATCTTTTTCTCAAATCGAACTGATTGAGTAAAAAAAAAACTACAATGTCCCTATATTGTGAAGACAGACAGTTACGCTAAAAAGAATCTATGCATCACTAAAAACTGTGGGTTTTGTATTGCTTTTTGTCTGACTATACAGAATTTTTAAACAGAAATGTGAGAGGTCAAATTTAAATCTCTCCCACATCCACTCTCCTACACATGAATATCTCACCTCTAGAGCAAACTTTTACACACCTTTACACGCCTTTTTATTCTAGAAATCCTTCATCCACCCCATCTCCATCCTCCCAGTGGCTCCCTGTCTCATTCCCTGTGAAACATGGTCAGGTTTCCTCAGTCAGGTGAGTCAGGTGAGTTTTGCCAAATAAACATAAAATACACTGTCCCTTTGAACCTCAGCACCTTGGTGCTTTAATTAGACCTCTTTAGATTTGGTTAGATCCTAATGAATGTCATGACGTTATGAGAAATGTAGAGTGTTCAGAGAGAGTGAGCTGAGGGAATGGCAGTTTAATTGTAAGGAAGAAGCTGCCCAAACCCCCCCGGGGGATTTGTGAGGATTGAGCCAGGGAGCTGCTGCAGGGGTGTAGATGGGGTGTCAAGAGAAGACCTGAGTGTGAGATTTACTGTATATACATAATCAAGGGAAAGTGTGTGTGATTAGGATCTAACCTAAGATAAGATCACTTTATAACCCCTATACAATTTCGTGCATTAGGAATTGGTCTTTTCGCATAACCCAGGTTGCTCTTCGTTGATACACACACAGACACGGAGAGAGAAGCTTGGGGTCAGAGCACAGGGTCAGCCATTGTACACCGTGCCCCTGGAGCAGCTGGGGTGAAGGGCCTTGCTCAGGGGCCCAACAGAGTAGGATTCCTCTGCCGGCCACAGGATTTGAATCCACAACGTTCCGGCCACAGGCACAGCTCCTTAGCCACAGAGCCACCACTCTGTCCCTTCCTCCCAGACTTTGGTTATAAACAGCATTTTGACTGAACTACTGAATTTAACTTACAGTATGTGTGGGATTTTACATTATTCACTAAAACTGGATGCTGAATAAATAATTTTGACTTTTGTGCCAGGATTGGGTGTTACTGTGGTTAAGCATACAGCACACATTTAGAAAATCGAGTATTACTAGAACAACTTTATTACTGTTTAAATATTTTGTCTTTATTACACACCCCCCAAAAAAATATTCTTGTGTTGCAATATTCCGTCATAATATTTTATGTTGCATATTACATAATATATGTTAATATATAATATGTAGATAATCTATATTACATAACATAATAGAACAAGCATTTGTAAACAAAACCTATTAGGAATGGACCAAATTGATTTGAACATAATTAGTTTCTTTGTGTTTTTATAGATTATTTTCCCATTTAAAATGAATAACTGTGGACATTATGGAAGTTTTAGTTGTAGATTTCTTCCATCTGTTTCCTAGAACTGAATTTAATTTCAGTAACAGTGTTACCATTCTGATTTTCAATAGTGAGTATAATTCCCAGATTGGTAAATACAATTTTAAATTCCTACATACAGTAGTGACAAACACTTTGTCATCATTCATGCACAAATATCAATATCAACTTGATATTGTTTCTGTATAGACAGATACATATATTTTGGAGTTTGCCAGGATAATAGATTATTTTGTTTTACATAATTAGGGAAAGGTGATTGAAGCATGCCAAAAACCTTTGTTCTTTATATGTTTTAATGGATAGATCATATGGAATGTTGCTTGGATCACTGTTCTTTCCAGTTTTTAACTAGCATAGATAGATGGCTAATTTTAAATAAAAATAATAGTTTGATATAACTCAAAGCAATGGCATTTTCTTAATGCATATGCACAACTCACATTAGCTTAAAAGTAAATACAATGTACATTGTAAAATATAGCAATTCTGGATCAATTCCTCTCTCTGTAGGCTTTGAACGTCCTCAAGAGGTCCTAGGCTATATCTCACACAAAGTGCAATTCCTGTGAAGAAAAGAAAGAGAGGGGGCATTTGTGGTATTTAACACGAAGGGAAATGCTGGCCGTGAGACACGAGATTCCTGGGGATCAAACAATATGCTACTTTTTTGGGTTGCAAAACATATGTACATTAACAGGCTGTTTTAAAAATTCAGCATTGCTTTCAATGTGCTGCGTGATGGAAGGCGAAGATTTTTCCTGAAGCTACAGAGATGCTGTTTTAGTCTTATTAAAGTTGTTTGATTAGCACAGCCCGGAATAGCTGCTGAAAGAAAGGTCTGGCGGTGGCAGATAAAAGGAGAATAATAAATAGGGGAATTGCTCAGCTATTGCTCGTCAGGCACTAGAGCATCAAAACACATCCATTTCTGTGAAAAGTTGATCCAATTATTGTTAACCGGTTGGCGATAGCTACTATGCCTTTCTCTTTTCATTTCAATCTAAATTGCTCTTCCCCTTCCTGATACAGCAATCGGTCATAAAGGGGTGACCATCATTAAAGTTGTTTGAATTGGAGCCCTGTAGTGTTTGGTTAAGAGGGTAAATGCAAATTTGATGAAAGAATAAGGATAAATTTACATATCAGCTTCAGTTCACAGGGAGAGAGTAAACATTCTGTTTATCTCGAGTGTCATTTTATGATTTCAGTAGAATATAAAACTGACCTTGGCCTAGTCAGTGCAAAAGACCTGAATGAAATATACTGTTGTCTAAACACAATTTGTTCAAGTAGAACTTGTCAACAAATCCTCTGTAACTCGGCAAATAGGGTAAGATACCAGGATTGTTGGAACAGAAATGCACCAGTGAACTACAATTCAGCATAGTTAGTCTTACTATTATGAATTTATTTATTCAAGAAAGGACCACTTAATGGCAATTTTATGTGTAAATGGCTAACAGAAGACGATATTTTGTTTGAGATTATTTAGGCCCCAGTCTATTTAGGCATTGTTTTGAGAGTTAAAAAGTGAATAGGGAAATATGACATTTGGTGTATCACTCAGTGGATGAGTAACATTATGTTTTCTGGGCACATACATCAAGCAATTATTGTGGCATCTGTGACTGTGGGTGAGCATACTTTTGTTTTCATTTTTACTGCTTATTAAACAATTTTTTAATAATTACTGCATAATATAATAATCACAATATATGCAATACAAGGACATTTTAAAATAAAAAATAGCAAGTTTGTAATCAAAACTGCTATACCTTAAAAAATTTTAACAAACCAATATTCGTTTTTTTCCCTTTAGACATTCTTGCACATTTTCAATAATGTATTTCCATTTTCTTGTTCATGTGTTGATTAAATATGTTTTCCAAATAACTAGCTTGCTTAAATTCAAGAACTTTTTTATTTGGAATGATTGTATGCAAGGAAATATATATATATTTATTAGGTTTAAGTAAAATCTCTATTTCTCCTCAAAAGATATACATTTTTCTTTATCAGTTAATTACGTCATTGATAGGTGAATGTGATTGTTAGTATTGATGTGAATTACATATGTTGTATGGAGTAATGCAATTTAAAAAAGCAAAATTTGCAAAAGGATGATGATAACGACAATGACAATGATGATGATTATTAAACTTGACTCACGTTTTCCACAGATACTATTACTAACTCTTATATCTTCAGTCTGACTAACAATGGCAACAGCATCATGGCTGTAGGTAACCAAAACATTTCACTACTTTTATTTTACTCATATATTTGTTCACACACTACACTAATATGCCATAATGACAGTCCGGTGAACTAAAAACACTAGGTCATGCAGAACTGAAGGCACATGATCCTACTACATTTCCTCTGTGCACAAAATAAGACCCAACACACATCCTATTCAAAATTCATGAAGTGAGCCAGCATTATGCATACGGAGGACTTGACTGCTGAGAAAGTGAATTAAACAGTAAAATATGTCTACAGAGAAACTACTTCACTACAGACAAATATGAGTTATTTGAATTAGTGAAGGTCTTCGTTCCAAGATGAATGATGAAGCTGTTTATATCATACAACAATTTTACATTGTTTTATGTATATACATTCTTTGTTTTATTTGATGTTGTTATTTGTTTCTGGCACTGGGAATCTCAGTATAATCATAGTTCATTTGTACATTATCTTATACATCAGATTTGTAATCCTGCGTAATGTTACTTTGTAACTGTTTAAATTTCTTTCTGTCTTCTTGTAAGAATTACATTTGTGTAAGCATCTTGTTCTGGTGTCTCTCTCTTTTTATTTCTATTTTTTATTTCCTTTCACGGTTTATTAGGAATCAAACTTCTTAAGTGTCCAAGTCCACATTAAGATGATCTGACCATATTATAATTTGAAGTCAGTCTTTGGTGTATCTATTCTGGTGGTTTAGCAGAATGAATAGATAAATTATCCAAAAGGACTCGCTGATATTTAAATTCTTTGATCTCTAAAAGAATTCAATTTGAGCATGTTTTGGTTATTTTTTTTAACTTTACAATTAAAAGGCATTCTAATAAAGTTTTCTTTAAATTACACAAGTGTTTTTTTTCTATTTTCCTCTGTTGTATCAATGTTCAAGTTTTTCTTAGGTACCTGAGAACACAAATTAGAATTTCAGTGAATGTACAGTAATTGGGAATGTTACTGTAGTTTAATTGTTTTGTTGGTGTGCTGTTTTTTGTTTCATGTTTCTACTTCCGAGATCAGTTGTAGAAAGCCATTTGTTTGAAATGACAAATGTCATAAGACTGAAGTAAATGTTTTTTGATCTGGGTATTGTGTTTATACCACAGCAGCACAAGCAGCATAATCTAGTCCATTGTTAGCAAGCTGAGATTGGATTCATCAAGGTATATGACGTGAGGTCTCTAAGGTAACAGGTACGAAGGACGGTACCCTCAGCTGTTTATTTGCTTAGCAATTGCCAAATGTAAGACTCCATTGTGCTTTAATTAATTTTTTCTATCTCTTTCACATACAAAGAGCAAATCAGTACACCCACGAAGGCTATAAACTCAGCTGAGCAAAGCTTGTGGTCTTTGATAAGGTTAGCACTTTTGGTGGATGAAATCATACAGGTAGATTTGCCATTAAACATTTGCATTTTAGTTTAAAACAAATTAAAGATCTCTGAGCAAAAAAATAGTTTTTAAATTCATTTGAACTTGTTCAGAAAAATAATTAAATGGAGACACGAAAGTAAATAAACATTCCCTGAGAAACAAGCCTTTACAGTGGAATGATAAAAACATTCACTGTCTATAAGAAAATATATATATATATTTAAAAACATTCTGCCAACAACTGTACCTTAGATGAGTAAAAAAAAACAAGACAAAAGACAATTTGTGCTGTAAAAAGAGTTTTAGAAAACAAAATCTGACATTAAAATGGAACATAGAAGCATCCACTGAAACCATCTGTATTTACTATTTGGGATGTCCTTATTAGGGGCACCTTACAACACCTGCAAGGTTTACGCACAGTGTAATAACACAGGAAATAACAGTATGTGGTTTATAGAAGAGTCATTGAGCCATAGAGGCTTGGTCATTGCTCAGAATTGGGCCCCAGGACATTAATATTACATGATTTCTAAAGGAGAACATTGTTTACAGGATGCATCAGAGCTCTCTTAGTAAGAACCTCTCTAAATTTATACCAAAGGATGTCTATATAGAGAGGAGTATATTACTCCATAATTGTAACAATGGTATAACTGTTATACGATGGAGAGACAGCACCTTGTCAGACACAGACCACCAGTGCATACTGGTTGAGCTCAGCTTATGCGAACACAATTTTGTGTGAAAGTATCCTGTTCCCTGAGATTCTCTAATGCATATGCTCTGTCATGAATTAGCTACAATCTCACAGACCATGGACTTCTGATTTTGTATACTTTAAATGGCTGCATTACATATGAAAGGAATATTATTCTTCAAACCTCATTTATATATATATTATTATTATTATTATTATTATTATTATTATTATTCTCTCTGTTTAAAATTTATCTTAACTTTAAGGGACAGAAAAGTGTCCCACATTGCATCTCAAAGTTTAACATTCTTACTTTTATTTTGATCAAATCTCTACAGTACTTAGCATTTCTCATTACTCTCTATGGGCAGTATCAAGCAGGGATTTAGGCTCTGTTAAGGCACATTTTTCAATAGTACCTTCTCTTCCCATAGGTTCAAATGTCTTACTTCACGTGGTTTCTGCTGCCTTGCTGTCAATCTGAGGAATTATTTCACAGTTTTTAAACCTTATCCGTTTAGTCAAGCTTTTAGTTAGTGTGTGCCTTTTTTTCTTTTTCTATCATTATTTCTTTATTTATTTTCATTGTTTTCTTTTTAATTGTATGTAGTGAAGTGCCCCGAACACTATTGGTATATGTGAGCACTATAATAAATCCTTGTAAATCCTTAAATCCTATAATAATACAATTTTCTCTTCCCCTCCATCATTACCAGTTTTTATATCATGAACCAGACAAAGCTCAGCCTGTAACAGTTATATTTTCTTAACTGGCACTTCATAAGTTAAAATAACAAAAAAAAAGTAGTTATAAGGAAGGTGTTGCATGCTTACATGTCTGAGCTAATGGAATAAACCTTAAGGAAACTGAAGGGCTGAAGGAGAAAAAAAAATAATTTGGAAAACGTGATACAGGTGACGGATACACTGAAATATGATCGTATCTAGGTTAAAAGGTTTTTCCTCCCCTGTGGTCAGAATGAGTTTTGCAATCCAAATCATAAATTATACCAACATTCTGTGGAAGAACTGTACACAAAATGGTATTCAACCACATAGTTCCCACACTACACAAAAGTGTGCTCTTTGATATTGTAGATGAAATCGGCCTTCCAAGATTGTGATGTCAAATGTAGTGCAAGAAAGATGTGCTTTCCATCATTAGTATTTAAAAAGACATTTAAAGACTATGAACTGTAATTGGTGATTATTCCTTTTCATAAATACTTTATGTAATAAAACAGGGCTATCCTTTTTTAAGCTTGTATGAACAGAAAAAACAACACTTACAGTTCAAGTGTAGTTTCTTTATCTAATTTTTTGAGGAGGAATTCAGCTATTTAAGAATTTCAACAAATTGTCACACACAGCTAATTATGAAATTAAGAAAGGACAGTTAAGTTTTAAACATTTTACAAAATAAGGACAGGCACATTTTTGTCAGCAAAAAGGCATTATACCCGTTGATGAGCTGTATACTAGAGAATGCATCGACATAAATCATGATATTCAGACATAGCAACCAAACCCATCTGCAAATGAATGCTAATCGGGCAAACATTGGAAAGATTTGACTACTTTGGCTCAGTACATACCTATAAAAAATGATAGTGCCTGATGTGAACATACAAAATCTTTGTTGCCAAACATTTTTTGGATAGATGAAAAGTTTTGATTTCACACTTTTTATGTATATTAGCCTCATTAGTACATTGGAAATGCATGGGACTGTAAAAACATATCGTAAACAAGACAATAGTGCATGGTCAGAATGTTCCACCACTTCTGTGCTTCAGTCTTTCAATTCACAATGCTGCTTGGTAAATGGATTGCAGCGCTGGCCTGTGGTCTATCATTCGTACCACATTCTTCGTGTTATTGACTGATTTGTTGGGTGTCTGCTGAATGGTTTAAGTAGAAAAACAGAAAATATACATTTCTGATGTTCTTAAAAAGTCACCAAAAACGATGTGACGCAACTTATTCAATAAAACACTGAACAATGACAAGAATTCATCTCATCCATGTGCCCTCTAAACATTTGTTCATTGTACTCCACTCTAGGCACAGGTTGGCCTCATTTGAATTACGGATGTCGTAGGCTTAAAATTAAGTATTCTCAGCTTTCATTATTTATTGGGACTAATTTATATTAGATTTAAAAGTTAGCACTGAAATCATTAAAGATGAATACAGAGAGACAACACATTCAGAAAATTAGACTGGAACTGCACGAAACCAAAGCAAAATGCTGCCATCTATGGGACAAATATAGAAGATATGAAATGTATAGAGAACTTTTGAGACTTGCAGAAATACACTAAATGTCCAATACTGTCTTTATTTTTGAAAGAACATGTACTTAAAACAGAAACCTAGACACAAACTGGGCACATGTATAAAACACTTCTGAACTTGTATCACAATAATTAAAATGGACAGCATTGAATACAATATAAGTCCATTCTGTGTTCCTAATTCAAGTACATGGTCAGAAGAATGTATGTGTGTTTGAGATATACATAAATTCATTGTTTTTAGAATACTTTTCAAAATGAGTATACACTTGGATATCTGTCTCTGTACTGTGTGGATACACTGATAGTCAAAAGGGTTAGACTCAGACTATCGATTTATATTCAAATATTTTTTCAACATTTAATTATTGCTTTAAATTATAGTTCTTGTGAACAGTTACAGAGGCACACAATAGTCTGTCCACTTTGTCTTAATTATGAGCATCCCTGGGCATTTTCATCTATAAAGTAGGAAAGATGGTTAATCTTCTTTTTAATGCACCTTTAATTCTAATTTAATCAAATTTATTTTAGCATTGATAAAGTCAAGCAACTTTCAGCCTAGTACATTACAACTACTGTAGCAATGTCTAGGCTATTTGCATGCCAGTTCTAAGAGATTTTCTTATTTGTTCACATATGAATATAGTCAGGTTACAGCCCTGCTGTCTTATTAAGACATGTCTCATGTCTCTATGTTTCCTTCGGAAATTGAGCACATTGTTCTTGTTCTTTAAAAAAAACAAGACTTTTCTTTGAGCTGTTTTCATAATGTATATTCATTAAAGCAACTTTGATTGGGTACTGCAGCTCCAGTACCGGTATTCAGCTGATGGTAGTATTACATTTCCCTTCCAAAGTACTCTTCCTCATGTGATAAATGCAGGTCTTCTGCTACTGCCAGGATTCGTTGTGCATTCACTCATGTATAAGTGCACTGCACTACTCCAGAAAACCTAAAATAGTTGTAACCTAATGTATAATGTAACAAACAGGACTAGAGTATTTCCTCCATCAAAATCAACAAGTAAAAGTTTAAATTACATAACTTGCCATCACAATATTATTTTGTATATTATATTGATATGTGACTGACCTCCACTTTTATATAATCTGCACCAAGGCATTGCAACACATAAAACCCACAATGGATATATAGTACTTGACAGTGATTGAGGCTTCATCGCAGAGATCTTGGCGCTAACACAATAAAACACTACAAACCACCCTATCCAAGCTGCAGTCTAACTTCCCAGCTCCGTTCACATTGTGAAAGTCCTGTATATACCCAAATAATTCTACTAATTGATCTCCAGTTGAGAATATACATTAACCAACACCAATAATCCAATTTGTTAACTCAACATCAACTTAACAGCAGGTCAGCTGTTTAACAGTCCCTTCAGAGTCCCTTGCCACATACTTCTTCTGTTTAGATGGAATGTGTTAGAGGCTAAGTTTTTATAGGTACAACAAATCAGTAATTAGGTTATCTTCTAAACCACACACTTCCGAGAAAGCAACGAGAAAGATACAGTCAGATACAGTCTTATTATAAAAATCACTGCAGATACAGTCTTATTATAAAAATCACTGATGTGCATTTCAATAAAAGAACAGTTTGCTGATTTCTAGCTGAGTTTATGTGTTCATTCAACCAGTACCAAGATTCTTTATCTCAAAAGCAATAATGTTGAGAGTTGACATGATTATCACTAGATTCACTGGTCATGACATTTAGCAGTATCTTTATCTCCGCATCTTGGATGGTACTGATGGAGGTGAAAAGGATGACAAAACCAAGCACTGATGTGTTCATTTTCTGAGGGTCATCAGCCTCTATTTGATTCTTACTCTGTTTTACTACTTATTGGGGTAAGCCTACAAAATACCCTCATGTGGTGTGCATACACGCATATAATGATAGAGCAGCTTACCTTTGTACATGATAAGTCTAGATCGGCTCTGCTCATAATGTCTCACTTCTATTCACCTAATTATTCTTGGACTACCACTTGGATATGATAATTTCAACACGGGTCTCTCTGACTGAGGAATTTCACACAATGGTCTTTCTTTCTGACTGCTTCGCCCGGGTTTCAGGGTTTAGGCTGCTGTTTTAATGTTTTAAGCCTTCTTTCTACTGACGGGATCCCCACACCCCCTACCTTTCCATGACTTTTTCTGCTGTGTCTCTTCTGATGATGCTCAGATTGTCCTCTGATTATTGATCCTTTTCTTCATCTCACATTCTCCATTTTTCTTGTTTTTCCTCTCTGTCTGTACTGTCTGACTACACCTCCCTCTTGAAGAATCCAGGTGTCATCCTTGATCACAGGTCTGCTCTTCCCTGTGGTCACTCTTACTGGCACAGTTACTACAGAATTGGTTCCTTAATCATTAAATGTGCTAATGATCTTTTAGACCAGCCTCTAGTTGTGTCTGTCCTCTTCAGATCATTCATACTGTCTCATCCCTTGTACCATTTCCCACATGGAACACAACACACTAACAGAAAGCGTCCGGACAGAGCCATCAGTCTGTGTACAGTATCTCACTCAGCACTGGACCAGTTGCTTGAGATACTGTGTGACCCTGGAACACAAGCAAATGATAAAATAGTGCAGCCACTACATTCAGGTATGAAACAGAAAATCTTGAAAAATTAGGAAAACCTCATAAATTAGTGAGGTGACTATTTTAGAACTGAAAAAATAGACATGAAGTTGAGGAAGCTTGAAAAACTGAATTTTAAACCACAGAGCTTGCCTTCGTCCTGCTAGAGTGATTATTAACTCTGTTTAGCTGGAAACCCTGTTTTTGTTAACATCTTCATAAAAAATAAAAGTATAAATAAATACGTTTAATTTTTTTAAAGCATAAAATAAGAGTGTTTATTAATAATTAAATGAAAGAGTTTAAGATTGTTTTATATCTTATATTGTTACATTGCTGATACAATGTGTGTGAGGTTACGGAATGACTCAGTTGTATTCAGTGGAAAAATCAAAAGGCATTGGAGTGTAAATGCAGTTTTAAACACTGGATATTCTTCATAAAACATATTCAATGTCTGCAGAGGCTAGTTCATTTAAACAGGCAAATAAAACATAGCCACATCAGGACCTCTAAATGAAAAAGTTCTGTTCAGTTTCTGAGGTAAGGTCTTTGTACCTCTTTTGTCACAAAGCGTTTTTCAGGACCCTATGCAAACGGCAAAATCCGGAGGGGAGTGAGTCAAACACAGGGAAAAAAGACTAGGATCGGGGCTGGAAGAGCAGGGGGGCGTGTCCAATGTCGGGGGGGGGGGGCGAAGGGTCGGGAAATAGAAGGGGTTATGGGGCCAGGCGCTCCCAGCCCCGGACCCAGATGGTCAGGACACCGTTGCGAAGCCACTGCCGTCGAGTCGCTCCTGGTCTCGCTGGTAGGCGGGCTTCCGGGTGTCCATCTTCCAAAGCTGAGCCCAGATTGGCAGGAACGTCTGGCTTTTATAGGGGAGACTGGAACAGGAGGCAGGTGCAGGAGATCAGGTAAATTAGGAAGGGCTGGAGCGTCTGTAAGAGGAGGGGTTTACGATTGTGACATCTTTAGGATATTTCCGATTTTGGTACAGATGATCAAAGCACTACCATGCTAGATACAGGAAGGTTGACTAATAAAATCCACGCATTAATTACTGTATAATTACTGTATGAAAATAATAACCTATGGCATGTGGCATGTTTAAAAAGTAAACAAAATGTGTCTGGTCTTGCACTATAATACCAAACTTTAATTCTTTGGTTTTGCATTAATATCAATGAATTCAATTTCGTCCTTCCATCTGCCCGCCCATTACCGAAGAAGTCACTTGTCCTGGTGAGGGCTCTTTCCCAGAGGCTGGACTGAGAGCACATGGCTGCTCCCCCTGGATGAGATTGCTGTTTATCACAGGGCCACAGGGAAAGGGATAATGTAGCATTGGCAATGAAACTCAGGAGACCTGAACTCCCAGGAAAAAATAAACAAAGGGATATGGAGAGAACATGCCAGTTCTAATTAAACTATGCTTTTTCCTTATGTCTATCCATATGTGGGAGGCTGAGCTCATACAGGATTTTAGTGGTCTCCAAAAATATTGGGACAGCGGTGTCAAAACTGATTTTTCTTTTGCTTTGCAGTCAAGCAATTTCTATTTGAGATAAGATTTGTAAAGATGATAAATTGGATTTAATATATGTTTATCATGGGTAATTCCATTCATAAATTTGATCATATAAGAATAATGACATACTTTGTCTGCAACCCGACAATTTCAGGTGACCGTACATATTGGGACACAATCACTTTAATTAAAGTTAAGAGTGGCAGTAACTGCAAGAAGTTTGCAACCCCTTGAACTCGCCAAACTCTGTGTTTAATCACTCTACATTCTTTGTCAAGCATTTGCTGCAGTCACTGAGTTCCTGCCTATTCTTGGGGTCTTCAGACATCAAGTTCCTTTCAGAATTGAATCTGAAAATAGACTTTTCCAGATCATTTCTTTGGTTGCTTTGGCTTCACAGTACTGTATGTTTGGACTAATCATCACGCTGCACAGTGAAGCTCTGTCCAATAAGTATGGAAGAATATTCCATATGCTTCATATGCAGAAAAACATTTCTTCAGACTTCAGGATTCATCAGTTACATCATCAGTACAGACGAGTGAACCAGTTCTCAGAATGGGCTATGCATACCCAGGCCATGACACGACCTCCACTGTACCTTACAGACGAGCTTCTGGAGCTTCCTTTCTTGACATTGTAACTTTCCCATCACTTTGGTAAAGGTTTTTCTTGACCTCATCGGTCCATAAAACTTTGTTTCCAAACTTTCCTACCTCATAACTTTGATTTAAAACGAATGTCCAGGTGCAAGGCAAGACTGAGAGAACATCGCTGCTCTCTCCCTGGATGTACACTCACCAATGAAGCCTAGCATGTCAGCATGTCTTTGGAAAGGAGGAAACTGGATCGCCCAGAGAAAAGCTATGGAAATACAGGGGGAACATTCAGACACTAATTTGGTTTCAGGTATTGTATTATTTACATCTACATAGGGGTTTTGGATGTGATCCATAATTAGCCTGTTGAATCATTAGGATAATGTTTCACTTTGAGCAGGTGGAAAAAAGCCAGAAGAGATTTCTCCCTCAAATGCCGATGTTCCATCTCAAACTAACGTCTTTACCTGCATGATTAATTGATTTAGTGCGGTTAAGAAGGAAGAAAAAGTGCACATTTTGTTTCATGAAGGAACATGACTTGAAGCCACTGAGACCACCCTGGTAAAAAAAAAATATATTGTTCTAAATCTGCAAACCATCAATCATTTTAATGAAACCCTTTCTCCTAGGATTGCTGTTTTCATTGTCTTTGTGTATTCCTTTGTGTCATTTTCAGGCTACAAAAAAGCATTAATAACAATCCAGCAATGCCAAAGAACTTGTATACCTGCTTAGCTAACACAAAGTGTTGTCAAACACTTTGTTTTTATAGGTGCTCGAAAATAAAATGGTGAAAGAGACCTAACAGAACTGTCTTTACAGGGTTCATCCTGTCATCGACTGGATCCGTATTTGGAGGGGGAGCTTTTAAAACGAAATGCGTTTCAAAGGGGTTTTGAAAACACATTTTACACATAAGGGGTCCAAAAAGCAATACATAAACACTTGGCTTCCTGCCAGAGTGCTGGAGGCTTCATTCACTTGCAATGCACTTACAAATTTTGAAAAGTCTGAATTAATATAAACTTTATGGTGTGAATTAAAATAAATATGAAGCTTGAAGACCTGAATTGTATAACTGATATATTATCAGCATCATTTTCTGTTGTGCAAAATCAACAAAGCTTGCTTACAAATTAAGAGTATAACATTCAATTGTAATTACAATTACATATCATAATTAATCAAAAACATATTGCAAACATAACTGGTAAGATTAATCTGTTCAATAAGCTAATAAATTAGCAGTTCCAACATGAAATGTAATAATCGCATGTATGAGTCACTCATTTTCATAATCACATCCCTATAACTTTGAAATTAGAGGATGCTTTTGTTTTTAGAAGTATATGTGTTTAGGCTAAATACCAGGGCAATTCCAAACATTAAATTTGTTCCAAATGGACATCTGGCTGCAATATCCCTTAAGTAACACAATTATGCTCTGTTTATGGATTCTGGAAGGGCTTTTTTCACCACCTGTTATATACTAATGTAAGATATGTCTCAAGGTTAATTGTCATTTATATATTTTCCCATTATGGTGTCATTCCACCTTACAACTGCTCCCTTGAGACATTTTCAAGTACATTAAGAGGATTCACACTGTACTGAAGACTTTGATGAGGACAGAAATTAATTGTTTATTTTGATATTGATTAATGTATTCACGCATCCATTACAGAATGATGTACAATGCATGAAAAGCACCTTATTTAGTTTGAAAGCTAAAAGCTAGAAAATGTTAAACATCATCTCCACTATGAAACCTAATGGCTCATCTGGTAGGCAAAGCTATTTTGTCCACTTCGCTGTCTTAGAATCGCCACAGGCTCATACTTGTAAGCACAGCGGGAAAGCAGAGTAAAACGCTTGCAGAAAATTCAAGGAGTCTTGCCAGGCTTCATGACTGCATGGGTAACGTCTTGGCCCTGTATGAGGAAACAGCCAGATGTCAGTGGGCCTTGTGAAATCTTCAACAGGGAGTGTGTTTCAAGCTAGGTATTATCTTCTCTCATCAGTCTCATTTATCCTTCCCAGAAGGGAGAGATAGGGTTTACTGCATCCTGGCCCGTCTGCTGTGCTACGAAGTTGGATGGTATTAACCGCAGTTTCTGGAGCAGGAAATTGGTCATTAATCCAAGCTGCAAGCATTAATTGGATCAGGTGCTGAGACCTTTTTCATTTCATTTCAAAGCATTGAAGATTTAGGTGGCTCACATAAATAGAATAAAGTCCAAGGTCCTACAAACAACTTACATAATTGATCAAGTATTCATGAAGTAGGACAGATTTTCAGCACTGTCCCAGGTGAAATCTTGGCAAGGTAGGAATTCAGACTTCATCCTTTTTTTAATTCCTCCTTAAGTATGATCCATAGCTTGAATCTACTCCTATAGTGGAATTCAAATTGGGAATGGAAAATACAGAGAGCGGCTGTCTTAACTTGAGAACTTTGAAGTTCAGAGCCAGAGAACCTTCTGTGAGCATATGTTTGCAAAGTAAATTTGCATTGGGCTGTTTATTTAAAAAGTTGTTTTCTATTGTGCTTATTTATAAATATTGTAGAGTTTATACTATGAAATGATTCAAACATCATTAAGAGATAAGTAAATAATGAATTCTTTAGGATTCTTAACTTTGCAAACATCCCCATAATAGATAAAATCTTACAATACAGCATATTTAATCATAGTAAACCAATTTGCTGATTGACACAATGTAAAGCAGTGTGTGCTTTTTTTTACTTACTCTGTTTGCAGATTCCTCTTTTATTTTCTTGTCAGTAACCTGACAGGAGATGTGATAGCTGACATGTGCTAGAACTGTTTTTTTTAGCTACATTCTTTTACAATGAGTTGTTGAATCTTAACAATACAAATAATGAAGGGTCTGTTAAGTTTTTGTTCCCAAAGCTTTAAATTAACCATCTCATCATTTAAGATAATAAAGCTTGTTGTAATGCATCACACTCTATCCAAAATGTTATAATCACAAATGTTTGGGGAGGTTGTAAAAAAATGCAGTACTTTAATAAGCAAATACACAAAAAAGTGAACATGAAATTAAATTGAAATATCAATGAGTTTTGGGTCATGTATTCCCAGATCAGATGACTAAATTATGGAGAAATAGTCTGAAATGTAGTTTCTTTAACTGATATTTATTGATCCTCTTATTCTCCTTGTCATTTCAGAAAGTAGGGTTTCTGACAAAACACTTAATATTGTGTATATCCACATAGTTCTCAGGAAAGTGAGTAAAATTCACCTTTGTTTGGCTGCATGCATTCCTTTCATGAAATAAAGTGCTCAAAATAGACACATCTGAGCACAATGATGTCAAATTGATGTCATGACACTACAAAAAAACATCTGCTTTACTTTTGTTAAATGAAGTCAGGAAAGGTAACATATCCTAAGATGTTGCTTGTTGTCTATTTGAACACATCAGTGTTTTGCACAATAAAATATTTGTAAAAAACAATCCTTGTGAAGTATAAGACTTTTCTGCGCATGATTTTGGTGGCTTCAGGAGCCACCTTCATTTTGGAATTTTTCATGTTATCTTGACATGCCAGGATATTGAGCAAATCTCATGCTTCTCTTTGTAACATTTAAAAGGTGTTAAGTTGACAAAAGACCAGGTTTCATACATAGCCTTCAGCTTCTCCTGAGGTACACTCTGGAAAATAAAGAACAAGGTCATGTAGAGGTCAGATGTTAAAATAACTTCACAATCTTCTTAAACACAGCAGAGAATTCAAATATTTGAAAAGCATTAGGTTAATCAAGATTTCAGATAAACCTCTGGGATTAGGTTGAAATGAAAGAACACTTTGTTCTCCTGTTTCATATGTAAAAACAATTTGCATTTACTAGGTGTGTTACTAGGTGTCTTTATCATTTTTAATATGAAATGATGACACAATACTAAATGCTAAATGTGGACAGATATATTTTATTACAATGCTTGAATAAACAAGTATGTTATAATCGAGTGAGGTAAAATATGCCAAACAATAACACCTACAATAATATTTGCTAAAGAGGTTTCTAATTTTTCCTTAAAAAATACCTTTTCAACCTGTCTTACAAATGTGTATTACATTTCAACTCCTTTTGTGCCTAATGCGTTGCGCATTTTGATTTTACATGTCATTTAGTATAAAGGCATATTTATTGTGACAAGACAAAATTGTCTCAGGATGTTGAACACCGTTATTGCTAAACGCCTAAATGGTAGTTTGTGACAGAGACCACCAGTGCTGAGACCTCAAATCCCTATGCAAGTCTATCAAGATGTGTTTTATTTGTCACTCAGCAGTGAGTCTATGACTTACTCACTTAGTTGGCCACACCTGCTTTTCTTTGCCTTTCCCTTTTCAGCTGTGCCTGCTAGGGTTCAGCTCTAGGTCAATGTTATTGACATGACAGTAGGTATCTATCCGCACACGGCTTCCATACAAACTCTGTTAAGGCGTGATAGGCTCAAGAATTTGTTTTTAAAACAGCCACAGCATTTTCTTTCAGGTAATCATATACAGTACGTGGATACAGTGAAAGCATATGCTGTACAGAAACAGGGCTAAGAAATTGAGAACTAGCATAAAATGTGTGGCTTCTAGTAAAGCTGATTAAATTTCTAACGAGGAGATATGACTAAGAACATTTTTAGCTCCCTTTAGATCCCCTGGTAGAAATTACAGCACATACTCCAGATACATACTCTGCTCAACTTGTCTCTCCAGTTCACTCCATAGCTGTAATTTGATGTACTGTAACCAGCTCCTTTCTGATATGTGTGTGATAGTGTGTGCGTATTTATCCATATAAATATTAATTAATCAATGAGTTGTTTGTATCAATGAACGCATTGGAGACGTTGCAAGTTGAGTTGCCCTACTCTAGGAATTCCAATACTCAACTACAGCAGTTTATCAGTATCTAATAATTCTAGTAATTTTTATGGCATTGGTATGCTGATAGAGTGGCACAGTGGTTAGCTTTGCTGCCTTGCAGTGCCAGGGCCTCTGAGTTCACTTCCAGACCTGGGGTGCTGCCTGTGTGGAGTTTGTATGTTCTCCCTGAGTTCATGTGCTTTTCTTCTGGGTTCTCCGGCTTCCTCCCACTGTCCAAAGACATGCTGGTAGGTCGATTTTCTGGGAAAACTGGCCCTAGGTATGAGTGTGTGCATGCTTGTGTGTGCGCTGTGATGGACTGGATTCCCATCCAGGGTGTACCCTGCCTTGTGCCTGTTGCTTGCTGGGATAGGCCCCAGCTCTCCTGGGAGCCTGAGTTGGGTGCAGTGTTCAGAGGATGGAAGGACAAAAAGAAATGATCAATATGAAGCTCCGTCTTGGAGGATCCTGCCTGTGTGTTTGTTGCCTCTATGTATGCAGTATATACATTCTGTGTTGTCAGTGGGACCAATAGGACTAATGCTCTAATTTACTGTATTTCTTTGACACATATTATGGTACACAATCAGCCCTTGTCAACGGTGGATTTGGCAACCATGGAATTTGAGTATACAGTTTTACCTATGTGACCGGAGCTGGTAACAAAGTGAAATATACTGTATGTGGTTTCAAATGTGGAAATCATGAGTGGCAGCGACTGTTTTGTCAGTGGCTATAAGTGGCCATGTAGCCTGTCCTCCATTTTGTGTTTGCTTCTGCTTCTGGCCCATGTTCTTCAAACCAGGGATGCTGCTTTCTCTCACTTGCTCACTGCGTTAGTGATCACATGTGCTGTGTGTGCCCTGTAATTCCTTAGTTTTAGTTCCTTCCCATTTGAGTGCTTTTTGCATGTTAAAATCACGGCTCCAAAACACTGTTCAGATATAATCCCACACCTGGCAGCTTCGCACCATTGGCTCCTCAGCCAAGCACAGACACCAAATGTCTGAACCTGCGACTCCTCTCGTACTGAGCAAGATAACAATTGCAACAGCACATCATTGGTAGGGTACAACTACTGATTCAGGGTCAAACTAACCTGAAGAAGACCAGTGATGAAAATATTGCCAAAAGGCCTTGAAACATGATATCAATAAGGAATGACATACTGTAAGTGTTAGATAAGTCTGCCTGCGGTGACTCTTGCTTCAGTGGCTAATGGTTCCAAATCGATGCTTTGGATTTGAGGAAAACAAAACAATACTGTATTGTACAAAAAACAGCTGTTTCTCATTTATTGCATTTTACACATTACATTTCTTGATCATGTTCAGTGATCTCTAACTGTGGTTTTGTTTACCTAGTCAATTTTCCCCAGAGTTATATGCATTTTCCAGCTGCGGTTTTCTTTTAAATTCTAGCAGCTGCAGAACATGAGAGCTCCACACAGATAGCACCCCAGGAATTGAACCCAAGACCCCAGCACTATGAGGCAACAATAGCTACTGCACCACAGCAAATCATGAACTAGAAAAAACACATGAGCACTACAAGGAATTGCACTGCAAAACCTAGACCAGGAGGCAACTTTTACTTTTTCTCACAAAGGGTTATGACAGTAGCTTCTAACGAGAAACTGACTAGATGAGATCCTCAGATCGTTTAGTACTGGCAACCCAGAGAAGCTTCACATGTTAAATACAAGAGGTTACAAACAACTAACTTTTTATGTTTTTATTACTTTTAATTGATTTGAAATGTCAGAATATACCGTATGGTGGTGAATTTAACAATCCCATACTGCACATTTTGTGTAGTAACCTTCGGAAACTACAAAAGTACTCTCTGAATAAAGACAGCATTTGCAGTTCTCCACATTTTATATACAGTACCATAAAAATAATATCACTTGGAAACAAAAATTAGCGTCATACTTTATCTTTAAGCCAAAAGGACCAATTGTGAATAAGGTATTGAGGTACTGTAATGACTTAAATAATGAAGTGGATATCAATACTGCATATGTATAACTGTAACAAAAATACACACTTTAATAGAGTTTTAAAGTAAATTTTGATTACTTTGTAGCTAAACTATTCATTATGAAAGGTTCTGCATTTGTTTTTCTTCTATATGCATCAATAAAAATATTTTTTATGAAGCAGCTTCCAAGGAAAACAACTTTCACAAAAGGCAGATGTGTAAATCTTCTAATTCCAAAGACAGGTTGGACCTATGTTTATTTAAAAAAAAGAAGCCATGTTTTCTTCAACAAGAAAAATCCCTCATATCCTGCATGCTCTCGTAAAACTAAAATCCAAATAGCTGTGTCAGAAAACAAACTGGACATATTTGGTTCACATTAACATTGCCTCAAAGAGAGCAATGATAAACTATAAAAAGATTACGATGGGGAAGTCTCAGAGATTTGCTGGTGTAATACCATTCAATTAAATCACTTGATATCATTTAATGAAATCATTTATTATATATTTTTTTATGAAATATGTATTATATACTATAATCTATCATAATGCATTTTGTACATATTATGTTTACTCATGAACTGGATTAAAATAAGAAGTCCACTTCTTTACAACCAAAATTGAAACATAATGCTGCTGGAGATTTTGTTACCAGTTTTCTTAAGAAGATCACAAAAAAATAATTTGAAGCCAATATTTGCATCTCTCGTGAAAATGATTTGCTCATTCCCCAAAAATGCTGTTTGTTATAGAATTGACATTTACAAGAAATCACGTTTGATACATGAGAAAAAAAAAACGTTCTTATTAACGGTGTGTATCTGTCTTTGTACCAGTTGTGTGTGAGTTACATTTTAATACCTTCCATTAAACCCTAAGGTCTCTAAAGTTTCCAGGTGTTCGGCATCTTTCCTAAAGAGAGTTTTACGTATGTATAAAGTAAGGGGGATCTTGGAAAGTTTCCATGTCTTTAAAGGAAAGAAAACGGCGTGATGTTGTCTTTTCTACAACTTTCGAACATCTGCTAGACGAATTGCTTCTCCACCAAAAGTTCTTTTTGTCTCAGAGTCTCTCCCATTGAAATAGAGATCGGCGAGCGCGTTCTGAGAGAAGTCTTTCATTGCTCTTTACCATAAACCTGATGAACAGCTGTGTTCTTCACAGGCTGTTTAATAGTAACAACATCCCATGACAAAGGTATTAGAAAAGCCACATCTAAATCAAGCTGCAGCTGTCCAGGTGGTAGCTGGTGATTCCTGGGAATACACAATGCAGGCTAAAGCTTTCAGAGATTAGGGTTTCACTTAGACTTCAGATATATTAATGGATTTTTCACCAAAAGCACAATGGAGAAAGAGAGTGGAGGCTGTAAACGAATGTAAGCTAATCTGTTACATAGCAGTTACCTATTGGCGATGGTTTTCAAACTAAATCTTAGTGTAGAAAAGTTTTGACTGTAGAAAAAGTCTCAAAAACGTTTAAAAAGACAGAAGAAAAAGGGATCCAGCATTTATTTCAAAATAGTTATTTCATTCTAACCCCATTTTGATCATATAAAAAGATATATTTTTATTCTATATTCTATCTGCAAACCATACAATATGTCTTTTTGCTTTTCAGTTTCACAACGGAAGGACACGTATAGATTGTGACTGTATATTCTGAAGAAAAACTGCAGTGTTAAAATTCTTGACTGAAAAAAGGAAAGGTAGTTTTGTCCTGTTCTTGACATTGTCCACTAAATAAAGTACAATAAATGAGAGGAGACCATTTAGATCATCTAGCTTATTTGGTAGTGTGAATGATTTCACTCAGCTGTTTCATGAAGTGTGCCAGGGTATCAGCTTCACTGGCATGGCTGGATAACTTGTTCAATACTCCCACAAACCTTTGGGTAAAGAGGTGATTCTAGGTTTTAAATGCTGTTCCCCTGAGTTCCATCTGAGTCCTGTGGTTTCATGTTTCACTAGTGATTCTATTAAAGTCTATTGGGATGCCTTTACCAGTGCCTCTGAAGATAATGAATAGTCAGATCCCCTTAAAAGCTTCCCTTTTCAAGACTGAAATGATCTAGTTATATTCACCTGTCAGAGTAAGACATTCTTTTGAGTCTGGGAATGTAGTTCTTCTTTGTTATGGACTTATTCTGGAGCAGCAATACCTTTTGGTAACATTTTGACCAAAACCATACATAATATTCTCATGATTAAAATTCCACACTCATTAATATATCCTAATATTTCCTAGAAGATCAAGACATAGTGTGCCAGAATACACAAGTCTTTTTCATAAGTGGTTTCTTCAAGTTTATACTTCCCATCTTACAGCTATAGTTTTTATTAATCGGTGGATGAACGTATGCACATTCCACTCAACAAACACAACAGACTTAAGCCTAATGATGACAAAACATTTCTCTTAGGTGGCAAATATAAAAAGATAATATCCATCTCTGACTAGATAATGTTAGGGAAAAAACTTGTATGCAGGACTCTCCATTGTAGACACTATCTTTTTTTGGGGGGGGAGACTGGACCGGTGTTATAAAATCCTCCAATATTAGTGTTTAATTAGTAATTAGTATGTTTAATGCGTATTTTATGTTTAAGTATGTTTAATTCAAGGTGCTATGACCAATGTGAGTCTAGAGACCCCTCTAGGGCTTTGTGGAGTGGTGTGGGCAGAACCACCTGCAATTGAATGTGACAAATGCGAAGGAGCTGATGATAGCTTTCATGAGGAAAAGGGTCCAAACTACTCCTGTCTACATCCATGGGAGTGGCGTGGGAATAATGGACTCATACAAGTACCGATAGACTGGAATGGTGTAAGAACACCGAGGCCATCTACAAGAAGGGTCATAGCCGACTTTACTTCTTGAGGATGCTGAGGTCCTTCAATGTGTGTAGTAAGAGGTTACATAATGTTTGTTCTATCAGTCGGTTGTGGCGAGCGGCATTTTCTACACTGTGGTGTCCTGGGGCTCTGGGATTAGAGCAGGGGATTCTAAAAGCCTGAACAAGCTCATCAGAAGAGCAAGTTCTGTCATTGGGTCAGTATTGCTGACCGCAAAGCCCTACAGCGGGTGGTGAAAACTGCCGAGTCTATCACTGGGGTTGCCCTCCCATCCATCTATGACATGTCATACATTTATGACACACAGTGCTTGAGGAAAGCTCTAAGCATCATCAAAGACCCCACACACCCCAGCTACAGACTTTGACTCTCTACCGTCTAGAAAACAGTACCAAAGCATTCGGGCCTGGACTACCAGACTCAGAAACAAATTTTAGCCCCTCACTATCTGAACGATCTGAACCTTCACAGTGCCTTCTTTTCGATCAAAAGTTAAACACACATTGAAATCTACCTCTACCTCACATGTCAAGAAGCTCACTCCCCATAATTTTCTATCCTTTATTTCATTCTGTTGATGTATGATTTTGCACATCTGATGTTGTTTTGCACATTACCTGTTACCCGTTGTTGTTTTGCACACTGCCTGTTGTCTCTGTCTTTCTTTTCTCATACAATTGTATTGTTGTTGGTTTTTCTGAGAGCTAGCTTAATAGCATTTCGTTATACCATATACCTGTATATGAGAATAATGACAATGAACTTGAACTTGAACACGCCCCCACGTAATGCCACAGAATGGAATTGTGAATGTGAGCGTGTAAATGCAGAGTATACTAAAGGTTCTTCTTAAAGTAAAAAAAAAACATTCAGAAAAGAAGTCTTTCTTATCATGACTGAGACAAATTAGATGACACAGGGCTCAGTACGCTGCACGTGTTACAGAAGTGACATCACCCATTGATAGCCAGATGGTGTAGTTTGTGCTACACCAGGAAGACCCAGTCTTTTAGAGTGGTGGACTGAGATAACGTTCAAGGGGTGGCACTGCGAGCTCAGAGCCAGTGAATGACCACGATCGAATCCCAGCAGGAACACAACAGAGCTGCACGTGTCACATGGACAAGGACCAAAACATTTTTTCAGCTAGAATGCTTTGTCCTGGCTTTTGTTCAATCTCAAAAAGCACATAAACCAGAAGGACTTTGAGGAATCTGATGGTGCCACTACTGGAATAGAAACATAATGACTCAGGTGAGTTAAAATGGTTAGTCGTGCATGTAACATTTTATTATGAAACATCTTGTCATGATTGTTGGAAATCTGATTTTAGATTAGATTTGAAATATTTTTATTCTTCTGATGGACTTTATATTGACAGTTATCGTCTAACTTTCAGTCACACAGAAACATGAAATAAGGTATTCTTCTGCATACAACAGTTGAGAGATAAAAAATACTTAACTGACTTTCCCTTTTGCAGAATCTTCAAAAAGCTGATGTAGTGTAGTATTTATTTGTATATTAGTTTTTGGGAAAATACAGTATCATAACATTTTGAACACCATGACACAAACAATTTTTAACAAAACTATTTTTAAGATATCACAATTGGACCAGAACATTCACATAATAACATGATTTACCTCCACAGTGGTAAATAGACAAGGTGCTGATGACAACCATCAATTAACCCATTAATTTTGGGTTTAATTAAATACTCCAGTGACAAAAATCATTGGATCATTGAGTATGTTAATAGGAAATTTATGCCAGGGATGCTGAATACAGAAAATGCTGATTTAAAACACAATGCAATGTTTTAAATGGTGTTTGTAACATAGGTTTGAGAGGGATGATAATAGCCAAATTCAATCCATCTCGGCAGCCAGTAATTAGCAATCACTCATGATGCCATTTCCTCACATAAAAAAACTATAAATACTGTATGTGACTCCATTCTCTCCCTCACTTTCAGCTTCTTGCACCCCTCTTCCACCTCTGCAGCTGCCCCTTGGTCACTCCTCACTCCTCAGTCAAGAGGGTTTAGCCAAATTGTGACTAAAACACTTTGCGAACTTTTTAATACAGTTAATTATTGGGTGTTGTTATTCCTAGTGAATCCACAGATGGCCGAAAGATACACAGTTCATGCTCCTGGCAGAAACATCAAGTCACTAGAACATTAGATGTCCATCCTTCTCCCATGACTAGACTCCTGCAGTGCTACCAACTGAAAGGTAGCATCTGTAGTCTACTCGGACCTATTAAACTGTAATGTCACAGGAATATCAGCCAGAGGGAAAGCCTCTGCACATTACCACCTACATGTGCTAACCCAACTGAACATGATGGAAAGCCCATCAACTTGATTACAAATCCTTAGCTGCAGCTACAGGATGTAGCCAGTGACCAATAACACCAATATGATCCATTAATATTTACCATGAAAATACCCATCACCACATGTCAAGGGTCACTCAATACTTTCTGCATGAGTCTGTGGTCAGGGCCCCTATAATTTCTGGGTGCCGCTAACAAAATCACCCATCTGCGGTACAAATCGGGCAGATGTGTACTGTATGTCTATGTCAACCATTGAAATAATATTAATGATCTATTAGGTGCTTTAAACATTGAATGGGGGTGCACCTCTATGATAGGGCTGCGACCAATGACATTGTCTTTGTCATTTATAGTCTTTTTCTGATGTTTGTATTCAAACTAGAGGTGAATACTCCAGGTTTTACTGTCTAGTATAAATCGAACAACGGAATTTCAGTCTTAAGATGTGTTGCATGTAAGTTTTTAGTATTTAGATTTTTTTTAGTTAAATGACAAATGTAGGTCACAGCCAAGTCTTATTGAACCATTATCTCCGATTTTGAATGGTTTTTGAATTGTTTCAATCTTTAGCGATGGAGAATCTTACTGTAAATTTCTATTTTAATAAGATTGTTTTAAAGAGTGTTTTTTTCCTCCATGATTTTCTCAGAAATTTAGGTGACAAAGACAGACAAACAGTGCAAAGCTTATACAAGGGTGACAGCAACTGTGATATCCCTGGCTGGGTAGGAGGATGAATAGTTGAGAATTCAAAGTGATGATGAACTTAGCTGTTCAAGCAAAATCATTAAAATACTTACATTGTAGTTTTGTTGGATTCTATTTTTTCAGACTGCGTGTCCTTGACATCCTTTAGAATTTCTTTATAGTGCACATAATTAATTCTGGAGGATATATACTACTGTACAATGACACAATGGTTAGCATTGCTGCCTCACGGTTCCTGTTGCGCTCTCTAAGTGGAGTTTGTACGATCTCCCCGGGTTTACATGGGTTTCCATTGGGTGTTCTGGTTTCCACCCACAGTCCAAAGACATACTGGTAGGTTAACTGGCCTTTGAAAAAATTGGTCCTGGTGTGAGTGTATGCATGTTTGTGCCTGTGTTTGTGCTGTGATGGACTGGCATCCTGTCCGAGGTGTATCCTGCTTTGCACCAGTTGCTTGCTGGGATATGCTCCAGCTCCCTCACCACTCTGCATTGGATAACGTGGTTAGAAAATGGATGGATATGCCTTTTTGATAAATACGGTATATACTGTACATATATAGTGGTTGAGTCGTTTCTTCACCTTTTTTTATAATTAAGATTTTGCGGTGTACTTTTCAAATTTTCAAAACTTAGTTAATATAGTATTTGTGAATACTTGTGCAAATTATTATTGGGTGGTCACAAAATAATCAACCACGTGCATATAAAAATGAAGTGTATGATATCAATAAGGACAATCCTTCTCTTGTGTAACACTCTATATATATATAGCTCAGTTATTCTACTACAGACATTTCATTACAATTTAAATACAACCAATAATTAAAGGTTGCCTTAAACTTGGTGGAATAAGGGATTTGGAGTAGGCCGTTGTCGTCACATAGTGCCTATGGTAATGCAGGTGTTAAATATTGGACAAGGTTGAGCGTCTACATGTACTCATTCGCCATTTCGTTCCGATGCGATTTGAAAAAAAGAACCCAACAGGTATGTAAATACATGTAATCTTCATGGGCAATATTTTCCTATTCATTACAATAGTTCCAATTACATGAAAACGTTTTTTACAAAAATGAAAAGAAAAAATTTACATTGCCGGCCACGTCCTTTTCTAAATTGTCTTTAAAAGAATTCGTTACGTTGGCTCGTTTTGCAGATGCTGTTGCTTATTTGACTGCTGATTTGTTTGGAGGATGATTGCGGTGGTTAAATGTGTATGGATAATGTAGCGCTGACATTCTGACAATCTGCCCAACTTGTGAGAGAAACAGCTTTATAGCAAAGGTGTACATAGCAGAGGGAACATGGGCATCACACTCACCACTTGACTGCAATCCAAAAAGAGTTCTATCCTATTATAATGGAAACTGTCAGTTTTTCATGCTAATAATACTAATTTTTCATGGTTAGAATGATGTAGAGAACTTAAATATTTGGTTAGCTACTTCGCCAGTGCCAGACGACACAAATGTTATAGTACTGCTTGGTAATATTTTCAAATTAGTTTGACTGTAGGACCTGCTCTGCTATACTGTACATAAAATATTGGTAGTGAGATAATAACCATATCAATTTATTTCTGCCCTATAAGGTAGAAGCTTGTAAATTGTGCTATCAGAATCAAGATACAAATTTGTAAATATTTGTAAGTGTAGTTCAAGTGATTATCAGAGGTTTATTTATTCAAGAACCCCCAACATCTGTAGCTAAACAGGGACTGTTAATCTCTTCAGCATAATGCTCGTTCTTTGTCGTAAAAAAGTTTATGTCTAAAGTCATTCATCTTATGTGTAATTTTTATAATGAACCTTTTACTGTGCTGTTGGATACTGTGATGATATTATCAATAACTCCAGCATTTGTAAAAATAAGCTTAAATGTGACTAACGCATTTTCTGTTAATTTTGGTTTAATGAAAAGTTAGCTTGAAGAAGTGATGAATGAGAGATTACTGTGTATGTACTGTAGAACCAAACCTGAAGAGCTTCCAAAGAGAAAGAATGCTCACAAAAATACTTTACATAAACCCTTACATATAGAATCAGTACATTGTCAAAACCTGTTCTGATAACTTGTAATGAGTTAATAAATTGAATTTAGATATACAGTAGTGTTTTGAAAAAGTATTTACTTCGTTCCAATGGCATCCCATTTATTTGAATGATAAAGTGCATACACATTTTTTAGAATTTATATTTTATTCAAAACCTGAATTCGCAGCAAAAAACTGCAAAGAAATCTAAAATGGAAATATGTTTATGCAAGCATTCACTCCCTAAATTAGTTCAGGTGCACAAAATTACTTTGAACAAGTAAAGGTTTATTCCATGCTGAAAATAGAAGAAACAACATTTCTGCTATGGAGACTTCTTCAGGTGTCAAGAAGACACCATTGACACCTGAGGAAGGACCCACAGCTGAAACATTGTGTTTCTTCTCTTTTCAGCATGGAATAAACCTTTACTTGAACTACTTTGAAAAGCTTTGCAAGTAGTTGAATGGTCTCTGTATGCTATAACAGTGCTTCACCAGATTTCAGAATAAATACACCTGAGTCTCTAATGTTCCTCAGTCAGAAATGAATTTAAAGAAAAGATTAAGTCAGGAAGAACAAGAAGCTTTCAGAACAACTCAGCAATGAAGATGTAGAAAGGTACTTTTCAGGAACAGGTTCTAAAAAATTCAAACACACTGAATATCAGTTTGAGCATGACAAAGTCGGTCATTAAGAAGGGGAGGCCAATCTTACTACCAAGACACTGCATAGATCAAGCAGTTATTCAAAACAGCTGGGCAAGGAAAGGAAACTGGAGAAGGATGTCACCGTGAGGCCAGGGATGCCACCGGTGACTTTGAAAGGGCTACAGAGTTCAATGGCTGAGAAAGCACAAAATATTTTATGGCCAACTGAGATCACATTTTGTTTGTTTGTCTATATGCAAAGAAATCCCATGCTTAACTTCACCCAGTCATCACCATCTGTACGTTCAACCATACAGACAACATGGCTGGGTATCTCGTTCCGTAGTCCCACAACACCTTGTGTAAAGAAGAGCCTCCTGTTCTTGGTTTTAAATTCCACTAGGTCTTTCCCAGTCCATGTGGGGAAAACTGAGGTCTCCCGTAAAAACAGTTTCTTCTTTTGGATATAAATTCATAAGTTCATTGTATGTTTTTGAATTACAATTAACATGTATAATTGGTGGTATATAGTACACTCCCAACACTACACCTTTGTGATGGGTCTGACCAATATATTTGCAGAGACTGAAGATTCTGCTTTAGTTCCTGAGTTTGAATACTCTTTTTGGTATATAGTGATACACTTTCCCTTCTTCATCTTTCCTGTTTCTAGAGCAATGCAACCACTTACACTATATTACATTCCTCTCCAACATTTTCAGTTAACCATGCATGATTGCCCGCTAATTTGGTAGCTCCTATCATTTAATTTGAATCTGTTACGAGCACAGCAGGCACCAATTAGCTCCAAATTATTCAATCTTCATTCTACACCTTTTCCCCGCAACCATTTAAACCCTCTGCTCACTGCTACCGGCGCTCGGTATTAGGATTTCATCTGCCTCGCCTCGCCTCGCCTCGCCTCGCCTCACCCTCCTTTCCTGAAACCCTCTCTACCTCGTCTGGATCCCTTCACCTATGACTCTTTGGCTTTGGATTTCTCGCTTCCTCTCTCTCTCGTCTTGCCCCTCTTGGGTCTGTTTGCATGACTTCGTCTGACTACCTGGATTTGACCCCGCTTGGAATTACTGACCACTCTTCGCCTCCCGACTTGGACACCTTAGCTTTCGGACCGCGTCTCGAGACCTGCACAGAGTTTGTAAACAGAATCTCATTCTCTTATACGTAAGCGCTTAATGATCTAATCCTTTGGTTTTTCTCCTTTCTTTTCCAGTTTAAAATGTTTTCTGGATTTCCTTGTAGATCCTCCCACCAAGATGTCTGATGCCCATCTAATGTGGGTGGAATCCATCACATCTGTACAGATGGCCTCTTCCATGGAAAAGCTTCCAGTATCCAAGGAAGCTCAAGTCTTCTTGTACTCATCGAGAATTATTATTTGTAGTTGTTCACTTTTGGAACCTTTCATGTTACAAAACAGATATTGCAGCTCTGGAATCAGTCTAGAGAAGAGAGGGCAAACACAGTCCTGGACTGAAAGGAATGTCTTAAGCTGACGAGGGAAAAAGAGCCACTCTTGAACAGTACAAGACTTCAGTACATAGAGATGTGATTAAATTATCCAAAATTCTTGGTCATAGACAAAGCTGTTAGTATGATGAACATCTTTAGAACCATCATGGCAACACAAGTGAAAACTACAGGGGTGTGCATTTAAAACTGAGAACCAGAAGAACGTCCTCATACAAAGGATGGTGGGGGCGTTTAACAAACACCCAACAACGTTACAGAAACCAATACTGTTACAGAAACCAATTGGTTCTTGGACCAATTTTATGCTAAGAAAACTACACAAGCTACATGCACTGAATGGCCACTTCTAATTTGTAAATATTCTTATATTCTTAAGCTTTCTGTTTCCTGTGGCTAGCAGTTCCCTTGTCTTAAAAGCTGATTTTACAATCTGACTTTCTAAACATGGGAAGTAGATTAATTATATGCTTATTTAATGTTATAATTGAATTAATGGTTTCCGTTTAAATGTAAACATTACTGCCCAGACTTGGCAATCTTACTAACAGATACATCTTTATAACACAGACCAGTGTACAGTATGTTTTTTAACAACACTGTGTGGTTAATCATGAGTTTGGCCACCAACGTCCACGTCAGTGGGGCCACAGTGGGGCAGTGGCCAGGAGAACATGGATATGCTTGTGTTGCTACCAGAAGATTGCTGTCCCCTACTTAGCCACTGTACCTGGAAAGTGCAATCAAGAGTCACAACAAGTTCACATTTTTTTCTCAGAGGTTTTCATTTTTGTAGGAATGTGCTTTATTACTGGGGTTGATTTGGACAGACAGGGACAACAAACAAATGAGACCCAGGTAGCCACAGAAAGAGTGTGACCTAGTTAAAGGCACTTCTGCTTCTTTTCAGCTTGAACAAAGTTTTATTAACTGTTCTGTGCAGACTGTTCCAAACTTAGCAAGGTGTGGTAGGTACCCACACTGCCTTTAGGGGATTTCATATTTTTTGCACAATTGTGATTCACAGCTAAAGCAAAAAGGTGAGTCATGACACCATTTTGGTAATTTATCAATCTACCTTTAACAAACGCCTTGTCATTCTGACACATCTATTACTTGTCATGCTTTGGACACTTCAACTGTGTTTGTTTTTATTTTTTTGTTGTGCAAGGTTTATTGTTTTTTTTTTTCAACTTGACCATAACTCACGATTAGGTATTTTTGATTTAGGTTTTTACAGCTTTTTGAACTCAACTGCTGAACATGTAATTATGTAATTAAAGGAGCCAAGCCCCTATAATAAAAGCCTCTAAAGCCATCAGGGATGTAATAGCCTTTTACAGCAGAAAGCCATTTCATCTGGAGGCAGGGGGAGGATGTGTAGAATGTTAAGAAAACAAGGAACTTTGAGGGAGTTATTGTCATGATCGTCATCCCTCCTCTTAAGGGCGCTCTGACCCTTTCGTATTTTAGTTGATTATGTGCACCTGCCCCCGGTTTTGTCTCTCATTATTTAAGCCTGGAGCTCCCACTATTCCTGGCTCAGGATTGGGATATGGATGCCCGGAAGCCTGCCTACCAGTGGGTCCAGGAGAGACCCGACGGCATAGGCTTCATCACGGTGTCCTGACCGTCTGAGTCTGGCGCTTAGAGCTCCTGGCCTCGTTTCCCTGTTTTTACTCCTTGTTCCTCTTCCAGATCCCGTTCTGGATTTTAACCTTGTTTGTCACATCTTGGATGGATCCCCTGATTCCTGGACTCTGGACTGTGCCCCGGATTTTCTGTCTGGATTGTTTGCCTTCGCCACTCCCCCCCAAGCACCAGATCATCGCTGTCATGCCCCCCCCCCCCGAGCACCAGATCACCGCCATCACGCCCCCCTGTCTGTCAACCTGTCCTGATCCTCTAAATCTCTTCCCTGTTGTTATTCTCCACTCACTTCCGGATTATACCGTCTGCATAGGGTCCTGAACTACGCTTCACAGGAGCCTGGACTGGCTGCCATTGCAGTTATTCCGCATGTTTTTAAGTGGACACAATAGATGCCCAAAACTTGAACTGTAAACTAATTTAAGGGTAGTTTGGGATCTAATCAAGGACTTAATGTCTATACATTCTCTATACATTCCCGATTGCATAATTTATATGTGCAGCAACACCCATGATTTGGAGTCCCTTACAATATCAGGATTTGCTCAATTGCACAGATCTTTAAGTGAAGGAAATACATACATACCAACAGACTACAGGTCTCTAGAGATAGTAAGGAGTTCTGTCAACAAAAAATTAAAAAAGGAAAGTTCTATTCACCTAAAAATAAAAGCAATTCTAATTTCATTTATACTGAAGTAAATTCTTCATGGGTTGATATTATTTGCATAGCAATCTGCTGTCAAACTTTAGATGTGTCCATAAATACACAAAGTGCCATTCAGGCATTGCTATTGTTAGGTAAAGGAAACTGTTCTGTTACTGTTACGTTCAGTGCAAATGTTCTGCTTGGAGTATGAAGGTGTAACTTGAACAGCAATAAATGACTGCAATACAGGAGAGAAAAGTTATTTTTGTAGGCTGGAGGGAAGCAATATTCCATAATAATGACAAATCTATTTTGTATTATCTCAACTGTTAGTTGTACAAACCACACACTTTATGAAAAATGAAATCTAAATCCATTAAATGTTGGAAACATATTATGTTAATACCCAATTTATTTTGCTTAAGTCGACTGTTTAATATTACAAGAGCTTGTTGTTGCCTGGACTGTGGTTCCAATAAAAAGGAAATGAACATCACTTTTCCTGGAACAGCACAAAGACAACTCTGTATTGTCACATGCTCCTGAACTCAAGCAGTGGTCAAGAAGCAAGCCGAAGTCAAACAGTTCTCATGGTCAGATTCAAATTTTGTTTGCAGAGTGGTGAAGGCACCCCAACTGAACTGTTGAGCAGAAGTACTGGTGTATGTGTTTTATTTAGATCAGACTATGATATTCAGTTGTCATTACATCACCAATACATTTCTTACATGTGTTATGTCACAGTAAGAATGTGTAACCCGGGATTTCAAATGTTTACTTTTATATTTAGAGATTTAGTTAAATCCATGGTTAAATATTCAACGATTTCATTGAATCTCTGATTTCATGTTCTTATTGTAACAATTAAGTGTATGTATGCATTTATGTGTATATATTTTAATGGCGATCTTTACTTTCAAAGTGGCAGCTGAATATCGTAGATACAAATTCTGTTCAAGCAGCTGAATATCATTAAAGCAAATAAAATTGCAAGCCAACACAAAATTTGCTCACTGGAAAGTTAAATTCATTTTTAGAATTTAAAGAAAAAATATCCATTTTCAGTTTTTCCCCTCCACCGTTAACATATTACATTAGGATGTCGGAAGTACATGTTTCCACAAGAAACATTTTATAATGTGTAGCAGTATATTTTGAGGTCCACCAAAAGACAAGAAACTTAGGAGGCGGCACTGATGATATTTATTTGATACATGGTCAGGGTGCCTTTATACAGTACAGCTGTTTTCAAACGAGCAATAAACAAGCAGTCTAAACAGCAAGGTGAGAAACTGCATGTTTTAATTTCAATGTAGTCCTCATGTGACTTTCAAAGACCTTCAAAGACCTTCTAGAACAGGAGTCTACCAGTGTGTCAGCAAACCCTTGAGAATCAGACACGAAATTGTACAGAGTAGAAATGTTACGGATGTCGGAAGGCCAGGAGAGCACAAAAGACCCTATGCGTAACGGCGAAAAGGGGATTAACCCCGGCTCAGGAGGTCAGTCGATGTCGGGTAGAAACCTGTGCCCTCAGACCGCGGAGGAAACGACCTGGTACTAGGCGGGTCTCAAGACAACCAAACCCTCAGTGCTGAGCCAGGAGCAGAGCAGACACAGGAAGTAAAGAGGCTACACAACAAGACAGCGGAAAGACATGAATAATCACAGGGAACTAGGAACAGGACAGAAGAGCAGCGCCCTCTAGGGGTACAGGGCATGACAAATATACAGTACTTCAGCTGTATGATGTTTACTATTCACAGTGTTACATGTTCAATTGTTGATCATTTACATACCTTATCAACATATCAAAATATCTGCCTGGAAAGGGGCGATTGCTGGGCTGGGGACCTCAGAGGTTGTTTTTCTTCTGCTCAGAGTTTGTTCCTCTTCTCCATTGCCAGTGGTCAGCTGTTACTGTACTTTTTACTGCTGTAGAAGTCTGTTAAGCAATCTGTGGCAAAGGACACTGTAAGAAATTAAATCCATGATTCAGAATTTAGAAACACTACTATATTTATTTGCTGCTGAGAATTTTACAAAATGGAGAATCATTGTTTTTTTTAATTACTGAAATGTTAAACATAAAGATGAGTCAATAGAGTAATTTCTTCTTTTGATTTGATTAACACACCAAAGTGAGAGACTTTCAAATGTAATTTTGTATACTTTTTCTAACCGGTCATTAATGAAATCTGTCCAGAAAATCAGATTTTTCCCCCCAAATCAGTCAAAGTAATAGAATTTGTGCAGCACCTGAATTACTTAAAAACTGAACAGATTATGTTAATGAACTGTTTAAAGGATTATATTATTTTAATATGCAATTATAATGTTAGCTGTTTATCTACTTATTAGTGAGGGAGGTAGTCTAGACTATAATTGCTGTCCCTCCCACGTTGTATAAAACGAATTGCCGACTCTGAGCACAGTAAAAAGGTGATTCATACATCTAGCCAGCAACTTTGCATCTAAGAAAACCCATATGTAGTCAAACAGGTGTTTAAACAAAACAGTGTAATTTCTGACCTGAACCTCAACCTCAACACAGATAAATAAACTGTGGCTGCATGAAACACGTACTGAAACATCTGAGCACGTACTGTATTTCCTAATTCATATCTGTAATTAAAATGTGGATTGAAAGTTGGTGAAATGTGACTAAAATAGAAATAGGTCAGGGGTCTCTAACTCAGGCCCTGTAAAGCCCCAGTACTATACATTTCATAGGTAAAGTAGCATTTAAATAATATATTTTAAAAAGCCTGAAACAATTTAACCATGCCCAATTATGTGGTGATCAATTAAGCCATTTCTAAATAATTTGGTCAATATTTAGTCTATCCTTCAACCTTAATTTTTTAATAACAGGTGATTCAGAGTGATCTATAAGGATAATTGGATTGGCCAGGTTGGGTACTTCTTCCATAGGGTCTGATCATTGTCAGATGGAAGACAGACATACGGTATAATGCAATATTTAGTACTCTGGAGAAAAAATGCCTTGTAATACTTTTGAAACCATCAACTTTTAAAGGTAAACACTGGAACGTTCAACTAAATGTATGTCGCTATACATTTCCATACATACTTAAGTGCATGTTTGTGGAAATTTTTCAATTCCATCACATATACTACTGTATGTAGACAGCATACAGTAGCATTTTGTACGTTTGTTTTCTGTACAGTTTTTACAGTACCTTTCATTTTCAAGTTATCACAAGTGTAATGATACCGTATGTTCCCCAAAATCTGGGCTCTTTTCACGTTTATGTTTTATGTAGCCTTCTGTGTATTTTATATACTTCAGGTGGAACCATTCTATTGAGGAGAAAATATAGTTCTATGCAAGCAATTTTAAATTTCTACTTTGGCAATTTTTACAGCAGACACAGCACCCAGTTTTATCCATTTCAGGGTCGTGAGGGAGCTGGAGCCTGTCCCAGCAAGCAACGGGCGCAAGGCAGGGTACACCCTGGACAGGACGCCAGTCCACCACAGGGCAGACACAGACACAAGCATGCGTGCACTCACAACAGAGTCAATTTTCCCAGAATCCAATTAACTTCCCAGTCTGTCTTTAAACTGTGGGAGGCACTTGGAGCACCCAGAGGAAACTCACACACACACAGTAACCTGTTTCTGGACTGAATGCATCTACACATCTACTGCTACATCTGTTCTCTTTCTTTTTCTTTTTCTTTTTCCAGTTTACAACCTTTTTTTGTGCAATATATGCCAGGGACCTGTGCAATACATTATATCTATATTTACATCTATATTTATATATATATTCATATGTGTGATGCGATGTTTCTGTGTACTGTTCTGTTCTAGTTTCCTCTTGTGTGTCCGGACTGTGAGTAACTCTTGTATTGTATTGTATGTATTGTACTATTAGTATATAATTCGTTACACTGTGGCTGTGTTGTGTGTGTTAAGCTCCTGTTGCACTGCAATTTCCCTCACGGGATCAATAAAGTATCTATCTAATGTATTCTCACTCTTCACCGTGTCAAATTATAGGATAAAGAACATTAAGAGGGTCAATGCTTTAATTTTTTTTGGACCTGGCCTGAAAACGGAGTGTTAAGTTTAAAAAAATGAAAGTGAAAAGGTTACAGATTAAGTTTTTTAGTATTGCCACTTTCTTGCTGAAAACAGGAGTGTTCACCTTTGTACTTCACAGGTGGGAGTTACCTTTTTGTAAGAACCTGATTGATCAAAATCCTTTGCCAGATAGCTAATGATGAAGGTGTTGAAAGACCTTCAAGCCTGAGCGCTAAGCCACTGGCACCTCCCTTTCTATAAACACAGAGGGATTTCTTAATACTTCAAATGTCAGAAACTGAATAGAGCGCATTCACAGATTTATGATTTACCACTGAATGCTTTGAAAGTCAAGGCTATCATGGTGCTTATTAAAACATTAATTTAATACATTTTTTCAGGAATGTCAAAGTGACAAAAATATTGAATTCATTTAGTATATTACTATACAGAGGAACCTTGATGCTCGGTGCCAGTTATTATAATTCACACTGCATGAATAAAGTAGGGCAATAACCCTAGAGCGATGAAGTGGTATTAATGGAAGATGCAAATTTTAACCTTTTATTGCTTACAATACAAAAGCTTACAAAGAAACAAAATATGCTCCTTCATTAATAGCTTTTCATTATTTTATCCTTTATTTAATCACTTTCTTTGTCTGATAGCTTGTGTGTATTGAGGTGTAAGATACCTTTCAAGAGAATATGCTCTAAAAGGAGAAGTCTCGACAGTGAACAGAATGGAAACCAGTTTTTTTTCTGAACAAGAGAAATCAGAAGTGGAGCTGAATGAACAGTACAGTATTATTTTTACATTCTCAACATTAGTAATCAACAACCATGAAATGCAATTATGTGGCCTCACCAATTTTATTATAATTTGTAAGATCCTTTGGTTTCTATGTCAGCATAGACGTACTAAACTAGTTGGATACCAGAATCCATTAATTTTATATTTTGTGACTAAGACCACTGGCTAGGACATCAGATCTCCAGGTAAAAGCCTTCTAAGTTAGGGGAATGTTTAAAAGACAAAAATTTTGATTTTTAAAGCTAGAGTATTATTTAATATTTATAAAAACTGAAACAATGCAGAAACATTTTATGAATAGTAGTTGAGAAAAAATTAAGATACAATTACGATACAAATTAAGACAACTAGTTTCGGCATCTTCTCTAAATGGTATCTTTAAAGATTTATACTATTCAAAATGTCATAAAATTTACTACTACATAAGAGACTAATTAAAACACAGTTCATTCCCAGTTGACATCTGTAGTGTGGAATATGAGAGATGGTAAATTGTGCATTTTGCTTCAGCCTTCAAACTTTCCTTTAAGTTACTTGAATGTGTTCATTAACGCACCACTTATAATTATGTTAAAATATATAATATATAAAATATTAAAAGGAAGGTCAAAATGATGGAAAGACCAATTGAATTTAATTTGAATGAGCAGAGCTCATGAATGTGTGTGTGTCTTGTCTATGTGTGTCGTGCAATGGACTAGAGTACTGTCTACTGTCATGCTGTCTTTCTCCCTCTGCTTGAAGGGATAGGCTCTGGGTCCCACACACATATATTGAATCAAGTGGCTGGAAAATGAGTGGAGGATAAAGAAGTTCTTTTTCACCTAAAACAAGATAAAAGATAAAAAACAACTGTCTCCATGCCAGCAACACACAGGCCACCCATAAATTTAAAAACAATACTTAATTGTAATTCTATTTAGTTTTACATAACGTGATTTCAACTGTTTTAATTAGTATTCTATTCTGTATTGTGAATCAGTTCAGAATCTAAAATCAGCTATTCCATTTAATGAAATACTTTCATCTTCATTGCCATCCTTGTTATTGTTGTTATAACATCCTATGTTATGCCATTGCCATATCCGCAAAAGGATATTCAGGCTAACTTCACTATGACTTTCCTCCAAATAGCAACATTAAATCCATTGAACATTCAGGCAGAATTCAGGTAGGAAAATTACAATATTTGTTTTCCTTCTGAGATTTAAAAAAACGCTATTTAGTCTGCATAGTCTGTAGAACAAAAAACACCAGGAAAAAAGTCTGAGTAGTGGAAGAGGTGTACTGTATACAGTATGTGCATCCTACAAGAAGTACATTTAAGAGTTATGGTGGTAAAACAAACAACCTATAGCGAAAAACAAGCAAGAAGCTGTGATGTTACTATTTAAGGTACTGTAAGTCATGCCATGCTGATGAGCCTCATGAAATGGCCAGAGGTAATTCATATTCATATAAAGAGAAGAGAAGAGTTTCTTTTCTTCTCTTTTCAGCATGGAATGAACCTTAACTTGTTACCTTGCAGCCTACGCATGCTGACGCAGCTCCCTACTTGAACTACTTGTTATATAGTACTCCTTTTATGAACACAGTCAAGCCTAATGCAACAAGAAGATTTGCCACTTCTCCTGTGCAGCTGCAGCTAACTGGTTAATGTTAGCCAGTCGTGGTTGTCTCCTGTTGATGACAATGGTGAGCTGTTCCCACATACAGTATGTTCAGATAGTCTCAAATCAGGTTAAAAATCTGGTAGTACCCAGAGATCGATATTACTTTCCCGAAAGTGTGTCATTGTAATACTAGCAATGTATGGTTTCGCATTGTCCTGCTGGAAAATTGACACTTCCAGACCACCTTGCAGGATTCATCTATACAGCATCTTGCTGAGGAGTAAGGCTGCCCTTAATCTGCACCAAAAATGTTCTCATTTTAAAGATCGTCCCTCCATAAATCATCACACTTTCATTCAAACCACATTTTGGTTTGAACAATGTATCAGTCAGCATAAATTTCAGCATGATGTCTGCACACATTTCCTTCCATCAGGTCTGTCAAACATTCATCTGTAAGACGTAGAGCACTCCCCCACTCTTTCTGCTACCACTTCAGATGTTCTCTGGCCCGCGCAACAGAAAACAGCGATTTCGTCTCTCAGCTGTCAACATACTGTATTTATGATCCCCGAACACTTCTAAACATGCAGATCGTTTTCATGCCGGCAGTGATCTACAATCACTCTGCAGATGCAGTTATTTATTCCTGCAGTTTCTTGCACTATAGTCGCTGCCATCTGAAAATAATTACATAGAAAGATTAGACAAATGTGCTGAACCCGCTCTAGTGTAACAACCTTTGTCTTCCAGGGTATGATCCATCCCTCTCAGAGCTAGTTAGCTGGTTTCCTTTCACTAGGCTGCGGATTGCTGGTACCAACGGCCATATCACCCTGCAGCTCACAACTGGCAGCCCACTGAAGCTCAGCATGTGTGAGCCTAGTCAGTACCTGGATGGGAGACCTCCTGGGAAAAACCAAGGTTGCTGCTGAAAGTGGTGTTAGTGGGGCCAGTAGGGGGTGCTCACCCTGCAGTCTGTGTGGGTTCTAATGTGATGGAGACACTGGGGCCAAATTTCCCATTGGTCTTTATCAGTCATGGCCTCCTGATAATCCCCATTTAAGAGGTCACACAACTTGATCTCGGTATTTAGTTTTCCCAAAAAATGATACCAGACAACCAATCAACAGACATATCTGTTTAGTATTTAAAATGTAGGGTTGTGTACTGTATGTGCCCAATGAGCTTTGAATGCAACACATTTGCAGAATTCATTGAGCATCAATCAAAGCTGTAATTTTGGCTTTCAAATTGGTAGAAATAAAGTTATTTTTGCAATTTCCAATATGCAAAAACCAATTCATATGATAATGAACAGCTTCTTCTATCATAAGCAAAATAAGTAAAACATTAACTAAATGTTTTGATCATTCAAAGGGAGGGAGAAATTGGTTTTTAGGTTTGATATTACAGCCAAAAGCTCCCCTTAGTGGATAAATAAAGTAATTGCATTTAAAATACTCGCAGTTTTAATTTCTTCCCAGCAAATTCAGCAATTTTCCACATTAGATGGAGACTGCTTTTTATCTGTGTACTTCATTAAAAAGTTCTTTGTATACTTTGGTAAGATTTTTTTTGTATCCTGTTTGATTTTTTATTCGTTTATTTTAAATGTATTACCACTTGTCAAAAAACTACCAAAAACTTTTTAAACTATATGTTGTGCATTGATTAAGCGTGCAATGAATCAAGGTTTATATATTAATATAGGTCTATATCCAATAGTATTCCTCTCTTTCTCTACAAACTACTGCATTTGGATTTTGGTCTGTCCTTCATGGCCAGCAGCCATATCACTCTGTAACTCACATCTGGCAGCCCACTGAAGCTCAGCAGGTGTGAGTCTGGTCAGTACCTTGATGAGAGACCTCCTGGGAAAAACTAAGGTCCCAGCTGGAAGAGGTGTTAGTGGGGCCAGCAGGGGGCACTCACCCTGCGGTCCATGTGGGCCCTTATGCCCCAGTAGAGTGACGGGGACACTATACTGTAAACAGGCGCCGTCCTTCGGATGAGACATAAAACCGAGGTCCTGACTCTCTGTGGTCATTAAAAATCCCAGGGTGTTTCTCGAAAAGAGTAGGGGTGTAATTCCTGGCCAAATTTCCCATTGGCCCTTACCAATCATGGCCTCCTAATAATCCTCATCTATAAACTGGCTTCATCACTCTGCTCTCCTCCCCACTGATAGCTGATGTGTGGTGAGCGTACTGTTGCACTATGGCTGCTGTCATTTCATCCAGGTGGGGCTGCACACTGGTGGTGGTGGAGGGAATCCCCATTACCTGTAAAGCTCTTTGAGTAGAGTATCCAGAGAAATGCTATATAAGTGTAAGCAATTATTATTATTGTGTATATACACAAGTGATTTAACAAAAAGGCACCAGAACTAACAGCAATTGATTAAAAACACATCTCTAAAAAAAAAACCTCTTACAGCATTAATGTTGTGTAACAGCGCCACCCAGTGCTTACATATATTATTACATACCCATGATGCAATCATGGATTCCAGCGAACCTGTTAATCACCGCTGTCAACTCATGCATTTAATTGATCTGCTTACTTGTTTCAGACTTTATTTGGAAAATGCCTTAGTTGGCATATAAGGATCCAACTGTGTCTGTATTCAGAATGTACGAAAACAGCTCTCATTTCGTCTGTGAATTGTTACCCTATAGCTGCCTAACCATCCGTTAGTACTGTACTGTTATGTGATCAATTTAAGACGGACAAATTAATGTGGCATGACAAAGTTTCACACTCTCAAACAATTTGTATTTTATTTTCATCCTGTAGGGGTAAAATAGATTATACTGTATTTCACTTTGAGTGGGGTATCCAGAAAAGCGCTATATATTTCGGCTAACACACTTAAATGAGGGAAGATCTGGAACTCAGAAATGAATGCCAGTTACACAGATGAAAAACATTTAAAAATCGACTTCAAATTGGAAATTGAAAACTAAGTCCTTGACTATGAACCCAGGTACGACAAAAGGCAGAACACACAGAAGTCCCCTAGGAGTAATGAACTATTGTTCAGAAATACATACTGTAATTAGGTCTAGTCTTGTTTTAAGGTTGAAGGAGTAGTTTAGAGACTTCACAGAACTCCAAGAGAAATACCTGTATACTGTATGTTTTAATAAAGCCTATATAAAAAATGGTTTATTTCTATTTCTATTTATCTTGTTGGCACTCACATTCATATATCAATAAAAAGAATGATTTAAAGGTTAAGGTATTATAACCTAAATCCTCCCCAACAATGATTGCTTAGAATAATAAGGTTGCTATTTATAAAGAAATATATACAGTATATGTCAATACAAACACCTTCAATTGCTTTAGGCAAAATACATAATGAAAATTCTAGAAGATTATACAAAGATATAAAACATTCTCATATGATTAAACAAATCTACAAGAAATGATCTAGCATTTTATTATTGATCTTTTTCCATAAGTAAAAGTAAAAGAGGTTTTTTAAAAGAAATACCTCCCCGATCTTGTACCATTTTTAGGTTAAAAAAGATGTCGAATATTCTGGATTGCTTATGAAGGTACACACAAAATATGGGGCATTTTGTGAAGACAGTGAAGAAGGAAATATTAAATAACATCGTGACATAAAAATTCACGTTGATTACAGACAAACATCCAGGTTTTATAATCACTGCGCAAATAAGAAAGCCTGAATAGCTAACGAGAACAAAATCTAGAATGTTTTGTGAATATACTGTACAGTACCTTACATGGACAAAGAATCACAATAGCGTCCAATACTTCCTACTGTATTAGGCGGCTCAAGACTTTAAGACGCATGTGTACAAAATCGTTTTTACAACAGTTTGGCCCACTTTCGCTACTTTTTATTCACAGACATTTTTTTTTTACTAAATCTGAACAGTTACAGCTCAAGAAAAGCACCATATCACACAGTATCTCTACATTTCATTAACTTCACACAACCTCTTTAGAAAATAAAGGATTTTAGTTAGATTTTAGTTGTACTGTATATCCACGTCTCCAACATTTTCGAAAAAGTTGGACTTTGATTCTGTACTCATTTTTTCAAATAATAATCATGTTTTAAAATACTGTTGTCTCCAAGCTGTAGCAAGGCAAGCACTCTGCACATACTGTACAGGTGAAGACGATAATGTTTTCAGTTATACTCATATATTGTTAAATTTAGGCTTTTATAAACCAATATATATCTGCATATACTGTAACAACTGAAAGCAAAAAAAAAACCCAAAGAGTAAGCATCTTTAGATAGATTACTTAATGTACACACAATTTGACTGTAAAATCAAGCAGTACTCCGGCTGATATTTATTAACTGTCTAGTAAAAACAATTTTCACAACCTTAGTGGTATACTATATCACACTATCCAAATCAAAAGTCCCAGTTCAGTTGTATTGTTTATTCTGTTATCCTGTTGAAAAATAACACCGCCAAAACAAAACAAAATAAAACACAGCTGTTTTAAAGACAAATATTTTCCAGAGACGGCGTTGTCTAAGCTAGTTAGATCCACCCTCCCTTGAATTTTAATTCATGAAAGGCAATTATAGCTCTTTTTTTTCTTTCTCGTTTTCTTTTTTTCTTTATAAACGGTGTTCCGATAATGGCTTCTGATCACAGTTAAGCCCCATAGCAAATTACTCTTAATCCAGTTTGTCTGCACTTGGTTACCTGAGGGAAATAATATCAATCCTCTCTCTGTCCTTGCAAACTGTTCGGAGATTTCTCCAATATATATTAATCCCTTCATTTATCTTTGTCAACGGAGGACAAAAATAATTGGAAGAAGAGTAAATAAAAGAGCACACAAGAATGGGACGCAGCCTTATTAAACAGAAGAAAGCAGGTGCTTGTTGCCCGATGCTTCCCTCTGTTGGAAGGAGCTGCCTAACATGCACTCTGTATAGCAAATAGGATTGTTTTATTCTAACGTTAATAATTCACGACGACTGAAATTTTCAATGAAAGCAAACAGAAGACGTTACAAGGGTCCAGAAAACAAAATATTTACAAGGCTGTTTGACTTTCTTCTGATCTTGAAGTATACATACAGTACACTGTACAGTATATACTGTACATATGTTTTGTTTTACAGTAACGTGAACTATCGTGTACAAAGGTACTGTAGAAAAGACCTGTAGTGTAAAAAGGGTGTTTTTTTATGTTTTACACAAAGTATAAATGGAATTCCTTCACCGGGTTAGATAGGAATGTAGACACACCAGAGTCAAAGAACAACAGATTTACTACGCTGCTGTTACATTTGCTAACAACATTTGTCCATTTGTCTGAATTTTGCCTTTTTAAATTGTATTTTAACCTGATTTCCCTACAGATGGCCAGTTTCTATTTCTTTTGCTCATTTTAAGCCTAATATTTTTCTACGAATGCTGCAGTGTGCCTCACACTTTACAAACTTTACCTTTGTAAAGTGTGAAGCACTTAAAAAAAAAGTTTATTTAAAAAAGTTTTTAAATATCCACTTTACTGAACAAAACAGAGAGAGAGTTTCCATTCCTTAAAAGTGATATTTTTGATTACAGTACATACTGTAAAAAGTATGAGTGAAAAGGTAAACAAATGAATTGATTCTTCCTGCTTCTAAGAAATATTTTATAATGGTAATTTTTACTGGCTGATGTTAACCACTGTAGGGGAGTGGCAACATTGTTATGGATTATTATCAGAGATAATGTAATGAACTGTTAACTGTATTATTCATTTTATTTACTTGGTGAGGAGATTCCTGTGTACGATACAACATACAATGTACTGTGCCTCTGGAGCCCTAGGGTCAGTTCCTGGGCTGCTGTCTCAATAGAGTTTGTATGTTCTGCTTATGTCTGTGTGGGTTTTCTCCGAGTACTGTAGTTTCCTTCCACGCTCGAAAGACATATTGGTAGGACAATTGGTAGGATATTAATAATATTAGTAGGAAAATTGGTCCTGGAGTGAGTGTGTGCCTCTCTGTGTCTGTGTTTGTACTGTATCTGTCTGTGCTCTGCGATGGACTGGCGTCCTGTCCATCCTGTCCAGGGTCTATCCTTTCTTGCGGCTGTTGCTTGCCGGGATGGGCTCTGGCTCCCCCAGAGCTCCGGCTCTGGACCCTGTGTTGGAGAAATCGGTATGAAAAGAGATCTGTGGCAGAACAAATGAATGAATTGACTTAACAAAATAACAGCGAGATTAGTCCAAATCAGATCAGAAGCACAATGAAACAGGAAGAATAAAAACAGTATACAGATTGTGTGGAAGCCAAGCAGCAATTCAAACCCTGTAGAGGTACTGTATACATACATTACTTGTAGTGTTTAAGTGCAATTAGCAAGGTTTATTAGAAGCTTGAGAATTAACATAGTATTTTTAAGAGTACTTTTCGTTCAAAAGAATCCCTCCCTGGCTTAGGGGGCCAGTGTCTTATCCATTAGGATCCAAATAATCCCAAAGCACTTCACTTACACAATAGGAGAGGGCTCAATTCACCCACCACTGAAGTGAAGCACCTACAGTACCTGACATTATGACATTATGTATCCGAAGCCCCAGCAGAGTTAGGGCCAGTGTGGTCAGAAATACTTCTCCATTTCTATAAAGAGTGAACTTTAGAATGGCTAGATTTCATAGAATTTAGAAATCTTTATTAATGTAAACTAGAAAGCACAAGTTGAATCTACCTCATTCAGTACACTGAAATCTTATTGCTGTTGAAGCCGATATACTGTCTTCTTTCAGGCTGGGTGAGATCCTGGGACCAATTCTCTATGAGCAACCAAACAACCGGATGGGCTGTACGGCCTTCTCTCGTTTGCAGCCGTTCTTACGTTCTTATGATCAGTGCCATGGGACCTTTAATGATCAAGAAGTCGGGACAGCTCATCTGAAGTAGCGCATCTCCTGCAGCGCAGTGGCTGGCTACCATAGTGGGACATTGGTTTTGGAAAGTCTGGTTCAGCAGGAAGTGTACCACCCACTGGCCCACCAATTCTACATACAGCAACAACCTTGTTTTCCTTGGAGGACTCCCCTCCCACTTCTAATAAGATCAGGAACATGAGTGCAATGTGACGTGAGCGCTGTTGAAGGAGGAAGGTTGGCGGTGAGAGAATGAAAGGATAAGCATTTTGGCACAGATTTTTTGTCTTGTGACTAACCCTCCTGGCAGTAAGTCCAGGGTTGGTCACAGGAGTCGTTAAAATATAGGCCAGACAAAAATAGTCCAAACAGCTGTTTATTGAAAATGCTCTTGAGAAATAAGAAAGACATTCAATAAAAATAATAAACTGCAAATTTCTCCCAGGACTTTTTCTTCTAGAATTTTTTAAAAACAGGCCTAAAAAAAACTAGTCTGGCAACATGCAGGCAAGCAGCATACTCCAAAGACTAAAACAAAGACTCGGACAAGAATTGAGTGGTGGACTGTGAGAGCCAGGATAAATACCCTAAATTCCACCCCCAGCTCTTGATGGACAGGTGAGCCTCCATTTAAACCAGAGATGGGTCAGAGTCTGTAACCTGGTACAAAATGGTGGAACAAACAGACAAGGACAACACCATACATCCACAGGTGAGACTAAACAGGTGAGACTAAAAAAAATGACCAGTATATAGAATAAATTAATAACACTTATTTGCAATAACAACCACAACATTATATATACTGTACGTATATGTATGTACAGTATAAACAGAAGACATAAAGATAACAGAGTTAAGAAAGTAAAAAATGAGAGATCTCAACAGAGGGCATGCGATGTGGGTGTGCCAGAGTCTTCTTCACATGCCTAAAATTCAATAAGCACACTTTCTGAGGTGACAGCTGTCAATAATTCTTTAAATGTGTGCTTCATAGATTATCCTTGTTTTGATATCAATTTGTAATATGGAAGAACAAAACCGATTGACTGGTGGTTTTCAGACCTTTTGGCAATAGAAATACATATACCCACAAACCTTTAACGAACGCTTTACTTTCCAGTTGAGTGAAACATCCATAATTGTACCAAATTAATTAAGATAGTAGCAGTAAGTGGCAGTAGTCTTATTTTAAGAAGCAAAATCATAGGACTGTTAGTAACTGTCCATACATTCTACTTTTGTGTCATGTTATTAATAGTCTTCAGTACAGTGTTCAAAAAACAAAAGCTATTTAAAACATTAGCTTGATCTAAAATAACTAAGAAAAACATCAGTTTATAGATTTATAAAATACATAGTCCAAAACAATTATTCACAGTCTCTCTTAAAATAGTAAGAAGAGTGGTGCTGTATAAATGTATGCAAGTTAAGTGGTTGAAATAATTAAAAGCCTTATGTGACTAAAATACTTGGGTGCACATTTAAGATTATATAATAATAAGAGCTTAGATGAAAGATACGCCATCCAAAGACTTCATTCAGTGCTCATTTCTTATAATAATCCATTAAGAGGACACAGTTGTGGTACAGAAAATTAATTTTCAATTCTGTCATGACAAAAGATGAGAAAATAAATAATTCTGCTTCAGTATGCAAAGGGCTGATCTGATACATGATCTGCATATAAAAGAAATATAAGCATAAGTACACAAGCACATCACAATGTATTGCACAGTAAGTGAGGTGTTGCTCTTCACAGGCTTATATACTTTTGTTTTACAGTATGTCACATAGCCACTGTTACAAGTGCTTATATTCAGAACGGTATATTTCTAACTGCTCCTATTGCTGGGACATTAGTTAGCACAGAAGAAAAGCTTTATCCATGTGTGATGAAGGCACTGTATACCTGGCTCATTATAATGTGGCTTAATGGCCAGTTTAATGGTAAAGACTGAAAAAGAATAAAATTATCTTAAAGTGCATCAGTAGGTGTAAAACTCTGCAGTAAATATACAGCAGAATATGAAGCATAATTTATTATCATGTGTTGTTTTTATTACTTGGGATGGGAGATAAGTATGCTTTATTGAATAATAAAAAAATCTTGATTATCAATGTGTGAAGTTGAACCTGAAAGCTTTCCTACAGGGCAAAACAGAAACAAAGGAAAAATCAAAGACTTGCATTGTGTACTGTACATATTTTTAAAAAATCCTCATTTTCTGGAGATCATAGTGAAGTTATTGTTTCCGGCAGTCATTCTCCAGTCAAGTGAACATTATTTTGAAGGTAAGAATAACTGTTATTTTAACATTTAAATACTAAAAAATTAAGGTATTTTTAAAAGCAAAAAAAAAATAACAGAATAAGAAGTTGATTTTAGAATTTAAACAATACTATAGAGCCACAGCTAATAAGCTGATTCTTTACTGTCTCAACGCACGAGTAAAAATGTAATTCAGAATATGTTACAGAAGTCAGAAGAGCAAACTAAACAGCACCTTCATGCTCTAAACTAAAATTACATATCCACTGTACACATACATATAATATGTATTTTGCATTCCCTCATTTCAGTTTGAGTAAGAGAGAACCAATGTGTAAATTAAGTATTCCAAATGTGCACTGAATGGAATTCAGTGAGTGGAACCTCAATAAAAACATTTTAAAGAGAGGGCTTTCTTTATATGTGCAGGAATTTGGAAACCAGCACATTGCTGGCAAAGTTTCCACGATGCAAAGCCAAAATCCAAATATTAATTCAATGTGATTTAAGGAAGTCATTAATCCCAGAGTTTTAAAAAGGTCATTATGGGCATTTTGGCAATACAATATACACACATCAAACTATATGAAAAGGTACTCAGAAAACAACTGAACAATAACCAAACCCTGAACTTTACAAATGTGGAGGCAAGACCTGCTCTGCAGTTTTACCACTGGAACTCATTATAAATGGCCTAACTGTCACCCACACCCACTGAGACACAGAATGTAGAGGAAGCCGAAAGGACATAAACAGAATATACAGTGCCATGAAAAAGTATTCAGGCTCTTGCAGTTTTGTTGCTTTAAAGCTTGCAGTCATGACATTTTAAAGTAGCATTTAGAGTAATTATTGCTATGACAGTACACAACCTATTTCACACATTCAAAGCAAAGAAACAGCAACAGAAGAAATAAGTAATTTCAAAATTAACTTGAAAGAAAAAATACAAAAGTCATGATTGTACAAATACTAAAACCCACTGAAATGGCTAACCTAAATTGATATAGGTGGATAAAATTATATTAACGAGCCACACATTGGGTTAATTAGCCTCGGTTAGTTTGCGGTAATCGTGGTTCACGTGATTTCAGAATACATACACCTGTCTCTGTAAAGTCTCTTAGGCAGTGAATATCAAGCAGATTCAGCCATCAAGACCAAGGAACTTTCAAAAACGACACAGGGTGCTATAAAAAGGGCACAGATCGGGAAAAAGGTACTGTACTGTATGTTAACTTTTCACTGACCCTTTATATCTCTTTGAATATGGTGATATTGATCATTAAGAAGTATAAGGCACCCATACACTGCCTAGACCAGGCTGTCCCTCCAAACTGAGTAGCTGAGTAAGGAGAAAACTGGTGAGAGAGGTCACAGTGAGACCTACTGTATGGTGGCAATGAAAGATTTACAGCGTTCAATGGCTGAGATGAGGTGGGAGGAAATATCCTGGACACTCCACAAAGGGGGTTTGTCTGGAACTGAAAAAAAGACTTCTCAGATACCACAGGGACTATTCTACAAAAAAGCACTTAAGCAATACGGCAAAAATGTGACAATTGTTTTTGTAGTCTGACAAAAAACAAACAAAAAAAATTGAGAGCATCACATCTGCAGAAATCTCAGCATAGTGTGTCACTCAGTCAACACCATCCCCACTGTCAAGAATGGTGGTGGCAGCATCATTATAGCATAGTTCCGTTTCTTGAGAGTGAATGTCCTTGAGAGCCCAGTTTGAATCCTATTGAGAATCTGTGGAAAGCCTTGAAAACTGTTAGGGGGAAATTTAATCAAGCCAGCGGCAGAGACTTATCCAAAAAGGCTCTCAGCTGTAATTGTTACCAAAGGCATTTCAACCAAATATTCTTGGGTCTGGATACATATTACAACATATTTGTTTCTTCTCATTGTGATGACGCTTACTGTAACTGCTCTTATTTTTAGAAGTTTTCAGGTTTGAGCATTGGGGTTCTGAATAAAATATTTAAAGCTGAAAATGTGTATGCATCATTTTGAAATTTGACTAAATGAGACACCCAAGAAAGTGTCTTACTAGCTTTGCAAGGCACTGTATATACAGTATAAGAGAAAATATTATATATATATAAATGTATATAGAGAGAGATTCTATGTATCCAATGAATAGTCTGTATACTGTACTGTATGTATTTAGTCTTTTTGTTGTTGTTATTATTTATTTGCTTAGCATATGCCCATATCAAGAGTGAATTGCACTACGGAAGAGTTCAATGGAGTGTTAGCAAAAGCATGAAATTAATAAAATGACAATGAAGATAGAATGCATACACCAGACACGCAACACACGTGCTATACAAACAAACGAAGCAGAAAGGACAGTACACCCCACATTGTTTTCAGTTGTGCAAATAATATTTAAAATATAGGTCAACAGATATGGGCTAATGGCACTCTCTTTGAGCTGTTGTCGGGGGTTCTTGTTTTAGTATGTTGCACATGGATAATTGCTATCTTTATTTGCCAAATACATCTAAAAATATTTGTTTGATTAAAAATAAGACTGTTGATATACTGATTATCAGAGCCAAAGCTTTACATTCGCATGGAGTCTCGTGAGACAGGGAGTTAATTATTCCAGATAGCAGATTGTATTCTCATTTACACTGCAGTATAATACTCATGACTAGGCTTCTGGTACCATAAACTGCACAGCAGATCTCTTTTCACACATACTAGAATCTCGAGTGGCATCTCGAGTGGCATCTGCACTTAAGTATGAACATCTTTTATCACACGTAAGTTGGGAAGCCTTTTCTACTTCTCATTTTTGAGAAGAAACCTCACTCTCACTTTTCAGAACCGTTACTGAGCTCACTTTGCACATAAACCGTGATTACTTGAACCTTAAAAAATTGGGGGACTGAACTTCGCTTAAACAGAACTGAACGAACACAAAATCCTAGGTGGGTTAAAGCATTCCCAGAGGGCACAAAAGCCCAACCTTGATAACAAAGATTGGATCAGTTCCTCAGGCGAAACAGTCCAGGATCTGGTAACACAAGTGCTTGCTACTGTATGTACCATGCCTGCTTTGTACTACTGATTCGCCGGGTTTGCATTAACAGGTGTCTCAAAATTATAATAATAATAATAATAATAATAATAATAATAATAATTGCTTACACTTATATAGCGCTTTTCTGGACACTCCACTCAAAGCACTTTACAGGTAATGGGGATCCCCTCCACCACCACCAATGTGCAGCATCCACCTGGATGATGCGATGGCAGCCATAGTGCACCAGAACACTCACCACACATCAGATATCAGTGGGGAGGAGAGCAGAGTAATGTAGCCAATTCATAGATGGGGATTGTCAGGAGGCCATGATTGGTAAGGGCCAATGGGAAATTTGGCCAGGACGCCGGGGTTACACCCATACTCTTTTCGAGAAACACCCTGGGATTTTTAATGACCACAGAGAGTCAGGACCTCGGTTTTACGTCTCATCCGAAGGACGGCGTCTGTTTACAGTATAGTTTCCCCGTCACTATACTGGGGCATTAGGACCCGCATGGACCACAGGGTGAGTACCCCCTGCTGGCCCCACTAACACCTCTTCCAGCAGCAACCTTAGTTTTTCCCAGGAGGTCTCCCTTCCAGGTACTGACCAGGCTCACACCTGCAGACCTTCAGCGGGTTCCAGTTGTGAGTTGCAGGGTGATATGGCTGCTGGCTTGCTTCTGAAGTAGGAAAGCAGATATGCAGGAAGCAACACGTGAAGAAAACAATGAGGGCTTTTGTGCTGCCTTTATGAGGTGTAAATGACATGGAATGGTGGCATGTGAAAATGGAGGATAATTTTAGCTATTGTAGGGAGCGAGGGAGAGAGAAACCATTCCAACCCCTCTCAAAAACCTTTTTTATCTTCCAGAACCACCAGTACATCCACGTGCCAGACTAGATAATATTCCCACATATTTTTCTATCAATGTCTATCAATGTACTGTACCTATCACACATAAGTACCCCCATAACACAGCGCTTTCTATAACTGATTTCTGTAACTGCTCACCCTACACACAGAATACATACAGTAAGACAAATTCTCCACAAGGTACACACTCTCACAAACCAGCAAAAGAACCCCATTCACCTTAAAACCTAAACAGAACAGTCCAGTATCTCTGTGGTCTAAAACCAACTCAAGACGGTGACCTGACGTGACTCTTTCTGCCACAGCAAAGAAACTCCATGTAGTTTCAGGAATCCTCCTCAGTCCCCAACAATGGTCCCTTATGTGCCTCGTACCTTGTTTGTCTCCAAGTCCGTTTGGAGTAGAGGAAGAAGGAAGATCATGCTGGGGCAGGACTGGCCTTACTCTGCTGATCCGTGTCCCAAATTCCTGGGGTCTGAGTCCTCTCCTGGGGTTTCTGAAGCCCTCTTATCCAGGACTCAGGACTTAATCTGGGTGGAGCAGGGATGGTGGAAGTGTCTCTTTGACGTCTTGGGTGAGGGCAGAGCTAACAGCTCATTGATCAACTGGCTGTGCGTTGGGCCAGTGGCAACGACGCACTGTGAATCCTCACCTTGTTGTAGACTCCCCTGCTGAGGCCCAGTTAGATGTCCCTTGCAATCCCATTTCCCTTCTGGACTGTGTGCTAATTGACAAGTGTCTGTGCAAGGAGGGCCTTTGATCAATGGGAAGCCCAGAACAAGAAAGACGAATGCACCACCCTTCCAGTTCCACTGGATATTCTACGCAAACATAAAGTCAGCATAGTCTCTGACACCTGTTGCCCCACACCCAAAGACACACTTTCAGTGGGATAATTGAGAAATCAAGTTACCTGTAAAATAACACATTTGTTGTTTATGTACATAAACGGAATAGTTATTTATTACTGAATTAAAGAACTGACCGCATAATCAGTTGTTATCAATACCAGAATAAACTGCTTCCAGCCCACAACAAGGTGGGCGGCGAAATTCTGTTATACTTTTGAAAATAATGGAAACACATTGAGGAATATTTTTAGGAGATCTTCTCTCCAACGTTGCAAACCAGCTATGTTAACTTATGGCCTGGAGGTTTATTATTGTTTCTATATTTGTATCCATTGAAAAGCTAAAACATAGTCATAGCATCTTGTGATCTGGGGCAATGTGAAGATGTCTGTGGTAAAATAACATGATTACATCCTCATCACTCTGATTATCATAATATTATCTGTTTCTGAAAGCAAACAGATTTCTGTAATTTTGGTTTTGAATGAAATAGAGCAATAACACAAGAGCCATGTGCAGATTGGATTTTATCCACTGCCACACCATCTTATCCTTTAGACAGTTGCCAAACCTGCTGTACCGGGAAGACTGCTCCCCTCATGGAGGCAATTTGAAGGCCCTTGAAAGAGCTCAGGGAGCAATGTAACCAGAACGTTTTCATTTTACATTGCAGCAGCAAGGCCTAGAATTATTTGTTCAAGAAATAATTTGATCCTAATAGTTCTCCTGCCTCTGTAATAAGTGCAGGAACTGGTCACCTCCTCTGAGCTGGCTTCCTTAGTAATGTTTCTGAGACACGATTCTGATAACTATGATGCCCTGGCATTCCAAAACCTGAAGTAAGCCACTAGAATTTGGGACAATCCTGACACCCCATGAGTGATAATCCATCCTGACCTTACATCTACACTTCTCAGAAAGCACATCTGGACTCACGACCTGGCTGGACATGACCTATCGCATATTTACTGACAGGGCTGCACCTCTGTGGGACGTACTCTGTGGGTTTGCCACTGTCCCTAACCATGTTCCAACCAATGACGATTCAAAAGGATCCAATTTAAATACTGTTGCAACCCATATTCTGGGCCTGCTTTCCACAGTCCTGGCAACTTGCTGACAATCTAATCACATGACTCTGCCAGTCGCTGCACAGGAAACTGCCAATGCAATAGAACTTCGCCTAAAGAAACTACCGAGCTGACAGAGAATTGAAAGTCGGATTCTGCCAAAAAGCGTGAAAAGTTTTGTGACGCTCCCAAATGTGATTATACCGTGGGACATTTGTGGACATAACTGAATACCTAAGCATATTTACCTGTGCAGCTACTAAGTATGGATCAGTGGACTGTACAAGTGTCTCACTAGCTAAGTCTCAACTTGCAACCGCAAACTCCAACAGAGATGTTTCCTTGAGTCCATCGGACACTGACAGGGCAGGAAGTTTCAACACAGATCTAGCTCTTTCCTCCAGGAGCAGGAAGCAACTTTCAGGCTTCAACAGGAAAACTCTCCTGACCAAACATGTTAACTCCAACGAAGTTGCCGAATGTGGGCAATATTTCTAAGGTAAAAAAAGAGACAATATAAAACCTTTTATACCTGGGGTGTAAAAGACAGGAGAATTTCAAGAGTGAGTCCTAGATTCCTGACTACAGCTGATGCCTGAATGGGGAAGCCACCAACAATTACTGTGAAACTCTCCAGCTTTTCCATCTGACATTTGTTGCCCAATGATAACCATGAAATCTGTTACATAATACAGTGTGGCATTATACGGGGGCGTGTTCAGTGTGGAGGTGGAGCCCTGGATTAGGGGGGACACCTTGCCTAAGCAACCACAGCTGTCCTGGCTAATTAACAACGAGCTTTGGGGGTCCTTTAAGAACACAGTGAGCACCTCCCTGGAGGAACAAGCAGACCCCGCAAGGGGAGAACCTTCCAGCGACAGCCCCGGAGGGGGTCGTGGAGAGAGCTCTGAGGCCGTGTTTTTGCTTCTTTGTATTTTTCTTTTTCTTCTCACTTGTCCCGCCGTGTGTCTCCCACCGGGACAGGTTGCGTTTCTTCTGTGTTTGGCCTTGCGCTCCTTTTCTTCCAGACTGGACTCTGTTAGATAGGGAAAAAGGGGAAGTTGCCTTTGACAGTGGGGGACAGACTGGACCCTGAAGTAGCTACAGTAGGAGGGCCCTGTAATTGGGCCAGATTGCCATCAGCTGTATTGCTGGTGCTGCATTCTCACGTGGCAGCAGAAAAAGTAAAACAAAAATTTTTGCTATTTTGCTAACCTCCTCAACCTCGGCCCCAAGTTGGGTGCCAAAATGTACAATGCGGGAGTGGGAGGGGCCATGGCGAACACCGGTAAATTTCCAGTTTGAGGGGGCGGAGGCACTGGTGTGAGGTCAGCAAACCCCCCCTCAAAATGCTGTTTTTCTTAATAAAGATCAATGGTGCATTAATTAATAACTACCGCACACAGTAAATGAAATAAATATGTTTTGAAACTGGCAAAACAATAAACAGACACAATGTTTATACATGTTTCTGTCCTCTGCAAAGATAGAAACTGTAATATAATTTCACAGAGCCTCCGGACTTACGGCCAGCAATAACTGTCAGTTTCATTTGAAAATAAAGTTGGTGTGACTGGTGAAATGGAGCACTGTCTATCGGACACTGCCTCAATGAAAGGCTGCCAACAGATTAAGTGGTCACCAAAGCCCAGGTGACGCTTTCTGTGTATTTCATGTGAAAGCAGTATTTCCATATCCTATAGCTCTCTCAATGGTGTATATTCTGACATAACTAGCAAACTAGTCACAATTGTCATTACCCTGTAATAAAAAAGTAGTAAACACTACGAGAACTGAAAGAATTCAGAACTGGGCACCTGGCAGATAATATTTAATACAGAGGAGAAAATACACGTATTTGTTACATACTGTAGGTAACAAAAATGTGAACTCTAAATATAGGCTAGGACAATATTTGAAACATGACATACTTGAAACTTTGAAAATGATATTGACCTGGAAAGGATTTATGTTTATGTTGACATGTTTATGTTTTTCCTCTGTACCTCAGGACTGAGTGGTTCTCATTCCTAGTCCTGCCAGACCTCTGTCTATTGGTTTTTGGTCCAACTAGGCCCTAAAACACTGGCGCTAATTGTTGCCTGTAATTGATCTGCTTTTTTAAACATTTTTTGAATCATCTTATCTGTTTCACCCATTGCCATTGTCGGGGTAATACTGTATAAATACCAAACCAAATAAATACCATACCAAACCCGACACTGATGTGGCTGTCTCTATTCTATCTAATTGCATCTCTGACATAAAAATTTGGATGACTCAAAACTTCCTTCATCTTAACTGTGACAAGACTGAAGTCATGCTTATTGGTACCCCCCATCAACTTCGTAAAGCCAGTCCTGTAACCCTGTCTGTAGATGGCTCTGTACTTGAGCTCCAATCAAAATTGAAAAACCTTGGGGTTATATTCGATTCTGGCTTAACATTCGACCCACATGTACAGCATACTGTCAAAACATCTTTTTTTCACCTTAGAAATATCGCAAGACTACGCCCTATGCTATCATTAACTGTGGCTGAAAAGCTAATCAACATATTTGTATTCTCTCGAATTGACTACTGCAATGCTCTGCTCCCTGGGGTATCTAAATCTACTCTGAACAAGCTGCAGTATGTCCAAAATTCAGCAGCCAGAATCCTGACCAGGTCTAGTGCAAGTGTTCACATTACTCCTATCCTGGAGTCCTTGCACTGGCTTCCGGTCAAATTCCGCGTAGACTTTAAAATCCTCATGCTCACCTACAAGGCTTTACATGGCTTGGCACCTCAATACCTGTCTGAACTTTTATCGCCCTACTCCCCACCTCGCAACCTCCGCTCTTCAAATTCTGCCCTCCTTACTGTCCCCCAAGCCCGTCTACATTGTATGGGCGACAGGGCCTTCTCCTGCTATGCCCCCAAGCTCTGGAACTCTTTGCCCAAGGATATTAGAGAGTCACCTTCTCTAAACTCCTTCAAATCCAGACTCAAAACCCTCCTTTTCAGAAAAGCCTTTACTTAACTGGTTCCATTCTTCACCCCTCTGCTCTTCTTAATACCATCTTCCACGGTCTCCTCTATTGTTATTGTTGTATTGTTGTAATTATAATTGTGTCCTGTCTTGTGAAATTTTCTTATTTATTGTTGTAGTCTTCTTATTTATTGTTATTGTCATCCTGTAAAGCGCTTTGAGAAGCCACCTTTAAAGGCGCTATATAAAATAAAGTTTATTATTATTATTATTATTATAAATGAAAATATATTTTCATGAAAATTAGCAGACAGTTCAGAAAATGATAAATCAATTGCAATTCAAATTAAAGTTAATCAATATGGACCACACAAGAAATTAAAATAAACCAATTCAGCACAAATATTGAATCCATTCAAATTTAATGCACATATATTTTAACACCTCATGAGCAACCAAAATATTTCATGAGTTTTCTCATAATTACAAGAAATGTATCTTGTTACTACTGTACAAGACAGCAAATTATATCTTAATTACAAGATATCAGACTGTGTCGTAAATACGAGATAGTACAATACATTCTCATGTGCTTTACTGTACGTGATTATCATGCACTAGCACAATTGTTATAAAATATCTCCATTATCATTAGCTGACTTTCAGTTTTATCATCGATTACACGGTACACTCATTCGTGTTTAAGGATATGTGTGAGTGTCCTCATAGTTAAAATTGTGTTCACATTAGGTACAAATTGTACCATTTCATTCTGAATAAATACCCCCAATGGAAACTAAGTCTGGGCACATGTTGCAGCACTAGACACTAAACCCACATTGCCAGCTGAGCTCTTGGTAGCTTCTAGGTGCAGTTCACGATTGATCTACTCCCTCAAAAAGAAATTAGATGAACGAAGAAGTGATATTAAGCATGGTGTTCTTAAAGCCTCATTCCTTGTGATCATGCTAGAAATTGCTAAGTGATAAACATGGGCTACTACTAAACAAAACAACATAATGTTCTTATGTACAGTGTGAAGCAAAAAGTCAGGAAAGGGTTAAGATTGGGCCACAGAGAAATAAGTTATTTTTAAGAGACAGACTGTATAAATATATAAATAAGCTCTGTGGGAGGCAGGCAGTATATTTCCATGCATTAATTAATAACTACCGCACACAGTAAATGAAATAAATATGTTTTGAAGCTGGCAAAACAATAAACAGACACAATGTTTATACATGTTTCTGTCCTCTGCAAAGATAGAAACTGTAATATAATTTCACAGAGCCTCCGGACTTACGGCCAGCAATAACTGTCAGTTTCATTTGAAAATAAAGTTGGTGTGACTGGTGAAATGGAGCACTGTCTATCGGACACTGCCTCAATGAAAGGCTGCCAACAGATTAAGTGGTCACCAAAGCCCAGATGACGCTTTCTGTGTATTTCATGTGAAAGCAGTATTTCCATATCCTATAGCTCTCTGTTCGCCACTTGTCTAAATAGTAATAAATCACCACCAAATTCCTGGTTTTACTCAGAAGGCAGTGACTTCAAACATACATACTTCCAAACACAAACCTTTTATTAGCCGTCAACATATTTCGTTATTTTTTGCAAAACATCTGCACTTTCAAGCAGTGCATTAAACAGAGGGAATTAAAACGCAACTCCTTATACAAAACACAAAATAATCTGTGTTAATATTATAGAAGCGACACGGGTTGCCAAAAGAAGCTGCTTTGTGCAACCAGCATAGACATTTGGATCCATTCAGTGAGTATGACTTAAACTAGCAAGTAATATATTATCTATTTCAGGATTAAATGTGGTTTTTATTTAATCTGTAGCACATCCAGTCAATTTCTTAAACTCAGCTATAAAATATTACAGACTGTAAAATGGAAAAGGCTTATTATTCCTCCACAAAGATTTATTTGCTATACCTCATATAAACACAAAAATGGACTTATTGTATCACTACTTCAAATTCCATTACCTAAGCGTTAGTACAGAACTGAAATGCAACTTATTTTAGACAATTTAGTTAATTACATACATTTTACACTAAAGATAAATGCTTAAATAACCAATTTTTCAGTTCTAAGAACAAAAAAAATTGCAATTAAAATTTAGCAGGAGGTTACTGCTGAAAACTTTAGTGCCTCATGGACGTAAAAGGAAGTAACAACTAACAGAAAGGTACAACATTTCCATATGCACCATCTTTTTATCAGATGAATCATTTTTGACATACTTCTTTTTTACATTATTTTATAATACTGAACTGTATGTTAAAAATGCAATAGTTCCTTTATAATTGTAGTTGGAGTTGTGAACACAGCCCCTCACTATACTGCAGGATTTTGCAACTATTATCTAGCTTTCAGAAAATATCCTCTATTAAAATTAAATATGTAACATCAAATTAACTCGAAGAAAATTTAGCCCCATATTTTCAAACAGCAAACAGGAAATAACAAACATCTGTACTTCATAATAAAAAATGCATGACCTATTAGAGAGTTTTAAAGGAGCCCATTTCATACAAAGAGAATGCTTTATTTGCTTTATGTCTGTAATAAGAATTCATTTTAGCTAAAGTAAATCACAAAAATGAACGGAACACAAAGCAAATGTAATAAAAGCAGAATTTGAATTTAATTCATGGTTTTTCAATGATATATGTGACCTTTCCGGTATATGTACACAAGGAAAGTACAGTCATCCAATTTTACTCATAGAAAAAATCCAAAACCGACATAAAAAGAGGAAAAATATTTAAATACATTTTTTTTCCTCACATGACTTTGAAAGTGAGAAGGTTACATCTTTGTCCTCAGCTGGGATAGTCATTTCCTTCCCCTTTGACCTGTGCATCAGATGTCTGACTCTTGCAGGAATCAAGGTGAAGGAGAATAAACATACACTGGAAGCTGGGAAGAGTGTCTGCTTGGGATCCAGAGCAGGCAGCATATCTGCCAGACAATAATGAGGTTTGGAAAACTCATCATTAGGAGACAGGCCAAAACCCCAGTTATACATGGGTGGCCACCAACACAAAGTCTACAAACAAATGGTTTTACATGATGTGACTGCTATCTGTTCTACCAAAAGGCCAACGGCAGCATAACACACGTCTTCCTGTTGGAAAATAAAATGATGGGTGATGCAAAAGAAGCCATTTTGCGCAAGCCAGAGGAAATGGAGATGAGCAGGCTCTTGCTTGAGACAGATCTTTGAGTCGTGTCACTGAAAAGATATTTTAAAAGATTATTTTTCACCTACGTCAGGAAAAACAGGATAAATTCAGAATTTTGCGAGGCATTTGGTGGGAACTGATCTTTGAGAAAGGAGCAATGCAGCAGTAAAATATAAAATGGAAAGTGTTTTTCACCAACATAAATCACTGGCTTTAATAGTACTGATAATGTACAAAAGGATTTGTCAAAGTCATTATGTACATCGTGTTTTTGCGATAAATATCCAGGTCAGTAGACCTGTCTTAAAGGACAGGAAAGCACTTGTCCTGATGGATCAAAGCACAAGCAAGCCTGAGCAAGAATTGTGACAACATTTGAGGATTTCAATCAATAATATCAACGAAGAATACTGTATATGGCGACAGGTACATAATTGGTGTTAGACCGATTCTGTGGTGCATAAATGAATACAGACATAAAAACACTATGCATTTTGCAGACATGTCTCTTCTCAGCACTAAGGGTTGGAATTCAATTGGAAATGTGCTTTTATCGGCAAAGCGATACTGATGACAAAGCAATGGGGTCCCATTGCACGGCTGGGCATTGTGTTAAGACCTGCTGACACCTGATCTATTTAGTGGCGCCGCAGTTAGAAAAGTCAGTAATAAATAATGAATGTCCAATCTCTGTACACACTGTCGGCAAGTCCCACAAATCCCAGTGAACACTAATCTGCAACCAAATTAACTGCAGTGTGAATTAACCTGAGATAAGCGCTAAGCAAGTTTGAAGAAACCAGACAGACTGTATAAAAAGCAAACCTCTTCAACTCAAGTAGTGACAGAGGAAATTTAAGAAGCAAAATAAACAATCAACAGATATATGGATAAACCATCTATAGGTGTAAATTAACTATAAAGAGCAACACAGAACCGCCACTTCAAAACAGAAAAAAACACCCCTCTCTAATCAACAATGTCAACAGTAGTGCTTGTTAAATTTGAAACAACAGTTAACATCATCCTGGTGCAGCAAATAAAACTGGGATACAGTATGTGAAGTGTTGGCAGCTTTAGGTTTGTATACTACTGGTTTCTTTAAAGGACTGTAAGTTGTGGTATAGAAATTCAGGGGTCAGTTAGTGTGCAGTTAACACTTAAATATTAACATTTTATGCATAGTAATATCACTGCTTAGATTAATATGAATTCTGATCTTTGGACATATTAGCTAATGTGTTGTTATCAACATATAGTCTTGAATATAGTTTTATAATATTAACAAACAACAGCATATTACTGTAGTGTGGTCAGTTAAGAAGAAGGTGAGGTCAAGGAGCAGTACAAGTACAGTATGTAAAAACTATTTTTAAATAATGTGTTACAAATGTAAATAAGTTACATTACTTTGTTGAAACAGAATGTATGCGTAGCATATACAGATCGTATTTTAGTAATTGTAGTAATTGCTTCCAATTGCTGTACTTAAAATGCCTGACAAAACTGTTTTTAAAGAGGCTATACGATTACTGTATATACTTTCATTATTTTTTTCTGGACGTTTAGCTGTGTCATAGATCATTTCCTCAGACATCGTTACTTCTTCTGTTAATAAAGTATAGCTGTTTCCTGGATTGTGCAACGCACTTTATTTTTTCCGAGAGTACGCTACTGATGCCTACAGTATAGTTTCTTCCATTGGCTGTGCTTGTTCTATGTCCGACACTGGCATTAAACTTTCAAAATCACAGCCACAGGATGACGCAAGCGCACGCTGCCTCTTGGGATTGTCGACTTGATCGGATAGCCACTTTGGCGATCTTCAAAACGTTTTCAGTTACCGTTTTTGTGCTTTTTATCGGAATCGCACTTGCAAAAAAAGATGCTTTTGAATTTTCATTTATCCTAATTACTTTCCTCGTGGTTTGCGCTTGGATTTTTTTTTTTGCATTTAGTGTATTACGATAAAACGCCGAGGCAGCACTTGTATGTTAATGTGGAAATTAAGTATGTTTCACGGGAATTAGTAAATCACTTTCAAGGAGTCAAATTTCTGTTTAACCTATTCCCTTGGATTAACACTCTGGATTCATGTGATGCATGAAGGAACTGTAAATGATAACGTGGGTAAGGTAATTTTATGGTTATGAAATCGTAACAGGATGAGTATTTTTTTTTTGAGTCTGCTGAAGACCTTCACTTAGATTTGGTAGGAGTGAAACTGAATTCACAGCATATAAAACTCTTCCTGCCAGGCCTTGTCATAATAAGACCTTTTTTGTCCAATTTTCAATATATAGTTCCTTAAACTCTGGTGTGGTACCTTTGCTCTCAAACGTACAGTACGATTGTTTTTCCTTCATTGCAGAATTCCAATATAGGCCAAGGGAATATTAGCAATCATAAAGTTACAATCTGCAATTTTCTGTCTGAAGATCTCGAGGGAGTATTGCGAAGTCTGTCAGCTTTCCATCTTAGCACAGAGGCAACATGAGTGAAAGTTGACTGTGACTTTTTGACGACTTCCATTTTGCTTTCTTCATTTGAATCATCCTTTTGATATACAGTACCATACATAAACACACTTGTCAGTGGCAGAAGTTATAAATGTCTGTGTTTGTTTTTGTTCATTTCCTGTTCCTGGTGTTAAACACATTATGAACAAATCTGATTTCCCATCATGTGTTGCTGTTTTTTTATCTGAAGGGCAGCAAAACGTCACTGAGGGTGGTCCTCCAAGAATGTGACCCACCCCTACACACATACATCTCCTACTTGGTTCGTGTCACGATCGTAAACCCCTCTTCTTAAGGATGCTCCAGCCTTTCCTTGTTTATTCTTGATCTCCTGCACCTGCCTCCGGTTCCTGCCCCCATTCTATAAAAGTTTTGGAAGATGGACGCCCGGAAGCCCACCTACCCGCGAGTCCAGGAGCGACTCGACGGCAGTGGCTTCGCAACGGCGTCCCGACCATCTGGGTCCGGGACTGGAGCCCCTGGCCCCGTAACCCCCTTTTATTTCCCTCGACCCTTTGCCGGATCCCACTCCAGATTTGAACTTCGTTTGTCTGTGTCAGGATGGCTTTGGACATTGGCTTTCTCTGGATATTGTAACGGACTCTCTTGGACAACAGCGCACCTTGGACATGCCCCCTGTTCTTCTCCTAGCCCCTATCCTAGTCTTTTTTCCCCGTGTTTTTTCACTCCCTTCCGGATTGTGCTGTCTTCTTAGGGTCCTGAAAAAGACCCTTTGTGACAGTTCGTGGGTAAATAACACCAACAGTGATCGCCATCTAGTTTGACTATTTTCAGAAATTCTTTTAAAAAATGGAATGTCAGTTGTGAAAATCTCCTTTTTTGTGAAGTGTGTAATTATATTAATTATATTAACACTGGTGTGGAATAATGGAATAACTAGACACATTTCACTTAAGGACCTGAAGGACATTTGTTTCTCTAGGCATTACTGCATTACCTGAGAGAATTTTCTGTTTAAAAACAAAATACTCAAGCTACACTTGGTAGTACACTTGACCTTACAGTATATTGAATAATCTATTCATTTATTTTCTAATCACTTTATCCAATACGGGATAAAGAGAGTCTTTGCCTACTCTGGCAAGCAAAGGGCACAGGGCAGGATACACCAAGGTTGGGACACCAGTCCATCGCAGGGCACACAGACATAGACATACACACACCACTGCCAATTTCCCAAGAACCCAATTAACCAACCAGTATGTCTCTGTTGGAGGAGACCAGAGCACCAGGTGGAAACCCACAGGAACACAGGGAGAACATACAAACTCCACGTAGACAGCACCTCAAGAATTGAACCCTGAGCCCCAGGATTGTGAGCCACAAATGCTAACCACTGTGCCACCCTAAAACAAGCAATGCTGTCATTTAATATATTAGCACAGGGAAAAGATACAGGCAATACAGGCTGGCTTAAATTATTATCAAATGAGCTAAACCAAACTAGACACTCAGCAAAAGTGCAATGTTTTTATATCAAGAAAGAAGTGTTAAAAATGAAAATCACCAGGGACCTACTATACTGTATTCCATGCTGTGTATTTCAGTTCAATCACCTCAGGGCTAGAGGACACTGAAATCTAAGGAGCATAGATAAACCAGTAATAAAGCCATAATACATGTGAGGAAAAATAGGATTTTCAGATATAATTGAGTAGATTAGATGGCTTCTGCAGTGACAGGGAGATGGACGGCATCTTTTTTTGAAGCCACGTCACAGATTAATAATCATGTAAATTGTGACCATAAACAGCTATAAAGCATAATACACTCACCTTTGATGCTCACATCGTTTTAAAGCAGTATTGTTTCCAGCAGTGCTCAGATATTCATTCCACAGCTAACAGAATCTGGCATGATTTATACATGCCTGACTCATAAGACTCCTTGTGCTTTTTAAGGCACCCTCTAATCATTAAAGAAATCACTGCTGTATTTTTTTCAAAGGGCTCCACATTTCAAAACGGCAGCCGAACTAACCACAGGTATAACAAGTTCCTTATGCAATGGTGGATTATGCGAAAATGTTAGCAGTGTGGCACCTTTCCCACTAGGGGGCAGGAAACATTTACTAGCCTGAAATTAGGTCGGAGCACGAATACCTGCGTTCGCTGATTTTATTTCACAAACTAGCGCTGAAGAATGTGGCTTGAAGAAGTGCTAGTTAGAGTAACGTATAATTACTAAATATATGTTGTCCAATATTGGATAAATTTACAAAAGTATGCCAATTATATGATCTGAAACATTAAGAAACAGTTTCCACAGTATGTATGACTTTTTTTATTTGTACTTGGCAATATCTGTTAAACATTAGTGTAAACCCAGGCAATAAGGTACTGTGGTATTTGTATGCTGTTTCAGATCTCAAGAAGGGGGTGATTTGCTCTGTGAAGTAAGGATCCTCTTTCAGTCGTATCAGGTAATTTTTCTGTTGCTCGTATATTCTACTCTCACACAAATGTTTCTGGAAAAGTGGTATCAGTCTCCTAGCCTGAGACCCAGGGATAAACCACTCTTAGCTTGTGGTGAGACAGATTGCTTAACCTCTCTTCTACTCCAGCGAAACCAGTATCAGATCCTCTTGTAAAAAAATATCAGACAGCAGATGAAGCAGAATTGCTTATAGATCAAAGATATTCAAACACTGATGGAAATGATCATTGACAGTTAAGCTAGAATGCTGATATACAGTGCCCTCATATCGCTGATAAAATAACAATAATGAACATCAAGTAACAAAAAGATTGACTGCACATATTATATGTCACTCCCTTAAAGACAAAGACAAGTAATGCTAAAAAAATCACTGTATAACATGATAAGTTATACTGCCATTAAAATGATCATTGCATGGATAATAAAAAAGATCAAAAGTCATAATTTATCAAGACATTATTAATGCAGGAAACATGAAGGTCACATTTATTCACACCCCTTTATTTAGAATTTTGTAAATTCTCCTCTGGCAGGAATTCCAATAACAAGATGCCGCCTGCAGAGTATCAGGCACTTCAGAGGGGAAATTTATGAACATTCCTACATTTAGGTCCCTCAGTCCCTTGAGTTTCTTTTTAGTGAACTGCCACCTTGAGTTAGAATCACAAGCGTTCAGCTGGATTGAAGTCTGGAGGATCGAGATGGCCAGTTAGCAAGATTTATTCCGAGCACAGCTAACTGTTCCTTTGTCAGTCTGGATGTGTTTTGGATCGTGGTCATGCTGGAATGTCCATTTCAGCCAAGTTTGAGCTTCTTGGCCGAAGGAACCAGGTGTCTGGCCAAAATGTCCTGGTGCACATTGGAGTCCATGATTTCCCCTCTTTTGAAAAGGACTCCAGAATCTGTAGATGGAAAACAACCCCGGAACATAACAGATCGCTCCCCCACCCCACACACACGCAATATTTCACAGTGGGCATAAGTGTTTTCAACATGGGCTTCTTCCTTTTTCCACCAAGCTTAACACTGATAAGCGTGTCCTATTAGCTCATCGTATTTCAATTGACCATAAGACGTTGTTTCATTTGTCATTCAGATGATGTTTGGCAGGTTCAGCCTTTTGTGGATTCGTTTATAGCCACAAATATGCTTTGTTATGGCCAAAAGCTTCTTTAAACTTTGTCAGCCCATTGTCAACTAATATTTCAAATCTGCGTGTCTACATTTCTGTTGTAATTTGCAGACACCTGCCCAAAGTGAAGCACATGATTTCAATTTGTACGGTGAAACACCACAAGTTCACAGATGACTGTTACTACGGTAAGTAACCTAGATACAAAGTGATGTAATAAAGCTTGGGATAGAACATACAAAGAGTAGTGATTCGAGATAATGCAGTCCCGATGTCTTCAGAAAGTTCATTCCATGACAAAGGCTGTAGAGAATGAACAGGTCTGTGGAGTTTGCAGTGTTATCGGTAGTAGCACTATGTCTGCTCAGACAACGGGGGCAACTGCGATTGAATTCTGACAGGAGAAGAGCAGAGCTGCCCCCTGTCACCCATGACTACAATTCTTTTATTATCCCTGAGGGGACGTAATTGAAATATTCAAAATCCTTCAAAGCATGGACAAAGAAAACCAAATGGACTAGGTCAACAATCAAACACAAACCAGAGGACGTTAATGTAAACTATACGGTAGTGCATTCAAAACTGAGAACAGGACACAGACATTTCTTTACCAGTAGGGTTATGGGAGTGTGGAACAAACTACCCATGAATGTTGTTGAATGGTTGGTTTGAATCCATGAATTAATTAGTGACTAAGTACTAAACAGTCTAGTTGGGCTGAATGGCCTCCTCTCATTTGGAACCTTTCTTATGTTCTTATGAGAGAAGAAAGAACAGGTGCAAGAGACTGACATTACTTTAAGGGTGTGTCCTTTCTGTGTTCAAGCTGAACACACACTATACTTACAGTACAGTAGTACCTGACCGTTAGAAACTTTGTAAGAAGCTTGTTTAGAAATACAGAAATCGTGTCACACATAAAACTTAGAATTAAACCGGATTAATCCAATGTAAAATGAGCTTCAATCTCTGGTTGTGTTTCTAAAGGTGTACACATCTTATATAAACATGTTTTGACACCCCCAGACTTGCCATAGCAAGTAATTATTTCATAGCTTAGCAGGAACTCAATCAATAACACAACTGTAAGGTATCATAACAGTGCTGCTTTTATTAAGTGTGAGGGAAACAATATTGCAAAACCACCAAACAAAACAAAAGCCTAAGATTATCCTTGATATCTTAACAAAACTTCTCCTGTTCTATCATTTTAACACATCAGGCAGCTAAGATGCTTACTGGTTTCACTTAAACACTGCTCTCTTTCAAAACTAAGTCTCTCCCTGAGATTTGTCCCAAAACGCATGTACAGGTTCCACAGCCCCATGGTCAGCTGCTTCCTTCTCACTCGGGCGAGATTACACAGGAGATTTGCCTTCTGTCTCCAGTCGGCAGATCAAACCAACCACTGAAAGCCTCTGCTTCCTGGTTTTTAAATCATCACTTGACCAGTTGTCTTCTTCCAAATGGTCAGTTGACTGAGGGAGCAGTTCTTGAGAACGTGATTTAAAGCAAGGATCTCCCTCTTGTCTGAATTTACCGATCTCTTGCAGCATAGACCGAATTTGCTCTGGATCAGTTAGTGAACAGTCACCAGCTACTTAAGGAATGAATGACTCAATCCATATCGCACTGAACAAACATTTGTTTTCCTTCAGTTTCTTTGTTCTGCTAGTTATAAAGTGTCTCACGTATAAATCCATAGTTTTTGGGTGGAACTTGGGATAAATAAGACACTGTAGGACAATTTTCAATTATCTTATTCTTTTCTAGATAGTTTTCTAAACTATTGTTTTTCCATATTTATTTTACAGTCGGTAGTTAGAAGGAGTGATCTCAGGTCTGTGGTGTGCAGTGGATGTGGATCACCTAAAACCAGGACCTTTAGACAATATACATTTGTTAAAGATGAAAATGACACGATCTTTGACCTACTCTAATTGGATAGGTTTTATTGTTTTAGGCAGAATTGCAGAGGTTGTACATCCTGTTTGAGGACACCTACTGGTTTCTCAAAGGCAGTTTGCATTAATACAGTGGTTTTCGAACCGTGTTCCTCGGAATCCGTGAGCTCTCGCATACAATAGGATACAAGAAAAATATCAATTTGCCATAAAAAATTAATACAAACATGCGAGTTACGAAGGCTTAACATGGGTCCAAGAGTCAGAAAACGTAGGCATACAGTATCTTCAGATTCACTCTCTGAAGAAATTTCTGTACTTTCGCTGCTAGAGCCAGAAGGTACCTCACAGCGGTCTCGCTGAAGGGTACTTCCCTTCGCCTGTTTGAACTGCGGGCACTGTGTGCGCGCTTTCTCAATATCTTTGATTTGAAGGAGCGAATGAATGACAGGGAATGGTTGCTCAGATTGGCTTACCTAGTGGACATATTTACACAAATTAATTAAGTTAATCTTGCAAGGGAAGCACACGACTGTATTCAAAGCCAGTGACAAAATTCGTGCCTGCAAGGAGAATCTCGTATTTGGGGTCTGCAGCGTGCAGTACAGCGGCACGAGGTGTTTCGCTACACCGGAAAGTTTTTGTGAAGAGCTTGATGACGACGCCCAAGTGCTAGATGAAATCACCCAATATTTAAACCACCTACACGTGAGTCTGTCATGCACTACTTCCCAAACCAGCAGGATGAAAAACTGCAGAATTACTCCTGGGATAAGAGTCCATTCATAGTTTCAGGGAAACCTGGAGACTTCACGTCATAAGAATAGAAGTCCATTGACCTGATTTCAGACTTCCTTACAAACAGCTTTTAATGAAGTGCAGTTGGCAGAGTTTTGGTGCAGCACCAAAAACAAATATCCAGTATTATCAGAGAAAGCTCTTTCTGTTCTTCTCCCGTTTGCGACCACCTACAGTATCTGTGTGAAACCGGATTTGCGTTTCCACAAAAAGTATCGCAACAGATTGGATGCAGAACCGAACCTGAGACAGCAACTCACATCTATAACTCCAAATATTAAAAAATATATATAATAAAAGTAAGAGGCAAACTCACTCATCACACTGAGATTGTTCCGTTTCTGCTTGTTTGAAGTCAATGGTAATAAAAAATAATTAGTACCGTTTTTTTAAAAACCTCATGTATCGTTGTCTCACCGTGTTCTAATTTTTGCTACCAACTCTTTTCCTATGTGCGCCCGGTTAGACCACGGAGAGTGTCGTCTGGTCCTATAAATCTGAGTTGTTTTCCCTTTGCTACAATGTAAAAAACAAAAGTTTTCAAACCAGAAAAAAAAACCTAACTTGGTCGAACCGACCATAAGAACGTCGCTTCTTTTATTCTCAACAAGTATTTCAGTGATTAAGCTTTATTGAACTCTAGGGGTGCTAATCGTAGACAGGTTATCATGTAATTAATAAATGACCGAAATAAACTAATTGGGTTCTTGCGATGCTTACAATTAAAAAAATATATATTTTTTCCCCTTAATAATAGGCTATTGCCTCTGAATAGCAGTCCTGGAATACTTTTTCCAGAACACCGCCATAGCTAATCCTGAAAAGTTAAGAAAAAAGGTTGCTGGAGATCCGCGACATTAGCTTCGACAGAAAAGGGTTCCGTCATCAAAAAAGTTTGAGAACCACTGCGTTAGCCGGAAGAATAGAATTTAGCGAGGATGCTGTCCTTAAATAATTGTTTCGATGTTAAAACGTTTTTTTTTCCGCACTGCTCTGTGCTCTGTGTTTTTTTTTTATTATGGGGAGTGTTTCTTCTTCAATTTGAGATTGTTTTTTTTTAATTTTCTGCAGCTCATGATACTGGAAATGTGTACTATTAATGGTTACATAATGTGTGATTATAATTAACAGAGCACTCTGGATAAATGTACAGCATCTGTAGCTATGTCTTTTATTAACCCAGGGCGATCTGTTACTGACCCACTGAAATCCCCGGACCATTATGAAGTACTATACTGTACACCCCTACCTATTCACCTTGGTCTTTGACTACAGGCAAACACACGAAGGACACACAGTGAAATTGAAAAGCATTTAAACTATCGTAGGAGCAGAAGAATCAAAAGAAAACTTACAAGGACACAAACAGAAAGCCAAAGGAAAATATGTTTTTTTTTCCTTAATATTAAGATAGTTAGGAACAAAATAGAGAACGAGACAGAAGCAAATACAATTATGACGTGATTGGATTGATGGATCCACAGCGTTTTGAAGAGACAAGGAAGGTGGAAAAGTAGGGACATTCATATACAGGAACGTAAGCTAGATGAATCAAGGGTCTCAAATTCTGGATAGATCAGACTTGTAAAAACACATTCAAAGAGCACAGTGGTTATACTATGACACAGACCATCTAATTCAAGTATAACACAATGCGTAGAGGCAGGCATTTTACTAGCGCAATTTTAATGAAGTACCCTGCTCAAGGGTACGACAGCAATGTCACATCTGGTATTTGAACCTACAGCCTTCCAATCTTCCTGCTTCTGCAGACTGCTGTAGGTTTAGAGCATGAAATCAGGGATTCGTGTGTAAAGGAGGAAGTGGTTTAGTGGGGAAAATTTAACCTTCCTCACAAAGAGTGGGAAATCCAATAAGAATATCTGCAGGTGAATTTGAAACATTAGACGTGGCTAATGTTTGCTTTCTTACTCAGTTTGTCACACCTACTAAAGAAAGCTCCAGCGGTGATTTAACTTTCCAAACAATCTAGCAAGAGTAAAGAAAACAGTGGTGAACTGTGATCATAATATGGTATGCTTTGAGGTACACTTTGAAATCAAATTCACATCAAAGGTCTATAATTTCAGGAAAGCAGGCAGAACATACAAGAAGTATAGTAGGGAAGGTTACGTATGGATGAAATCAGCAGAAAAAGGGTTGCAGCAGGATAAAGAGTTTCCGCCTGAATAACGAAACAGATTCTCATCATAAATCAAAATCAGAAAAGCAGTAGCCCAAAGGGGTAAAAAAATATTTAAGAAAAAAATAAGGAGAATGAAAGTGAATTATTATTATTATCATCATCAACAACAACAACAACAATAATTAGTATTATAATTATAATAATAATAGTTCCTTATATAGCACTTTTCTGGACACTCCACTTAAGATCTTTACAGATAATAGGGACTCACATCCAACACCACCAACATCAGGGACAACATTGTTCGGGACAGTCAGACTGTAGACTGTCGCCTAAGAACCACTGGAGAAGGAACTCGACAGAGAATATTGCTGCAGGACTTTCCCTTTCGGCCATTAGGTTTGGTAACTGGAGTCCATATCTGGAATAGTGTGACTTGGAGATACTTGTATGGGTCTCAAGATACTTTTTGTGTGTACGAATGTTGACGAATGTTGCAATTACTAGAAAATAAAAGGCATCTTTTGCTGATCTGTTGGTGATTCTGGAAGACAGGAAGAACCTGCTGCAGTGGGAGAAATGGTCCTAGCACCCTTATGATAGGTGGAGTAGTCCTCTACGAAGCAAAAACAGTTCCTGCATTTAGAGGTCATCTGTCCATTACACAAGGCCTGGGCATTTCATGCGGGTAGCAAAAACATAATCTATAAAAATAAAATTGAAAATTTAGGGGTTATGAGGTTAAATGTTAACTTAGGTATTAAAGTTGTGCCACACTAGTAAGAGTGCATTTAGAATATTGTATACAATTCTAATCAGCACAATACACAAAAAGATATTGCTGCTGTGGAGTTGTCACAGTTGTCTTCCCCTTCTCTAGAGGGCGCTCCTACCTTTTCGTATTATGTTTCAGTACCTTCACCTGTGTCTTGTCCCCCTTTTTGTTATTTAAGCCCAGCGTCTCCGCAGTTCCGGGCTCAGCTCTGGAAGACGGTCTTCTGAAGGCCCGCCTACCACCGGGCTCAGGAGCAGCCCAAGGGCACAGGCCTTTTCCCCAGACATCCTGACCTCTGAGTCCACGGCTCGGAGGACCTTGTCCCGTTATGTTTTTAATCTTCCGTGTTCCTGGTTCCACTTCCCCGTTCCCAGCTTTTAACTGTCTCCGTCATGGATGGACCTCCCGGGTTTTGGGATTTTGGACTGCGCCCTGCTTACCCTTACTAGACTTCCTTGGATTTGTTTGCCTATGCCATGCCCCCCGACCACTGTCAACCCAACCAGGTCCTGCTGTGTCTTCCCTGATGTCCTTCTCCAGAAACTTCCGGATTATACCGTCACTCATAGGGTCTTTAACAATGCATTTCACGGGAGTCTGACCCGGCTACCGTGACAGGAGTCAGTCCTTAAAAGAGCAGCCAAACACACTGTTGGACTCAATGGGGTGTCCTACACTAAGAGGCTAAAAAAATTAAGCTTTTTTGGAACACGTAAAGCTTCATTTCATGCTGCGAAGTAGAAAAGAGAAACAATGTTTCAGCTTAAAACCTTCTTGAAATGTGTTCTAGAATGAGGGAGGGAGAAGGAAAACGAGGCTGAAGGATGGAAAAGGAGAGCAAAACATAGAGAAAGTGATCATGGTATGGTGAAGTGAAAAAGGGGTTTCAACGCAATGGAAAAACACAGGGAAGTGTGAAAGTTGCTAAATGAATGTTGAGAGTTAGAAAGAAATCAGTCCATTACTGAGAACTGGGCGAAGGAGTGAACATAGTGTGATCGACTTTGATTTCCCAGCTGCGTCTTAACACTGATGTTTTTGTCGATATCTCCAGTAGGAGAGAGAATATCAATGCTGCATTTTACTTAATAGATTTCTTTTCCAAAGAACAGGGCTTGAAAACCTCTGAGAGTGGATTTATTCCATTGTTGTCTCTATGAGAGAGAGGTACAGTAGCGTCTTGGCTTGGGAGCCACAGACAAAGTTCTGTGAGCAAAGGCCTAGATATCCGCATGGGCACCTTATATACAGTAGGTGCCCTGTTTCACTGGGAGCGGCTGTTGATCATGATCTTGTCATTGCATTCCCAGACGGCTGTAAAGGCAATGAGAGGCAAGCAAATTTATTGTCCTTCTACGGCCTCTGGTAGTGATCAGTTCAAAAGAAAAAGAAAAGACCTTCCACTATGCCACATATCCACCCCACCAGCTCAAACAGGTAGTTTTCTCTTATAGCAAACATTAAGAAGGGCAGGAACTGATCCCAATCCTTTTTTCCACCGTGATCCACCTTCTTCGATATTTGTTTTGGGTTTTGGTTGAAGCGTTCTACCAGGCCGTCTGTCTTGGGTTGATATACTGACATCCTCAAAAACTTAACTTTAAGGAAATTGCCCACATGTTTCATGAGGCTTGAGGTAAACGGAGTAGCCTGGTCAGTAAGGATATCACGAGGAGGCCCAACTCTCATGAACTAAGTCACTAATTCTTTATTGATCGAGCTACAGACAGCTCTGCGCAGGGGAATTGCCTCCAGATATTGGAAGGCGTAGTCCATGATTATCAGAACATATTCATGCATCCCTGAAGTTTTCGGGAGTGGTCCCAGGAGATCCATGATGATGCATGAAAAAGGTTCCTCTATAAAGGGCAGGGGCTGTAGCGGCGTGCTCTACTGCGGTTTTGGACAGCTGCTCTGACAGTCAGGGCAAATGATGCAGTAACACCTGATATCAGCGTACCTGTACAGTATATCCTCAGCCAGAAGAATGTTCTCAGGATTGTCACAAGTCCTATAGCTCCCATGGTGCCCCCTTTAATAAATGTGAATAGGCGAATTTTAGAATTAACTGTTGGTGTTTTTCTGGTACTAAAAGTCTTTCTGGGTTCAGGCCATCCAGCTGGTATAAAAGATTGTTCTTATTACAAACCAATTAGGTAATTTGTGGAGTCTCTCGACAGGGCTCCTGTTGATTTCAGCTCCCTGGTTTCGGGCAATGGGTCCAAGTGGAATCCTTCTCAGACTCAATACGAATCTGTACTACGCACTTTTTGCGTGGTCTACAATGTTTTTTTTCACTGCTACATGTTTATTGTTCTCCACAACATACAGTATTTATTGTTCCTGTTGTTAATAATTATTATGTATGTAATGTACTGTCTACATTGTGTGATGTTGTTGTCTGATGTACTGTGTATGTCCTGAGAGATCAGCGAGATTAAGAATTCCAGTGTACGTGTACATACTGTAGACCTACGTGGGGAAGTCTGAGGGGAAGGACTTTTACACACAGGGTCTGTTTACCTCATCGCTTTCCAACCGCGTGGATTTCCTTTCTACCCCTTTTTGTTGTTTCTATCGTGCTGTTGGGGTAGAAGGCTCCCCAAAAATATTCCACGGGATGGTTTTGGACGTTTCTCCAAGATTTTATCTTCACTCAGAAAGCCTTGTGATTTAAATAATTGATGGAAGCGAGAAAAGGTCCTCTTGAGGATGAAAGGATGTGGTATTTGTGGGACTACAGCTGCTTGGATCGTGAAACTCTGTCCGCGGAGATGTAGGTTCAGACACGTGCCCAGATGATTCTTTTGTTCCTTGTGAATACAAGTCATGGAGAAGCCCTTTTGCTGCTCCATTTGAGTGGGTCTGACTACCGTGGGGGAGACCAGACACAGTACACTCCCACAGTCTACCAGGGCTTGCAGTGACTGCCCATTTAGGAGGAACGGTACCGTAAACGGTCCATTTTCAGGATTGAGGACTCAGGTTGGTCCTCCATGGAAAGTTCTGTGGGATTGTGGACGATGTTACAGTCCATTTTCACAATTTCCTCAGTGAGGCATCTGTTCTACCCACCCTGGGAACATCAAGAAGATGGATGTCTTAGCTTTCTTTCAGGTGTCATTCTGAAGTGGACTGAAGGTTAAGGCACAAGAAGGGCTACACCCTTCTTATCTGCTCTATACCATAACTTATCGAGTTGGTTTTATCTGGGGCATCATCTGTCCTGCTTATCACCTGTACACTTGTCCATTGGTTATTGGTTAGTATGGGATTGCTCGACTGTGCTGTCCCACAATACTCTGAAGCTGCACTCAGGTCCTGTGTCATCATTTTGTTGGTAACCACTCAATATTATTATTATTAATAATAATAATAATTTACAAGGGAACGGAAGCCTCATCCTAGCATTACATCATCCAGTACCTTAGGCACCACAAATTCAATATACTTCACTGATCCAGCACTAGTCTGTGTGAAGATCTTAGCAGTAGAGTACTGTTCTCACTACACATACTGTATAGTATCACATACTCAGAGTATCAGGAATGAATGCTCAGTCTGCAAATGTTAGTTCTTCTCCCAGGAAATCAATATTAAAAATCAATATTAAAAATTTTAAGTAATGAGGACAAGAGACAGTTAAGCAACAAAATGCAACCAGGTGTCGCACAGTGGAGATCCACTGAGCCGAAACTTGGTCGGAACCTCGCTTCCAGTGACAAAGCTAAGGTGTATGGTTCAATTTTTTCTTATGAGAAAATTCCACCCAATTCTGAACCGAAGACGAGCCGGTTTTTGGTTTAACTCAAAAACCACCCATATACCATACATATCAATATATCAAGCTTAGTGAGCAATGCAGTTCTACTCAAATAAGCCAACTATAGCTGTAAAATAATTAATGATATCATATTAACATTTTTCATTCTTTTGTAATAAATCATTATCCAAGCGATCGGCTAGAACGATGTCCATACTGTTGTCGACGATCAAACCAAAGAAATTGAGAAGAAAAATAAAAAACCTAGTCAGAATTAAATAAAAGTTCACTATAGCGAAAAGTCCGTATATCATATGAAATTAAGATTGTTCTCTTTGCCTCAGGGGTTATTCCTTTTTTACCATCGATACTACAGTTCAAAAAGACAAAAAATGCAAGACCTATTGATAAAAGAAGAAAAAAGTATTGATCGGGTACATTGCACTTAGTCCCAGGTCTCTTGAAAATGAAACATCCTCACTGGACCCAGATGGTACCACCAATAGGATTGGAACGGCTATTTTTACTATTAGAAACCACACACACACTCTGCCTGTCTCGAACCTTGGATGAATAACAAACACGTTTGCCAATACAAGCCTTTCTTCCAATGTTATACTGCCTGGCCTCCAATCAAAATAGCTTTATAACATGCAAAGAAATTGGCAGTTAACCACAGATATTCACTGAGCTCATCCCACAGAGCAGTAGTAAATCTTTGTTGAAGTGAAAGTCAGCGCCGTAGATACAATCATCTAAGACCAATAAAACATGCAATACTTTGAACAGTGTCTTCACATATAACTGTCAGTTACTGTCATGTACAGTATGAGGTATTCACTGCTTTCATTTTCAGAGGGACTTTATGTTGCAGACAGGTTTTGTAATGTGTTTGCAATAGCTCCCAAAAGTAGTGTTGTTTTTTTTTTCATTTTATAAATTACATTGTAGTCACTGGTTCTAACCCCGATTAGCTCTGCGTTTTCTGTGTTTTACAAGCATAGCCAGCACCACAGGGAATAGAGAAAAACATGATTGATCGTTTGTTTTTGAAAATGCGAAATTTATGTGGTGATAAGCACTGGTATATGTTTTCGAGTGGATCTTAAATATTCAAACCGGTTTCTCACTACTGTAGGATGTTTTGTGCAGAACCAAATTCACAATTCGGACTTAATTTTAATATTGGCCGTGAATGACATGTTTTACACATGACAGTAATTTAATTGAAAACAGTTTGTAAAAGCATTCATGGTCTTCGAAAAATATTCTTCTGTTCTTGAAGATAAATACTTTACATCTTGTTATTTAAAAGAAATAATCATGAAAATGTTTTATTTTTCTTCTGGTTTCCTAAGACCAAAGCAAGTATGTACTTTCCACATTAAATGAAAATGAAGCTATAAAAGATCATTCACTGAAGCTATAAAAGATCATTCACTGAAACAAATGGCACTGAAAGGTGTTTATAAGCCCACATTCACCTCCAATTACATAGCAAGACTTCCATCCTTCTTCTCACTTCACAATTGTACAAAATGTTAAAGAAAGACAACATACAGTAGGTAACTTGCTTTCTTGCATTCTAATGAAATCTCCAGATACAGTAAAAATGACTTAAAATAAGGACATGAACAGAATCTGATTTTTTTGCTTTCAATTTACACACACTAGTGATTAAAACTATCTGGGAATCTTATCATGATGAGGAAGCTAAAATTAATACAAAAGTATTTTGGAATTTTGGAATTTTACCAGAGTAACCATCATGAATATAAAATACCTTGTTAAGTCTTGTACATTTCACTAGCAACCAAAAGCCTGATGGAAGCCTTCAGAATACGGTTAATAATAATCTCTCCTCCACCAGTGTGCAGCCCCACCTGGATGATGCGACGGCAACCATAGTGCACCAGTACTCTCACCACACACCAGCTCTCAGTGGGGAGGAGAGCAGAGTGATGAAGCCAGTTCAGACATGGGGATTATTAGGAGGCTATGACTGGTAAAGACCAGGGGGGAAATTTTGGCCTGGACACCGGGGTAGCACCCCTAGTCTTTTCAAGAAGCATGGGATTTTTAATGACCACAGAGAGTCAGGACCTCAGATTTACATCTCATCCAAAGGATGGCACCTTTTTTTCAGTATAGTCCCCACCACTATACTTGGGCATTAGGACCCACACAGACCGAAGGGTGAGCGCCCCCTGCTGGGCCCTCTAACACCACTTCCAACCTTAGTTTTTCCCAGGAGGCCTCCCATCCAGGTATTGGCCAGGCTCACGCCTGCTGAGCTTCAATGGGCTGCCAGTTGTGCATTGCAGGGTGATATGTCTGCTGGCATGAGATGCAAAATGATAGACATGGAAATATAATATAGGCGGGTAAGTTAGTTCCTCTAAACAGATAACCTGCAAGAGAATAGAGGATTATTTCACTCAATGAAGTAAGGTGATAAGGTGGGCCTGAATTAATCCAACCATCCATTTTCCAATTGCTTTATCCAGTATAGGGTCATGGGGGATCCAGAACCTATTCCTACAAGCAATGAGCACAAGACAGGATACACCCTGGATGGGACAGTAGTCCATGACATGGCAGACATGCACACTCATACCAATTAGCCAAAGCACCAGTCATTGGACTGGGTGATGATACTGGAGCACCCAGAAGAAATCCAACACAAACACAGGGAAAACATACACACTCAACACAAAGACCACCCCAGGTCTGGAACTGAACCCATGGCCATAGTGCAGTCCCACCTGCCCTTAATTTATTTACAAATTTCATGTGTCCTTCACTCAATCATATCCTAAAAGTCAGATAAATTGAGATTTTTTTAGAGCTACAAAGGGGCAAAATGACAATCATATGATAAAAATTGTGCAGCTGAGTAACACTACCGAAACATTCGCTTTCAAATTAAGTAAGGGAACTGTAATTACAGCAAAACAAACCTGCAAGAATGTTATGTTAACACTCAAGTAAATGAACTCACAGAGCCAATAGTAGCACATACAGTACATACTGTACCAACACCATGCACAAGTCTTGCCAAGCAAACTGGAGTAACAGTTACAGTATGTAACTGCAATACAGGTTTGTGAACACATTCAATGCTATCTTATCTGTGTTGGATTCACTGCATTGCAGAATCAGGGGTCCGCATTCCATATGTGTAATGCCATGAGCTACAGTATGGCAGTACAGAAGGAAACGTCTAATGAAAAATAGGAGCAAAGATTTTTCCAGCTATTTTGTAGCAATATCATGTACTGCAAACCACAATCAGCAGGCTCAATAAAAACCTGATAGCAAAGCAAGTACAAATGGCTGAAGCAGAAAGAACTACTTGAAGAGCAGTTAATCCATTCCTTACCAACACTCCTGCTTCAGATCCAATTCTGTGCTAGATCTCGAATATCAAAAAACATCATCAAACAATGGGCAGAAATACAGTCTGAGAATATTTTGTTTAGATGAACTTCAGAACCAGCTAGAATAAGTACTACTGTTTGCCACAATGATTGGCCAAGAAATACTGTATGTGGTTTCTATAAAATACGGTTTGGTTTTCTAGCTCCAAGAGGAAACAGAATAAAAGAGGAGAAAAATGTAAAAATGTTGTGTGATGCCCATGGCAAAATGTTTATTGTAATTTTGTTGCTGATACATTAAAGGTAGAGGAATGGACAGATACTGCTTAATTTTACCCACCTACTGTACAATATATTACTTTAGAATAACAACAGGTTATGAAACTGTGCGGTTCCCAACTGTCAGATCTCTAAACATGACAGAATACGTACAGTTTGTAGCTGGATAGCATTTCTTCGTTAAGGGAAAATAGATGTTTAAACTTTGAGATAATACACTTGCTGCAAAAGCTGAACCTATACTCTCCAAATTTTGCCATCATCATCATAAATTCAAACTTATTGCAACTTAGCACCAATTATTCAATTTGTAAAGGAGCTTCTACTACAATAATTAATTTGAACTATTAATTAAAGTGCTTTATATACCTATTCTCCCTGATACTAATAACTTTGACTGCTTGTATATATTAGGTTGCTGAAAATGTAATAGGTTTGTTTTTATATTTTACACTTTTGTTTAGCTTAATTAAATATAAATTGAATTACGATAATTCTGAATTGAATTAGAAATACGGGTACTGGATAGTTTGGAATGTCGTGAAACATATTCGTTGAATGCTAGGTTTTAGTTCAAGTATATAAAAATGTCCTAGGAGCTGGAACAAACTGGAGAGCAGTGATGTCTGCTCTCCAACTAGTGAAGTCTGGTTATGGGAAAAGCAAGTCAAAGTGTCCATATGTTAACAAGACCTGCAGTCTTTTACTGTTTAGAACTCAATACATGCTTAAGAGTCTGAGAAGATAAGGTGGCAGTCTTTGAAATGTATTGCTCAGATTCTCCTCTTCCTTCAAAATATAAAGTATGTCTTGTAATGTTACTGTCTTAATGTTGCTGAAGTAATAAAGTTGAGTTCAACTATAGAATCCTTTGCTGAACATGAACTTACTGTAAGTAGAAGCATTTTAAAATCAAATCAGAACAAATCAGAATCAAATCAAAGCAGTAGATTCTTCAGTATGGACAGTGAAATACAAACCTGAAATAGCTATCTGTTGATAGCTAAAGCCTTCTGTCTAAATTCTTTGTCACAAAAGAACCAGACATTTGTGGCTGATCATCCCAAACGTGCTGGTGCCAGATGAGACATCACATCAGCCAGATCGTAGCTTTGGCCTCTCTCATTTGTGAGAGTATGCGGTTATTTCCTGACATTCTCTAATTTAGTTTAGCAGCCTGTTGTAACACGTCATAGGCCAGAGTTCGTTAATACCATTATTTTTCAACTTCATAGGCCCGTTTGACATGATCTTTTTTATTTCACTTTTAACACACGCATGTGATGCCAAGCTAATTTTTTAGAAGTTCAACAAGTGTACCAGTAATAATCCCCCCCAAAAACAGATTTAATACTGCACTGCTTATTTAAGTTTTTTATGACTTACAATACTTAGTAAAATGATTTTTTCTGCCTTCTACCAGTCCAAATGTATGTCTTGTGCTTGCTAGGTTCTTCAGTGTATAATAATCCGTTTAGAGAACCACAAACAAAATATCTTTCTCTGTGCCATGATGTCCTGAATCCATTTTTTATACAATTATAAATAATCCAAGAGCATGTGTGACTTACAGATGAAGCATAGTACAACTTCCTGTATTCTTCTCTTGAGATGGAAATTTTTACCCACATGCCAGGAAATCTGTTTGAAATTCAAGTATTCCCTTTCTGGCTTAAAAAAAAAGGGGATTAGAAAAACATTGCCTTTTCTTTTCAACGTAGCAGACCATATGCTTTTTCAAAATTATTTCTTAACGAAACACAAATCTTAAGAACTGTCACATCATTAAATACACAAACATGTTCAGAGCACCCCTGACAGGCACTCCGCTCATTACAGCTGAGTGGAAAAATCAATTTAATAAAAGGACACACTTTTGCAGAGAATCTTGGTCCGAACCCCAAAATAATTTAATTCCACTGCAAAGGGTCCCAAAAAACCAAAGCCAAAAGAATTGGACAAGTTACCAATAACAGTATTTGTCTTCATAAAGAAGTGCATATTTCTTTCAGTAACAAATCTGGGCAATAAAGGAAAACAAGTTTTTTTTTTTAAAGTAGATGTGCTATAAATTAGACAGCAGAAGCCATTTGTCTTTGTTTGAATTTAATTTGGATCTCAGCTTGACTATCTGGGAAAAGCTTGGGATCTGGCACTCAACCTGACATCAGACAGCACCTCTTTCCCTTCATGATTCTGGTCCTCCGGGGCTGTGTGTCCTTGACTGAGAGGTGATGATTGAATGAGTGGTCTGGTTCAGATGGAAATGAGGGCCACTGCCAAGCTCTCCTCTGTAAAATCCACAGCTTACTGATGAAAGCAGAATGCCAGAGGATGCAGAGCACCCACGTTCCTCTCTTTTCCCAGCAGGAAAAGGCAGAGTTTGGATTGGGCCTTCTACAGCAAAGGGTGATGACATTAGAGCATACAGTGATCTTCAGGCAAGTTTCACTGCAGGTAAAGAGTGTAGCCATGGCCTTGTACAGTATACAGTATGTTAAGGCTGACTACATAGGATCATTTACAAAGTCATTCATTTGTTGAATTCGTGGCTCATTAAGCGACATGCATCCAAACGAGTGAGATAGACTGGACACAGACTTCCAATGCGTCGTCAGATTCATCACAAGAGCAAACATGGATTAACGTTAAAAGACCATCAACATTTCACTCACTGCACAATGCTTGCGATTTTGGTTAAAATAGGCAAGGCGTGTTTGCAAAAGACGACAAAAGTATACATAAGAACAAAATAAGCTTTTTGAGGTTTCTAAACATAAACAAGCAGGTTTAAAAATAATGGTCTCTTGTGTTTCCGTTTTTAGGAAGTTTCATAATATCACACACATTGCTGTTTTTCAAACACTAAATGTGGGGATTTTAATGCCTTTCAGTGTAAGTGTAATTTATTTTTATTATATGTATTCATATTCTGTATATTATCTGTGAAGTGGCATAATTTCAGTCAAATGCATAAGTAAAATAATACTTTGTTTCCACCTATTCTAACTGTTTAATTTTCAAGGTACATGGAGTAGGGATGTCTCATCCATCACGGCTTTAAATATAATCAATATTTACAATTGAAATAAAATGATGCTAGCCACTACACTTGATAAAATATGAATGAAAGAATAAGAAAATTTTATTAAGTGGTATTCCATGACTACTTAGTTAGACAATAATGTAATCGTTCTACACTTTTCCCACAATGACTTCAGGGTAAGTTAAGAAATTCTAAACAGCTGTTTAAAGCATGGCCAATGAAATTATATCAATTTCAGAGCATAGAGGAACTTTCAAGCATGCCAATATCAATGCCTAACCCTGGACTCACCTGAGGCGATGGAAATAAAAGGACTTAACTTCATAATCCACAGCTATTCAAAACTAATCCAGTTTTACACTTTGCAACGGTGTCAGTCCTTCATCTTAATGCAGAAAATAAAATTACTCACTGCTGTATTTGGCAAAAGTAATTTATAGTATCTAAATATACTCCAAAGCAATGTAACAATATTCACCCCAGTTAACTATAGTAAACTCTTTTACCCATATCTATTGTAGTTACCGGTACATGATTAACGGTTAACCAATGACAGACAACTATTTGTTAAAAGAAATGCCTGTTTCAACTGTTATCCTCTCAAAAGGAATAAAGAAGATATTGTTATTCCCCAAGCAAAATAGGTCCAAATATTGTACATTAACGCTAAAACACGGAATGTGCAACCTTTGATGTTTTTTATGAACAAATAAATTGGACATGTCAAGGGTGCTTCAGCGTTGACTGTGACTGAACAGGTCTCTTATACATGTGGGCAGAACTGAAGATCAGTCCGGGTTCAATTAACAACTATGCCATGTGATTGCCTCAATTAGTGCCCAAGACGAATTACGAGTATGCTGAAGCCTATTTAGTGAGGTTCTAAATATCCTGCAAGTAAGACACTACAGTAGCCTCATCCTTACAAATTAAAGGGTAGTATCAATATATCAGTATTAGATAGACAGAGCAGGAGAAATGATGGAGAGTGGAGAGTGCACAAGTAGAATAAGATTCCTTCAAATGAAAACAGAGTTAAAAGTAACATGTCAGTTTGAACTCCAGTCAAGGTTTTAATATCATTACCATCAACAACAACACTGAAATCAGACACCTTGTGAAGCCAACACTGGGATCTCAGCCTTAACCACAGTTCAGCCTGTGAAAATCCTTTTGCACCCATATATTACTACTAGACAAGCGCCTGTAAAGAGCAGAAACAGCAGCAGCATCTGATTTGATCTGAAAGTAAATCTGAGTATCATTAGCTTGGCAGTGAAATCCATGATACAGTAGTTAGTAATCTGACCAACAGGTCCCAGCACAGACCCCTGCAGAAACCTATGAGTAAATGTGCCAGCATCAGATTTAAAACAACCCAGACTTATAAGTCAAATACTGTTAACCAAATATGAGCCAAATGAATAAAGGAAAGAACCAGTGATCCCAAAATCATTTTCAATGCACTACAGTAGCATGCCATGATTGACAGTAGTGCTTTTGTCCAGAAGCAGAAGAATGTACAGTAAATGGTCCAGAATCAGACACCACCTGCAAATCATTACCTCACTTCTCAAGGGCTGTTTCGGGCTGTTTCTTTATCTAAGCACAACTGGAGAGGTTGAAAGATCTCATTAGATACAAAGTGAGATTAAACTGCCATTGCCCATTACAGAATTTTCAACAGAAGAGGCAAAACATACAGTACGTAGACATTAAATATGTGAGGGGCCAGTTCAGTTTAAAAAAACAGATGTGAATGCAGTCAGCATTAGTCTACAGGTGCAAGAATAGAAGTCATCTGAAGAGTATCCCTATAGGACTGCTGATGGTGTTCAAAAACACTCAACTTCATTCTTCTTCACAGTTGCTTAAAATGTCAACCTGATGCCTTTGGAAAGCATAGTTAATTTCTGTACCATTAGAAAGAATGAGCAAAAGAAAAAAGACTATCAACCAAAGACTAATAGGAACTAAGCTTATAAGAAATAACCTGTTTTAGGGACTCATTGCAAAAAGTCGCAAAGTCTACAAGAATAACATGCTGTTACAATAAATAAAACACAATATATGTCATGGTGTTTGTACTGAGACAAAAAGTACTGTATCTGACCTTACCCCCCATAAAAAATTAAAATAAACAAAAGAAACAAGCTGTAAAAAATTAAACAGCTAATGGGAAGTAATGTGTGTTACATTAGGTAAAACTGAAAAGGCTGTCTCATATAAATACAACTTTAAGAATTTAAGTTCATTTCTGGGTTTTACGAGATCAACATATTTTTTATGGTGTGTGAAAACGTCTGTCAACTGTATAAAAATCAACTGTATATAAACTGTATATAAAAAATAAAGGTCTGACCATAGTGGATGTTACGCTGATTTTGAATATATAATGCAAGATAAGTAAAGTAGTTTAAATATCCATTCTGTTTTTCTACATTATACAGTATATTAAAATGTTTTGGTAAGTTTTATTTTAAAATCCAGTATCTTTTATTTGAAAAAGATGCCGTTCGATATCTTCATATAAACCTCACCGTACGTCTTTATTCTACTTTTTTTTTAACTCTTCCAAATGATCTAAAACTAAACGGTATTAATGGAGATGTAACTAGAATATGTTCGAAAGCATATGGATGCCATTTGTAAGCAGTGGTGAGAATGTATAGGTCAGCTTGCCCTTTGGTATCTCCCAATCCATCTGTTTTCACATTAGTTGCAAATTATAGTATCCTCCAGACCCAAATGAACATAAATCAGCTCCATGAACATGTACGAGTTTTCCCATCTGTCATAAAACAATGATTTAACACCCGGGCTGTCAAAATACACTGCTGTGAATTCGCCCTACTCCCCAGCAGTAGGAATACAAAGCACCATCTCATCACAGTAATTTATTGCCTCCTTGGGAGATTTGGGTGATTAGGACTAAGGCCACCAACAGGCAGAAAAACAGTAGGAACTCCAATAACGCCAACTGGAAATCTTGGGTCAAATTTATCAAACAATTCAATGAAATCTATTTCTGTTTGCAGAAGGCAGAGATATATTGTGTGTTTAGTATACTGGTACATCTTTGGAACATTCGGTCATTCAACATTTGTGAGTTTTGGAGTTTCTACATTAAATACTTGTACCAAAGGACATGTGAGGTATTGGATTGTAACACATTTTCAGCCAAATAAAATATACAATGGGAGGTTCCAGGATTTAAAACAAGATTTTTGTGCAAATGATGTAATGTTGGATCCTTGAAATCCTACATTTCTTCAAAGGTCTAGCTGAGGTTGTGAAATAAATTGCAGTTAGTCAATTCCGGCCTCAGGTATCTACTGTATAAACAAATACCATATGTGGAAAACTTCCATGATGTTTACATTTCACCTTGGAGAATGTATTTACGAAAGAAGGCTATGACAGTAATAGAGGTTGCAACTACTCTAAATTCCTGTAATGCTGGTTCATATATTTTGGTGTGCACCTTCTCCATAATAGAGGAGAAAACAGACAAGCAGCTCCTTGGAAATAATAGCACTCACATTCAATGAGAATGGTTACCAGTCTGATCCACACATGTTTTCTCTTTTGGGTACATTGTATTAGATATACTGTAAATATATCCAACCATCCCTCCATGTTCTAACTGCTTCTTCCAAATCAGGGTCATGAGGGACTATCCCGGCAGGCAATGGATGCAAGGCAGGGTACACCCCCGACTGGACGCCAGTTCCTTGCAGGGCAGACACAGACACGCACACACCAGGACCAGCTTTCACAGAAGCCAGTTAACCTGCCAGTATGTGATTTGACTGTGGGAGCAAACCAGAGCACCCAGAGGAAACGTGAAAACAAGGAGAGCATACAAACTCCACGCAGATACAGTGTAGCACCCCAGGAACTAAGCCCAGGGGCCCCAGCACTCCGAAGCAGCAATGCTAACCATTGCACCACTCTGCCAGCCTAGATACATATTTCTTTATTTTTATTAGTTAATCAATGGAAGTAGGATGAACAATAAATAACAATAATAAATGAGTGAATGATAATAGTTAATAATAATAATAGTTCAGGACCCTATGCAGACAGTATAATCCAGAAGTAAGTAGAGAAGAACAGCAGGGAAGAGATGTAGAGGGTCAGGACGGGCAGACAGATGGGGGGGGGGGGGGGGGGCGTGACGGCGGTGATCCGGTGCTCGGGGGAGTGTGACGCAGGCAACCAAGTTCTGACAGTCCAAGGGGGGAAAATCTGGGGCGCAGTACAAAGTCCAAAACCGGGTGATCCCTCCAAGGCGAGACAAACAGGTTAAAATCCGGAACGGGATCCGGAACAGGGACAGGAAATATAACCAAGATAACAAGGACAGGCGCTCCGAACCCCAGACTGAGATGGTCAGGACACAGTGATGAAGCCTTTGCCGTCTGGTCTCACCTGGACCCGCTGGTAGGCAGGCTTCCAGGCGTCCATCTCCCAATGCTGAGCCAGGAATTGCGAGAGCGCAAGGCTTAAATAATAGGACACAAAACAGATGGCAGGTGCACATACAGTAATTAACTAAAACACGAAAGGGTCGGAGCTCCCTTAAGAGGAGGGATGCCGATCGTGACAGAATATTTGTTTCAGGTAGTTCAAGTAGGGAGCCGCGTCAGCATGCGTGGGTTGCAAAGGAACAAGTAAAGGTTTATTCCATGCTGAAAAGAAAAGAAAGGAAACACAATGTTTCGGCTGTGGAGCCTTCTTCAGGTCACTTGGCAGATAGATATTCAACATCTGGTGTCATCAGATGCTGGCTTTGACATTACCAAGTATTTATTCAAATGAAAATATGTTATACGATAATTTAAACAATAAAGCAGCTCCTTCCATAGCATAACTGTACAGTATATGTATTCCTGAAGTCTTTTAGTTAAGTTTTTAAAATCTTATATCACCTTAAATAACAAACAGATGAAAGACTATGGAGACAGATGGAACCGGAGAAGAAAATACATATATTTATTTGGGCTGCCACTTTATTCTGAGAAAAGAAAACCGAAGGAGAAACACCTGAAGAAAGCTCCACAGCCGAAACGTTGTGTTTCCTTTTTCTTTTCAGCATGGGATAAACCCGTTATTTGTTTCGGGTGTTTAAATGGAGTCTGTAGGGGTTTTCTCAGGGCTGCTATGTCATCATTGTTTGCTGTGTTAGGTGAGCCGCGACTATAAGACTCTCCCAGTCCGTGGTCAGAGGCCTGTGAGGGAAACCGTCTGAACCGACTTCTGGGAAATCTGAGAAAGATTCACTCAAGAGACAGTTCTTCTCCTGCAGTTCAAGAAGTCAGATAACATTATGAAATTAACTCATATGGCAAAAATGAACAGATTTCAAGTGTGGTTTTCCCTGTGATTTACCTCCTTACAAAAATATCACAAACAGTCCGTTACAGTTTTCTTTTCTCAGAATAAAGTGGCAGCCCAAAGAAATATATGTATTTTATTCTTCGGTTCCATCTGTCTCTATAGTCTTTAATCTTTTTGTTATTTAAGGTGATATAAGATTTTAAAAACTTTTAACACTTCAGGAATACATATACTGTACAGTTATGCTGTGGAAGGAGCTGTTGTTTTGCTTACATTATCTCATAAGATATTTTCATTTGAATAAATACTTGGTATGTCAAAGCCAGCATCCGATGACACCAGATGTTGAATATCTATTGCCCAGTTACCTGTAAATACCAAATTGTCTATCTGTCTATCTGAAGGGGAATATCTACTGTATTTAAACAGATATCAAGTTACTTTTGGTGTTTGAAGAATCTCTTCATTTTTATTAAGACCGAAACACAACAGACCAAACACAACAAAAGTAAAACCAATGGAAAACTTGAGGTATATCCTAATTCCAGCTCAAACCATTCATTGGTGATGGTTTATGTCTTCTATATTATTGTCTCATACAAGTGATATTTCACATGTACAGTAGAGCAGAGTGCAAATTGGCCTGCAATAAATTACTATTTTTTTCTCTTTTAACAGAAAAGCCACATGTAACTTTAACTACTTTTTCAGTGAGCAACAACAGTGGGGATACCTCTGATATTCTTTTTGCAGACATGTTTTAAAGGACTTCCATTTACCACCCTTCCCAGTCATTTCACTGTAAACCCTCACATATTAGTGAAAAGAGACAATATTCAGCCCTCACTAATGTTTGACTGCTTTCCACTTCCAACTCCATCTGCACGTGTTTGGAATCTACAGTACAAATTGCTCTGATGTAAAAAGACCTGAGAATCCCTGACAGATTTAATATACACAAAATGTGGGAATTAAAACAGTCGTGTTTTTCCATATTTAATGGTCATCCTTATGATAAATTCAACATAGGAATATAAAACTTTCTATTTGCTATCATGCCATCTTGGCACTCACAGAGACACGTACAGTATATACTGTAGTACTGTACATACTGTACTGTGTAAATGCTCATTTGAAATGGGTTAGCTGCTCACAATATAATTTAAATTATTTTTCAGACATTCTTAGAGTTTATTGGCTCTTAGAGAACAGCTGTGAAGCAGTAAGCTGGAGCTCAATTTTTAAAAAATTTAGCACTAATAAGAAAAATAATAGAAGGCACTGCATTTTACAGCATGCTGTATATGTGCACACATTATTTAGGTTTTAACCATTACAAATGGCTTAATACATGTAGGACAATTTATTCCTTATTTTCTATTGGTTAATTATAAAAAGTAAGAGGGCAAATCAAGCAAGTTACAGTGTGGGCATGAAAAAGGTCAGTGCAAATGGCATTCATATTTAAACCTGCTTGTTGTGCTTTAGTTGATAGAAAATCTTACAAGGAAGCAAAAGACCTGGAGCTGTCTTGTTAATTCACGCTGTTTGATATTTCAATTAGCACTAATGTTTATGATCTAATAACTTACATCTTTCCAGAATTTTATTACCTACAGTGGACTTTTCCCTGAATGCATGTTTTGCACTGACTCAGAAGAATACTTCCAGGCCTGACAAACATTAAGTAATTCTCCCAGAGCTTATTTGAGTTAATTGTGCATTAGCCTTGCAATCTTCTGAACCACCCAAGCATTAGGTCCTGAGGGGACTCTCCAGGTTCTCTACACAATCAGAATTTTTTATGCATCGCTGCTGTTGGTCAACTCTGGCATCCAAAAAGCTGTTCTGGACAAGTAGTTGCCTATATCTCAGGAGACAAATATGCCCTCGCAGGGGACTTTCAAACATTTCAAGTAAAGCAAATTTTTGGAATGGCGACAGAAATATATGGAGTTCTATCTGCTCAAACACCAGGTAGTTTGATTTCTCCTTCTCTTCCTACTTATAAGCTTGTTTAGACGATCAATCGTGCCACACAACTTTTTCATCTGAAAAAGTGACTCATAAATTATTGGCTGGTCCTTGTGCTCATGCAAACTATTTTTATATTTTCACAATAATTCAGAAAAAGACACACTTTTTATACAAATGTGGTATTTGTGGCAAATTTGGTAAAATTGCTGCAGATGTACAGTAGATTATGTTTCATTTCATGTTTTCAACAAAAGTGCTACAGTATATAAGTTTTCTAAGTCATAATTATATATACAGTATATATTAAGGGTCTAATTTTCATTTGAAATTCTAACTGAATTTGTAGTTGTTTTTAAGAATGAAACAACTAGCAAATACTAACAAATGCCTTTAATCTGTTACATAAAATCACACAAATATTGGAAAGAAATGTAACACATTCAGTTGTTTTGTCCCTGTAATTTGGCAGTAGGATTAGTGTACCAGATTACCTTGCATTAACTATTGACAGGCACACATACTGTATAAGAGATGATTGTATCCACATGAAATGGCATCAGATTTGACTATGACGTTCTTCTTATGTTCAAAAGAAACATCAATGTCCATGTGCTGTACAGTAGCTGAGCAAAGGAAAAAAGAAGAGAAGAATCAGGTAATCAGTATATGATTATACTGATCATATACAAATTATATAATGCAAATTATCTTTAAAGCTGAAGATACACAACTTGTTAGTGCATGTCCTGTTTATTTTCCTATTTTCTCTTTTCTCCTATTAGCTGGTTTGCTACAGAGATGCCGGCTAAAGGCAATAGATCTTTGGACCAGTATTTAGTTGTTGCTTTTATTTATTAGATATTCAGGGATTAATTCTACTTTATGAACTGTAATACACTTGATCTGTTATTTCCTACTTACTGTATTCCATCTCCACATTTTCCATTCGAATTTGTTGTCCGTCACCTACAGTATTAACTTTTTGACACTGACCACAAGTCAGGAAGGACATGGGAATGTGGTAGGCACATGTGAAAAGTTTAAAACTGCCTTATTCAATGCCAGAATAAATACAGGTGATGCTTTTAGGGGAGTCAGGTGCACTCAGCACTTACTAGCATGAGATAGTAAGGCAGAGGACGTCCCGTTTCTCTGTAAGTTACTTATCAGGAGACCCTTCTTTCAGTTTAAATTCCTCATTCTTTCCTCATTCATTCTTTGGGTTTTTTTCTACTTGGAACAACAGATGCTCGCTATGCCACCACACTGAATGTGACGCTGAGCTGGTAGTGCAGTACGTGCTGGGTGATGTGAGTAGTTTTAAATGCATATTTAAAAAAAATAATACTAAATCACATATCTACTGAAATTAGCAAATGAAGAATCAGAACAAAGGACTGAGTTGGAGGAATTTCTTTAACCCTCTCAGAAGAAACTACATGCATGCATTAGATATGTTTTGCTGACATTTTACTGCAGATGTTTTTCATCAATATACAGTAGGTCCTCTTGCAAGAAATCACACTCTAGACTTTTGGTGGTGGAATGAAATCAGTTTATTGCTGTCTACATGAATGAATTCAGCCTGCACCATGCCCCTTAGTCATTTTATAGTCATTATCTTTTTAAGTGACAATTCCTTTACTAACAAGTCATCTCCCTGAGGCTTTTAGATAAAACGGAAGGCTAGAATTACTGTATACTGTTCCTTAGCAACTACAACATCTCTGCTTTTAACTGATTTTCTTTTATCTGTTCCACATGAATACAGAAACTATACAGCCCAAAACCTTCCTATCACGAGCTACATTTTTTGCTGTGGGTGGAAAAACATTTCAACAAGTTGTCACTGTTTTTTTTTCTCAAATAGTCTTTTTTTGAAGCTGCAACATTCTAACACTGTTTTGACCTATGTGTAACCTTCTTCTCAAACAGTCACTGTTTTCCCATTTCGTATGCAATGGAGTCCATTTGAGGAAGTTTTCAGTGAAGTTAGAGTGAGGAAGTTCATCAATGTGCAATCTAAAAAAAGAGCAAGTAAAGGTTAATATTATGCCATATAGATTAATAAAATAAATATAATTTGAAAGCTACAGTTTCTCTACTTCAAAAACGAGTCAATCTCCTAAGCAGCTGAAGACAGAGTCTAGAAATGGTCACCTATAGTAAAATGTCAGCTGATAAAAGTGAGTTTTGCAAAAACGCACAACGTTACACAATTTCAAAACTAACCTACATAAATTTAGTTTGTGGCCTGACACAAGTCTCACATCTTCAGTTGTATCATCCATTATTATATATATGTTTCTCTGCTTTTCAGTATTATTTCAGTGTATTGGTACATGAAATTGGATCTCATCAGCTCTTAGAAGCTAAGCAAGGCTGGGTCTGGTCATTACAGAGATGGGTGATACTGTATTTAAGGAAAACCGGGTTGTTGTTGCAAATAGTGCTGGCGGGCTAGCAGTCAGCTCTCTTTTTGAATTTCCAAACAAATGCAAGCCTATGGTGACTGAGGACACTGTGCTGTAGGCAGTGCTGTCCTTGAGATGAGACAAAGGTCCTGAATACTCACTAAAGATCCAATTAAAATTTTACAAAAAGGTCTGGGTGCCAACCACAGCGTCTTTGCTAAATTCCACTGTGGGTTTGTACAATCTAGCCTTCTTAAAGTTTCCTCTTAAAGTGATGAAGGTGTTTCTCACATCTCTACCTAATCTGTCGCGCAGTGGAGCTGCAGATGGTGCATAAGGGCAACTGTGTGTGCTGCGCTTCAGTGCTGGATGAATTGGCTTCCCTCTCATATGTAAAGTAAGCAGCTCAGGTATACTGTGGGATGAAAAACTCTAAACAAATTCAAGGGATTATTGTCTCTGCCTTTTGCAGTTAAAAGAAGGCATGTGGTGCCTGTGTCAATATAAAAGAGTGTAAACAAAATTCTGGGAGAAGATCAAACCCTCATCTCTCCCACTTCAGTTTACTGTACCTAGGGACAAATATCACGATTCTAGCTTACCCGTGTGTTTCATATTTGCGTCCTTGGACGCTTCAGCCCCATCTTTGCCACCTCTCGAAGCACTTTCTTCTCGAAACCAGGTAAGTTAAAGTAGTTGTAGGAGAATAACGCAAAACTTAAATTATGCTTCTACCCCACTTAAACTACAGTAGGATGTGTTCTGACTACTGAAATAGAAAAGAACGAACATGATCTCTCTTTTTAAAATGGAATTACACTTATCTGAAGTTTAGATCTTAGCTTCTGATGCAGTTCAGGTCATACTCACACTGTTGACCGAGATTAGTACCTTGGGAGCTAAAAACTGATTTAACATTTCTTTAAAAAGGCTGAAAAACTTCATTCTGAAGAAAACGAGCAAATCCAACAGTAGGTGGCAGTGTTGCTGTGGAATTAACTAACAATTTAGGTGTGAAAATTAATTGCAAATTTTAAAATTGCAAACCTTGACTTAACATGAATGCTCTTTTCCGTGTTGTTAGCAAATTATCTTTAAAGCTGAAAATACACAACTTGTTAGTGCATGTCCTGTTTATTTTCCTATTTTCTCTTTTCTCCTATTAGCTGGTTTGCTACAGAGATGCTGGCTAAAGGCAATAGATCTTTGGACCAGTATTTAGTTGTTGCTTTTATTTATTAGCTGTATGGAAAATACTGGACTCAATACTTGCAGCTGGAAAGTTCAACTGAACTCCATGACCCTCAGTTGTGAAATCTGCATTCACTACTTTGTGTAAAGCGAAATATTTATTTGCAGAAACCCATAAAATAGAATCTTTCTTTGTAAGCTGGATGTTTAACTTAAAAACCTGAAATTATAAAATGCAGTCAAGGTGCAATTATTTTTTCAAATTAATTATACAAAAATAATTCAGTAATACAACATAAATAAGGTGGACAAAACCCCAACTGTAATTCATCAGTAATCACTTCCCTGTTTTCAGATTTTTTAGCTGCTCACATACAGTAATAGCATTTATGGGGATCCCCATTAAAAAATATTTTTTGTTTCAAGACAAAATGGCTTTTCATGGCTGAATTATTCAAAATACATTTTTGTGTGTGGTTTTGGAGATAAACTACTTCTTCCAGAAATATGTTTATTTTTCAAACTTTAACACAACGGCACTTACGAAAATACATTTCTAAACACTAGGAAAAACCGAGTCAAAGAATTTGCCATTGAAACTTTTCTATCCAGTGAGAAACATTTAGAAGGTTATTTGTTCAGATTTATTTGTTAAAGTGTCAGAAGAATTGTTAAAATAATAATTTGAATGAACAAAACTTACAAATGGAACAGAAACCAGGGCACAATAGCAAAGGAGAATTTGTGCAAGACAGAAGCAGACAAAGATTATTTTTAATTGGTCCCTTTGCTGCACAGTCAATCTTCGATGTTCCACAGATAATTAAAAGTATAAATAGAAAAAGAAGAAATGTTGAGAATTTTCTGTGTTATTTGAACAGTATAAACTAAAAGGCATAAACACATCAAGGCAAAGTTTTAATTTACTTTGGCTTTCAATATTGCTTTTATTTTACCAAACTGTTACGTACATAGATTTTACTTTTTTAATCTCAGAAGCCTGGAGATTTAAAGAGACTTTACCATTGTACGCACCATAATCTTTCATTTAAAATGTTAATTTTAGTCCCTTTTGGAGATTTAACTTCAACAGTACTATTTTACTAAAAGAGACACAAATTACCAAATACATATAGTTTATTTTTTTAAATCAGTGCAACCACGGATATTTCCAATGTTTCCTAAACTGTATAAAATAATAAACAATTTGTTTTTTGTGCTGTATGTGATTGACCTCCAAAAGTGATCAGAAATTAGCATTAGTTTATTTTAGATTGTATCTGTAGAAACGACTAAGAATTCTAAAACCTTTTGTTTAAATCGGTGCTGGAAAAAGTTGAGCACATGCTGTATGAGCATTCATATGTGCAGAAAATGCAAAAATTTACATCAAATATTAGGTAGGACCTTATTACACTTTTAAAAAGAAATTTTAACTTAATACTGACTTTTTCCCCACGTCAAAAACAATTCATTTCTCTGTATCCATTTGAGATTGACGTACATAATGCTTTTTTATGTATATACCCATGCTTACACTAACTCTAAATTAAAAATGCATCTTGTATTGTTTTTCTTTCAGCAGAAACAAGCCACACTCAGTGGTAGTCACCAAAGTGTGAAATGCAGGCCATAACCTACAAGCCTTTTCACTGCACAGTGTGCCAAATCTGTAGCTGGAATGTTACGCTGTGGTGTTGCAGAACAAAGCCCAAGGCAGCAGGACCACAGGCTGTGCTTTGATTATTTAACACGAAGATCAACACACGCCAGGCTCTGATGGATAAGTGGTAAATGGTTCTCTGTCTCAGGCCTTCAGCAGACACTGTGAATCAAATATTAATTTGCAAAAAATAAATGTTTATTCATTCTTTTAGCCAGTAAACTTTAAATGTGATGCTCTCATCACATACTACAAATGTTTTTTTTTTATGACAGGTATTTTACAATGCACATACTGTACATGATGAGATTGCTTGCTCCTTTTACCCAAATCAAGGTTATTCAATAGCTGGTTAAGTCTTACAAGCATCATTTTGAGTGGCAAGAGGCTATTTATTTGTTAGGAACACTTCTCTTCTTATAAAAATACTGAACCATCAAGGTAGCAACTGGTATTTACCGTGATCTACAGAGCTAACTTATCATGTTGGAAGTTTTCTAAAGTTTAAAATGGTTTGTAAAAAAGTGGTACCTAGGAGGTGTACCTGAAATACAGTTAATTTATAAATTATTTGAGAATCTTCCTTGAAGTTATTAACATCATAATACTTTAATAACACTAAAGTGTGCAAATATTATAATTCCCATGTAATAAACCCTATTATATTTATAATTTATTTCTAATGAATACTGCATATTTGTTTTTTATATACATATTTCTATATTTGTATTTATTTTCGACACAATATCCGTATTACGGGATCAATAAAGTATCTATCTACTGAATTACATAAAATATAGAATTTCACATACAACTAAACACAGTACTATATTCAGTATAGAATAATGCATAATAATAAATTATTATTGTTATTATTATTATTTTGTGTTTGCCATTTTAGATACATATAACAAAACCAATTAAAAATATTGTTTCCCTGTCAATGATGTATAGAATTTCAAATTATGTTTAAAGATAATTTAATATAATATACATATTCTATGAGGAACTTATGATCGATTGATTCTGCATTTGTGTTTCAAGAATAACAATATACCAGTAGTTTTTAATAAAATATCATTCTGGTGTGCATTCAGCATTCTTTTAAATTTCTTGTGTACATTTTGTTGAAATCATATATAATAGTCATAATCATTATAAACTGTCATAAATATAATTTTACAAATTAAAAGTCATCCTGATTTTTAGACCATTGTGGGACCATTTTTATGGTCATCATTGGTGATTCAGATTTGGTTGTAATTTAGACTGGCGCTCTGCAGTGAAAAAGAGGTAATACGATTTTGGATTTTAATGAAGTTTAACTCATACTATCTCATACTGTACTGTATATTGCCTGCAGAGATTTGAGGATACAGACCTTCGTGTTTAAATTAATTTGTATGCAGGTTAAATGAACTGCGCTGTTGAAACTGGCTTTGTATCCTCTTGCTTATTCTTTTCTTATCAAGTGGTCAACAGCAGTCAACATCAAAGGGCTGGATTCCTGTCTTCTAAACACATTAGAGCACTGTTGCATATCGGCTCTCTCAAAAATGTGTTTCCCATGCCACGTTCTGGAGCTCACTGTGGTGGGTGTCCTGTGAGCTATAGTAAACCACGGTACTAGACACATTTAGCATAGGGATTGATGCGGTGGACATGTGGCACTGTGGAAATTAATATAAGTTTTACTCTGGTGGGAACTTTGTGTACAAGGGGTAAACCGTGTTATTAGTAATTTCTTTTTGGTTGTACTACGGTGAAAGCAATGAGTACCATTGAAAATCATTTGGGAAATAAAATGAAGTTTATTATGGCAGAAACCATGTGTGGCAATGATACTGGAGTAATTTAACACAGGGTTTAGAATGGTGGGTACCATATGTGCTATACTGTAGATATGCCATAAAAAACTATAATAAAATCCTATTGTTACAGTATACAGTATGTTGAAATTCTTTGATTTTTTTCCTCCTTTTTGGCATGTTGTAGTTAAAATTACAAAATGTGTGTTTGTTTTCATGATGTAGTCATGACGTTTTTTTGTAAAATTCGTATGTCACAGCTAGAAAAGAGCCCAAAAGGGATGTACAGCATGGAGTGTGAAGACCTCTCTGGATGTCCTGGATGTCAAAAAGGTCTCTTCAATACAGCGTGAAAGAAAATCTCCAATGTTTCTCGTTAATAGCAAAATATGTTAGTTCTATATTGCTCACAACAAGACTAAATAATTATGCCCAGAAGAATAATTACTTACTTTTATATCAATTTACATTCCAGTAGATCCTAAAACATTACTACGAATAAAAGGGGGGCTACTGTACCATTGAAGAGCAGATCCCACCTGGGTGACACACCAGACCATTACAGTATGTGCCAGGAGTCTCGCTACAGAGCAGATGAGGCAGAGAAGCAAGAAATTACAGGAGTTTCCCAAGCTGATACAGAAGGAAATTAAGGGAGACCACATTGTACACGCCCCAGTAGAAATTCTGCCTCGATAGTGGGGCCAACACCCCTGCTGTTCTTACACAAACAGTGCCAGGGGACTTTTAATGACCACATACTGTAGTCAGATCCTTGGTTTAACTTTACACCCAAAGCGCAGCTTCTCTTACAGCCCTGTGTCCCCCGTTCACCATAATTAAAATGTCATCAAGGCATGTTATATACTGTACTGTAAAGCTTAAATAAGCACATCAGTTGCATACTGTGAATACAGTGCTAATCAAACACAGTACGTTAGATACTGTAGGTACAGTATATTGAAGTTAGAAAAGATCAGGGAAAAGCACACTTTTAAGTTAATTAACACGTATACTTGTATTTAAAGATATTGTTTGTTTAAAAATACATAAAAGAATACAAAGAAGAATTCATAAATGAAACACAGTGTAATAATTCGTAGTTAATTACTCTGCTACAGTATGCTGTACTTTAAAAAATACCACCAATCTGCAAATAAACGTGAAAAGCAAAACTATTAGTATTTTACCGAATGTCTGTCAAGGCAGATCTGAAGAGGAAAGGATCGGAAAAAAAACCCTGAGCTAGAAATAGGAACTTGACGGACTTGTACAGTATAACACGCACAGATCACTAACTACTGTATGACAACGTCTTGTCTCTTGATACCGAAGCTTTCACCTTCAACTGACCAGAAATTTGCCTATACCGTCTTTCCAGGAAATCGTGAGAAACCTGTTACGGAGCCTTATTTTTTTTTTCGTTATTTTTGGAATCATTGGATAGGTAAAGTGCCAACCAACTTTTATTTTTACGGAAAATTCCCAAATCATGAAATTATATCGGCACAGAATTAAACCGAGTAGCGTAGTTCAAGGAGTGTTCAGTAGCTGTAAATCACTTTGCTGGCTTGAATGACTTAGTAAATTTATCATATTTAATCATTAAACAAATATCATCATTCTGACCAGAATTTCTAAAATATGTAAAATGTATTTTAATGTTAGCGATAACAGCGTGTTCATCAATGGCAAACAAAATTTAATGGAAAAAAACCGCTATGGGTGCTAATTGATCCATATATTTAATAATTTAATAATATATAAAATTATATGTGTAAGTGTATTAAAAATGTGTATGTACAGTATACAACAGGTATTGTACCTCAGGTTTGTTTTCTTACATTTTTGTCTTATTTAAAATAGTATTCTCATTTGTTGTATGGAAGATACTGTACAGTATATGAGGTGCACTGTACAGCTAAATTGAATCTTTGCACAGCAGATAAAGTGATACTCCTTGTTAAATAAGATAAATATTTTAAATATCCATCAATGTTGTAATGATATTAAGCAACACAACTTAAAAACACCTGCACCTTACTGTACAGTAAATACACAGATACAGTAGGTGTTCGTACAGTAGTGCAGAGTGCAGTATCCCAGATTGCTTTACAGCACTATTAGGACAGGGCTGAAAGTGTAAAAAGTTAGATGAGCACTTGTAAAATAAATGACTAACAGAAGCTAGCTGTTCATTAAAAGCTTGTTTCATTTTTGAACAATTAATGAACATTACAAATGTATAACAAATACACATGGAGTGTATGACAAGTACAGTCTTTCCAGGAAATCGTGAGAAACCTGTTACGGAGCCTTATTTTCTTTTTCGTTATTTTTGGAATCAAAAATCAGAATACGAAATGAACATGTAACACTGAGCTCTACAGGTACAGTGCACCTGAGGCCAAATGTACTGTACTGTACTGTACTGTACTGTATGTAGGTATGATTGTTTTTGCTCGAAAAAGAACATTGGAGTGGGGTTGAACACAACTGAATACAATTAACCCACTTAAAAACGTCAGAATCACTTGGCCAGACGACTGCTCAGTGTTAAATTATAAGCTGATGGCGCCACTCATTGTGAAATCCAGAGCTTCTCAAAGACAGCACCTAGTAGTGGAGATGTCTTTTAACACATAAGGAAATGTGTTCATTGGTAGCTATTCAACCATTAAAATTAACCTTGTTAGCTGGGATGGTACTGTATTTAAAGGCAGTTTTGAACTTGTTTTTATAGCTAACCAGCATAGAGATTCAATCTAAAAAGGTTCACATTGATGTATAATTTATCCAAAACATACAGTACTTGTGCCTAGTTTAGTCATTGACAAAATGAGTGATTTCTCAACCGACACAATAAGGACTATGATTTCAAAGTTACAAAGGAGTGAGTGCTGTCTGCACAATGTACAGTATGCTACATATGGACATTTGTAATAATAATATTGGTACAGTACATAAAAGAATCTCAAATAATCAATTAAGTTGTGTCCTGGAGAAGCAGAACACTATTATCAGTGAATATTTGTAATAAAAGCATGATTAGAAAATAATATAAAATAAAGTTCTGGAATGGTAGAGGTGACAAATGAAGCACAAGAATGTGAATCACAAAAATGAAAGCAGTGTTCTCAGATTAGAGAACTGTGACATGGCCTTTGTGTTTGTTTTACAAGACATACAGTATCTGTGTAAAACTTGAATGAATAAACCCAAGTACAGAGCAAAGACCCATTATTTCTTATTGTATTATATTTAAATATACTGTACTTTACATTATATCACGATTATGTGCGTTTCATGGAACAGTTACAAAATAATTAATGTGTTCCATTATGGAGAAGTATCATTTATGTTTCACATAATCTGTCACACTTATTTTTTCTGCCATTTGCTCATAGCACTTGTACTTTAAAAGAAACCTAACTTTTACAGTAGAGCTATTTTCAGCGTGGGGAGATTTTTTCCTTAAAACCTATGATTATATCTTTATTAATGGCTCGGTGAAAGTAGAAAGATGTTTTGTTTGATAGATCTAACAAATAATACATATTACAAAGAAAGGCTCATCTTAAACTTATTACAGGCAGAAATATCAGTTACTTTTTTAAAGCCCATGCTCTGTCTTTGGTCTCCCAATGCATATCCTAATTCCATATGCAATAAATTATTGCTCTAAATCAAAACAGAATGCCAGCTTTTTATCTGAATATTAACTAATGTCAAGAAAAGAAACTTCTAATTTAAAGCAAATCAAAGTTACCATGCCAAGGTCTGGACTGAGGTAGACTGAGTATTATGTACAGAAGATTTTATCTGGTTTTATGGGTACTTCCATGAGGCATATAAAACATTTTGCCTTTAGATGATTTAAAAACTATTTATCTTTTGTAAAACCTTAATTTGCAGGTCTGATACAGCCAAGCAGCAGTCATGATGTTTTAGTGACAGACAATAAATCTAAGCGATGGGAATTTTGACAACTGGCTTTGAATGTACGTTTACACACACACACAGTACACGCAGACATGAAACAAGATTCACAATGAAGAATGCCTGCTTGTGTATGATAATATCAACAGTACGCTAAGAGATGAGGCAAGTTCACACCAACCGTACAAGATCAAGATGGATTGCGATTCATGGCAGCACAAGCCCATAATTGTCTAGCCAATCATAGGACAGCAACTGAATTGACTTCTTGGTTGATCCCCGTGAAGGTATCTCAACGTACACATTATCCCAGGACTCCTCAAGACAGATTGTTTTTGGCTGCAATCGCACAGACCAAACTGTCAAACTCATATACAATAGTACACAGCATACGTCAGCATGCTTCCGTGCTGTATGAGATCGAAAGTGGCCCCTCAAAGTATCCACCCCCAGTCATTGAATATGTACTGAATATGGTTAAAAAAACAGAACCATATTGGCTGAACTTCAGTATGAATGTCTAAGATCTGCATGTATGCAGGTTGTGAGAAATCTCAGCAATAATCTTTCTTTAAAAATGGAAATCTGAGGCGCGAGTGTGTGGGTTTTATCTGCTTGAGGAAATGGCATTTATGTGACTGATGTACATTCATTACCCTTGTAGTGAATGTGCCAGTTTCCTAGAGAAAAGGATCTTCTTTGCCTTCAAGAACAGAAACCTTTACGTGTTTGATTAAGCTGAAGTGAACCTCTGTCCCACTTGTTGCTTTTCTTACACATTGAAAACAACAACAAAAAAACATGCATTCCTTCTCATTAAACCAGCTGTGTAATTTTTTTTATTATTATCACTTTTACCATTTATGCTGTTCTCTTTTTTTTCATTTTCTTTTCAAATTCAGAGCCTTTCATAATACTACTCCCAATGTCCTAGACTAAAGAACTTCAAGTATTTCCCTATTAAATTAATGTTAGACTGTTGTGCACCTTAACAGCAGGCAATAGACATAAATTCACTGTAAAGTTCCATTTTAGGTTTGTGGCTTTTACAGCTCAGGAGGTTGACCTGTTAAAAGCACAGCAGAAACTCTTAACATTTAAAATGCATAATTTAAACATACTCTCAATTATTCTTTTAAAATTCAGTGAATAGAAGCCTAAGGAGTTACATTTCTTGAAAACAAAATTCCATCCGTACATTTTTCCTTGAAGTTTGAATAAATATGGATCTGTGTTTTCAGAGCAGGTTGAACTGCAGCGCACAAATAAATGACTAAAAAAATACATTTGTATGTTCTGCAAAAGGTTAAAGTGAATCAAAAATCATTTCAGGATAAAGAAATTAAATAAACCAATTCACTTTTACAATATAACAGCCATAGAAGGACAAAACATTATATGCCCAACAGTAAGGAACTTCATAATTCAACAGGATTAATAATGTCCACAGCTCCAATTTTTAAATCAGCAATACTAATTTCATATAGAAGGAGAATCTGAATTGATATTTTACACAAACAGTGAGATGAGCCCCTCTGGGATATTTTTAAAAGGCACTTTTCCATGCAAAAGACCAATACCTACCATCTGCAAATATTACATCAATCCCTACACAGAGATTTAAAGGCCCTACATTATTAGTTGCTGTTCCCCACCTTTGCATGCACATCTTAAGAAGTAGTTTATTGTAGTGCCTGTGAAAATGGCAACCGATGATACATCAGAGAACGACAGCACAGTGGTATAGTCATTATCATAGCTGCTTCTCAGCACTGTGGGACTGGGATCAATTCCTGGAGTGCTGTCCGCACACACTTTATATATTTTCCCTGTGTTTGTGTGGATTTCCTCCAGATGCTTGGTTTCCTCCCACAGTCCAAAGACATACCGGAAGGATAATTGGCTTCTGGGAAAAGTGGCCCTGGTGTGACTGTGTGCATGTTTGCGTCTGTGTGTGTCCTGTACTGGACTGGCATCCCCTCCAGGGTGTGTCCTGCCTTACGCTCTGTAGCTTGCCAGGATAGACTCTGGCTCCCCTACAACCATGGATAGGATAAAATGGTCAGAAAATGGAGGCGTGGACATACAGTATTGGAGATGAGCTGGCCACCTTCTGGAACATATATGAAACATTTAAGTTCATTTTCAGTTATCTGCCACTTCAATAGTAATATTCACACTGCTGATGACCTTGTCATCTTTGGAGTGCACCAGTGGTATGGTACAAGTGGTTCTCATAAACACAATGACAGAACTGACCTTCAGTTCACACTGTGGTTCAATTTCTTTTTAACTGAGCAGAATCTTCTTTAAACCTGGGTTACAACACAGCTTCCAGTTCTTTATCTGTCATCTGTTTATCTAGCTTCTACTGCCTCAACATGCAAGGTATTAATTTGGTGTTCAGTGCCTATTATGAGTGGGCTGTCAATTTAAATTCCCAGTACAGTCACCAACATTGTACAGTATGTTCCATTGCATTTGCTGAGAGCTAACCTGTGATGTACTTCTGTCATCAATCTGGCAGTGCTATAATAACATGCTTATATGTCATTTACAATAATTTATATTAGATTCCTAAACTACATAATTTACACAACACTGCATACTGTTAAGACATGGTCATACAATTACTGAGTTCAAAGATGTTGTTTGACTTGTTGATTAAGTCTAGAGAAACAGGGAATTCTGAACAAAACATGATGATAAAGATCAGACTGGTTTGTTTTCTGTCATGTACTGTACCTGTACATTTTATATATAAACTGTAGCTCTGTATCTACAGTACCTACCTCTGTCTTTAAGGTTGTAAATAATGGAAACAATGGAATTGCAGAGGTATAAATAAAACAGCAACCACATTGAATGTTTCTGAATATATAAACTTCTCGTACCATAACGTGACTGAAACAGTAGACAAAGATGGCCAATTCTTTCTGCTGCCTCATTTGTTTACTTTGTGTCTTTGTTTTCTTGACAAACTCTCTCTTACATTTCTAACTAGCTAAACCTTTGAGAGCTGTGTGTAAAAGAAAAAAAACAACAACAAAACTTTCAATCTGTAGAGCTAAAAATATTCTGTGAAATAAATCAAATTTAAAGTGTTTGATTTAGTTTAAAGCACAATTCAACTTATCTTATAGTGTGTACATGCTCCACCATGACATTACCCATAAAAAAATGCTTACAGACTCCAAATAGAATGTACTCACATGTAATGACAGTGCTGCTAGCTCATTCAAGTTTCACCTCTTCCTGTCCATGAATAAAACACCCCTCTCAACTCCGATACACAATGATTTAGACTTAAAGAAAGGCTAGGGTGAAATTTTAATTGGTTTCATATTCTGGTTTTGAAATTGTTTGAAGACAACTGCTGGCAAGGAGGGGAAAAGAAATTGAGCTTAAAAAGTGTTTTTCGGCAACTTCAAACTCCCAAAAAACGATACAGCCAGGACACCAAATTAGACCAGCGTTTCTTTCTGTGCTGACAACATCTCAGTATCAGGGGATTGGTAAAGGTCAAACAAGCCTAAATGGAAATATATGAACAAGATTTCCAATAAAAATGCTGGCTCTGACCAGCATGGAACAAGGAAAATGAAAACCAGGTGGGCATCACGTATCATGTTCAAAATTATAAAATGAATACCAGATTACAGTCTTGATGCAAATAGCTTTAATGTGCTACTTAAAGATACAAAATGAAGATAATATAAATTTAGACATTATTTCTCTATAAACATGGACCGTATAAGAGGAACGTGCCAAAAGAAAGATTCCACTTGGATCAATCCATTTGTGGTGTTACAGTATATCCAGCTTTCATGCTAATATTCTACAAATGGAACCTTAACGTTAGTATTACAGTATGTTAGCTTACCAGGTCTTTTATACAATCTATAATTTTACTGTATTAAAACTAGTAGTATTGATAATAATTTAGAAAAGTTATACTCAAAAGAAAAAATATTATTGAAATTCATCTATCTGAACTATTTAAGTGGTTATGCATTTACCAGGAAATATGCTCCTACTAGGATTCAAGATTATGTTACTTCTCAACCAAAGAAGCTTAGATGTCAGAGGGATCAGGAATAGTACTTCCACAAGAGTTTTTGTTTCATACTGATCTCTCTCCTCCCCCCATGACACTGTTATTTTGAGCTTTTGAGTTGTACAAAGTCAGATGTTGCCTCTGTCACTGACGAGAGAAAAATACATGTGTTTCTTTTCTTCATGGAGGAAGCAGTGTTCTCTTACTTTCAGAAGGTAAGCCAAGTAAAATATGTACTGCACAGAATCATTTTCAGATTGTAAATGTTATTTAATTGTAAATTATATATCCGCAAAGACTGAGTAATGTAGATAGGGGATCACACATTAAGTAGGTAGTTGTGACTGTGGAAAGATTATGTATAACATACTGGGAATGCAAAGAATTTATAAATAGATAGTGGTTGCCTTAGTGTATTACTTCATTCATATAGAACATTTCAATTTTCTAATACTGTATATTTTAGGCCAATGTCACAAAAATCTGCTTTCACAATAGGGAAATAGCAGTTAAATTATAATTAATGTTGTTTAAAATTAATCTCCAAAACCCATTTACTGTACTTGTATCTTTCAGACTTCTTGGTTCACCTGTGTGAGCCACTACAAAAATGTTATATTGTGTATTACAGTATATTAGTTTAACCAACCACTTCCTAGATGCCAATATCCCCTTCTTTGCTTCTGGTATTGATTATATTACCAGAAAGGTTTATTAAGTGGGCAACCATTCTGCTAGCCTGGCTTCAATGGTGCTTTGCCTACAGTACTACACTAACAGTAATCTAGCTAACTGCTGCAAAACACATAGTAATACAATAGTGCTGATAATACTGCTTGATATAGAAATGTATAATTAGGGCTTGCATTCAGAAGTAATAGAAATATACTATTTTCATTTAATAATGCACATATCCTGTAGCAATACGTCGAGAAAATAAACCGATTGTGTTACAATGACATCATGAAAATTACGTTTCATGCCTGCTGATACCTAGCCTGGTTCATGTTTTCTGAGCTCCTGACATTAAAGGAATTCTAACATCATTTTTTGATTTCCAGTAACCTAAGCTAAATTTTCCAATTTCGATAGTCTATTAGCTTTAAAATTACCTGTTACTGCAGCTTTGTTACGGTATGGTTGTTGTTAAGTAGACTTTGGGTACCTTTGGGGCAATTTGATATATTTCCTTCACACTTCTATCAAAGTTCACAAGAGGTAACAGCTTATTCCATTATCAAAGTTTGAACGTTTGCTGTGCAGTATCAGTTATCACTCATTGCTTATGTGTTAAAACATGTGAAGTGAGTTAGTCATAGAGGAAATACAAATTTGGGTTAATTGCTCATGTTTCTATTTTTGTTTTCTTATTTAGAAGTGGATCCATGCATTTTTCGCTACGCATGGCTAAAGATAATAAAATACCGAACCCCCAACAGAGCAAAGAAGACGGAAGTCAAAAATGACCATGGCCTTGCTTAAGGGTATGAATGAGACATGAATTAGTTCATCACATCCGCGTTACTTAGGATCTTTCCTTTCAAAACTTCATGCTTCTCATAAGAAACAGCTCAGAAAGCTTCTGTAAAAATAACTGTGGAATTATTGGGGAATATATGACTTTAAGCTGCAGAACAGTATACTTGGAGTTTTCTAGAGCAGAGCAATACCTGGACACTTAAGGGAAGATGTATAAAAATGAGTGCATCAAGGTTTCATCTGTACTGACAGCAAAACTGGGAGAAAGGTCAGTGTTTTGCATCATATACTTCCATTAAAGGATATAAAACACCTTTTAAGAAATGGCACCGCGAACTGAGGTACTGCAGAAAGAGACAAGAAAGAGGACAAAATTAAATTTTGTCCATGGAAAATCATTTCTGAACCAGCATGTCTACTGCCATCCCACATCAAATCTCACCTCATCAAAGTAAATGTCTCTGAGAAGCTGATATAATTGGGAGAGCCACTTTTAAAAAAAATTCTGTTCAGACGAGGAAACCATGAAAGCACCCAGAAACCACTCTGAACCATGAAGTTCTTTTAAAAGAGCAATAGGGGAGTGTTTTATGGAGAAGTGAAATAATGTTTGGGCTCCACAGCTTTAAGAGGAAACAGAGGGAAACCAGGTGAGAGGCTGTCAAAATGCAGTGCAGACTGACAGAATTAATCCAAACTTGACGGATGAGACGGCAAGAACTTATTATTTCAGTAGAGCTTTGTTCATTAAGCCCTGTTTGTGGAAATCTACAGAAATAAGCATCCTTGCGTCAATGTTTAAATTAGTCACAACCAAAAGCAACCAACAACAAAGGGAAGAATATTAATAGAAATACTTCAAGCACGTTAAAAGTACTGTATGATCTTTTCTTTGATTGTTTTTAACCTCAGATCCTGCATGTTGGCAGGCATATTTGTTACTTAAGCGAGAAACTGTAATTTAAGAATATAACAATACTATTATCTTTTAATTTAGAATATGCCTACAAAGCCTAAAACAGTAACTATTAATAATAGCAATCAGTTAAATAGCTGTGCGCCGGTCCACTTTTATCTGTAATTGTCCTAGTGTTCAAACTTCATATCGTGACATCCACATATATACAAACTGCTTTTCTTCCTTGTTTTTATATCTGCAAGTGTCCTTTAAAACTTAATGTTCTGTAAATTTAACCATGGCAATTTTTAAAGCTTTTGATTTGGCTTCAGTAAAAATAAACAGAGCTTTTAAATAACTCAATTACACAATTAAGTGGACTGCATTATTAAACCACTGTGACCTACATGTTGGCACTAAAGTAAACTATGCAAGTAACTGGCTAGTTTATGTAAACACAGTGAAAATAACTCCCTGAAACTCTCTCTTTACAGTAGCTGCGACAAATCCCAAAGTGCTTGGGCCTGTGATTAGAGCTGTTCAACCTTTAGGATAATAAAGTGGAACTACCGCTCAATCTAATCTGACAGTAAATCACATTTTACCAGACCATGGAATAAGTTGGCCCTCTGAAGGCCAGCTATTCCTTTTTATACTCTTTATTTAGGGAATACAATACATACAGTGCACACACAGACACTATACAGTACATGGAACAAGTAAAGGTTTATTCCATGCTGAAAAGAGAAGAAAGGAAACACAATGTTTTGGCTGTGGAGCCTTGTGTGTAATGTACTAATTTTCAAAAACATACATGTACATTCGCAACATACGTTTTTGCTTGACAGGTATAAAATCTATAAAAAATCATATACTTAAGAGATACATTTTTGAAAAAAAAAATGAAAATGAAATTTTAAAGTGCCAGTGATATTAACACATTAGTTCTGCTAACTTCTGTTATTTTCAGTCTGAGGAATATTGTTATATCATCCATGTGATCTTGTAACTTTTCGGTAACATACAGTAGGATTCTACAATTGCTTCTTTGTAGCGGCGCCATTTAAAAGCCAGCTAGTGTCTTGTAAACAGATTAACCTCATTTAAGAATATTGTGTTCGGAATCTGTCACACTGCATTATAAAAAAAGATCTCTACAGTCCAGAGAAGTGTGCATGCACTTCAGGGTGTAGAGCATGTCCTACACATTCAAGCTGAAATAACTCAACCTTTTTAGTCATAAATAGAGAAGACTTCAAATGGAGCTAAACATCCAAGTCTTCTCTAAGGTACTGAGAAAGTCAGCCCAATGAATTTCTTTAGATTCAACAGTGATACCAGAGGACATAAGGGGAACTACAGTACCAAACAGGCTCATTTGTAACATTTCTTATATTCTCAAATCAAATCATGGAATTGCAGCTAAAAGTAATTTAGAATTTACATGATTACGTGAATAACATGATTATGTGTTTGCTATAAAAGCAAGACAGTTGGTTAGTTGGTTCCTATTACTGTAAATGAGTCCAAATTATTCTGTTGACCTCAGGTGCTGTTGTTCTACAGTTTATTTTGTACTGGACTGCTGTAATATTAAACCTACTGAAGCTGGACCCCTCTGATAGTGCCTCTTCCCCTTCAGACAGTCTAAAATACAATAAAAAAACATCCTCCAAAACATTCTACCCCTGTGAAGAGAATTTGCCATGGCTGTTTTCAAGCCAATGGTCTGGGACCAGGATGAAATGATGAAAAGAAAGTATAAACATAGACTACCATTGCTGCAAAGCTTCCAATCTGAAAAACAAACAGCAACTTACAGTAATTACACCGGGAGACACCATTAATTGAATATGGTACCGTAACATCATCCTTCACCAGAGAGTGTTGTCATGTACAGTACCTATAAGATAGAAACAAAATATTTTACAACACAAGTTCCAAACCTGAAAAGATTTCATATTCAACAAACCATTTCCAGCATGATAATGTCACACCTTTTTTTAGATCATTTGGGGGGGAAACAAGAGGTTGTAAAACATCACATAATGTTTTGTTTTTTTTTAAGAATTAAAACTTCAAGGTCCAGTAATGAGGTTTAATGAATTATTTTAAAATACACAACCAAGTTGTCTTTTGGATCACAGTAAAGACTCCTGTTCCGCACAAGAAAAATGAATAAGAGCACGCAAGTTCCTGGGCCAGGTACTCACCCATCAAGCCAACTTTTTATTTAATTTCAAACTTCATATACTGTAGATGGCTGTCACTTTTCAGCTACAACATTAAGACTTTATTGCCTCTTTCCCTCCACCAAAATAGCTGTAAACCTAGCGTGGTGGAAAGTGCTTTATGAATCAGTTCAACTTGCAATCATTGGCAGTACACTATGCTTAAAAATTCAACACTATTTTTAGGCTCTCATACATGCTCAAGTTTTCATTCCATTAAAAAACACAGCCCAAAACTTTTATTTTTTAAAATAATTTATCTTATTTTTTCCATCTCATTTCAAGTGAAGAATTAGGATTAAGAAATAGTCTCTAGTCTACAATATGCTTAAAGCAAGCATGAAAATATTAACATAATGATATCTTTCAGGGATCTGTTTTAGACAAACAGTGATAGTTTATGTAAATTGAAATAAATGTTGTACTCTTAATTAATAAAAGACAAAGATTTTCGATAATAAAAAATGCCATTGCCAGTATATTTCTTTAAAATTTCCTTTGTTTCATGATCAAACAGATGAAATATCTACATCAGTCTAGTTCAAATACTTCTGCTGTATCATTTCCTGCAGCTGCCCCTAATTTTAATGATAATTAGATTGGAATAAACTGCCACATTGGTTGACCTCTGTATATTGTTGACTTAAGATGGGAAAAGTATTGCCTTGTTTATTTGCTTCTGTAATTTCTACCAACTGAAGAAATATCTGCAGCTCTTACACAGAGCAATCAGGGTGTATTCTGTTTAGCATGCATCATTGCATTACAGCAAAGCTAGGACTAATGGTATTTAACTCATATTCTGCTGTGCTAGAAATTGTTGTGGATCTCTCAAATGGGGTTTGTGAAATTCATAGCTCCACTCACACAGTGCCTTTGCACAGTTTTCACATGTTGTTGCTTTAAAGATCTGAAGTAACAATTAATATTTGCTGTATGCACAACCTACCCTACATATTCAAAGCAAAAATAGAACAAAAAGAAAGATGTGAACAGATATTTAATCTAGTTATTGAAAGAGAAACATCAAATTGCATACGTTATCAAACTTTTCGCTGTTGCAAACCTGAATTAATTTACAAGCACAGAATTACTGTAACAAGCCCTAATAATTAAATAATAGTGTTTAACCTTATTTCAGATGAATTACACCTGTCTCTGTAAGGTCTCGCAGTCAGGTAGTTAATTTCAAGCAAAGAATCAACCAGGACGAGCTTTCAGAACAACTCGGGGAAGATGAGTTGTAAAAAGTTGTAGAAATAAAAAAAGAGTATACAGGAGAGTATATAGGAGTGTTTTTCCCCACAAGAATAATGTAATAAACAATAAATGATGTAAATATGTAGAGTTAGGGACTGTAAAAGTGTAAACCTTGCCCACGTGGCTTTTCCCAATAGAATCAATGGGATAGAACAGGGATAAAAACCATAGGGAAAAGATACACGTGTGTGTGCTTCAAATATAGCTACCCAAATAGAGTTCTGAGGATATCTGTTATAACTCAAGGTGATATTTTCCTAAATAATGCATCTTATAGAGAAATTACTTGTAAGTAGAATTATTTAATGAGCTTGAGATATGCCCCTAACATATACAGTTCAGTTACAAACACACTACATAGAATGAACTTATAACCCATAAATGAAACAATTAATAGAAAGAGATAACTACTCTTTCCTATCGCTTTCCGGTTGTGGTCTTATCAAAACCAAGAAAGTTATTCACTGTTTTAGGGCACATTTTGTTCCACACACCGATCACGCGTCAAGTATTTACTGTATTTCATCCTATGCTGCACGGATGTGCATCAGTGCACCCATTATGTTACAACTTTTCCACCTTTCCTGAACAGTTAGTTTTCCTCTGCTTTGCATCCTTGATGAGTCTCTTGAATGTTCTGTGTATATAAAATGAGCATTTAAATTTACACTGAAACCTAGGAATTGCATACACTAAAGGTCATGACAAATTATAAATGTTGAGAAATGAAGGATACCTTAATGATGCATACACAGCATATACATGCGATTTGATTCAATAGATACTGTATGTACAGTAATTAACTAATAAGGACGTTGATGCTAGGTTAACTAGAATGATACTACAGTCCGTTTAAGGTGTGTTTAAGGTGGATTAACATGCCTAACATGCCATTTAACATCATATTTACATTTCAAATAGGCAAGTGTGAAAATCTCATTTAGTTTATAGTTTGCACATTGAATTGATTTCTTGGGCTTTGGTTTAAGATTCAGTATAACGCCTAATAATAAAAAAGCAAACATGATATTACATGTGCAAATCTATACTAGTGTGCTTATTCATTATACAGTATACTACCGTGCCTCAACCTCTCACATGTTACAGCATCACTAGTGAACGACATTGATCAATAACGACTCTTTTACTCTACAAACATTCATTGAGAAACCTACACCAGAATACAAGTGACACCCAAGGTCTTTTCAAACTTCTGTTCAAATTGGACCCTACCTTTGTGTTGTCCCAATGTGACATGGTCGAATGAACATGTTTCATTCACACTGCAAATTCAACAGAAGGGTTCAACAAAGGGGCATAGAAACAAGTACTGTACATATTAACCTGGAAATAGCACTTGACATTCGAATAGGTAGAAAAGAGAGATGGCTAGTCGGCATTTGTTTCAGTAGTTAGTTCAGAACATGGTTTCATGGCTTTCTCCACAGTCCCACAATGTTTGTGAGGCACAGTGCCTCCCATTCTCAGTTTTAAATGCACGTCAACCTTTCCACTTATGTGCTCTGCTTCATGTGTCTTTGCTGATTTTAAGTAACCTTGGGTTAATTTTGTGAACGCCCTTGAGGATTTTGAATACTCATATCTGGTCATCTCACAGTCTTCTCTATTCAAAACTAAAAAGGATCAGTTCCTTCAATGTATAAGTATAGGAAACTCCCTTAAACCCCAAAATGTATCCAATTGCTTTTCTCTGGATGGATTCCAGAGCAGCAACATCTTTATCTTGGTCACCATTATTGTACACAGTATTTTAAATGACGTTTTACTAGTACACGGTACAGTTTTAACAGAACATCCCCTGATCAAAATTCTAAGCTGAAATCTACACAAACATTCAGTTTTCCTTTTTAATTGCTTTCCTGCATTACATGAGGTATCCAAGAGTTTTTCACTGTTAAACATCACCTGCTAGATATTTGCCCGGTCCTGAACTTGGTCTTTTTGAATTTCTATTATGTATTCTACATTGTTTGCTTGACTTGACTAATTAGCTAGACAAGATAAGATCACTTTATTGACCATATACAATTTCCTGCATTCAGAATTCTTTTTTTCACATTTGCTCTTGACAGCTCATGAGACACAGACAGGGAGAGAAGCTTGGGGTCAGAGCTCAGGGACCTCCTTCGTACAGCACCCCTGGAGCACTTGGGGTTAAGGGCCTTGCTCAGGGGCCCAACAGAGTAGGATCCCTTTGCCAGCCATGGGATTTGAACCAGCAACCTTCCAACCACAGGCACAGAGCCCTAGCCACAGGGCCACCACTTCGCCTTTGTAGAATCTAGATCAGGGGTCAGCAACCTATAGCATGTGTGCCATTATTGCCATATAAAGGGATTTTTAATGTCAGGTACAGTACAAAGACAGTGGCATATGCAATAAAAATCTAATATGCCACAAAGACATTAAGGTTAAAAATAATAAAAACTATTCTTGGCTGTTCTGTAATTCTCTAAAGATGCTTCCTCATAAAAGCTCTGTGGTGTAAAAAAATTATTCACTTAAACCACTTAGTTTATTTTCGGCATTATGTTTAACGGGGCTGGCCTTTTGTTTTCACAGGAAAGCTCCAAATCCATGCTGCTGATAACATTTTTCACACTTTAGGGTAAAGTCAAACATTTTGGACAAAATGAAGGTTGCTAAGAAAGTAAAGGTGCTGTAGGTGTTTCCTTTTGGAGAGATGGATAAGGATTTGTGCTGTTTGTTCTTCGTGTTGTCAGAGTGTTGTCTGTTGCACATCAAGTGTCCAACAACATGTTCAGACAAAACACAACAAACACTTCAACGATGAAGGAAACAAGACTAAGTCGATCAAACAGACCACAGTGAGGGACGGGAAACAAAGCAGTGTCTTTACTAATTTCTATGTCATTAAAAATCAGGCCACAGAAGCAAGTTATACAACTGTACAATGTGTTATGAAAAATGGAAAGTATTTACAGGTGGGGAATAGAAGAGATTTTTCATAGTGGTATGGATGTTTTCTTAATTGGTTTGCCCAAAAAAGACATGATCATCTCTAGAATTAAGGACTTACCTGTGTCTGCTAGATCGTTGGTGAGACTCATACAGTAAGTGAAATGGCTGAAAATGTAAATAAAACAACAGGCGCGGGTGTTAAAAAATGTAAAAGTATTTAGTGTTTCACTTGGCAAATGCATGGATACAAATGACAGTGTCACGATAAGAAATTCTAGTTAGTTACTGTGACATAATAATTTATAGTAATAATTGCTTACACTTACTGTATACACAGGAAGCACATTTCTGGACACTCCACTCAAAGCGCTTTACAGGTAATGGGGACTCCCCTCCACCACCACCACCAGTGTGCAGCCCCACCTGGATGATGCGACAGCAGCCATAGTAATTCAAGAAGTGCTGTTCTACATCCATGGCACAAGTACAGGGGAAGATATAGCTTATTAATCATTTTTAGGAAAGAGGAAATGACATCAAGAAAATATTTTCTGTGATGATTGGCAGTGACTCTGATACGCCCGGGACCAAACTTGTGGAATTCAAAGTTCTGAAATCTGTAAAACTACTTGAGGCTATTGAAAGTGACCACAGCACCTCTATTATAACCTGTTGAATGTCCTTCCTTGCAAAAAATGTGACTCTTTGAAGAAAGTGATATTTTCACGGCTCTCAGCGTTTGGATCAACAGGTGCATAGGTATTTTCACACATGAAGTCAGTTCTTTTTCCCTCCTATAGCCTGTTAACAAGTGCACACTCAGACTGCTCTAAAGATTCCTTGAAAGACATGTTTGTTATGGATGTTTTCATCCAAACCACTGCGGATAAATTATCAGGTCTAACATTCATAAGCACAGATGTTTCTGAATTCTGTAATGATCACTTGTCTCATTCAAACTGTTAGCAAACTATAATCAAGATTTTCATGCATTCTTTGTGGAAGCAAATCTTACAATGTGGTGTGGCTATCTGCTAAGAGCACTGTGTTTTGTTCTGCTTGGGTCTGGGCAGACCGAGCCACATCCTGAATTGGGTAGCTGCTGAAAAACAGTTAGCCTGCTTCCATCTGTGGAACATGGTTTTGCACAAGTGAGAATTGGGACTCAGTGTGACCAGGTAACTAAAATCTGTAACCCCACTAACAGTACCAATGTGAAAGCCACTTAAGAGCACAACTTTCAGTTCTGATGCTGCTGTATATTTCAATCTTAAAAACGCATCTCTCTGAGTTATTTAATATTTTATAGAGGAGGGAGGGGAGTACCGACATGATCTATGAATATAAATTACTGAATTGATTTTTTCGCATGATTAGATAGAATGGGGGGGGGGGGGAGGAAGCTAATTTAAATGGATTCAGACACCAAGTTCGCTTTCAGAGTTCAGTTTATTTCTCATGCACCAATACAAATACATGAAGGAAAAAAAACAATGAAGCACACAACAACAGCAGCACCAACAACAAAGTTAAGTAACAGTCAACTTAAATAAAACTCAGCACAAGTGGTGTGCAAAAAAACACCAGTGTGAGTCAGCAATAGAGACTGAATTCAATAATCTGACAGTTTGCAGGAAGAAGCTGTCTCTGAATCTGGAGGTTCGTGCCTTTATGCTCCTATAACGCTTACCAGAGGGCAGGGGAGAGAAAAGCGAGAAACCAAGGTGATTGTTGTCCTTAGCAATGCTCCCAGCCTTCCCGAGACAGCGAGTTTCCACTCTTTCAGGCCGTTGAGGTGAAGTCAGTGAGTCAGGCAGTAGTCAGTTTGCCAGATTAGCCTCACATCTCTGCTGCCGTATCACAGCTCGACCTCCAGGCCTGTGATCGGGAAGCCTGGCGCCTGCTGGATTGGCCACAACACACTATTTCAGCTCCTGATGTATTTCTTAGATTCTGTAAAACAACAACATCAAAGTTTTAGTTAATTATTTTTGATTGTAGGATTATTTAATGCTTGAGTCTCTTTCTTTTATTGAGAAAAAAAGATATTATCACCCCCACCAACGTATTTAATTGGAGCAATTGAAACAAATTTAAATCAAGTATTTCCTTTCATCTGTAATGGTAATGATTAGAAGATAGTGCTTGTTTAAAAAGGGTCTGATGAGCAATAATGAAACACTTAGAACTTTCTTTGCGTTCCTGTTCTTTTTCTTCACTATAATAAAATCGGTTGCTGGGTGAGCTGCCTGTGTATTTGTACAAAAGCTCAGGGTGACCAGCCAGTCACTGGTATCAGATTTGGTTGCATATTATTGTTCGGATTCATGAAGGCTCTGAATAAGGTTGTGTTTTCTCAATGTAGTAACCATTCTAAGCAGTTTTAGCATAACTTACCTTGTTTATATAGGAGACCTAGTGAAAATAAAACAGTAGTTACTGTGCTAGACATGCAAACTGATTCTTACGGTAATATATTCCTGCTGTTTAGGTGACCTATTATGAGTCTTTAAAATGTATTTTGTACTGTAAGTAACTGCTTTGGATTTCTTATAATGTACAAAATGACAGATTCTTATTTGTTTTGTTTTGACAATAGACAATGCTTTATTGTGTTATCCAAAATGATTACATGTTTTTTGTTCTCTGAATACTATACCGTATATCATCTCATATTTCTCACTCATGTAGATTTTCAGACCCTGACAAATTCTATCATGCTATTATGAAAGGGAGCATCTTCCATATTTATGTTCTAACTTGATGTTTTTGCTTTATATTTCCAGTACATAGTATTGGTCATGGATATTTTGTTTTTTGTTATGGATGAGACATCATAAGGCAATGATCCCATTTAAAATAATGAAAGGACATTGTAAAATAATGAAAGGACATTGCAAAGTGCTACAGTACTTAGTGACTACTACTTGTGGTACCAGTACTGTACATTTAAAAGCACCTTATCAGTTTGGTAAAAACAATTAGATTGACCTTGCTTTCTCTGAGTACTTACCGGTATCTTCTTAATTATTATCTGTGAAACCTTATCCTCAAAGCAATTGCAGCTGCTAGATAAAGCCTTCTTATCATTCTGATAAAGAGGTTAACTGTCTGGTGCAGTTAAAAAAAAACTTCCTAAACTGAAGTTTGGCAGAACTTTGACTTCTTTCAATGATGTTTTTCAAAATTTACACACTAATGCATAAGGAATGGTTTACTTGGAGTAATAACAGATTAATATATTTTAATAAACATTTCCTCACATACTTCAAGCAAAAATAATTCCATTTGATTCTTTTTTTTTCAAAATCTCTTTCTTTAAGCATGAGTATACTGTATATTTTTTGTACATTATAAGCCTGTTTTTGAGGTGGTGGGGCCTTATTATATCGTAATCAAGCAGGCTTGTGAATACATCTCTTTTAATCTACTGTAATAGAAATATTTATCTCATCAAGGACTACTTGTTAACTCTTGCTGATCACTTCAGAACAGTTCTGCAGTGAAATATCTGTACTTAATCGCTCCTACATCGCAGTCCGTCAGTCAATACAGTGACTAGTGGAGCAGAAAAGACTGCAACACGTCACATTTCGTGGGAACTCGGATGCGAGTAACACAGTGACTTACTGTACAGTACTTATAATAATAACAAATCATTTATTTTGTCACCGAGATTTAATAACTGGTCTAACTGAGAAAGCGGACTGCAGTTCCCCTTTAACACACACGAGACAGCGTATGTTAACGCCAGTGTTGTGGCTTAATTTCTACATAACTCCATTCTTTGGCAGAAAGAAAAGCAAGGAGTCAACAAGATGATGAAATGGTCAGCTTCAGCCAGAGACATCACCCATTTAATCACCGCAGCATTCATCGAAACAAGCAGCTTGCATTTTTATGATCTACATGATGAGGCAGCCAGTGGCTACTTAATTGACTGTTTAGGGTACAGCAGCTTTTAATGCAGGACATCCAGTGGTCATTGTCCATTACCGCATTGTGGTGCCAAGTTCTCCAACTCGTTGGTCAAGTGTTGTGGTCCTGCAATAAAGACAGTGGTGTGTTCAAAGGGTTCATTCATTGAAAGCGACATTGGAGACACATTTTAAGAACATCTAGGCATTGGGTTTTTGCTCTGAGCTGTCATATTTTCTCTGGCCGCCTTGCCCCATTGTGATTGTAGTGACATGCAATTGGGCAGCGTGGTTCAATGCCATTTATTAAATCGCTTAATGTCAATAGAGTAATAACTGTTGGCATTTTCAAAGGGCAGGTACTGTAGATTGAGACGAGCTTTTATCTGAGCCACATTTCCCAGAATGTCAGTCACCTGACCAGCTGAAGGAAGACAGTTGGTTGGGTGATAAGCAGAAACAAGGCAGTAGAGGCTTCTAGTGGCAGCTGCCAGCTAGGAACCTACTGTAGCAGAGCCTCTGTTCTGTGCTGCACCAGAGGGAGAAGGGAGAAAGAAGACAAGTGACTGACTGGCCTAAAAGCCCATGGACACATTGTAGAAGTATGAGCTTTTTCTGGAAGAGTTTCAGAGACTGATTTTTGGGAGTACAGTAGGTAAGCAGTTTAGCTGCCCACCTATTTATAGAGAGACTTTCAGTGATGTGCAGCTATGACCTAAAAGGGAGCCAGTTTGTTTTTCTAGCACTGTAAATGAAGGAGCTCGTTTTACCTAAAAGATGTGCCTGTATTCCTCAGGAGCATACTACAGTATATTAGATTTGGGTCTATTATCTTGTTCTCAGTGATGCAAATACTGCACATACAGTACATCATCTTGAATGTAGAGTATGCAGCTTGCAATTTAAGGACTAATCTTTGATGCAGAACATCATCAAAGCCTTCAGAAAACTGAAATATAGTACATCATGTATTCTGAATATTACTGTGTATTACTGGTTTTGCTTGTTTAGACCAATAGCAAGTTAGACAAGACCAGCCTTTTTTAAATTCATTTTTCTTAGAACTATATTACCACACGGACGGTCTTCTAGTTTTTTTCTTTTTTTTATTTGCTTAGTAGATAGTATCCTGGCTTTGTTCTAATTACAGTTTCCATAACCTGACGTATAATAGACATACTAGTTATTGGTCTGTAATTACTCGGTTTGGTTTTCCCCCCTTTTCATGTATTTTTTTCCAGTAAATGGACATTAACCCTTTCTTGAGTAGGTTAATATCCATTTACTGGATATCACTTGATAATTCCAAGTACAATATGCAGCATACCATCGGGCTCTAGAGATTTATTTTAACTGCTTCCAATAACAGTAACTCTTCTGCTTCTTTTATGCTTTTATGTATTATTAAATATAGATCATTCTCCTTCCTCAACACATGGCTTGTTATGAGCTTTTTTCTTGGTAAGACTGGTGAAATCTTAATAAAAACATTAGCTATTTCCCTTTCATTTAAATGTTCCACTGTTGTATAATCTTTAAATATTTTTTCATTCTTTGGTGCTTCTATTGATCTTGTAAAACAAAAAAGATCCCAGATTATAATAATTGCTTACACTTATTTATAATGCTTTTCTGGACACTCCACTCAAAGCGCTTTACAGGTAATGGGGACTCCCCTCCACCACCACCAATGTGCAGAATCAACCTGGATGACCATTACTATCTACCACTACTAGCAGTAGTCCTGCCTGTTTAGCTTTCACTGAATATTTGTTGCAATATCTCTCTTTGCCTTTTGTGTATCTGTGCCTGCAATGTATTATATTCATTTTATTTAACTGGCTTTTATTATATTTAAATCATTTTATGTAGTGCTTTCTTTCTCTTTATATTTTTTTCAGTTGATTTATTGAACCACGACTTTCTTAGTTTTGATTTACTAACTCATCTTAGATTTACAGTGCGTATGACCACATTCTGTGCTTCAAACATGCTGCCTTTTATCTATCCTATCCCATTCTACAATAATTTTCATAAACTCTTATTCCTTATTGATTGTCTTTTCTGAAATTATTAATTGAATTATTTAACATATGTTTTAAAGGAGGTAAGATACTATTTTCACATTAACGGGGATTTGATCAGTACGTATACTGTAAATACTCACTGGCTGCTCACAGCTCTGCACATACAGTACAGTAACCTTCCTAGCAGCCCTCCCTCCACCCAACTTCACTATTACAACTGCCTCCCCAGGTCATTCCTTGTACAGCACATGAGGGGGGTTGGTCCTTGTGACTGGTCACCTGACTGTATCAATAAGATGGCTTTCTAAAGAAAAGCAGAAACATTAAAGATTCAGGAGTCTGATTGTAGTCATTGAATCAAATACACCCTTGTACTGGGTGCAGACAGTTTCAGTCTTTATCAGTCAATTTCACTGTTGCCTCATGATGGCACTGATAAAATAGACAAGGTTTCCATTCATTATCTCGAAACCATGCTGTGTCCTGTCATGGCTGCCATGCTAGCTCCTTTCACACCTGAATTGGAAGGGCTTGGTGTTGACCAGCGTGGTGCAGCCATATCCACTGTCCACTGCTACGTTCATGTAGCTGTTGCCTCAGCTGGACAAAATGTTGGTGAACAGACAACTCTATGGGATGATTAGGCAGTTAAAGCTTAAATAAAAATATAGGTTGAATACAACTTTATCAAGATTCATAAAATTACACTTCAGGAATATATACGCTAATGAAACTTAAACTTTCTTTAGCTGCACAAATATAATGATCATATATACTGCATACAGGTATACTGCGTGTATTCTTATGACTTTCATTTAGGCAGATGTCATTCAATATAACTCAATTTCCTCTGGTTTTGATGGGATGCTTTGGAAATCCGATTTGGGTAGTACAGGCAGTACTGTATCTTTTAAATAATGTTTTAAATTTTCTAAAAGGTGAGGCTTACATACTGTACATTTACCTACTGTTCAGATACTTACTGTATCTCTGGTTTCATGTATTTCTTTTGTTTTATGTACCAACGGGATTTGGTTGGAAAGCAAACAAAGCATGTTTTAAAGAATATATGTCGAGTTGAGGATGTTCTATATCAATGATACCAGTACATGCCCATTTTTCCTGATCCCTGCTAGCCCTTTTATGCAAAGTAGCCAATAACATTTTCCATGTTATCTCTCCTTTCCTATAGTACTGTAGGTTTTATATTCAAATTGTCAGATGAGATACTCATGACCAGATAGACGGAAGAAGTGTGTGTAGTATCAAAAGAAACAATGTACTCATAGTTACTTTTGTTGCAAAAATATGTTCCGCAGAGTTCCACAGGTCAAAAAGTAACAGGTCAAAAAGTCAACACTTTAAACAGGCACCTTCTGTTACTTGCAATGCCAAACTGAATGACCATTTCAGATTCTGCTGAAATCCTCATTCGTATTTTCACCATGTGAATGCTCTTTTCTGACATGTACCAACACAATTTTTGCACACCCCAAGTCCCACCCCACAGTATGGATTAGATTAAAGGCTACACAATAGCAAGGTGTTGGTCGTGCTTGCTAATATCCAACGCATGTAAATAAATCTTTTACCTTGAAGTCAACCAAATCCAGATTTTAATCTAATCAAATGTGACAAATCTTTGCAGGAAAAGATGGGTGACTATCTTTACTTTCTTAATTCCAGCAGGGAGCTGTTTTGACAAGGTTTTATCACCCTCATCATAAGGTAATTTATAACAGCCCCTAGCTTCTACAGCCAGCTATCTGTCTTTGGTTTTTTGCTTACAAACAGAAGAAAATGCTGGTAGCATGTTTTCTCATCTCCTCTTGAAAAAAAGGTTCACTTCATTGTATCTCACACAGTGGGTTGTAATAGGTTGGCTGTACTTTTATTTTAAACTGCAACTGACTATTTATATTTCACCGACTATTTAGTAAAGATAAAACTGAATAATCCAATCAATTAAAAAGCCTTTATTATCACCAGCACACTATGCACCAAAGTAGTTTTAAATCTCTTTAAAACTTTTAAATATGTGAATATTGAAATGATTGCACTGTACCTAACCTGCAGTAAGATACTGTACAAGCATTGTACATGGTCAGTAAAACCACTAAAGCTTTGGTTAAACAAAAGCTATGTTAAAACTATCTGAGCATGACTAAATAGGACCTCTTGAAATTCTTAGACGGGAGAACCATTGACTACACAAAAAACAACCATTTGTTTTTTTCTGTTTATTATTGCTTTCATTCAATTTTGCGATCACTGTTATTTTTGTCATTAAGGGCGGCAATGGTTGTTTAATTTATGATACTATGTTGTGGTATAAATATCAGCTATCTGCATCAGAATCTTCATCGGGTCCTGTGTGAAGTGTAAGGTCAAGTTCCTGTTGTAAATAATGCTTTGTTTGCAAAACTTCCATTTTGCACTGTATATTGTGTCTAACACATTACAGTATATCTTTACATTAGTGCTGCTTATTTTAATGTGAAAGGGCTATGTACAATATATCGGGTGCAAATATTGGGATGTATTTTTCTTTTTGAATTATGTCATATCCTTTTTAAAAATATATGGATTCTTAGATTGCAAGTGATTAAATGAAACTCTAACATTGTACAGGTAGATGTTGCTTATTTGAGATTTGAAAAACACTAAGTTTTCACTTTATAGGATTAACTTCGCTGCTCTGTAGGAAAATAAAAAACTGAGAAAATGCACTAAACTAAACTTTGACATGAGAACTGTACAAAAAAGGAGTCATAAGAATATTGAAAAAAAAAAAGGAGGCTACTCAGAATATTCAGTTGATAGTATCTAATTGATCCAAGGATCTCCCTCAACAGTTTCTTGAAGGAAGATACTGTAGGCTATTAGCTTCAGTAAGATACTGTAGCTGGGAAGTTTGTTCTATACTTCTGCAACCTTTTGTGTAAAGAACTGCCTAATATTCTTAGATTTTAATGTACATCCATGTAGTTTCCACTTCTTCCCTCTGGTTTCTGTTTCTCAGTCACAACTAAAAATCTTTAATTTGCAAGAAATAAAATTATAGGGAAAATTACATTACACAAATCCTGTAGTTATGATAAATCTGTCTCTTACCCCTAGATCAACATTGAAATCTAGACCAGAGGGCACAACAGGAAATAACTGGGAACTGTTTTGCATAGACTGGAGGGAAAAATGTTGTGGACAATGATTCCGTGGCATCTCTCAAAGAAAACAGCTTTTTAGATCAATATTTTGCACTAAACAGGCTAAACACAAAGTCAACAAAGTGTCTCATACAAAGAACATTCTTGAAAAAATGAAGGTTTATATGTAATATGGCATTTTAAGGTTCAAAGACCAGGTTAGCCATGAAAACCATCAACATGCGTTTTCTCTGTATCCTTTCTGTGAGCCCAACTTTCATTTGTGCTTTTTAAGTGCTCTAACCCAAGTTTTAAAAAAATACAAGGGTAATAATTCAGTGCTTGTTGGTTACAGAGTTGGAAACTATCAAACAGGGATTGAAAAACAAAACTGGAAACGTGCATCTTCAAAAATGAAAAGCAGAAAGAAAAAAAAACAAACCCTGTGAGCATAAGGTTTTGTTCTGTGCCTTTTCCCCCTTCCCCCCTTAAAACTGAAAGTAGTTCCAAAAAGCCACCCACACTTTAGTCAGCAGAGAGCAGCCAAACTGTAACCAGCACCTATTTAGGGATTAAGCTACTGCCAGATGAAAATTCCAAACAAAGTGAAAAAAAAGGCAGTGGAATGGGAAAATTAGACATCACACCACATTAATTTGCTAGCAAATAAATATAGGCAGAATATGATTTGGTAACACTTACAGTTTGGATTTGCTTCAACATATCCCTTTCGCAGATATGTACGTACATAAAAAGCTGCTGTTTTTCTTTTTCATTTTTTCTTTGCGAAAGCCCTCCTTCTCGGATTTTGTCTCTAAGTAAACAACAGATTATATTGTAAGTTCTTCGTAAAAATTCTCTAGGAATAAGGATCATTTAAAAATGAAAGTAAAAGACTATACTTGTATTTACATTATACTTTCCGTCTTAGTTGGTGATGTATTTAGAACCTCTTTTGTTCTTCTTCATTTACACAGATATTGTCCTTCAACGTTATTTAAAAAAAAAAACTTACTGTTATACTAATAACTTTGGATGCAAGTGCATGAGTACCTCAGTTTCATATCTTTAGAAATAATTTTTTTTTAAAGTTTAATGCATTAGAACTACTTCTGACACAGTACAAACAAGGTCCCGTTCATGATGCCAGCACTATGAAAGTCAATGAACAGGAAAATGGTTTTACAATGGTTGCTTCTTCACAGTTCCTTAAATATTTTTCCCATAAAAATGACAGGTATTACTAACATTTTAGGAACTGAAATCTTTTTGTAGGCTTCCTTTCCACTAAATGACACAGAAACGTTTCAGTAGCTGTTCTTAACTTTGTGGCATTTTGATGTGGCAAAATAAAACACAGACTCATCAAACAGCAATTTGTTTTGTGTTTAAAGATGACTGTGGGACTAAAAATAAATTCTAACAATAAGCAGTCCTGCCATTATTGACACAAGAAGAGGGGAGAGCCCAAAGGATGATGGTACCTCATTTGTGTGTACACATACTATAGTTTGGAAATTCAGATAGATATCAGCTGTCTGATATAATCCACTCTGATTCAAATTACCATTTCCAGGCAAATTGAAATCTACCAGTTACAACTAGTTCTAACCACTGGGTACAAGCTTGGGAATATTGGGTCTTATTTGACAGAAACATGAAAACATTTCTTCCGCAATCAGTGACTTGTAAGCTTTTCCCCTCAAGCACCATTAGAGAATAGTTTAGATCGGCTAGTATTTTGTGTAATTTTCCAACTTGGTGCATGTTGAATTGTGCAAGATTTGAGAAAACAGTTATGTACAGTTTATAAATTCTGCTTCTTATTCTATTCAGGTTCCAGATTCTTATTTGCCGTTTTGCAACCTTTTATGCTAGTTTAGAATTACCCCAGAAAACCATTCTCTTAGCTGAATGTAAAGGCATGGTAAGGAGGCACACTGTGATGGTCATTGCACCACTCCTCAGATTTATTTCTACCAAAACATAAGATTCACAATACCTCAGGTTTTAACAGGTCATCTTTGGCATACACAGTTACAGTATGTACAGTACGTACTGTATACATTCATTTCACAAGAAAAGTCTGATTGTTGGGGGAAAATACACTTAAACTGTTTAGTGCATACAATAAATGTACACTTTTGTGCATGTAGATAGGAAAGTTATCAAAGTCTATGTATTTGCCTCAAATATTTGTTCATCCAGTTTTCATAAAATTAACAGGGCACACAGACAGCAACGTGTGAATGTGAAAATCAGACATAAATGTTACTTACAGAGAGGTGAGTTCAATGAATTATAACGGTCTTGAATAACAATGTTATGCTACAGACTGCCAAAGGAAGCATTGGGGTGAATCATTGCTCAGAATATGAAAATGACACAGAGAAAGCAAAGAATGGGCTGGGGATGAACAAAGGTTTGTGGAAAAAAGAAGCGTATGGATTCTCACCATCAAAGAGCAGATTGACAATAATAATAATAACAATAATAATTGCTTACACTTATATAGCGCTTTTCTGGACACTCCACTCAAAGCGCTTTACAGGTAATGGGGATTCCCCACCTGGATGATGCGACGGCAGCCATAGTGTGCCAGAACGCTCACCACACACCAGCTCTCAGTGGGGAGGAGAGCAGAGTAATGAAGCCAATTTCTAGAAGGGGATTGTTAGGAGGCCATGATTGATAAAGGCCGATGGGAAATTTGGCCAGGACGCCGGGGTTACACCCATACTCTTTTCGAGAAACACCCTGGGATTTTTAATGACCACAGAGAGTCAGGACCTCGGTTTTACATCTCATCCGAAGGACGGCACCTGTTTACAGTATAGTGTCCCCGTCACTACACTGGGGCATTAGGACCCACATGAGCCGCAGGGTGAGCACCCCCTGCTGGCCCCACTAACACCTCTTCCAGCAGCAACCTTAGTTTTTCCCAGGAGGTCTCCCATCCAGGTACTGACCAGGCTCACACCTGCTGAGCTTCAGTGGGCTGCCAGTTGTGAGTTGCAGGGTGATATGGCTGCTGGCAGTGTCTGCAGTCTATATAACTACAGTATATACAGTATAGGAAAAGCACATTTAAATGATGACAACATGTAAAAGCAAAAGAACGATAAATAATGCCTGAAAAAAACAATCTGGTAATTAGGAAGGAAGATGGGACCACAGCCAGAAACTGGAAGCTGTTGGTTGAGGAATCTGAAGACCTATAGAGGCTCTCACTACAGTATTTATAACAATTAGGAAACGTGACTTCATTACGCCGATACATGGAAATGAACCTGAAAGAGAACATCTAAAGTGGCTTAATTCTGCTTCATGGGAAGTGTGAAAGGTACAGCTCTTTCCCCACTGGGGTCTGATCACAGCTGCTCATGAGCAGCTCTGGCCGCAGAGCCAAGCAGCGCCCCTTCCCCAGACATGGAAGAATTCCCCTGCCCTCCATGCAGGGAATGTCCTGTTCATGTTCCCGTCGCCTTTCTCTAACAGGCTCAACGTGGACGCAAATGTCTGTTTCTAATCTCGAAACAGGTTCTAGCAATTTAGTGTGCATATGTTCTATAATTCATGTTAAGTTTTGTTTTAAGACACTGTAACATTTGTCAGTTCGATGCCTTTATATACAAGGTAACTTGCACTGCCAGGGTTGCAATACTGACATGGAGTGTAACAGAATATGAGCCATAAAGACACGAAAGTGGACTTTTCTGCAGTTTGTTGTTGCACTGTGTTTTTAAGGGGCTCCTGGTCTTTGCCTATTGAAAGTTTGCAAGGCTGCTGCAGTGTGCTGGCAGACTCAGGCCTGCAATGGTCACACAACACCCATGGGGGAGAAAGGCACTACAAGCAGAGCGACCCCTGGTGGGCCGATGGACCTGACGCACTTCCCCCGGGAGGAGGTGGAAATAAGGAAGGAGGTAAGAGATGGGGTGTTTAAACTTTGTATGTTCCTCTGCCTTTTGTTAATTAGGTCTACAAACTGTACCAAGCACCGTTTGCTCTTAAGAACCCACTAAATAACAGGCTTTGTAACAAACGTACTGTACATAAATGCATGTATACTCAGGAGACCTGCATGTGTAAAGGTCTATTTTAATGCAGCGATCCATAACCAGAAAGGCACTGTGATCCCGATAAAGGCTGCAGCAGCTTGAAGCCTGCCTTGGAAGGTGAGATCCTTAGGGCAGAGCGGTGGGTCTGTGGCTGGAAGGTTGCCGGTTCAAATCCTGCAGCTGGCAGAGGAATCCTTCTCCGTTAGGCCCCTGAGCAAGGCCCTTAACCCAAACTGCTCCAGGGGTGCTGTTCAATGACTGACCCTGTGCCTTGACCCTAAGCTTCTCTCCCTCTCTGTGTGTCTTATGGAGAGCAAGTTGGGGTATGTGAAAAGATGAATTCCTAATGCAAGAAATTGTATAGGGCTAATAAAGTGATGTTATGTTATGTTATGTTAATGGGATGCCTGTCACAGAACACACACACTTAACTTAGCTAGACAAACCAGTGCACCCATATGGCAATGGGAGAACCAGGGAGATGCAACAAAGAGAAGCCCAGAACTGAACCCAGAACCCAAGAGCTGAGAGGCTACAGGGCGGGCTCACTAGAGAACATGCTTCCCTATCGTAATTTATTACATTAAAAAAAGTTATCACTCTAAACCTAGTAGCACACATTATGGAAGAATAGCAACAGATCAAAGCTCGTATGTGTAGAATCTTAAGCAAGTCAACAATTGCCGTTTCTTTATAGAAAAGGAAGACTTTATTTCATGTAAAGATTTAGTATAATGAACTTAAATTCACCTACAGTATGTGAAAAGATGATAAAGTATGATTGGCCATAAAGCAGAAACTTTGATCAAAATTAAAGAATTATACTGTGTTCTCTGCGGTATGCGAACAATGTTATCAGTGCTAAAATCAAATGTTTAGTCAAAAAGAATTTCTTTTCAGAAGATCACAGTCAAAGCAAGAATACAAATTCCACATGGTGTAAAGGGAGTGTTTCAGACTTGTCATACTGCTGGCATCACCGCATAAGATATGACTTGATATACAGTACAAATCATTGAGGCCATTGTTGCCGGCATTTCAAATTATTTTTATTTTTGAAACGTTTAAAGGAGAACAATGAATAAAATGTTTAAATATTTTATTGAATGAAAAATCTGATTACAGGAGCAGCTGTTTTCATACGTCAAGATAAAAATACTACATTGTGAATTTATTGTGTTCATCTAAAACAGAGATTTTTATTCAAAAACAGCAACAGGATTTTAGACTTTTTTCAATGCCTCTTCTAATCCAAGAAAATGGAAATCCATTTCCCAGAAGTGCCATAATTCAAGAGTGTGCTTTTCTCAAGAAAAGATTTATGACAGCTTCTGCAGATCTCTATCATAGTCTACTTGAGAATGTGCCACAGATTCGGACATGGAGAAAATGACTTGAACAGCTAACACAAAATACTTAGTCTTTGAGTACTTTAGAACTGTTGTAATGTGCAGGCATGGGCAGCTCTCTTCATAGATTAAAACTGTCGTAAAATCAAGTGAATAAATTATGTACACTCCTGACATGTTTACATTAATCCATAACATTACTTCCTCTTTGAAATGCCCGTGGGTGCAGTAATCTAGAATACTGTATATAAATGTCGAAACTGACACAATGAATTAGAAATGTGTGTATTTTTACTAATGCTCTGCACTTTAGAAAGGTCTTCTGTAGATGAACAAAGTGAACTGTATCTTTGAAAACCACACAGACCAGGAATAAGTAAAGGTTTTATTCCATGCTGAAAAGAGAAGAAAAGAAACACAATGTTTTGGCTGTGGAGACTTCTTCACACCCAAAGAAGGCTCTTTTCAGCATGGATTAAACCTTTACTTGTTCCTTTGCAGCCTACGAATGCTGTCGCAGCTACCTACTTGAACCAGGTCAGGAATATTGCAAGTAAGTATTTTTCACCTAAACTGAAATGCTTGGAGCTCTTGTCATTTCTCTCCTGAAGTTCACAACTGTAACTAGTCTGATGTCAGTGACTTACTTACTGCTGCTTAACTTACATTCATGCCACTGAGCTGTATTCCAACATCATAATTGTTTAATAACTATAACTATAGCAATAAACTATTAAAACAATTTATAAGTCAGATATTAGAATTCTACCTCACATTTGTCAAATTTATTACCTGACTTTAAAATTTGTCCTTATAAAGTTTCAAATACATGCAGTTGCAGTACCTAAAATTGGGTTTTTTCATATTGCCTGTAAATCACACTTATCTTACATGAGGGATGAGATATTACATTTTATACAAAAGTTATCCAATACCGTGTCTGTTACACTATTTGATTGTATTTCTAGTATATTTTTTACTAGGTGGTTTACTATTCCATTGTATGTAAAAACGAATAGGTGTTTATTTTCTTTGTGATGTATGAATGGATACTTCCCAGTGTATGATTTTTTATTTACCTTTTTCGAAGGTAGTCATAAATTATTCTATTTCTGTTTTAGTTTACTGTGGATTTAAATAACTTGACAATAAAATTTAATAGAAACTGTATATAATGGTAGCTCTGCTATAATTGTAAAAGGTGCATAAACTCAAAAGTTAGTACTGTAGTCATATGTAGTCATAAATTCTTCACAGTGCATTTAAATAACTTAAGATGATAGAATTTAATAGAAATGTAAGAGTATCTCTGCTATAATCTATAATTTTAAAAGGTACATAAAATCAAAGGTTTTAATATAATGAAACCTTCTCCCTATCGTTTTCACACACACAACAAAGCCTTTTTTCCTTGTTGTTTTGGAATTACTGTAGATTAAAAATGTAATGTCTCTGCATGCCTTTCTTTAAGACACACGTAACACATTTGCCTCTGTGTATTTATGAAAGATCCCACATTAAGTGTGTTTTGTTTGTTGTTGGTTTTTAATTTATGTCTTGCCTTCCTGACTGTTAATTTTTGCAGAAAACCAGAATAATCCATACTGAAGATAGATCTCTTGCTCATTTTGGACTATTTTGGTCTTTGTATGAAATAATTAATGGAAGATATGAACTGAAATTAAATCAATCTTTATATTTATTTCACATTTGAATTTGACCAATTTTGATTGCCTTATGTAGGGAGAATTTTAAATATGTTATTTCCCTCCTAGAGATACTGGACTTCACAGACTGCAAGTCTACTGTTAAATATTTTTGCATTTATTCTTATTTTTTGGCAAAACCCAAACATACTGGCAGAAATTCAGATCTACTCACTGATTCTTGTACTGTCCCTTTGAGCTTTGCCCTTAATGCCTTTAAGGGATTTTATTACTTAAAAGTAATGTATTTCTTTTTTTCATCACAACGTAATTATGGGACATTTTTATCTGTAATAATAAATAAAATATGTTACACGATAAGGGAAATTATGCCTTTTTTTGGCATTTATTTTACTTTGATTAGTTTCCTCCTAATGGATTGAAAACTGATTTTTAATAGTGGCCAGTTAGTTATAAATTCCATTGGAATTCAGCACCAGAATTTCTTTTAATATGTATCAGTTTACTCCAAGAAATATTTTGTGACTTTGAGTCTCGGCATGTAACCTGAAGATGCTGAGATGCATTTTTACTGGCTGGTACTAAACACATGTCCTAGAGTTTTATGAGATACATGACGCCACATCTCTCAGGTTAACCTTCCAATTTACAAACAGTTGCAACATCAGTCTGATTACATAGTTTCATCTGTAATTAATCAGCCATTACTTCAAATGTTGATTTGTTGGATTTTCAGTATCCCCCTCCTGCTGTTAGCACAATATTTGTTGATAGTGAGCAAGATAGTTTCTTGTTTTTAAAAATCAGTCTTTTTTGCTTCCAGTCATTACTCATTACAAAATAATCCAACTGACCATTACAGATAAGAAACTCACATTTAAACATTGTGGTTTTACCTTAAATATTATTTATAAAGTTCAAAATGGTAGGCTTAATGTCATATTTTTATATATATATATTATTCTAGTAAAGGAATATTGGATATACAGTACTGTACATCAAAACAGCAAAGGCTGTATTTATTACATTGAGAAAACTGAAGTTTAGAGTTCAGAGTTTACATTCTGAAATGAAAATTAGTTTTACCTTAATTTCTTGGACTTTTTTTTTTAATTTTTACAAAGAAATCTCCAAAATGTTTTCATTGTTTATTTTCAAGTTTAATATCCTGCTGCAATATTCCACTTCGATACATATACACAAATGTTTCTTTGTGGTTTGCAGGCTCCATCCTGAAATCAAATACTGTCAAAAACAAAAAAATTAATATCAAATTAGAGCAGAGTTTCTAAGTAAAATGTCAAAAAGCTTGTGCTTTTTAAAAAATCCCACTCTGGTACGATATTCTCATACAATACTCTAATCTGATGTGATATCCTGGAATCATGATAATCATTCCATTTTTGAAACATTACAGTAAGAGTAAAAGAACAGTTTATATTCTTCAATTCTTTCTCTTAGATTCACCTTTTGCTGCAATTGTCAGATCTGCTCAGAAATGTTGATTTCCTTTTTCTTTACCTGCTTAGATACTGGCCTGAGCTTCCCAGCTGCAGGTTTAACTCTGAATTAACCTCTGCCCGGCACACCCCTACAATCCCTTTTGTCATGAAATGTGTTTATTTAGCCTAGACTTCAGCTTTGTAAAGATACAGAGGCCACATACAGAATACTGTACATACTGTATATACTGTAGTAAGACACACAATTTTTCAGAACGCTGTAGCCTGAGTGAGAGAGAAAAACAATGTTTGTAAAGTGCTCTTCAGAGAGAGGACAATGGTAGCGCTGGTTTAGAGGCCCAGGTTCCATTTTTTATGCATTTTACCTTCTTTTATAATGCTTTGCAATTTCATTGTGCTCAGTGTAAGTCCAACTCAGATTTCAGTTCAAATGCTCATTGGTTATTCCCCTATGAAGGGACCAAACCGAGGTCTCTTATCCTGGCTCATTCCCACTGCCCTTTAGTTAGCCAGTCTTCTAGTCTGTGTATGGACCAAATGAGACACTCATCTGCAGTGCTGCTATACTGTACAATTTATTTTGACCTTTCTAATTTTTATTTTAGTTGTAAACAAAATCCGGCTAGATACCCATTATTTTCTGTTTCTAACAGAGCATTGCAGGTCACAAGACTTGACTGACTTAAGACTTAAGTTAAAGTAAATGGAAAGGGACAACAACAATTAATCAATCCTAATTATTTCATTAGGTAAATTCATATTTTTGTGATTCTGTATTCCACTAGAAATAATAACTGGCCAGAGTATAAGACCATTTTGAAATGTATAAATATTTCATGAAACACTGTATGAAAAGCATAAATGAGACTCACATTTTGATTGAAGTATATCACATACTGTATTTACAATTTTTACATTTTCTTGGTCAAAATATTAGATCATCACTCTTATATCAGCCACTGACCTTTGCTCTGAACATATTATTTTGTTAAATTCAGATATCAAGAAGTGGTCGGGGTTTAAGCCAATTAAAATCAACATGTTAAAACAAAAAGGAGAGAAAATCTTATTTAAGTAAACCAAAGCAAATGGATTTTTTTTCCCACCAAATACAATACAAACAGAAAAATGATTTCCTTAATTGCAGTGAACATTAAGCTGTCATTTAATGTGTAATTATTTATGTACGATTTCTGTAGAGATAATTTACTTTTGAACTTTATATGTTGTTAATGGTTGCTTTTCCATTTGCAAAGGAACAGATACGATTCCTGTTTCACAACAGGGAATTAAAAATTGGCATTCAGAGTTCGAATCTTCAGCCGAAGCTCTTGAAACATGTTTTCCTGAAACTATAATTAGCAGCATAATGAGGCCGTATACTGTAGTTTCCCTTACGCTGAACAAATTTAGTGTCCCTATGGAGAAATATTGAAGACAAACAAATGTCAGTTTAAGACCAGTTAAATATTTAATTGTAATTGGAAAGTGAAGGCAGAAGTCACCTTTAGGTAATTAAATATCCAATATGTCTGTTTTCATTTTCTTTTACCTTCTAAGGTGACTAAGATCAATGCCTTAGTACTAATTTCAATAGTAACATTAACAATTACTCAAAGTATTATCTTTGTGTACTGGAATTTCCATGTTTCTACTTTGGTTCAGAAAAGTGTAAAAAAATATTTTTTTAAATTCCTTTGTTTTGTGAGTTCATTCATTTAAATGTACTGTATTAATCTTTTCAGCCACTTTAAAAAATAAAATTAAAATGCCACTCAATATTATTGCTATTTACTGTGTATGTTTTTAACCATTTATTTTTGACGTACATATGCACATACAGTGCCTGCAAAAGTGTTCAGATCTTTACATAGCCTTCATATTTAATTACTTTAAACCTTGCAGGCATGACACTTTGAAAAAGCAATTTATTATGTACACATCCATCTCCATAGATTTAGAGCATAATCAGGAAGAACTAAATAGACCATTTGCTATTAACAAGTAAGAAACATGGTTACGTCATGTTTCAAAACTATTCAAACCCTCCTGTGGTGAACCAAAAATTATATAGGTGCACAAAATTACCTTAAAGCGCCACACAATTAATTGAGTGGCCTCAGTCTGTCTGCAATAATAGTGGTTCATGTGAATTCAAAATAAATGCTTCCCTCTCTCTAAGGTCTGTCAGTCAGGCAGTGAATTCCAAGACGAGATTCAACAATGAAGACTAAGGAGCTTTGAAAACAACAAAGATAATGTTGTATGAAGACACACATCAGGAGAAGGGTATAAAACCATTTAAAAGTCCATTAATATCTCATAGTCTTTTAGCATGGTGAAGCTGATCATTAAATGGAAGGCACTCAGACACTTCCTACATTCCTTCTGATTTTGGATGCCTTTTAAGGGCAACTGTAATAATTATTGATATCTTTCTACAGAAGGGACAGTTGCATACCCTGTTCTGAAACTCAAACACATAAGGACAGGATGTTAAGAACATTTTCACATGTGCTGCCAGCAGTATCTTTTACTCTAAATGCCAGGAAGACTCAATGGTGAAGTTTCATGTTTCCATCGCAGGGATTTTCAAATGTATCTGAATAGAGGACCCCTTTTTTTTCACATCCCTCTCTGTAAGAACCTTGAGTTTAACCAAAACACAAAATTGAGTGTATCATGACTTGAAATGTTTCTAGTCATTTTCCTAATTGCAAGAAACACTGCATGCGAAAAGGTGCTTTGCACAAGCATTCGGACTTAGTGTTGACTTAAAACATTTTTCCCAGTGCACGGTGAGAAGAATTATTTAAATTTCTTGGGACCCCTGGTTGAAAGCCCCTGCTCAAATCATGAGCAGTCGGAGCTGCAGTCACTCCAAGATCCTGTGGGAGGCAGGCAGTCATAGTGGAAATATCTCCTAAGTATATCCCAAGCTTGTTCTGGAGTATGTATTGTAGGTCCAGGAACACTGCAGACCAAATTGTAGATGTTTATATTCTGGAGGTGGTTAATAAGAACATGCACATGGTGACTCAGAGCAATTGCATTTCGGAAAATGACTCATTGCCATTATAATGGAATGACTAGGAAAGCTCATCCTGGTCAAGGTTTTCAGCTACAGGATTTGAGATTCTTTTTTGATCCTGGAACTAAATATTCTTTACAGTTCTTTTTTCACAGCTCAGTATTTTTTATTTATGGGAACCCTAACCCCATGAGGAGAAGAGACAGAAGTAATTAGAGAACAAAGCAGACCACCTCTGCTGCTCCCAGAGGTACTGTACACCATGCACAGTACATGACAGGACTTCAGTCAAAAAACAGAGAAAGAAAACATGGGGGAAATCTACTTGGACAAAAAAAGAAACATCACATCATCTGAGCTAGTTTATCAATACCTGTGTCCCAGGCTGCTAATGATGATAGTGCAGCTGTGCTGTGGACCTTTCTAGAAGCAAACTATCAGGGAAATATGCTATCCAAACAAAAGGGAAAGCAATATCAGACTCTATCCAGCTCCTCAGAATATTCTTCTGCACTGCAGTCTTCCCTGCTAAGAAAATCCACTTGTCAAGCATTGATGGAATTAACTGAGATACATTATAGAGACTGGGGCAGAATGGTACCTGAAATATAGCCAAACACAGAACCCACAGGAAATTTGTTTTTTAATGCACAGTTGCACCATGGTACTGTAAGAGCAAAGGTGTTCCACTTGACAATGTTTGTGCTAACCAAAGTGTTACTAACCTGTACTTAATAGGGATTGTATCTCAATAGTGTATGATGCTTTCTATTTAAAAACTAAATGAAATAGGGATGAATATTCAAATATTGTTGAAAATACGAGTTTTTGGAAAATCAGGCAGTATGAAGCAATGGCATGGCCTCATTATTTGAGGCAATATTCCTGCACATTCAAAGTACCAAATGTTGACCATGAGGAACTGTTGAAGGAAACTCCTAACATTTTCCCATATGACATCACAGACACCATAGACATGACTCAGGCATCCCAGAAATCTAACATGGATCTTTATTCAACTGTGAAGTTGAAGTGTTAGTGCTAGAATGTGGTCTTTTATTTACGGTGCTCCATCAAACTTATCTGTTTAAGCTGCTAAAGCAGGGGTGGGCAAACTTTTTTGGCCCAAGGGGCCACATAAATTTTGAAACTGTATACCGGGCCACTTCAGGCTGCTGTTACAGATAGCCTATGCCCTATATACGTTTAAAATCCAACATAGGCTTATTAGTTCAAGGTTAACGATAACCTGAGAGAAAAAAAATATATATAAAAAATAAAAACTGAATAAACTCACAAGCCAAGTCCTCACCGATTACCTCGACCCATAGGGTAACTGTTCTGCGTGATAAACTTATTTTCTCAAATTTGCTCTTGCTCTCTGGACAAAGAATATCTGTGGTTTATATCATACACTTCTTCAAAAGCTCAGAGCCATCTGAGAACGGCTTGATTTGTCTAGCAATTTTATGTGCAGGCAGGTAGCTTGCCTTTGTGCTGGCCTCTTGGATAGTAGAAGGGCGGAAAAATACATTTTGCCGAGCCTGTAAACCAGCGGCTAGTTTGGAAGCTCTACTAGCCCGCTCCTCGCATGACAGATTGCTAGCGTAGTTGGCATGTTTGGTGGAAAAATGCCAACTGAGACTGTATTCTTTGAACACTGCGACACTTTCCTTACAAATGAAACATATAGCCTTTGTTCCAAGCTCTGTGAAAAAGTATTTTGCAGTCCATTCCTTGTTGAACACTCTCCATTCACTGTCAACTTTCCGCTTCTTCAATCTGCTCATTTTGGTGCAGGTTCCCTCACACTAAGATGGACCCACTCTAACTGGTGAATCAAATTGGTGCAGCAGAGGTTCCCAAACTTTTAGGGCCCATGCCTCCCTTGACCAATCAAATTTTCCACATGCCTCCCCTGTCTCAAAAAAAAAATAAAAAAAAAAAAATAATAATAATAATAATAATAATAATAATAATTGCTTACACTTATATAGCCATAGTGCGCCAGAACGCTCACCACACATCAGCTCTCAGTGGGGAGGAGAGCAGAGTAATGAAGCCAGTTCATAAAAATAAGTTCTATGGCAGTTATATTTTACAAAAGATTATACATCTGAAAAGGAAATGATGGGTCAAAATAAAAACAAAGTCGATCTGTATCATTTTTTATCATGTTCAGAACCAAAATACTTTTAAAAAATAGTCAACATCTTTGTAAAATGCAACTAAAATGACTTTGTGTCCTTCAGATTTTTTACTCAAAAACCTCCCCATTGCCATCATGTAACAAAACACTCACAAAATGACCACTCATAGAAACATGCAACAGCGAAGCCGCGGTCAACTGGCAGGCTGTTTACAGACTGCCGACTCTCTTGCCTAAGGTCATGTGAAACAGTCTAGCTAGGTAGCACACGATTCGTACATTCTGTGTGCATAAACAGCAGGTTTCACTCGTCATAAAATGTTTCTTTGATTGGCGATACCTGATACCCTGACCGAAAATTGGTGATTCCCCTAGGTGGCGCGATTCACAGTTTGGAACCGCTGTGGTAATGCGTTCGTGCGCCACCTAACAGCACGAATAATGAAATGTAAGAAAAAATGGCATCAAACAAGGTAGAATATGGTGAATATCGACTCATTTGTTTTTTACCTCAAGGGCCGGTTAAAACTGGCCGGTGGGCCGGATGCGGCCAGTGGGCCAAAGTTTGCACACAGGTGCGCTAAAGGTAGCATAGTAGATGGTTGCAAACACTTTTTCATGGTTTAGTAATTTGTGGACTCTCTGCACTTCAATTGTTTTCACAGCTGAGCTGCATTGTAGTGACCTTTAGTGTTTCTTAAATATCTGCTATGGACTAAATTTGACATTTCTGCTTCGCTGAGGTTAAATAAACAATAATCAATCGAGAGGTCGATGTGTTCACCAGTATTTGTTTTGTTCATTCTACTTCTTCATCAGAAGTCCACCGTTGTCTAAACATGGTAAACTCAGCAAAAGTTATTTATATTTATATTTCTAATACATTTATACAACACTGTTCTGAACACTTCCCTCCACCAGTGTGCAGCCCCCACCTGAAGGTAACTGCAGCTGAAGTGCACCAGTACGCACACCAGCTCTCAGTGGGGAGGAGAACAGAGTGATTTAGCCAGTTCAGAGATGGGGATTATTAGGAGGCCATGGTGGGTTAAGGCCAGGGGGAAATATGGACAAAAGACTGGGGTAACACCCCGACTCTTTTCAAGAAACAGCCTGGGATTTTTAATGACCATGGAGAGTCAGGTTCTTGGTTTTACACCTCATCTGAAGAACGCCGTTTTTTTTACAATATAGTTTTCTCATCACTTTACTGGGTCATAAGGACCCACATAGATGGCCAGGTGAACGCCCCCTGCTGGTCCCAATAACACCTCTTCCAGCAGCAACCTTGGCTAAAAACGAACTGATTGCAAGTCCCGTCCCCAATATTTAACACCCTTTTCTTCTCGTTTAATGTACTTGGCATGTCTTGTCGCTGCAGAAGCCAAAATGCAAAAATGGAATTGTTTCATTTAGTAATATATCATGACCAGGCATTTTGTCCTTAAAGGGAAACTGCAGTTCCAATTTCTCAGACCGATTAATAAATCTTGGTAACAAAATAAATTAAATGACGGTATTGCAAAATTTTACAAATTCCAAATTAAGCACAAAATTGCGAACTTTATGAAGGTACCAAATAATCACCATGTTGTCGTAACCCCCTAGTCTTGCCACGAGCGCGAGAGAAAGATTGCGTGAATTGTGACATGAAGCGGCCCTTCCTGCTCGCTAGTCACTGTAATGACCAATGTAATGGGATGCACGAGCTGATAAGTATAGGTTGTGCAGCACACTTGTCAGCATAGAAATGTTCCAATGTGATCTGCAGGCAGAGTTGACAAATACGTAGCCTTTGTTAGCAAAACCATCTCAAAGCCGAGAGCAATATTTCTATTGGAATTACAAGAGATGTACTGTACAGTATTGACAAGCCTGCTTCTTTACAATGTAAGAAGTCCGCTTCACGTTACTGGAAGCTTTGTTGGCTCTTTCTGAATCACAGAATATGGTGCTGTGCATACCTGGAAATGTGTCTATTTTGTGATGTAAACTGGCGGTTTTACATGTTGCATGTTTACTTTGATTTGAAATGCACTCATCAATGCCAATTCTTTCTAACCCCTGAAATATAAATTTAGCATTGCAGTTCCCCTTTAACATGTAAAGCAAACAAGATTTTAAAAAAGTACTCAGTGCTCGTCTATGTCTGTCACGCAATTGAATCTCCCTTTTATTCCACTGTCATTTTGAAAAATAATATTTTAACAATAATGGATTCCCTAACTTTTGTGAGCACCATGTAGGCAAATATACCTGGCAATGTTTTCCTAGCAACATACGTTGTATTACATCCTTCTGAAATGCCGTGGTATGCAAAATTGTTCTTTTGTTTAAAGACATTTCTTTCATGGCTTTGCTCACAGAACACATACATAGTCAATTTCATTGAAGCTATGAGAATAATACATGTTCAAGAACATCTGAAAACAAACATAAGAACCTGCAAAAGAGGCTCAGCCTGGCTGTACAAAGCTGCACATAAAGATGGCTGCTGGCAGCTGTTTCCTGTTATGTAACTGCAAGCAGCTGTTATTTCTAAAAGGGGGCATCTTTGTGTTATAGACATTTCCAAGGGTCAAGGAGAAGAAAAATAATGCAGCTTTAATAGCAAGCAACAAAGACCACCAAAGCTTAGAAATGAAAGAAAAAACTCACGCTGCATTACTGTTAAAAACCTCAGTGTGTTTTCTGCTCATAAGGTTTTCTGGGATATTTAAGTAATGCTAGAAATGTCATTTAACATCATCCCTAAGAAGGGAACTTCTATTTTGCAATCCAAAATCCAAAATGTTTACCTCCTCCAATCCTCTGATTGTTTTAAACACTTTAATTTCACCAAACAGTGTAACTGCACATCTATGTTTCATAATGAAACTTGTCTGAAAAATCATTGTAATCTAATCAAAATAAAAGTGATAAGTTGATGTTCTGTGATTTGTACAGTGAATGCTTTTTCAGTATCTCAAACTGATAATAACGCACAACTAAAAACTGGATTTAGTCTGTGAAGCCTTTAAGAAGTCTTCACAGCTAAAATGTTATGTTTTCTCTCCTCTTTTCAGCATGGAATAAATCTATTGTTCCTTTGCAGACTACGCATGCTGACGCATACGCATGCTGACGCATACGCATGCTGACGCAGCTACCCACCTGAACTACTAAAAACTAGATTGCCTACCTAGATTGCCTGAAGGACAGATCAGCTCTATTATGAATTTATTCCAGTTCTGGGTTGAAAACTCTTGAGCAATGCATGACTTTTTCATACCTGTGTCTTCTCAGAATGCTTTGACAATCTTTCATCACTCATTCTGTAAAAGACTTCATCTGTCCTCATGGTATTTTTCTCCACATACTCCTCTGGGAGATCTGGGAGACTGAATGCTCATGCTTATTATCTCAGCTAACCTTGAGGTAAGTCTTGCTACACAGACTAACACCTGAGGACATGTAGAACCTTTTGTTGTGTAGTGAAATACGGTAGCAATCTATTTCTTGTCTCATCTGGTCTAACACAGACCAAACTCTTTCACTGGTGTAGTCCATAGCATACATTCGTAATTTGAGTGAAGCCATTTAGCTTATGTGGATGAAGATAAAAAAATTCAATAAAAATGAATTATTTTATTCAAAATATAAGCACTTGATAAGAACACGTACAAACCAGACAAGGCATGTCTGCCCATCTAGAACATTAAGTAGCAGCCAATTGATCCAAGGACCTCATTCAGGCATTTCCTCAAAGAGTTCTAGGGTTCCTGTATTGGCTAGGTACTGTAGCTTTTTCCATACTGCCACAACCCTTTATGGAAAGGTTCTCAGATTTAAATTATCAAAAAGAAGCTTACTAATTTGTCTTTTTCAATGACTTTGAGGGAAAGCCTGTTGTAAATGTTTTTGATAAAGTCAGTGCAGCACAGGTAAAAAATGCCAGAGGCAGTACTTGGTGCTCAGTGTGTATGTGAAAATAGTTGCATTAGTTCCTGGAAAAGAAGCAAAATATTTGACCGTGGCTCTGCTGTGAACATTATCTTTAAATCATTCGAGGTTCCCAGAAAATCCACATGTTACATATTGTTACAGCTTTAGGTGACTGATAAGTGTCTCTTAGATTATACAGAAAGTTTGTGACACTTGGAATAGTAAACACTTCTAACTTTGAAGTGGGAGAGGATGTTTGCTGAGGTCTGGGGGTCTCTTGAGCAGAAAGAATCCTAAAGTTTACCTTAGTATACCTAGGTAATTTGTGGATTAATGACTGGCAAGGAGTAGTACACACACACACAATATAAGATCACATGAAGAGCGTAGAGAGGAGAAAGAGGAGAAAAAAGGAGAAGTAGAGAGAAGAGAGAGGAGTCCTCAGGAGTGAGGACTTGAAGTTTGTGCCAGGTGAGAGCCCCTACTTCATGGTCATCCAAATCAAACCTGACTGGAGCTAAGTATTTGAACCTTGTTAGACAGAGCGTGCTATTCTGTGTTTTAGGGAACTTGGGTTTCCTGGGAAAAAGATACCTCAGTTAGAAATGTCTTTCCTGCTTAGGGTGCATTTTATGGATAGCGATATAGGCTCCCATTAATTATGTGGCATCCGGGGTGCAGAGAGAGAGATTTAACTGCAGGGTGCATTGTACTGAAATTAGTTAGAAGGCAGCTCATCTTTTGTGTGGCCTCTGCAGGTATATTAAGAGTTAAATGCTTAGTAGCAGTCTGGGGTTTTCTGGGTGACCAGCATGTTAGGCCTCTGAAACGCCTTGTTTGTAAATACTGTACATAAAGTAACTTGTGTGTTGTACAGTATGTTGTGTGTAGTGTAGTTTGTGTTTTGTCACTGTAATAAATACTCGTTAACCAAGTGTGTCTGGATTGTTACTCCTCTCAACAAAGCTGTGCCAGATAACAAAGAATTCACGTGCCTCCAATTATACCAACCTTTCGGGCATATCGCTAGAAAATCACTTAGAAGCTGGGGGCTTTGAATAACTATTTCACTTATTGACTAAACTGCTTGGTCAATCCCTGATTTCCCCCAGTTTCGTAATATCCCATTTGTAACAATATTGAGCTGATTCGTCTTCTTAACTGACGTTGATATTTTTCAAAAGCATGTAGATACCTGTTGACCTGTTGACGAATGACTATATGAGGTTGGACCACCATTAAAGACAATGAAAAGCAGTTCTTTAAGATGTCTTGTTTTTGATTAAATGATACTGTGATAATAATTGCTTATATCTGTTTTAAATTCTTTCCCCAGCTATATTTGCTCCCTAGAAACTACCAACCAGTGCTGTCTGCAGCACTAGTTTGTGTTTATTTAATGTTCTGACAATGTACACTAGAATAATAACACTACAATACACTGTAACAGTTGTGCATTCCAAAGAAGGTTTAAGGATTTAACACCTGACAGCAAATGTACAGGTAGGTAATGACTAGCCTATCACATGAAAAAGCAGGTACGTTTGAGACTGTGACTATCCGTCAAAGTCTGCACTAGAATGTCTGACTGTGTCATTACAGTACATAAAGAGATGTTGCCTAGTCCATGAATCTGAATATCTAATACACTGTCCCTATGTCTGATTGCCACATTTTCTCAAGCCTTTGTGAAGAAAAGAAGTTGCAATTTAATGTTTAGCAATGGGGGTGGATGTGATGATTTTCACAGTATATTGGTACATTATGCAGAAATGTAGGCTTTTCTCAAATTTACAAAAGGCAGTGAGACTTTTAATTATAGATGTTTTCTTTTGGAATAATTCAGTAATAGTTATTCCATATTGTAGGTCATTAGACTTTCATTATCAACATACTGTATTTTTAGCCTTTCTTATGTGGCTTCCATTTCAATTAAATTATTTCTGATCTCTTACTACCTTCTGTGTTTTTGTTCTGCATTTTTCATTAATTATTCTGGACACAATGTCTGTGGTGCAAGTAGGGTACATAAAAAGCACATTCTTTTATTTGGAGATATTCAAATATTCTAACTAAAACCTAAGCCATTCAATTGTCAGGTAGACAAACAACAAGTACAGTATGATACTATTGGCAATGCTAATGAGGCAGTATACACTAGACAATTGGAAATAATTGCACTCTTTAGCAAAATAAATACTGTGAGGTACCACGTTTAATTGTCTAAATTACGATTGTAGCGCAGACAGAACACGAGGAGATGCAGCCATAAATTACAGCAGCACATGTAAATCTCTTATAACAGATGTTTGTGGAAAGATTATTACAGCAAGTTGATAGGTCATAACTTAGTACCAGACCTTGTAACAGGAGGTAGATTGTTGCTGTTCCGGAACTGCTCCCTTGAGATTCACCAGTGTATGCAAGCTAATCTGTTACCCTTACCCAATTAGATTTTAATATATCTCAGTTTCCTAAAGTTTTAAACCCGGGCTAATACGAAAAAAGCTTTAAACATCAGGATTATAAACCTCTCAGTTTAGTCAGGTGTTGACCAGTGAGGTTTCCTACATGCAAGTCCTGCCTCCTACAAAACGTGGCCTTGAATGTGGGGTGGAAATGTTTCCACGGGTCACAGACATTTATTGTGGACATCTGTTCTGGGTTAGAAGGGCACAGAAAGTACAAGTACATATGGAAGTCTCTTTTCACAGCAGAGAGAGTGTCCTGAACTGCAGTGGATATCCAGGGCATAATCTGTTTTGTGTCTAGCCCTACTACAACAAGGCTTGCATGTCGAGTGACAGGCATCCATTGAGATTTATCAAGGAAGAATTTATGCTTCTAGTGGGCGAATCTTGATCCTTAGTAGTCTTGCTCACCACAGGCAGTATTTTCCTTCCTGCACATTCTTATTAGTTTAGTTTATTACAGAAGCACGTCTGGTGAGATCATTTATTGCCGAGCACGGCGGTATGACAAACTCATTTATAACACAGACCTCAGCACTTTCAGTGAGATCACTTACTCATTCACCCTCCTCCCCAGTCCTGACGCCTGCTATGTAGGTAATGAAATCATCTATTTATCTGTCTATTTGCACATGAGTACAATTGACCAAGAATTAGTGGTTTTGCTTTGCTATCACTGGCTAGTATATTTATTTAAACCGTCCTGAGGTTCTTTAGATTTGCAGATAAAAAAATGGTTAGTATAATAAGGAAGCAAAGAGCAGGTTGGAACCATATGTTTCTGAAGAAAATTAACAAGATGTAGACAGGGGATGAAAAGAGAAAAATAACATGTGGGTAGCTGATACAGTGCACAGAAGCTGCTGTAGTTTTTATAAATTAGCAGTTGTACACTAAACGTTTTGAATATATTGGCCACTGTTAGGCTTCCCTGCTGGCAATGAACTTGTGACCTCATTTCCTTGGAGAGCATTTTAGACTCAGATAGAGGGCAGCAGAGGGATCTGGACATTCTGCTTTAACCTGTGTGGTCTTCAGAAATGTGTTGTGGAGTCCAATGTACACATACACACTTTGGCTGAAACTTAGCACTGATTCTAAGGAGTATCCATCTGTTTGTGTGCCCTTCAGTAGCATTTTCAAATTAGTTCCAAATTATATATACAGTATGCAGATGCTCTTATATTTGTAAAGCAGCACTGGATATAATAGTAAATTCTATCACTTTACTTATGTACTATGGCCTTGAAAAATTTAGAACTGAGTTAGGACAATATTTAAAACAATTTAAGTGTCACGTACAGTTCTTTCCAGACCCTATGCGGACGACACAATCCGGGTTAAAGTGAGAAAACACAAGGGAAAAAGTCGTGCAGGAGACGGGAATAAAGACAGGGGCGTGTCCATAAAGTACTGGTGATCCGGGGAGGTGTGGCCGATGCAAACAATCTGAAGAATAAATCCATAGGCGAATCCAAGAAACGGGCAAATGTCCATGGTCAGGTGATCCATCCAAAACGCAGGATTAAAAACAGGAACCGGGTCGGAACCGGCGAGGGGAACAGGAACAGACTTAGAAACTTAAAAACATAACGGAGCCAGGTGCAACCAGGTCCCGGGCTGGCACGATTAGGAAACCAGATGCAGAGCTTCGAGTGAAGTGAGCGCCTGGCTTTTAAAGGTGAACTGAAACGGGGTAGGAACAAGGAACAGGTGCGGGGAATGAGACAAACGAGGAGGGGATGGAGCACCCTTAAGAGGAGGGGCTTGCGATCGTGACATTAAGGATACAAGTCTGTCATTGAGAGATGGGGGAAGGTGTGATCCTAGTTTCAGGATATTTTTGGTTTTGGATCTCTTTCTGAAACAGGAAGATGACTGGGAGACTGTTTCAGGGAACATGTTAGATCTCTCTAAATCCATAATTTCCCATTTCTAATGGACATGACCATACTGATTTCTCTGTCTGCGTCCTTGCTTAGGGGTTTCAGAACTCCTCTAAAAGCGATGACTATTCAGATCGTAACATTGTCTTTGTCCAGAATCCACACATATTTTCCATATATCTAGTTAGGATTTTAATATGATACATTACTTCACGTACAGTAGGTAGCTGTGTCAGCATGCATAGGCTGCAAAGGAACAGGTAAATTAATAATAATTAATAATAATTATTATTAAAGGTTTGTTCTACGCTGCTCACTCCTGAAGAAGGAAGTGAAACGTTGTGTCTCAATTCTTTCAGCATGGAATAAACTTGTATCTGATGCAGTACTTGTTCTTAGTACTCTATTTTTTTTAGTTAGAATACATATTTAAACAATGTAAACAATACATTTCTTTTGAAAAATATGGCTGGTTCCTGTCATTGACATGTTTGTCATTGACAGGTTTCTGTTAACTGTCAATTGTTAATATTTAACTATTCTGTTAAATATTCTGTATGGAACATTTATTGCCTCGGTGTTCCATAACATTCCGTTTACATTCTTCAGTACAAATAAAGATCCTCTCTACTGAGATATTCTAGAATTTTATCTGAACTACATTTTAAAATACAGTTGTTTCTTTAAGAGAAATATCAACATTCTCAAAACTGGTATTTTGCATTTGTTTCATGAGATGGTTAGTCTGCTACAGGTTCATGATGAACATGAATCTAATCTAGCAAACAATGAGCACAAGGCAGGATACACCCTGAAGAGGATACTGTCACGCCCTCTGCAGCCAGGGGGCGCTCCTTCTCTGTCCTGTCCCTAGTTTCCGGTCTGCTGTCCTTCCTGTCCCTCTCTTTCCCTTGGGCTATATATTTCCGGGTCTTGCACTCTGTCCTCGCTCAGCATTGACGTTCGGATGTCCTGAGACCCGCCTAGCACCAGGGCGCCCCACGTCCGCTCCCTGAGGGCATAGGTTTCTATACGGCATTCCTGAACTCTTTGCACTATGAGCCCGGGCCTTTTTCCCGTCTCGCCGCTACGCATATGGGTCTTTTTCCGCTCTCCTGCTCCCCACGGTTTGTCCCTTTGGACGTCCGTGACAGATGCCAGTATCCATATTTTAGGAGTAAGAAAGGATCAAAATTGATGAGTGCATTTCAAACAACAATGTCCACAGTAACTTGTAAAATCTCCGATTTACAATTTTATTTTCACAAAAATAATTCCAGGTATGCACAGCACCCTATTCTGTGATTCAGAACAAGGCAGCAAACCTTCCGGTGACATGCACAGCCCTATTCCACTGTAAACAAGTAGGCTTGTGAATACATGTCTTTTTATCCAATAGAAATTTGAATTAAACAATAATTGTTAGGGTCCGGACTGAAGCTGCTAGGCCTTACCTTTATGTTTTTGCTCCTCTCTCACCTCATCATCTCCTCACACTTCCCAGCCTTTTAACTTGTTGATCAAACCACCATTCACTTCATCCAAGCCAGGACAGGAGGTACTTTCTCACCTTTTCTCAATCAAGCAACCAGCAGCAAATAGCTACTCTTAAATATCAACCTTTCCATGTCAAACATGTGTCCAGCACAATTCACCTCCCACTCTAGCCTATGTTTGTTGTTTCATCTCTCCTCCTTTCCCAGTCTTCCTTCTCATTGTCAACATAGGAGCCCCTCTTGTCTCTGATGTCCACACATCTCTCAAGGTGTTCATGGCATCAGTTGTACTTCACCTCAGACTCCTCAAGCCCATGCCAATCACAGCCTTGGCTGATCCCCAAACCTGTAACCTTGCAGCAGGTGTCCAACTGGTGGAGTGTTGACCCTCGACTCTACCCTCGACTCTACCCACACTCATCTGTGGCCTCTTTAGCACACCAGAATCCTATTATTCAGGATAATCACATTGCCTATGCTACTATTTTTTTCTTTTAGTGTGCTCCACATCCATTCCCATCCATGCAGCCGCAGAAACCATCAACAAGTGGTTACTCACTATCGATACCTCCACGTCAGTGTCTATGACTTCTCTCCAGGTAGAAAAATCTTCTGCAGAACCCCACAGAATTCCAGTCTCAATGATCTTGTTTGTTGGTTCCACTACCACATACGGTACATTATGCATACGGTATTCTTATTCACTCCACACTATGTCAAACTTGACCGTACAAAGGTCAAGACTCCACAGCAATCCTTCATCACTGGGACATGGTGCCAAAAACCATCCAAATTAATTTTTAATAGCTGAGAAAATATATCCCTTAATATTGAATTTAACCAGAATCTCTCAGTGGCTACTTCCTATGGAATTGCTCCCACACAATACTTTACATCAGTGGTTCTCAAACTTTTTGGACCAAGTACCACCCCTAATCCAACCAAAGCATCCAAGTACCACCTACAAGTCATCTTCTCATAGGAACCCCAGAAATTCTCAATGACCAACATGAGCGTGCACACACACTCACACATACATTCTGTATAATAAATATTATAATAATAAACTTTATTTGATATAGCGCCTTTAAAGGTGGCTTCTCAAAGTGTTTTACAGAAAAAAAAACATTAACAACAACTAATAAAAAAGCACCATTTCAGTGAGAGGGGTGAGCCTGTTTAGTTGAGCAAAGCAGATGTTAATTAATTTTTCGAGCCTTGATACAATTCACAACACAGTCTAACATATTAAATCGTCAGGCATTTTCTTGACGGCAAAGGTCTCGCGGTGGATGTTGTAATGCGTACATTAATTTCTGGAGCAACCTATCTAATCCGTGCAACTACACTGTTATGTCGGCTTGTCATTGCTCTAGCACCGTCTGTACAAACTCAGACGCATTTTATCCAGTCAAGGCCATTCCTGTTGGTGGCTGTTTACAGAACAGAAAGTCTTCATGGGACATGCCCTCAAACCCGTATCTCACGTAAACGAGCAAATTGGCCAAATCGACTACAGACTCATCTAATTGCAGTGAAAAACATCTGCTCATCTTAACGTGCTCTATCAGTGTACTTTTGATATAATCCTTCATTTCAACAATTCTATGAATGACTGTGTCTTTCAGGGGGAGGGGGGCAGCAGGTCGAGCTGTTTAGCAGCTTTTTCTCTACACATAATACGTGTCAGCTCTTTTGCCAATGATAAATAAGGTTCTTCAAAAACAGTGCGGCTTACCTGCTTTAGCAATCCGCAAGCTTGCATTTTTACGTTTCCGTTTTTATTTCCGTATTTATTTAAAGTTTTTTATTTCATGCGCATGGGAGCGAAACACAGAGATGCTCGGTGTATTTTTCTCAAATTAGAACAGTTCTTAAATATTTTTCTGTTATCACGCTTTCGTGTGCTCACAAGATTACCTGCGTTCGTAGCACGTATTTCTATGCATTCCTGTGTTTACAACGTTAGCATTGTTCCAAAACCACGCACATTCTCCTTTCTCCCTATTTGCTGGAGATACAGTAGCTTTTTTATATACAATTGGTCACTTGCATCCGTAGCACGCATTCCTATAGAGTGGTATAGAATTACAGAGTATCTCTTGTGTCCACTGAGGTATTAGCGCGCACTGTATCGTAGTGCGTAGGCTGCGTATTCGACACGTATTAAAATACAAAATATGAAAACCCGTCCCGATTTTTCAGCGCACACGACACAGTTCCAGGGTCATTTGACGTACCACTTGGCGGCACTCCACGTACCACTGCCGGTACACGTACCACAGTTTGAGAACCACTGCTTTACATGATATATAAAATAACAGCCAAATTAGTCACTTAGCTTTTATGTGTTAATCTATTGATTATAGTGTTATTGATTAGAAGGTAAATAAGCTAAGTTTTGTTATTAGGCTTCCATTGATTCAGATAATAATTCATTATCATTAAGGCTTTTATTTCATCCACAAAATGGTTAAAATTGCAATTATGACATCTGAGTCTTCAGCATAGCTTGGGTTTTGAATCTTCATAATATGTGCATCTGTTTTGCGATGAAAATGAAAAGGAAAGTAAATCCGACAACAACTTAGTCTTCATCTGAAAAGTTTGGAGCAAAAGATTTTGGGTAATAAGGAAATGTTACTCATCAATTCATAATCAAGGATCACACCCTAGTTCTTAACAGATATTCCTGCTTTATGAAAAACATTTCTTATGTAATGCGACCAGATTTAGACCCTTCAGTTTGAATTGCAAGCTGTGAATAAAGCCAGCTGAAGTCAATTAAATAAAATTTCATAGAAAGAAAAAGACCTACCATAAAACATGATGTCAAGTAAAATAAAACAACACTTGGTCTATTTTAGAAAAGGAAAAATATTTTGCGTGAACTATTTTGCGCATTTAATGGTTGGCACACATTATCAGATATTGCCTAGATTTTCTGTGATGTTCCCCATTAATGGTAATAAGTGTGTTCTGATAGAGCACTGAATTATTATGCTGTCTTCAATAAAGTGGCCCTGTCTCTAAAATAGACATTTCTGTAAGGGTGTTTTTGTATTGTGTTCAAGGCGTGTTTGGTGATCAATAAAGTTTGACTTTGGTCATCACAGAGCAGCACTGCTTGCTTCACCATGGCTTAGATTAATTGAAGGTGAACACTCACCTACACAGTCCTGAAGTCTCTTCTTCATCACATTTTTCCAGTGCTCAGGTGCAAGAAGCTTTCACCAAACAGGACACTGAAATCCAGTGTAGGTTTTTTTTTGGCTAATCAAAAAAAATGTCTCATGAAAAAGACTAATGAAAAATTTACCTCTTATGTAAAATTAGTAAATTAATCCTGTTAAATTACCCTTAGTTGTTACATGCTTCATATTATTTCAAAAATTTGAAGAATTTGTTCTAAGTATTTTTTCATAAAATGGGAAGATTTATCTGCATTTATTAATTTAATAGTTTGATCAATTTCTAATATCAGCTAAACAGGCTAATGCATATAAAGGCATAGAATAACAAGTAAAGGTTTATTCCATGCTGAAAAGAGAAGAAAAGAAACACATTTCAGCTGGAGACTTCTTCGGGTGTGACTGTGAGCAATATATGAGAGTTCATACTACACCGTGTGAGCTATTCTTACTACAATGTTTAGAAGCAGTTGTTTTGTTGTGCATATGTACATGTAAATAAAAATATTTTTTTAAGTTAAATATCTCTTTAACTTCAAAGGGCTTTAACCTAGAAGGATTGTTATATCTGAAAGCATTCCTTTACTTTATTGTTTTGCTTTACATTGCTGAAGAATCTTTGTGTGATTTCAGTTGTTCACAAATTGCAACAGACTAGTCATTCCCCTCAAGATTTAAGAGGTGGAAAGGATATTGAACACCACTGCTTTCTGGGAAAAACGATTTCCCATTTGGCCACTAAAAATGCGGACCGTTGTACTTCTTTATAAGATGGATGTCGAGGTCAGTGCACAGGTAGGAGGGCAATGCAAGGAACAAGCCGGGAATTTCAGTAACTCTGGCAAGACTGCTGCTCTGCTGCATGAGAAGGAAGATTGCAGAAGGTGTCCAGAAGAGGGGAGTCTATGTATTAAGAACTGGAGTCACAGTGCTAAATCTGCTGATAGTATGACATCATTAATTATAATAACTCAGCTACTCCATACATGTCTACCAGCTGTGCATTAGTGAGGTCCAATATTCCTTGCCTCATCTTAATACTGTATGTAGCATGGTTACACACTGTGATGGACTATCTGTGCTTATGCTCATGTGACATAAAGACAGATTGATTTCAATTCACAAAAGGGTAGGGAAAACTTAAGTGGATGAGTTATTTTAACTACAGTATTTATAATATTACAGGTCTAGCAAAGGATACTCTATAATTGCACAGAACTGAACATTTATTGTCATATACTGTATATAAGTTAGAATAGAAGACCCGTGCAACCTCTATGCTTTCAATCACCATGTCTTTGTGAAGGAATATCATTCATTGGGTTTTAGTACAGTTCATCAAACAACTCCACAGACCTTTACTCTCAATGAAAGCTGTCACAGAAGAAAATTCTGTGATTGATGATCTGCTGTTTTTACTTGTTTCATGCTTGTTGCAATAGAATCAATGCTTTGGAAAACTAAATGTTGGTATGAGGAAAAGACAAATTGAAGTGTAATATTGCAGGTTTGTGCTGCATAGTGTATTATCTAAAGGCAAAGATGCATTTGCAAAAGTCAGGTTCTCTCTGCTGTATTCTCTCTGCTCTCTGTGACAATCAGCTTTTCCAAATAGCTTTGCAAATATTAATCTTAACTAAAAACAACAGAAACCATTATATGATTAGCGAAACAATTATAGCAATAGTCGTTCATACTAAACAACTCCTTTAATTACTGCAACAAAAAGCTGAATATTATCAGTTCTGATCTGAGAAAAGTAAGGTAAAATTGGCAAGAAATGTCTGCTCAGCTCTCAAAGCTGAAACAACATTTTAAAACTGATTCACAAAAAGAAAAAACAATCTTATGTGAATGTGAAAAGTGGCAAAAAATCGACAGAAGCTTTCCAAATGTGATTTCAGTCTATGTGGATTTATCAAACAATCCCAAATGAAACTCATTAATACATCTATTGTACATGAAGGCACTGATCCCAACCTTCTTCAATGGAAAATATAACCTCTTGAAGTTACTTCTGCTTGTACAGAGCATACAGTATTTGTTCCTAACATTCTTCTTTCTTTACTGTTCTGAACATTTCCCTCATCAGATCACAATGCAAGAGCAATTACAGAATCAGTGGCAGACTATAATTAATATAATTTCATTTTGAATAAGGAAATGTGATAATGTGTCCGTCAATCTGAAACATTACATGAAGTACTTTAATATCCTCCTATTTAATTTAGTTTTTTATTTAAACCAGAATAATAATGAGTGGTGTCACTGTTTCAATTATGGTTTGTGAGAAAGTAAAACAGATGGATATTTAAGCCACATGTAAATCTTTCTATTCAGATGAATATGAACATTAATACAGTGAAATGGTGCAGTTGGTGGGGTCATTCAAGTTCTAACGCATTTTATAAAAACCTTGGTCTATTTTTTTAAATTTGTGAAAATGTTTGTTTTTCTTATTGTTTGACCCATCTGCGGTGAAGAGAACTGTGCAGAGGGAAAAATACCTGAGCTTTGCCTTTTTTTCCTTTGCAAATAAAAGATTTCGTTTTCAACTAGCCTGCATTGACACAACCCATAGCTGGTCTATTTTTACATTTTGCAGTACAATCACATTTGTGCGTTCCCACTTTGCCACCCAAGAGGATGCCTCTTAGATTAAAATACTGTAGTTCATTGCACATTGTCAATAGACCCTCATTCTGATAAGTCCTGCAGCCTATCACTTTGTAAGTACAGCCTATTATTCAGGAGTGCAGATCTGTGGAAATGCCTGGCCTGGATATTAGAAATAAAACATGTTGAAGTAAGTAAAGCACCAAGATAACTTATGTACAACCATAACAAGAAAGAATATTAATGCGTCCTTCCTGTTTGTCTTTGAAAAATGTAAATACCATCTAAAGACGCATGCTGAATTGTTGTAAGAGACATAAAGGTTTTTGCAGAAGACGTGCCATCAGATGTAAAACAGTGTTTGCTCACTCTTAAACGAATTCTTGCTTCGTTTAGTTTGCATATCATGATGCATGACCTCCATGAAAATAAAGAATTTACACAAAGAAGGATTCACGTGTCTAACAGTCCCTCAGACTTGTACAACATTATTTTAATCTGCACACGGCACATGGAGTGGTTTATTTTAGTACCTGGAGAGATGCCCAGTCCAAAGATACAGGAAGTCTCTTCGAATAACTTCATATTCACCCATTTTTAAACACAATTAAGCGATATTTTACAGAAAAAAACGGACACATAGAAAGCCTAAAGCAGACAACTGAAAATAACCCCCCACGATGTAATTTCCTAAATTTGAATATTGTAAAAAAAGTAATAATTACAGTTCATTTTTCCTGTTCTTCCAAAGAAAACAGTAATATTATAATATTTTGGGAAATAATTTTGTATACATAGTATATTGAATATATTGGACTATATATAAAAGATTTGGAAATTATATTGAAACAAGGTAATCGTATTAAATATCATAGTACATATTTTTATATAATTGAAACTAATTCATTTGCCATTGTGAAACCCAAACCTTGGATAATCCAGTTTATTGCTGGCACATACTGGATAAAAGATCACCCAACATTTTGAACAGAGCCAATTTCTGGTTCTGTGATATCTGTATATATATATTGAACATTTTGTAAATAACAAGTAAAGCTTTATTCCCTGCTGGAGAGAGAAGAAAAGAAACGGCTCTGGAGCCTCCTTCAGATGAAACGTTGTGTTTCTTTGCTTCTCTTTTCAGCAGGGAATAAACATGTACAGTACTTGTTCCTTGCAGCTTATGCATGCTGACGCAGCTCCCTACTTGATTTAGTAAATACCTGCAGTTTTTGTAAATTAATTTGATAAAATGAAGTAGAAACAAAGATAAATATTTTTAGTTTTCTGAAGATTTAAACTCTGCAAACATCCATAGTATGTTTTTTTTATTCTAGGAAGAACAAATCCCACTTCAGGGCCTAACAAACAGTTATTAACAAGGAAACAGCCAGACACTGCATTTTTATAAAAGATAAATATACAACATTAGTTAATAAACAGCTGATAACAATCAGTCGTTACTAAAACATACAAGATAATAGTCAAATAGTGATCCTTCATTAGTAAGGATCACTTTGTACCAGGTTAATGACAAACTATTAATGTTTTTCTTAAGTACTACATGTTATAAGGGTTTATACACAAATTTTTCAAGCCTGTCCTGCATTTACTACTTCTATTTTTGTGTAAGGCTCTTGATTTAAGTGTTGAAAACCCATCTGAAAATTGTCGTTGATCCCCGCAGCATTCCAGAAGAGTGCAAAAGTATTTGAGAGTGTACTGGCATGTTGAAGTTTGTTTTAGATTTTATTTTGGCAGATGCACCGCATTTCAGCTTTCAAAACAAGATGCCAGCCCTTTCAGACATTTTGAGTGAAATTGCTGCAAACCAATCTATCTGGTCAGTATAAGTTTTAAACAGAAGCCTGTGTTAAATCAAGTTACTGTATAACACATTTTGGTAGATATACCTTTTCCAGAAAGCCAAGATGGCATGGTAGCCTTGGCTGAGTGTGGCCAGGAGTCACAATGCAACGATTGCCTTTTGGGATAATTTAGTTTCACTCACATACTGTATAGTGTATGTTACAATAATATTGAAAGTCAAAATGAAATTTTAATATGTCCAGACCACAGCAGAAAGGCAGACACTTTAAAAAGAGCAGAATAGACTTGGCTATTCAATTTAAGCTTTTTTATCCCCTGGGGGAAATGTGTTTTATTTCGAGTCCTAAAAAAAACCTACAACAAAAACAAACAAACATCACCAACAAAGTTGTCAAAGTCGTTTTACAGTACATTGAGAGTGAGTTTGCAGATTGAATGAAAGATTTTCTGAGTATGTTACCACTACTGTCTCAATTTGTATTTGATATGTATTGCCTTAAACTTCGCATATAGGAGGGGACTCACTTCATCGACTCACTTCATCTACTACTGAAATGCACCACCAGCCTAGGGTGTGATAACTATTAGGCAGAAGTGTGGACTAGTGGTTGTGGCTTCAGATCTCAGGTGGGATGCTGCTGTTGTTCCCTTGAGGTAACTCAACCACATTGTTCCAGTAAGGTGGATAACTGAGTCTCCGCATTGTCATTTTTAATTGAGAAATTATTGCAAACTGAAAATGAGTTGTTTTCAGTTGTCTTTGAGCAACTAAGTGGGTACCTAAAAGATGGATTGAGTTTACAACTCATTCCAATACAGCAGATCGGGTGGATCTGTGAAATTGCTTCACTAGAACTTTAGGTAAGCCCAGAAGGTACAAGCTTTGAGTGTGATTGCTGTGGCGTCTTTAATGAACAAATGGTCAGGATGTTAATAATAATAATAATTGCTTACATTTATATAGCACTTTTTCTGGACACTCCACTCACAGCACTTTACAGGTAATGGGGACTCCCCTCCACCACCACCTAGCTAAAAAAGCACAACGTCTCCACTGCCTGCGGCAACTGAGAAGGGCAAACTCCCCCCCCCGCTATCCACATTCTATAGAGGGACCATCGAGAGCATCTTGAAACACTGTATCATTGTTTGGTTTGGGAATTGTAAGGTCTCAGACCACAAGCAGGAAACATCATTGGAGCCTCCTCTTCCGTCCATTCAGGACATCTACCACAAACGCTGCACACACAAAGCCTCCAGTATTGTGGACGTTCCCTCCCACCCCTCCTGCAACCTCTTTGCCCTCCTACCATCTGGTGAAAGGTATCCCAGCATACGGGCCAGCTCCACCAGACTCCGAAACAGCTTTTTTTCCACAGGCTGTCAGGCTCCTCAACACCCTGGTACCTACTGCACCTACTCCAAATCTGGAATCTTAGATCTGTTTTGCCTAATTTCAGGCATACTGACTAATGTATTTTTTGCACAATCCTGTAAAGTAAATTGCACTAGGCACATTGGACTTTATGTACCCTGTACACTGTCAGAAATGTCTGTGTCTACATTGTCTATACAGTAGCATTGTCTTGTTTGTATTCACACCATAGACCTGGAGAACAATATCTAGCAATCTGCATTCTTGTATATGGCTGGATTGACAAACAGACTTAAACTTGAACTTGAATTGTGCAGCCATAGTGTGCCAGTACACTCACCACACATCAGCTATTGGTGGGGAGGAGAGCAGAGTGATGAAGCCAGTTCATAGATGGGGATTTGTTAGGAGGCCATGATTGGTAAGGGCCAATGGGAAATTTGGCCAGGACGCAGGGGTTACACCCCTACTCTTTTCGAGAAACACCCTGGGATTTTTAATGACCATAGAGAGTCAGGACCTCGGTTTTATATCTCATCCGAAGGACGGCGCCTTTTTACAGTATAGTGTCGCCGTCACTATACTGGGGCACTAGGACCCACATAGACCGTAGGGTGAGTGCCCCTGCTGGCCCCACTAACACCTCTTCCAGCAGCAACCTTAGCTTTCCCAGGAGGTCTCCATCCAGGTACTGACCAGGCTCACACCTGCTGAGCTTCAGTGGGTTGCAGGGTGATATGGCTGCTTACCATAATATTGAAATAACTCCTCATTTAATATTTTTATTATTAGACCATACTTTAAGCTGAAAAAACAGATTTTTAATGACTGAATGTTATTTATTATTTTAGCGCTGCTGGTGGAATTATAACAATGTTATAAAAGATATTTTATGGGAAGGTTAGATCCTTATCTATAAGTCTCAAACCCACTCCTGTAGAGTGTTGCTTTTGAACCCCTTCTTCTCCCCCATCTACACCCCTGCAGCAACTCCCTTGCTCAGTCCTTGCAGTATAGAGGGTGAACCTGGGTGGCCCCATCCTTATGGCAAAATGAAATTTAATTCAATAGTTGTTTCAAGCGCCCCCCCCTCTTTCATTCTTCCAAATGATTGTTTCATGTGGACTATAAAACAGTAACAAACCAAACAATTTCCTTATTGAGCTGTGTAATAGGAAACAAGGATAAGGTGTGGGACCTCAAAAAAAAAATTAGCATTAGTGCATCTCATGCTGGAGTATCCCTCAAAGTAATAGCAAACCTGGCTAATGTGTCAGCTCGAGCTGTCTCAAGGGTTTACTGGCAGTTGACAAAAAAACACATGCAGTATAGGAATTAAGAAAAAGCTGGACACACTTTGCTGTTAACGTGCATATTACATTGTAAGCAAAAAAAGCACTGAGCATATTTTGGGCTTATTTCCAATTGAAGGCTATACTGTATGGGTATCAACAAGACCAGAACAAGTATTTGTTCTGTGTAAATAATGTAAATAAAGCTGATAAACAAGTAAATGTATAGTATGGCGTCATCACACCTGAATTGTTCTTTTTAAATTACTACAGCTTGAGCTTTTTAAAACCTTTCTTTGCCTTCTGAAAGTACAATAACACTTTACAGCTGATACTGTCAAACTCGTCGAAAACTGTCTTTTTACATTTTGTCAAACCCTCGTGTACAGTAGGTTACACTCAGACTGTTTATTTACCCCCAACAAAGACATTGTTGTCTGTGCAGGCAGTTCCCTGTCTTAGGTGAAGATATTTGTTTCAAAGCAAAAAAAAAACCTCTCAAACAATACAATTTTAATTTGAGAAAAGGAAAGAAATTCCTGCACATAGGCTTTTATCAAATCATCTAGCATGAGTGAGGAAGGCTGGTGCTAGGTAGGTTACTTCCAGTATATGACACATATTGAAGGTCCTGATGAAGTTATGAGGTGAAATATTAAATCTTGTATTTAAGTGTTATCCGAAGAATGTATGATGATATTAAAGACATACAGTGAATAATCACACACAATGGCCACCAACTAACTTAGGAGTTTTCAGAAAAACAGCAATTCTGACCCTAGTCAGAAAGAACATACCAAGAAGTACTTACTGTACAAAGTTTCAATATCTTTATCTTCCCTCAAAACCTGTCAGTCAGTTGTGAAACCTACTAATCTTGGAATCCCGACTGTCCACTAACACAGCAATCCTTTAACAAATCAGGAAGATTTTTCTAGAGAAAACATTTTTAAAACGTGAAACCTGAAGAACACTATGTTTTGTGCTTGTGGCATGAAAGATGGAGCTGTACAGTCTGTAACAAGAAACAAGGTTATTTTCCCATGAGATCAATGTTTTCTATTTACAGTATATGTAGTTAACACCATTTAACAATATATGTTAACAGTTAACAGCAATAATGCAGCATCATTATTGGTTTAATTATTTATTGGGAAATAAAGCTAGGGAAAATTTGTTATTTTGGTTTATGTAGCCCAAGCCTTTAACTTAATTTCCCTCTTTTGTAAGTCCTTGTGTCTTAAAGCTGAATTAGCTGTGAGCAAATTAAACCAAACCCTGAGGGTACTCACAAATCACATGTAGCCAATTACTTGATCTAACATGAATTGCACAGTTTCTTTAACTGGAGCATCAGAAAATCCAGTGCTTGCATGAGCCCACATGATAATTCCTTCATTTCCTGCAAAGCCTTCTTCACATACCCAACAAACCACAATTAAATATTATCACATTCAACTTCGTAAGACATGTTAACACCAGTCACAATGATATGACGCAAGTAAAGCTCTCACCTAAATTGCATTTAATCACTTTCATCTTTTCTTTCTTTTCTGATAGGAAAATTCACAGGTTGACAAGATCTGCAGAAATTAAAGGACCAAAGCCGCATTTTCAGTTGTGTGGATGTTGCAATCCCTGTTTGATACAGTATGTCTACAATTAAACACCAAACTCTTAATTATTTTTTCATATAAATGCAGTACAACACTTTCCTAACTTTTATAGGGTTAGAGCTAGAAAATTCCGGATTTTTCTTTTCATTCTTTTTATTAGTATTCTCATTGTTAATAATTGTAGGTGTAGTGTATTTTTTTGCAATCTTTGACTGCTTTCTCACTATGTATTTGCAAGTGTGTTTAAAACACATTATGTCTTGACCTAACATTTCTCTCAGAGTAATTTAAAACATTTTCACACTGATAATATTCAGTCACAGTTAACAACAAGAGAATTACAAAAATCTAATAATTGGGGCTCCTTAGAAAATCAATACAATCAACATAATACAGTGCTATTCCTTTCAGCATCATCATCTTAATTAAACTGATTTCTACTTCGTTAGTGGTTCATTACATACTGTAAGTGCTTTGGGTTGTGACTGTGACAATAAATTGGTAAATAGGTGGTTCCTAGAAAGCAGAAGATACTAAAAAAACAAAATGAACCTGTACATATTAAAAAAAAGACAGCTAAGACAGCTCACCTGCTTTATAGAGAAAAATATATTTTCCTCCTCAAGATAGACCTTTTTTTTTTACAACAACTGATGTGCAGTTCCACAAATACCAACAGAACGCTTCGGCTGCCAACTTCTGATTGATCACATTGGTGCTGTATCTTAAATAAGCAGCGTTTTGCGATCATTTATCTGTGGAGTGAACATTAAAATGCTTAACTGGGCCTCAACAGCTATTAAACTAATTTACAGTATCAGTGTAGTATTTTGCAAATTATATACAGTCTCTGGCATGGCAGACGATAGAGTCCTCCAGAGAGAAGGAAAATCGTCCAATTTGTGCCAGTCAGACACTGCAAAAGCACTGACTCGCTGCCAGGAATGCTGGCTTGCGATCCAGCCTTATGAGGCAATCGCTCACACACCGTTATCTCCCCCTTAAATCAGAACACAGCAACAATGAGCTGCTGAAAAGAGCAAACAGGGAACATTCACATGTTAGCAGGGCAGGAACATTGGGCGGTGCCAAGTTTGATTTTGGTGTAGGTCTATTACGAGAGCAATCACGGAGTGTGTGGCATTATGGAAGCCATCCAGATAGTTAAGATGGAATTTCTGATTGTTTTTAAGACTTGAACCCTACCCCTTCGACGTGATCACTATCATTCAACACTCCTACGGCATGAAACTATTCATTAAAGATGAAATCTGCATGCAGAGCAGAGGTACGGTTTTCAAACCCAATCAGCAAAGAAATATCAATGGGCAGCATATCTGATATGTTTCGCCTTCTCTGTTCTATATTGTTACTGCACAATTAGGGTAACTTCAAAACAGCTAGAACCGTGGAGGCTATCATCTGGCCTTTGTCTCATGTCATCTCACTGGGCCAGCGAGTAAGACTGGTAAGGTTTGATTTAGGTGCACACAGGAAGAATCACAATATTCACAAGGTTTTCCAAGAAGCAAGCAACGAAAGAGTAAACAAAAGAAAGAATCAAAATATGCTATAAATGTGTGCAATTAAATCGTACTGCTATTAGATTCGTTTTTTTTACTTTTATATTATTTGCAGAGCTTAATTTATCACTTGTCTGGAATCGTACCTTTTATTCTTGTATTCTATTTAGCATGAATGTGTCACAAATTAGTTCAATGTTTTCAAAACATCAAAATTTGAGCTCTCAGTATATATATCATATACAGTATATATTTTATATTTATGTCATGCATAGTTGAATGCTGAGCTCTGAGTTCAGTGTTGGTGATACTGAACTCAAATACGTAATTCATGAAAACTATGTAGGAATTGAAGTTATAGATATCATATACTGTAGATAAAATAATTAACAATATACATTGTGGAAATGTTACAAATTAGAACTTACATTACGAAAAACTGCAAAACTAAGCTCTAGGACTCCGCCATATACAGTAAATTATTTCTGTTGGGAGCTGTGTCGACACATGAACTGCAAGGCTTCTTTTGCTGCGAAGACACTATGAGTGAAGCATTGTGAGGGTTTTTTTTGTCATAACAGTAATCAGAATAATTACTGACGTCAAAGAAGGATAAGGTCCTGTAAATCTCCTTAATCTTGCAAGAAGGTGTTGGAGAGTAGATTTGACTTCATCACTTCCCAAGAAGCATCCAGCTCAATAATGAACTGATAACATGTGGGAGAAGCACAAATTAAGAGGAGATACAAACAGGACTAAAAACAGGAGGGAAGTCTTTTCCACAAATAGAAGTGGATGACAAAGGCTGGGGAAGCTGTTACAGAAGCTGAAAGATCTATTCCCCCAGGTGCTTGAAGACGCAACATGGACACTTACTGTACCTACCAAGATTTCTGTCACTCAATGGGTCTGATAAAGGGATACAAACAGTGTCTATCAGGATGCGAGGTTCCTAGGCTCCTTGTGCTCCCTAGATTACTTCACATTCATGGATAGTGCACCCCAAATTGTAAAAGCATATACAATTTCTTGTATGAGGAATTTGTCTTTTCACATACCCCAGCTTGCTCTCCATGAGACACACAGGCAGGGAGAGAAAAGCTTGGGGTCAGAGTGCAGGGTCAGCCATTTATATATGGTGCCCCTGGAGCAGTTGGGGTTAAGGGCCTTGCTCAGGGGCCCAACAGAGTAGGATTTCTCTGCCACCCACAGAATTTGAACCAGCAACCTTCTGGCCACAGGCACAGATCCTTAGCCACAGAGCCACCACTCTCATGTCATGTTGACAGCAGGCTGAATGAGAAAGGAAACAGTAGGCATGTCTAAAACTGATACCTTTCTGTATATCACCCGATTTGTTTGGTTTTTAGCTTGTTGAATTGGTTTAATAAATCAAACATACAGTATAAGATGAAAGAAAGCACTTTGGAATGATTTGCAAAGGGTTTTGAAAAGAACAGCCCCAAGTTAAAAACTGTGAATGGAGCACAGTAAATTGTAAACCACAATATCACAATAAATAGGAAGAAAAGTGTATTAAAATGACCATGATACAGGAATGTATATCGCAATTCAGGCGTTAAACAATAGAACTGCACCAGCAGAAGAACAGCAAAGGATGAAGCATCTAAAAGACAATAATGGGAATTTTTTTTAAGGCGAAAGGCACATGGATTGACTGAACATTGCACTCAGGTGTTTGACAAAAGAAGTACTGTATCTGTCATACGTCAGGCTGAAGAAAGTTCTATATTAAATAGTATTAGAAGTAGTTGCTACATAAATCTTGATGGCATTCTTGTACTAAAGGTAACACAAGACATCATTTCGGTTAATAATTTGTGAATTATTAATGATCATCTTTCATTTTGCTCACTTCACACTCACACATAAAAGTCACAATTAATGAATAAAAAACATATAGATCAGTAAATACCTGGATAAATACCTGAATAAATCATCTCACTTAAACCTATGTAACATGAAAAATAAAAACTTCTAGAACACATTTAATATGATGAGGTTTTTGTCACATACTGTATACTGTATAATCAATACACTTATTAAACAGAACCCTTTTCCACACACAGTGATGTTCTATGGCACTTATTTAAATACGCATGTGTAGCGTGTGCACCACGCACTGCCCCTGCTGGGATTCAATTCCAGTGCCTTGCAGCCTCTGAGCAAGCCAGGTGCCATCGACTAGATAGGGGATAACTGCGCTGCTCCAAAAGACTGGTTCTCTGTCTGGCTCCCAGAGGCGGTTATTTCACTGCTGTAACGGGCTCTTGAGCCCTGATGCACATCCCATCTTCCACTCCACTCTTATTAGGAAGGCCACAGCAGGAATGAAATTGTTATTCTTGGGCATTACTGAACAGTGCGTTACATGATGTATTGAGACACTTGTGTGGTCCAGTATTGCTACAGTACATTCTGAAGTGGATGGCTAACAAGGTGTTCCAAAAGTGACCAACAATTTAGTTTTTTTTCATCTTTTCACATGTGAATCAAGAGAATCAAACTCATTTATGGATGTTCTTCTTTAAGCAGAAAGTTACTTCTAATTCTTTGTCAGACAGCATACCAAAGATACAGCACATACTGTATCTGCTATTGTGTGCCAATGGACTGTTTTGTTGAACTTCTCACTTTCTGTGTCTTAGATACACATCAGTTATCAGAAATACCATTTTTTCACAGTTCAGTTAAAATGTACATTTTGTACTTATAAAATGAAATACAAGTTTTGCAAATGGTGTTGGTATGTGGATTCACTACTTCGTCCACGATTGCTATTTTCGCAATCACTCCCCAGATGCTTTTTCATACTTTATGTGCATATTAAGACAAGGCCTAGACCCTGACAAGTCTCTGGATCCCAAACTCGCTGTACAGACATAAGGACAACAGTTTCAAGTGCGTCCGGAAAATGCTTTACTGAAGCTGGACAAAAACATAACAGGGCGTACAATATTAGCAGCACTACTGAGACTTGAAACTTTGGTTTTGTTGATGGGTGTGGAGATATACTGTAAGGAGCTCATTGTGAAGAACCAGTTCAAGTTTGAAAATTCTGCCACAAGATGTTACAGTTCCACCTCCTTGCCTCCAGAGGGTGCCTCAATCACTGGCTGCTGATCCAACCGCACAGCATCCTGTAGGCGCAGACCAGGCAGATGGCTGCGTGAAGTCCTAACCAATCACGGACTGCCCCTGGGTATCTAGGGATACACACCTCAATTCCTCAGCTCTATACGAACTGTGCTCTCATTCCCTTCAGTGCTTGGTTTCGTATAAATCTAGTTAGAACTCTGAACTAGAGCTCTGTTCTTTCCTGAACTTGAATCCTGCTTCTTATCTTGCTTCTGTCCTATTTCAGTATCTCCTCATCTTCCTGGTCTTGTTTTTTCATTATGCGCTCCCGATTACTCCTAGTTTCCTTGCTCCTGCTTCATGTGTTTTGTTTCTCTTTGGATTGACTTCTGTGTGTGACTTCCCAATTTCCGCCTGTTCCTGGACTGATTGACTATTCCGTTTTATAGTGTAGGTTCAATGCCTCCAGGAGTCTATTGGTTCGCTGTAAGTCCACTCCCCTGTTCACTTCAGCTGTCTAGTTAGCACTTTACACAAAGGTCTAGAGAAAAGGACTTAGTTGGGTGCTGACTGAGAATATTAATTAGCTGTAATGTGATGTCTGGTGTCTTGTATGCAAATATCCTGGTAGAATGGACCATGGTCTTAGTACTAGGCTACTAGTTACTGTAACTGTATTGATTGATCCCGCAGGCCCACTGAATATATTGCTACTTTTGAACCGATGATTCTAAATTGAACTGTTCTGTTTCAATTTAGACACAGAGTCATGGGATTTGGGTATACTTAGGACTGCTTTCCCATTTCTGCATTTTTGCAAGAGAAATATTCATGTAAATGCTGTTTCTTACTGTGAAGGAGTCATGCTTGGCTGACTAAAACAGAGCAGCTGTCTCTCTGAGCTGCTTGTGTGGGTCTGAGCTATGGATGTGCCTCTCAGGGGCCATTCAGAGAGAAAATAATTGCAGGCATTCACACTGATTTTGGATTAGACTCCTCTTGAAATAGTGGAAGAACAGAGGAGAAGTCATCTTGTTGTCTAATAGTCTAGTAAGAGGGCTTTTCCTTTCGATTTGAGAGGACAAGCGGATTACAGACCAAGTTTGTGTGGGAGGGCTATCACACTGGGCGGGACCCCAGCCCTGACTTCACGACTGCTTATTATCATTATTTAGGTTACAGGTTACATTGTGATAATAATAATGAAAATAGTGAAAAGGTGTCAGAATCAGTATTTGAATGTAAACTTGATAGTCATGTAATCTTAATTTACTCTGACAGTTGGTACTTTCCTAGTCACCCTACACACACACACACTTTTTTATTTAGAGGTCCCTAGGAAATTAACATACATATATCTTTTTAGAGAGTTCCCATTGTACAAGTAGGGCAAAAAGCAGGATTATAGCCACTGAAGAAAGATGGACTTCGGGTAGGACACAGTTTTTCATTGCGGTTATGATCCCAGAGCCAGCAGGCTTCACATGTATTAAAAGAGTCTTGACCTCTTCAGCATCCACTTTTCAGACAGGACCTCAGTCTAACATCAGAGAGATGGCACCATCTACAGCACAGCGCCCCCTGTTAGTATGATGGAGCATTGGATTGGATTTTCTGAGGAAATTGTACACCTACCATCCAAGCAACAACACTTTCATCAGACACACACTTTTCCTTTAATATCTAAATTAGAACAAAGGCCAGTTTTGCTTAGTTTCTGAGACCTAGTGAGATTAGAACTGGAAACTGTATTTAGAAGTATGGGGAACCTGGCAATTGTGATCCATTTCTAGGAAATACTTTAAAAGCAGTTCTGAAGCTTTATAAGGAGTTCAGTAACGGCTAAAGATCTTTTTCTTGAGCTGTTATCCAGAAAAAGATTGCTGCTGCAGTTCAGTGAAGATGCATAAATACAACACTTTTTATAGCATCTACTATTTAAAGAGACACAAGCCCTTTATTTAGATTTTGTTAACTTTTTAATATAGTTATTCACTCTTTCAAAGTTTTGTGAACCCTATGTTTTTAATGTAGCAGCTAACTAGTAATGCACATAATCAAGCAGGTCAATTAAGAGATCATCCCGTTTTTAACATGATTTTAGGTTTAAATTACTCTGAATGTAAAAGAAAGCAATCTGTGCCAAGACTAGGCAAATTTTCTTCTGGAATAAAGTAAGCCACTAACTTAAGAATAAAAAACAGTTGTTGAGTTCGTAAATGATGGGAAATGATGTAATGCTCATGAAATATGTAGTCCTGGAGAAATCCATTCTGAATGGTAGTTCAGTCTGTGCAATGATTTTGAGCAGATCTGCTGGAATGCCTCACCATGAGGATAAAGTTATCCCTCTTGGAAACCGTGATCAGTCACACTGCGGTTCTTAGCAGTAGGGGGCTCACTTTTCCCTTACATGTGTACAATATAAGAGCCTCCTCTTGTTTTACAGCTGATTGATTCAAATAAAGGGATAATGTGGGACTTCAAAGGGCTTATATTGATTGCAACTGGCAGCTTCATTCCCCCCAAAGGTTTCGTTTTTAATTTGAAAAACAAAATCTCTTAATTTCTTGCAGATTTATTTTAAGGGAAAGGACAAAATTTCTAGAGGGAGGCTGGAGGTTTATTGATGATTGCTTCAGCCAAGGAATTTGGATGTAAAAGTGGCTGTTACATAAAAACTCATATTCAGTTTCACGGGGTCATTTGTTAAGTTCACTTTCTTTTGGAAGCTGACACAAAACCTGGAAGGAATAAAATACAACAACTGAGTGGATTCAGTTGGATTGCAGTTTCTGTGTCAGTAGCTTATCTTGTTTTTTTCCCTGACTGTAATTGAGATCCATTGTTTTTTGCAATGTGGACGTCTACATCAGAGAAGTTTGAAAAACCCTGAGACTAACAAAGAAGGAAGAAATCCCTAGGTACCTACTTTTGCTATCTCTCTGCACAGTACATGTCATAATTAACAACCTACATACAGAAGCGGTTCTTAGTAAGTACAAAGCCCTTTAATGATACGTGTAGCTACATAATTCCATATCAATTGAAAATAGTCACAAGTCGAGCAAAAGCTAGCTCCTCAAAATTATTTTGCATTTTAGTACCAATGTTATTAAATATTCAACACAATATTCCAGTTCAAATACAGTATATCATATGCATTTTGAAAGCATACCCTTTATGATTGACTTCCTCAGAATGTATACATTTCAAAACGATTTCAGTATAGCTGCTTATTATCTAAATATCTCTGTAAGGGGTGGATGACAGACAACAGGCAAAAGTAATTTAATAGAGATTAGAATTAACATACCATGGTCTTCTTTCTTATTATTTCTCATTTTAATGTCTATTTTCCAATAATTCACTGGGACTAAATTTAATGAGTATGGTTTCTCCCATGTTTTCAAAACTCACATTAAAACAGAAGAACCCCAGCTTCCTGAAGCCATAGTCTTTCTGTTTTCCTGAATAAAAGGATTGTCCTTGACTCAAAATACTGCACTGTACTGGCTTCCTATGACCACAACATACTTAGAAATGAATATCTGTTGGGAGTCTTTATGCAAGAGGTTCATTTTCTTTTCGGAGAAGCAGAGCTTTTGCTGCTTCCACCAGTAAAGAAAAATCTGTACAGGAAGGAATAACTGATAAAACAAAATGAGGATCAATTAAAATAAAGGTCTGTCAAACACACCCTATAGAAAATAATAGACCTACAGTATATATATGGTAATGTCATATTAATGTCATATGAAAAGTTACAGATTCTTCTCATTTGGTTTATGATGCAATAAGTGTTTTTTACAAATTAGTAGTACAATGATTGAAAAGTAGCAATAGGTTGAAACTGAAGGAATTGCCTGTGGTTATTCTTTTATTTCCTAAATGACCCTAAGATGCCTTTCTGTTCAAGCTATCATTTGCAATTTCAGAACAGTCTGTTGCAGAGTATCAAATTAGTATTAGAAAGGTGTACTGTACTAGTTGTCAATTGTTGGATAGAAACAAAAAACCCTTAAGAAGATTTGAAACACCATGTGTAATTCTGACTGCTTTAGTCTGGACAATGTTTTCAGATTTCAAACAATACAATGAATAACTTAGAACAATGTCTTTTCTTAAAATATTATGACAAAGATCCTTTACTGCACAATACTGAATCATACATCCATACAATCAAATACAAAACTGAATTCACACAGATTATTTTTTATAGGCTAATACTACCATTATTCTACTTGTTCAAGTTTTTTTGGCCCTCAACATCTTTCAGTTGTTAAACAGAGGTGAAATCTAGCTCAGTAAAGAAAAAATAATCTAAGAGGATATTCAAATGTCATTTTAAGTTCTCTTTTAATTGAAAATGTTTCTGTCCTAATCTGTTTTTTCTGTGTGTTCTGTTCTTGAAGAAGGCCATCTCACCATTACCTGGAGAACTCCACAGGACAGGTTCCCACACCTTGTATAAACAGTGCTGGAAAGCATCTTTTAGATAAATCTCTCCTTTTAGCTAACTGTCAGGCAAGTTTATGGACTGGAACATCCCCAGCATTTGAAGTTGCTACTGATGTTTGCCCTTAAAGAAGCGTAAACAGCAAAAAACAATTGCCCAGCATAATGAATAGGGACATTTTTGTTTCACCTGTACCATGCTAAACCCTAAACAATCTTTAATGTTTTCCAAATAAACAGGTATATTCTCTGTAGCCAATTCATTACATTTCCTTTGCATAAATTCTTGTCCACTGAACTTAAAATCATTACATGACAGCAACATTTAATCACACCTAAAGCACTATTATCAAATACTGCATGAAATATGAGGTTAAAATGTTATTGAATTTCCACCCAGAAATTAAGCTAATTTACATTTTCCTCACTTTACATTTTCATTCACTACTCTTTAATTTACTGGTGACACCTCCTGCAGACAATTGTTTGATACTTTGCCATTTCCTCTTAATAAAAGGTGTAATGCCTTAATATTAATCTTTTTTTTTAAATCTAACTTGGAGTGATGACGCATGGTCTTTTCATTTTCATTTTTAAACACATACTTACCCATTAACAAGTCAACAATAACTGGATTTTGAGAAAACAAGAATAACACATACTTAGGTCATGAATTATGACCTTCAATGAGTTAATACATAAATCATGTGAAATATCTACTTCTTCTTCATTGCTATCACAGTAACATGAGAATCAGTAAAACAATAATGTGTCTAAGTGTCTAAAGTGTGTTGTTAAGGAAAACTTTTAATCTGTTTTTGTAGATACTAGATTTTATTTCTCTTATTTGTCCTATATTAAAAAAGAGAAATTAAATTTGTTTTGAAAGATGTTGGAGCAGGTGAAAAACTAAAATGTTGTTTCACTTTGCAAAACCTCGCTGGCGGTCCATTTCAGATCGTTGTGAGTGAGGCACCTGCCAGAATATTGCACTCCGTTGAAAACTGATTTGTTCAATACGTTATGTCCCCAATTGTTTCTTTGAGGGTTTTGAAATACCATATGCAACTCCAACAGAGAAAATTGCAATATTACCTCAGTAGTGGTTAATATTTCTACAGTCCAACCCATGAGGTTGGCTCCAATGTCAACATATTTTAATCTCATGCAAATCTTTTTATACAGATTGAAAATGTGTGGTACTTACAGTATTACAGCTATGTTAAGGAGCAGAATAACATTATACCACATACTGTACTCTAAGTCAGTGTTCAATTACCTGCTTGACTGCAGTCCGACCAGTGGGCTATAATAGATTCTGGTTAACACAATGATTTGGTTTTTGTTTTGTTTTTTCTTTGCTTTGTGATGCAGAAGCCCCACGCAATGCAAAAGCTCATGTTCGAAATCAGTTACTGAGTATGAAAGCCCTGGAGTGATACTGTATATTAAAATGGAGCTGAAAAATGTTTATATATTAGGAATACAGAAACCAAGTTTAACTTCTTGTAGGCCCAGATTAAATCAAAACTTTGCATCTAACGTCAGCAAACTGACTTTTAGAACTATAGAAATTTGGGATCGGTGAGTGTTGGAATTTCATCAATCTTGCAGGTAGCAAATAGTTAAAGTGAGAAATTCCAGAATGAGGGAAAGTCCTTAAAATAAAAGTCAAAATACAGTTTTCATTCATTCGGATAAAAAAGAAAAAGATTTGCAGTACTCGGAACTTTAAAAAGAAAGGAACAGTCTGGTTTTAAGGCAAACCGCAGTGTGGTGAGTTTCTGTTTGAGTAAGATCTGCTTCAAATAAAACTGATTTACTCTCCTAAATTTAGTCTCCTAAATTACATATTCCTTACAGCATTGTATGAATTCAGGAAACATGAACACTTCATTTTTATTTCGTAATGAGAAACTGCTTTGGAATAAGTTTGTCATAAAAGCAAACACCTGCGATGATGACACCAGAGCTCATCCATCTTGTTTATCCCAGCCATCAACACCACCCAAAGGAGAAGGAACACTGATTTGACATGTTTATTATTTCCACGCTAAGAACGTAAACACTTCAAATGTTTGTATCAGAGTACAAAACAGCTGGGTGTCCAGTATGTTTAAAATATTCATACTTTCTTTTACCCAGCAGAAATGATCCTTATTCATTTTCTTCTGTCCTGTTTAAAAATATTTTTAAGTTACGTAAGGTTAAGGCTATAGTCACTGTGTTAAATGACTATGTGTCATGTACAGTATATGTGGGGAAGAAACTAAATATATTTGATTGTAAAGATGAATGTTATTTATTTGATATTCCTATTTTAAATATACCCAAGTGAGGAAGTGTTTTAGCTTTTGATAATGATGCAGCTTGAACAAACTCTGACTCACAGTGTGGGTTATATCTTGAACTTAACCAAACTGTTAACAGTTGTGGGAGTATGGAACAAGCTAGCCAGCCATGTTCCAGAAGTCAGGACCCTGGCTTCCTTCAAGAAACAGCTGGATGAGATTCTTGGATCAATTAGCTACTGACTACCAGATGGGCTAAGTAGGCTGAATAACTACTTTTCCTCATTTTGAACATTTCTTATATTCTTAAATTTCCATTGAACAGTTGGTCCCAGTATTATGAGTTTAGAATTTAGCCTTCAGCATTAATCTCGGTAAAGGTGTAATGCTTAATTTTCTATTTCCTATATTTATATATATATAAGATTTATGGTCCCCCGATAAAAAGAGACATTTGTTTTTACTGTGTGTTCCCATTCTTTTTACATTTTGGAATGGAATGGATGGAATGGATGGCAGCATAATCATCAAGATGAAGTTGACAGAATCACATCTCACTGTCCCAAGAAATGAGCCAGGGAGCTCCTGTAAGAGTGAAGATGAGGTGGGGGAACGGTCATAGAGAGATGCTCAAAGTGAAATCCAGAAGGAGACATACAGTATGTATGTACAGTAGGAAGGCAGAAGTGGGCAGATGAGGAACTGAACTTCTGTTAAAAAGTCCATATATAACACACAACATTTTAAATTGTACATTAGGCTGATTCTTAAGAATTTCATTTCAAAATATTAACCATGGCCCAGTGATTTCAACTTTTGACTTTATGTCAATACCTTTATGAGAATAGATTAATTTCCTTTTCAAATCGTTTAATTATAAAAGCAGGCCAATTACTGCTTTGCAAAGGCTATCATTTGCTGTGAATCCTATTGTGCAAAAATGGTTTTGTCATGCAAGCTGATTGTTTATTGCATTTTAATATAATACATATTACTATTATGAGTGCATTATTAATAATATAATAATTATAATGGAAACGTAATGAATAAAAATGTTGCTACAACAATGCACAAAAAGCTTTACATGAAATATACTGTATGAAGAATAAAAATAAAAACATTTGCAGCATATTTTCAAAACGTTTCTACGCATCCTGTAATCCAGTTGGGTAATTTGAAAGTATCTGTTTGCATTGTTCATTCATGGTTTGGGTTAGAATATGCCTATTCTACCCAAGTTATTTATCTTGGATTTCATTTACTGACCAATGAAATTGTGAAGATGTTAAAATACTATTATTGTAACAGTATACTGTATATAGTAACAGATTTAAGATAACAAAACTGTACAAATTCGTTTCTAGTAATACCATAAAGTAATGATTGCATTTTGATATCGAAGAGAAAAAATAAGAAGATATCCTTATGAATAATATTTCACCTGCTGTTATGTTTAATTTGTTTATGTCTAGGTACCAGTAAACCTTTTAATTTAACTTCAAGCCCCACTTACAATTTAATTTGTGTATGGCTGTGGTAAAGTATATAAAGCTTGGTTATGAACAGATTCTCTACGTTTCGGTTAATCTAGCTCTAAACAAAGGAATTCTTTAACGTTACTACTATAACATCAAAGTAAAAATAAGGATATAGTTAATGCTACTATATACCTTATTTTAAACTTTTGAACTGTAGAATTGAAATATCTACATCATTTGGCTTTCATGCCATTTGCGTTCCTACTTATGCGGAACAGAAACGTGTATATTAGTTTAGCAAGGTTATTGGAACCTTTGTTTGAATTGTTGAAATGACCTTTCTCTATGTCTTTAATTAATGTTAGGAGATGTTCAAAAATGTAGGATTGTCTTTAGTGCAGGGTTAGTTACAAGTTCTGTATAATTCTATGTAATTTCTATATAATTTGTTTCATCTTATAATTAACATAGCCCACGTCCAATTTTAAATCATGATTGTAGTTCACATAGGATTATTTTAACTTCCCTACTGGGGAAAACGTGAAATTACAATTAATCCTGAGGAAATCATGGCACAGGCTACACAAGTCTTACTTTGACAAAATGTTATGTTCTGTGTCAAAAAAAATCAGATAAAGACAATCCCCTGCTACAGTCCTACACCAAAGACTAATTCAGTCCAAGCAACAGCTGTTTGAATTTACTGGTAACATAACATGAATAAATTGATTTAAAAAGCATCCTTTTTATTGAATTGTTCATCCCTTTTAACTTCTGGGCTTAAAACATTGCAAAGGAAATTGATAGCCGCTAAAAAGATGGGCCTCATTCCAGTGTCACTTGATGCAGGATGAGGGAGAAGGACTTCTTTGGTGTCCCTGACATATTCCTTTTGTCCACAAAGGAGACTGAATGAAGTAATCTAAGACCTGAAGAGATAGTACAGAGATAAAGCGAAGACTAACCTCTGTCACTACCATTTCCCATGAAGTTACCAAACTGTTCTGGAATACACCCGGTACATTGTTTCCCCACTGGCTCTCATACAGCCCCACTGACCTGAAGGATTCACCACCAGCTTCACCAGGACTGCTCTACATGGCGAACTGGCAAGATTACGTGACCCAAAATGAGCCAATCCCTGAAAACAGCACCATTATTTCAGGAAGACCATTTCAAACACACATTCATTATGTTCATAACAGTATATTATTAATTATGGCACAATGGCACAAATAATTCCTGAGAGGACAGCAAAGGTGTACTTTGTTCATGAAGTACATTGAAAAATATCCTTTTTACTTTACATCTAACATAAACCTTTTTTTATTCCTGTTAGATAATCCTAATTATTTACATTTCAAGGAGCTGATGGAATTAATCTAATAATTTGATTGGAGAAATTCATTAATCAGTCTTGTGGCTCTAAGTTAATGAATATAATTATTAATTAAATCTGGATTAATTGGTTTATTCAAAACAGTTTACATGTGCACCCTATTATACAGCTGGCAGTCTCACTGAAGCCATACTCAAGACAGCAGTGCCCCACCTGAGACTTCAACCAACTGCTATCCTTGTTCACTAGAAGAATTTAACACTTGTTAGAATGAGTGTTAATTATTTTAACTTACATCCATCTATTTTCTTACTGCTTTGTCCATTACAGGGTCATGGGGGAGCTGGAGCCTATCCTGGCAAGCAGTGGGCGCAAGGCAGGCTACTCCATGGACAAGACACCAGTCCATGGCAGGGCAGATGCAGACACACACATTAGGACCAATTTTCCTAGAGCCAATTAACCTACGAGTATGTCTTCCTCCTGTGGGAGGAAACTGGAGCACCCAGAGGAAACCCACAAGGATACAGAAAGAACATGCAAACTCCACACAGATAGCAACCCAAGGCCCCAGCGCTGTGCGGCATCAATGATAGCTGCTGAGCCACTGTGCTGCCCTGAAGTTTACAATCTAGTATAAATGATTATGTAAATTAATTCAATTCAATTCAATGTATTTGTATATAGCGCCTTTCGCAACAAGGTTGCCCCAAGGCAACTAAATCAAATTTCAATTAAGTGACTAACCTTGATTTGGATATGCTTCTAATAACAGTGCCAGTATCCGTGCTGGTTAGAATAAAAATAATTAATGGAAAGAAAGTCTTTCAAGAGCAAAAGCCTTTTTCAGTAGAGTTCTTCTACAGGAATTCACATTGCTTTGTCTTTCAATCCAAGAATTCTAAGGAATATTTTTTTAGTTGGAGCTGGACCATGGGCTCTGCTCATGCATATTGGAAATGTGCCAGTACACTCTATAACATGTGCTTGTCATGATCGAATTGAATCTTTGAAAAGCAAATGAATCTTTTCCTATTTCTTAAAGAACAATTTAAAGCATTCACAACTGATTTTCTGTATTTTAGACTTATCTTAGTTAAAAGATAAATGCAATCCAATCAACAATCATTTGTTTATGTGTCAGACAAACTGTCTTTTCTTCTGCTGTTAATTTATGTGTCTGTGTGCCTGTAAGGTTAGTTAGAAATGAAATGGGTTTTGTGCTGTTACAGAGAAGGGAATGCCTTACTATGTTTAATATATAAATAATAATGCAAACATTAGAATATGGTTCCTTTTTCTTGTCCTAAAGGAAAAAAGGGACAAGCATTTAGACCATGTCTAAGTATCAGTGGGCTTTGGCTCAGAAGAAAATCAGGCTGGAATCAGCTGTAAAAGGGTTTGTCTCCTCTCTGATTCAAGGCAACCGAGATCTGCACCTACAGTATTTAAAAAGAAAAACTGAAACTTTGCATTAATGGTGTGTATTTCTTGTGCAGGTGACACCAAAGAAGACATGATTTTAGAAATGTAACTTCAAAAGTAAAAGCAAATGTTTAGTAGACTTCCATAAGAAATATTATTCGTAGTAGTGAAAAATATATTTAAGCTGAAAATATTAACAATTAGAGAAACAAAAAATTCAGATCATTTATTATAAATAGATAGGTATTACATGTAATGGCAGAAGGTTACAAAAGCAAAGAAATATATCTCATGCTCAATTTTTTAAGACACTCTCCTATTTTCTTCACTTTCCACTTTGCAATTAGCAACACACTACAGCCATTCAACATAAGTGATAAAAGTTTATAAAGATATAAATACTTGCAGTGCTTATGGGAGGCATCCTCTTCAGAGCCACAAAAGATTACATTAGCAGAAACTTCTCTTCTGTTCTCACTATAAAAGGTGGCTGCCAGTGGTGGTAGTTTGCTTTAATACTGTACATCGGCTTGTAAAGCATTTAAAAATCACTTTGTTGAGAAGTTCTTCAGATGCATTTCCCTAATGGTGAGGTTATTTTTTTCATTTCAGGGTGAGAAGTCTTCCTTGAGTAAGACAGCACACTCAGGTATTTACATTGCTTACCTCATTAGGATTTAATAACATGCAAGATATGGGCTTGAAATTGAAAAGAAGGTGGCTCATCAGACACTTTAGTGCAGATTAAGCATTTATTTAGTCAAAGCCTACACTGGACCTGGATTTGTTGTTCTGGCTTTTAAGATGTGTTGACGGTAGGAAACAAAAGTGAGCTTCCTTGCGATTGAAGGAGGTGACAGATGGAGTGCTGAGGTCAGTGTGCCCTCCGTGCTTGAGATTTTCTGTTCGAGGACACAACCGTGAGACAAACTTGAAGGCGACGTTCTGGTAACTAAAAAGGGATGTGTGGTAAGAATTACAGGATTTCTCTATTCCTGAAAGAATGTCATTTAAAACAACAAAATCAATAAAGAAAAATAATTCGAAACAATTAGGAGGAGATAGGTTTTCAGTGCTGTGTTTGTTCATCGGTTCTTTGCCACCATCTCTCTCTGTCTAAACAAGAAACCTGCCCTAATAATGGCTTACTTCCATTCAGAATGAACTATTTGCAATATATCAAGTTACATTTCTCTTTATCTGCAGGGAGCTGCCAGATATTAACACACAAGGACCGACTTTCTGAAGAATCTTTGCACTGTTAATGAAGCTGTAAAAGCTTTGTGAAAGGTAAGCTTTTAACTTCCACTTCAAAGCAGATTAGGAGGACGTTTTATAATGCTATTTGAAAACATTCTTTTATTTTCATTGTGGAGTTTTGCATGTAAAAGTACTGCACTAGGAAGGAATTGTGATTTTATTAAAATATTTTGTGAAGTAATAATTAGAATGTTTTTCATTTCTATTTTGTGAATCTGATCTTACATGAGATAAAGAGACTAACAGTTGCTAAATTATCCTCAGCCAGTTAATACTCGCAACAAGAACAACAAGTACAGTACCAGTTGCAGTAATTGGTTAAAATCCTTTAAGAAACCAAGGGAGGAAATAAAAGAGATCATAGAAAAAAATGAGACTCCTCTAGTCAGGATGGAATCAACAGTCACATTGAATTTGCTGTGTACATCATTCTGTTTATTTATTATTATTATTATTATTATTATTATTATTATTATTATTATTATTATTATTATTATTATTATTGTGAGGTGCCTTAGAATGAGGTATTAAGAAAGGTGAGATATAAAATAAATCTGATGGTGATTATCAGTATCTTTAAATCCCTGCCAGGCACACAGCAGTACTCTTCCTGCTGTTCCAAATTTGAACACCTACATGTTTGAAGAGGAAAACCGAGAAGAGTAAAAATGTCACATGTGTCACATTGTCACATAGTCCAATGATTTTACTTCTCCTTAAAGTGTTATCACACAAACAACAGCAAAGTGACTATATTTTAAGTTCAATTTAATACATTGAGGAACCTCCCGAGAGACGTAACCAGTCAATGTGTTCACCCAGGCATCAGCTGAGCTCGGTGATCATGAGCCTGGCTTATCGCACTAGCTGCCTGAGGCTGGCAGACCTTTAAATGAAGATCACTTTATTGGCCATATACAATTGCTTGCATTAGGAATTTGTCTTTTTGCAGACCCCAGCTGGCTCTCCATGAGACACACAGACAGGGAGAGAGAAGCTTGGGGTCAGAGCGCAGGGTCAGCCATTTATACCGCACCCCTGGAGCAGGGGGGGTTAAGGGCCTTGCTCAGGGGCACAACAAAGTAGGATTCCTCTGCCGGCTGCGGGATTTGAACTGGCAACCGTCTAGCCACAGGTGCAGATCCTTAGCCACAGTGCCACCACTCCACCTCGGACAGTCGACTCAAGTACAGTTGACTCTGGTTAGAGTGGATGAGCTGGCCGGAGGTCTCTGGCCCATCAGCAACAGCAGCACCGGGGGCCTCCTGGTTACTTGTTGGCATGCTGTGCTATTGGTGAGAGACGTGCTTCTCCTTCCATCAGCAAGGAGACTCCCGTACGGTGCTGCAGTGCCTGTAATGTGTTAAAAGACAAATGGCTCAAAGGTGGGAGGGTCAGAGGAGTCTGCCTATCCTTCCTCCTCCTCCCCTGTGTGTGGCTTGGAGGGATCGGAGCTGCGAGCCCAGACATGAAAAGCCCCCCGTTGACAATTCTAAATCAGGTGGGTATCTGGCAAGTTACCTGGTAATTCAAAACGACTACAAAAATCAAACTGGTTTAAAGACAACATAAAAATGATTCCGTCTGTAATCTACTTATCCTGAAAGTATTTTTTTCTTTCCTCTCAGTCTATGTGTAATTCAGAGGAATGGGGAAGGTTACACTATTTTTATCTCTTTCTGTGGTTTCATGTCTTGCTTACTTCACCTCCTGCTGTGTGTCTCTTCTTTTTGAGTCTGTGTTGCAGGTATTGTTACATTGGCTAATTGTTGTGATATAAATTTGTTTGTTTGTCTACCCAGTCAATCACCTATTTGAAATACAGTATGAGAATCTGTTTGTGTTGTATATAAATTGTATTGGGCAACACTTTTCATATGAGTCAACCGTTTCTTTTATGATTCACATACAAAACCATTAGGCACGTCTGGAGGTAAAATACAGCTTACGACATTTAACATGAAATGCTATTATTAAATTACATTTGACATTTCTGGTTGTAACCCGTGTTTATTTCATGCTAAATTGACCCCAACCTTCCAGGTCAAATGTGAACATTGAAATGGAGAAGCTGCCACATTTCATTTAACAAGTCAAATGAAAGTGCCACGCACCATCGTCTTCAGCTGAGCTCTTCGCTTATCTTGCCCGTTCATCAGAGTGGAAGTCTACTGTAGAGCAAGTGTCCCTGACAAAGCAGTGAAAGACAACTCATACAGCTCTAAAGAACGCACAGTGCAAGTAAGTGCACATTGAATAAGAAATGTTGCATCATGTTTGGGACATGCGTTCAGAAGAAACAAACGCTTTGTTTGGTGGCTTATCTAAGAAGCATTATAATTGTTCCTGGAACGATGGTGTCCATCAAGGCGACTATGGCCAATGTTTCTCTGCATGGTGGAGAAAGAGACTTTTAACAGGTTGGTGTACTGTATCAACAAAGGAGACAATGTATGAAATACCCCTTTTGAAATACATCTAAAAAAAAACCCTCCAAATACAGTTGGTCAACACAAGCACTAGTAGGACAGTAGGCACACAGTTACAGTAATTGTGACACACAGGCGTACACGTCACAGTGATATCATGAGAAAACAAGCATTCATTCATAGAAGAAAAAAAGCTAATCAAAGTAAGATAAATAGCATATGCAGCACCCTTACCTTAACATCCTAATGCCCTATGTTACTTCACCAGTATACTGTACAGTACCTGTCAGGTGGCTCAAGGCTAAGTGCATTACCACTTTTGATGAGACAAACAAAGACCCTTCTACAACAATGTAAAAAAATGTATAAAGGTCAACAGAAGACACATGAAATGATTTAGCAGGCTGTGCTGGACTGGTGTCTTCTGCTGGATGTATCCTGCTTTGCACCAGTTGCTTGGCAGGAGAGGTTCCTGTTCTCCGTGACACTGTACTGGATTAACTGGTCAGAAAATGGATGGAAGATTTACCAGTTTAGCTTCTTTCTACAGTGAACCTCACAAATAATTAGGGATTACATTTGAAATATCCTCTTAGAGATTCCAAATAAATAAGTGTATATACCATGACACACATTTCCTACCTGACTCCATATAGCCTTACTTTATTAGATTTCTTGATTGTAGTGGCTTACAACTATATATATACTTTCCATATTTGGAATAGTAAAAGACAAGCAATCACAGATGTATTACACACTACCATATTAGGGGTCTAGCTAGCTCTTTCTTTACATGTTCTTTATACCAATGTTGATGAAAGGATATTTCAATGTGCACTGACACCCAGTCCTGAAAACACTAATGGTGATGGTTGGGATAAATGAAGCACGCATCACTGAGCAATCAATTAAATCTTTCAGTGTCTGTTCATCTTTTATTCCTTTTCATTTATCAAAGAGTAAAATGTTTCATTCCAGGGACTGTTGTACATAGAATTCTCTCCCTAGGAGGCTCCTGTATGTTGAAAGGGAACTGTTTAGTTTGCCTTTGTCACAGTTCTGTCAGCAGTTCAGCATTCTAACTTCTCTGTGCAACTTAAAAAAAAAAAGTAATCTACCCGACCCCTCTATTTGGGAACAACATATAGGTTCGATTTGTGGTTTGTGATATTATTTCTAGGTGCAGAGATTTTATTTTAAAAAGGATGACCAATGCTTAATTTGTCAATGCCAAAAAAAGCCCCATCGTGGCTTCCTTTTTCAAAACCATTATCAAAATCAATTTTATTTTTAAAAATGTTTTAGCCTACTTTATCTATAGTGCCTCACAAAAGTATTCTCATTTTATGAATAGCAATACAAATGCTAATAGAAAACAGTCCACATTTAATGATCAGATTGATTGCTTTTTGCTTTTACTGACACATGTTAACCTTGCCAAGAAAAATATGTTTAATAGATAAGCATTCTCCTCTTTTGTTATGGCAAATTTCAATTAGTTCAGGCGCACACAAAATTACTCTCTATCTTTATGCTATCTTTACGTAATAGTGGTTCACATTAATTTCACAATACAGTAAATACACCTTTCTGTGTATAATAGTAATAATAATAATAATAAACTTTATTTTATATAGAGCCTTTAAAGGTTGCTTCTCAAAGCGCTTTACAGAACGAGTAATAGGTTTATTCCATGCTGAAAAGAGAAGAAAGAAAACACAACGATTTGGCCGTGGAGCCTTCTTCAGGTGTGAGCTCTACAGAATGATAACAACAATAAATAAATAAAATACACAAGATAAAACTACAATATACAGACGAGACCGTGGATGGTGGTACTAAGTATAGTAGGAGCAGAGGGGTAAAGAGTGGAACCAGTTAGGTAAAGAAGAAGGTTTTGAGTCTGGATTTGAAGGAGTTTAGAGAAGGTGACTCTCTGATATCCTTGGGGAGAGAGTTCCAGAGCTTGGGGGCATAACAGGAGAAGGCCCTGTCACCCATAGAGTGTAGACAAGCTTGGGGGTCAGTAAGGAGACCAGAATTAGAAGATCGAAGGTTGCGAGGTGGGGAGTAGGGCGATAATAGTTCAGACAGGTACTGAGGTGCCAAGCCATGCAGAGCCTTATAGGTGAGCATGAGGATTTTAAACTTCACACGGAATTTGACAGGAAGCCAGTGCAAGGACTCCAGGATAGGAGTAATGTGATTACTTGCAATAGACCTGGTCAGGATTCTGGCTGCTGAATTTTGGACATACCACAATTTGTTCAATGTAGATTTAGATACCCATCAATTTCCCTACAGGATTAATAAAGTATTATCTATCTATCTATACCCCAGCAAGTAGAGCATTACAGTAGTCAATTTGGGAAAACACAAATGTGTTGATCAGCTTTTCAGCCACAGTTAGTGATAACATAGGGTGTAGTCTAGCGATATTTTTGAGGTGAAAAAAAGATGTTTTGACACATGTGAGTTGAAAGTTAAGTCAGTATTGACCCCAAGGTTTTTCAATTTAGATTGAAGCTCAAGTACATAGCCATCTACAGATAGGGTTACAGGATTGCCTTTACGAAGTTGATGGGGGTGCCAATAAGCTCGCCTTCAGTCTTGTCACAGTTAAGATGAAGGAAGTTTTGAGTCATCCAAGTTTTTATGTCAGAGATGCAATTAGATCGAATAGAGACAGCCACATCAGTATCAGGTTTGGTATGGATGTATATTTGAGTATCATCAGCACAGAAATTATAGCTGAGGCCATGTGATCTTAAAAGCTGACCAAGTGGAAACACGTAAATACTGAAGAGCAAGGGGGCCAGTATTGAGCCCTGAGGAACACCAGACTTAATAAGACCAATTTCAGACCTATACCCATTAAGAGAGACAAAGTGACAGCGATCAGTATGACTATTGTTGAATAAGGTCCCCTAGTCAGGTAGAGAATTTCAAGCAAGATTCAGCCATGAAGACCATAGTGCTTTCAAAGCAATTCAGTAATAAATTAAAAATGTACAGATTAGGAGCAGTTCATAAAACAAATTCTCAGAGACTCTCAATATCCCTTTTACATTACCTATGAACGGTAAAGTCGATCACTGAAAAGTTGAAGATGCATCATACCACCCAAACACAGGGTGGAGTGGTGGCTCTGTGGCTAAGGATCTGTGCCTGTGACTGGAAGGTTACCAGTTCAAATCCTGTGGCTGGCAGAGGAATCCTACTCCGTTGGGCTCCTGAGCAAGGCCCTTAACCCCGACTGCTCCAGGGGTGCCATACGATGGCAGACCCTGTGCTCTGACCCCAAGCTTCTCTCTGTGTCTGTGTCTCCATGGAGAAAAGCTGGGGTATGCGAAATTATTATTTTCTAATATAGAAACATTACAACATTACATTACATTAACATTACACTACCTATATCAGGCTATAACTCCTAGCCAGGGTGGAAACTGGTTTGGGATGCATGAGGCCAATAATGATTTTGAAAGAGCGACAGAGTTCAACAGTTGAGATGGGAAACAATATTCATGACTTGACAATATGCAGCAAAGCTGGGCTGGCCCGTATATTAGACTGGCAAACCCATCTCAAATCCTGCATGGAGTTTGCAACCAAGCATGGAAGTGATACTGAAAACAAATGGCAAATGTTCTTTATTGATCAAACAAGACTACATTGGATTATTTTGGTCTAAAACCAAAGTGTTACATCTGGCATAAACCCAACACATCGGCTAGACAACACTATCCCTACTGTCAAGCTTGGTGGTGTAACCATTATGTAATTGGGCTGCTTCTCCTCAGAAGGGACCATGAACCTTCTGAAGATTGAGAGGAAAATGGGTGGAGCAATATAGAAACAAATCTCAGAGGAAACCTGCTTCAGTCTGCTAAAGTACTATAAGTCTCCAACACTGTGTTGAAAGTTCACTTTCAGCTGAATAATGACCCAAAGCACAGGTCCAGATCTGCACTGGTCTGACTCAAAAAGAGGAAAGTTCATGTTAAAAGAGGAAAGACTTGATAATTGCTATCCATCAATGATACCCATCCAACATGAGAGTCTAAGCATGATTGCAAAAAACGTTGGGTGAAATTACTCCATCCCAGTGAGCAGAGTTGTTAGAGACTTATCCTAAATTGCTCCAAAATTAAGGTGCTTCAACCAGTTATTAAGCAGATTGAATACTTGCAATAAACCAGTGTACTAAAATATGTAATCAACACATTTTAGTTTTGATTTTTCTTTGCAGTTTTGTTATACATTTAATTTCTTTTGCCCATAAAAATATTCACTATGAGCATTCAAACGTGTGACTAGAAATATTCAGTTTAACACAATGGGTGAATACTCTTGCAAGGCACTGTGAATTTCCAATCTCCTATTTTTATTACCATTAATAAGTTGTCTTCTAGTACTGTATGTTCTTCTTATAAAATAATTTGAAGTTAATAAAACCAGATCTCGAAGTTAGTAAGCAGTATTTTTCAATGTGATTGTAAAGCATTACCAAACATTTGTGCCTAAAATGGTACAGTAATTAATTGGAAGCAAGAATCCTAAAGAAACATGAATTAAGTTGCAAAGCAGTTTAGATGCATATGAAGTTACATAATTAAGACTTTAAAATATTTTTTGTCCTACATTGTGCTACATCCTTTTTTTTTCACATTATGAAAATCTTACTGTATGCAGCATAGCAATATAGGCTTAGAAATTATCTTTAATTTGATTGTGCAATGTGCATTATTATTATTATTATTATTATTATTATTATTATTATTATTATTATTATTATTATTATTATTATTATTTCACTGAGTCAAAAACAGGTCAGATACAATAGGCTGTCAAAGAGCATAACATGATATGGATTTTATATCTCAAATATAGATATATATCTATATTTTATTTTTTTATATTTATATTTTATATCCCCAGACCAGCTAGGGCTCCCACTTAAAAATAATGAAAATAATATCACTGTATCTCCATGTTACAAAGAATCAATTATTCCTAAGGTTCTGCTCCACAACTGAAAAACAAAACACAATTAAGAGTCATTTTCAAATTAAAGTAAATTCAATTAATACATATCAAGAAATGAACAATTAGGGAAATAGTTTCTTAAAACCCATGCACTCCAGTAGTTTAATATAGAAAACAATTCATTTTGTGATACTGGACAGTGCAAAACCCATTACGGGTTTATTAGCATAAATGTGAGTAAATTCACTAGATAGCAATCGTTCAGCAAACACCGTTCTTTTTCCCTAGAAGCCTGAGCAAACATTCAAATGCCTCTGGAATGAAGTATTATCTTAAGGCTTTCCTAAAGAGAAAGCTAGAGAACTGTGAAGTAACTAAGGTATGCTTGACCTGGTGTCTGACCTCTAATTTAAATCTATGAAAGATGAGTAGCGGGTAGTTTAAGAAATTACCTCTTCACACATATAACAGATAGTGATCCCAGTAAGTAGCTCTAAAATCCATCAAAGGAAAAAAACAGTAGCCTTTCTGGCTTTTAAAGCCTTGGTCTATCCCAAAAGCTCTTCAAAAGCTTTAAAAGCTTCTTAAATTGAAAGATTTCCAAACCAAGTCACAGAACAAACAGAATATTCAGTGAATAAAAAAGACACCTTAACAAACACGTGGTTAGTCAACAGAATTACCTTTATATGGTCAAGTTATATGGTCATGATTTACAAGATTACAATTCACCTGAAATTTACCATTAAACCCCTTTTAGAACGTAACAGCAGGGACATTCAAAAAAGAATTTTTGAAATGCCTGTCAAATGCAAAGCTTGGAATAGAAATCTTCCTTGGTTTCATCATCTGTGTGTGAAGTAAGGGCATATGTGGAAGTCACATAGGCACATTTTCACTAATTTGCGAAAAAGAAATTTTGTTGCCAACAGGGAACTCATGAGGGTGGTTGATGATTTCATTCTTAATGGCAGATCCATCTCCATGAATACAGTGAGTTTCCTCTTATTTTTCCTTCCAGAAGAATGTGTAGTTGGGCTTCATTTATTGCCTTGATATTAATGTCCTATCTCCGGGACCACAAAGTGCAATATGGCATTCTAGATGGTTATTGTGAAGGCAGTCCATGAGATGTGAGAGGTTCAAAATTTTTTCTACTGCTTAAAGGTCATTCCTCGGGTTACAGCTATCCAGTTAGAAAGTAATGAAAAGTAATGAAGCTGAGTGCGTTTAAGGCATTTTTGCTATCCCCTCTCCTCAAAAGGGATGAGCCCAGAGCTCAAAATGAGCTGCTCAGTTTCCCTAGTAGCTTTCAGAAATCCCTGTGCTCCTCACATCACCATAGTCATCAAATGTCTTGTAGAATGTGCTGGGGGTGGAAGACGCCTGTGTGTGACATTTTTTAATTGGGTAGAAACCGTTGCACAGCAGTTCCTACATAAATCTTGACAGTATTCAACCTTGACCCAGTGGTGTGGAGACCAAGGTGATTGGAGGTCTCAATCGACTGCAAAGCTCGCTGATCTGTGTCTATCAGACCAGCCGTTGAGATATTTCAGGTGGTACATCTTCTACTGCCTGTTCTCCGGCTGAGAACGTAGTTACCAATGTCTGAAGGTTGCAAGAATCCTGACAGGCCATCACAGTATCTGAAGCAGCTCCACATTGACGGATACTTTCCAGATTTCATTAATTCACCAGAATAATTCTTTGCATTTATACAGTATCTTGCGTTCCATAGGACCCCAAAGCACTTTACATGTAGGAGAAACTACATCATCCACAGCTGAAGTGCAGCACCTACCTGGGTGGCATATGGCAGCCTTTATACATCATATACTGTGCATCATTATACATCAGCAGCCCCACTGCACAATGGATCATGCAGATAAGTGAGAAAGTGCTTCGCCATTTAAATCAAGGGATACATTTAGGTAGGTCAAACTGTGCTAGCCAAAAATGGTGTTTTTTAAACAGAAATTCAGGAAGAGGCCAAATTCTAATCTCTCACTTCGGATATGAGCTTAATGGATCTTGATGATGCTACGCATATATTTTCTAGTAAGCATCCCTCCACCCCAGCTTCACCATAGCAGCATTTCCTCCTTGGCTCATCCTTCGTAAATTGGGGTGTAATGTTACAGCGCTGATCTCCTACCAGCACTGTCGTTTTCTCAGCCAGGTAAGTTAAGGCCAAAATGCTAAAAGCTATCTGTTTCATATTCGTCCGCTCGTTTTGTCATTTGAGAATTAGCACTTTTACTCCTTTGAAAAGTGGAATTATGGTAAAAAGTAGTCAGTCCCTTGGTTTAATTTCTCATTGGAAAGATGAAACTTAAGAATATAAGAACATGCGAAAGGTCTGCAAAAGAGAGGGAGCTATTCCGCCTCTTTTTCTATTCATTTTGCTCGTTTGGTGATTGAGAAGAAGCTACAGTAGGTAGATCTAAGATTTCATCCAGTCGTTTCTTAAAATTACCCAGAGTTTTGGCCTCAAGTACCTGTTTGGGAAACATATTCCAGTTACCCACTATGACTTGGTAGATTTTGACCAAAGCTAGGTTTGTTTTTCAAACACCTTCATATCAAGCAAAAATTATTATTGTATACTCTTCTGCAATGGACTTTACACCTGGAGCACACTTAAACCATTTGGGTTTACAGATATTCTTCCCATAAAGGTGGACCTGAGGTGACAACATTCCCTCTTGACCACAATTTTCAAACCAATTTCCTGACAGTCAGTTGCCTAGAAGGTCTGTTTCTTAGTTTGAAACTGTACATAAGACTTTCTTCAAAGTTTAAAAATGTTGCATAAAACAGAATTATACAAGGAAGACAATATCCATGTTTTTTTGTGATTCGATGCTTAATACTGTATGTGCTCAATGTATTCTACGTAACCCAGACCTGTGTTCTTTCACTCTGGCACGATTTACATCTACTTCCATTCCATTGATTTGAATTCTGTGTCTTTAACCGTTCCCACCAAACTCCCTCTCCTCAATTCTACCAGAATGTCATTTCATAAAATTGTCACTTTTCAAAAGCCTTGCCATAACTTTCCTAAGAGGACGACAGCTTTGGTAGAAATTTAGTCCAGTACTTCTTCAAAGCCAACAGACAGTACAGTGGCTAACCGCTGGTACATTTTTGTTAGGAAAGTCATCTTCTTATTATCACTTCATAAGAATGCTAGCCAGAAATTAAGTTGACAGCAGTTGTAAAAATCCAATGCCACACAGTTTGTTGGTAAAGTCAGGCATGCATATGGCAGCCTTAAATACAGTGTATGTTACAGCAGAGTTAAATAAAGTCAGATGTAATCATGCAGAACATTAATTCTATAGTCCTTTCAAATTAGAGGGATTTCTGCTGGTGCCAGGATACCACTGCCCAGAGTTTTGTCCTCAACATCACATAAAACATTTCTTTGTATAAAATACAGAAAGAATCACATATATGTATATATATATTAATTTCCTTATAAATGCTTGTATTTTGAAACAGTGACCAGCAACTCCTTCAAAAGTATAACACATAACTCTTTGAAACTATTTACTGTACAGTACAGTACATACTGTACATACTACTGATGAGATACAGAAATGGTAGCCACTACTTTAGTGTACTCACATTCTTTTCACAGAAAGCTGCTTAAAAAAAAGGAACAAGTTAAATTGTGTATGCAAACATAATTTTATGCTGTTTTAACCATCTGTATGTAATATACAGAGGTTTTGAAGCAGCACAATTCAAAGTGATTCTGTGGTTATTGTACTTATGGTTCTTCTGTTTTCTGCTAGAGCAGAAACATCCCAAAATTTCCATCTAAGTGAAGAATGAGGAAAATATTGAATGTTATTTACAGAAATGCCATACACAGAAAGTATTCTGCATTAAAAGCCTTCGCAAAACTTGGTTGATCTGCTAAATTGTGAATGCAAAACACAGGTGAGGCCCCAAGTGATTCAGGAGCTCAAACATGCAACACTTTTTAAGTTACAACATTTTCCACAGCCTTCCAAAACAGATATTTGAGATCGTACAAATTGTAGAGTTCAGCAACCACATAAGCCTAACTCCTGGGAACAGTTATCCAAACTACATGACTATTATGCAGTGATGACAAGAGGGTGAAGGAGAGAAAGTACCCCTATGATGAACCCTTCATCTTAAGGGACTCCAAAATTTAAGTAAAGATTATAATTGCAAATAACAGATGAATTAATAAATCAATGGGTTTCCATACATTCGGTTGAAAATGTTTAAATTCAACTGTTGAAAACAACCGAAGAGATGATAGACATAATGCACCAGAGCTCTCTGGTGAGATCTCTCTTGACTGGCCTGACCCTGTGATTTACCAGGAACTGAAATACTACACCAAAACACCTTGCCAAAAAATTCTGCCTTCTGACTTGAAGAGAATATGTAAATCCACACAAAAGATCAGAATAATTACAGTATAAAAGGGCCAATAAATTCTGTCTCCCTTAAAGCATGTCTTCAGCGCAATTCATATGTGCTTTATGAGTTCTGAAAATTATATATTCTGTAATTAGTGACTGAAGCCTGTAGTTATGAAACAAAATCAACCCTATTGAAGAGCAAGAATGGTCCTCTGGACAATTCCTTCATTAGTTCAGTAAACAGGTCATGTTAACCACAAGCATAAATGAAAAAATATTCATGGGGGGAGTTCTAATACATTACATTCTAATGAAAAATTGAGATACAGCAAGCAAATACGTTCATGTGTGGACAATAAGTATTATATGCAGTACAGTAGAAATGAAACTAAAGGGAATAGGGCTCGATGGAGTTTATAACAGAAGTTTGTGGGAATGGTTAGTCCTAATCACACTTACACACTCTCACAATAAGCATAAGGTGGATACTGCACATTGGTGGTGGTGGAGGGGAGACCCCATTACCTGTAAAGCGCTTTGAGTGGAGTGTCCAGAAAAGCGCTATATAAGTGTAAGCAATTATTATTATTATTATTATTATTATTATTATTATTATTATTATTATTATTATTAATAATAACTCCAGCAAACCCATCACACTCTTGCAGGAGCTCCCTACAATAGCTCTCTCCTCACACTATTGATGTCACGGATGTCGGAAAGGACAAACCGTGAAATGGCAGGAGAGCGAAAAGGCTCAGCATTGACGTTCGGATGTCCTGAAACCCGCCTAGTACCAGGTCGCCCCACGTCCGCTACCTGGGCATAGGTTTCTATACGGTATTTCCTGAACAGCTGAGCCCGGGCTAACCCCCGTCTCGCCGCTACGCATAGGGTCTTTTACGCTCTCCTGCCATTCCACGGTTTGTCCTTTCCGACATCCGTGACAATTGAGTGGGGGTTGGAGAGATCTGGGTAGCCTGTCATCATGGCTGGGCTGCCATTCTGTCAGTTAGGGGAGTCACGTATTTCATCCCACTATTGCATTCATTAGGATCCAACCCAACAACTCATTTTGATTTAGTGCGTCGTAATAAAGGATAAAGAACACACATCAGAGGAGAGATAAATGATAAATGAAATGAAAAACGTCAGTTTGACATTGTACTGTAGTTCAGATAGGTAGCTTACGCAAGCCACACCTGAAGAAGGCTCCACAGCTGAAGCGTTGTGTTTCTTTTCTTCTGTTTTCAGCACGGAATAAACCTATTACCTGTTCCTTTGCATTTCACATTGTATAATGTCATACAAGTACAGATCAGAATCAAATTCAAAATTGTGATCTGTAGATGTGTTCTCTGTGTTTGTAATGGAAAGGGAAAGTCACACAGCTGTTGTTTGTTTTAATTATATTTAAATATTTAAGGAACAAATATCATAGTGGCCAAACATCATTATGACTTCCTGTCTTTGTTGTGATTTGTAGGCCTATTGGTCTTTCTTCCATTAAATTGTTAAGGATATGTGTTTTCCTCCCTAAGTACCTACAGTATTCCATTAAAAAAAATTAAAGGAAAAATATCTTTAAAAAGAAATCAATCACAGTGTCATAAATACACCGTGTTTCAGAGGTCATAAAGAGCTACAGCTTTGAAGTAGAAGAGCAGAGCCATGGAGACACTCTTAGGGGTATAAAATTCAATTTCAGATAAATGTTTGTGCAAAGCAAAGCGGCCATTGTGAAAGGTGTCTATTGCTGACAGATGTTGTTTTAAACCTTTTGATGGTAAATGTCTCATACATAACCCCAAACGTTTTAACAATACATTACACAAATCCAAGCTATACCTGTGTAATTCTCACTTTCAAGAAAAAAAATAAACAAAATAGTAGCAATAAAAATTAGGACTGGATTCTCAGATTAGAAAATGTATGCTTTATGGAACATTCTAATCCATGCAGCTGAGAACGCTATTGCTTCTACAGGAGAAAAATAAACTGGATAGAATGAAGTACAGTCCTGTTTGTTACACTGACCCCAATAGTATGTTATAATACCTATAAAAACACAGGTAAAAAAAAACTGTGTAATTAATTTTCCTGGAATTCCAAGCTCCTGTACAAATTCCAGGCTGACACACAGACACAGACAAATAAAACAAATGTAAGCTAGGTCCATCCATTTTAAAAACCAAAAACTTTTTCATCAAAACAACACTTTGACTTGACAAAGAGCAAACAGGGCTGCAGTCAAAGCATCTCTTCACACAACCCCCTTCAGGTTAGTGCGGGAAGTCTTTTTTTATACTGAAATGTAATTAACACACTTTAAAAATGACACATGCCTTCTTTAGTATAAAAGCTGTTTTATTTTCCTCTGCTTTTGCTTACTTTTATTGTGTTTTAACTATTTCTTTTATGATATTCTTTTCATTAGTTTTTATTTTATTTTCTGTTTTTTTATGGTTTCTATTCATGTAAAGCACTTTGAAGTACCTGTGTGTCCGAAAATGTGCTATAGAAATAAATTTGCCTTGCCTGTGTCATATTTAAAAAACATTTATTGCACATTATTATACTTCAGCTGAATCACCATATTTTCGATAACCTTTCTATTATTTTACTGAGGTTCAAAAAATCTTTCTAATGAGAATGTGCATATTCAATTTTGAATACAGGTACTGTATATGAATCTGAAAACATATGTCGAATCCATCTATACCATTACACTACCACATCACCTATTCAGTATTGGTGTGCACACTGGTACTTTCCTGGTTCCTTTCTGCAGACAAAAATTCAGTGCTCACTTTTTTGTGTGAATTTGGAGTGTACTCCATTTTCTCCATTACCATGTAATTGTTCTCAGTCTTACAATATTATAAAGAAACTCTGATACATTTCAAACTTCGTTGGTTAAAGAAAAAGTTCCAACTCAACAACCAAGTTTTAGTTCTACAGCTATACCACAGCTGTGGAAGACAATATTTGGAGTTCCTTTTGCAGGATATGAGAAGTTATCATTAATTCTCCTTAGTCCCCAGTTTTTTACCTTTAATTTAATTGACATGTTTGGCTGACTAAAATGTAATTCTGTCAAAGAATAAAATAGAGCTGAATAAATTCAGACATGGGATCAGCACACACAATTCAACACATTTTTTATAATAACGCCAGACAATTATGTGATTAGCCTGACATAAAACATTTCTTGCTTTAACATTTGACCTAAAGCCACTCCAATTTTCAATAAAATAAATCTGCATATGACATCAATGCTTCATTATTATAAAGCTTGTAAATTAAAAGTTTACCGAGATCGATAAAGTGAAGGACAGAAGTATGAGTTATTTGGAATTTAGCTTATATCTAAACAAACTACAGTAGCAATAACAGCTCCTAAACTTTCAGAATCAGGTTTCCATGACTAAATACTTAGTACTGTAGCCAGATGCCTGATGACAACATACATGTTAATAAGTTACAGTTACAGTAAGTACATAAGATATTTATGTATATTAATCACTATAATTGAATTAGTGAATTATTATTATTATTATTATTATTGTTATTATTATTATTATTGTTATTGTTATTATTATTATTATTATTATTATTATTATTATTATTATTATTATTATTATTATTATTATTATTATTATTATTAGTGATGTAGAGCAATAAAAGGGAACTTTAAAAACCTTTTTGAAAATGTAGGGAACAAGGGACGTTACACATATCAAATATGTTTCAATATGTTTCATGGTCATTACTTTAAGTCGAAGAGATCCATAAAGTATAGTGGGAAATTACTGTACTGTACTAAGAGACAAAATATTTAGAATTTCCAAAACGGAAATTTTGAAAGAACGTTACACATTTATCTCTGAATACTGAACTTCTGTGTAAACTATTGTATGTGCAGTGACAGAGTCCTTTTATAAGCACTAAAAGTTCAAAAAGAAGGAATTAGAACACAAATGGTTTGAGTGACAAAATCTTTTTGGGGGCTATTATGTGTCACAGAAGTTATTCATTTAACCATTTCAGAATGGCAACTATTTTTGGTAACATGTAAAATATTATTTGATATCCATGTTGCGTTGTAGTTTCATTTCATGTCAATTCTTTTTTTTTCTTCTAAAATTGATGCTATACATCATACTTTTTCCATGGCCACCTCTAGAACTAATTGAAAGCTAAAGAGAACAAAAACAACGCTGACATTCAATTCCTTTTTAGCATCGATTTTCTGCCAAGTTGCTTCTCTGTCAGCTAAAGGGCCTTTTAGGTATGATATTTAGTTTTCACCAGAAGCCTTTTAGTTTGCTTTGTGTTCTCCCTTGAACATTACTTTGTCAGCTCTAAGCTTTGCTGAACAGATGCATTCCAAAACACACACACTTTCCTTAACTTGCACATGATAGCTGTACGTGGAAAACATTGTTGTGATAGTGCATATATCCTAAATCATCTCAAGGGAAGTGTCAAGATGTAAACTATATTCTTGTCTGTACAAAGCAAACACGATCTCTCCTATAAAAGACAGTGATAAATTGATTCTAATAAAAAATAAATGAACATCTATTATCTGTTTGAAATTTTAGTTAAGCTTTCTCTGTAATGTTTAGGTCAGTGGAAGAGCTTATTTTCATCCTCATTAGTATCTGTTTAAGCATGTAGTTACTGAACATCCATTAAAATACTGAACTACACCGTGGAAGGGACTTGAGAAAACATGTTTCTAATTTCAATTTATCTAAAATAAACAAACATTGTCTATGGTTGATTTTGGACCACCTCATTAATTTTGGGTGTGTGTTTTTTTATTTTACATTTTTTTAAGCAAGAATTAACCCAGTCCCATGCTCATTGTTAACTTGTTCTTTTTGCTTGGAAATTGATAAGATTCTCTTTTGTTATCACAGAGCTAAATGTTTCCATAAAATGGTGAAAAATATAAACACATTTACGGAACATATGTGGAAGACAACATTCTGCATACTTTGAAAACAAAGTTTTTTTTAGGATCCTAAAATATTAAGCAAGCTTAGAGATTATCTGGGGAAGAGAGGAGTACATCATCCCCACCTGTAATCATTATTTTTATTTGTCAGAATGACTGCTTCTCTAAGGGGACTATAGTGAATGTTTAAATATGATATGATTTTCCAGGATTGACAAAGCCGTCACAAAACAGTTTTTAGTTGGACCATTTCTGGGGGGGGTTTAAATGAAAAGGAATGCAAAAAAAGGACTTTAGTGAAGCAGTACCTGTATTTATAATGTACTGACTTATTTCAGCATTTTCGATTTAAATTAAATGGATAGGGACAATGCTAATGAGGTTTTTAACCTCATTCAGGAAGAAGGTCAGATCCTAATCTCACCTATTTCTGTTTTTCTACATATATCTCACCTTCTGAACTTCCCTTTGTGCATCCAGCTCGCACCCCTCCCGCCACCCCATCTTCACCCTTGCGTCAGCTCCACAGCTCATTTCTGGCAGAAGTGAGTACAGTTAGGCTGCAGTTCCCTCCACCAGGTGTTTTATGTCAAACAGACTCTAATACATTTTTCCTTTATTAGATTTATTCAGATCCGATCAAACTGCATAAATAATAGAACAGGGAGATTACAGAGCCTGCAACTTCTCATGGATACATGTTTCCAAAGTGCTCCAAAATATGCAAATGAGATCAGTACTGGGTTCTATAAATCTTTACAACGAATGTCATTTCTTGGTCCCAGAGTAAGACAGATTTTGGGAGAAGCTTTAGGCTTGTAGATTTCGGTCACTCTGTATGCAGAGCAGAGGTTTTCTGTGATGCGACTGAAATCAACTGAATTTCTGTGAGTGCTGGAATTGGGATACAAACAATAGAGGTTCTGTCAACATTAATTACAAGAACATTTGAGTGTAAATCTGAGTAAACACTGAACATACATATGTTGATCTCTTCACCTGTTTCTAAAACTTTCAGCAATGTAATAAATGAAGGATTCCATGTTGTTTCTGTACATAATTAAAAAAAAACACCTTTTCTGTAACGCTAATCAGAGAGCTGTGCTTTGCCAGTTCTGCTGTGTTTAGCTTGCAATATTAAAGGAGTAAAATAAAAAGTCATGTAGCACCTGAGTCTGCAAAAACATAGTGCGCTGTCTGATATTGCTGTTACAGTATAATACAAATTCATGGGTGTGTTCATAAAGAAAAATGACTGCATCAAATGAGCAGTACAGTCATCACATTACACTTCACCGGAATTGCAATATCACAATTTGATTAACATTCTAGTCAGTATGAAAAGGTAAACAATAAGAGTAGAAAAGTACTTATGATTGTTTTTTTGCCATACAAATGCATTCACCAGGAGTATTCAAACACAACTACTTGCAAAATGTGTACGTAAAACAAAGGGTTTTTGTCGGTATTTTTTTATTCACAGAGAAAATTGCCATTGTCTTTTCCATTCAGTTTTCTGCATATTGAAATAACGTCTGGCTTAGAATAGAAAATTCATTTTCCTTTTTAGTTTGCTTTTTAGTTCCTAACAGTATTGACATCTGATTTTGTCTGACTAATGGATCTCTGCAAAAAATTAAAACCACAAAAACATTTTATTTCTTGTGAAAATTGACAAAACAGAATTTAATACATTGGTTATTGAAGCTAATTAAAATTGTTGATCTTATTAAAATTGCAGCGAAATACTTTGTGCCTTCTTTCTTTTTTTTTTACTAGGTAAGACATCAAAGCAATGATTTCCAATTTACTTACTAAATCAAACACTTCTTTCATGTAAATATATATATTTATACTTTGAACAAAACACTTACTGTAGACTTATAGGACTGTTTGGATCACAGTTAAACTATGTTTGATTTGTTGTACATCCTACATCCTAAAATTTATTTACATATATTATAGGCCCGATTTGGAATTTCATCAGATGTTGCAGGTGCTGTGAATTACTTCAGATCCCAGTCCTGTGATGCTCCAGGTTCTTATGTTAAAGCTTGTTTTCTAATACTTACTGCAACTTTGAAGGAGTTTCAATGATGAAAAAAAAATCAAATAAATCTACTTTTCAATGCTTTTCAAGTTTCAATTGTCTTTGAAAGATAATTGGGATTCTTCAAGATGTGAAAATGTCTGACAGATAAAATAATCATTCTTAATGCAATCAAAAGCCTATTTCTTTAGACAGGTAAGCAAGTCTTCAACAGGCATGTGTATGTAAACTCCCAACTACTTTTACTGAGATGCAAGCAAGAAATCTGAATTATTTGCATTGTTTAGTTAAAAGAATAGATTCTGATATTTCTAAATAATTGTTCAATAGACACCTGAAGAAGGCTCCAGAGCCTAAGTGTTGTGTTTCTTTTATTCTATTTTCAGCATGGAATAAACCATTACTTGTTCTTTTCTAAATAATATAGCAAATACAGGACATAAACCGAGGACCTTTATCAACAGGAGGGATCTTTAACAATCTATCCAGGCACAAAAATGAAGTTCATTCTCGGGAGTCCTCCAAGAAAAGTCTGTATGAGATTCTCAAATCAATCATCTTCTAACATCTAAATGGGCAAGATGGGGGGAACACTGATTAGTTTAATTAATTATTGTCTTAATGTCCTTTATTGTTGTCTTCCAATCCTGATAGTCCTTCTGATCTACTGATTCTCTCTCTCTATGAACATACAGTATATAAATGTTCCTGGTGTTTTCATTTGCACGCTAGTAAGTTGGCAGGTTCTAATGCCCTGCAAGGCAGTGTATCATTTAGTCTTTGAGCCCATTATGGTGATGAAGTCTTCTTAAACCTCAAAAGCCTGGAATTTTCATGCAACAGGAACCCAGACTTATGTCACAGTGAAATTCTCCACTGTCTGAGGAGGCACTGTGTGGCTCAAAACTAGGTTTTGAAGGACAGATCTGCACACACCACCCTGGCTGTGCTGATTTTCATTGTTAAAACATCTGAAACATACACAACATGTTTGGAAGGACTGTAGAATTTATTTTTGTAAATAATGATGTGAAAAGTAATTGTTATCAAACTGTTGAGCTCAGAATTTAAAAAGTATGTGAGTACTACCTGTCTAGTTTACAGAATTATTGCTTTCTTGAGTAAAGACAGAAAGGTGTAATTTGCAAACAATGTCAAATTGGCCATACAAGCTGACTTATGCTGCCTTACAATTTGAAGAAATTGGTCAGTCAGCTTTTTAGGAAAGTAATGTTGCAGTCCAAGAGCTGGGAGCAGTGAAACTCTAGAGGAGTCTGGAACAGAAAGAGAACAGATGACAGTAAGACATAACTCCCTGTCCTACAGAGGCAATAAATGAAGAGACTGAAATGTCCAGTAGTTTAACAGACACTGACATGGGTGCTGATTGTTCAGATTTATAAGAAAGAACACAATAGGTCTGGGAGCATGTGAGCCCTGAAGAGAGAGAGGGCTTTGAACTGTTAGTGCCAGAAATGAGATTGTATGTGTTATTGACAAGGAGCCCTGCAGAGAGTCCTGCTGCCCTGATGCTCAGGCAACAAATCCGCCAGAACTAGTAGATGGGCTCTTGGCCAAAGCAAACAGAGGACAGAATTAGGTTCTGCAAGATAAATTAGACCAAAAGTTTAGAAGCAGAACCCCCACAGTAGTTCTCACTTAAATACCAATGGTACCATCTGTACATTCAGGACATCCAGCAAAAATGAAAAAAATAAGATATGGTTTGAATCCTCTTGTGGATAAGATGGGTATAGATTTAATTAGTTATGTTTGAAAGATGTGAAACACAAACAGATGTGTATACATCTGAACCAAGAGGGAACAAGAATATTATATATAGGGTGACTCGTGCAAATTATACAGAATTTTATTATTTAATTTAGGGACCAGGGTACGGGGAACTCAAAATAAAATCTGTTCAACTAGTTGTAGCCCCCTGAATAACAGACAACAGAGAATAATAGAGAACAGAGTAGATTGGAAAGCCAGAGTAGAGATGCTATACAACAAAAACAGCAGAGCAATGGATTTAGAATCTTATCATGAAACAAAGATTTTATAAGTTACAAAACATAGATTGCAAGTGCGTTGTGCTTAGTGATAGGGGAGAGGTGGATATAAAATTTTCAGAAATCCACACAAAACTGTAGAGGAGATGGGGTAGCAGTACAAAGGTATTAAAACAGTGGAATAATAAAATGCTACAAATGTTTCAGAATCTTTATAGATCAAACTTGAGAATGAAACTTTAAGACAGGAGTATGCTACAGACCACCCAGCTCAGATCACAATGATCCTTCTCTATACCTTTCTATCTGTGTTACACAATACCAATGTCTGTGTAATACAAAACAGCCATCCATTTTATAATTCTTACCCAAATTCAGGGTCACAGGGGAGCCAGAGTTCATCCCGGCAAAAAACACGCACAAGGCAGGATACACCCAGGATGGGACAATAGTACAGCACAGGGCAGAGAGACACAAGCACACTCACACCAGTGCCAGTGGTCCCAAGAGGAACCCACACAAACACAGGGCAAACCTATCATTTCCACACGTAACACCCTAGGAATCAAACCCAGGTCTGCAGCACAGAGAGGCGGCAATGTTTACCACTGTGCCGCTATGTTGCCTGGGAGCAAAACAGGTTGTGAAATTTCATCTGCCTCAAGCCTAGTGGGAGAAACCAAATGGGAGCAGACACGCTAAAACTGAAATGATACAGTCTCTCTCTTACCCAGCAAAGGAAAGCGTTTACCTTCTTCTGACTTTCTTTGGCCACCAAGACAGAGAAAGAGAGGGAGATTAAAAAGAAGAATTGCAAATCTGTGATGTTGATATAAGTGCCTTTGACATATATTTCAAAACCAGAACAGGGGTGTTCACAAAAGTTGAAAATAACTTGCCACAGGGTCAAAAACACCCCCATTAAATTCTAAAGGACACAGTGTCACCAGGTGAGGTGTTAAAGAGTCTAGGAGACCTTCAAACAAAATCAGAAACTCAGGTCCTGGATACTTGGGCATTATTGATCCAATGGTATGATTCACAAGAGTATTAATAAAGTTGCCCTGGCTGAAATTTACTTTGGGTATGCACGATATGGCCTAATGTTTCACCTGTTTTCAAATTATGTGCTAATTTCTTATTTCTCCACCTGATCTGGTGGGTATTGGGGATGATGGTGCATAATATCTTCACACTTCTGTAAAGTGTTGTGGGACCTTTAGGAAGAAAAGTGCTATACAGATGCTAGGTTTTATTAAATTTAACAGCATTTAAGACACAACAGTCTTGTGTTTTTTACGCAAAGTGTTGTGGAAGTCTTGAACAACCTCCAAAGCCATCTGGTTGAAGCAGGCTCCATATGATCCTGTAGGAAACTGATAGAAGAAATTGGGATTGGGAAAACTACTTTAGGAGTATGTGTACAATTTTGTTTTCACTTTGACATTGTAGAGTGTTTTGTGATGATCAACAGTAATACATCACTATTAAATACATTGTGATTCCTTATTGTAACACAATAAAGAGGTCAAAAAGTCAAGGGGGTGAATACTATTAATTGCCACTGTATACTGCATACACTGTATGTCTACTTCCTTTATTAAATTAATATGCCAACCATCTACCCAATCCACAATTGTGTCCCTTACAATTAAAATTAAGAAAATATGGTACAACTGTGAATCTGAGCAGAACAGGTGACCTCAAAAACTGAGTATCCAGGTGAGAAGGGCACTACTCAGGAAGACCTTCAGGCCTATGACAACTCTAAAGGAATTACAGTCTTCCATGGCTGAGATGGGAGAAATTGTTCATACAGTAGGACCACAATTGCCTGGGTGCTGCACAAATCTGCGCTTCATGGAAGAGTAGAAAAACTAACACCCTTGTTGAAAAAAAAACATATCAGGTCTTGACTACAGTTTGCCAAAAGACATGTACTGTAGGAGACTCTGAGACCATGAAAGAAGACTGTATTGTCTGATGAGACCATAATTGACCTTTTTGACCTCAGTGTTAAGCCCTATGCTTGGCACAAGTGTAACACTGCACATCACACTGAGAACACCATCCCTAGTGTGAAGCACAGTGGTGGTAGCATCATGCTAAGGGGATGCTTCACTGCATCATGGCCTGCAAGACTTGTGAAGATAGAATCCAACATGAATGCATCAAAGCACAGAATAATCCTGGAGGAAAACCTGCTTTAGTCTGCAAGAGACCTTGGACATGGAAGAACATTCATCTTACAACAGTACAATGACCCAAAACATACAGTACAAACAAAAAAGTCAGTATTCTGGAGTGTCCAGTCAAAACCTTAATCCAAAAGAGAATCTATGGCATGAGTTGAAAATTATGGTTCACCAATGGTCCCCATTCATCTTGAGGGAGCTTGAGCAACTTTGCAAGAAGAATGGCCAGACATTGCAATGTCCAGATGTGCAAAGCTGGTAGAGACTCATTCAAAAACTCTCATGACTGTCAAAGGTGCCTCTAGCAAATACTGACTCAAGGAAGGTGAATACATTTGCAGTTATTTTCTGTGTTAGATTTATAATTTAAGAGCATCCGTAGAATTTTGTTTTCTCTTTGACATTATAGAGTGTTTTATGTTGATCAATGGCAAAAATAAATCTTGGTTAAATACAATACGAGTCAATATAGTAACACCATGAAATGCAAAACAGACAAAGGGGGTGAAAACCTTTGATAGGCACTCTTAGTTACTTGTCATTCTGATCATATGTAATTTGTGTAGGATCTGAATGAAAGTGGATTCCTCCATGCTCTCTTCTAATTTAGGAAAGGAATAAAAAGCAAACAAAACTTTGAAGTTATAGAAAATGGTATGTAATTTAAATCAAGGATAGTTACGCTCTAACTTTACAATGCACCAGTAAGACCTCATTTGGAGTATTACATTCCATTTTGGTCACCTTACTTTAGAATAGTACAGATATAAATATTTCAGTCTATAGAAAGGCAAGAAGAAGGATTTCTATTAACTCGGTGGTGCCATACAGTATATGGCCAAATTTTAAGTAGACAGAGAAGAGACTTGATCCTACTGTATAAAAAACCTAAGGGATGTAGAAAAATCAATCCGTACGGCTGTTTTCAACTCAGTAGTGAAACAAGAAAATGGAAGTGCAAAGTAAAATGAAATCCATCTAAAGAGAGAACAGAAAACGCATCTTTATGCGAAGAGTTTGGGGTATCTCGAATGAATTGTTAGACTGCCTTAGTGACTAAGCTACAGGCAAGAAGGGCCTAGTGGTGTACTCTGAGCAGAAACTGCTGGTTTCACGTCCTTCTCAAAAAGTAAGCACATATATGAACACTGGTGAACTATTCTCAAAATATCCTCAATTTATTCTCACTGCACAATTGGTTATCGCAAAAGAGTGTCTAATTTCATCCATATCACATCTAATTTTGGGTGTGATGTATTTTAAAATAAACTTTTAGGTTTCTTTTCAGCTATTTAAATTGGGACTTCTATTGTGCTTTACAAGTCATCCAGAGACATCGTTTTAGTGCTCGCAAACTACGTGCCAGCTATGCAAATATTTGTGTTTTTAAGGATATTTTACAATACTTCAATACTATTGCTATAACGGGTGAAAACAGTGATTTTTAAAACAGCTTTTTGTAGAAATGTTTACATGAATTTCAGATAAAACGCACGTAAGAACAGTGACTCGGTGCAGAAAATTGAATGTCTAAAACAAGCTTGCGGTGCTCCAGGGAAACACACTGACGTTCGTGTGTTATTTTTTCTTTCGCCATTACAAATGAAAATCCCAAAGCTAAGGCAATCTTTTTCCGTCTTGACTACGAAAGATCGAAGAAAAAAATTGCCAGTTTTTATTTCTTTTTAAATCAACCTGTTCACCATAAGACGTTATAGTAACTCGGGGGATAAATCACAAGAAATGATGAGGTTAAGTCTTATTCCCATGCTACATTATCTTGTTTGCTTTAGGGCTTTGGGATAAGCATATTTCCTGATTGCTTAGCTAACACTTGATACGATACAGTGGAGTTCAGAGACTTAGGGATACTAGAGCAAGCACCCCTCCAATCTGAGCACAAACCGTAAAAAGCAATCCTTTGAGCCTATCACACTCCTCATAAACCTTAGATGTGACCTCTGTCACAGTGGAGAATGTCAGTCAGGAAACTTGGAATCCAAGCAGTAACTTCAGTTCTCGGTTTCCTTCGGTAACGTGATATGTCCATAGAATTTAGCGCATTAAAATATTTGGGAAACGAATGAAACAAAATGATTGTTGTTACTAAATATTACACCGCACACTGGAGAGATTAATTCCCGAAATTGAGCACAATATGTTTTCTCGTGCCAATCTGAAACAGCCTAACAACCAAGGATTGACCATGGCAGTTGAATTTAAATCACGAAGAAAATTGTTAACTTGTGTTAAACAAAACTGTGCATAGATTATTGTTGTAAGTTTAAGTATTTCTAAGAAATAGTTCCACACTGCCTACAAAAAGGATCAAAACTACAATGCGTTATCTAGTAAATTATTTAAAACAGTTATATTGTTTTTCAGTTAGTCTCGCAGCGCCAGTGGATCTTCATCTGCTCTGTTTGCAATCAGACCATTGAATGTGTTCCCTTAAACTAGCATAACAAACACTGCCGGCTGATTTCAATATTTTGTAATTTATCTGGTAAAAGTCACTTGGAAAGTTTTACACTACCTTGAGTTAATGGACTGTTGGTACTCCAAAGTTGCAATCTTCTTACATTTGTATATTCTTTTTTTGGGGGGGGTGAAGTAAGATATTATATATCTTATATTACATCTGTCTTATGTTTACTTAATAAACCTTTCACCTGAATCACCATTAAATTTATGTTTAGGCCAGAAACAAATAAGCGTGATATATCCTATAGTATATATAAGATACAAAGAACAATGTCAATGAGACCTTAGAGGAAACTGGTTTATAAGTTTCTATGTGGATCAGAAATTTAAGAATTTACTGAGGATATATCTTTCTGATGTGTTCTAATAGTTCATTTTCTGGATGTAAAGACGTGAAAACAAACTCGTGAGTTATTAACCTCGCAGCGTTTCGCGAAGGACTTTATCGTTTAAAATTGATGTGCGACACATACAGTAGAAGTAAAAAACACCGATCTAAACTCAGAGCTTTATTACGATGTTCTTAATCCATCGAGTGTAAAGTATTCCCAATAAATCCAATCAAATAAATATTTGTATGTGTATTTGTTGGTGTGTCTGTAAATCTAGATGAGAAACAAAATGGCATCTTTGTACGAGGTTTTCTGGAGTCTGTTATAAATTCACATATAGCTTGCGTGCCTGTAGAAATGTGGAAGCGTATATGCCTTAAATAAATGAAAAAAAGAAGTAGCAGACCACACACGGCAGTAAATACGGGATTGCTGATACCCCAAGCGCAACACGTGCTTCAGTCAAGTACTACGAAACCTGTTGACAATTATTAAAACATTTTGTTTCCGCCGTGCCTTGTAAAATACGTACAGGTCCATTGAGAAGCTTGTCAGTAAAATAATTTTAAAAAAATCAGCAATACCCTTAAGATTGAGGAAAACTTTTATTAAATAGAGTTTAGTATTTAAACAGTATGTTTATTTCGTATTTCTGCATATGCCAGTTTCAATTAATTAGGGGGATAATACTACTTTTGCTCCGTCTGACGTGCATGTCTTACGGTTTTGATTTGAGGCACGCAACACTAATTGTGCTTTCATTAGGATAGATCAATGTTTTCGAATGTATTAATATAAGGAAAAAGGGAACGCTACACGTAGACTATGTCGTATCCCATGTATGTGTGCTTATGTGCGTATGTGCGATTGCAAGAAAATTCTGTGCGTGCATAAACAAGTAAACCATATCGAAATACGGCTCTTCTGAGCTCAACTGCTGTCGGTACCAATAAGGATTTTCATGTGAATGGAAAGAACAGTCGGCTTCACGCACAATTGAAATCTCCTTCAGCCCATTCCATTTTCGATTTATTTTCAAATTATTCAAACACACACATTATAAATATCTCTCTTTCTCTATATATATATCAATTTCCAGCCAATAAACCTAATTTTAAAAAGAGGAGAGGGATATCAGTGGTCTCATGGCTCTCATCCAGTAAACCCTGGGCAACGATACCATTATGAGAGGCGCCGAGAACTGTAAGGCATCATTAACTGGGGAAGGCTTGGGTAGACTGCATTAAAAAGAATAGAACACCGTCACCCACAAAAGAAGGAAACCGATTCCACCATTTTTATTTCTGTTTTATAAATCGTTTTTTTTTTTGGTACCGTTTCCACTTGGTTTTCTTTAAAAAGCGTGTTACCATCCTCACAGTCATCAAATAACACTACAACTTATCATATTTACAATACATATGCTAGAAACGTGCCATTGTATGTAACAAATAATACACTGTATGTATGTATTATGGTTAAGACATTCTATATTCTTCGAATCTCTTATGTTCGTTTTCCCTTAAATCAAAGACCGCTTAACCCTCAGTAAATCAAAGACATATTTGCGCATGCTTTGAGGTGGAGGTCAGCGGGTTATTGGTTAATAAAGGAACATATTTTGCTTTGTTACGCTTTTATTTAGCATATTTACACATGGTTTTATAAAAAATATATAATTCAAGCTTTCGCAAATCATCTTACATTTACAATCCGATATACAACATTTAATGATCTTGTTCACATCCTTTGAAACTTGTATTTGTTTTTTTGGCTTTGCAAAAGCCAGATTTTAACGATTACAGATGGTCTTAAAAATCGACAAATACCGACACGGTTTTCTGTCCCAAAAACATAAAAGGTAGGGCGTGCGCAAATTTAAAAGGGTTCGTCAATTTTTTTATTTATTTAAATAAGATAATATATCAGATAACGGGATGTCATAGTCTGTAATGTTATTTTTTTGCAGACGTGAAAAAAAGGATAAAACTCCCAAGCACCAACACCGTTTGAAAAAGGCACGGTAAACTTAAATTTACGTTTCATTTTATCATTTTACATTCTTCTGCTTTTCTGAGAAACAATTTCTAAGAAGGCTACTTTGGAATCATATTTGCACGCCCTATCTTGAGTTAACACTTTGACTGGCAATTTATAAATATAGTACTTTTTTACTTACTGTTTGAATTCTTGAAATGCGCTTTAAATATATATGCTTCAGTTGCATATGCGCTACATTTTGGGTCCTTGATTTGTGTGGACTTTGTTTTTCAAAGTTAAGGAGATGAGGTAGGAAGACTGAGTCCATGTACGCCGTTCAAGGCTTCATGCTGTTGCTTGATTAAAGAACTGGGGGGTTTTCTATCACCTGTGGAATAAAAACAAAATCAGTATTTTAATAACAAACCATTAAGCTCTTCTGTAGAAAAACTCAATGATCCAAAAACCATTGAATATCTCTAAAATGCTTGATTCAGTTCCGCCCCTAAGACATGGCTTATTCACTCAGGACACCGATAAAGCAACAACAATTTGAGTTCTATGTTCATATTTCTACATGATGCGCACATACACCCTGCGCACTTCACTTCAAAACCTTATTTTCTACAAAAATGTATATAGAAAATTCTTTCTAGATTCGCAGTTTTTTTTTCACATGACGTAAATAGCCTTTTTTTCAACAATCATATATTATCTTGTTTAGTAAAGGGTAGAAAATGTGGTGTAACTGAGGAAATTAAGAATTGTATAAAACACAAACAATTGTATTTTCAGATGAGGTAATATATGTAAATATTAAAGTTTAAGTTATTTTTATATCAGGCCTGTATGTATTTCACCATTGAAGTAATTTTCTTTTTCATGCTCAACAAAATCGAGTTGATTCCAACTTGGTTTACCAAGGATTTCACGTTTGAGATGTATTTTTCATTTCTTCCTGTCCTTTTGCATTTGTTTTAAAAAGATCGTGTTTAACTTTTGAAATAAAAATTCCTCTAAGTTATAAGAACAGGAATCTCTTCATTTTACCTTTGACCAAACCGCGGCTTGGGGTTCTCCTTATTTTAATTCAACTGAAAACATTCGTTAATTCTTACTTTATCCTTGATAATCATAGAATTGTTTTCATGGAAGATAGGTTCTTCACTTAGCCTTAGGGTTTCATATTTCTCCATTGTGCTTTCGCGGGTCTTTTCGTTTTCGATATTTATTTTTGTCTTTGCGGCTAGGTACACGTATTAAAAACATGAGTCATGCAATCTACATTCCTACTGTAGATATAGCAAGGGACAAAATGGCCTGAAGTACTGTATAATGTGAATCCGTACGTTTCAGAGTTAAACATAGATCTTGTACAACAACTTGTATCATTATGTTACTGGAACCTTGGATGTGAGTAAAGTTTATTTATATTAATTTTAAAGGAACAATGAACATATTTATTTTGGAATATCTGACTTTAAATTACATTCAGTTAATGACTTTACGGTGTAGTTTTGCCACATATATTGGTTGTTTGTGATAACACCTCAGCTGGAAGACGTTTTATATTATTCTCTGTGTGTTGCTACACTTTGGGAGGTGCTGCCCTTATTCGCGCTATGGGGAGACGTCAATTGAACTTGACTCCAGTTAATATCTATCATAAAATTATTTTATTTATTTTATTTTTCTTCGATGGTTAACGGGAAATGTAATCTTTTTTACACTCTTCTGTAGAAAAGTATATACCGCATTTAGCTTGTAATAACAGACAATGCTATTAAAAAATCTCTGTCAGGGAATATACAGTAGGGAAACTATAATGAAAATCTCAGGCGTTAATTAAAAGTTTTCCTTTAATTGGAATTCAGTCATCCATAATACATTTGGTTGAATGCTTTTATACAAATAGATTGTATGCCCAGTTATACAGCACAGCATTTTACTGATGCACTTTAAGTGAAGTACCTTGCCCTTGAGTTTTATTTTTTGGTTAAAGTTTAACGGGAAGCAGTGAAGTGAAAAAATAAAAATCGAAAATCGGATGTAGTAGCACACTTAAACGGGCCCTTCTTGCATTTCACATTTTTTTAGAAGCAGATAAAGTCCTCGCGCTTCATCGGCTACGACCTGTCACGCTGACAATCGCGGAAATGCTTGCGGTTCGAACATTTCGCTGTATTTGTCATCTGGAAGAATAAGGCTCATTAAAAAATCACCAGTGCTTGCTTCGCGCCGCCTTCGTAGGCGGGTCCTTTCATCACTGAACACAGAGCCGACAACCACACAGTTCAGCCTTTCTGCACTGAAATGGCAGACCTCGTTTCATTATCCAGTGTTTTTACCGAATTAGTCTTAACATCTCCAAACAGCGCAGACACCCTTGGGTTTTATACAGATTCTCTGTCACACGGAGCCACGCTAGAGCAATAGATGTTTATCCCCGCCATTTTAAATTGGGGTATAGGGTTATATGTTAAGTCCTAGAGTTACATGACAGTTGGAATTGATTTGCATTTGTGTTTCACGTCTAATGAATCTATTGCGAGTTAGTAAACTGGACCCACAAATACAGTTATGTAAAACACAGAGGACATAAACTACAGATTTAAATAACATCGTATTAATTATTAATATAATTTGCAGCAGTGCGCAGAAATTGTACAATTCACTTAGTGCTCTGTGTACTTCTACAACCATATTGACTTGCTACATGGCACATTTTGAAAATAATTATGCGGGAACATTGCAGGAAAACTGTTCGGTTCAGAGCAGCTAAGCACATGACATTACACTGTGTGGCGAAGGTGTGTGGTACTGTTGACTGTTCCTGGCACAGAACCAGTATCAGGTTATCCGGATCTATGGTTTCACTAGATACTTAGAAAGGTAGAGAGGTAATAAATACCATATCTTCAACTTCTGTCTTTGCAAAGTCGCAAAGGCTAATTCCAGGACACCTGAATCGCACCGAGACACTCCAGAGATGTATTTAATTGTAAATGTTTTAGCATGATGTCCAAGTTTTATTTAGATCTCACATAAGCAGCTTCCTCGTTTGCATTAAAAATTGTTTAGAATCTGGAACAGTAGATATTTACACAGAATGTTTACTTACTGTAAATTGACAAAATGACGATTACATTGAGAACACAAAAAACAATTATTTTTAAAATTTGGCTTGGCCGTATCAAATAGAGCCCAAATCTACCACTGGTCCAGTATTACAACAGAACTTCTGTTCCTTAGCAACTCATTGATTTCATCTAGTTGAAAGCAAGGTGAAGCACTGAAACATTTGATCACTTTTTTTTAATTTAAAGAACTTTTGCATTACACCAAAGTGAAATGATTACTGATTTCCAGAACCACCAAAGAGATTATTTCATTTGCAATGTGTTAGCTTCAATTTGAGCCATAAACCAGCCTTCTACTGTAAAAGCTTTCAGATATTACAAATTGTTTGAGGGAACATCATAACAGGCCAAAATTGACTTTTTCCCAGTGGCAACAAACATAAATGGGGAAAATAGCCGGATTTACATCACAGAAATGTATTCTATTGAGGAGTTACATAAACCTATGGTAGGCCAATAATACAGCCATTTTAACATGAATTGCATATTACAAATACTAGTCCAAGAAAATGTAATGCAGACGTGAATCATCTGAGAAATTAAGTACTTCTGAAAGTACTTAATATAATTTTTGAATAAACTTTAGTGTAGGCCTCTTATTGAGAAATAGTAGTGTCCAATTTTCAATTGATATAATGTATAATGGTTCTTATAAATTACAGTAAACCCTCAATTTAACGGACTTAAAGGGGAGAAGGACTTAAAGGGGGGTCTCCATTATTACCAAATGTCCGTTAAATCACAAATTATGTTTTTTTTAGCCCCAAACCCACCATGACTGTAAAGTATATGAGAATAAAATGTATATACTGTACATGCTTCCTGGATCTTTGACTTCTTTTTTAAACAATTACATTCAACACAAAAATTGTTCCTGCGCCTTTTTATCATAAATATACAAGCTCTCTATTTAACGTGTCCTAAATATATTGTATAACATTCGCTAAGGCAAATGAAACGCACCCATCATAAACCATTGCATTATCCCTATATAAACAACCACTGATACTCCTGAGTTTTCGAACCTGTGCCGTATTTAGGGGACGTACTACTTGAAAGCAGAAAATAGATCGTTAGATTTTATTATTAGTGCATTCCCCTGTTATTGAGGGGAAGGTCAGGTATTTGGGATTTCACGTAATCCCCCTTTACAGATTCCATCCGTTAAATCCGAAACCCGTCAGAGCGAGATCCGTTAAACCGGGTTTTTACTGTATTTAAATAAGCCAATGTGTTTTTCTACCGCAATATCATAATGATGGAAGGACCGTTGGGTGTATTCCTGTAGCTGTAAAACAGTATGCGGCCTACCGTCTCTTGATGGATGTTTGAAGGACAGTGGGGGGTGGATTTCTCCTCCGTGCATCGTCATCCCGCTCGCTGGGTGGGACAGAGCCGTGCCCTGGGACTGCCAGTGGTGACCCGGGGTCACGTAACTACCTGCAGGCCCGCTGTAGACCCCGTACTGATTGGATGGGGAATAGGCACAAGCTGGAACATAACTGGACAGCGTGGAAGAAGGCTGCAAAACATGATTATTATGTATTTATTTATTTTTACATTTTAGCAAACACGAACAGGCGAAATAATACAATCGCTCTAGTTTTAATTTCATTCGCGTCCGCCGCATTAATATTTCAAGTAAACCGATCGTTATGTATACATCTGGAAGAATATAGCGAGAACAGAGAGAGACAGGTGATACCGAGAAAAGCAGTTATCTGACTTATCTTTGATTTTATTTATTCATAACTAAGTTCACGATATAGGATCGACATACGTTGCATAAGAATATTTAGAAATAAGGAGAATCCGTACGGGGGTTAAAATCGAACATACAGAAAATCCTCTTTCTGTCAGATATTGCAAAATATCTGTAATAACCTATTCGTTCCAGGATAGATATACATATTCTACAGAATATCTCTTTGTAGGCTCCTTGTGAAGTTGTTTCAAGAAAAATCTCTACAATCTCTCCCTTTACGCACATGACTTGACTTTCGAGATCCATTTTGAACGTTTAGTTTATGAAAACATTTTATCACTATCTGATTTCAAACAGCACCTGACAACATGTTGTAAAGCTCCGAAAGACATGTTTCGGAGAATTTTGTATTATTATTATTCTAGGGTATTTCATGCGTTATTCGTCTGTTGTGCTTACCTGTGGATATTTAATGTCATTGTCTATGGCTGATTTGTCAAGGCCATTGACGCCGTGAGCTGTAGGAAAAGTAGTTCTGTTAACACTACCCCAGTCCTCCATTTTCGGTGGGTATCCCTCGGTACCAGCGATGGCTGCTGAAACAACCATGAAGTGTTAATTATCCAATACTACTAATACTACGACAAACGATCTCGAGTACTCCAACAGTATTTAGTGTCACCCAGATTCATATCCATTCCAAATTCAAGGCTTTGTTTTAGAACAAATTCTGTGAAGGCCTTAATGTTTTGTACGGGTTTATGGGATTTATAGTAAACTTTAAAAAAAATAGGAATATGTTCAATCATATCTAAATATGGTAATTCGTCGGATGCATTTTGTAGAAGTAGTCATTGGAAATGCTTGAGTTGCATTTAAACATTTCCTTCATCTGGATATATTGTTAAGGCAGTTTAAATAATATTTCTGAAATTGGATTTTGGAACGTCTATTAACAAAGGGAAAGATAATTTTAAAAAGCAGGTTGTGACCGTTGAATGTACTGTTTAGATTTTTAGATAACGGCTCCATGTTCAAATTCATCTAAGGTCATTTACTTCAAGCATACGTTTGAAAACTGCAAGCAAGTTGTAAAAATCTTGAGATCAATATTATTTTATATTGTTTATTTAATAAATTATGGCTTTTAACATAAAATCATTGGAATAATCAATATACTTTTCCAAACAATATACGATTACACGTCTAACAAATGCCTGACATCCAAGCTTTTTTATTGCATTCTGGGTCTAGACTGGTGACGTTATAATCACAATGTTGTGTAAAAGGCCTTTAAAATCCCTTTTCAACTGTAACCCGTGTAAAAGTTCACGTTAAAGCAGATATGACGATTTTTATCTGTTTATGGAACACGAGTGTTTGCTTTTCAGTGGATCAAGATGATTTTTTTTTTATTTTTCTATCGCAATACACCCACTTCTTAAATAGAAACAAACAAACCAGCAACAAATCTAGGATAAAACACCCGTATGAAGCAGATGCAGCCTTATAATTATTTGCAGAAGGAGTTAATAGTTCGTAGTTGTAACCTTGGTTTTGGAAAAATTAAAGTTGTTTACCTGGGACTCTGAGTTCAAGTTTTTAAAAAAAAAAAAGATTTACAAGTCACCCTGTGCTATTGCATTACTGTAACCCGATGTGCTAAGTGAAAAGATACAACGAAAACAAGAACGTATGCAGGTTGATTGAGGTACCAACCTGCTGGATCCATGAACGCTCGAATCCCCAAGATGTTGGTGACAGTGTGAGCAGAAGGCCAGGCCCTCGGAATACTCATATGGCCCGCGGTGACAGGCACGCCGGGAGCATTACTCATTTTGGTCCCGGTGGGCGACATGGCGTTCGGGTAAGAATATGGATAAATGTGGTTGTAAGAAAGCGCCGACTGGGGAGGGGGTTGCTTGCTGTTTTCATACTGGTTAGGCTGGGAGAGGTTTCCGATCTTGTTCCTTAAAATCCTGCTGATCGAGCTCACCGAGGGCACATTGTATTTATCGCACACTCCATCTGCGAGCAGCCTGTCGCGAATCTCCCAGGCGAAGATGCCGGGGTCACCTTGTTTGTATTCCCTTATGTTTTTCACTACATTGGGGGTCGTAACCCTGGGTTTACTGCCTCCGATGGCACCGGGTAAGATGGACCCGGTCTCGTTGTACCTGGCTAGGATTTTGCTCACACAGCCGTGGGAGACGCGCAGTTGCCTGCTGATGTCGCAAGGTCTGATTCCAAGTTGGGCCAGCTCCACGATTCTCAGTCGGATAGCGTTAGGTAAAGGTCTTCCATTGACAAATACGCCGCCCAACTGATTTACCTCTCCATAGGTTTGCTCTGCAAGAAGGAAAGAAATAATTATGATAAATGTCAACATTTAAGAAAATAAGAAATGAATAAAAACAGCTGTCAAAACACTAACGCTTCCCATGAGTGCCCTAACTTATATCATGGAAAAACGGCGTTCCAAAATAAATAGCTTGTGCATAATAATAGATGTATTACAATATTAATATTTCACTTTTGCACGTTGTTTATTCGTCTTCCTTCATGCCATTGCTTTTTAGGGCGCAAAACACGAATAATACCCCCGATATCGCTTTTTTAATAAATAATAATTATGCATTTGAGAAACCTGTAAGTTAGAAATATATTAACGTTGCTATTAACTTCTATCGAAAGCTAGTAAATTAAAGCCATACATTACAATATATGTTTAAACCGGGAGAAGAGATACTGCACCAAATCTTTTTAACTACAGCCGAAGTTCAACTTTATGCTTAGCTCTCACGTTATGCAGGCGTGCAAAACAAGTTCTGCTTCTATCATCTTTCTGCCACTGAACCATGCAGAACCATGCAGAACTGAGCGAAGGCTTACCCATTTGCCCGGCTGCTCAAGATGCTTTCTTTTGAATTATTTGCCCTTCGATGGCTGAAAAAGCGCAGCTTCTCCGGTTTGCTGAAGGAAGCGAAGGACGGGAGACGAAGCCTGGAGGAGAAGTACTTCTTCCGATGCTTTACTCCCACTTTTAAAGAACTACTTTAAAAGGTATGGCTCTGGACAAAAGCACCAAGGTGATCTTCATCCGATAAAGGCTAATTTGTCTATCCTGCAGGCTGAAGTTTGCTCCGATTAATTTGACGCGTCTTCCACGTCAATCCAGCTGGTTACGCTGGAAGCTGGTGTTTGATTTCATTGGTCCGCTGCACTCTCAAAAGGCTGCTCCTCACAAGCACGGTCTATTCCGGTATGTACAGTTTAACCTTATTGAGCAGTTCTCACTGGGGAAGTGACATAAACTCACCAAAATTAACTCTTACAAACCGTTTAGGTGTCATGTCTTGATTCTAGTACCCTAGAACTTGTTTACCCATCTAGAGCCAATTTAATTTATTAGAAGCCAAGGCATTTGTTGCCTCGTTAGTTGTTTTTTTTGGTATTGCGCTTGTTAATACAAGTTTAGAACGAGCTGTGAAAAGCAGATTGAAGAGTTTTTAAGTGTGCACCACATTGTAAAAAATACAACATTTGGTTAAAAAAATATTTACAATATTCAGGTACATTCGAATTATTTCTGAAGTTAAATCACCTTTATCTCAGACGCAACTATCATTACAAAATACTTTGAAGACATTTTAACTATTGCGATACCCAGCAAACATGATAATCAAGAAGAAGATCAGGAACAAGAATAATAACTAATGTAATGGGAACCTCCTTAAACAGTCTCACATTCGATATCTCGAATCAGAAAGGGCAGCAGTAACACGAGAGGTATAGGTGTACCAAACTGTAGAGCTAATAAACATTTAGGGAAAATCGGTCCATTTCGTTAGCAGCAGCAGGTCTGAAAATAAAGATCTAAATAGAAATATTAAAATCATTTATGATTTGGAAAACATTTTTACGTTTTTTCCCCCTAAGTCAAACAATAGACAATAACAATAACAATTTCCTCTGAAGAACTGTTTCCCGTTGAAGAGTTTGTGTCGAGAGCAGTTCAAGACGCGTATTCTTAAAACAGAAACGCACTACAGCTGATTGAAGATTGGTGATCCTCAGCATTAAAACACAAAAATGCTTCACAATATTACTATTTCACATTTGCTAATCATCTATATCATTAATTGGAATAGCAATGTCTGAGTAACATGAACTGAAAAATGTTTCTTGGCGCATCGCGACGGTGCCTTGAACAAACAAAAATAAAGCTAAACGCAAAAGCCACATACACAACGGGACTGTAAAACTTAGAAATAGGCCGTAATTGTTTAAGGTTCATTGATTAGTACAACAGTAGACGAAGTGTATGACTAGAGAAAAAGCCTTTTGTTGATCTGTTTATTTTTTTAATACTGATTTAATTGCGACAGAGTTCAAACAGATATTCTTAATCGATACCCTTGTTAATTTGTATACACGTGGGCTATATACGTGTTGTATACATTCCAAAGCAGGGAATTATCACAGCATGTAATCGGTGCTTCCTGTGTATTTAAAGAAGGTATCATTTATTAGCCTGCAAAATGTCACTTGTAAAATTTAACAGCAGACCCAACGGTAACAAGATGCAGTGTCACTATCATTTCTGGTGTAACTAGTTCGCACCAAATCTTGTGAAACACACATGGAAAACATCAGCTCGGGTCAAGACAGTAACCTTTTCTGGAAAGAAAAAGGAATGTGGTGGGTAACAGAAATAGATGAGCACGTTTACACGTACGTTCAAACAAGCGATTTTGGAAAAGCCAACTTTCCGGTGAAAAAGGGATGCTTTGTTTCAGGCCGTTTCAGGCCACATCAATTTAAACAGGCCTTGCTCAACCTCCCCCCGCAAAACTATTAAACGGACTACATCTACAAGAAGCTGTTTTTTCCACTACGAGAATGGAAATACTGACAAGGCAGTTGAGCGCTTGCTTGAGTGTTGTTTCAGATACACACATTCTGTTTGTAGTGTGCAGCCGCCTTCTCTGAACTGGGTGAACTTCATAACTTGGGCGAAAGTTTTCTTAAGAGCTGCTGGGAAAGCCCAGATGTCTGCACCTCAAGCTGAAAGGTAGAACACCAACGATTTCGCAGCAATACTGGAGGTCAACCAACAACCAGCAACAGGGTCTCCCCCTACTGGATGTTCGGCAAATAACAAGGAATAGCTCAGTCTTCTGAAAACAAGGCAAAGGCGCAACATGTCGCGTCCTAGAACTTTGAATGATAAAGGTTACAAACCTCAGAAAATACTTGTAAATTTAACGAGACAGGGACACCATTACGCGTTCTTCGCTGTGTTACGACCCTATTCTCTACAAAAGCGGATGCGCTCACAGACTTCGTAATTCAGGCAAGTACAACGGACTGCAATGACAAATATATTTTATTTTAAAATTCAATTCGTTCCTTCTAACAGTTGAAAGGAGTAGCATCTTTTATATCGCAGGCGCTTTTCTTCGGAAAGAGAGTCGGAGGTACAGTACATGTCAGATTTCATAGACGAAGACTGCAAAGCGCGATTGCAAAAATAGAAAAGATCAGATGAGATTGTCTGAAGTCGGGACAGTCAAGAAGAGTATTCACAAGAAAGCTGGGATTTCTTTGTAAAAGAATAGTCTGATTACTACAGTGTTCTATTTTTATAAAGCGAATACTGGTTGTCGTGATTTAAATTAATTCATCTGTAAACGGAGTAACTAATTTGACAAATTGATTCCGGATTGCAGATAAAAAATAATAGACTAAACACAGCATACGTGGGCGCAAAGTTTATATTATAATATATCAAACGTTTATGTTTAAGAAAAATAGATGGAGTGCAATTCATAAATTTTTATGCAAATAATTTCTATTCATAAACACATTTAGAATTATTAGCTTACTACTTGTTCTTCCAGACTACTAATGTAATATATTGATTTTTCTTATGATTTATATTGAAATGTAGAGAAAAACATTCATTTTTATCTAAGAAAGCTATATGTAAGCTTATTTAGCTCAGCGTATAGAAAAGCTATACTGTATATTCTAAAAATCAAGTCGTGTATATAGTTACAAGAAAATAAACCATCTGCGATATACAGTATATTGTTAAAAAATTGCATCTTAAGAGGAAGAACTCTCGTACGCTCCAGAAAAAATATTTTAAAATCACTAGTTCATTTGCTATTAACTGCTAAAATACTTGACCATGTTTTCGGTAAGGTCGTTTTATTATTTTCGAGAACGTCAGAGTTAATGTCTCTCTCAGAATACGGATGTGGTTTTGGTGATTCGTGTTTAAACGTCTTTAAATTTCATTTTCATAAGGTTTAAGATAAAGTCCCAAATTAAGGATGGATATTCATCCACGTTAATTTTCAGTTGCAGAGGTCTGGTTGATCGAGAGAGTTTTTCTTTTTAACACTTGAACATCAAGTGATAATTCATGGTAATATTCTTTTTGTGTGGCTTGATGGTAAAATAAACATAAATCTAATCGTCAGTTTTTAGCTTTCTTCCTCTCATAAAGTAGATCTATCTGGGATTTATGTTCACACATTTTTCGAATATATTTATATTTTTAATTATTCAGCAACCCAATTATAATCATTTTAAAGTATTTGGTATTACAGTAATGTAATATTTATGCACATTATTTAGGAATTGGTTGGTGACGTAAATTCGATTTAGATCTGATATTTATGTATGCATTTGCATTTTATTGTCAATATGATAGGAATTAGGGGCAAATATTTTTGTCAATTGGTTGATTGAGAAGAAAATGCATTTTTTTATTTTTTCATGTGTAGGAGCTATAAGAAATTTCCGTTTTTAGCGCACGTGTAATTTATCTGGTATAATGTATTACCAGTCTAAGGATTTTTTTATGACGTCTGATTTTTTTTTCCGTCTCTTAAAACGCGGTATTTTCACCACCTAAGATTTGTAAGAACTTTATCTCCACTTTCATTTTGTACTGAAGATAGTAAACATGAAGAACAACAACAATAATGATATTAACAAGAATATCAGTGAAATAAATAGTTAATAATTTCTTTAATAAACCCTTTATTTATACTTTATCATTAGCAACTGTGTATGTCAGGTACTTATGACGTATTACTATTATTACTAGAAAATGAAGAACAAATCGCCTAGTTGCTTAGTTCCCTGTCCAGACCGAGTTTTGTTTAATTTGTTTTCTAAGTCTTTGCAAACACTGTTTCAATAACAATGCTTCAGAACAATGTATGCAAATATGTCTGGACTCCTTAAAATGGTGCTTAGTAATACTTTCTTATTTTGAGAAAAGTCATTTAAGGATGAGAAGGGAATTAATATTTTGTCAGTACTCAGATATACAGTACAACTCATTTGCTTATATCTTCATATGAAAAACAGAAAATAATTAGATTAAAACCTTATCATCCTTATCATTGTAATGTAAATAATAATTGTGAGCAGTTTGAACATCATGCCTAGGATTTTGCAAGGTTAATACAACATAAATTGTTTTACTCTGCACCTGCAAATGTATTTCTGCTGTATTCTTGGTACACATTATGCGTTGGAAAAATATGACTAAACATTTGGATAAACTCTGAAATGTCCGTACTGTTGTACATTCTAGTTCTGTTCTTTAGTGCATGCATCTCTCAAATGTTCAGTAGCAGCAAAGGTAACAGGTTAGGATTTACTAACTGTAGGTGACAATGACCAGCAACAAGGGAAGCAAATTGAATTCAAACTTTCCCATTTTGAACACTATTAACAGAACTGTTCCTGAGCTTACAATACAGTTCACATGTCTGTGCAGTGTCATTGAAAGTTCTTATTTTGTTCTTCTTTGTTGATAACATGAACAGGTTACTTCAGTACAGTATGTCACAACAGTGACACAAGATGACTTTTTTCAGTTTTGTGTGTGTCTTTTTCTGAATATAATGTCGTGTTGTACAGTGTACAGCTGGAAACATATGTCCTGTAAACCTTTCAGTTTTCAGTTTGTTAGACTTTGTTTTAATTTCTGATTTAATGTAGTTTCACATGACTCCAATCAGACAGTGATAGGAACACAATGGCTTTTAGAATGCAATGCTTCCACATTGCTTTTCAATAACCCTTTCAGATACATTTGCCTGATATATGAAAATGCCCTCCTGGAGTTACAGTACAGTATATCAAGGATAAATGCAAATGCAAAAGTACTTTTAAAATGGACCAAATCAATTTAAACCATATGATTACATTACAAATGTATCAAAATTACCAACTCAATTACCAAACCAAATTATTAGAAGCACTGCTTGTAGTTTCTACCCGGTTGTTAGCCTACAATAATAATAATAAGAAGAAGAAGAATATAATTGAAAGGAGTGTAATAAACTAAGGTTAAAATACATCCTGAGCTAAAGTATAATAAACAGACCATTGCTCATCCTTATTTATATAATAAGATCAAGGCTAGATTCTAAAAAAGTAAACTAGTGACATTCAAAAGTGATATTACATAGGACGATCTGCAAGCAAGTCACTGTAGAAGCTTTAAATTAAATTGAAAGAAAAAGATTAACATAGAACTCAAGACTGGGCAAACACCTGGAAGATGGCATTGAATATTGACAACTGCTTAGTTTTGCATGCAGGTAGCAAAAACACAAACTATGAACACAAGATATAAATGTGAAATACTGAGATTAAAGAAGGTATGTTGGAAAAAGACTTAGATGTTTTTATTTCTGGATACATTATTTTCAACCTACAGACAATGTATAAAAGGAAAAAGCAAAAAAAAGTTAGTATATAGTTAAAAGAGCAGAATTAAATAACATGGTTATATTGAAGTTACACAATGCACTACTTAGATCTTATTTAGAATTTTGGGATTAATTATAGTCACAGTGAAAAATGCAGATATAGCTGCTCTTTAATCAGTTCAGAAAAAAGTGGCCAGATATATTCCTGGACACAAAGGAATGGCCTACTCTGTCCAAATAAAATAATGTAATCTTAAAATGAGAAGACTGTATGGTAACCTGATTGATAAAGGTAATCCTAAGGACTTCTTCTGACTGACACAAACCAAAGTTCAAAAATAGAAGTTAAGGATTAAAAAAAAATTAGAACAACAAACACTCATTTACACAAAGGGTTGTGGGAGTCTGGAACAAACCATCCGGTAGTGTTGTCGATACCTTGGCTTCTTTCAAGAAAAACTTTGCTGGGATCTCTGGATCACTTAGCTATTAAACTAAACAAGCTGCTGTAAAAGGGCTGAAGCTAAATGAACCTCTTCTTCTTCGGAAACATTCTTCATTTCTTAATCCAAACTCTGACTTGGAGTAGCCAAAATTGGTGATTTGAATTAGCTTTTCAAAATACTGAAACACCAAATGGATATGACGGTAATTAACATGATAGTTTACAGTACCTGGACAACAGCTGTTTTCACGACTTGACTGTGTTACTAACACATTAGTAAAGATGAAGAACTCAGAAAAGGTCCTCAGAGTGTGAGGATTTAAACTGACATGTTTTTAAATTAAAAAATCTCCATATATATATAGATCTCCAAAATAAAAATAAATTGAAGTGCAAACCAAGAATCCATTTGATTAAATTCTCAAAGAGTGTCCATGTGTCTTGTTGATGGTCGGTTGAACACAAGTAAAGGGATTTAACTGACACAAAGCTATGACCATAAAAAGTGTCTTGGTTATGAAAGAGCACAGTTTGTAAGGCACAGTTTGAAAGGGTTAGGGTGGTTCGACTAGCCTCATTCTCCTGGCTAGATTCTGTTCTGCTTATCTCTGAAACAGAATTTCTGATCCAATACCCCAGGGACACAGTTTCTGTGCTTTAGATAGGTTGTTGAACACTCCTCTCATGAGACTACCTGGTTATTAAAAATCCCTTGGATTTATTTGTAAGAGTAGGGTTTTGTTAACCCCATATCCTGGTTTAATTCTAACACCCCCCTTAATTCTTTGCCGAAGCAATTTAACACGTCTTCCTGTGATCTGCTCTGGAGCTGCTGATATAAAATAAATGTTACATGTCACCCAGGTGGGGGCTTCATTTCAGTTGTGGGTGAAGTGGGTCCTCTCCTATACGGAAATCTGGGATCCTTGGAGTTGAAAAGCACGATATAATGGTATTTGCTTTCCGAAACTGGATTTGGTTTTCTGTCAGGATTGCCAGTGGTGTAGAGGCAGTATTGTCTCTTCTGCTTATTAAGGGCTTTAACTCCAGACCAACATTTGGAGGTTTGGTCAGCTATTGTTTTAGCAAAGGTCATCTAAATATCACAATATCTGCTCGGATATAGTAACATCAGATCTGACACAGCAGTTATGCCTGATTTTTAATTTCATATCAAAATAATTACAAAATGTGAGCACCAGAGGATGCACTATGTTTGTGCCAAATAGTGTGCAATTTGCAGTTCCATAAAATTCTTAAAATGCCGATGACAACGTACTGTTTTTAACATTTTTACATTGTGAATTGAGTTGGTAGGTTCCTACCGAGTTTTATCTCCAGCTGTGTTACTAAAAGCTTAATTGATATATATCTTTACTCTTTCGGTACAGTTTCACTGTTACCTCCTTTGAACAATGACAATTTACAGTCTTTACAGTGTTTAATATTTCCGATATTATAAATTAGGACCAATATTAAAATAAATATTCTAAAAAACAGCCTACATGTGCGGAGAATCTAATTATATAGCGCGATAGTAATGACAAATACTGCAGGTGTTTTCGACCGCTTGTCTTTTTCACGATTTTGATCACGCCTCACAATAAAGTCGTAGTTGAATGTTTTCAGCAATCATGCTTGCTATGCTAAACAATGTGCAAGAGAAAGAAACTACAATATGAAAGTACCTAAAATATGTTTCGGTTCTTTATACTTAATTGTATGTTATTCTATTCGATTTTGGAACACGATAATCACTGCGCTTTTCACGTTTATGATATGATACGAATCTAGAGTAGATTTAGCTTTAGATTTAGGTTTAGGTTAGTTTTAGGTTATTTACATTTAATTATGACACATTTTACTGTTTCTTTCATGATTTAATTATCGAAAGTGCTAATTTTTATCAACTTAAATATTACTTCCATAACAAAGATAGCCTTTACATACGTACATGAATTTACAACAGAACATATTGAGAGACGTGTAATTATTCTACTGTTGTCTTGCTCCCATATAATCAAATCTTAAACGCTTTTCTTTCAGGCACTATAACGCAATTCTCCTAAATCATTACGGACATACACATTACGGACCCCTTAGTGTATCGCACTGTGATCAGCCGGATCAGCTTCTCCGTTTTGATCATCGATACAGGCCTGTACTGTGGTTCTGCTTGGTGATGTGATGAGTAGTCCTACAAATAGTACCTTCACTGCACTTTTCGTGGATATTCAAGAGCACCGACAGATGTGCAGTCCATGAAACTATAGTTCAATGTGCAGTCCATGTATCCTACACCTTCATGTATCCTATGCACTGAGGTACTGTCCCTGGGTGCGATTCTCATGTGGTAACTTTTATATTTTTTATTACTCTAGCTCCCGGTGTCGGTATCCCGGTTGGCGCTGGGAGATATGCAGAACATACTGTCGGTATACAGTATCTGCTCTTTTCAACCGCCCGCAGTTCCCCCTTTCCAGTGTTATTTCTATGTCATTGGGCGACTGTCAACAATTATTAAGAAGTACCCATGTACTGTACGCTTGGCATTTTACAGAAACAACCTGACTGAAACCTTCTTCGGGTTGACAGAGGAATGCCTCATGCACTCTCCACAGAGATGTCGCCGACAGCCTTAGCATCACCTCATTACCTTGAAACATGCAATTTCTCTCTCATCCGGTGTTACACACAACGAAAAACATTGGGTACAAGTCAATGTACAGTAGCTCACATACAACTTCCGGTTAGAGTTCTGTGTATCATGTTTAACACAGCCGGTACATTTTAAACAAACATTTTTTATCGATTACCTATGCTTTTTTCATTGTACGCTTGAATACATTTTAAAACGAGTCCAATACCTACTCGCATTTAACCTCAAATTAATCATGTGGATTGGGCGTGATGTCTGGTAGCTTGTTCGTGAACTTGAAAGTTGTTGGATCTCGGCCCTGATTAAGAGGTATTTCAGGTTTTTCAGTCACAAAAGGTTAAATGAAAACTGCTGCGCACACTACTGAAATTTCCACTTGTGTAAGTTGTAATTACGTATGCACAAGCCTACTTGTGTATTGCTGTCAGTAAAGACTTCAGCCACTGTGTTAGCACTCTGAAAAATCTGGAGTCGATAACACGGGTAACGTGTGTTTGCTAAATGTTACAGAAAAAAACGTAACATATCTTAGAATCAGCTATGGAAGTACAGTAGTTTTGTACGTGTCTTATAATTGATTATTCTAAACTAGCATTGGCACTTTTGAGTATCTTAGTACAGATTGCTGCGGGACATGAGACTTGTAGGCTATAATTTATCGCATGCATCATCTGGTTTATTTTAAACGAGCAATTACAAACTTAATTGGAAATATATTTACAAGAGTTTTACATATTTGAAAGCCAGCTCCAGAGCGTAGGTAATTAAATAATATTTTATGGATATTTCAAGCAAAACATTTTTTTCTTATTTTAGCAGTATTGTAGGAGTTTGTTTCTGGTTATTCTCGTGTTGAATTCCAATTTAATACTTTTTTTGTGAGATATCGATGATAAGTTGTTTAACATTCCTTGAATTTAAACATAATGGTTAATTTCAGACCTGAGTCTAAAATATATTTTGTAAATTCATTATTTTTTAAAGAAATTAATCTTACCTTCTCATCAATTTATCTATTGTACAGTATGTACACCTTGAAATATTTAACATCAGACCACATTTTTATTCAAAAGCATAGTCATAATTAAATTTAAGTACTTAAATTGGGCATTTGGTTGACTAATTGTTAATGAACGTCAGATATTAGCACTAATGAGGAAGCAGTTGGATGTTTTGTACTTGTTAAAATTAGCCTGTTTTGTATTACTTCTAGTATAACTACAAACTCTTATCCATATTCCAATTATGAAAAATATGTTTCTTGCAACATCTCAGGAGAGACTGCCACTATTGGTGTTTCAGGTCACGATTTGGTATTAGCCAAAATATTGTGTATGGGACAACAGCCATCAATGAGCTTGCTTGAACTGGAGGGATAATTTAAGGATGCTTCGCCTTTGTTTTCACTTGAGCTCATCAGGTAGACAGGTTATGTTCCCCGTGTTTGGGCATAACATCTTCAAGCCTTTCAAAATCCCTTGATCCTCACAGCAAAACATACAGTTAATATTTCTTTATCAAATGGTCACCGGCAGGACTTGTTTTGCATGAATTTCATTGGGAAAAAAGCTCCCTCCTTGAATTGTGTCTCCCTAACAGTACTTTGAATTTACAGGCATAGTATTAAGCTGCTTGTATCTTTCTGAGTGGTTGTCTTCTCTCAGTGATGGAAACCTGAGCTGTGGGGATTCGGCAGGCTGTTATATGATGTCATGTGGACGTTTTCTTGCTGTCACCTTGCAGAACGTCGGTACGGTGCTTGTTTGTATTTATCATTTGAGATTGGTCTGATAATGACACACAATGAGAATACTTTCAGTCCAAACAACACGAAATCCCTGCTCAACATGTCTGTTTCTCAAAGAATAAATCCCTCCTGTACCATGGTATTTGAAAGTTTTAATAGTAGATGCCTATAAGATATTTTCTATCAGATATGGTTTCAATTTTCTTTTTTTCTTCTGAATGGGCCGTGGTGCTTTATTGAAGACCCGTTGTGCCTCCGGTTTTGATTTAGTGTTTGTGAGTTTTGTGATCTCATTGCCCAGTATGGAAAATATTAGACAAGGTCCAGATTGCGTGCATTTAGCAGGCTAGGATCAACATGGGGTGAGGAATATAAAACTGAGTGTACAGAAGTAAAGCTAAAATGTCATAATTTAACCGTCTGAGTTCCTGCCTGTCTTCTAACCTTGCTTAGCCTTAAAAAAAAAACTTCACATAAGCTAGCAAGAACATCCAGGTTATATTTATACGTCTGAATACCATCAACGAATTATAGCCAATTATTTGCACGTGTATATATCGTTGTAGATCATTTAATAAAACAACAATAATGAACCATTTTAAAAAGTAATATTTAGATGAAGAAAATTATAATAACTAAAAGGAGGGGGTCCATTCTTTGAATCTGATTCAAACATTATGAGGGAATGAAAAAGCTAAAATATTTTTTAACTCTGACTCAATTTAAAAATAGATATACATATCAAATATAATCTGGATAACAAATTATCCAGGTTTTATTGTTTTTTTTTTCTTAAAGTTGAATAAGTAATACCCTATGTCATTGCACCTGACATACGTAGTACATAATTTTATAAACATAAAAAATGAGTATACTGTATATAAGTTTCTGTGGTATAAAGTATTCATGCTAAAAACATACACAGAAATCTGGCAATCACAGAAAAATGGAAATATAAACGTCCTGTTATGATGTGGTCTGCACATTTACTCTGAGATGAATGCCTTGTATCCTAAACTTTGCTTAAATTCTGAAAATATTAATAAGAGCATTTTATGCTGGCATAAAAATGTTTCTTGAGGCAGCCTACTTCTGTAAACACATTATCACATTTGTTCCTAACTGAATAAGAAAGTTATCTTACATTTATTTATGGTTACATTTGTGCAGGACTGCAGAAGTGTTCATATGTCGGCAAAAATTAATCATTTTAACACAGTCTGGTCCATTCCTGGTTTCTCTTTGAGGTTAATGATTCCACATAGTTTGATTGGAGTTACTCCACATTTTATCAGCCTTGCTGGTAACCTTAATAAATCTGTCCTGTGTGTTGGTATGGTCATTGTTAGGCTGAGCCTTGTTTACCACATACAAAATATGCAGCAATTGTAATACCATTATGTGTTTGCAACTATCCGAGAAATATTTAATTATTGCTATTACTTCAGTTTAAAACATGTTTTATAAGGGACTAAACCAGAGTTTGGACAGGCAGTTTTCTTTTTCACAATAAACAGCTGCAAAATGAGCTAAGCTGATTGAGTAGCTTTATAGAAAAAAACAGACTGTTAAACTTACCCTAAACACTGAAACCTTAGTAGTCAAAACAACAAATTATTTTGACTTACATCATGCAGAACTGAATTTACCAGATATGTCACATTCTTTGCCATATACAAGATGACAGGGTGATTAATGTGCTCTTTATCAATGACATGTCTTTTTCAACATACAAAGATAACACAAACATTGGAGGTCAAAGTTGCAGGGATACCAAGGAGATTGTTTTGAAGTACAAATAAAAATGAACTAGCACATCCTGCTAATTTTTGTGGAAATGATCAATCTTCTCAGATATAAATGCATCACAGAATTTGTGTTTTGCTGCTATTTTAAAGCAAGTTCATTTAATCCTTAATATCCTCTTTTGGAAAAAAATATGCATGGTTTGGTGATGACTTACTTATCTCCGTTAATCTTTTCAAGATGTAACTCTCCTCACCATACTGGCTTCTAAAAAAAAACGTCTTTGCAGTTTAATAAACATAGTGAGATTCAATGTGGGTTTGAAATCAATAGTAAGTTGCATGCAAAGGAGAAAATTATTAGCCTTAAGGTTATAACAAACGTTTGATTTCTTGTCTCCTAATAGGTATATTTTTGCTAGCATTTGTGTAATTTATTATGAATCATTTTATTGTAGTTTGCCTTCATTTATGGTTTGATATCATTTTTTTCCTCACATTCTCCCTAAAGAATAAGACTAGACACAAGACTAGAGGATCAAGATCATGTTTCATCTTGGTCCTCAAAGCAATAGCAATTTATATATACTGTGTATGAATATTATAATGTGAGGGTCTGGGGTATATCACAAGGTAAATTTGTAAATATAACCTATTGGTTCTTTCTGGGTGAAAAAAAAAACAATTATTTTTCCATGATAATCCTAAACAGAAAGTAAGATTCAAACTAAATTACTTTAAAGTAGAAAGAACAACAAAAAAAGTTTTGTAATTGGTGCATTGCTCACACCTGTTACCTGACTCAATTAGCCTCGCTGAAATGTTCATGGTCAACTTGAACAGTGACAGAAAATGTGAACTGTAACTGTTGTAAATATGTTCTCTTAAATCATTAACCCAGACTGTAACATAACAGGTGGTGATATACAGGGATGTCATTTAGACATTAAACACAAACCAGGCCATTTTCGTCTTAGTCGTTGTCATTTTAGTCTTCGAGACCTTTTTTTATATTGTCTTGAAGAATCACCTCATATCAGGAGAGAAGCATAATTGGTCTGGCCTTCTCATTAATCATATCATGATGCCACATCTGTAGCTCAATTACAAAGCACTTAAATAGTGGTTTTTAAAATACACCATCATCTTTTTGTTTTTAATTTTTTAGATCATGGGTGAATTGTTTGAATGGTAGTACTGTACAGTATGTGTGCTGAAGAGTATAGCAGGGTTTAATTTTGTCCCTTGTGTTAATATCTAGTAAGGTTATAAAGATGGACATCTGCACAATGTATGAAAGATTTGATCAAAAAAACTCTCTGTGTTACACCTGCTGACAATATGTATGTCATCAGTCAAATCATTATGATGTGTTCTGAATGTGGATAGTTTACTTATGCTTGATGGGCCATAGTTGTAGCAATGACTTACTGACTAACACTATTGGACTTCATAACCTTTTATTTAATTTTAGACAAAAAGAACTATATTCACAGTCATTTTCCATCATATAGTGTCTTGGCACAACGTCAAAATAACACATCAGCAACTTTTTTTGATAAACTATTAGGTTTAAAAGCCACAGATGAAGTCAGTTTTAGCAACAGTGATAACAAACCTGATGCCTACATTCATTTGAAATCCCTCCCATTTATTTTGGTGTTGTTATACAGTACGTACTTGTAAATTGGTTATTAGGCATAAGGGAACACAGAATGAATTAATTTGTGCGATTCTATAAAATTAAATATTGTTGAGGCTCTTTTAGGGGGGAACTGTACAAGATGGCGTGAGAGGGGTTGCTTTGAAATGAAGGCACTGTCTCAAGTGTTGAGAGTTTGGCATCAGCACCCATCAGAAAGGCCTCCTCGTGTCATTATCTGCATCCCCCTCAGGGAGGTCTATGCATAGGGGTGACCCTTATGCAGGCTGGCTGTTGTAGTAGACGTCTCACCGGGGAGCACTAATATACTTATAATAATATGCGGGCTTCTCTCCAACTCTCACTGCTAGCTAAACACCCGAACATCTTTAGAGCCCCCTGAAACAAGCTGTGCCATCCCAATATCAATCCATTGCAACATGCGGTGAGTAAGACGTTTGGCACCAGAGTAAGTTCTGGTTAGAACAAACATCAGTAAATATCAGAATATTGGGACAAGGAGGCTGGGGGCTTGAACCCCACGCAGTTTACAGAGACACTAATCTACAGGACGATCTAATGGATATCCAGGAGATCCCAATGCTGATGCCAGGCAGCTGTTCAGCCCCGTGCTGGAAATCCCACTCACAGGACCTCGCACAGCAATCTGTAAGAGGTTAGGCGTCCATTGTCTTCAATTGCTCACAGCCATCTGCCAAGCACAGGGCGTGTCGGCTTTATTTCCCCATAGCGGTGGTGGATAACCCGAAGTATTAATATATAGCGATTCCGTTACAAACGAACACGGGGAAGTTCAGATGTTTGTGAGCACTGCTGTTGTATATCTTCAGAAAGCAGCATGACTACAGATAATGAGCCAAGTGTGGGTTTCGTTTCTTTCAGGGGGGAACCCAAACGTGCGATACAGTAGCAACAGTAGAGAAGGAATGAGTAAATTGTCAACCTGCTGCACAGCCTTTGCAGCTAAAGTATAGCCATGCACTGTACATACTGTATATATGAAGCTGGTTTTCATTTTTTTTTCTGAAACCAATGGGCCCTGTTGCATTTTCCCCTCTTAATTCCTCCTTCTCCTCTGCAGCAACCTCGGCGACTGATATAGAGACATCAGTCTCCAGGGTTTGAGTAGTGGAAACACTGTGACAAGTGTGGCTCGGTCCCTGGATTCCCTCCCAGCCTCTCTTAGACAGTTCCAGCTTCACAGCCACACGGCACCACACCTCAAACCGGGAAGAATGCCGCTATGCCCTGGGACGTGGCCTCGTACCGCGTTATCCATCTTCCAGACGGAGATGTCACCTTCTGGAGTGCTTCAGGCAGCTCTGGAGTGAGGACGTGATGACAGGAGGTGGCCTTTCCGTTTTCATATTGTTCCTCCGGAGTCTGCTCCCAAAGGACCCGGGTTTTTCTTTCCCTTCTGAGACAACTTAGGATTGTCCGTGTTAATAAACATTCCAAAAACATATCGATGGTCCGTATGATATTTTTGTGCAATTATTTTTGTTTTCCAAAAGACCGCTCCCCAGATCATGAAACAATTTGGAAATTGCGACTTTTTAATACATCCCAATTTTTAATCGGCACACACTGGCCTACTGTATATTGATGCCACGAGCCATTAAAATCCTCTATCCATTATGTTTTTTTAGAAACGTACAAATTTGCAGTGTGATTAACTGACAATGCGATACATTTCATTATGATTATATCTTTTGAATATGAACAAAACATAAGAGTATTAACCAGAATGTATAATGTGGAGCATTAAAATACAATAAAAAGGTTAAATACTTGAAATGCAAATAAAACTCAAGAACCCCAGTAACCAAAGAATGCAGCAGGGAATCCAGTTTATAGCAACCAGCTTTAGGCATTCACAGAGCTTTGCTTAAAAAAATCTTGGCTAAGTATTTTCTGTAACCAATGGAATTCTAATAAAAAGGGAAACCATATGATAATAAAGGGCTTTATTTGCAAGGACAAGTGTGCAACAGATACATGTAGTATCTCTTATTCTGTAAACTCTGTTCTTTATAGATTCACAAACCATGAGACACATTAAAATTGCTCAATTAGATTTGTTTTGATGTATTATGGTCAGGAGCATCTGGTCTTTTTTACTCATTAAAAGTTCTGGGATACAGCAACAGTTATCTTCCTGCAAGATTACTCAGATACAGCTATGATTCCATTGTATCACCAGGCTATAGAAAAACTGATTATATTGTCCACCACAGTCTGAAGTATGGTGAGCATTTGCCCCCTTTGCCAGCCAGATCCTCTCTTGGTTACAAATGAGGACACACAGAGCCAAATCAGTCTCATGTTACTTGATAGGTACTTAATCTTTAGGTTTGTTAATCACAAAAGGGCTCACAGGGCTCTCTGATAAGGGTTATTTCAGGAAATCATTACTGCTACATATTATATTTTCATCAGTGAGTATTACATGAAAATACAGACAAAAAAGACAATACCATATCACTAGAATTAATAACGCTTTGGTATAGCTAACAATGTTTACTAATATCTTAGCACCCAAATACAGCTCACGGCAGATACATAAACCAAAAACTACAGTATAACACGTATCATATACTGTATAAAGATTTAAATATAATGTTGAACCAATTAATCTGGGTGTTGGATTCTGTGCTACATACTGTATGGAAGCATGTTTAAAATAATAAACATTGTTTTTTAGTGTCAACATATGTGTTTGTATTACATATTTAAATGTTGTATAATATATCTTAATACTAGAAAATGATGTTTATTTAAAATATGTGCAAATTATTAGGGTGATTTAGTTTTACCTCATTTTAAGTTAATGAGTATGTTTATTAACCCATATTATAATAAGAAAAGGTAATGAAGAAATTTGACTACTTCTTTCATCATACCATTTACTAATTTCTGCACATTATATACACCAGTAAGAATACCAGTGGTAAACTGCTCACAAATTAATCTCATGTTTTATTTTTTCCTAAAGTATGTCATCTCCAGGCCTCCATAAGTTTCTAATCAAATTTAAAAAAATATTTACCAGCATAAAATGCAGATCACTTTCTGTGTGTTTCCATGGTACATTGGCGACAGAATGAAATCGAAAATCCTGTTGACAGCTCTGAGTTGGGCTTTCTAAATTTCCAGCTTCATGTGTTTTCTGATTTTCTTCTGTCTTTTGCTTCCACTCAAAGAAGAACGTCTTTGCTCTGGGTAACTTTGGACCCACCAGCAGTGTTCAATGTGGTGATCATGGTGATGCAACCTGTATCCATCAGGAAGATCGGTTGCAAGAGGATTGTCACTCATTTTCTCACATCTGAGAATTATAAAGGAGTTAAACACCACCATGGAGTTTGCAGTCTGGCAATCTGGTATATTGTCGGATTTTTAAATTTTGCTTGGCTTGGATGGGATTAAGGACCCGGGTCTTGTGTGGCTGCGGTTTGCTCACAGCCATGCAGTGCCCTTGTGGCCAGCAGCTAGTCCTGATATCTGGACTATCTGTTAGGTCGCACCTTAGTGATGGCGCAGGCAGCGGTTTGTCTCCGTAAGGTGAACCCATGCGCTGGGCGAGACCGCTGAGAGAACTAAGGAAACAGTGCACATGTGGGGACCCTGATCAGGCAGCGGTGTGGTGCTGTAGCAGGCTGGGGGAACAGGCAGAGCATGGGGCAGGCAAACACAGTGCAGAGTTTGTGGTCAGAATCTACCAAGGGTCAAAGCTGGGAAACACTGTAGCGAACGCCAAGGGAAGCCGAGGTCAAGAACAAGGCGAAGGTCGAACATACAAGACACAGCGCAAGATCGGAAACCTTAGGAACTCGAGACTAGAAATACAGGGAGACTCAAAGCAGACCTCAAGCAGACCAGATCCCTGAGCCATGTCAGAGCAGTCCTTGAATCTTCTGCAGCACCTGATACGGGCGTGGGTGGAAATCGCTCACAGGTGATGCAGACTTCCTGTCGGAATGCATTTCCGTGGTAACCAGAACTGAGTGACTGGTGAGAGGCCGGCTACCCTGGCAGATACTGCGCTCACTCTGTGACATTGCCGCAGGGGCAAAGCCTGACACTAGCATCACGATCATTCACTAGAAGGGAAAGCAGTGTCATTTTCACTATGTTGTAATCGGGCCTCTAAGTGACCGATGAGGGACTCTGAGTCATTCAGCTGTGTAGTTGCATGCCCTTGGGGTCTCCTTCTGTCTGGGAGCATTCATTCTAACAATTCTCAGTACTTCAATTTCACTAACATGACAGCTGCAGTCAGTGACTCAATACTTGTGCTAGTCACATTTGGTTCACTCAAGCATATCCTTTTTTTAAAAAGTGTTAATCGTTTTTGAGGTTGGCAAAGCAAAAACAAACATGCTGAACAAAAATACAGAAAAAGGGTATATTATACTATATAGCATACTGTATGAAAGTGTTTGATACATTACCTTGTAAAACTTTTCTCCCACTTCCAATTTCGTGTCCCATTTTGTTGAATACAAGTGATTTACACATTAAATTTCTGAAAAAACCTGCAAGTAGAAGTGAAAAAATGTAAATTGATTGCACAAGTGTTCATAGCCTTTGCTATAGCAAATGTTAACTGATTCAGGTGCACAAGAGTACTTTGACAACTCACATGATTAGTTGAATAGCATCTGTCTGTGTGAAAATCAGTCGATTTCAGAACATGGACACCTGTTTCTCCAAAGCCCTTTAGTCAGGTAGAGAATTGCAAGCACAGATGAAACCATGAAGACCGAGAGAAAGACTGAGCTTTTACAACAACTCAGGGATAAAGTTCAAGAAAGGCAGACACAGATCATTAGAAGGGCTTTAAAAAAATGAAAGACGCTGAATATCTCTGAGTGTGGTAAAGGCATTATTCATTAAGAATTGGAAGGTGTATTGTACCACCCAGAGACTGCCTGGATCAGGCTATATCTCCAAACCGAGCAGCCAGAGAAGGAGGAAAGTAATTAAGGAATGAGGCCAGTAACAACTTTGAAAGAGCTATAAAGCTCAGTGACTGAAATGAGAGAAAAAGTTGAAAATGAGACAAGAATATCTTATTCACTCCACAAAACAAAATTGCTGTCCATCAACAATCCCCAACCAACTTGTTGAAGAAGAATGGGCAAAAATTGCACAGCCCTTTTTTGCCAAGTTGGTAAAAACAAATTCATAAAGACTGGGAGCTGTAATTTCTGGCAATGGTGTTTTCAGCAAGAATTCACTTAGGTAGGTACTGTAAATACTTATTTTATTTTTCAACTTGTCTCTGTGGTGTTTGTTAACATTTAACTCGTGCAACTGTTCAGTCTGAGCATTCAGCTTTTGTTAAAATGAGATGATTTTTATTTAATATCTTTTCTTCTCTAAGTATTCTATTCTCTATGGGCACACTGTATGCACCAATAGACATAAATCTGGAAAAAATGGGGAGAGAGGGAAAGAGAATTCTTAATTGTTTGATCAATGTATACTGAGAGCCATTGAATAGTCATTTGAAAGGTAAACGTATTTAGAATTTGTTGTAAATATTACTTTTAGCTAAGTAGTTTTGGCAAAGTTTAACAGGGCTCATGTCCTCTGCTTAGTACATGTCTAGACCACAGTAACTATTCATGCTTATCACTAACAGACTACAAGGATACTATTCTCATTGACTTCCTATAGCTGGAAAACAGGGAATCACCCGTGAAGTGGGCACTCCAATTGCAGGTCATAAAGGGTTAAGAAAGGCTGTAGTGAGACAAAACATTTTCTCTGGACTTCATTTTTTTCTAGCTTACACTATTAATTCCCTTATCCATAACATAAATATGGTGAGGAAAATTAAGATCCTACCAATTAAGATGGGCCAGGTCTGTAGCCAGAAATTTCAAGTGCCAGAGTACTTGCAGAAGTTCAGAATGGCACCTGTCTGCTACCTGTCTGCTACGCTTAGTTGTGCTTAGTTGTGCTTTTGGAAGACACGGTAAAATGTGCATTCTACACAGGCTATGTTTTAATGACTGAATGGTTTGTATCTTTGCAAGATGTTGCACAAAACTAAAACAGCGTTTCTTTTTTACTGCAACATAAAATGGCTGTATCCAGCAACTCGCTCAGATCTTAAGTAAGGTTTTAATCCTAACGCTCTGCTTTAAGGAACTTGGTTATAAAAAAATCTGTGAGGCGAAGGAAAGTCTCTGATTATACTGCAACAAAAAAACAAAAACAGGCCAATAATTAATTAAAAATATGCATTGCAGCAGCACTGTCGTATAATGGTTAATGCTGCTGCCTCAGAGTTCTTGGATCCTCCACTTGATTCTAGTCTGGGGCACCTCTGTGGGGAGTCTGCATGTTCTGCCCAAGGACGTTTGGAAATCTTCTAGGTGCTCTCATTTCCTCCCTCAATCCAAAGACGCGCTGTGTAGGTAAACAGGCAACTCTCAACTGTCACCCATATACAGTATGTTTGAGTGTATGTGTGTGTGCTTTAGATTGCACTGGAGTCCTGTTCAGGGTGTATCCTCCCCTCAACCCATAACCATCTATGGGACTTAGTAGCAATTGAAGCTGGATGGGTGATCTATGTGGAAAGAACTGAATTTACCAAGTGAACTACATAGGTAAATGGCATGTCGTGGGCTAGGTCATATAAGTATATTTTTAAATGTACATCTATTTTAAGATTTATTGAGGAGATTCTGTACTAGTCAACCTGCTGCATTTAATTTGTTTTTAATGAATTTTGGATGATTCATCAGAATGCCACTTGCTCCTGGTCAGTTGGTGACAACCAAGACTATGAAAGCAGAAGGTGCAAGAAGACAAGACTGCATTCTGGGTGACGTATCAGTGCATCACAGGACAAGCTTACATGTAAACTTTACAGGCATCATGTAACCAAGCCAGTCAGAAGGTCTGCGGAAAATGCACACAAACACAGAGGGCACCTCTTACTGGACCCAAGACTGGGATCCAGGAGCTGAGAGACTGTTGTACTAACCATCATGTCACCTTCACCCACATTTTATATTATCAATTGAAATAAATGAAATATGATGTAAAAAAATGTTATTTTGTTAATTACTGTATTACAGAATGTCATTACATCATCTAATTTCACACATATAAATTCAATCAACACTTCAGGGCTTCAGAGAAAGACACTAATTCTTACCAATTTCCTCACCACGTCTCTCTCCCTTCAGTATGTAACCCTCTCTCACTCACCAGCCCACGCTCACTATCGAGAAGCCTCCCGTAGAGTTTTTCCAGAGACCTTCTCGCCTGATTTCCCAGTTCCTGATCTAAACTCCTGGGAACCATTTCTCTGGTAACTGGACTCATTGCTTCTCCTACCGACCTAGCCTCTGGATTACGTGTCTCGGATATATTCCCAGTGCTACTCTGCACTCTGCAGGGTTCACGGCAACTCAGAGGATCCTCCTATTCAACCTGTTGGTTCCTGACAGTTTTAAGGGCTACATCCAAAACGTTCTTAAAAATGCCCAGGGACTCAACAGAGAAAACCCACTAAACTATGTGCAAAAACATGTTTCCTATTCCCTTTCATTATAATTTCCAGATTGTTAATTTCCTTGTTCTTTGTTGATGTGACTTTTTTCCAAACTGAAGTATTGCTTAGATTAGCTTTTTTTGGTACTTGTCAGAATTTTCGTATCAAATCCCCTTATAATTTCCTCTGTTCGAGACTGAAGATATGTCAACCTAGCTCTGTATGCCAAACCTCTTCCACTAGGAATTATTCTCCTTGCTCTTTGTCCTTTTTGTAACATGGTAATAAAATTGTACTCAATAATTTTTCATGAAGTCTGGCAAGTGTTATGTACAGTCTAGCATAAATTCTACTATTAAAATTCCATACATTGCTATATACTTTTAGCCTTCTTATTACTCACCTAAATCCCTTTCATAGGCTGCTTTGTTAAAATGTGTACCATCTACCCTGCATTTATATTATGATTCCTGCTTGCATGAATTATTTAATTTTTTCCACATTGAATTTGACAGGCCAGGTATCTGCACAGTGTTCCAAACAATATCCTATGCCCAGTTTCCACAGATCTTCACTTTGTGGGGTTTCCACTGTTCGGCTTTGAGGTGCGTCTCAACTAGACGGTTGGGGTTAGGATCTGCTCTGCTGAGATACACCCGAATGTGTGCCAAGCAGGTCTGACGTGGTACAGTTTCATATATCACATCTGATGAGCCCCAACTAGTCCAGTTGTAAGTATCAGCACACAATGTGCAGTAACACCCTTTCTGTGTTTTTGATCATGTTTACCAGAACAGTTAGAGAAAACAAAGTGAGATTTCAAACACAAAATGTGCTTACCTTAATTGTGCCTACTAAGAAGAACAAGTAATAAGTAGTTCTATTAGGTAGCTGCGTCACACCTGAAGAAGGCTCCACAACCGAAATGTTGTGTTTCCTTTCTTTAACTTGTTCCAATCAAAGCTCTTTACAGGTAATGGGGACTCTCTCTACTACCAGTGTGCAGCCCCACCTGGATAATGCAATGGCAGCCATAGTGCGCCAGTACACTCCCCACACACCAGCTTTCAGTGAGGAGGAGAACAAAGTGATGAAGCCAGTTCATAGATGGGGATTATCTGGAGGCAAAACTTTGTGATGAAGAGACTGAAAGTTACATAGATGAGCAATTACTAGGTGCTGTTCCACTTGTATGAATATTAAGGGTAGGGGTAGTACTACTGCTACTGACAATAATAATGCAAAATTACTTTTTAAATGAACCAAATCATTTGTGTGTAATGATTATTTCAAAACAATTGACATCATATGATCTCAAAATTGTGTCAAAATTACCAACTCACTTACTAAGCCAATGTATCTGAAGCACTGCTTGTAGTTTGTTACCCATGTTGTTACCCTACAATAGTAATAATAATAAGTAGTTCAGGTGGGTAGCTGCGTCAGCATGCGTAGGCTGCAAAGGAACAAGTAATAGGTTTACTCCATGCTGAAAAGAGAAGATAGAAAACACAATGTTTCGGCTGTGGAGCCTTCTTCTGCTTCTTACACTGCTTACAACTGAAGAAGGCTCCACAGCTGAAACGTTGTGTTTTCTTTCTTCTTTTCTCAGCATGGAATAAACCTATTACTTGTTCCTTTGCATAATAATAATAATAATAATAATAATAATAATAATAATAATAATAATAATAATAATAGTAATAATAATAGTGCTTTCAAGGACAATGGAACTAAAATGATTTATGTATAGAAAAGAAACCACTTTTTCGAGCACTGGAGTGTTGTGCCTCCTGGAGAAGAATCTCTCAGAATTTCTCCCATCCATTCCTGATCTGCTGTAAATTGGGGCTGCAATTGCACCCAGGTGCTCCACAGCAGGTCAGGTACAGAACTGAGAAACCTATTCACATTAACTGGGAACAAGAAAAGGGTATCGTCAGCATGCATGTGAGGGCACAGTAGTTTATTTACATTTTTGCTCACGTTTTTGTTTTTTTCAACTCATTTATGTTTCTGGCATCGTCTGCTATTTTGTTTTAGTCATCCAGTATTTTTCGCAAAGTTACTTAAACCCACAAACAGGAATTTATATATTCAAATACATTTTATTATGCATACTTTGCACAGACATTATGAACCGTTCGAGTATGTATTTTATTGTTGAAGTAAATGTACACATCAATTAAGCACGGAATACAAAACAATTAGAGACAATGCAACCCGTTTTGTAGACAAGAAGGAACACTAACTGTGCAGCACAAGTCACAAGGTAGTGCTTTTTGTGAGAGTGCTTGAGTAGCAGGAGACCCCAGCACAAGGTAATTTGAGGAATGCTATCTTAGTGTGATATCGTGTTCTGCTGAACCAAAAATCAAGGACTAGGACGGGCCTTTTTTATGTCAGGCATGTGGGTAATGTATGTTTTTGACAGTTGTTCCTTTTAAGATTAATGGGTTTATGAAAACCTTGTGCTGTGCTCTGTAGGCCAAACTTAAGATCCGTCAGTATTACCAGCATAATAGTGCAATTCTGACATCGGAATCCACAAGACAGAGCGAGTATTGATGTCATAACAGAATAGTGTCTTTATAATCATCTCTATGAGTTATGTTTTACCAGCCATCTTGGATTACTTATTGTCGGGTTGTGTGAAAAGTTTGAAATTTGGCTTCTTCTCACAGGTTGAACAGAGTACAGTGTTAGCTATTTGAAACCATGTAAAATGTATACGAAGGGTGGTGATACTGTTGGGAAATTTGTTTCTATACTGAATAGCACAGAACTCAAAATACCAGTAGAAGAAATACAATGCTTAGTTTGGTAAAAAGGCAAGAGCCATAACTTTTATTTTATAGTAAACTCAAGGATTCTCTACAAGGATTGAAATATGATCTACTGAACATGTCACTATTTAGTGCAAAGTATTTCTTGTTTATTGTGTTTATGGTGTGTTTCAGTTTGTCCCTTCCAACTGTAATAGCTTTTGGGATTAAAAATACTAAACACAAATGATTCCCTTCATATCCTTAAAATACTTACAGCGATATATAGTAATACTTAAGCATGGGCATTGTATTAATGCTTCAGTAAGTGCTGTTTAAACACCTAGGTTATGTGATAGGTACAGGACACATCAGCAGTGCTAAGGTGTGGTTATGACTTTGGGTTCAGAACTGCACAATTGTGGGATCAAATTGCACATGGCACACTGCTGTTGTATCCTTGAGCCAGTTACTTTACTCGGATTGCTCTAGCAAAATGCTCTTTTGTATTTAATGATGCTATTTAGTCACTTTGAATAAAAGTATTAGCTGTATATATCAATAATAATGTCACTAGCCTTAAATGTGAACCTTCGAAAAGGCCAGTGCTTTTTAGATTTTCCTTCTATAGATCGATTGATCTTCTTGCCCATCTCTAAAAGTGAGCTGTAAAATAAGATTTTTTTTCCAGTTTTAAAATTTACCCTACTTTGACAGATAAGGTCTTTTAAAGTGAAGCTATTTGTAAGACTACATTTGCCAGAGTCAAAAACATAATTTAACCTCAGAGAGGCTCACACATGTCATAAAGCATTATGCTTGTTAAAACTGTGGGTGTTAGATGGTTCCTTACTGAATCCAGTTTCCTTTAATAAAATAAATGAATCATGCTCCATAAAATTTGTTCACAAGGAAAAGGCGCTTTTTATAGACCTATGCATTGTTGGGGAAAGATTTGAATGGCTTTGACTGATGGGCTCTTATTTCAGCCTTGTCACTCTCCTTGTATATGGGGTACGACTTCTACAAGTTTTCAATCTCCGGTCAGCTAATACGTTTCATATCTTTAACGACCCAATGAATCGGTGTTAAAGACTTTCCCTTTATTTAGTTCAGTACCTATGTGTGAATTCCAGATGGACCTGGCAGTATGTCTGTTTCTTAAATTATTACTTCAAGTGATATGTATGCACCCACAAATATTTAAGTGTTTTTTAATCTAAAATCTAATGCTGTAGATAGTGCTGTCTGAATAAGGTTATGATTGCCTTCACTTCGTTACAGGAAAGATATTGTGGACCTGGAATCGGTCCAGAGAAGAGCAACTGTATTCACTCGCAAGCTTAAAGGAATGTCCTACGCTCACAGGCTGAAAGCACTAAATCTCTTTAGTCTTGAACGGGGGACTACAAGGAGATCTGGTCCAAGTATTCAAAATACTTGTCAAGATAAAGAGCACTGATAAAGTCAGCCTGTCAGAATAAATAGTAAAACACAATCCAGAGGACACAAGTAGATACGGAGCAGAAATGCAGAGAAGTGGGGGCACTTCTTTACAGAAATGCATGTAGGAGTGTGGAACAAGACAATGCCATGGCTTCTTTCAAAACACAGCTGATTGAGAGCCTTGGATCAGTTCACTCCTAACTGCCAAACTGGCCAGACGGGCAAAATGGCCTCCTCTCGTTTGTAGCCTTTCTGAGGCAAAAATAGACTTGATTTTCCAAAAATGCTGATGCTTAGTGTCTAGGGTGGACTGGCTCATGGTCCGGGATGTACAGTCCCCTGCCTTGTACCAGCTGCTTGCCAGCAGAAGATCTGGCTCTCCATGACCGAGGACTGGAAGAAGCGGTGAGATAATGGGTGGACGTACTGAAGGGCAATGAACCAGAAGAGAACACACTGCACGTTGTAATAACACAAGACTTAGACAAATGAAATAACAATAATCACGGTTCACTCTGAATATATATTTATTCAAAAGTAGGAACGTTCTCAAATCGTATTCCAAATATTATATGGAAAAGTTCCGAATTGTTTTTACTCGACATTTAAACTTTTTTTTTTTTACAATGCATTCAATAAAACCCTTGGATATGTGACACATATGAGGGGTCTGAAAAATTCACAGTATTTTGTTGCTATGGTGAACTGAATACAGTTTCACCAGCCAGCACTCCAACTGGTGTCCAGGGCCTTCAGTTGAGCAACTGCATGCCTACAATGTCAAAACGTATCGCCAGAAAGAGGAGTTTCCAGACCAAAAATCAAAAACCTACTATGGGTTATGGGAATGGAAATGAAGGATCATTAAAAAATTGCCTCAGAATGTTAGCGGTTGGTGCCGAATTAGACATATTTTGGCTTTTTCAAGGAGACAGTTCCTTCTGAAATGTCTTCCACGATAGTCTATTTTCTGCTGTATCAGCAAGACCTGAAGCAGATTTTTAGGTTTCCCATCCGTTGAAAAAATGTCTTGTGCATTTTTCTGTGGGATACTGTGTAAAGGTGCTATTGAAGTTTGTTTCTGTCTACTTGTCCACCAACAGTGGAGAATAATGGATACAAGTATAAAGAAAGTGAATTATCTTTGGTATCATTCATTTTTTGAAGCTATATGTGGGTGTTCTGTGCAGTACTAGTGAATAGTATTAAATATTTCATTAATAAATAAAACGTGTGCAGGACATAAACTATATTTAACACATAGAGCATAAACATAGCATATTGCCCATATTTGTACACATGGCTGCCAATTTATCCCTTTTAAGTAATGCTAAGTAATGATTTCTTCAATGAAATGTAAATTAAAACCACAATAAATCATTTTTGGCGCAGCCAGCTGAATGAAAACAAAAGTAGAAAAAATGAGTTATAAAATTTGGTTGCGTTTGAATGAAATTGGTGTTGGGACAGACAGGACCACACCCACGCATGAAGGGCAGAGGAAGCTATATAAATAACCCTCCACACCATCGTTTGGCGTGACACATGTCTTTGTACTGGCAGCTTTCCACTGTGTAAAATTTACAGAAAGAACAATTATCATTTTGAGGAAGGTGGGTGGCCAGCGATGAGGAACATCACAGAATCCTGGTAACCAGATTATAGTCTGTGCTAAAATATATAATCAAGGACAAATGTAGAAGCACTGTGAATAAAACACAGCAAGATTGCCAGAACATTGCCTTTTCATTAAAATTCATACATGCAGCACTAATTTCACATCAACTTGTCTGTCACAATTTACTTTCCTCTCCGCCTTTGAACAGCAGTGGTTTGCCACTGTCTTCCTATACAACCCTAATATTGTAAGTTTGGACACTAAGTAATCTTGTTTCCGTATGAAGTGAATCGTTAGACGCTTGTTTTAATTAAAACTGGCTGTGCTGTTACCGGGGGGGCGTAAGGGGGATTTCACATTCTGTTGCCTTTGGAAATGACATGTAAAAGTTAATGACCACAGAAAAAAGGGAATAAAACCAGCAGGGAGATCTTGCAGATTACTGTAATTAATGTGTTAAGCCCCGGACACCCTAAAAAACAGGATGTTCAGAAAAAATCGTTTGTTTTTTTTTCATTCATTATGGGAAAGCTACAGTTATCAAATTGCATATTTTCTATACCAGTGCTATACAACTCCAGTCCTGGAGGGCCTCAGTGTCTGCAGGTTTTTAGTCTACCTCTGCTTTTAATGACATAATTGAGCTAATCATTGGCTTAATTAGACCACGTTAACACTTTTCAAAGGTCTTCAGCTGTTGACGATTTACAGAGACCTTGAGAAGCTGCAGGATTCTTTACCCTAAGGCCTATACTGTAGGTGTGCACCTATGAAGACAGTTGGTCTTCAGCCCTAGTTTTGGAGTACCCTTCCATCTTCTGGGGTTCAACCCAACTAGGCTTTTAGTAACCGCTTCAAGTGAACTTCCTGCTTGTGGTTCTAAAACCATTTCACTTCTTAAATAGTAGAACAAAGTTAGAACTGAGCACAAAACCAGATGCTGGGTTTCAGCTCTCCTCTCATTCAGTCTTACTGTTTCATTGACCTGGCTAAAGCTAGTCAATGAGCCCCATGCAGCAGTGAGAACACTCACTATGAGATTCTTGACAGTGACATTCAGCCTGTGTCTGCCCATCATTAATTGATAAATAGTAAGAGTTGTAGTCATTTTAAATCTTGTTCGAAGAGCTGCCTGATCAGTGTTTTGGCTGGAAATGATGTTAAGGAAACTAGGTAATCAGTGGAGGAAAAAAGTTCAAATTGAATTTTAAATAACATTGATCGATTAAGTGCTTAGCGGGAATGAAAAAGAGATCACAGGTGAGCCCTGGGAAACACTGATCCCGATAAAGATTTCCGCAGATAGTGGCCAATTTTGAATACAGTAAACCCTTGGGTTAAAGGACTTTGTTTTAACTGACTTTATTTTTTAAGAACCACAATTTGCAAAAGAGTAATTGTGAGTGTAAAATCCGAAATACTAAACTTTTCCCGCAAGAACAGACAAAGTATAGGGCAATTGGCATAGGAGTAGGCAAAATAACCGTTGCTGCTAGTTACTACATTACTAGTGTTTGTGTTGTGCTGTGTTTGCTTTAGTGTTTGTGTTTGGTTTGCTTTAGTGAAATTGAAAAAAAATCATTCTAAAAAATACACTCAAATATTAACAACATGTCAAAAAAGTCTGAAAAAAGCACAAATACTAAAAACAAGCTTTACACAGGTTTAAAATTAGGGAAAGATAATGGTGCCCTACAGGGGTAGGTCAGCTTTTTATAATGGGTGTTGCTTGTGTTTCGTATGCTTTAGCAAATTTTAACACAATAAAGACCTTGCATACTGTATACTGTATTATGCACAGTGACAGTTCTCATAAACTGTGTTGATTGCATCATTTATTAAAACAATAAGGCAAAAGATCCTGATTGCATATATATAATATATATTTCTCATAAAAGTATTTCCAGGGTCAGGAAAACATTATTTATGATATAATGGACATTTGACAATTAAGCCCTTCCCCCTATTAGTCGTTTAAACCAAGGGTTTGCTATATTTCTATTGATATTAAAACTGCAATAAATCAGTATCACTTTTATACTAGAAACAAAAGAATAAGAAATCTCTGAAATATTTTTGTTGTAAAAACAGTATCAGTGGTGAGTTTGTTTCAGCCCTGGCTTTTGATCCCAAGGATTGTAAAATGTTCTTCTTTGAAAAAGCTAGATACAGGGGGTCAGTTAAAAAAGCAAGGAATTTTAATCCAACCAATGGTCTGTCAACCTGAAAGGAAATAAGAAGGTTTTGCTTTTCTTAAACATTTTAGGAGTGTAGAATCATCAGAGATTTTCCCCATATCTATGTGACTGAGGTGTCTTTTCTCAGTAGAGGAAGCAAACATTGGTATTGGTGATCTACCCTTCAGAAATTACATTATTCAAAGATGTAAGGCCTGATTCTTTAGGTGGAAAAATAATGGGATATTTGTCCACCTGGGCTCAAGAATTGGATGTATTTGCAATCAGAAAATGTACTAATGACGTACTGTACTGATGACGTACTGTCTGATGCAGAACTGTCTACTACACTGTATCTCAATACTACATGGAAACAGTCAGTCTCATCCAAACAAAAGCCATGTCATTTTATTCCCATTTGATCACCAGTGTCCCATCGCGATTTTGAGGAAAAGAGCTATTCACACAATTTGTAGCTGTTAGAGTTATTCAAGTATAAGTTTTGGATAAATTGTCTAATGATGTTTATGAATGCCATAACCTTTTGTGACAGACAACATTTTAATTTTCATGCGTGGTGTACTGGTGAATGTGCTGGGATAATTTAAAGCAAACGATTGATTCTCTCAGTGAGAAAGTCAGTAGGATCAAGTTTGTTTAGCACAAAGGGGTTGCTGGAGTATGAGACCCAGCTTCCATGTTTTTGGCTGGTCACTTACCTGGGTTTTTTTTAAAGAAATGGCTGGTTGAGATCCTCCCGTCAATTATCGACTAACCACCAGACTAAATGTGCAGAAAGAGATTATCACATTTGTCACCTTTCTGATGTTCTTGTGTAAAAACGGCCCTAACATGGGTGCCGAATGTGCACTTCTGAGTATCCAGTTGTACACTCCATTCTCTTGGCCCTCTCAGTGATAACACTGCAGTCTAATTGTGAAGAGATCTGAAGACAACAGGAATCAGTGATAAACTCCTCTGTTTATGGGGCAGTGGAGACATGTGAGAACAAGGAATGGACATTCCCAAAGCAGGTGCTCTAAATTCAAAAATATTCCAAAAAGAGACTTTAAGTAAAGGAATACCTCAAAGTGTGGCAAAACAGGGGTTCTGGCAGTATAAAGGTTGTGATGATCATTTGTACTAAAATCTCTGTGTGAATCAAATTCTCATCATCTACAAGAAACACTTTTATTTGTTTTTGTTCTCAAAGTATTTGCTAGCTCTGATTATCATGAACTAATCAATTCAGGTTATCTTTCAGTTTCTATGATTATTTTTATCAGAGGACTCAGTATGTAATAGGTTTCTGTTCTTACGCTGAAATCAACAGGACAATAACAAGAAAACCTTCTTTTGGGACTTACATTCTTCTATAACTTCTATTTCAGTAAGAGTAATAATAAACATCATTTTATCATTTGTATAGCATCTTTAAGAGGAATCATCTCAAAGCACTCTACAATACATAAACAGTACATTATAATAGTACACTTAGAATTAATTTCATGATATAACAAAACAGATCAAAACAGATCAGAGTTTAAGGTAATATGTATGAATTGTGCCTGTAACATTTTGATAGTTAAAAGTGCTATATCTAAAATAACATTTATTATTAAGGTATAATCTATTCTGATCCCTAAATAAAAATACTGTTTGAAGCAAAGATATACAGCACTTTTGTAACTAAGGATTATACATTGTTACCAGACAGTAAACAAATTTATGTTAGTAAATCATACCTGTGCTGTTCCTGTAGTTCAGAAAACTAAAGAATAATCTCTGAAGTGCATTTAAAAATGATAAATGAAGCTATGCATTTTCTGTATATTCTAAACAGGAACTGGAGTAGTATAACTATCAAACAGATATAAAATATGATGTGAGCGTGAATCCAAATGGGTTTTTAAAATGTAGACGTATCTACAGTATATCCTATAAAAATGGCATATTTAAGCACAAATGCATCAAAAGCATGATGTGTCCAAGCTTGCAAAAATATCAGATTTTTTGCATTGTGAAATAAAATACCAGTGTTTGAAATGGTATGAAAAAGGGGTATTAGCTGTTGTACATTGTAATAATGTTCACAGTGCTTGTAACAAGAATGCTGGACTCTCTGTCCCCCAAAACAGACCACATTCTCTTACCACATGTGCTCCCTTGTGATGAATAGACAGAGCAACATTGGACTGTCAGTAGAGAGTTGAAAGGTCTTCAAAGCTCACACACAAAGCCCCCTGTACCATTTAAAACATAAAGGGCCCTTATGACAATTATTTTTACACACTGTTGTGCTGACATCTCATTGCACTGAAAAGTACTCATAAATCAAACTGCTCGACAAGCTGGACACCACTTTACTAGGAGTTAATGCACCTTCCAAGTCAACTTCGAATATCTCACCATATCTTAAGAGACAAAATTGCATAAATAATGTAAAAAAGACAGTAAAATGGGACCACGTCTATCCTCTAACGACTCACATTTTAATGTTTTTTTTTTACGTACAAACCTACATTGAATTATTCTACCATATACTATGGTATGTCTCATCTAGTCTTTAAGCTTATATTGTTCAATTCTGCAGTACTTTATATAGTATTTTAGGTCTGCTAGTGTGCTTGTTCTACTAGTGTAGTTTTATGTTTAATCTAAATTTGCATTTTATACAGAATAATTTGGGAAATGTTCGTAAGTCAAGATTTTAAATGGGTTTGCCCATCACTCTGTGCAAGAGCAACACAAATTTTCATCCTGAGAATGAGGTATTCAGTTTGTGACTCCAAGGGTGTAAGTTGTTCTGGATTTGGAAACTGTATAGTTGAGGGTGAGTACTGTAGGTGTACTCACTTTCAGAAGAGATTGGGACAGACGTCATCTGGTTAGTATGAATCTCGTAAAGGATGAGCTCATAGACGTTTCTTGTTGTCTTTGTCTCACTGTCTAGGGATTACTTGAGTCAGACAAACCGAGTTTGCCATCCTTGAAAGCAGGTCTTGTGGGAGATTCTGAACATTTTCGTAACCCCTTGAAAGACCTAGTTTCAGAATGGTGAAGCTCTGAGAACTTTGAGCATCTAAAGCTATCTGGGTGGTTTTGCCAGTGACACTCATGCTGTATATAGTAGATCATACTTCTTCTCTGTAGTAAAGTGGATAATCCTTCTGTCTAAATTCATAACAGAAAGTCGACATCTTTTTTTTGTATTCGGCAAAGCATTGATGCTAATTACTAAAAGACAGAGAGAAAAAATGTATAATTTATTGAAGCGGCACTAGAGAAAAGCTGGAAATAATCAAAACACTGATGAGTGTTCACAAAAAGTAAACGCAGAGGAAGTCTGGTTGTTTGCTGCTCATTATTGCCATCTTGAAAACTAAGTCCAAGGCATTGGTGCAAAGACATGATTGATGATGGCATTACGCGCCATCAGGATGTTTCGTGTCAGACAATAACCCATCATGGCACAAGTTACAAAGGCGAGGTAGCTCTCTAGTTGTGAAGTATTAGGTTTTTAAAATTCTAAGCTGCCAAAACAGGAGACATTACCAAATGCCTCACTGTGGTGTTACAAGTGACATCCATCAGATTTTTTTCTTATGAAACCAGTTGTTGCACAATCTTTCAGAATAATGGATTAAGATGGGGAAACAAAGGCAAACAAAGGCAACAAGTAAGGCTAATGTTGTTATGAAGAGTCACGCTGGGATTATCTTCATCCAATATAATTAAAAGCTATTCACACCTTTTGCTGAAATTTACAGCATGTCTGTATTATTTTACATCCACTCAGTCTTTGTTACCCTATAATTAGTCATCTTAATTAAATACAATCTGGAACAATCAGATGTTATTTTGTGTCTTGCTTGGTGTAGCACGCTAGTGTGAAATAGGTTAGCATTCCTTAACTATTATAAAACTACACACAACATACTTTAGAATGTATATATTGAACACCTCATTAATAGTTCATCCAAATCAATAGAATATGAGTAAATTGTTAAACAGATATTCCTAAAACAAATATTGATTTTCTGTTTAAGCTGTATTGTCTCATTTGGGAAATTTGTGTTACAGCACACTCCCCACATAACAACACAATGACAGACAAAATTTACCATCAAGTCACTGCAATCGTCTTACAGCCAGATAAGAGAGAAGATAGTCACTATGCATGTTTTGAAAGAGCTATTGCAACAGGGATGAAAAATTCTCTGTGTCTATTAGTATTTTGCTTTTAAAGTTCTGTTTGAGCTTTAGGCATTTTAACATATTGAGGCATTTGTTTTGCTGAAACAGTATGGTTATGTGTGATAATATGAATCACAGTTTTCTGCACACAGGAGCTTCCTTTTTAAGTGTATCCTATTTGCTATTTTTCCAACAAATGTTTAGAGTAGAGAGTAGAACAGTTTATTGCCATATGTACTGTACATGTACAGTGGAATTCTTATTCACACTGATCTCTTGGGACATAAACGGTACAACAGACAACACCACGCAATGTAGACAGTGCATTACAAACATAATCAATAATAACAACCAGGAACAACACTGCTAGAAATAACCCACTATGCAATTTACCTCTCTGTCCAAGAAACGATCCTTAAAAAAAGTTTGATTTCAGTCTTCTACAGTCAATTGTGTCACTTGAAGGGCAGTTAAAAAGTCAAGGATTTAGAACATGAAATGATACCATTTTAAAAACAACTTTCAGAGCAGGTGTAGCCACACAGATGTAGTAGAAATGTCTTGACTAGATGACCAGGATTTCTGAACCTCGGGGACTTCTTCTGGCACACCCCCAGAAAGCAACAGCCTGTCAAAAGAAGCTCTGGAGAATGCTATGCGTTGTACCTACTGCAGAGACTAAATGAGACTGTATTTATTATATATTAGTAAAGTAGCAAGGACATGTCAATAATTCTAAATTGCGCATTGGATCGATTTCTCTCCTTGTAACCCACAGGGTATTCACATCACATTAAATAGCCACCTTAAAACTGACTGTATCCTTATGTCTTCTCAAGCATATGTTTGACTAGCAGTTTTTTAAAGATACATTTAGTAATTCTACTCTTAATCTGAAGAAATGTAATAGTTGGATTCGGACATAATAGCCATGCAAACTTTGTAAGATTTATAAGGCTTCATGATGTGGTCACAAATGTACAGTTTTCTGTTCTAAATGAATGTGATTTTCATGTTGTATTTGTGTACTGTTACTCAAAAGCAATGTAGTCCAAGTTAATAAGCAAATGGTTTGAGGTTCAACAACATTCTTTAATTTATTTGAATATTATTAACTGCAGAAAAGCCATTTTGCAGAGCATAGCCAGGCATTATTGTATTATTCCTGCCCTCTCTTTTAGCATTGGCAGCACATAAGCAAATCAGACATAACTTCCTGGTGCCTGTGATCTTACACTCAAAATATATTTACTTAACATGGAACAAAGTGTAACAGAATGACAGATTATAGAGATATGTGTGTAAGCTGGAAATAAAATTGATTTTGTTGAACAAAAACTGAACACAAAATTGAACAAAACTGACAAACCATGAATATACTAAAAGCTGTGAGTGCAAACTGAATCAAATAAGCACGAACCAATACAACAGTGAAATAAGAAATATGTCATGTTAATGTCAGGTGATGCATCGCAACTTAGACAAGATGGTGGAGTAGCAGTTGGAGCTCTTGACTCGTAATCAGAAGGCTGGAGGGTGGAGTCAATTCTGGTACTGTACAATATATCCTTGAGACAGTTGCTTGGCTTACATTGCTCTGATATTCACCCTGCTTTCTAAAGCTCTGTAATGGACACCTCTCCTGCTCATCATTGCAAATAAGATTTTTGTTAAATTAAAGGGTTTGTCATCTTCAACAGCACTTGAAGATTTTGTAACTGTAAAGTCTACAGTATATGTCTTAGGAAACATTAAAGCAAACTATTTAGCTGGTATATTGCAGAGCTGTGGAAAACACCATTTTGTTTGGCGTTAGAAAAAGGTGATTGACAACAGTGAAAACTGCAGAAGCCAGTTTACAGTTAGCTCTGTCAGTAGCCTTTTTCAAACAACAAATAACAAAAGGGAATATATCGTTTTAAGGAGAAAGGGGGAGAACTGCCAAAATGACTTGAAATTTTGCCAGACCCAAATAGACCACCAATTCTCAATGGAGATAGGCCCATAACCTCAAAATACAGCCAGGGCCAAATGTACTTATTCTTTGTATATATTGCAGATTCAAGTTATTCTTCCAGAATTCCTTCCCACCATGTGTACAGATTGCTGCAGAGGATCATAAAGATAATATCTGGTAATTAACAAACCAAACAAAAATAGTATTTCAGTCTCCTGCAAGTTTAGGCTACCCTACTAGAAGACAGGCCTGTCCTCACTTAATTTTTCATACTTCTGCTCACTGTCCTTTTTTATTATTTGGGATAAAACTACAAATACAATTCATAAAACCTTCATTTAGGAATTCTCAAATGTCTTTTAAATGCAATTGTTATAATGTACAGGACGGAAGCATATTCTAAAAGTCTAAGAACAATCTGCAAGTTAGTTTGTTTTAATGATAATGAGAGAAATCTGAGACCATGAGTGACAAGTAAGACATAGAGAGTATTTGACAAATATATTTTTCTCAGACAAGCCTGCACAAGGAAAAGAAGAGTGAATCATGGTTGTTATCCTGACGTACTGAAAAGGACTTCTCAAATGGTCATGATATTCCACAACTTGTATTGTTAGTGTGCAGAGAACAAGACTTTTTTGGGAGGAGGGTCTGTGACCACTATTCTTTTGAAAGGAGAGATAGCATTTGAGTGGGCAGACACTGGTCTCTTGAGAGAGAAGTCACAGATCACATGATTTAACTACTTTAGGAAAGAATAAAGTAATAAATTACAGTAGTTGTGTTTTTTTTAACAGCCGTGCTTTGCTTTTCACCATTCTGGTTTTCATAAAAGTAAAGGCAAAGACTGCATTCAAAACCTGTAGAACAGGTTGAAAGCCATTCGCAAGCTCTTTCAGTGCCCTGTAACTAAATCAAGCATGGCATTTTTAGCATTCTGGCTGCAATATGTCTGAGTAAAACTATAAATGTATTTGTCACTGTCTTTGTTTCTTTGGATGATTCATTTTGCCAGCAGCAAAAAGAAATATTTTCTTTTTTCTTTATTTCTTTAAACTAAAACAAGCAGAAGCAAGCCCTGAAGGAAATATTTGATTGCTTTTTCTTAATCATTTTATTTTCTCGGCATTTATGGCACAGAGTGGTACAATGTTTTTTTTTCTAGTGCAACATTTGGATAGTTCAAGCAGCAGTCTGAATATGTAATCAAGAGAAAGAGAAAATGTAGGTATGAAAATGAAAAATAGAATTAACATAGATGTGACATCTTAGCTGGATCTAGCTTAAGCAATATTTGCCAAAGTCATTTTTACTTTTTAAAAATACAGTAACATTTTGAAAAATCTTCATGTGATAAAGACAAACTGACAGATGGATTGCTATAGGTATTATTTGATCATAATAGCCATGGTTTATATTTTATGTGCTTATTTGTGTTATGCAACACCTCTTTAGGTAACACACTGTTTAATATCTTTGTCCCACATTGTAACTATATTGTGAGACACAGAAATCAATCAATTAATTAGGAGACTCATGTCACCTCAATATTTTAGTATTACAACACTCCAAGCTGAGGTAGACACAGTCTGACTGAATCCTCTTCTTATGACTTCAAGCTTCTGTACTTTGGCAGTTGAACAGGATTTCTCAGTGCTCTGGGTCAGAATGAGTTCATTGAGAGAATTAAGGAAGATGAGATCTTTTGATAAGGTGCTGTAAGTGAAGACACGATTGCAAAATCAACCTCTAACAATGTGCTGAGCATGGGTGAATTAGAATTTGTCTCTCAGAAAGGTCATCTCACCATTGCTGTACTCCCAATGTCAATGTGACAAAGCAGGGTTTTGCTTTCACTTTGAATTTCTAAGCGGCCTGTCAGTTCATGCACAGTAACAACTAACATCTCAAAAGCTGTACAGAAGCTTTGAAGACCTGAATTACTTTACATTGCACTAGTTACAGCACATTAAACATGGAAAATGCAGGTTTGATGGAAAAAGCATATTATTGTGTTGAACGTAACATGTTTTTCCATTTGTTTTTTCTGTAGGCCCCCAAAATAAATTCATTCTGATCTTAGGAGTGTATAGTCTATTGATATCCTGTCGTGGGTATTTTATTTTTTCTCTCCTTATTACTGAAAGGAACACTGATACTCCAAAATGCTCTTAATCGCTTCAGGAATTAAGCAATTAAGAGCACATGCTGTAAGACATAATAATAAGAAGTGCTTGAGAACGTGGGGAGTATTGCTCTACAGCAGTAGTTCTCAAACCTTTTTGACCAAGTACCATCCCTGATCAAACCAAAGCATCCAAGTACCACCTACAAGTCATCTTCTCATAGGAACCCCAGAAATTCTCAATGACCAACATGAGTGCGCGTGCATGCACACACTCACATACACATATAATAAATATCATAATAAACTTTATTTGATATAGCGCCTTTAAAGGTGGCTTCTCAAAGCGCTTTACAGAATGACAAAAGGAACAACAGCAACAATTAAAAATAAACAACAAAAAAGCACCATTTCAGTGAGAGGTGTGAGCCTGTTAAGGTCGAGCAAAGCAGATGTGAATTCATTGGTCGAGCCTTGATACAATTCACAACAGAGTCTAACAGATTTTAAATCCTCAGGCATTTTCTTGACGGCCAAGGCCTCGCGGTGGATGCTGCAGTTCATATCTGGAGCAACCTCTCTAATTCGTGCAACTACACCGCTGTTTCGGCTTGTCATCGCTCTGGCACTGTCTGTACAAACTCCTACGCATTTTATCCAGTTGATGCCATTCTCTTTGATAAATTCATTCAGAAGCTGAAATATGTGCTCTCCTGTAGTTCCTGTTGGTAGCGGCTTACAGAACAGAAAGTCCTCATGGGATGTGCCCTCAAACTCGTATCGAATGTAAACGAGCAAATTGGCCAAATCAACAGCATTTATAGACTCATCTAATTGCAGTGAAAAGCATCTGCTTATTTTAACGCGCTCCATCAGTGTACTTTTGACATCATCTGCCATATCAATAATTCTATGGATGACATTGTCTTTCGGAGGGGGCAGCAGGTCGAGCTGATCAGCAGCTTTTTCTCCACACATAATACGTGTCAGCTCTTTGGCAATGGTAAACAAAGTTCTTCACAAGTAGTGTGGGGCTTGCCTGCTTTAGCAATCCGCAAGCTTGCATTTTTTCCTGTTTCCATTTCAGGAGTTTGTCTCAGAAGTTAAAAGAAGTTTTTATTTCATGGGCATGGGAGCGAAACACAGAGACGCTCTGTGTATTTTTCTCAAATTAACCTAGAACAGTTCTTAAATATTTTTCTGTTATCTATCATGCTTTCCTGTGCTCACAAGATTGTCAGCGTTTGTAGTACGTATTTCTATGCTTTCCTGTGCTTACAACATTGGCATTGTTCTAAAATCACGCACATTCTCCTACCTCCCTATTTTCTGGACTTAACGTAACTTTTTTTAAATACAATTGGTCACTTGCGTTCGTAGCACGCATTCCTATAGAATGGTATAGAATTACGTTGTAGCTCTTGTGTCTACTCAAGTATTAGCGCGCGCTGTATCGTAGTTCATAGGCTGCGCATTCGACACAAACTAATTTTATTAAGATACTGTAGAAAATGTGAAAACCCGTCCCAATTTTTCAGTGCACACAACAAAGTTCCTGGGTCATTTGGCATACCGCCTGGTGGCGCGCCGTGTACCGTAACTGGTACGCGTACCACAGTTTGAGAACCTCTGCTCTACAGTATCTTGGCTTCGAGTGAGGGATAAACCAGAGTCAGGGACAATTGGAAGCTGTTCTGCTTTGCCATGGATTACAATTGTTCTTTTGCTAACATCTTATTTGGCGGGTTATCGCTGGGTCCCATTAATAAGAATCAGATTTTGATTTTTTTTTATAAACTCGAAAAAACGACTACAAACTAAAAGAAACTGAAAAAAAGAGTCGTTGGACTTGCATATTGCATGTCAAACTAAGGTAGTTGTTACTTTGTGTTTGATGTAGTCTGAAATTTGCTTTCTTTAAAAATAAACCATGCTCAATGCATAAGACTAAGGCAGTGAACTGTCCTATTTGCTTTAATTGTATCACTGTGTGTGTTTTTCTAGACTGTCACTGTCTCAGGTAGTAAAATATCCTATGAGGTAAATGCAAAGTAATTAACTAATAATGATTATTGTTGAGTCTGCATGAGAAGCTTAAAAACCCTGTTTTTAAAAGCACAGTGTTGTGATGCAACATAAATTATCCCAACTCCTATTACCAATACCAGTTTTATTTTTTGTCATGTTTATATTAATTTGCTGTAATTACATCCCCACCAAAAGCCTCCGATCTCTCTCATGGAGGCGTTGAGTGTGTTGTCTTTTATCAGAACATTCCAGATCTCTTACTGCTTCATACAAACAAAGGAAAGGTGCGTGATGAACATCCCTACACTGTGCTGGCCCTGCTGTGTTCAGTGTTTTTTTTTCTTTCACAGTTTACATAAAAACATGCTTATATACTGGTGAAATGGGGGTCAGTAAGTATAAATAAAAATACCACATGAAGCAGTGAAAAAAGAGGAATTTTCTTGCAGTTATTCTAATATAAAATGTAATTGCAGCTGTGCTAAATAAAAGATCATTTAAAATTTTGAAAGTCACCTTATTCATTTTATCTCTTGCCTTCCAAGTAGTGAAGGTTTTGCCAACTTCCTGTGCTGCTGTAAACACAAATGGGATAATGCCCTTTCAGTTTCCTTGAAAAGATCCTGCAGTTTACAACGCCTCCTAATTCAGTAAGCTGAAGACTCCTAATTGTGTTTGAGCACGTGCTGAAAATAAATGTGCAGGGTCAGGAAATGTGTGTGTCAGGGATGAGGGGGGCGATAATGGAAAATTAACTCTGTAGAGTTAATTTAACATGTATGAACACATACGACTATCAATAAACTACATTTATATAGCACTGTCATTACAAGGACTCCAAAGCATCAGAAGTCCAACTGCCCAGCATATCACTGGGGAAAAGTGAGAAAGTTCACAAGTTGATTTTAGGGTGAATTTTAGCTAGATCACATTGCCAGGGCATCAGGTTTACGACCCTTCCTCTTGTGAATGGTGTAGTGGCATATTTAATGGCTTAAGTGATACTTACTAGGCCACCAGCTCCACTTACAAAAAAGCAACCTGTTTTGTTTTTCTCTGAGGTCTTCCTTCCCTATACTGACCAGGTCCAACCCTGCTTTGCAGCTGCAGACCACATGAGAAGGAGGTAGTGACAATAAGGCAGGTGTAACCGGCTGTAAATGTGTAACACATTCATTAATTCCCCAGTCCTTTTAAGGTTTGTTCATTTTGTGTCTGCCCGTGAGGTTGCTTTCCAACAGCTGTCTCCTTTTTTACTGGAGCAGTGTTTTTCAAGCCAGAACAAAACTGCCACCTTGTGAGGAGAGTAGGGAACTGCAAGGGCAGATGGCAGCTCAGTTCCGACTTCAGTACTATCAACGCTGTCACAGGTTAGCCAATGAACAAAATTATGCCTGCAGCAGCAGCAGCTACTCCTGCAGATACTGCTTACATTCAGCACACAACAACCTGCTGGTATATCATAGTCTGGAACTTTCTAAAGCATAGCATTGATTATAGCTTCAAATGATTTATGGCATTTGCCGTAAGATACAGTTTGGGAGAACAAACAGTAAGTTAGTATGTCTTTGGAAGGACACACACCTCTATCAACGTGCAAAGATTAAGCTACTTTTTAAAGCAAAGCTACAATGCGCTACATCGATTTAAGGTTCTGTAGATTTTACTAATTTATATTCCATGGGTCTCCTATTACCCTGTTTCCACAAAATAAAAAAAGTAATTATTTTAATTTTCTCCAAACAAAAAATAAAAGGCTGATGTTGACTGTTTTGGGAGATGGTCACTGCAATGGTCACTGTGTGTTTCAGCTTAAACCTGGCTTTGGAGATATAACTGAAGCTGGAAAAGTGGAGAAACCTTTGCTAACAAAATCAGCGAAGGTCGCCCTTGTACATGAGGTCACAAGAGGTCCGTTTCTTTCAAATGTCCTTCCTGTCATTGTCGCCCAACACCAGTCCCTTGGGGGCGCTGTCGTCCAGCAGGTTTTATAGATGTCTTCAAATCTCCCATAAAATTAATTAAATTCCATTCAATTCAATTTACTTTTATTTAGCGCCTTTCACAACAAGGTTGCCCCAAGGCGCTTAACAGAGCAAGTGACCATACATGTTGTGAATACAGAACAGAAAAGACCAGAAGACAATGGAGGAGAGGAACCAAAAACTCCTTAGAAAGGAAAAAAAAAACTCTAGTTGTCCAAGGTCAACTGATTGCCCAACCCCTTTGGGCATGCTAACATTATACAATTAAAAAAAAATGAATAAGGGTATTAATCCATCCATCATGTCTTCTGTGTGTTAGTACTCCATGCTGATCTTTGTAGACCAGTAAAATCCTCCTAAACAATAGCTATAAACACGATGTCCCTCTTGGATCCATGGCAGTGATGCAGCATCCAACCAGTCCAGGCACCATCCGGACATGTGGGGAGGAGAATAGGATAGTTAAGCAATTAAGCAAAAAAAAATTCAAATAGGTAATTAAGGGCTGAGGTGAAAAGAAAACCAGAAGCTTTCAGTCTCTCCAGGACAGAGTGGAGAGTGCGTTAAAAATTATATAATAATTATAAATTATAGTTGTGCACCCCTGATTGACTGCCTACATTCACACTAGCATAGAAGAAGGAACCTCCAGTTCAGTGCACTGTTTTGTGATTTGTAAAATGACCACTACCACACAGGAAAAACTCTCCCTTCCAGATTCCCATCCACATGTGCTACTGAGTACTGTTAAAACTGCAGACATGGATAAGTGCTTTCCCTCGCTTCTTCAGCAAAGTTCAGGTTGTTTCAAGCTCGGTTTTCAAATTCTGCTCTTCAGGGTCTGGAACCTAGCAGGTTTTCAGCAGCTATATCACCCTGAGCTCACAAGTGATAAGCAGGTGAGAGCCTGGCCAGGACTGGATGGGAGACCTCCTGGGAAAGCTAAGGTTGCTGCTAGAAAAGGTGTTAGTGGAGCCAGCAGGGGGGGCTCACCCTGTGGTCTGTGTGGGTCCTAATACCCCAGTATAGTGACAGTATAGTGAAGTCCTGACTCAGAGTAGTCAATAAAAATCCCAGGGAGTTTCTAAAAAATAATAGGGGTACTAACCCCAATGTCCTGCTCAGATTTCCACCTGGTGTTTACCACTCATGGCCTCTTAATAATCCTCATCTATGAACTGGCTTCATCAATCTGTTATCCTCTCCACAGATAGCTTGTGTGTGGTGAGCATACTGGTGCACTCTGGCTGCTGTCACATCATCCAGGTGGGACTATACATTGGAGGTGGAGGGGAGTCCCCATTACTTGTTAAGAGCTTTGAGTGGAACTTCCAGAAAATTATATATAAGCATAAGGGTTATTATTCTTATTTTCAGTTCCTCATAAATTGTTTATGGTTTCTGGTTGTGGGGAAGGGAAGAATCCTGTTGAACAAAACCTGGAGAAACTAAACATTTCTTCCTTATGAAGATCTATATGTATGTAAGGAGTTAGAACAGTAGCCTAGACCCCAAAATCAGAATTAGGAACCCCCTGTTGCAGAGATTAATTACATACTGTAGCCCCACAAAGAGTAAAACACTCTGCAGTCAAATACCTTCTTTTGGCTTTTCAGCATGTACTGTATTTAACCTCTACTTGCTCCTTTCCACTCTGATTCTAGAATACAGCAAGATTTTCTAACTTGGATCCTGAAGGGCTGAATTCCTGCAGGTTTTATGCCTTTACATCAGTAGAACTTAGATAACAGGCAGTCTGTTACACTGCTTCAGTTAAGCCTATAATTAGCTCAGTTGATCATTAAGGATACTGCAGGTCTCCAGAACAGGGTATGGAAATCTCTGATCTAAAGCATTAGAGCTAATCAGTGCTAAGAATCCTGGATATTGTTAGTGCTTGCTTTAGGCTAGCTTCTAGCTTCTCAGGATAGCCAGCAGTCATATCACTAAGCAGGTGTGAGCCTGGTCAGTACCTGGATGGGAGACCTCCTGGAAGGTTGCTGCTGGAAGAGGTGTAAGTGGGGCCAGCAGGGGGCGCTCACCTTGCGGTCCATGTGGGTCCTAATGCCCCAGTATAGTGATGGGGACACTATACTGTAAACATCCTTCGGATGAGAGGTAAAACCGAGGTCCTGACTCTCTGTGGTCATTAAAAATCTCAGAATATTTCTCAAAAAGAGTAGGGGCCAAATTTCCCATTGGCCCTTACAAATCTTGGCCTCCTAATAATCCCCATCTATGAATTGGCTTCATTACTCTGCTCTCCTCCCCACTGATAGCTGGTGTGTGGTAAGCGTTCTGGCGCACTATGGCTGCCGTCGCTGCACATTGGTGGTGGTGGTGGAGTGGAGTCCCTAGTACCTGTAAAGCGCTTTGAGTGGAGTGTCCAGAAAAGCGCTCTGTAAGTGTTAGCAATTATTATTATTATTATTATTATTATTATTATTATTATTATTATTATTATTATTATATTATTATTATCTGCTTGCAGCAGTGTTGCTAAACGCCCAGTAGACGGCACAGTTTAGTAAAGGTCAATTAGACATGGTGTATTTTATAATGATTAAAAGACAGGAGTAAAAGATGCACGATAATATAATCAAAAATATCCTTTTTTACAAAACCTTGACTAGCTCTAAGTTCGGAGAGATGACGAGGAACTTCATTTTAATGATTCCGTAAATCTGTAACTCCAGTTAAACACTATTTGCATGAACACAACATTTGCATTATGAAACTACTTGTGTATAAAGTGTGTATATGTATAATGTATAAAATTTATATAATGTATAAAATAGCAAAAACGTACTCATTTTGATAAAAAAAAACGTTCTCCAAGGAAATGACTTCCATAATTAAAATTCAGTACAACGCTCTTTGTCTGAATTATGATTAAAAATCGGCATCAAGTATTGTTTCATTCAATGTTAAAGTCGTTCTGATCGGAAAAAATACATTCTGTTGAGGTATGAGAAAACAACAGGCACCGGCAAACAGAACTGCAGACAACTAGTACTTAGTACCTGCATGAGAAAGGAGAAAAACATGTATTGTTTGAAAGCATATGCACCAACAGTATATACAGTAACAAGAAGGTCCAACCGCATTGCAACAGCTGAAGACTCTCAACATCTGATACCCGTCCCTCCACGAAGGACGACCACCAATCCCAAATACAGACGTACAGTTCAGCACTGTACATCATCTGGGGTCAGCCGAACTAAAAAGGCACGGAAAACAGATGATGTGACAGAGAAGGACCACCTGAAAAGTGAGAGAAAAAGACGAACTACAAAGCAGAAGCTCCGTGATTTTTAACGCCTGACTTTTTAATGGTTCGTGAGTCCCAGAAGTGAACGATGTTACGTACTGTACAAGTTAAATTCAGTGCAAAACAACCGAAAGGGAAAAGGGCCCGTCGTCACCAAGACAGAGCAGCAGAAGATGGCCATCAAAGCACTGACTGCTGTGAATGACCCCTTACAGTTTTTTTTTGTATCATAGTGTGAGAAATCCTCATTCCAAAAATGAATGGAAAACAAGTGTTTTTTTTTCTCAAGAATTATAGAGGAAAATGTGGTCAAAGCACGACAGAAAGCTTCGTATTAATTTTAGAGCGGTAACAAGCAACACAGTCTTCCAGAAGATGGCAGCATTTAGTTAAATTTCATCAAGTATGCCACAGCAGGCTGAGTTGAGCCTGTACTGCCGCGGAGTGTTTCAGAAATTGAGAGAAATAAAAATTAGGAAACGGATTTCATTTCTGGATGATTTTTTCCATCAAAGTTTAATAACAAATGTTTGATAAATGTCATTTTTCAACCAGTCTCTCCTTAATATTGCTGCATTTGTGTTATTTCTTCTTCAGCAACAGTAAAACCCAACAGTACTGTGAGCCAGTGGTGTGTTTCCGAAATCTAAGTGCCTTTTTTATCTTGCTTGAACACACACGACCTTAATTTCCACACTGGGAGTATTTGATTTAATTGTGTTAAAACTATGAAGGCTGTTTATGAATTATGTGGCACTCGAGACTCTTAAACGTATTTAGTTTTTCATTGAAAAAACACTGTGCTGAGAAAGCTAAATCATGTTACAGTCTACATGCACAGCTAGAATCAGTCCTAGCACATTTTGAAGAATCCTCTAAATGAACTCAATTATAAATCGATTAAAGGAAGTTTCAATTTTAAAAAGCTGTAGAATCCTCAAGTTGGAGGCAGTCTATTAATAAAGCAACAGAACAAAGGAATCCTCTCTACAAATATCCACAGTTTGTTTCAAATTATTATTTCCAGTGCTTGGAAATGTTGTAAGCTTCAATACAAATACTGGAAATGGATTTAAGATTAAAAATATTCTGCTTTTCTAAAGGTCTGAACTCACTGGTATCAAATTTCTTAAAGCCTACGGGATAAATTTCACTTTGGTTCTGAGTCTCTCTTGTGACTGGTTTTCACCATTTCTTCTTCATGTTATGAAGTTGAGCAAATATTATGATATGGATCCTAACCTACTCCTGGACTAATTTCAACTCTGCAGTCGAAGTTATCACTGGGATCTTGACAGACAATTGTATTTACTATTTTCTTTCACAAGCTAATAAAAGAGAAGCAGTTATTGCATCAGATTATATGAAAAACTATTTAATGATTCCAATTTATAACTCTACACTGAATAATGATACATTTAAGAGCTGACAGCTGATGATAAATGGGGGCTCATATAAAACATATTCACCGTGAAGAATGGCTGTAGATGAATTGCACACTGATACAATCCAATGATAAAGCACAATAAGAGCCACTAGAAGACTTAATAATGTGCTATTCATTTTGAAGTGATTATTGCTGGTTAATAAAAGAGCACAAATTAAAAATATATATATTGCACGAAGATGTTAGAACGGTGATTTTTTTCCCCCGATGAAAGCCAAAGACATTAAGACACTTTCTTTACAAATGATAAACAACAGGGTTTAGTGCTGATGTCTTTGTGCCTGATGATTTAGAGAGATTTCTATTTTCACCAAGAATCTATCGTTGCTCATCTTCAGTAATGCTTTTTCCCGACCCAATGGCATTATTCATTTAGCAACTGCTTTTGTTTTGCAGATGTATCATGAAGACATGCACAGCACTGACACACTGTCCACAAGTGAGCCCCAAACATATTATGAGGCTGAATGAAAGTAATTTTGCCACATCAACAAAAAACACAAGAATTCTTAACACTACAATACTGAAACAACTATCCTATATACAAAGTGGAATCCATTTTCGCACAAACACACACAGTATGTTTGTTTTTAAATGGCATGTTTTTACAATCTTAATATTCGGATAAATTGAGGGACAATTATTGCTAAATACACACCTTTTTAATGTGAAACAAGGAAAGCTCCTTTGAAAACTCCAAATCCACCACAATAATGATTATTAAATATCAGATTATATTGGACAATGTTAACATGTTTTTTTTAAAATGGCATGCAATGATTTAAAATTGTAAAGTAAATGGGGTTTATGACGAAAGTTCAAGAGGGATGAAAACAACCAAGTTTAATCAGACTCATCTGTCAGTAATTAGCAATCATTCCTGATGTCACTTCCTCTCCTAAAACACTATAAATACCGCACGTGATCCCCTTCTCTCCCTCATGTCTTCTTGCACCCCTCCTCTGCCCCCTCTCCCCCTCTGCAGCTGCCCCTTGGTCACCCCTCACTTTGCAGGGGGGTCCCAGCCTCCCCGTCCCCTGGCCAGGGGGTCAGCCCTCAGCCAAGCGGGTTAAGACACATTTTGACTAAACACTCTATACTCCTTTCTGTGCCCTTATTTCCTGGGTGTTGTTATTCCTAGTGAAATCAGATTTGAAACAGTTTTACATCCGGCCAGACAATAAACATTGTATTTTCACAAGATCAATTATTCAAAACCTTTCATCAGATCAAGAGTTTGAAGTGGTCCATTTTCACTGGCTCAAGTTCCTTTTTTTAAGAGGAAATTTACGAAACGAAGAGTTTAAAGAAAAGCGAAAAACGCCATAAACACGATTCCTATTACATCACAGATCAAGATAAGATATCACAGTGAGATCCATTCCATCAATCCATCCATTTTCTAAGCGATTCATCAAATTCAGGACTGCGGGGGAGCCACAGCCTATCCCAGCAAGCATCAGGCACAAGACAGGATACATACTGGTCTGGACATCAGTCCATCGCAAGGCACACTCAGACGCTCACACATGGCCATTTTCCCAGAAGCCAATTAACTAACCAGTTCTGGATGTCTTTTTGGTCTGGGGAGGAAACCCATATGAACATGGAGAGAACACACCAACTCCACACAAACAGAAATGAACCCAGGGCCCCAGCACAGCAAGGCAGCAATGCCACCCACTGTGCCACCTGGTTCGCCATTAATGGATGGCATCATTCCCACCTGGCCTTGGAAAGTGAAGATAAATGCATGGTGTGAGACTGCACTGGGTGAAGGTTTGTTTCGTCAGCGAGCTGTGTCTCCTCTTGCTCAGCTGTGGATTAATTTGTCAGATAGTCCTCTGTCTGGCACATCTGCTCAGCTCTACTCACCCTGTCTGAATGGGTGTGGAGTGTTGATGGGCACCAGGAAGCCTGCTGAATAATTTTCCGCTTTTCTTTTTCTTTTCTGATTTGTTTGGAAAGCAAAAAAGCATCCACCTGCAGCCCCTGAAAGTAGTTTCAGAAAGCGCTCCTGAACATCACGAATGTCAAAGTCACGTCATTTCTAAACTTGGGGGGCACAAAAGGATTTTACAACACAAAGGTGAGAAGATTTCCTAAATTTTCCAGAAATACTCCACGTAGAATTAATTTACATTAAGTTTAAACCAATACTGCCATTCAAAAGTATCCCCACCTACTGCTTGACATTTTATTAGAATCTAATCCAAGCTAATAAAGCTAAAAACGCTGAAACTATGTAAATAAATTAGATATTCCAAAGAAAATCAGAAGAATCTGAAATGGGTAAGTATTCAACCCCTTTGTTACAGCAAACCTTAATCTGTACCAGTGCAAGAGAAAGGTTTGAGAGTTTGCAAAAGAAGCGTAATGGTATCAGTGTGTATGCAGTGCAGTTTAATTTTTACTTCAGAATATGTTTATCTTTCTAATTAAGTTCCCCCAGGTGGATATTGAATTTCAAGCCACAAGACGCATGGTGATATAGAAAATGAGCCATGAAGATCAGGGAGCATTAAAAAAATATTGGGATTTTTTTTCCTGACAAGTAGTAGAGAGGCACTGATCAGGAGATGTTGATTGTCCCTTTGAGTACAGTGAAGTCTGTCATTAAGAAAATGCATGATACCACCTACACACTGCTGTGATAAAGCCACTCTTCCAAACTGAGCACCCGGGCAAGCAGGAAACTTTTACAGGATGTCTTTGTGTAACCTACAGTGCATTATTATTGTCTGAGATGGGAGACATTGCTCATACAGTACATGAGCACTATCCCAGTCCCTAACAAAGGGTTGAGGGGGCAAAAAAGAAGTCTCTGCTGAAAATGGCTCATAATAAGTCTTGTATGAAAGTATCTCCAGCGCCAGGGGTTGAGGGGCTTGTTAGGACTGAGGGAAAATGGATGTTCAAGGTACAGGCGAACCCCAGCTGAAACCCCGCGTGAGTCACCCACAAACCAAGAATCAAGAACAGAAGTGCACCTTCATCCATACAATGACCTGCAACAGGTCAAACCCAGCCCTGAGTGATCTGACAAAATGAAAAGTAATTATAATAATCCTTACACATGTATAGCGCTTTTCTGAACACCCCACTCAACACGCCATGATTGGTAAAGGCCAGGGAGAGATTTGGCCAGGATGCGGGGGTTACACCCTTACTCTTTTCGAGAAACGCCCTGGGATTTTCAATGACCACAGAGAGTCAGGACCTCGGTTTTACGTCTCATGGCGCCTATTAAAAGTGAACGTCTTTCAGTGGCCCAGAAAAAAAGTCCACCAGACCACACCAAAACTGGTAGAGACCTTTCAAAAAATAAGAAAGAATGTTGCAAGAGGAGCTTCCACCAAGTACTGACTTAATGAGCTGAATACGTAGTGAATTTTATAACTGTCAGAACATGAGCTCTGAAAGCCCGGGTAACTTTTCTGCATAATTTTGGTCCATAACCACTGAACCTGAGTTAATTTTACTACTACAGAGAGAAATGTTTAGCTTTTTCATCTTGACTCTCACATTTCAGTTTTCCCAATTAATTCCTAAAATACATATGCAGTAAAACATTATTTGTTGACAGGAACTCACTCCCACCTCAACAGAGAAATAGCCAAATAAAGTCCTTCAGTCTTCAAGTCTGTCATTTTCATTTATTTTGCTTCAGATTTTTGTACGGATTTACTAGGGTTAGAACAGTTATGACACAGACATAAAAGAAGAACTACATGCTCAGTACATTGTAAAAGTATTGGGCTGTTGAATTTTCAGATGTTTGAAAGCTCAGCTTGTCCCAAACCCAAAGAAACATTAATTATGTTGTTTTTTCAATGTCATGGTTAGCAAGTGTTGGCAGCCATTGTGTTCATACACTGAATTTATATTCGCTACCTGGGATGGATGTTTGTGAATTTGGCATTAAGTGAACTCAGAGTACAGATAACAAATGACTCATTCAGTCTCTGATCTCTGGAGTTTCATCAGCTGTCCTTGATGAGTAGGAGATAAAATAATGAGAACTGCTGAAGGTGAGTTTGGTGTACAAATGAGTAAATAAATGAAGTATCAAAAACTGTAATACTTGAGAGTCTTGGAAACGCTAAATATTTTTAGTAATATCCAATAAATGTTTTCCTGAACACTGTCTATGTTTTTATTAAGAATGATGACTTTTAAAGTGTGAATGGAATTAATTCACAATGTTGTTCATATCTGTTCAAGCACACACCGTTTACTTTCCAAAATAGAAAATTGTAACAACACCAATTTCAGTTAGAACCGATAAGGAATGTTATAAAATTCACAGCATGACAAAAAAAATGCACTTTAACTTGGAGACATACAGTACTGCTGGCTTTTCTGAGTTTGATTTTTTTTTTAAGTGCTACTGAGAAATATGTAACATGGGTATATTTCATACCAGTCCGAGCCTTTAAATAAAGAAGTCTAATCTTTTCTTTGTGCCTCAAGGCTGTTCGGGGTCTTTGTGGTTAATAATATTTCTGTAGATACCTCAAATATAGAGGCATAGTGAAATAGTAAGTGAAATATAACAGTACAGGCCTTAAGTGAGACCTTACTCTACAATGAACCTGAACTTGAATCTCCTGATTAAGTCAAACGGATGCCGCAGCTAAGGCCAAACACCCATCTGATACATTGACTTGCTATTCTTCTGGGATTTTCAAGCTTCTGTTCTCTAACTTTGAGTTGGAATGCGATGAAGCAAATGTCCAATGCAATTCATCAAGTTTCTTTTCCAAATTTACAGCTGGTGTGATTTTCTACAGTGTTGTCAAATGCACCAGTTGTAACAACATGTATTTGTCTGTTTGGGAGAAAAAAGCGGCACTTCCCCTCCAATCTTTTAAAAGGAAAGGGCAGCTCTCTGAGATAGGGCTTTCTGATACAAGCACTGGGGTGGTGAAGAGAAATCTTTCAGCTCCATCCATCCATCAACTTTCTAACCTCTTTATCCAGCACAGGACAGCAGGGGGGGTTGGCCTATCGTGGCAAGCAACAGGCGCAAGGCCAGTCCATCGCAGGGCAATAGTTCAGGTGTTTGTTGGGGGGTGAAGAGGGTTTGTGTTGGCAGTAAAAAAGAACCACAGACCATAGTAAAGAAATGCTACTTTACTACTTTACTGCGATTCCAACAATTTTGTGCAGCAAATGGCGGAGGTACAGTGTGCTTTTCAACCTCAAAATTGACAGCAGGCACTCTGGCCTACCTTTCACACAACAAGCTTCCAGGGCCCTGTAGGGAAACCAAAAACAACAACAGAGTGCCATCTTATCTTATGATTTTTTCCCGTTTATTTTGATGCATCAGTAGGGGCTGCACTCGGTCACACCATCGCTACTTTCAGGAAAATATCCACCTCTGTCACTCTCTCATCAACAAAGAAGTGAAAATAATGAAATTGACATTTTCCGACAGTATTATGAAAAACAACAAGCACTGCCAAGCAGTTTTAATAAGTCTCCAGGTCATGTCAAGGCAATGCCTAAAACCCCACTGGTAAGCCCTTGCTATACTGCCAGGGTTGTATGCAAGTCAAATGACTTTCTCTCGTTTGTAACCTTCTTATGTCTGCTTGATGTTGTTTGAGAAGAGAAATGTTTAACATTATTTTTTCAATATGTACTCTCCATATACTGTATACATACAGTACACCCTTTTTTTTTAGTAGTGCTGTGATGTAAAGGTTCTACTTCTGAAGTGGGAGTCTTATACCGTTGTTCTTGCCTCAGAATTGTTTTTGATAATCATTTCATGAAGTGTCAGCTGTTTTCAAGACTGGGACAACCCCTATCAAAAGAACGTCTGGCTTTGTTGTATCCTGGAAGGCTTTAGCTCTCTTGAACTATTCTGAGATGTCATAACCTCTGACCCCTGACACCTTTTGGTGTTCCCTTCCCTGAACAAAATCCTCTCCACAGTTCTTTGTGGAAATCCAAGGTCAAACCTGGAGAAAATGTTCTGACCAGGATCTGACCAGGCCGCTAAACAGCAGAGGGCTCTATCTATACACACAGTTTTCAATCACACTAGTCTGTTTCTGCAACACACCCACATTTACTCTACGCTCATTGTTAAAACTGCTCGTACCAGGCAAATGACAGGTTAGAGAAAGAGCTTGTGTGGCATACTTAAACTTCAATTCCAACAGCAACAAAAGTCAGGCACGTATTTAGAAAATTGCCTTAAGCTTTATTTATAAATTATTTGTTGCATTTTCACTGTTTATATCTATTTTGAAATTTGAAAGAACACAGAAGGAAACTGGTCTTTGAACATGCAGTTAACTAAAACAGTTGTTTATATAAGTAAAGAGCACTTGAAAACTGTCTGATGGTAACAGCTCTCTAATGGCACATGGGCAAGTGACTTAGCTACGCATTTGCTTAGTGCTGTAATCAAAAGCATAAAAACAATTTTCATGAACTTTGACTACCAACAAAAAGGATAAAGAATTTACTTGCTATAAATGCTTATATGTATGCAGTAACCAGGTACATTATTTTATCAAGAGCTTCTCCTCTCCTATCCAATTCAACAATGACTTCCTGAACAGGCCTGTTGGTAATGTTTAGATAGGGGTATGCCTAATTATCTTTTTGTTTGCTTTAATAAAGAGACATCCGAGTGGTCCTGCAACATATGCACACAAAACGCTAAGAATAATATCACCCCAGTAATGCTGTGCAATTAAAACATTAATAATTAATTGCCTTAACTAACATAACTGGTATGCAAATTGCTGATTTAGTGAGTTGCAGAATACAAGTATTCTCCAACGAGGCCATTTTAAGTTAACCTTTGAAAATGTTATTTTGAATGCAATGTGATGGTGCTGTTTCATTTGAAGAGGTACTTATCTCAAAGTCAACATCTTACTTCTGTTTTCCTGATGCATGCACTGTTACCTTTATTAGTTTGTAGCCTGGCAACCACAAGAGCAAAGCATTGGTAAATGGGCATATTTGTAATAAAACAAGCCCAACGTGGTCCTCTATCAATGGCCTTTTAAACCTTCTTTCTATGAAGGTGTCAGTGATAAATGTTACCTTGTCTCAGCAGGTGTGCTGGTATTGAGAGCTCTGTAACACTAAGGGGTCACCATCCCACTGATGTTACCCCATTTACTTAAATAACAGGCTATTAGGAGGGTAGGTATCGAATGAAAAAGTACCAGTTTGTGGCTCCAATATGAAAGGAGTAATTGCCTAAAAGGAGGTCTGGAGCCACTCTTCCTCTGCTCCATATCAAAACCCAACATACAAAACACCACTAGAGGGAGACAAAGGAAATGACACCAGAGATTCAAGTCATGGGGGTTTCGATAAAAACTGCAAATGCTGTCATAACTGTAGCCTTTGTACTTACAGACAAATCTGTTGTAGGCACTCAGATGCCATTTAATGAAACTGCGTTTTTTTTCCACAGTATATTACCCACATTTTTAAAAAAGGCTTCAGTTTATTGATATTGGTTCAAGTCCTTAATGAGCCTAAGTGGCTTATAGGAGTTGAGCTAATTCTGTTTCCTGTAGCATTAGGAGTTCAGGACTCCCTCTGGATGGGCACGGACTCGCTGGTTTAAATAATGCTTTCTATGGGATTTCCATTACATAAGCTCTAACGTCAGTTATTAAATGACTCAGGGTTATGTAATTTTGATATTTATGTTTCAATACTTGTAAAGGCTTGTAAAGTTTAAATTAAAAAAGGGGAATGCTTCATCAACAAAAATATAAGAAAGGTGATGACTAGGAAGCATACCGATAAAGAACCTTATTTAGAGAAATTTAAATGTATTCTAAAGAGTCCCTTGAAATAACACACAATGAGACAAAACACAACTAGCTACCTAGCCAGGTGATACACATGATTTTCTTTAAAGGAGAGTATCAGCAATTTTTTAAAAATTTCTTCAGAAAATATCCATAGTCAGGCTTGACGATCATCGACTTTACACAGCACAAAAGAAGCTGCCTCTCCTGCAGTTACAGATGGAGTTTTTAGAAAATAAAAAAGTGGCCTTTCAGCCCATGTACTGTATTTCATTTGCCTGCTGGGAGCGAATTGATTCTAGGATCTCGACTAGATGTTTCTTGAAAGAAGACAGGTACAACATGGTCAGATATTATATTCCCGACTCCCACAACACTTTGTGTAAAGAAGAGCTTCCTCTTGTCAGATTTAAAAGCACTTCGGCATGGTTTCTACTTGTGCCCTCTAGTTCGTGTTGTAAAGTTGACCCCACAGCCTTGTCATTGCGTTTGAGGTCTGTGAATGCTTGGGTCAGGTCCCCTTGTAGCCTTTCCTTTTAAGATTAAAAACCTTCAGCTCTTTCAGTCTGTCAGCATCAGAATTTTTTTAACCTTTTGCAGATGCTCCAAAAACCCATTTAGTTTCATATACAGTCTGCTGTTGTTTATTGTATACTATTTTCTAATTCTGTCTGAAGCCTTATATATTCCTACCCACTTCCTATGAGAAAAAAACATTTATTCTATGATGCAATTCCAATTCTATCCTGGAACCACAGGACAACAGGTCCACACCCTGTGCAGAGGGCCACTTCATCACAGGATGGATACACACACACAGGGACAGTTTTGAAACACAAAATAGCCTAGTCAACATATTTCTGGGAGACAGGAGGAAACCCGGAGAAATCCAACACATATCAATAAACAAGGAGAATATCCAAACTCCATGCGGAAAGCCCCCCAGGCAAAAGTGAGCCCAGGACCTCAGACCTGTGAGTCAGGAGATCTTTAGGAGCCTATTAAGTATTACTAAAAAGAAATAAAAACGTTTTATTCAGTGCTATTTCCACATTTGTATCCTGAATAAAAATTATGTTAATTTTACTAGGGTTTGAATATTTCACTTTAATTAAACAGGAGCAAATAGACACTTGATGAGTACAGTGACATACTAAAATAATGTAAAGACTGTCCAACCACACATTACATATACACTGTATATGTAATGTGTGACACACCTGACACACCTGAAGAAGGCTCCACGGCCGAAACGTTGTGTTCTCTTTCTTCTTTTTTTCAGCATGGAATAAACCTATTACTTGTTCCTTTACATATACACTGTCTCACAATCAATAAACAAGGGAATGGTTCCCACCAAAACTCTCCCGTGCGTTACTTAGCTCAGTTTCCTGAATCTTCATGCTGACAATGACGTTCTAATTAACGGATAACTTACCTGGTCGTCCTTTTGGAAAAACAATGAAGCTTGGCTTCAGGAGGAAAGAAGAAATGTGACATAATAATGGAGAGACGATTGTTAGCGTTTCTATAGGCCCCAGAAGCACTTCAATTAAGCCCCCTCCACAGAGAAGTATTGGTCAAGTTTAAGTAGTTTCTGAGCTCATTTCAGCCAATGTAGCTGCCCTTAACTGGAATGATTGATATGTTCTTCTGCTTGAAGTACTCTGATGTTTAGTGATATGTGCATTAAACAATCCAGCTAAAATGTGTAGTATCACTGTTTATTAAATGACCCTACTTAACCTGAAACATTTATGTTGTGATGATTACAACAGAGATCAAATGAGTCAAGACAGTTGTTCCAGAGCCTTGTGTGGGAATTTTCTGAATGGCACTGTTATGCAAATTTCTTACACAAATTGCATTGTTCTGCTCTTTTCGTTGTTTCATTGTTTTCCCCTCTTCATGAAGAAACATAATGCTGTCACGATCCTCTGCTGAAATATTAGCCTTCTTGTTTAAAGCCAGCAGTTACTCCTCCTGAGAGTACAGCGGCTAGCTCTGTAAGTGAACAAGATGCCAAGGAACAAGCAGAGGTTATTTCCCTGCTGGAAAGTAAGAACAGGGAAGAAAAAACAACATTTCCATCGTGGAGCCTGCTTCATGGGTTTGGTTTTCTGATTTTTACATTCATTGATGAATTAACCTCTATGTGTCCCATTGCTTACACCGATAGATCTGTACGGGCGGAGCGGTGGCTCTGTGGCTGAGGATCTGCGCCCGTGACTGGAAGGTTGCCGGTTCAAATCCTGTGGCCCGCAGAGGAATCCTACTCCGTCGGGCCCCTGAGCAAGGCCCTTAACCCCAACTGCTCCAGGGGCGCTGTACAATGGCTGACCCTGCGCTCTGACCCCAAGCTTCTCTCCCTGTCTATGTGTCTCATGGAGAGCAAGCTGGGGTATGTGAAAAGATAATTCCTAATGCAAGAAATTGTAAAGGGTTGATAAAGTGATGTTGTTGTTGTTGTTGTTGTATGTTGATGAGTAGGGAGCAATTTGTGTTAATGATAAGGGAAACCTGATGAGGAGACATTACGTTTGACTGGTAAATGTGATGTATTAGCTATTACAATACTTCATAGTTTATGCTTGTGGATAGTGTTGCTGTAATCATGACTGTGAAGAAACTCCTCAATGTGCAGAAAATCTTGGCTTCTTCACACCCACACCGAGCTGTACTCGTCACTGTAAGAGCAGCTGGATGATTAGTTAAAAGTATGGAGGCTTTGAATGAAGCCTGAAGGTAAAGTCCATAACATACATGAATGAATGTATACAACAGTATACATGTATACATACAGTTGTGTATACAACAGTACATATAAAAGCATCTAAAGTAGGCGTGCTTAATTATGAAGTGCGAAAGGCATCACGTTGAACACATGAAATAAGAGGAACAGAAGTGGGACAACACTGTGAGGTTTCCAAAGCAACAAGGACAGCCATCTCCATGTGCATTCCAAAAACAAAGTCAGCTGAAGTTTAGAAAAACCCCATTGAACATATAATAAAATTAATTCCTCAATATAGCCCACTTTGTGGCATCTATTTGAAATATTACTATCTGAATAGATAATAATAATAATAAACTTTATTTTATATAGCGCCTTTAAAGGTGGCTTCTCAAAGCGCTTGAGAAATTATCATCCCTCTCCCTTGTTACATAAGATTTCTGTTTCATAACACAAGTTTTTCTTAAGTCGAAGCAACCCTTTCTTAGCTGTTGCATGAACATGTACTGTGTGGAGAATTACCGTTCATGGTGAGTGAGGAAAGAGGGACAAGAGAGCAGAGCTGTAGGCTCACCAGGGCTAAGTGTCTTTTATTGGTCAACAGGCCTGTGTGTGTTGATTACAAAGGCAAGTAAAGAGCAAGAGAGTGAAAGTAGCAGAGTCTGGGATCCCATCCTGGGAGTATCCCACCTTGTGCCTGGTGCTTGCTGGGATAGGCTCCAGCTCCCCATGAACCTGTATTGGATAAAACGGTTTGAAAATGGATTGACGGATATAGTATACACTTTAAAACATCCTTTACATCAAATTAAACATTGAAGAAAGGGAAAATTACCATTAAAAATGTTCTATATAATATTTGATTACGCCGAAGGTTATTGTCCAGTGATTAAACACAAAATAAAATAGCATGATTGCAGTATGTTACCTACAATTCTCAGTGCAAATGCACAGCTTGCCACAGGTGTGCGAAAGCAAAGGGAGACGGAAGTGTCAATCAGAGTCCTGGTGGACGCTGGTGGTGGCCTGATTCGCATTATGCTCACTCCACACTGTTCAGCGGAAGGAACTTTCTGCGCTACATGTTCTTTACATATATAATGTCAACTTTTATAACTCAACAATGGGACCCATGGTTTTCGCATAAAGTCGGATTTGCGTAAGTCGGGTTTTACATGACCTGGGGAGAAGACTGCATATTATGTGTGCCTATGTGGAGACAAAACCAAGAGTGCAGATTCGCTTACAAGTATGATAGTGCCACCTGGTGGCAAGTTGGTTTATGATACCTTACTGATCTCACATAAACTGATCACCTGCGAAGCATCACTCATAACTGCAACTAAAAAACTGCCACTAGAAAAATTGACAATATCTTTTTCATAATGGGTGCACCGACTTGTTATGGAGCAGGCACGATAAAAGTAAATTCATGACATTGACTCTAAAAGGGAAGTTTGGGTGGGATGACAGAAACCGAGGCCTCTTTCGCCTCAGGAATTAAGGTCTTGACAAATTGCAAATAAAATTTGGAACTGCCATAAGTTTTATAGATTTCTTTAAAGATAATACTAACAGAAAAATGCAAGCTTACCTTAAAAATCCATGTATTTTTGTTTTTCAGGCGTCAGTGTGTGAGTGTGCAGTAATATTGATTTTAATAAGAAGCTCTGGGTCTCTTTCAGGCTGCCGAATTGGCATGGGTTTCCTCCAGCTGCTCCAGTTTCCTCCCAAAGTACATAGACATACTGGGAGGTTAATGGCTTCCGGGAAAATTGTCCCTGGCGTGACTGTGTCTGTGTGTGCCCTGTGATGGAGGAGGTGTATCCTGCCTTGTGCCTGTTGCTTGCAATGACAGGCTCAAGCTCCCCCGCTACCCTGTATTGGTTGAAGCATTTAAAAAATGGGTAGGTAAAAAGAAAGAAAAATGAACATTTCTCTAACATTAGACGCTCTTAGTGACATGGACCAGAAGATACAATGCCAAATTACAGAGGACTAGAGTCATTCCAACCTTGACATCACAAAGTGCATCATTAAGCCATAGTATCATTACTGATTCCTGAAATGAGTCAGGAGTTTTATATACAATGACGTTTTGTGGATCACACTGACTGTATACCAGGGCTTCTCAGTTCCAATCTTCCTGTGGCTTGTGTGCCAATTGGGGTGAGCTTGGTGTGAAAGGCGCTATATAAAAATAAATTGAATTGAATTGGGTTATCAATTCCTTAATTAAAAAACTTAAATTAATAAATAAATAAATTCTCTTTTCTCCATTTTGGTTATTTTAAGTTACCTATAAATTGCCCTTGATCCCTGCAACTATTTAGGTGCTATCATTTGAACAAAGTTCTTGTGGAGCACAAATGTTTACTCTGAGTAAGGGATTAATTAACTGATTGAAAGCTGAGCTGGAGTGAAGAATAGCTGATCATCTAAGGAAGCCCTGGGATCAGGGATGGGGAATTCTGGAGAGTCAGTGTGTGCGCACAGAGTTTCCACTCCAGTTCAGGTCTTAACCACATAATCCACCTCATCATTGACTTAATGAGACCAAATTTACAACTTCTCCCAGGTCATCAGGTGCTAGAGCTTTATAGAGACTTGGAAAACCTGCAGATATACTGGTCCTCCTGCACAATCCCTGCCTGTAAATAAACTCATTTTTTGCTTACTTTCAAATAATATAGGCATTTTTAAAACTAAGCTGCAAATGTCAGCATGAATGTTCCGGAACACATAACCTGCATTGGTCTTCTGTTAAAATATACTGCTTGGCTCAAGAGTGAGAAAAAAACAATCATTTTTTTCTTAACTTCCAAATAATAGTCATTATAAGAAGATCCTATCAGGGCCAGTTCCTGTAGAGCCGAAAGCACCTAGTTACTGATAGAATTTAGCATACTATCCTAGAAAAATGAGCAGCAGCTGACCTTTCAATGCTTTAAGGAAGTATCATATAAACATAGGTCTACAGTATATTTTAAATTGTGACTGAATCCTGGGCAGACCAACCTGGATAAGTGTGTCAGCTAACAAAAATTATTGACAAAACAGAGTCTGTATACCTTGCCTGTTACAACCAAAATTAAGCTGAAGAAATAAGTGAAAATTCTAAAATATACTAGGAATGAAAAACATAATTGCCTTTTCTGGAAATATAAAGCATTCAGGCAATATCCATAATGTATGTTACATACAGATGCTTTTGTTCATACACATGTCCTGAATACTGGCAAATGAGTGCATTATTTCCAGTAGAGCTGGGAAAGAAATTCTTTTGCTAACATTTCTGAAAGCAAATGCCCTGGCTAATAAGTTACAGGGGTCTCTCTGGACATGTAATAGAGATTACAAATACATAACAGAAATGAATTGGGTAGCAGTTTTAGAAGTATAAAGAGCAGCTTCCCATGCACACGTGCCTGTGTCTGTACATCATGGGGAGAATTAAGTAAGATCATAATCAAGAGGAGTATGTTTCCTGAAAAAATTATCTTATACTAAGCGCTTGTTTAAAATATTGACTCTTCAATAGTATGCACAGAGAGCTCGGATTGCATTCACCAGGTGCCACTCTATCAACTTTTGATTTTCAGATTAGACCCCTGGGGGTCTAAAATTTTGTTACTGACAAAATGTCAACAAGAAAAATGATTTACCTATGTCATCCCAGTTCAATGAAATATCAGTGCACCTGCTACAAAATTCATTCTTCCTGATAATTACTTTGTTGTCCCTGTTTATTCTGATGCTCAGTATATATTGAAAGACTTCTGGAAAGCTAAATATGTTATATTGTACAGTATATGCCTGTTGTATCTGTTTTAGATCTTGCTCATGCAAAGTATATGTGGAATTATTTGAACATGAACTGGCTTTTCTTAAATCCATGGTCACTATCCCCCAGAATACAATCAATTTTCTAGTTTAATGCAACTTAATGTTTCATGGGCTTGCTTGAAATCAATGTAGCTTATAAGCTTCTACTCATCTGTAGTTTCTTGTCTTTTTGTGAACTGATATTATATTTGCATTCTTCTGAGTGGGTGCAGCCTCCCTTGAGTGTCTGTTGAAATAATCCTACTTTACAGTGTAAAATGTCATTTCTCAATTCTCTCTGTTAAAATACCACTCTTCACCCCTGTAACACTTTAGCACCTACTTTATTGAGATTATTCATTATTCCGTAGGAGTGTTTCTTAACATGAAGCACTTCATTTGTTCCTTCCTCAGTGAGCACGTTTGTAAAATATTTATTTGATACTTATGACATGTCTTTATTGTATTATACATTTGATCCGTTGCACATCTCTTACTATCTCTCAGACCTATTAGTTTTTTTTTTCTTTATTGTTGTTTTGGTACAATAGCATAGAAAGAAATCACATTTGTATGTGTTTTTCTCCATTGGAATATTTTTTGTCTACTCTGTCTTTTCCTTTCTAATTTCTCTTTTGACTTGTATTTACAACAAAGTAGGGTACACAATTGTTTTGGATGGGTCCTGTCGTACATCTACCCCAAAGTGTTCTTTCTTCCTGAATTCTGATACAGAAATATTATTGATTGTAATTGCCCATGCTCATTGGATTCCATATCTGTTAATGTCCAGTGCATGTTTTCTTTAATCTCTTTTATTTTAATAATGTCATTTATTTGTGGTCATCTTAATTGAAATAGCAGTCCATAATTATATACTGTACTTTACCTGCAGACATTAAAATGTATTTAAAAAGTTCCATGTTGTGGTCATGTGATTATTCTGTGTTGTGGTTCTTCAGTGATTCTCTCACAAGTGTTTTTCTTCCTCTGTCAGAATTGTTGGAAGAAACTACAGCAGATCAACACAAGCACTTTTTCTAGTGGGTACAGTATATTGGCCAATTCAGTCAGAGCAAGTTCCTGATGCTGGTCCAAGAGGCCCAAACACCTGCTGTTTTGGTTCATGCCCAGCTCTCACTCACAAAGTTGAACCTTTATTTGACTTAATAATAGGTTCTTTTTAAACTGGTTGACCTTTTTCAGCTTATTGGACGTTGTCTTCTAAGTATTTCATTTTGTAAGCTGCATAAAATTCGAAACAACTGAATACAAAAAAACTTGCAAATGCTCTACTCAAGCAACATGTTTATGTACAGTTATGGCTTTCATTAAGTCACTAACCTTGGCTGAAATGAACACCAACAGGTGTATGGACCTGGATACCCCCGGGATATGGCACAGTCATTTGAGTTTCAGCTTCCACATTTCCAGTTGGTCCTTCTCAGTCTATATGAAAGGAGCGGAAATTCCCCATTGTTAGAACTTGTTGCATGCAGAAGTGCTCTTATTGAAATGTGAATATCAAAGTGTATTCCATATTTCTGTTATTAAGCATTCTTTTAATATCGTGTGGGTGGGAAACATCAGTGTTAGAAGGCCACATCATTCTCTGGTTTTCATTTATTCTCACCTTAATTATATAAATCAATTAAGTATTTGGACAAATAACTATTGTATGGATCAAATCGACTGTTTATGTTGGGCCTAATCAATGGAAAATTTGGACGGACACAAAACCTGTAGGAATCTGGCTCCCATGGACTGGAGTTGTTACCCCTTTAGCTAACTGTGCAACTGAACTATTGTCATTTCTTTTAGCATTGCAATATTCAGCTCTTTTCAGGTTTTATTGCCAAAGATAACTTCTGAAAAGGTTTGTGCAGAGCTCAAATTACACCTCTGTGCAATTAGTTTCTAATGGTGTTTTAAAAGCTTACATTTTAGGTAATTACGAAAGCAGATACTTTTAAGATTGCTAGATAAAATGAGGCATGTTATGCCTAATAGGCTACACAAGAAAGGAAATAAACATCCTAAAATTGCAGATGTAAATTACTCCTTTAAAAACAATAGACTGTATGTGTTATACACCTCTCTCAAACTTTTTGTCTTTTTTTCTTTGTTCCTGAAAAAATGAAGTGTTTAATAAATGGATGGGTGGATGTTAACAGAAGTAATATGGCCATACATGTTGAAAAGATGTCCATGATACATACAGAGATACCAGCCTGTAATAATTACAGTAATAGTTTTATACTTTTAGAATATGATAATCTCATATTAAAAACATTAAGGTTGGCACAGAGGTGCCGTGATTAGCATTGCTACCTCACAGTGCTGACACCCTGGATTCAATTCCTGGGTGCTGTCTGATTGGGGTTTGTATGTTCTCCTCATGTTCATGTGGGTTTCCTCCAGGTAATCTGGTTTCCTCCCACAGATTGATGACATACTGATAAAATGAATTGGCTTCTGGGAAAATTGGCCTTGGAGTGAGTGTGGAAATGCTTGTGCCTGTCTGTGCTTTGCAGTGGACAGGCATCCCATCCAGGGTTGCATACTGCCTTGTGCCTGTTGCTTGCCGTGACAGGCCTCAGCCACCATGTATTGGATAAGACAGTTAGAAAATGGATGGATGATAAACATCTTTTAATAATGTTAATTATTTCAACACAAAAAAAACTTTAGCTTGACATCCCCTGAAACCACAACCACACATTCAGTTTAAAATCGACTTTTTTTACCCTAAAGTCAGAGGAGGCAATCATGTTTGCTATAAATTGAATCAGGACACATAAAGATTCAATTGGAAATTTCAGACCATGTATTAATATCACTTAGTCTTCAACGGCAAGGGACAATTGAGACAATAGTTGACAGACTTTGACATAGCTTGGGCATGTGTTTCCAAATGGAAATGGTAGCACGTGGCTTGTGCATTCAGTCTGCGATATGCTTCTACTTCTTTGTCTCCTGTTTTGTTTTTGTCAAACAGCAGAATTTCAGAGAGCATACATATTTCAGAAGAATCCTCTATAATGCTTCTTATTTTGTAAAAATGAGGAGAGTTTTATGTTCTTCTCAACTCTTAGACCCACACGGAAATGCCAGGGGGAGATTTCTTGCCCTTTAGAAAGTGGTAAAACCCATTTTGTGAGGGTTCCTATAATGGTGTTTCCCTGCAAGGAGATATCTCTGTGATGTCAACAGTTAGACATGTTTTCATTCTGGATCCACCATCAGTGTACACATTGAGAAGCACTTTTCCAAAACAACAACAGCTCAGGTAAGTATTTTCTGCAACCTAGAACTGAATTCATAATGTTTAGAACAGATTCTTCAGTTTCTGTGGAAACATCATGATTAGTCAGTCTCTTTTGATGTGTTTCCTTATTTTAGTACACTAATATTGCATTGGCAACTGCATTTTAGAAGGTGTAGTTGTGTGATTTGAATCTGCTCTTGACACTGCTTTGTAAACACCATTAAATATCATACTGAACCTTCAGAATCCTCTATTTGAGAAAGTCCCACCACACCTAATCATATTGCACAGTGGAAGATATGTATATCAGTTTCTATGCTTAAGTATTGAAAGGGGAAAGAGATTTTTAAATCTTAACATCAATAAGCTTTTTTGTGTTATGATGAGTGTCTAATACATCCCTGTCACAGATGACTAAATTATGAGGCTAAAATGTTCTCTTTTAAATGAATAGCATACAGCAATTAAGCGAGGGGTAATTAAGAGGTTAGGCTTACGGTTTAAAAGCATGAAATTTGTAATGTTCTCATTATGTCCAACTTTACATTATGAAAAGCAATCAATGCTAGAAATACAACAGCAACAACAGAAAATAAATCTTAATATGAGTGCATGCTGTTAGCATTATGCTGTGCAGGAAATATTTATTTTGTTAATAATGCTCATAGACACTTTAAAAAATGAATAAACTAAACTCAATAAAAGGCTAGCCATGTACTGAATGCAACACTAAGGTTTTTTTTAATCTATGATGCTGTATTGATGATACACATTAGAAGTGATACCCAATTAAGGTTTTCCTAAATTACTTCTTCAGTGAGTTCTTGGTCATTAATTTGCACTTGGCATTTTTTTTTCTTCAATAGATATAACCTTATGAAAGCATGCTTTCAAAATCTAAAAATAGCAAACACCTTTGTTTACCTCTTTTAATGGTTTCCCATGCTACCATTATGAAAAGTTTTCACCTTTTTGCAGAACATATTAATTGCTATTAGAGGGTTTCATTTACAGAGAATATTTGCAACATAATTACCCCAATATTTTTAACCATCTTTAGAACCTACATTGAGACTTTAAATGGTGTTTTTCTGTGCTTTTATTTGGTAGATATCCACCATTGTTAATTAAAAAGCTGCAGAACTGTGCAGATGGAGAATGTGTGCTTTTTCAAAGAGCAATCTGGTTCAAGGCAAGAGCTGCATTGCCATTGCTCTGATTTATTCCTATTCTAATTGTGTCTTATCTTTCCCTGTAAAATAGGCTGTGTGTTTTATTAGAAATTTAAAGCTTGCTTGTCTTGAGAACCAAAGCGAATATTTTGTTCATCCTTTGAAATTATGTATATAAATTAAATACTTCATACATGCAAAATTAAAGCATTTTAAATACCCACTGCAAAAACTGAACGTTTCCAATAACTGTAAATAACTTTTGAGGAGACAAACTTTGATGTGACAGTGTATTATGTTAAGCATAAACTATTATTTTCTTAGAATTTGTTTTTATTGTTGGTGTTGATATTTGTGATTAGTCTTTTTCCTACAGATTGAAATATCTTCTTACTTCTTCTTGAGTAGTTTAAACATATTGTTATGATATATAATAGATTAGATATATGTTTTCTAAAATGTCTTGTTAAAAAGGTGCAATTGAGGTTTTGCTGTGGTATTTTCTTGTAAGACACCACACTATATTGTAACTTTCATGTGCTTGACCAGGACACTTTGGGTGGGATAGAAAACCAAGCCTAGAATATAGTATAGACTACATTTAGATTTAATTGTCCTGTTTTTATGATAAACTGTAAATCACATAGTCAGTAATGTTACCAAATCAAAATCAGGTAACAAACATCGAATAAAACAAGCCATAACAGGAGAGTAAAAGCACTGAATAGTGAAAAAACGATTGAAAGGAATTACAAAGCCAGGGCCAGTAAAAACAACTGCAGTATCAGGCCCAGTTTAAATTAAACACCTGACCCTCCAGCCTATTTGGAAATTTCAAATCTAACACCTTGATGGCTGCTCACTTCTGACAAAAGGAAGGATATTCGTGCTGGACAGAAAGGCTGCACAAAAGTAGGAATTTTAAATTCTGCACCTGGTGGGTGGGCTGACATTCTGTTTTAATCTAGACCATAGCCCCAAAGATTTTACCTTTGAATGAAGTTGAACACAGATGGTATTTTCAGATCCTTTTTTATCCCCTTCAAAGCCCTCTACAACTGTAAGTCTCTGTGTTACAGAAAAAGGGGGTTTCTTCACCAAATGAAAAAACCTTTTTTAAGCATTACACTTGTCTGTGAACACGACCAATTACTGCAGGTTTTCAGTAAAGAATGAATCATTTCAGGTTGGGTCACTCTAATGTAGGTACGGCAAGAAAATCAATCAGTCACATCTTGCGGACGGTGGTTTTTTCCTCCCCCCCTGCCTGAGCCTTCAAAGCCATCTGTCTTATCTGTCATATCCTTCTCATGCTGCAGATACGCCACTTTCACAAATATGTTACATCTGTGAAATACTGAGGAGACACGCCCAAAGATACAGTCTGTTTTTTTTCAAGTGCCCTGCAAATATACAAAGCAGGTGATCGTTCTGTGATGTTTTTAACACTCACCCATGGTAGCAGAAACAAAGTGTTCCAGTTCCACACACAATATTCCAGAGACTGCAAGTCATTTTTTAACACATACTGTATAGTTCCTTGTGATCCTTTTCAATATTCCTTTCTCCAGTGATGACTGCTACTTCATGATACTACATATGTGCTATTTTATATACAATTGCATAGTCAATGAATCAGACCATACTATACCGCATATACATGTTTTCTACATGGCTGTGAATATATTGGGGGTTAATTGTTAAAGACTCTAAAGTGATTTGAAACATCTATTATAACAAAGGGGCATATATCAAATTTCACATTCACAAATCCCAATTAGATGTTTCTGAAAGCTTCACATGTGTGTCAAGACACCTCTATCATTTAGAATATGCTCAATGTCGGCTAATGTATACAAATAATGATAGAAGAGAGGAGGTATGATATGCACACAGTGTTCACAGTACCCTTCGAGCCGTTAGACAAGTCTTGCTAGCTTCACTTGGGAAAAGGCTGCTGTGCAGTATCACTAATGTATCTGAGAACCCCTTGCCCACAGGAAGGGCACTGTTTTCAAGGAGAGAGGAAGAAGATAAATCCAGATCTCAAAGGACATGGATACCCGGAATTAGTATCATGGGGACACTATACTGTAAAAAGGCGCCGTCCTTCGGATACCTGGTGTCCTGGCCAAATTCCCCCCTGGCCTTTACCAATCATGGCCTCCTAATAATCCCCATCTCTGAACTGGCTTCATCACTCTGCTCTCCTCCCCACTGAGAGCTGGTGTGTGGTGAGCGTTCTGGCGCACTATGGCTGCCGTCGCATCATCCAGGTGGGGCTGCACATTGGTGGTGGTGGAGGGGATCCCCATTACCTGTAAAGCGCTTTGAGTGGAGTGTCCAGAAAAACGCTATATAAGTGTAAGCAATTATTATTATTACTTACTAATAATAGTAATAATAATTCATTATGCCAACACAACACCTCTTGGAATGTCAGAAGACAAAATTCCAACGACATGCAGACTGAGCAGATTACTGGCACTAACAGTGGACAACCACCTCATCCACCTGCAGGTGCGTGTGTTCTACTTCTCTAGTTTTGACTTCCTCTACCTGCATTTTTCCTGTGTGGACGCACAAGATGCTGACATCTTGTTTTATTCATTAATTGGACTTATGATAGCTCACTCACATAGGCCGTCCTCAAATTCCTCATATGTTCTCACCGTGTCACGTGCTTCGTCATTTATAGTGGTTCTTACCTATGTACAGTGTGATTACAGGTCTCAAGTTTTCGCCTTTCTGGTAGGGAAAGGCTTCTCATTAAACCTTGGCTTAGTCAAACTTGCATGTACTTGTGCTAATGATTTTCATAGCACGTGTCTACATTAGAGATGCTCACTTTTGTGATCACAAACTTTCTTGTGGTTATTAATGAGGTACTGTTGTATACATTTCATTTGGATATTTGCAAGTTTTTTTGCAATTGGAGTCTCGTGTATCCCTTGAGATTTCACTTCTGTCACGATTATAGTCCCCCCTCCTTAAGGGTGCTCCAGCCCTTTCACTTTAGACTTTATTCTGTGCACCTGCTCCCTATTCCCAGCCCACCTTAAAAGCCAGGCGCTGACGCTCATCCTGGCTCTGCATCTGGTTTCCGCACTGTGCGAGTCCGGGGCCTGGAAGCGTCTGGTCCCGTTAAGGTTTTAACCTCTGTTCCTAGTCCGCCGGTTCCGACCCGGTTCGTGTTTTTAATTCCCTTATTTGGATGGATCTCCTGGTTTTGGACTTACCCATTTGTTTTTGGATTCCCTCTATGGATTACTCTTCTGGATTGTTTGCCTCGGCCACACCTCCCCCGTGCACCAGCGCACTTTGGACACGCCCCCCTGTTTTCAGCCCCGTATCCCTGCATGACGTTTTCCTAGTGTTTCCCCACTTCTTCGGATTGTGTCGTCTGCATAGGGTCCGGAAAGAACTGTTCGTTGCAACTTCTCTATGTTGTTTTCTAATACTGTCTACATGTAGTCCTGTGGATGACGTAGTTCAAGTAGGTACTGTAGCTGCGTCAGCATGCGTAGGCTGCAAAGGAGCAAGTAAAGGTTTATTCCAAGCTGAAAAGAAACATGTAGTGGTGCATGTTCGGGTGACACCTGAAGAAGGCCCTGAAGACGAAACGCTATGTTTCTTTCAGAATGGAATAAACCTTTCCTTGTTCCTTTGCGTCCTATGGATGATGTTGCCTTTGTTTAAATGGTGCTGATTAGGTTAATATACTAGTGTTCTTTATATGAATTCCTTGGTTCTTTCAGAAGTCATCCAGATAGAGTTTGTGAAAACAGAGTCAAACCATTTCTTATAATCAATGAATTCTAATATCAAACATGTATCTCATACTCATTCTGAGTTTGAATTACTTGTCCTATACCTTGCAAATAGTGTTGGAATGAATCTACTTTCGAATCTTGTTTTTTTTTCTCTGGTTTTTGAGACCTTTTATGAAAAAATATTGACAATTATAGAGAATACTATAACTGGTTCATGCTTTTAGAGAATTTCTGCTTTTCTCATGCAGAATAGGTGTACATTTTGTGTATTATGCATATTAATTGGTTGTCCAGATTATGTCTATTGACAAGGTTTATGATCGGTTCAAGGGCAAATACAGACTGTATTACATTTTATGCATGAAGCAGTGTGTAGTGCTTACCATTGTACAGCGCTGAAGATTAAATCAATATGCTTACAAAGATTGTGTCAAGAAACAAAATTGAAGAACATGAAAATAAAGTCGTAACCTGTTTCTAGGGTTTGTGGGCTACCAACCCTTTGACATCCAGTCTGAATCATTTTTAGGATGCAAACAACCAATTTTTAATATAACTTGAATGACACAGTTCTGAAAAATTGTACTTTTGAAGACCTGTCATAACTTGGAGAAAGGGCGTTTGTAATGAATAATGTTAGGTTCTCCCTGTATCATGAGTATCTTTTCAACATTAAATTAAAAAAAAATCAAGTGTTGCTTGACGCATGATGTACGTTCAAGTACATGGCAGAGTGAAGGGGGAATTCTTTTTATAAAGATCAATTAAAAACTGTGATTCTTCACCTTCAAATATTTCTACATGACATGAACAAAACCAATTATTTTTACACATTCTGGATCTGAAGGCCATGTTGTATAGCATTTATCTCTTTAGAAGCTGACAGGTTGAATAAGATTTTCATCTTTTGTTCGAAACCGCAAAAATGTTCTCATATTAAATGGCCACAGATACAAAAAGGACTTAATAAATTAGATACTTTAAGTTAACCAACAATTTAGAAAGAAAAAAGAAAACTGCTTTTGAAAGAAGAACAGGAACTAAACGAGTCTGTGTAAAAGAAATCTTAGTGGGTCAGTTTGGAGCGATGAATGAAGGCCTTAATTAAACTAAGGCACAATATTTTTCACAAATCTCAAGTGACATTGAATCAGGGCTATTTCATTTAATAAGAAACGTACACACAATTTTAGCATAGCATTACCCATATATCTTAACAACTGTATTGTATTGTTAAATGTCAAAATGTGCCTCTTTTTATGATTCAATCCACCAAATAATTGAAACTTGTTAGACTCAGTTTTCTTAGTAAAAGCGAATAAAACCTGTGTGTTTTTATAAATGGTTCATGAGATGGAGGTCCAGAACCGGAAGCAACCTGCCAGCATAGAGTGGACCTGTGGTAGTAAAACAAAGTACCCGGACAAAACACAAAACCTACCTGAAGATACTGTAGGAGAGAACATGCACTCTCCAGCCCTGAAGACATCTCATCCTGGAATCCAACCTAGGGCTCTAGGTATAAGGAAGTGAAAATCTGAGTTTTTTTACAGAAACAGACAAAGAAATGGCTAAATCTGGTTTCTACAGAAAAGCTGTTTGAATGTATACTGATCAGTCAGAGAGCAACGGCGGCATTGACCTTTTCATTCTGCTGTTGCTTGATCTTTGTGCTGTAAAGGACAGTGCCATCCCAGACTTCAAGTCCTTGAAATTCTACATAGGCATCTGTTAGCAACAGTCTCAGTTCATTTCTTTGAATATCTGCAACTACATTCAACTATTGTGGAGTGCGACATTATTCCATTCTCCAGCCCTTCCTATCTGGACCTATTCTGCTTTTGGAAGCACTCACTAGGGGCTTGCTGTCTGGCTAGGTTGCACAAAACAAATATTTAGACTTTATTACGATCCCCAATTAAGGGTCCTGAATAATATTTTATTATGCTTGAGGACTTTCACATTCTAAAATTTGCTGGGTTCTGCAGGCAAATAAAAATGATGGCTCTCAAGCACATTTCATGTAAATTAACTTTAAAAGCAGTAATATTTTAAATGTGAGCTTTAATTACAAAGAAGAGATATGAATCTTCTGTATGTATATTAATTGCTTTCAATCGCTTTTAAATCACATACTGTAGTCTACATCAAACATATTACAGGAACTTAGTAGCTATGCTACTTTCTCATTGCTGATTGACTGATGCTGTGCAGCTGATTGGAACAGATACCTCTGTGATATTGATTCCAGTCCATGGCAAGCCCTGCGCAGAGACAGAAACTCTGTACCTTTCACTGCCAAACCGAGGAGCCCAACATCAGTGTGTAGAGATTACAGATGTTATACAGATTGTTACTGATAGTGGACATGAGGAAGCCCAACTACAGATTGGGAGTTCAAACATCAGTATAAGACTCCAAGTCTTTAAAAAAACAATATTTCAATATTTTGACAATATTTTGAAAGACACTGATAGCCTGGAATGTAAACTCGCTACACTTGTACTGTGCCGTTTTGGCATTTGGAAGAACTAGATGCTTCAAAAAATTACAGGGATTTTTCTACCTACCAGATTCAGAACAAATTCCCTTCTCAATGAGAAGTCTCAAGGTTATCTCAATATCTGCTAAGACTATTGAACTACCATGGTTGTCCATGTCAGATGGATATTTACTCTTTGAATCCCATAGTCATTCCAGGGAATATCCAAAATATATCTTAGAGTCATGGAACTGGTCAAGGGATTTTATACAGAGGCCTTCTTCTTAAAAAAAAGTAATTATTTTTCTCAACCTTCTCATTCACTTTATTTTCACCCCACTTTCAAGGGTATCATGTAAACAAAACTGGCATTTCAAGCCTCTTCAGTGATATGGAACCTGGAAGCCAAAAAGGATGAAAATTATAGATCTACAGTATTCAGGTTTTCTCAAAAACTTTAAAGTACAAGTCAGTCACGTTTCACACGGTGGTCCAAATGTTCTTTTCCCTTGCTGGATCTGTCATAAACAAAAGAAACAAAAGAATAGATTCCTGTTCTCATCTGTCCACATTCTGAGGTTGCAGGAGGTTCAATCATTTCACCTTCCCAGTAATAGCATGTGAGCTCAAAATCTTTCCATTTGGTTCTTCCCGAGATACAATACCTGCACCCTTTCATACATGCAACTATCATACTGGCGATTCCCCGGCCGCTCGCAAAGTTCTTTCAGAAATGTGGCCCTAAAAGTCGTGGTTAGCACTGCACTGTAGCCTTGTACACTGTGGTACATCACCATCATGGCCAGAGTGTGGAGCTGATCTATTCTGGAGCCAGCGTATTGGGTTGTTCTTCTGGTTTGCACTAAAGGGAAACTTTTAAAACATCCAACCTTACTTAAAATAGAAAAAAAGGAACAAAGGTCAATTTACCAAGGGCAGGACAGTGGTGCAGTGGTAAGTGTTGCTGCCTCACAGCTTTGGTCCCTAGGGTTCAGGTCCAGACCTGGGGTGCTGTCTGCATAGAGGTTGTATGTTCTTCTCATGTTTATCGTGGATTTGCTCAGGGTGCTCCAGTTGCCTCCCACCGTCCCAAGGCATACTGGTAGGTTAATGGGCTTACATCCCATCCAGGGTGCATTCTGCCTTGCGCCCTATGCTTGCTGGGATAAGCTTCATCTTCCCCCCACACTGAATGAATGGATTAGAAAATGGATGGGTGAAAGTACACACAGAATAGCGCCACCATTCACCATCTTAACTCGAGACCTTGGAGATACATTAGGAGATACAGTATGTGACACTCCAGAATAATTACCTTCAGATTTGCATGACACTTTGTCAAAGGAGGACTTCAGGTTTCGTCAAAGTTTCAAAGGCACTGACATATGTAACCCTGTACACGTCTTCAGAATCAGCAGCAAAACAGAACTCAGGGGATGCAAGTTGAAACTATGAGAAGGTGCAGTTAAAACTGGGAACAGGAGGTACAGTACTCCTTACAAAAAAAAAAAACAAGTATGGAAGCTACCAACCCATATTGTTGACGTCAATAACCTAACTTCTATCAAGGAATGGCCAGATGAGATCCTTGAATCAATCAGCTACCAAAGCTACCAATTCAGCTCAATTCAACTTCAGTTAAACTCTACCAAACTACCAAATGGGCAATATGGCAAAACGACCACCTCTTGTAACCTTTCTTACATTCATAGTTAATACCACCTGTCACACCAGACAGAATCTCAACATCTCTCATTGATGGCAACTAATTAAGCCCCCATTTAAGTTTTTTGGCATTCATTCCTCTTTGGATATTTCTCACGAGGATAGCCTTTGTAAAAGCCATTGCTTTAACCAGTTGTCAGTGACGTGCAGGCACTTTATTTTCACTTTTCACATGAAGCATTAACACTGTCTGCTTGGCCGTAGACATGTTACGTTAGCATGAGTTGTGGGTATCTGCCTGTAAGGAGGAATGCATTGCTGCAGTCCGTTCCTTGCAGTGTTTTGCTTACCACTGAATATATCTTCAGTTGTCTACAGTTCGTTATTGCTCTTCACTATGAGCAGCGAGCATGCAAAAGGTGATTCCAGTGCTTCTGCAAATAAAAAGCAAAGAAAGGCTATTACATTAGAAGAGACACGTGAAATAATAAATGCATAGACAAAGGTGAATGAATATGTGGTATTGCCCACTCTTTGAATTTCAATGGCTCATCAATACATAGCTTTCAAGGTTAATAAGAGTGTCATTCTATTGATTATTCTTTGTTTTCAGATTAAACAATGAATGGTTTTAAGTTAGGCCAGCTTTGCTAATTATAACTTTTTAAGGAAACTTAATTTTCTATGGTGTCTTTATGCTAATAATAAACTAACACATACATACAAGCACACCAACAGGTTTGTACACATGCCGACACATACTGTACCTGAACATACCAGCAACAAAATAAAATTCATGAATGAAAATCAAGAAGGCAACCCTTGCCTTTTCCATTATTTTGAAAGGAAAATCATCATGTTGTAAAACATGTTTTCAGGAACACAACTATGGTGTTATGTGAGGAATTCATGTAGATATGTTTTCATTCCTAAACATCGTTCTCTATTTCAGCTCAAACCAGCAGATTGAACCACGAGAACAAATGACCTCTTAAAAATGGATGCCATGCTTTATCACAGTTTGGGGCGCTCAGACCTTTGGATGACTATAGATATGACACAATCTTAAAGTAAAACTGTTGTAGATAGTTATACTTAAGCAGGAATACTTTCACCAGAACAATCTCGCCAAAAGAGTCTTCACATCTCGAATCCTCACCATTGGTATCTGAAAGTCTTTATCATCAGGTCATGAAAAAAAAAAGAATTTCACCGGCTCCGTGGCCCCAGAATAAAGAAGAGGTGTCCGGGAGGTTGGCATCTCTTATCAAAATAGTGATTTTTTTGGGGGGGTATATGTAGAGTACGTAGTTGGAATCTGAATTCATAGTCAGTGACAAATCCCTGAGCATCTCATCCACATAGCTACTGTAGCACATACAGTACAAGCATCAAAAACACTTCCCCAAAGGGCTGTGAAGCGCTGCATTAAGTGCATTGGTAAGCTTTTAATAACTCAAAATACATTATGAGCACCCTCTAAATCCAATGGCAGCTTCGTAACTGTTAGGCATCAAAATCTAAGTCAAAGTGTGATGTGTTCACCTCCACTGAGTCCCTGCAGGCCTGGATCACTGTCACTCACAGGCCCAGAGTAACACAGTACCACTGCGTAGTCAGCAGCAAACTCTTCTACACTGAAAGGTTAGCTACATCTGCCAGAGAAGAGTCTGCACTTTCCAGCTTTGTAATATGTTACAAAAACCATCACCACTGCAAGCATATTAAGACCGCAGATTAAAGCAAATATCTCATGCATGCTTCCAAATACAGGTACTTGATCTACACTACCCAAACATGTTTGAAGAAGTGTGATGCACACTTCACCAGAAGACCAGACACTGGATGCAGGAATGTTTTTGACTCATAAGGGCAAGACATCATCAACAGAAGCTGCTTTTGCATTTGTAACCTTATTACATATATTTATATTGGACTGGTTATATTGAACTATTTATGGATAATAGCAATTGTTCCGACATCTAGGAACTATATGGTTACCATTACAACGTAGGATTCTTTATTATTTCATCCAGTGATTTAGGGGCTAAGGTAAATGTAAGGAGCATATGGAGATCACCTTTATACAAATGTGCATGTACACAGACTTACATATTTAATTATATGTACAGTACATGGACTTGCATTGTCTCGAATTAAACTTTCTAGTTGAATTTCTATTTGTATTTTTAAAAGTGATGCTTATAGATAAAATATGTTGTTCTTTTTGATCAATTATGTTTTGCAACAGCATGAGACAATACTAAACATTTTGTCCATTGCTTGTTGAATCTAAGAAATGTCATCTACTATAATATTGTCTGTCTGACACAAAACAATGTAAGCACATTTTTAAAAACAGAAATTTGCTTAATCTCTGATTCAATAAAGTATTAAGCAGAACTTTTTTAATATTTCTGAATGTTTCCAAAAAAATTTCTGATTAGTAAAGAAAGAATTCTGGCATTTCATGTTAATAACCACATCAGAATTCATACAGTATATAACATATTTATGTGAACAAATACTATTGAAAATGCCAGTATGCCGGCAGTGAATTTTATTTAATGGATAAATACTGAATTTTACATTATATTTACTTTTTCGTTAAAGTGAGAATGCTGTAAAAGAAGTTTAATGTATGATACAATCTCATGTATATGTTTCATATCCAAAGGACAATAACATTGTAGCCAAAATCATATTGGAATGAAGAAGGAATTCAGGGAATCACCACTTAAATGGCAGGAAGTCTGCATTAACATTCTCTTCATGTACTATGTGTTACAAGGGTTTTTTTTACAACCCTTATCCTGAAGAGGTACTAGTTTTTTGGCATCACTGCTTTATTCTTGAGGAAGAAAAATGGGATAAAAAACATAAAATATGTTTTCTTAGGAGTATAGCACCTTGAAAAAGCTGCCAAGCAACAAAGAAATACAGTAGTTATGCCATTAACTATTCAACTGCAGAAGGATTTAGTGAACTCTGGTCAGGTTTAGAAGCAGTTCTCATACAGCTTTTTTTCCATTGCCCCATAGATATTTTCCTATTTGTGCTTTAGAACCCCTATTTCCGCTGAGAAGTAAACCAAAGAGATGTGTCAAAGTGCAGGATATTAATACACACTGCCTATTCTTTGACAGGTTCTCCCATCAATGCACTATCTCCAAACAAGAAATGATAGTGTTCTGTGATCTTTTGAACTAGCACTTTTGTCTCCTGATGAGTGAAATTGGGCTCACTCTGTGTGCTTTCAGGAGGCAAAGACTCCTATTCATTGGTCTTGGCAGCAGAAGCAGTATCAATACAAGTTCCCTCTTAAAAGCATTTTTACTAAAAATTCAGTGTGCCTTTCAGACAACAGCAGAACTAATGCTGTAACTAAACAGTCTTTGCAGAACTAATGTGATGTATATTAACAACTTGTGAACCAGGAGTCCGTCCACTTTCCAAGGCTTATACAAAACACACAAGTGTGTACTTATGTTAATTAAACATTTTCTAAAAGAGCATCTTCCCTGAAAATATCCTTATTCTGATATTTGTATTTTTAAGAAGCTTGAATTACTGAGCAGAAGATATGTTCACTTGAACCAGTGGTTTTAGGAATGCAGACCCATTGGCATTTTCCTTGAGTTGAGTACTACATTTGGAGTGCAGCAGAGCTCTGGGCTTTGATTGATAATAGTTTAACTACTGGGTTTAAAAGCTCACTAACATTGCTATTATATATTCTTGTTGAGCAAATCTTGTAGTCTTGCTATTCTTTCGTCATAATGAGATTCACACCCAGCAAGGACACTGAAGAAAACTGAATGAGTTGATAAACTCAAGACAGTGTCTTTAAGTTTACATCAGATTCTAAAAGCACGATGAGACAATGTTATTTGAATGTATTTTCTGAATCTCAGCAATACTCTTAAACAAAATGATAGCACCAAAGCACAGTCACTATCTTTCATCATAAAAGTGGCTTTTAACACGCCTATCAGTACTGTATTACATATTGATTGATAGTATTGCTGCACTTGGTAACTATTATTATAGAGATTCCAAACTGCCCATAATAACATCAGGATGCTCTTGGTGATTTAAATTATTTTCTCCTGCTGTTGAAATCCTAAGACCTGATGTATATTTATCTAACAGGAACTCTGACATTGCTTGTTAAGCATTGGACGAGTACGTGAGTGTGTAAAATAAAAAATAAATAAACCTTGCAGCATTAATTATACTGTATACAATTGAATTGCGACATTGTATGATTAATTTCTCCGTATCAATGTGTTGAAAACAGATATTTTGCAAAGCAAATGTTATAATAGAATTAAGTACTAAATTAGGAAAGTGGAATAATATGTAGCACAAATCTTATTATTAAACAACTTTAACTTGTTTGCAAACTGTGTTTCTTGTACTGTACATGCTCTGTAGACATATGTCTGGAATATACAGTAAATTCAGGGACATGAATAAACCAATTTGTGTTAATAACATCTGTTCAAAAACTGAGCAAATATGGATGCTTTTGTCAAAGAAATGTATAAACTTTATGCAGATGTTGATTTTGCAACTAATGTAGACTGATTTTAGCCAGTGTATAAGACAGATGATTATTTCCATAAATGCAATGTGAAGGAACTTTCTTCAACTCCATATTTGTTTTTTAAATAAAAAAAATAGAATATTGTTCCAAGCTCCAGCCCTCAGGTAGACTACAATATCAGTGATTCATAATGAACTGTTACATACTGTATTAACAGAATGACAGAATGACCCATACAGGTCCCTTTTTAAGAATACAATGTACTTACTGTGCTCAAACAGACTATACTAAAATAAGTAGTTCAGGTGGGTAGCTGCGTCAGCATGCGTAGGCTGCAAAGGAACAAGTAATAGGTTTATTCCATGCTGAAAAAAAGAAGAAAGAGAACACAACTTTTTGGCCGTGGAGCCTTCTTCAGGTGTGAGCGGAAATATACTACTAAATATACTACTAAAATATACTACTAAATATACTACTAAATATATACTAAAATAATACAGATATCTATCTATCTGACACCCTACTCCCCACCTCGCAACCTTTGTTTGTCGGACTCCACTCTCCTGTACATCTCCCAAACTTGTTCACACTATAAGGGTAACTGGGCCTTCTCCTGCTGTGGCACAGAGCTCTGGAATTCTATATCTAATGATATAAAAGGGTCACCTTTCCTGAGCTCTTTCAAATCTAGACTCAAAACCATCTTCTTCAGAAGGGCTTTTACTTAATGGGATCTGTGTGTGCCCCTTGCATCTACTTCTGCATGCTAAACCCTTGTTTTTAATTGTGCAAATGTTGTTACCTCTTCTCCTTGTTAACTTTTTTTCTTACTGTAAAGCGCTTTGAGAAGTTACTTTTAAGGTACTATATAAAATGAAGTGTATTATTTATCATTATCTGTACATTCTTTCTCCACTTGAACTTGTAATCGTTCTCTTGGCCTTTCTGACAAAGATATAACTAGAAAATAAGTAAAAGTAGCCATACAAAACATTCAACATTATCTTCATGGGCAGAACCTGAACATCAGTTCTCATGTTTTTGACAAAGCAATACAAAAATGAGAGAGTGGCATTATTTAATATGGTGGTGATTTCAGATACTATCATACAATCTTGAATTTATTTCACACCTTTCACACTATAAAAGCTTCTGGCACAAGTGCACAATTTGTTCCACTTTTTCTATGCATACACTGCCTTGATGAAATACATACTGTATGTAGTGTATGTTGGTATTTTTCCTTTTGTGTTTCTTTAGGAACCTGCATCATCCCATAGTTACATTCAAGCCATTCATCTTTTACAGCTGCATTGTAACTCTGTTCTGTAGAGCAAGAATTACTTGCTTAGACTTCAAACCGCTGTTAATACAGTATTAATACAATATCCGTGGCTCTCCTCAGCCTACTGAAAAGGATTTTAATCATAGACTTCTTTCAGTATTTCAAGTCAAATCTATTTTATTGCAACATTTAATACATGTTCAAAACCTTAAGCATACCCATAGTCAGCTGTGTAATTTCTTATGTGTATCCTTTACCTTTTCAAATATGTAAGATTTAATATTATTCTGAAAACTAATATAAAAAAATATTGTACTTATTTACATGTGTGATATTCCTGCTTATGTACTGTAGTAGCATCCATTTTTGCTCTAAGTATAGGCTATGTCTAACATCACCTATAAAGTTCTTTCTCAACAAGAATGTCCCGTGGAAATCTAGTCTACGATTTCAGGTGTTGTATTGGAGTAATCTGTTTATAACGTGTTTATTTCAACCAAAAGCACATTGCCAAATACGTTATGCAAAAAAAATACAAAAGAATGACATGTGTCTGATATATAATTTGTGTGTTTTAAACTATAGATCGTTTGATGAAAATAGCAATTGAGGAATTTTAACGCTGGATCTTTCTGAAGTTTTTCATACGTAACAATCCAGTCCGGATCACGGACAAATAATGTAAATGGATTGACTGTTGGGCGCAGGTGATGGACAAGACCGCACACGTGCTAGGGTGCTAAATGCAACAGATTTGTTATTATATCCTGAAATATTACATTTCAGCAATGTATAGGACAATCAAAGATGACCTTTTTTTGGAAGATTTGAGAAGAGGGCAAATGGAAAACCATCAAAACCACGGTCAGATTTGCGAAGATAATGATGAAAACAATTAATGATTATGTGGACCTACTGTAGCAAGACATTGAATATAGATCACATTGGACTTTTTTTTCTCAACGGATACTCACCGATATTACAGAAGTTGCAGCGTTAACCACGCCAACCTACCCCGGAGGATGGACTGCGCGTAATCTTCTGTGCACACAAGCAAGGTCTGTAAGTAGGCTACGCTAAATCTCTAAAAGAAAAGGGTGCTACAGGCGGCACATGTCAATGTGACGCTGTGATTGTTCTTTTAAACGTAGTGTGACTAATAACACTAAAGGGAGTAAAAGGTAGTGATGTGGTCATTGTTATTGTTGGTGATGGTGTTCTGCAGTTTCACACTCCGTAATTGCTATGAAATGGAGCCAGGATTTAAGAAGCAAACTGGTACATTCAGTGGCTTTTGCATAGAATCAAATTACAGCATATTGAACTACGTAATTTAAAAGACCAACACAATATAAGCATATATATATATAAATGCATTTACAAATGTTTTAAATTATGCTGTTATTTTCCTCTGAGTTTACTTTCCCTCTTGAATATCCCCATGCACAATTAAAAGACCGAGAGCTTGGAAATTAACCCCCTTTAATGTGGGTAAAAAATGTCAATTCCCCATCGTCCACAAAATGAAAGCTACAACAATAAATAACTTGTGAGACTTAATCCCCTGAACCACAGCTATCTAATGCTACATCAGTGTATCTTATGTAAACGGGGATTTCTCGCATAAATAACATGCCACATCTGGCCCCTTTGCTTAGCTGCTTCTTAGTTACCAAACGATTTATTCGCGGCATCTTTCTGTAGGGCGAGCTGTGAACAATAATAATAGATAGAAAATAAAGAGCCGTTTCTTTTATACTTTAGCTGTTGCTGGTGGAGCTTTTGGTTTACTTTTTCGGCTGGTACTACAAACGAAACTAAAGCACACGTTGATAACGATATGAAAGAAGAAGAAAAAACAAATAGCCAACAGCAACGTGAATAAGAAAGTTAGGTTGAATCGGCTAAAAGCACCATCAAGGGGAGCCGTGTTTGCACTCATGACCAATTTATTGCCGATGAACATATGGCCAATATTTTGTCTAACGTCATAGTTGGGGAAAACAAACATCATGCAATGTTAGCGAGAGAGCAAGAGCAGTGCCACTTGGGCAGCTATGCAAACGCACTTGGACAATATCAGAAGAGGAGCACTTGCTTTCTGGGTATATAAAGCACATCACCCTTATCTCTGCACGCACTCCTGACTTCCATTTGGAGATATTTCATTAACTCCAAGCTGTCTGAACGCTGGCTACACCACTCTGCCCCCTTCGTCAGTCTCCAGGTGAGCACAATATATGTCTTTATTATGTTTAACCCTTTCATACGCCATTTTAAGCCATGAAGCGAAGCTTAACAACACTTGAGGTGCTCTTCTTTTCCATACAAAATTACCTGAAGTTTTTTTTTTCTGCCAGGAGATTTGAATACGTGTGTGTTTGTATCAGATATTAGTTTATCTTCTTCGGTGAGCTCTGTTTACATATTCTAAACAAGCAATGTGCTAACTTCATTGTTTTAAATGATAAATTCAAAATGAACCTAATCCGAAGGAACATCACTCCATTCATTACTTTACCCTTAAGATTTGCGTTCGTCTGTTGACAAACGTATCTCTAGCTAATTTTTTTAACATTTCATAAAGCGTGTGGAACAGAGAACAAAGCCATTGCTTCATTCGATTTTTTGAAAAAGCTTACCGACAGCTGTTTCAGATGCGTCATTTGTAGAATCAAATAAAATGAGTTTATGGCTCAGAGATACTACGTGAAAGTTAAAGTTTTACCAAATGGAGCAAAGATGCACCACGTTACCACGTCACAGGTATTCCCTTAATATTTCAAGAGATAAGCCACCGGGGTCAGTTTCCATTCAGCAGTCCTTAAATATAAATATTTCATATTGAATTCAATGCCCATGACCACGTCAGGAATTACAGAAATCGTTAGCAATGTACAACGGAGTTTCAACTTTTCTCGGATTAAAATAAAAAACTGTCGAAGAGGCTGCGTAGGTGTCCCTTTCTGAGCACTCAACATACAGAAAACGTCTCACGGAGGGCGTGATTCTTTGGTGATCTCATAAATTCATTGCTCTCAGTTCATTGCTTTTTTAAGGATTGTTTTTGAAGAAAAATGTTGTGGACAATTAATCCTAGAAAAGTCCAAAACTGCTTGATGGTTCATGCCGATATACCATGTGAGATTCATTGATTGTAAAATGAGCCAATAGTAGTTTTTTTTTTCTCTGTGTCTTGGTAGTGTACAATGAATATCAGTGTGATGTATTACAACATTTGCCAGAATTATATATATAATTATAATACATACAGGCCTTTTCAGTTCAATCACGCCACACCAGGTTCCTGCTCGCCTGTTAATCTTTTTTTTGTGTTGTAAATCGATGAGCTTTTCTCGCGACGATTCATCGCTGTGTCAGTAGAGTTCGCTAGAGTATTGCAAATGTCTTAACAAAAGTCATTATGTTCCAGATGCATATATTTGTTTTTTTATATATTTATATTCATTAGACAGTATTTTAATAACAGTACAGACTTCTGCTTCGAAATGTATTTACATATTTAAATATATATATACATAGGGTATGTATGTATACCCACATACACTACTAACTTTTTGATGTTTTTATTAAATTTAAGCTATTATTTTGTAACAAAATCCCCTTTCCAGCTATTCTTGTTGAATGCATACATTGGCACAGGAGCCTCATTTATACAGTAATTAATTTCAAGCAAGTCACAACTACACTTACCAGTGATTCTTAACTCAGAGGTATTCCATTGGACACGATTTAAATAAGATATTCAGCAATTTGTTACAGAAAAGCTGATAAAAGGCTGTAACGGCAAGTTTAACACAGTGCTGCGCGAAATTCACCGTTACAAATAAACTGGTAGTTTAACAAATAAAGGCATTTCCTCGGGGCATAGGCACACGCTAATCTCATTGTGACATGTTTAATCATTAGAGAAAGGCAAGTGAATAAAAGCGGAACGTTTGCCTTCGAGCGAGAAAAGGGTTTAGATTTCCGGAATGAAAAATCTACAAATGATTTGTGCCGCAAGGTATCCCCAGAGCGATCAGTAAGTCCCATAAAATAAAACGAAATACTTTTACCTGCATATATATTTGAACTCTTAAAAAAGCTTTTAAATTTAAGCAGTTATCATCACCACCTCAAGGAAAATGAGGTTACCTCTATCAAAGACCTACTTGCTTGCCAAGGGCATCTCAACGCGCTGAAATCCAGCGATTAAAAAAAAAAAACATCAGCGTTATTATAAGTCATGCTCTGGCTTTCTCTCTTCCTTTTAAATGCATTCGAATAGGATTATTACCTTAGAGCATTCCCTGTTCATTTCAAGGCAATACGTCTTTGAAAATGCATACGGATTGCACTGTTGTTATGCTCGGTTTAGATTTTTTTTTTTCCATTTGAGATCAAATGAATTTTTGAAGTCGCATATTGTTAAATGAGCTTGACAGCATTTATCATATAAATACTGATTTATTTATGAGAGGTTAAAAAAACTCGAGACGCTGTGCAATAACACGTAACAAACATTGCAGTAGTAATTTGAAGCTGCATGATGATGATGATGATGATGATTATGTCAGTGTTACTAATATCGTTAAAGCAATACTAATAATAACCTATCCTTTATCTAGCCATAATGACAATGAGTGTCGATTCAGACCCTTGGCTTACTGCAATGAACAGAAGAACAGTAAATACTATCAGTAAATATATATGAAATATCCTATTCGCTAGGTTGTGCCGCCTTTTTCTCTAATGTGGACATTAGCTGCATGTCGCGCCTCATATAAGATCCCCTTTCCTCTTTTCTGCGTTCTGTGTTTTTCTTGTTCTTTTCGGGTGTTGATTGGTTTTCTTCTGTGAAAAAAATATGCTTGCTTTCGCTCTATACTTCGTGTGTTGGGGATTTTGATGGTTTAAATATATAAAAACTCTAGCACAGCGGTACCGTTGACCGAGGAACGAAAAGTATACAGTACCTAGCTTTTGCATAGTATCGATAGTCCGTTATGGTGCAATACGCTTTGTTTGTGTGGAATGAATGAAAACATCGTTTACGCATTTCAGTCATTCAAACAACTGTAATCCACTCGACGTTCTCGACTGTGATGTGTTGTTATATAGACACGCAGCCTTATTTGTGCGCATTCATACACAGCTTACTATATTTAAGGATTTAAATCGGAACCTCTACCAACGCTGTAGCCGTGCCCCTGCGTTGCAGTGTACATTAACGCTGGTCAAGAAAAACAAACGCAGCTTCGAACAACATCAAAAACCAACGTATTCTCTCTTGAGTTTTTTTTTTGTTCCAATGATAGATTAAGTTGCGTAATTGATTCATAAATGATTAAAGAAATTTGGGGATATACAAACCATGTCACTATCCTAAATGGTTATCCCCTGCATAGAGAATTCTCTCTGTGAGATTTAACAGAAACTATCAACATGCGGCAAAATGTTGCCAAAACGACATATTCAACCAAATTGTTTTCTAGCCATTAAGTTGGTACAAACTACGACAGCCAGAATATTTTAGAAAATGACGGTTTTCATTTAAACAAACTCGTTTTGATGGATCAATATACAGGAGTAGATAGATAGATACTTTATTGATCCCGTGAGGGAAATTGCAGTACATATCTCACATTTTTTTAAAAGAAGCTTGTCGCCACTTTGACCAAATGAAAACTGTTAATAAGCGTCTAAGTAGAAAATGCATCGAAGAATCGTTTTGGTACTGTCCTTTTCAAAACCTGACATAGTCGATTTGACAGACTGAACTTCAGCGTGTAAATCGAAAAGAATATTATTCTGTCGGTGGAGTTTATTTACCCTCGTCCCTTTACTCTTCTGCAAGATGCTGGCGATTTCAGAAACTCCACGAGTGAAAGTTGAGCAGTGCTGCTAAATTGTCACTAAAAAGAATGCCTTTCCCTAGTCTTGGTGAAACGGCAGATAGGCTGTGTTTGAGCTACCTGGGAAAGTAAACAGGTAAACACAAGTAGAGGGCTCTTCAAGTGAAGTACAGGCACTTAGCCTGTGCACATTTACCTCGTCTTTTCAATCCCCTTAGTTCAATTGTTCAAATACATCCCCAATAACCACACAAACAGCACGCAACGCGTCCGTTCACTTTATCATCGATACCACAAATAGGATTTGCTGGGGAAGAAGATTCGGAATTATAATGGCTGTTTAAACTATGTTGGCCATGAACATTTGACATTCTTTTCGGGGTTACATCTATATGTACCATAGCCAAGTCGTACATACACTGTGCTTCGGATAACGTGAGTATACCCCCGATCCTGTAAATCCAACAAAACGTATCTATTTTATTTTTGGGGGAGAAATGTCATTTTAGTTCTGAGTATCGAAGGTTTTACCTTAAGTGTCCTAAATGATGGTGTTAAGAAAAAAATACACAGTACTGAAGGTCAGGCGGTAAAGCAGCAAACGGCTTGTCACAGTCCAAGAGTGTTCACTCGCCGTGCAATTCAATGAACCCATTGTCATCCCAGTTTAGACTGCTGCATGATTAATTCTGCTGCAGAAACTCTCAGCCTAGCCTAGGAAAATATTTACCTATCAGGTGGCTCATAACAGTTGATGAAACTGATTCAGCAAAGCAACGCACATGCAGGCAATTTAATTTTTCATTACCGGCGCGTGGTAATGGCATCAGAATGCACTACGAACAGTGGGTGATATAAATGCATTATTATTATTATTATTATTATTATTATTATTATTATTATTATTATTATTATTATTATTATTATTATTATCAGTAGTGGTACTGGTGGTAAATAGGTACTGCTGATCCTAAAAGTGTGTTATGCTGTAATGTAACTACCTCAGTTTGTATTTTGGGTGCTAAGTGCTAAGGCAATGTAGGACGTTATTAGACGTGGGAAAGTTCATTACACTAAAGACTGTAAAATTGAACATATCGCAGCTCTAGAAATCTATAATAATACCTCCTGGAAACTGCAACACAGCTAACGTCAGTTAAATTTTAATGGAGTCGTATTTCATTAAATCCTTCACAGAAGACGTGGCAGTAGTTGGATTTGAGCAAAGTTGTGCATGTTTGTGACCAAAGTAAATTGCTTTATTTCGGCTAAGGATAAGATGTTTTGACACAATTCTTATCTCTGGTAGGAGAGAGGCAGAGAGACAGAGGCGGGGTGTGTGGAGATGAAGGAGTTTCCTTAATATTGTGGTAAGGTTCAGAAATGAATGAAGAGATAGTCCATTGAGAGCAGTTGAATGCCATGACAACTAGGAACAACCTCAGATTTATTCCAAACAGTTAGAACACATTGTACAGGGGCGTCAATCATCTATTATTTCGCCCCTGAAATAAATGCAAAAACTGAGCTTGGACAAAAGCTTCCAACAGGAGCCGGACATTTGTCTACATTTCGCCCATTGTCCGCAGCTTAGCAATCGGTTTGTATTTGTGTTTGCCCGGGTCCGACCACCCAGGATGCGCTGAGGACTTGCTAAAAAACCTGAAACATTGTCACCCACATCACATACTAGATAGGAGGCAGAGAAGCAAAGAAAAAGAGAGAGTGGGAGAGAGAGTGAAGGAGAGAGAGAACAAGAAAGAGAACTAAATAGATCAACAATGACAAATTGCTTTCTTACAAGACAGGGGATATATCTAAAATACCGAATCGAGGCAAATACTTTGCAACGGTATTTATAAATATCGACTGAGATACTTTTGCACAATTTCGAGAAAATAAATATGGAACAAAAATCACCCTATCTTACATTATTGATTTCCTTTAAGTGGCCGATTACGATAATGACAAAGTAGTGGGAGTTATTTTTTTTCCTTTACTAAATAACTTATCTTCTTGATAAATTTGGCCGTACCTGCGAACAAATGTGGTGACTTGCACATTTTTTATTCCGCCCGCTGTCGTAAATAAAGAAGACCAAATATTGTGACATTACTCTATAAACCTGACTTGATCTAGGAAACGAAAGAAGTTTACAATATTGTCAAAACTTAACAAATACGTATCAGCAGTAAACGTTTCAATATTGACTGGTTGAAGGTATTGATCAGAACTACATAATGTAACGTCTAATACTTTTTTCTGAAAACGGACTTTTTCATGAACATTAAGCGTTTTGGGTGGAAGAGGGGAAGTAAGTGCAAGATTTGTTAATTTGCGGTATTTAGTCTAGAATATAATTTAGTGTGGTCAACTGAATTAAACTATTTGGGTAAAAGTACTTGAATCTTTGAGATTACAGTTCGCAAAAGGCTTTGGAACAAAGGTTTTAAAAGCATTTCTTGGTAAGGCACTTTGGTTTCTTTTGAAACAAACAAGAGTCGATGACATAATGTTTAATTTATGCCCCTTGTCCTTAAGCCTAAACCAAAATATTGACCTAAAAGGTTTACATAAATTGGTCTCTTGCCATTTTTAACAATAGCATTTCGTTTAGACGAGCAACGATGATTGAAATAAATAGAGTTTAAAACGGGCTTTTAGACCACAGTTTACCCCGACCTGCCAACAAGCAATTTTCCAGCTTATTGCTTTAATATTTTTACATATGTGGAGAGTATTAACGCAAACGCTTTTCAGGAGCAATTTGTTAAAACGCGCTTTCAAGTATGCAGAGTATAAAGCTACTTGGAGGTCCTTTGTATGTAAATAGGGTGTAAAAAAGGCCCTCCCCGTCTTTGTAATTAATTGACACGTTATACCACTCATCATGTTCTGAAGCACCAATGGTAGAAGCTCGGATCTCCCCAAAACCCACAATTTCACATCTGCAAACACTGTCTTCATCCACTTGACTCCCAAGACCCGCCCACACGTGGCCAACCTTTTGCGTTTTTAATGCTTTTTCACTGCAGGTTCATGTGTTGAGACCAACCTTATATGGACTGATCAGTCCAGTAATGGCTTATTCCCTCCTAGCTCCCAGCAGTAGCACAGTATCCATGAGCCAGATATAGTACTTGAGGCACTTTGGCACTCTTCCTGGACTTACAGAACTGATTCCACTACTTTATAAGCCAATGGTTATCAGCTGTACTTCATGACTTGCTTCAGCTGTAGTTAAATCTCAAACAGCACTAACCGATCCCCTTTTTTCCTGCCTTGATTCCGTTTTGTGTGTTTTGAAACAGCGGATTGCCAAACTGGTGCTGCAACTTTCCTGCATAAATTGCCACAGAATATGTCGTTGACCAACACAAAGACGGGCTTTTCTGTAAAGGACATCTTGGACCTCCCCGATACGAATGATGAAGAAGGATCTATTGCAGAAGGACCGGAGGAAGATACAGAGGGATCAGAAGCGACAAAAACGTCTGGAGTTTTGGGGCAAAGCCCCTTAGAAAACGTGCAAAACCTGCCTTTAAAGAACCCATTTTATGATAATAGTGATAATCCTTACACAAGATGGCTTGCCACTACGGACGGCATTCAATATTCATGTAAGTACCTTTTTAAGAAACAAAAGTTAATTTCTTATTCATCATCGGAGGGCTAGTTCTTTCATTGGATGCAGTTAAACGCAATTGTATTATTATAAGAACGTTCGATATTACAAACGTTTTTGTTATTGCGGTAAGATTAGTAAGTAGCCTTGTAAGGCAGATGTGGAGATGTGAGTTAACTCGTTGTATCCATCGCTAAGCTTGTGAACGCGTAATACATTTTGTATTTTATTTTCCTGCGTGACAGCGGTGCATTAGACCGCTAGTTACCTATCTTCTAAGAATGATGTTTTTTCCTGTTTCGATAGGATTGTTTTATATCGCGATTTGGTGTTCCTGGTTAATTCGTACACGTTGAAAAGTAACAGCCTTCGATATAAAACAAGTATGGAAAAGATCTGGATTATCTTCCCGGTTGTATATAATATGTGAAAAACTATGCGGTTTAAATCGACGAAATTAGCTTTCTGCTTCGGATAGGGTTGCGCACCGAGATTGTGCATTTCTTTTTGTTTTGAGGCGAGATATTAAAGTCAAACCCTGACCGGGCCATTGGGTTTCTAGATAAATCCACATATTTTCATTGTAATCTTTATTTTAATGAAATTACATTTCTTAAAATGCCGTATCTTTGAAGTCGTCGTGAAGGAATCTGATTTCAACTTCATGTGGAGATGCAATTAAATGTTCCCTTTATGTTTTTTCGCGTGCGTGTAGTAATTTGGAGTTATTTTTCCCACGCAGTGCACGGTCTGTCAGCAAACTCCCAACAACAGGACTCATCTGCCAAATCCCCGGAACCTTCCGCCGACGAGTCGCAAGACAATGACAAGGAAACTTCAAGCAACGGCAGTGACTCTGGTAAGAAGAGAAAAAGGAGAGTGTTGTTTTCCAAGGCGCAGACTTACGAACTTGAACGGCGTTTCAGGCAACAGAGGTACCTTTCAGCGCCCGAAAGAGAGCACCTTGCTAGCTTGATCCGTCTCACACCCACGCAAGTGAAAATCTGGTTCCAGAACCACCGGTACAAAATGAAGCGGGCTCGGGCAGAGAAAGGGATGGAAGTGAGCCATCTCCCCTCTCCACGACGGGTGGCAGTGCCTGTCTTAGTCAGAGATGGCAAGCCATGCCATACTCTTAAAGCTCAGGACCTGGCAGCCACGTTTCAGGCTGGGATACCTTTCTCCGCGTATAGCGCCCAGTCGCTTCAGCATATGCAATATAACGCCCAGTACAGTTCGACCACCACTCCACAGTTCCCCACAGCGCACCACTTGGTGCAAACGCAACAGTGGACTTGGTGAACTATTGCAGACTGGTGTTAGCTACCTTTTCAGGATGCGAGAGAGGGGAAAAGAAAAAGAAAAAGAGAGACTTTTGCATTTTGCAGCTTGACCCATATTGACCATTTTATTTCGGGAGATGTTATGTGCGCCATGTTTACAAAGTTTTCGCCATGAAAACCGGGTCCGGGCTCTCCCTAGGTTTAAATGCTCTTGTGATTTTTTGTAAAGTATGTTTGTGTGTTGTAGAGAATTTTTTTTTGTCACTCGTGTATAAAGCACGTGCAGAAACCACTTTAAAATTATAGAGATTTTTATTTCCGGCTCCTTTTATATGGAACTTAAAATATTTATGGCCACGAATAAAATCCTGGCAACTTTTAGCTTATTTTATTATTTTGTTCTTGTTCTTTGTAAATATTTTGTGGTAATTGTTGCCTTGCAGACCACCTTTCAGGGCGATCTAGTTGGATGCAAATATTTCCCAAATAAAAAAAAAAATAACTGGAAAAGAAGTGTCAAGGAAATTGATATAAATTCCATCTATATCTATGTGCATAACAGCTAAAAGTGCGCGTTGATGGGGATCACCGATTTTTATAAGAGTTTTAATAAAAATGCTGTGTTTCAGAAATTACGCTTTGCTTGCGTCTCTTAACTTGCATCATGTGATGGGGGGAAAGTGGTCAGCGCCCATAAAGGAGCATTAACATTATTCAGTGGATTTCAGGTATACTTTTGCAATTCATATTCCATTGCTCCGTGTGTTTTATTTTCTATAGACATGAGTGTTGCGCTCTGCAGCCTGTATAGAAATGCAGACTGAGAAGCCAAAGACGGGCCTTTTTTTTTTGACGACGCATGGGTTGTGCACTTCAGCTTGAAGTGAATCGAGTTACATTTTCCTATATTCTCTGTTTGGCTACTTAAGGGCTAAGCGGGATAAAGTCACTTGTGAAATGAAAAAATAAACCCCACTCACTTAATTTAAGAGGACTTCTTCAGCGGCGAAGCTTGTGATTCCAGTGCTGTTTCAAAGGCGTTTCTTTTGATGAGCTCGAGTTTCTTTACAATTCCGGGTTTTTTTTTTACTCGCCCGTTTTTAAACATTTGATTTTTTTTAAGCTGAAAATCTGGTCTTCTGCCGTTTGACATGAAGGGCTGATGTTTAAAAACGAAGAGGAGAAATGCAAAGCCTGTTGTCTTATAACGGCTCCGTTAGATAACAACAACAACAACAACAACAACAACAACAAAAAAGCTTGACTACAGAAACATGCTCTTACTTTTCATGTAACTGAAATGCAAAAACACCTATTCATTTTTTTAAAAAGAATATACGTTGGTTACAGATGCATATCAACGTGGTCGGCGTTGAAATTATTTATTCTCCACCTTTTTTCCATGTGGAATTATTTTAATTAGCGTGGTCATTAAAAACAATTATCAGTGCAAATACAAAAAAAAATGAATCCCCCATGAATTTCAAGTAAACCTATTGCTGATTATCAGATTTAATTCAATATGTTAAACAAATATGATTCTCCTCAGCGAAGATCTTCCAATGCTTTGGGTTCGCCCCAACAGAGAAATCTTGGGTAAAACAGATGTTAGCTGCCATTCTCGCTATCACTGAGCAAACTGGTAAACTGACAAGCATCGCTAATTATTTACAGAATTCTATCTCTAGGGGCTGAATTTTTGGTTCACTGCAGACCAGCAATTCATTTTCAACGCATCAGGCATTTATAGGATACCTAGAAAGTTGTTTTTTTTAACGCAACGTTTTATTTCGGAATAATTTTAGCAACATACAGTAAATCTTCAGCATATTATATGATAGTGCACAGTCCTTAAAAGGTCTGATTGAATTTAGGAAGCTTTTTAAATTACTCGTTCGCAATTACATTACAATACATTGGAAACACAATAATGAACATACACAAAGCGTATGGGAACTGGAAACGCAATGTATGGATACATATAAAAAGTAAGATTTGTGTGACAACTACATTTTGTATCTAATACAACGTATTGGCCCTGACCCTGACTGTGCTATGATCTTGATGTTCCATAACTCAGTGTTGTGGGTTTAAAATGTGCATTTTCATTGGTATTTTAAAGAGGCTTTAACCCGGGCATCTCGCTCGGCTTATTTTATGATGGTGTACACATTGCAAATGCTTTAGTTGTGTCAGTGAACTATCTGATATATATATAGTTTCTTTTAAAAAAAAAGTTAGTGGACCGCCGATTTCCTGTGATTTTTGAGAGGGGGTATTTTACTTCGCAGCCCAGAGACACCGCTGCAGGGAGACCTTTCAGATTCTCCTTAAGTCAATAAAACGTGTTGATTCTTGTGTGGCCCTAACCTTCGTGGCCTTATATCTCACACTTTGACGGAACAGTTTTGTGCAGTCTATTTTTGCACAATATACAGTAGGCGACACAAAACCCGCACAAAGGGAGGAGGACGGGAGCTGAAGATGTTAGAGGCGTGCATATTAACGAGACGTAGAGTGAGGGCAGACAGGGAGAGAGACTGGAGTTTCTTGGTGCTATTCAGTCCCTTTATTTCGGGCAGTGCATCCCAGAGTCAGGGAGAAGTATCCTTGGGTTTTGTTGTGCCTGTCAGTTGGTGCCATTGTGATCCGTCTTGTAAACGTTGTATTCCATATGGACAGCTGGGCTCGGGGAGGAAGAAAGAGATCCTTCACAAAACCCAAATTGTGTCCAGCTTTCAAATAAAGCATTGTTGTCTCTCAAAGAAAAACGAATTAAAAATTCGTGCTATATCTATTCTGGTGGGGAAAGCATTCACAGATAACAGGGACTCCTTCTTCCGTGGTATATCTATGCTAACAACAGTGCTCTCTTTGCGTTCCCACTCTCTCACTTTTCCTCTTCCAGTCGACAGAATTATTATTGTCTCCTTCCAAAAAATCCGTTGTGCTAAGAACTATTTCAGAACTGTTAATTTCAGGCTGATTTATTTCCTGTTTGTCTCTCTGTACTAGATCGACGCCATATTTTTTTCTGCGGTGCGTTCTATATACAGTATATCACAGAAACTCAAGTTAAAATCTATATCTGAACATTTTCGCCTTAGTTATCGAGAATTGTTATTCTTCACGAAAAAAAAAGTCACAGCTGGCCTGAGGACGTACAGTGAGATCTTCAGAATATTTGCTTGTAATTTTAGCTGAACTATTGCAAGTGTGAGGGGGGAAAAACACTTATTTTGCGTATGCGGAAAGCAGCGGCAACAGTTGTGCAGAAATTGAATGCGCTCTACAATATTAATGTACGCTGTGTAGTTTGTGTAGCTTGTACTTTTCATAATTTGCTTTGTCGGTGAGATAATAGACTTCGTATGAAGGCTACGTGTATAATTATACACTAAGTGCCCAGTTCGAAATATAAATTTAGTACATATCATCTGCGACGAAATGCTATCCGCCTTTTGGGAAACTAGCTATTTTTTTTTTGTTTTTATTTCATTCATTTCTAATAGGCACTTTCATTCTTAGAGTCCTATAAAGATGCGATTAAATACCCGTGCGAAGTTCTTTAAAGCTGTGTATTTCAGTAGAATATCTCTAAAGAACAAAAGACAAATCGTGTATTAATTAATACAGTTACATATTTGGGCGACGTTTGAGGCTCCAGTAAGAGGACTGGATTTTCTTTTTTGATCGATCTGCATTTTTGTTCAGCAACATAACGTAGTAAGAATATATTTAGAATTACTTTCGCAATTTTCAACGAACTTTTGAAAAACGTCGAGATTAAAATAAACGTCATTTTAGACCCGTAGTTGTTTTAAAACAGCACCAAAGCATTTTTTAAAATTGTACAGTTTTGTAGACGCCTGTAGTGGGATACGTATTTACCAAACCGATGAATTATTCGCAAAAGTATTTTGTTCCTAGATGACATTTGAGATTAATGCAATTAGGCAACACTAATGAAATATTTCTATCCAACTATTTAAGGTCTGTCGATTTGTTTATATTGTTAAGCTTGTTGGTTTTGTTCATCTATCCAGAAAGCTACTGAACAACAATGATGAACCAGAAAATACCCTACCGAATGTCATAACGAATCCAACAGCAATTCGATTTAGAATTTATGTCCGTCTTTTGTTGTAAAGCTTGTTTGGTAAAGGAAATAAACATCTTAAAGTGTATTCTTAAGCTTTTAAGTGGAGAGCCGTATTACATGCCGTGAAGTAGAATATTTCAGGAAATATGCACTTGTGACTTTCTAGAGCTTGGCGATAGTGACCCCCTGAACCTCTACATAAATCACTCTTTATCATGTACATCTCCCAATAAACGATGATCTCTAAACTATAATAAGCGCGCCTTTCATTTAAAGGAAGCAATCTAGTTTTATTACCTTCTATAAGATCCAGATTAGATTCACCCACCGCTTTGGCACAGATATTAAATACAGAGTGCCAGGCTTAAGTGTGAAATCAAGTGAGCGTGTCATTGCGAGTTTAAGCCACAAGGTGGAGGCAGAGCTCTTTTATTAGAATACTTTCCCGCTGAGTGTCTTCAAGATGAATGATTCAATTTCCTAAGGAAGGGGTTTCGGCGAAGGTCGTGGCTCTGTGAGTGTGCTGGCTTTGTGTATGCTTTTTTTACAGCAGGTGAGAGGTGCAGAAAGAATAAATAAACAGGATCAGAAAATAACGGATTAAACACAGCGGTTGATACAGATTTCACACCAAAACTGCATTTTGTTTTCCTTCCGTTAGCTTCTTTTAGATAAGTCACTTTGCACACCGGGGCAGCTGTTTTTAAACGGTTAACCATCCCAACTAGTTTTTCTCTTTTTCACTCTTTTATCGTTTTCGTATTTATAACGTCAGGGGATAATAGGTTGCAATAATATTAGTATTTTCCTAAATATCTTGTCTAATACAACAACAGCTAGCAACGACAACAAAATTTAACAACTAAAAGTGAAATCTTAACAAATGTTGTCGATTGGTTTTACTTGTAGTGAATATCCGGGTTATAAATTGAAAATAAATTGTGTTTTAGCCTTATGTTTACAGATGAACAAATTAAAAGTACAAAAAACGAATTTCATGGTGCAATATTCATGTCCAGGTGACGCAATTATTTTTTTTAAAAAGATTTTATTCATATGGTTGAGATAAAGTAAGCTTTTAAAAGAAATCAACGAAGGCGAACTATCCGGCGAAAGATTTGTTATATTTTGTGTGAAGGATTAGTCCGCAGAGTGGCGCACTTGTCTAACACAAAAAGGCCGAACAACTGCTATCATTGTGTCTATATGTACGGGTCGAGATAGCGTGAGGGTTTTATAGATTTACGGATTGAATGCGGTTTCACCTGACAACATGTATATAAAGTGAATATGTTTCGTTACTTTGAGATACGTTATATATACTAAGAACTATTAAAACAATGCTACCGATTCCAGACAGTGCTCTGGCGTTGCTGTTTAATGTCTTTGTATAGTAAGGTTTTTAATGAATACATCTTTTTTCCCCAATAAGTAAATTCATTCATAAATTACCTTATTATTATGATGAGGATGAGGATGTCAACATCGATTAGATATCTAGCATGTTGTTGCAAGCAACATTTACATTACAAATGGCATGTATCAGGAAGAACAGCTCATTGGACCTTTGCTAGATTATTAAATCACACCCGCCAGTTTTTGGTACTCAGATAACGTCTACACATCGTAAACATAGTTTATTCTAAGGACATTGTGAATACGTCTTTTTTACTACTATCGGAATTACCGTTGTAACTACGACTTAAGTATCAATTATGCCATTTTCTTTTCCGTTCAAATAATATTAGACATTTAAAGATAATTTACTCACACATCTCGCTTTTGCCCCCCGCTTACATTTTGTAACTTTTGTGTAAATTCAATCTTCAACTAAGTTTGGAAATGAAATACAACTATTCAAATTTCTAATTTCGTAAGCACGTTACTGCGACGTGACAAATACGTATGTATTTAACAACAATAACAGCAGTGGTAAAAATAGAAACCTCTTAAAAGTTAGAAACCCAACCGTAAAGAGAGATGGCGCCCTGGTACCACAGAAAAGGACCGCTTTGATAAACGTGCCGTTTGTGGATGCAGATATTCGGATACGCATCTCTGTCGTGGCACGATTACATCTCAGAATTTTCCATTATTTTCACTTTTTCGTGGTGACTGACTATATCACGTCTGATTTAGATAAAGCCATTTACATGCCCCCCGAGTATTCCCGTAACATTACACGGCGAAGTTGGCAGCGGGCATCAGCTGCTCTTTTAGGATCGATTTTATTTTTTATTTTTTCGCATAAAAAAAGAGGTCAGAGTTACATGCGATGATAGCAAGACGTTTTTATGAAGAGAAAGAATGAAGATCTGGACTATTTTATAAGGAACGGGTTTATGCGTGCGCATAACCAGAGATTATGCGACCTTTAATGTTCATTACTGTGTTTTAAGAAACTTGCATTGTATACACTGCATCAGATGCCTTTTTTTTTGCAGGAAGAAACGGGTTTGTTGATTTAAAATTGCTTCGCATTTAACATGCCAATTATTTCACCATTCAAGCCATTATAAAGTCAACTGAGGCACAGCTGCTTTTGGTTAGACCTTAGGTGCAGGCCTACCGACAGATTTTCAAGTATTAAGATTATATTCACTTCGCTTTACCTGCATAGATTTCTGTTCCTACGTCATAATGACTCGATTTCACAGCAGAACTGATTGGTTTTCAATGAACCTTGTGCGCCTCTGTGTACTGGGAGTACTAGTCATAACGATTCTTCTTGTCTAGTGCTTCTCGTCGTATTTATTTCCTAAGGGTTGTAGAAACGTACTAATATATCGCACGAGAGAAGTTGTTTGTAGTTACCTTCCGTCGATTGAGGGAATTATTACCCAGCAAATCTTAGTTCATATTGTCTCATTTTTAACGGGAATTATATCCGAGTTTCTGGGTTAAGTTTTAAAAAAAAATCAGTTAAGGCGTGTGACGCCATCTAATGATAATAAGGGCAGCACATCACCGGACCACTAACAACGGTTTGAGAGATTAAAAATGGTGGGTTCAACTAGTCTAATGGCAAGTTGGGGAGTATTCTGTAGAATCCAGTCATATTGCACTCAAGTTTCAGCTCCGTCCAATATATATTCATTCGGTTCCCCTATGACAAACTGGACAAGAGTCACTGTGGTGATGTTTGTCTTCTGTACAGGTTCAGACATCATGTTGGCATGTAAGTCGCAAAGTGGGAATATGCGAGGACATTACTCAGGCCTGTAAAATGACACCAGACTGACGTCTGATTCGCCAAACAACTTTAAATATAACGCGTCTAAACCATTGGGTGAAAATTTTGCAAATGACAACTTCTGCTTCCTAAATTGGATTTTCTTTCATTTCGGTATTTCATTATTTTATCCATGAAGGCGCAGTTGCAAAGTCTTTCGTAGTCTTTCCTTAAAAGGTTACCTTTTTGTACTTTTAACACATCATTCATGTTTGGAGAGGGACGTAGAGGCACAATTTACAATACAATAATACTTAATTGTCTGATTTCTCAGAAATTGGTCGTGCATCAAAGCAGGTATGTTTTACTGTACAAGTGCTGTAAACTACATTACAAATAAAGATTACATAACAAGACATCTACCCGAATATAAACATTTGAACCCGGTTCTGCAGGAATCCACATAACTACGCCAGAAAGACATTTGAAACCAACGTTTTAAAATCAGTGGTGTTTTCTTGGAAAGCAAATGCGAAAAATACACAGCATGATGAAAATGCAGGTAAAAACAAAAACGAAAGCAGTTGTGAAGGTGATCATATGAAGTATTCACTCACTGTAATACATTCCGTACATGATAGCCTATTCTTATCTCTGTGGCCTCGTCATGATTCCAGCTGATCACTCATGATCTAAAATGGAAAAGACATGGGATTTATGGTGCTGGGAAGCACTGTAATTTGGGAGCATTTGCATTGCAGCCGGTCCCACAAGAGTGGTTATGTCAAAGTTTCTTAAGTCTTCTGGTTTTAGGAAAAGAGCAAGAGGCTGAAACCCAGTTTCTGGAGGACCTTGTACAGTATCTTCTGTTTTTACTTCCAATATTTATAGCCAATTAAAGGACTAACCTGATGTTTGTCTTAACACGTGTGGGCTTTTCCTTAAGGTCTTCGAGGGCTGAGTTCTCAAAGCTTTCTCTTAATTAAAGGTACAGTTACCTATGAAGCACCTTTGGGTGCTACGGCTTCATGACGCCCTTCTATCAGTTACATTGCTCTCACTGGAAGAGTGTGGTCCTTACAATCTCTCCTGCTGGCAGCGCGTCATTCCAGACTTTCCAGTTCGCCTGGCTGGCATCCTGAGAGTCGTCTTTCATATTGACAAAAGCAAAATAAAAAAAAAAAACAGTTATTTCTTTGTCGGTGTTAATCTTTTACTCTTATCATGTACGAACTGTGCATTTATGGAAATGTATGTACATTTAGATGCACGTCCGATTATTCCATTTTCCCACTTCATTCCCGAGAACACTGTTTTGCATGACAAAGTACTATTTCTTTTCAAAGAACCGATATGGAAAAAGTGTAGCTTAAAATATCTATATTGTTAGACTGACTTCTGTTTCTGCATTTTACTTTTGCCAATTAATATTTGGCTTTTCAATGGTGAATAATAAAGAACTCATTTTCAGAAAGTGAAAAAAGAATTCTATAAAATGCACAGCTGATCAAACTCCTGGCAGATGATGTTTAATGTAGACAAGTGCAGCATTTTGCCAACATGTAGTCGAGATTTTAAATCTAGAGATGTTTTGTGAAATTGTATACAGCACAAGTAAGGCCTCAGCTAGAATATTGATTTCCGTTTTGGTCACCATGTTAAAGAAAAGACAGGTCTGCCCCTGAAATCTGTCCAGAGACGAGCAGCCAAGGGAATATCCTGCAAGGCTGAAGTAACAGGACCAGACGTCGTGTGTGGACAGAGGAGACAATGAGGGGACCTGATACAAGCTTTCAAAATCCTCAAAGGTATCAGGAAAGCCAATACAGTGGATTTCTTCAGAATAAACAGTGAAACGTACCAAGGAGCACCCGGATGTACATTTCAAATGGTGAACAGGAGGCACGTCTTTACTCAAAGGCTTATGGGAGTATGGAACAAGCTACTTGCCCATGTAGTTGATGATGATACTCCAGTTTCTGGATGAGATCCTGAGATCAATGAACTACTATGTACCAAATAGGTTAGATGGACCAAATGGACTCTTTCATTTGTAACCTTTCTTTTGTTATTAATCTGCTTCTTGTTCAATCAGTTAAGAAGAGGTGGGCTTTAACATTTTCATAGGGACTACTTAAAGCCAAGCCCTGACTAACTCTGTTGGTAGAGCATGCGCCTCATGATCTCAGGGTAGTGGGTTCGTGTCCCCTCGTCGGGCGCCGGGTCCTCTGTGTTGGAGTTTGGGCACAAGGGACGCTCTGTGGAAAGCGAAGGGCATGCCAAGGCACAGAAAGGTGTCACAGCCAGCCACCGCAACCAAGGAAGTCTCCAGTCGTGATGACTCCTCGTACCGCTGGACCCGGGCCTCTGAGGTCGAGAGAGTGGGCCTGCCCCAGGGCAACGGCTTCCCCTCTTTAAAGAGCTCTCCTGCACAGGGTTCTTCACTCAGCTCATCTTCCCAACAGACGAACTGCACAAAGTACAACTGTCACCGTTGGACATGGTGGACAACCATCATCATCAGAGCTACTCAAACAATTTTGTCTATGAATATCCTGCCACAGATTGAGTGAAGTTAAATTATTGTACAGAGTGTATTGTAAGTGTGTACGTTCTGCCAGCGGTTGTACCTCGGGAAAAACATGTTGGACTTTCACATTTTCTGCTCATCGTTTTTTTAGTATTCTCTGTACTGGATTTTAATGCCCTTGCTTTAATGTGAATTCCCCATTCAAATATCGTCACCTAGGTAAAATCCGCTCTGTTAGAAGTGATTATTAGAGTGTGTCTATGTCCAGTAATACTACGATCCATTTGGACTTTTTACTCAGTCTACCTCATCTGCAGTACATACTGAATCCCAAGGGAGCAGGGCTCTGTGCAGCCTGTTATGAGTCTTGCTCTGGACTCATCAGGCGCTTGCTCAGTAGAGGTCACTGTGTTGCTGTGATATGAGTCAATTTTAATCACTTTTCCCTGCCAGCAATCGGCTGCCCAGAGGTTAATACAGCGGTGCCCTGCAATGATTGCTAACCCTTTTACACTGACCTCCTGATCATATGGCCCACCTTGCATACCAAGTAATCTGCCATTTTAACCAGAAGAGGAAAAGAAGGCCCAAGGATTCTTACATTTCTCCAGGAAAAAAAAAAAGTGGAATTGGTAAACCATATATAATCTGTTACACTTGATTGTGTTTGGTCTATCTCTCTTTTTATGTGGGATATCCTCCAGTTATATGCAGAGCCTTATAGAGCACAGGTTGAGCAGAAGGCACCTTCTGACACAGGATTTGCTCACACAATGCTGCAATAACCAAGCTGATGTGTGAACCATACAGCATATAATTACCCGCATTAGTTTTTTCACATTCCAAAGCTCAGTTTCTGAGAAGTATTTGACAAAAAACATCTACAGTCTGCACTCTACAGAACGCATCTTTATATTGAAGAGAAACTGGGTGTATTCACTTGGCACATGGATCTGAGTTCGGCTTCTATACAGAATGAAAAGCCACAGCTGCAGACTGAGAGATTTAAATGTTTGCACTGTTTTAATAATAATAATAATAATTGCTTACACTTATATAGCGCTTTTCTGGACACTCCACTCAAAGCGCTTTACAGGTAATGGGGACTCCCCTCCACCACCACCAATGTGCAGCATCCACCTGGATGATGCGACGGCAGCCATAGTGCGCCAGAACGCTCACCACACATCAGCTCTCAGTGGGGAGGAGAGCAGAGTGATGAAGCCAGATCATAGAGGGGGATTATTAGGAGGCCATGATTAGTAAGGGCCAATTGGAAATTTGGCCAGGACGCCGGGGTTACACCCCTACTCTTTTCGAGAAGCGCCCTGGGATTTTTAATGACCACAGAGAGTCAGGACCTCGGTTTTACGTCTCATCCGAAGGACGGCACAGTGTCCCCGTCACTATACTGGGGCATTAGGACCCACATGGACCGCAGGGTGAGCGCCCCCCGCTGGCCCCACTAACACCTCTTCCAGCAGCAACCTTAGTTTTTTCCCAGGAGGTCTCACATCCAGGTACTGACCAGGCTCACACCTGCTGAGCTTCAGTGGGCTGCCAGTTGTGAGTTGCAGGGTGATGTGGCTGCTGACAACTGAGAGCAGGCACGTGAAAAAGCAAACAACCGAGCGGTGGTCGCAAGACCTTTAAACTGGTGACTTCTTGCTTTATAAGTAATTTCACCTTTCAGCTGCTTTCCTCAAATATGGTTGGGAGTCACTATTCTTCAGTTATTAAGTAAAAAGTCAGTTATTAGAATGCCCACATTAAAGATCTTTATTCATAAGTGTGGGAATGATGGACATCCTCCACAGTCAAAGTGCAAATTATATTGAAAGAATTCTCTTTGTGTTACTTTCTGTGGTGCTTACATCTTGTAAAGAAATTGAGTAATGTGAAAACTGTTTCCACGTTCACAGTGAAAGGTCTAGATACTAATTTTCTGTATGATGCTGTATGATGCTACACTCTTATTAGCAAACGCAGTGAATAAAACTTGTTTTTCAAATTATCAATGTGTATATTGATCTTACGGTTATGGTTCTTACTAGAAAATTGCATATTATGACACAAAAATATTCTAGATTACAATCTTCCCTTATTCTTACATTCTTATAAGACCCATGCTTGACCCAAGGATTAATATTATACATCCAAGCATTGTCTAACCACCTCTTCAAATTCAGGGTCAAAGGGGAGGCTGAGCCTCTCCTGGCAAGCACTAGGAGCAAGGCACGATACACCCTGGACAGGACGCCAGTCCATCGCAGGGCAGATGGACACAGACGTAGATATGTACATGCTCATTTTTTCCCAGAAGCCACTTGACCTGCCAGTATGTTTTTGGACTGTGGGAGGAAACCGGAGCACCTGCAGGAAACCCATGCAACCACATAGAGAACATACAAACTCCATGTACTGTAGATAGCACCACAGGTCGAGAATTGGACCCCAGCTCTAAACACTAAACCGCCATACTACATTATAATTATTTGTCCTCATTACCCTTTCTAATGATTTTAGAGTCCTAAAATCATATGGTCATGCTATAAGATTTTAACATAAGTTAATATGAGTGCAACTGTTATCTTTTTCTGTTTGTGCTGCTCTCCTGATAAATACTGTACATAACATGTTTCCAGGTTAACTTGGTGTTGTTTCTTTCTGCAACTTCACAACTGATGTCTACCCCTGATGCAAATGAGAGGACTGCAACACAAGATTAATCAGTTTGTAGTTTTAATGAAATTCATGTCAAACAAGTCAAACAAATGTTACTCCTGGTTGTTACAGTCTTCCTACTTTCCATTTGATGCGTCTTGTGTTTTATAAAAATGCAGCACACATTTAGCATTTCTCAATAAGTCCAGAAAACAGAAATAAAGGCAATTCATATCAATTATAATATATTATAATTAGAATCCATGAGACTAACCAGTTGTTTGAAAAACAGACTTCTATTGCTGCAGTATATTGTAAGTGACTTGAACAGCCTTAATAACAGACTAAATCATATGTACAGTATTTACAAAGCCCTGCAGTCAGTTACTACCACTGTGTGATTTTCTATTCCTTTATTTTACCATGCAAATTAATTAACTCCCATTTACAATGACAACTTGGAGACCCATTCATAGAGCTGGGCTTTTACTGAGTGAGCTCCCTTGCACAAAGGAGCAATAGCAGTGTCTCAGCACCAGAGATGTGGGCCCACAGCTCTCCAGTCCAGAGGTCCAGAGCCCCTAACTACTGCTCCACACTGCTGTCTAACAGCCATTAAAAATTCACAGAATACACATGGGTTCATGGGCATGTTGAAGAAAAAAGGCATTTACAGTACCATCAGGTGGCACTGTACTATTAGTTTGTGGTTTTGCGCTGTGTAAGGAATGTGATTGCATATCACTTGTCCAGTGATTTTATTACCAAGCAGGACAAAAGGCTGCTCGGGTGCAAAGTGAATTGTGAAGGCAAAGAAAGTCTTGCAGGAGTCATAGGAACATTAGAAATGTTCCAAACCAGTCTGATAGTCTGTAGCTTGTCGACCCAAAGATATCACCTCATCGTTTCTTGAAGAAAGCCATAGTATTGACTTCAGCCACATGGCCGGATGGCTTGTTCCAGCCATACTTTGGGTAAAGAAGTGCCTCCTCTTCTTGGTTTAAAATGCACTTCCACGTTATTTTTACCTTTGCCCTCTGGTTTATATTTTCCTGTTTGATTTGAATACAGGTAGAGTCTCCACATTTGTGCAGATAAAGTGTTTAAAACCTTAAGGAAAGTTGAAATGCGTCAAAACTTTGGAGGACCATTTGGAGCTCTCTAGTAATTGCCATGAGATGAAACACTTACAACATACTGCTCCTTTATCTGGCAGACAAGCATAGGAAACAGGAAAGCCAGGCTGGTCCCTCCACCTGAGTCGGTTTCATGGGTTTCCCTGGACTGGCCACCCGGGGTAAAGTGAGCTTTGAGGAATGGTGCAAGGAGCCTGTTCCCGAGGCGGCCGAGGGTTGTAGAGGACATTTTAATTATTGAATTAATTATTATTTTAAGAATAAGAATAACAATTCCAATTCCTTACACTAACAATAACAATTCCTTACACTCAAATAGCACTCTTCTGGACTGGTTGTTACTTATATATTATTTTTGTTTTTTTCCAAACACAAATTTGTAAAAATTGATCACAAAGATACATACTGTGGATGGAACTGGTAAACCACGACAAGCAGGGTCCCCTTAGCTCGACGTTAACCTTTCACACACACTCTTCCTTAATGTGCTGTGGACTTGACAAAGCATGCACCATCCATGGAGTGAAACCACCCAAAGCCCTTGGACCAGGGAATCCAGTTCAACGTCCTGCCTTGTTTTTACCTTCAGTGGAGTATAGTATTGCAGCATCCTGCAGGAGTGCCCCGTTTTCAATCATTTGCAGATGTGCATGCTCACAGGTGAGTTGCTTGATAACCTTCTGGTATGAGCTGGGAACCTCCAATTGCTGTAAGGTGACAACCTTGGTGAGATGGCTCTGATCCAGGACACTTAGCCTCTCCACACTGCCCTGTGAAGAGCCTGAACACATTTGACCAAGAGCGCATCGTCACATTGTGGACCTCTGGTTGTGGGGACACATGACGCATCTGGTGTATTACAACCTTATCACAGCTCTGCACACAGTCAAAGCCTGTCAGTAATGTGAAATCTCCTACAGTATCTTGGAAGATTTCTCAGAATCAATGCTGCATACCATGTGGCTATGGTAGGTTGCACTGATGTTCTTCATGACCCTTAATGTGTACGGTGTGATTTACAACTTAATTTATATTCCCAGTTACAGAGATGTTCAGAGGACTTTATAACAGCTTTTTAATACCTAATAATGTAATAGTTGGTAGGTTAGAAAGCATGTATACTTGAAATATTGTACCATTGTGTACTATGTTTGACATAAGATGAAACAATTTGTCTTACAAATAAATACAGAAACATAACATCTTGCTCAAATTCCATGGTTCTTGACAAAACGCCTTGATCTCAGTAGCTAAAAGAAAAGATGTCATTGTTTAAAAAAATGGTGTGTGTGTCTCTGAGAGCTCATTAATGACACAAAATAACATTTCAATTACTCCCACTTCAGAAAAGAAAAGTTGCTGAGATAGGGTTTTTATATATTTTTCCCATACAGAACAATAATACACTTTAGCAAAAATGGTATCAACTGGCTGTTGAGAAGGAAGACAAAGGGTTATGAATGTGAGAAGACCTCTGTGTCCATGATCGATCTTTATCTGGTTGCTTGCAGCCTCTTGATATAATGACCTCTATCTAGTCAGTCCTTCAACCATGCTGTGAATTACAAGCTATTACATGACTTGGCTAAAGCATTATACACATCTACCACACAGAGAGTAAATAATTCCCTTCCATGGATACTTTATAGGTAGCAGTGTGGAGTAGTGTTTAGTGTTATAGACAGGAAGGTTAGTGGTTCAAATTCCAGTTAGGAATGTATCCATGCTTCACTCGGATTGCTTTGTTAAAATGGCAAGCTCTATAAATTGTGAACAATGAAAGACATTGGACATTAATAATAATAGTAATAGTATGTCACACCTCTACAGAAGATGAGTTCTTTCAGCAAGACTGTGTTTCAGAGTTGCCTATCTTGATGCTATTTATACGTTGCCAGTGAAAAAAGCCATTTGTGGCACAGTTGTATTCAGTATTGTACACTTAATTGAACAATAACCTATTCCATTCCTGTCCTTGTTATTTTTATTTCTTACACATGGTTTGATAAGAAACATTGAAAACATACTGAAACGTTCTCATCATAGTTCATAATGATGTTTGGTGTTTTGGTTTGGGTAATTTGCATATTCTTTTTGTCTTTTTGTGAGTAATGGCTCGTATTTCTTTAAATGAACCTTGTTTTATTGGCCAGCACTTAATTTTAGGCTTTTCCTCCAATGCCATACCTAAACTAAAATGAAATTGTTTCCCCGCCGTTTCCTGTAAAGTTTAATGCTGCTGTGAATGTCTGAAATGTTTGTAAACATGTTCAGGTGTCGTAATAATTCATCTCTAATGCTTACCCTTTCAAACCTTCTTTACTTTTAGATTGGAAGAACTGGTCCATCTTCTTTTGCAGAAACCACAAAAACACTTACATTTACCTGTATAGAAAGATACAAACCATGATGCATAACATTAGCAAGTTCAAGTCAAACAATGTTTGTTCTTTATTGATGTTGATTTCTTATTTTAGCATCCATTGTTCTTAAACCTGAGGATTTTTTCAAATTTGCAATCAAATTATTTTCAATTTTTATGTCCACAACCCATTAGGTAATAGCAGTGCTTTCCTGAGACGCACAGTGACCACAACTGTCCTGACGCAGGCAGTTCAGGGAAGTTCAGACAAGGCCCTCTGGCCCACCACCATGCCAATTCCATCCATTTTCTAACTGTTTTATCGAATACAGGGACAGGGGAAGCCAGAGCCTATCCTGGCCAGCAATGGGCATGATACCACCTGGATGGGGTGCCAGTCCTTCGCAGGGCACACACAGACACAAACAAGCACACTCTCACGTCAGGGCCAAAGTTCCCAGAAGTCAATTAACCTACCAGCATGTTATTGGACTGTGGGAGGAAACTGGAGCACCCAGTGGAAACCCACGTGAACAGGGGGAGATCATACAAACTCCACGCAGACAGCACCCCAGGCCCAGAATGGCACTCTGGGCCCCAGCTGCAAGGCAGCAATGCTAATCACTGGGCTACTGGGCAGGACCCCATCAATTCCCCTAAATCTACAAGTTCCACAGCATCATGGATGATGTTCGGTATCGACTGGAGGAGAGACGTGTTCCTCACTTACATGACTGCAGGCACTCAGGAAGCCGCAGGGGTGAGTTGCAAGACCTCTGGTCCACAGATCTCTGCTCTGGCCCGGTGAGGTCAACTGTGGCACTACAGCGTGAGGAGTCCTGGTCACCATCGACTCAGGCTCAAACTCTGGACAACTGCATCCTAGAGCTTGGCTGCTCAGGGAGCCCCAGCTGTGAACCCGGGAGGACTGTCATTTGTTCTTTAGAGTGTAATGGGTTCAGGTACCCAGATAAAGAATGTACTGTATTAAATGACCGTATATTTAGCACTTCTTCATAAAGTATTTACAAGTTAATATTTCATCACTGTGGGTGAAAAGCCTAAGTTGTAGTTGGAGTTTTTTCAAATACAGTGTTTATAAAATTACACGAAATCTGTGGAATTGTGGTGTTAAATACCACAATAAATGGAAGACCGGTGTTTCCTGCATGAACCATGGGATATTCTGTTCTTTTTATTTGGTCAGTCTTAATAAATTGACAAGATCATTAGAAACTGTTGCTTAAAAACAGCATTTCCTGTTTTTATTTAGCAGGTGGTGATTCAGAAAGATTTGTAAATAAATGTTGGCCCGTCATGTCCCCAGACCAGGGTTGCCCACACCTTTTGTAACAGCGCATTTCTTTGTAATTTTTCTGCTCTTAGGAATTCTTTACAGCTTTTACTTTGAAATCCGACCTCTGTCCTCCCACATAAGATGAACACTTTCGATTTGTAGAGCTATAACTAAACTGTGCAATGCCATAGAGGATCTAAAGCTTCAAGGGAATAAATAAAATGTGTGACTGACCAAGGAAATGTGGAGCTCAAGAAAATACCAAAGAAAAGTCAAGGGTGAAAATGTTTTCTTAGATATGGTCAAGGTGATCCAAACCTGTTAGTTTGTGTTAGTATGAATCTGACCATCTGACTTTCAAATGATCGGAGTACCTTTCAGACATTAAAAGATGTATTAAGAGAATTCCATCTTTTAATTCAATCACATTTGCTTTTATTCATAGAGTTTCACTACAAAAACATGATCAATATGTGTAGCTTATTTTAGTTTAAAAATTATTCTGCACATTCCGTTTGATGTTTGGGTATCTATTGTTTTAACTGTATAAGCATTGCTTTACAAATTAACCCCCACCCCCCCAAAAAAAAATAACTAAAAAACACTATGGTCTATTTTTTACAATGCAACCTGGGGTTTGAATCTTATCACTTTTAACAATGTGTTTATAACAGCTAAGCATTTAAATCATTATTTTAATACTCCAAGTTTCTGTGCGATCATAATAGTTAAGGTAAAAACTGAGTTACTCACAGTATTAGTATTACATCTCCACTGAAGTTTTTACTACAGTGACGAACATCACAGTCGCTAGATAGCTGAGATCTTCTGTTATTATATTGGTCTGACAGTTAAGTTCATAATCCAACAATTCTTGTTAAATCAAGTAGGAAAGGTTTAAGTCATCTGAGTGAAGTCAGTAATGTAAGGTGAAGTGGAAAGACTATTTTAAAAGGTAACTAGTGTGCCTCCTCTGGCAATCTTTCTGATAATCAGACATTACTTTTTTGCAGTACACTGATGTTTTATTTTTTCAATCTTTCAATCTGTCCTCTTTGAGTTTGTCTTGCAATTACACCTTTTCTTTTCGCCAAAGTTGTCTGATATGATGAAGGTAATTTTCTCAAGCATGCCTCTACAGAAGAGATAGTGGTTTAAGATGAGAACTCTATCTCTAGACCCGAACAGTTAGGTTTACATGGTTTCCTAAATGAATTGTTGTACTGTATGTGATTCAAACATGAAACAGAAAAATCACTGTGTTGTAGTTTCAGAAACGCCTGGTTTCAAACGTACAAATCTGGAAAATAATAACTGTAAATATGGAAACAGGAGAGAGTGGATATGCCTTAACAGTTCATGTGTACTTTTAAAATACACAGTTACTTCATATTTTTTTTCTTTCCAAAAACAAAATGCAGAAATATAGTGGGAAACCGTTCCAGTATAATTAGCAGTGTGTGTCTATAAAACAGCACTGTGTAACAGGATAAAGTGCAGAGCTGTCTAACATAGGCCCTTATCCCTTTGATTCAGACCAAGTTAATTTTAGAAAAGCAAACCTTTTTCTGCCAGAAGCAAAAACATTGTTATCGGCATAACATAGTGTTATCTACAGTTTCTGTAAAAACATGCATTTTAAATATAACATCTTTGGCTTGCGCTCATTCAACTTTCAGCACACCAGTCTGTACTTCATTTTCATGAGCAATGGTTTGCTTGCAGCAGCTCTACCAAAACATTTGTTAGCACCCAATTTCCTCCGAGTTGTGGATGTGGGTCCCCACAAGCTTGGTGTCGTAGTTTTGTGTTGACAAAGTCCGCCCAGCACATTTCTTCAGAATGAGCAGTCACACGCAAACCGAAGGGCACAAGTGGGCACTACTGTACGTGGAAGTGCTTTTGAGTTCAGGTTATTTGTCGTGTGCACAAGGGCACTGAAATGCTTATTCGCAAGTATGCTCTACTACTACTAAAGAGGCTAGATGAGTTGAATGGCCCCTTCTTGTTTAGTATGTTTGACGCTCTGTATGTAATCTTCGACTTTGGTTTTGTATCAAGTATTTCAATGTTTGTTTTGCTTTGAGGTCCATATTTACGGTCTGCCTTTCCTAATTGTGGCAGAATTTTACTAAAGATTAGTTACCATTGGCCTAAATAGGATACCTATAAATAATAGGATATATATTTCTCATATAGTACCTCTTGGGTGAAAAATCCAAGTTGTATTTAGCATATACTATTCAAACTCACATCTTTCAGAGGTTCAGGATAAAACTACGGTTTACCATACTTGTGCATGGGTGGTTTAGTTAGAGTTTTTTCTAATGGCTCGCCAATGATTTTGGAGCTGAGGTTTACAACATTTTGAAGGCGGTTTTTGTCTTTATGACTGAGTGAAGTGAACCTCTTTGCAATGCTGGTATTGTGAACTGGTGTGAACGTTTGTGTATCAGCAGCACTGCATGTGTCAACGTTTCCCAGTTTTTTTACATCAGCAAAATATTGTTCCCTCTTAAAAGCAGAGTGCTTTGGGGATTCTTGTGTTCCAGAATTCTTGTGTCCCAAAGCAAATTCTTCTGGGATTACTGCAGGTTTCATTAATTATTTGGCTCTTGCAATAGTCACGGTGTACAGTGCTTTCATTCATATTCTGCCGTCCAAAAGCCTGTGCAATCTCCATCCAGAGACATAAGACAGGCCATTTAAAATAGGACCACTCACTGGTATAGCTCATCAAACTGCCAACGCCCTACAGCTGTGGCTTCTTAAATGCATTCCAGCTGACAACCTGTCACAAGCAGAAAGAAGTTCAATATAAGCAAAATCTATAAAGAAAAATAAAAAACCTGAAAGACGTTGACTGCATGAGTACGCGCGAATTAACTAAATCGTTCGCTCGTTTTCTTTAATTCGTGCGCACGAAATTACTTTTTCCTTCGTTTTGTGTCACGGTAGTTGCACGCACATAGAAAGTTTCTAAAATGCCAGCATTATCCCCAGCTCCGAGCAAACGCTATCAAACGCTAGTTACCACGTCACCGCGCCTTTATATTAATGTATGACACTGCTGTAGATTAGGATTATGGATAGAGATGAATTGATTAACTTTTATTTTGGTTTGGGGATGAATTATGAGGGTACTGTAGGTACTGTACTCTTGAACTACAGAGCATCACTGTCAGCAAGCGGGCAACTGAACAGGATTCTCAGGTTTAATGGGCTCTACCGACGGCGACATGCAGACATAGAAGAAGTGATTGGCTTTATTGTCGACCAATTACGAAGGTAAGAGTTAGAAAACATGATTTAGTGCGCACGAATTAAAGAAAACGAGGGAAACGATTTAGCTATTTCCTGCGCACGAGTTGTAAATCGTTCCCTCGATATAACTTTTTTTCCCTATTGATGGGCGCCGTAGAAAATCACTCTGACAAGTTGCACAATTACATGAATGGCCACTGTTCGTGTGCAGGTACAGTGGTTCACAAGATGGTGAATGCACAATAGTTATGGTCAAGTCCACAAAGCTGGCTGAGTGGAAAACCCATTTCAAATCCCACAGGCAGTGTGCACACAACATTTAAGAGACACTGCAAGTATGTGGTTAAAAGTTCGGTGGCCCAATGAGACAGAGCTGGAATGCTGTGGTCTAATAATAATAATAAACTTTATTTTATATAGCGCCTTTAAAGGTGGCTTCTCAAAGCGCTTTACAGGATGACAATAACAATAAATAAGAAGACTACAACAATAAATAAGAAAATTTCACAAGACAGGACACAATTATAATTACAACAATACAACAATAACAATAGAGGAGACCATGGAAGATGGTATTAAGAAGAGCAGAGGGGTGAAGAATGGAACCAGTTAAGTAAAGGCTTTTCTGAAGAAGGTTTTGAGTCTGGATTTGAAGGAGTTTAGTGAAGGTGACTCTCTAATATCCTTGGGCAAAGAGTTCCAGAGCTTGGGGGCATAGCAGGAGAAGGCCCTGTCGCCCATACAATGTAGACGGGCTTGGGGGACAGTAAGGAGGGCAGAATTAGAAGAGCGGAGGTTGCGAGGTGGGGAGTAGGGCGATAAAAGTTCAGACAGGTATTGAGGTGCCAAGCCATGTAAAGCCTTGTAGGTGAGCATGAGGATTTTAAAGTCTACGCGGAATTTGACCGGAAGCCAGTGCAAGGACTCCAGGATAGGAGTAATGTGAACACTTGCACTAGACCTGGTCAGGATTCTGGCTGCTGAATTTTGGACATACTGCAGCTTGTTCAGAGTAGATTTAGATACCCCAGGGAGCAGAGCATTGCAGTAGTCAATTCGAGAGAATACAAATATGTTGATCAGCTTTTCAGCCACAGTTAATGATAGCATAGGGCGTAGTCTTGCGATATTTCTAAGGTGAAAAAAAGATGTTTTGACAGTATGCTGTACATGTGGGTTGAATGTTAAGCCAGAATCGAATATAACCCCAAGGTTTTTCAATTTTGATTGGAGCTCAAGTACAGAGCCATCTACAGACAGGGTTACAGGACTGGCTTTACGAAGTTGATGGGGGGTACCAATAAGCATGACTTCAGTCTTGTCACAGTTAACTGAAAAACATGACGATGGTGCAAACCCAACACAGTGCCTCAGCTAGTCAGCATTATCCCTGCTGTCAAACTTGGTGGTGGCGGTTTTGAGTTAGGGATCTGCTTCTCATCAGCAGGGACCGGAAAGTTCAAGTTCAAAGTTTATTTCCCATTTGGTTACATGGACATGTGGATTCTTATTGTGCTTGTTCTCTCACTGTACAGACAGGTGAAGACAACAATAAATAAAAATGGTAAGCGAGCAGCGCAAAAAGACGGTATCATCCAGCATACAATATGACACAACATACCGCATAGAAAACAATACACAATTTACAAAATACAATAGCAGATAATAGTGTGTGGTATGCACTGCAAAAAATACAATGTTCAACAGTCAGTAGTAATAGACAGCACTCAGTCAGTTTGCATTTAGCTATTAGTTATCCAAGACATATACCACTTCAGGACCCCGGGTGCGGTCTGTGTGGAGTTTGTGTGTTCTCACCATGTTTGTGTGGGTTTCAGGTGCTTTTGGTTTTCTCCCATAGTCCAGAAACATACTGGTAGGCTATTTAGCTTCTGGGAGTGTGTACGTCTGTGTTTATTTTCTGTGTGCCCTGTGATACGCTGGTATCCTGTCCAGGGTGAATCCTGCCTTGTGCCCATTGCTTTCTGGGATAGGCTCCAGCTCCCAAGAGACCCTGAATTGGATGAATAGGTTAGATAATGGATGGATGAAGGTCAGTTAACTAGACTTGCACTGCAATTCTAGTCGACACATCTAAAGCAAAGTAGTATAGTCGGAATAGATGCAAGAAACCAAGACCACAGTCTTGATCTTACTGCAGGCTTAAGGCTATGACGTTTAATTAGGCCTGCAACTAGACAATATACAACAGAAAGATTCATTGTGCAGGATTTCTCATTGGATTGTTTTGCAATGTGCCACAGAAACGTTTATTCAAAAAAGCAGACTGATGTTTAAAATGCTTTAAATTCAAGGTAATTATTCTGTATATTATTTTTAAACAGTGTGATGGACTGGAGTGGGGAAGCTGGAGAAAAAGACATAATAACAATTAACTGGTGACTGGAGGGTGAAGGAGAGAGCCACAACCTGTTTTGTAACTAGCTCATTTGTTACATGTTAACTGTTTGGAATGCAGGATTGTGCACATAGGTTTGTATATAATGGTGTGCATGAACTTGTGGGACTGGTAGCACCTCCACTGGGCTTGTGACTTAAATCACAGACTCTATCAGATCTGAACACTTACACCTTTTGAAAGGACCGAACCACATCAAGGTAAAAAACGTGGTCTTGATACGACAGTCCATTTAGTGGGTCAAGCAAAAAAATAGAGACAGAAAAAAAATCTTTATTACACTCCAACTGGATCTGTGTACAGACTGGTACTTTGTAATTGTCACTTATGTTCTGAGAAAGTATATTTTTTAAAACAGCTGTATAATCAGATACTGTATTTACAGTAGGTGTATCATCACTAGAGATCACAAGGTCAAGTTCTATGACTTAGATCGAGCTTTTCAGGAAGAGAAAACGTTTTACCTCTTAAATGACAGGAACATAATGATGTTATCAAACAGAAGATCAGGTGGAGGTCCTATTCTAATCTCACAATCCCACTTACCTGTGCATAAAAGCTCATCAGCCGAACTGCGCACAACTTTTCAGCACTCTGCGGCTTGTTTTGTCACAGATGAATATGTCTCACATACCGCGTTGCTGGGACCCTACCATCAGTGCGTTCGTGAAGGACAGGAGTCACTCTCATCTCTTCAGCTTTCACGCTCCGCCGAAAACAAGTGGCTCTGTGCCCACAATATCATCTGATTTTTGTTTTCTGTTAGGTCTCCTGATGTCAGCAAGCCTCCTGGAAACTCCGAGAAACTGCGGTAGCTTTCCCCACGGCAGCTGTGTCCCCCTTCCACTTCTCTCTCTGTCTTCCCAATCTCTCCCGCTCAGTTCTCCTGCCCTCCCCCCTTCTCACTCCGTTTCTAGTTGAACGTCCAACTCACTGCACCTATGGCCCCAGCCTTTATTGTCTCTCACTTCTCCCCAGTCCTTCCTTTCGCAGTCCACCACCAGGGGCCCCCGGTCGATGACGCCCAGTCTGCCCTACGGGTACGAACGCACAGCGCCAGTCTGCACTGGATCCAGGCTTCCTCGTTCTCCCCCACACTGTCCCTAGCGTTCGAGCCAAGGCTACAGCAATGAGTTCCCTCCTCTATCTGACCCCCCCTTTTGGTTGGCATCCAACCGGTCGGTGTCGGCCTTCGACTCTTCCCCTTCCCCAATACTTAACTGGCATTCCTTCTTTTTATTTTTTGGGGGGGGTTCAGCTCTAAATGTCGTCTAGCTCCATTAAGCAAACGGCAGGTCTCTTCAGTTTCCCACGTCAGGCTGCTCTTCTGAGCCCAAGCAGTGTCTTCTGTTGCCCACCACAGAGTTCAAACCTCAAACTAGGTAGTACGATTGCCTGCTAACCGGTAGCTCTCTTCTTGCTTCCACGTCAAACTACTCTTCTGACTGCTACCGCGCAGTTCCAACCCAAGCTAGCTGGTCCTGCTTGCTGCTGCTGGCCGCTGGTGCCGTCACTTGTTCGTTGACTGGCTTTCTGTCGCCCACAGCATACGCACTTCTCGTGCAGCACCGCCGAATCTGCTAGATCAACCAAACGCATTTCTGCATCATAGACATTTTTAACTCATTTACAAGCACGTTTTGCTCGGTTCTGGTGAAACCACAACTGAACCAGCCTGCTATTAGCTCAGTGTTCGAAATGTGCATCAGCGGTTTGGGGTTTCTTCTGGGGGGATGTGACTTCGCTAATCTCTGACCGCTGAATGTGTGACTATGGGATGCAACACTCGCCCCGCCTAGCCCAGCGAAGCTCGTCTTGTTCCTGGTTTCCAGTTCCCCCGGGCTCCGGCTGAGAGCTCTGCCCGTGGCCGTGATTTTCGGACGATTCCGGTGGCAGAGAGAAGACCGGAGGTGGGAACCAAACTTCCCTACCAGCTCGATCCAGGCACCGCTTGGGAAAACGGTTGTGTTCTCTGCCAGGCGTTTCCCCCAGAGGACTGCATTCCACGAGACTGCGCTGACAGCGCGCCCCCAGCTTGGTCTTGACCTGGCTGGCTCCTGGCACCCTCCAGTCGGACCAGGTAACAGGTGAATGGTGAAAAAGGTGGGTACTTGTGTTTTTTCTGAACTTCTATCAACTCCTTTTCTGATTCACTCATAAGAACACCAAACAGGAAAGGTAGGATTTTTTTTAAACTGCCTGGTACAATCACTCTTACTGTGATTTTGAATTTGCCTCTTCCTGAACAGAGTTTTTCCTGCTTTTTTTGGCTTCATCTGACTTATAATTCTTTTTCTCTGTGTGTATTTTCAAAGCCTGAATATTGCATCCATCTATTATCAGAAAGCCCTTGTCCTAGCCTAGGGTGTTATTATGGGAAGACTCTGTCTGATCAAATCCGGCTGTGCACAGACAGGGGAATTTGTCCAGTGATTGTGGTAATTTATTTGTAGTAAACTATTATAGCTTCCATTTCAGGGGCCTTAAAATAGAGCTGTAAAATCTGCCATGTCTGCACAGAGTGCAGCGCCGTCATGCTTTTATTATGAAATCACGACAACTCATTCTACAACAGGATGACAAAATAAATATGAAACTCCCAGCAGTATTCTCAAAGTAATTTGTCCTTTATGTTCTGCACTATGATTGTATAATGTAAAATGTATATTTGATGAGTTTCCCAAGTAATTTCAGATGATACATCATCCTAGAATGAAGGCCTGCATTAAGCGTAAGATTGCCAAAGTTAGATTCATGAAAACCAAATTGCACATTTTGTATGATTGCATTATGAAATCTTTAACATTGAAATGATTAATAGAAATGTGTTGCATTATAACAGTACAGGGCTCGTGAGTTCACAACTCTCTTACGTTATGGAATGTTTTCAGGGATAAATTTAGAATATTTTCACTTTTTTGCATTTTATTTTTTTCCTATGCCTCTTATTTCAGGTTGACTGTGATTTTATTTCCTCCTACACACAAAACCTTCCTTCCAGTACGTTTCCTGCTGAGAGGAGGCACTGTGGCACAATGCTTTGAGTTCCATTAGCTAGGCATTTGAGACAGTGAAATACCTCTCCTGCTCATTTCCAGCCATTCAGCTTTGAACTGTCACTGAAGAAGATACTTTCATTTAGTCTTGTGGGTGGTGCTCACTTCTTTTGGAAGGAGGAGGAGCCATTATCCCGAATCAGCTTTTACACACAAGTCTGGGATGTCTTCACTGCATGCCTACTTTTCATAGGCTATTTGCACTTGTTATTTCTGATTTTTTTGTGATAAACAGTCGGTGATGTGCAAATAATTAAAAGTTCTGAATCACTTTGCAAGCCAGGATACCTTCAGGGCTATCCCTGAACATTATCATTCTGCTTCCAGTGGACTTATCACAGTGGTTATTCATCCTAATAGTCATGGATGTATTGGTATCTAGAACTCTTTGAAACTATTGAAGAGGACCCTTGATGTCACATACGGTAGGCAGCATTTGCTTTGTCCAACAGAGAGAAAACAATGCAAGCTCTGGCCTGATGTAAAAACTACTTGAATTGACTACTGCAATGCTCTACTCCCTGGGGTATCTAAATCTACTCTGAACAAGCTGCAGTATGTCCAAAATTCAGCAGCCAGAATCCTGACCAGGTCTAGTGCAAGTGTTCACATTACTCCTATCCTGGAGTCCTTGCACTGGCTTCCGGTCATATTCCGCGTAGACTTTCAAATCCTCATGCTCACCTGTAAGGCTTTACATGGCTTGGCACCTCAGTACCTGTCTGAACTATTATCGCCCGACTCCCCACCTCGCAACCTTCGCTCTTCTAATTCTGTTCTCCCTACTGTCCCCCAAGCCCGTCTACATTGTATGGGCGACAGGGCCTTCTCCTGCTATGCCCCCAAGCTCTGGAACTCTTTGCCCAAGGATATTAGAGAGTCACCTTCTCTAAACTCCTTCGAATCCAGACTCAAAACCTTCTTCTTCAGAAAAGCCTTTACTTAACTGGTTCCATTCTTCACCCCTCTGCTCTTCTTAATACCACCTTCCACGGTCTCCTCTATTGTTATTGTTGTATTGTTGTAATTATAATTGTGTCCTATCTTGTGAAATCGTCTTATTTATTGTTGTAGTCTTCTTATTTATTCTTATTGTCATCCTGTAAAGCGCTTTGAGAAGCCACCTTTAAAGGCGCTATATAAAATACAGTTTTTTATTATTATTATTATACTACTCTCGGCACAGCCATAAGGAGGCACTCAAACTCATCCATAAGGCAACTGAATAAAACATGAGTCCACAGCTCACGGTAAGTCTACCTCCTCCAGGTTATCTTAAGAGCTTGCTGCATGATTTACAGTCCAGTTCTCCATCTGAGGTATGCTAATTCAGCCCTTCCTCCTCTGCTGAAGACCAGGCTACACTCACAATAGGGAATAAATCCCTCTCTTGTGCAACACCATGTCTGTGGAAGACACTGTAATGTTTTTAAAACTCAATGTCTTCAATAGCAATATTTTCACTACAGCTTTTAATTAACTATAATTTAAATTTATTTTTATAATTTATTATTGTTTTTTCCTTTCATCTGTTATATGAATTCCATGCAAATTACAGCACTATGAATTTATTGAAAGGTGCTGAAAACAAAACCATGTTTATTACATTTGCTAGATTAAAGCATTATGTGCAAATATTGAGCAAAGACCTCCACACTATTTTCTAAAAAGAACATGTTACAGAATCTTTAGGAGGCAATGTGTTTCAGGACCTATTTGGAAAGTAAACATGGCTGTCAAGAATTTCAAGGATCTTATTTCCAAACTGTACACTGAAGCTGACCAAGTCCATTCCTCGGTGAAGACAGCATTTCAGATAACAAGTATCTCTTGCCAATCAAGTCAGTGAACTGAATGTTTAAATGTCATTAAGTTGTCATTTGTTTTAAGACTGGGAAGGACAGAGCTTGTTACTGATTCAACTCTTGCCAAACGTATTTTCTTTCAGAATTCACGATATTCTTTTTTTATTTCACTTTTTTTTTTCTCCCTCATATTTTTTTATTTATTTAGGGAAGTGTTGTCCAGTCGGCTTGCTTGACGATGCTGAAAGCCCTGGATAATTTGTCAGATGCCTCGTTTTACGCTGAACACTGGAACGGGAGCAACTGGTTTCAATGCAAATTGCAATGTACCCCTGCGAAGGCAAAGTACCCCTGCTTTAGGCCCTAACTCAATTTGTGGATTTGTAGGCTAAATCAAAACAGCCACTCCTAATGTTCATCTCCCATCATTTTGTGAATCAAAGCATAGAAAAGAAATGCGTTCTATGGTATTACGTCATACATTCTCTCTGCCTCCGTAGGCACAGATCTTTAATTCTTCTGCCATCTGTTGTCCTCAAGGAATCAAATTATTAGACATTTCTGGAGAAAATGGATGGATGGAAATTGAATGCATTTAACTCATTTTCAAAAATTGTATACATTCTTCATCCATCCATTTTCTAATGGCTTCTTCCAATTGAGGTTTGCAGTTATCACAGAGGCTGTCTTGCTAAGCAATGGGGCCAAGGCAGCATACACCAAGGACGGGGCACTAGACCATTGCACAATGTAGACAGACACAATAACAGACACACACTCACAACAAGGACAATTTTCACAGAAGCCAATTAACCCACCAGCGTGTTTTTAGACTGTGAATACAGGGAGAACATACTGTAGATAGCACCTCAGGAGCTGAACCCAGAGCCCCAACACTGTGAGACAGCAATAATAACCACTTCGCCACCATGCTGCCCACACTTGGTGTCATTTAGATTCACTTCTTGTCATGACTGAATATGATCCACTCCAGTGGTTTGGACATGAGACCACATCATTAACTAGAGATATCCATCATCAGAGAGCTGAATCTGGACAAGTTATTAGATGACATAACCTGTTGAACGTCCAACCAGGTGAAACATCAAGCAGGAAAACACTGAAAAGACCATATGTATAGACCAATCAACAGAAACCTCCAACGGTGATGGTTTGGACAGGAGTATCCGCATGACACAGAATTCCACTTGGAGTGATGGATAGCAACTTGCCTGGGATCACAGATGCTGGGGTTCTTCGAAAAAATGCCAGCAGGACAATTATTTTATAATTTAAAATATAGTTTACTGGCACGTTTATCCAGAGCACATTACATTTTGTACTCTTTTCTGCAGGTGGGCATTTCACCAAGGATGTACCTTCCTCAAGGGGTACTTCAGCCATACCTTTCCCTGGATGTGAACCCATAACCTTCCAGTTAGGAACCTAGAGGCGCCAGTTACCCCTCCACCCTGCTGCCCTCATGAGCATGAGGTCCATGCATGATCTCATGTGCTTTGTGTAACAGCAGCTTCCTTGAGAAATGAGAGAGTAACAGTTATGAAGTGGATGCCCTACTAATTAGCCTTTATCATTTGTGGGGTGAACTAGGATGATGTGCAACATTAAGGCTTAGACCGGGGAACTGGCACACATTTGTACAAGCTCTACAAGAGAACAGGACACAATCTCACAAGACAGCATGTGCAAACTGGAGCAAATTGGGCGTCTCAGATGTTTGCTTCCAGCAGTGGCCATGCTACTAGACTTTGACTTTCACAGTGCTGCCTCTTATAATCAATCCTGTTGTTGACAAATATTACTAAATATAATGAGTAGAGTAGAGAGTAGAGTAGTTTATTGCCATATGTATATATACATTGGAATTCTTAATCGTGCTGATCTCTCGGAACATTCACAGTACAACAGACAGCACTACACAATGTAGACAACGGGAACAATAAATATATTGTGGATAAAATGAGACATGACACATAAATTAACAACATAAACGAGAGAGTTACATGCGAGACATCGCCATTGATCGGTGCCATCATCCAAATTTAACTGTCTCGTGTCCGGTCAATAAAATATCTGTGTACTGTACCTGTTACATCAAAGACAGCAATTTTCCTGATAATAACTGTGAATTTGTTTCAGGTATAAGTGATTTCTGTAGGAAATTGTAAAGGTGTGATTTTACAGTTTCTGTCCCGCTTGCTGCCAATCAGGTAACAATAATAATAATAGTAATAGAAAATTAGGAAAGGATTTATTTCCATTTTTAATTTCTCAACACACCTTTTACTTAGGATAATAAGACAAATGAAAGAAAATTACTTTCATAAAGGGCACAAAGTGGACAGCAAGGTGGTGCAGCAATGAGCGCTGGGTTCAGTTCTGGACGTGGAATGCTATCTGGGTGGAGTATGTCTGTTCTCCCTGTGTTTGCACAGGTTTCCTCCCACAGTCTGAAGACATACTGGTATATTCATTGGCTTCTGCTAGTGTGTGTGTCTGCCCTGCAGTGGACTGTCATCCTGTCCAGGACGTTTCCTGCTTTGCGCCTGTTGCGTGCTGGGATAGGCTCTGTCTCCCCAGCGACCCCGAATTGGATTAAGTGGTTTGAAAATGGATGGAAGAATGAAAGTGCACAAAGGTTCACCAGCCTGATTTCCTCCATTCTGACTGGCTTTCCATGTGCCCTTTTGGAATTATCAGTCTTGAAAGAAATCGTGTGGCACATTTCCATTTAAGAAACTGTTATAGAACTTCAGGTATGAGAAATAAAACCAATGGAAGACACAAAACAGATGAACCCTTCATATGAATAGCCATGTTTAGTTCAAGGTGCAAACAATTGTTTTAGGGGGGTTCTTCAAGGCTGTTTATCTCCTGGCGTAGTTGTGAAAACTGCAAACTGCAAGACCACATCTGTGAGCACCGCTATACATCTCTTTGTTGTCGCTTTCACAATGTTTCAAAAGGAAGCCAAGGAGCTTGTAGCTTTCAGCAAGGGTGTATTTTCCCACTTTATTTACACATTTTGTTGTACATCCTTGAGCTGTCCATGAGCTGTTCCAGTTTTGGACTTTTTAGACTGTTACAGTTTAAGTGCACCATGAAGCTTTTCAGAAGAAATCACTGTTAAGACTCAGAATAAAGACAGTTGATGAGTTTTCGTGTTGCTATTGTACATTTTAATCATATTATCACTATAGAAATGACAATCATGGAACAGGATAGCAAAAATAAATTGTTGAAGGCAGCTGTTCAAGGTAAATGTATCAGAAAGGTACAAATATATAATGAATTTTCACCTTCAGTTTCTGACCTTTTTTAAATAGTAACCAAATATTGATGTGGGACCCAGAATTGCAGTTGGTGCACTTGTAAATATTCATGATTTTCCCTTAAGTACCTCTTTAATTATCTGTGCATTGTACATTTAAATTAATTTCCATTGAAGGCATTCATTTTAAGGAAGTTTGTTGATAATGCCTAATTTACTTTGCAATAAACCTAAGTGCAGATTTTCTAACAAGTACTTGGCAACATCCTTTCTTTATTAATATGTATATTTTAAATGTTAATCTGAGATGGCATTTGCATGACAATGAAAAATGAGTTTGCACCATGATGTCTTAACAAATGTAACAATTAGTTTATTTGTATTTGAGTTTAAATTGCCTTCTCTGTTTGACAAGATACGGGGTCGTGTTTTCTGTGAAAGGCTGATTTAGGAAAATTATTTCTATTCTTCGGCTAGGTCCAGCATAAACAAAAATGTCAGTTGTTAGTGTTATGAGTGTTTCTGTTGGTAAGAATGTGATATTGTTTTGACTCTCTCCGAAGACGTTAGAAGTAAATGAGGAAGATGAGAATAAAATGTGTTTCAAATTAGAGTGCTATCGGTTCGTCCAGCACTTTCAGATGACTTATAAATGGAAGTTATTAACTGACGTCTGGGAAAGATAACAACAAGTCAATCCCAATCATAATCATTTTGGAAATTAGCGACATGTCAAACACAAACATCCCCTTCGTATTTGTCTCAAGCATCCCTCCTCCACCCCATCTTTACCTTGCGTCTGCCCCTTGGTCGCTCAGTCTGAATGGGGTTCAAGCCTCCTGGCCCAGCAGGCTGCCCATTATCAAGCGTCAGAGTCACCACGCATCCACCCACTCGCCGCCGCCTTCCAACGCGCACTGTTCACGGCAACTCATCAATTATCCAACCCCCTTTCCCCTTTCTCCCTGCTTAATCCTCTCTGCCGCACTCTTCCATGCTCACTATTGGGTTTCATTCACCCGAGCTGCTCCTTTCGGCTGTTTGTCTAGCAACACTGTGGATGATGGATTCTGCCTCACCACCGACCATGGACCTGCTTCACGATTTGGATTTGGGAATCTCTCCTGACTCTTGGTTTACTGCTTTTGCCTCCTCCATCGTCTACGCACCTGCCTTACGGATCGGATTCGATTTTACGGATCTCTGCCCTCCTTCTTGACCACGGTACTGCCCTACGATTTGGACCTCACACTCTCTCCCTCTCTACCTGTCACTCCAGCCCCGCACACGGTCCAAATCAGCCCTACTGGTATTTGACACCGAGCTGGTCAAGCCAAACCTATCCCACTAAATCAATCCAGACATTCACACAGCATTCAATTCTTGGATGTTCTTGTCCCAGTACCTCTGGGATTTTTTTGAATATGCAGGACTGAAAGGAAATTTTGTAAATTCACTTTCTGTTATGAGTGGAGTTTACACTGTAATGTTATTTTTTATAAATATATACCATTTTATACAATAGGTCAAAATGGTAGCCATATTAGCCAACTTTGTAAAATAGACTAAACTTATATCTTCTTTTCATGGGAAAAAAATTCTTCCAGGATCCTGAACAGCTTGTGTGTTGATTCTTTTCTGTCTGTGCCTTTCTCTGTATTGATTAAATAAAAAAATGTATCATCATCAAGGCCTGGAATCCACTGATCCCTAAAACTAAAATTAGATTTAGACATCAGCATCGGATATGTCACAGTAAAACTTTAAAATATACATTGTGTGTGACTTTTAGTACTGTCCAGATTTACACATTTTAGTATAGCAAAGCCATTTCCCAAACATTGTGTGGTGAAGATACAGTACACTCAAACTCATTCAGATTAGAAAAAAAATGTAGTGTATAGCTGTCAAATTAGACAGCCCCAGAACATCACTAACCTACAACCAGACAAATTAGAGAAGTAGAAAAGTAATAAAGTTACTTTTGGTTATTGGCACACTTTACCAATAGAATCTGTGCTTTGAATTGAGGTCTTCATTTCAGTCTGTTTTATTGCTGTCTAGATTTCCTCATCTACCATGATTTGAAAATGCACTGTTGATCATCTATCCCACTAACCATAAAGATTCTCTCGTCCACTGAATTGTGCATCCGTTTCTTTATTTTTGAATGTCAGGATTACTTTGATGCATATTTATTGCATGTGAAGGTTGTATTGTGTTACATTTTATATTATGCAGAATCAAATGGTGTTATGATTATTCTATTTACTTATTAAATTGGATATTATGCAGAGTGAAATACATGGCAAGGCATTACTCTAGGGCTGCATTTGAGCAGCACAAAATATGTTTTTCATCCTTTTCACTGAGATTGAAATCAGCATGTTTAATGGCAATGGTATTCTGCTTTGTGCATATGCTATCCTGCAAGTGGTCCAAAATAACTGCATCATTGCTATGTTAATGTCCATGGATGAATTCAGCAGAACCATATAGCACATTTCATTTACAAACAAGTTGAAGTGTAATATTTATGCATTAGGGATATATTATAAAATGTCTGCACACATCTAGCTAGCAATGGACTTTAACCCTTAATTTTGCAAATGATTATTTTTATGCCTGTGCTATTGTGGATTAAATTTCTTTCCCTGCCTGAAATAAAGCACATCGCCGAATGCCAATGTGTGCTTTCAGAAGGTTATCCTTTACAAAATACTTCTTGCTTTTTTTGTTTCCATGCTCAAACTACTCCTGACATATGACTGAGAAGATACAACATATAGAGTTTGAGTTCATGGAAAATTTCTTGGAAAGCATTGACTGTGTTCAATGTGCTGCAATTGAATTGTCAGTATTTTTTACACAATAGGGATGATTTGTTTTCAGGACCAAAGAGCCTATGAAAAGGTCTTACTCCTTGGGTTTCAGGAATTCTTTAAAGCTCCTTGCATTTCTGTGATGAACCGTTCATACATTACTCTTCAAGCATCGGTTCAACAACACATCAGCAGAAAAAATATTTTAAAATGCACAGCTTGACTGCTTGAAACTTGAGACTTGATTTGTAATAGAAATAAAACTTTAAATTGTAAACCTTCATTCTGAGGGATTGGTACGTTTTTTTTTTCTTTTAGTAATGTGTAAAAAAGTCAGTGTCCTTTTAAGCGCACACCATATTAAGGCTAAAAAATTTTTTAGAAGAAAAATAATAAGAGGCAGTCCTTAGGAATGTGGAAAAAGTTAAAGACGTTTGCATTTAAGCATTTATTTCAATTGATTACAGGTCAATTATCTGTTTTCTTTATTTTTAATTTTTGAAAACATTAGACTTTGCTAAATAGAGTGTATATACAGTATATATAATTCCTAATACCAGAGCCTCTAAAAAGTAAATAATCTCCAACATTTAAATATAGAAAAGAATAAGAAGTAGCTGTTACAAGGTGAGACAAGATGTAAAAAATACAAACTTTGGTTTGACGTTTAGTTTAAGTTAAGAAATTGCTAATATGTTTAAAAATAAAGGAATAATTTGTATCTGCAGTGTAAGTTTAATGTTTAAATTGTACATACAATTTAAGAGTTACAGCAAATAGACATAAATGTGCAATTATATAACAATTTAGATTTTATTTATATCAAATAATGTACGTCGCACACACAGTTAAAGAATCTGTTTATGATTCAAATGAAAAGTGAAAGTGTAGTTTCTGTCTTATTTATATATGAATTCATTAGTATAAAGATACTGTATATTTTCTATACTGTATATTTTTGCCTTTCACCACATCCACAAAAAAATCAATCTGATTCTCCTTGGCTTTGGGTACACTCTGTCATTTCACAAAATTATCAGTCATAATATACAGTATATCTACTTAGTCTATAAATAGATTGCAAAGCCATGTTATAAATAAAAATATTGTCAAAGTATGACCGAGTATGCAACACTTTGTATCTGCTACCAAGATGCATTTTGTTTATTAAACATAGTTTATTAATCATGAAAAATAAACATTTTCATTTTCTTGTGGTCTCTAAAAGCTGTACATGGCTTACAATATTGACACGAAAACTCACAGAGTTTAAATATAATGCCACTGTCTGAATGAAAAATGTAAGATGTAAAATGTTTGCTCAATGTTAAGATAAAAGCATATTAATGGTTAATATTGCTCATCTTAGAATCAGGATTTAAAGAAACTATACAGTCCCCTAAATCCAATACAGCTGATTTAGAAAGCCACTCACAATTCAATTCTGTGTTGACTTTTTTTTTATTGTTTTCTCCCAAACATAGTCAACTCATGATTTCAAACTTTTAAACAATGTTCCACTTAAATATAATTACATTCAATTTGAAATGTCACTGAAGAGCATGAGAACAGGTGTGACAGACAATTAACTATCTGAATATCTTTATAACTATCAGTATCTGAATGCAGATAAAGTACAACCTGATAAATGGTGAAGCTTTTTAAAAATTTTCATTGGTGTTTTGAGATCATTTTGGCATATCTGCAAGAATCAAGTACTTCTGTTTCCGGGATCCCAGCTCTCCTGGTAACTACTGTAGTAACATTTTTATTTCCTTGACTTATAAAGAATCTTAGCTCCAAGTTTTACTTTTCTAACATGTTAGGTATGATTACAAGAAAAATGTTACATTAATCATTTCAGGTATCGTATCTTAAGGAGACTAAAGAAAATATATTGTAATTTATAAAACTGAACCAGACTGTTGTTATTTCTTGTGCATTATCTAGCACATTATCAACCAAAAAAAATTACATCTTAATATTAGGTTATGATACTGCAAAATAATCCCACTTCATATTCTTTCAAAAAAAGTATAATGCACATTTGTGCCTTACATTTTGTTTAATAGAGGTTGAAAGGTCATGGTGTTAATTTTTTTATCGTGTTGTATAATTAAATGCTTTAACCTTTGATTCATCCAAATAAACTGTTGGCAATTTATATAGCAAGCTACATACAGCTGGAAACATATACCCTATATATAAGTGCAAACACCTCATTTATATTCTACATTCGTTCAACTACATTTCACTCTTTGGAGTCAATTTAAAGTTGTTACTTTGCTGCTGCATGACACAATGTATGCACCATGAGCTGGAAGTACTGTGAATCTCTTGAAAGGCTTTTCTTCTATGAACTGTTTTATGAAAACAAGCAGAACTGGGTTCTCTGTAGCACTGAAGCCATTTTCTATTAAGTTTTTAAACATCATTTGGAAAACATTTTGAAATGGAATATTGAAGTCACATACATGCGCAGCCCGCAACACTAACTGTGTGAGTTTGCTTCTGAAATCAGGCTAGTGTAACCCGAGGCTGTAAATTGCTGTTGAGAACTCTGAACATGCCTTGCATTACAAAAGACTGAGTCTGAAAACCTTGACTACATCTATGCTGGTTTCACAAAATCAGCACTACGAAGTCATACAAGTACCTTTGTCTGACACTTTTTTTTTTAGAACTGTTTTAGAAAATTCCTCATCACAGTGAGATAAAATGCTATGCAAATACATGCATTCAAATACTTTTAATGTAACAGCATGACACTAATTATATTTTAATTTGCCAGTCTTTAACTGCATGTTAACTGTCGCACTGACATCTATTTTATCTCATTTCCCCCCATGCTATTCACAGAAATGTTGTAGATTGTTCTTTATTCATACCTTCCATTGCCTCACACTGTATGTCCCACTTCTCAGGCACATTGTGTTCTGTAATAAAAGGTTTCAATCATTTCAGTACTAACAACACGTTTTCCAAAAGCAAAGGTAATGATCAATAAATCACAGTTTATTTTAGAGCCGCTTATGCCTAATTCCTTATTCATTAATCTGTAGGTTTACAGCTTTCACAAAAAACAAAGCTGCAAGCAGATTTGCAGAAAACAATTTAGGAATGGAGCCTGCTATGAACTAGTTAGCACTAGTCTTTGGATCCTTTGTATTAAGTCAAAGAGTTGAGCAATCACACATATGAAAGACTGACTATGACAAATGTTTGAAAATTTGAGAATGATACACATCATTTGCATACATGTGAGCTGAAAATTCATTATGGGTGCATTGTTCTCTTGATTGGAAGTTGTGCTCCTGTATAATTACAAAGCGGAACAGGTGTGTTAGTCCAGCAGACATCACAAATCAAAGCCAATATCTTGTCTGTAGGTTGTGTCAAATTAATTTTCATATAGATTACTGCATTGCCATATCAGTTTATAAGGGAATTAGCATTTTTATCTAAATGCTATGAGTTCAAATATGAGGGGTGTGAAAAGGGTTCAGTGGGGTTTAGGTTAGTGGCCTATAGTGTCTGTGTCAGAGGTGAGAACAGTCAATAGAAACTCAAGCAGTCAGTCTGAAGCAGTGCTGTCTGTTTGGCTTTGTGTATCTTCACATTTTTGAGCATCCTCAAGAACAGGTCTTGTGTTTGAGAGATCATGTTCTTACAGCATTCACTGAGATCTTTTTAAGACGCTTATAAACTGTGCACCTCTCAGTGGAAGTTCAAAGAGAAAAGCTTTCTGCCATAATACCACACTTTAAAAAAACAACTACATTTAGTGATGTATCTACAGCTTTGAAATGTAGACATTTCATTTAAAAAATACTTGAATATATACAGTACATAATATTTTTTCAGTGTTTCTATAGCAAGGTTTGCAGTAAGGAAGATTTTATTGTAGGAAAAATGACTGAACAGCAATATAAGCAAATCTGTATATGAAGTCATTGTGAATTTTTTAATCCAAAATCCAAGACAACGAATTATAAATTAACTGGTGCTAGTTTTGTTTTGTAATACTGCATATTTTGCTCTGCTTTTTCAATCCCTATACAATACATCCACAAACATTTCCAAATTAAAATCCGGCTAATACAACAATGATACAACAAACCATTTCTGCCTTCGAAACCTACTGAGTCTCCTGACAGAAAACACATTGACGTTAAGCTCTTTCATTTCAAGGCAATCTGGGGTGAGTTTTTTATCTGAAGAAAAATAAACCCTTGAATATTTCCCCCAGAAAAAGGCCTTCTTACTTGATTTCTGTTCCTGGTGCCGCCTTTCTTTAATAAACTATATCCCTGTGGCTGATGCCTTCTGTGTGAGAATGTGTGGAGATCTAAAGGCTGTTGAAATCCAACTGAGTGGAAAATACGCTGAATCTTCATTCAGCCAGCTGCCAGATGCTTATGGAGCAATTGCACATTAAGTGACTGTCAGAAGGAAGCTGTTCTCCTCCAGAGTCAATCAAACTCGCTCTCACAACAGAGTGATTGACGTTTGTGTAATCTATACTAAATATGACGGTAATTACTAATTTGGGTGAAGTTTGCAATTGTTGTCAGAGGTGCTCTTTTAAGTTTTGTATTCAAAATCCTGCTAATCAAAGACACAGTTCTGAGCTGTTTCCTAGATATGTACAACTTTTGCAAAAAAGCTGGGTCCTGAAATTAGAAGTGGAAAGCAAACATCCAGACCTACTTTGTATATTATTCAGTATATAGTATATTTATATGTAACTAGCACATTACATATTCTTCAAAAATAGCTTACTTTTAATAAAAAATAACTAAACATTTTTATCACCATTATTTACTGTAGAGTTTTTAATTCCAACTGTTTACATTTTATCTCAGATGCTCAGGTAGTGGTGCCTTCATCCACTTGCAGAATAATCAGAAAGCCACTTATTCCTGATAAGAGTCACAGCAGCTTGAGTGCCAGTCAGAAACAGGGCACACCCAGATACGAGCACACAGGTACAGTTTTGACACTCCAATAAACCCGTCCTGTTTTTAAAGGCTGGCAGAAACCAAAGCACCCATGCAAACACTGGGGGACCCTCTACCCAGAAGGTCAGTGTTTCTGTAATCTGCCTAGTTAACTACGTACAACCCGCACAGACCTGACCCACCCAGTTTCAAGAGAAAACCCAGTGTGGGTCACAGTGTGAGTCAAACTGTAACTGTTTCATGTGCAACAAGTACCTTTTCAAGCCTAAAACGGATGTTAGAATTCAGTTATTATGTACATTACATGCTGTTTAGAAAAAGCTTAGGAAAAACAGAAAACTGTATTCAGCAGTTTGTAGCTTTGGAGCTTTTGTGGACCAGCCACACTCTCATTGTAATACGAATAATCCAAACCCTATTCCTGGACCAATATGGCACGTTGATGCTTTTAACTTTGCATGTGTATTATGGGACAACTTCTGAGGCTATCAATGTGACCCTTATACCTGTACCTGTCTCTGTTCCAGGCTCATTTCGAAATGAGTCAGAGCCGAAATGATCTCCGATCTGAATTCACTCCCACTCCCCAGTTCAGTTGGTTCCCCACAGTGGACGGCAGCAATAAGTGTTTTGTTTGTTATGAACAACACAGGATGTTTTGTAGTCCTTTACACAGAACACAACATAGAAATAACCCTGCGTGCCTTTGCAGTAGTAGGATGTTCTTTTGACCACCCCAAAAGTGAAAATGACCAGAACAAAAGGAAAGATGATACTGATTTATACATTTGTGTCACACAGTATATTGAAATTCCCGAATACAGAACTGCAACAAAAAAACAACCTTGAAAGAATTTTCCTCTCAGAACTCTGTACTCATGTTTTCTTGTGTAAAGGCAGACATATGTGGGGAATGTTTATTATTAATTAAATATGATGCATTTCTACATGTTGCTTAGCTTGACAAAGCAATTAAGATGAAGATACGGAAATTCAAAAAATGCTCCAGAGTGGCAGATTGGTTGATGGTTTCTAAATCTGAGAAAACATGGTACCTGAAATTTCTGGGCCTCCTAATTTGTTGTGAAATACAGCATAGAACGGACAAGACATTTATGTAAAGGTATTACCTGTGCTATAGGTCTACTGTTATTGTGGCTGTTGTTTGATTGGTAATAACATAATAATCCATTACTTCTCTTGATATTTTGGCAAGAGCAAATTTGTATTTATTATAATAACCTGACCAAGAGTCCTAATGGGTCCTAAAGCCCCAGTTTAGTGACGGGGACATCCTTTGGATGAGATGTAAAACTGAGGTCATGTCTCTCCATAAAGTTATTATGATAGGTAGGTGTCTTCTAAATTAAAGATCTGAAAAACAAGTTAAAAGGGAACATGAAATGAAAATTGTTTCTCCTCTTAGCCATAGATTGTAACTTATACTATCAGGGGTGAGTTTCCCGAAAACGATTAATCTTAGAGACTAACGAGCAACTTTACGATGTACGTACGTAACTCTTAATCGGTCATTTAACGAGCGAGTATAAAGTACTTCTTTGTAAACCCCGCCCCTGAAGTCACTTAGCAAAAAGCATCACAAGTCGATTGAAAAACAATCGATTGACAAAACTTTCATTATATGGTGTCGGTTTTTGTTCCTTCAGTGGGATGAAATAAAGTTGTGAACAGGAATATGAAGTAAATAATTGACATCATAATTTAACATCCATTTCAGCGAAATGGGACACTTATTGTTTCTAAGAGAAAAGAAAATAAATGACTGACATGCCGTAAAAGAAAACCAAGTTTAACTGCGTAGACAGTGTATGCATCCTGTACAACGTCTTTGATTTAAAGCACTATATTTTGTCACGCTGCCATCGTTTAGAATCACAGTGTTTCATGAGAAAATACTGTTGTTATTTAAAGTTATTGGGTGTGTTGGAACTCCATTTTAATTGGTCTTATTAACATGACATCTGGAAAAATTAACTACTAAGCTTGGCACGTGTCACTCAACAAATACAGGACCTATTATCAAATTTAAAAACAAGTAGGTCTAAGCTTTACCGTCATCAATCAAGACAGAACATAAAACGGCATTCGAACTTTAAATATTGTATCGACCGCGGGTTTCGATACGGAATGGAGCAGGCGTGGGACTCAGGGAATGGGGTTGAACAACACATTTAATAACTCGAATCGGGAAACAGGGGTTACAGCGCTGCACCTACACTAACACACACACACACGAAGGGAAGAGACTGTATCTCAGCCTCCGTCCCACTATATACAGTCCGGTAGTCCCCAGGTGCTGTTCTCAGCCCGCCCTGCGTGGCGCTACATTGTAATACATGTTACATGTTTCACCTTCTTTATGGAATTTAAATACAATTTAAATCCCATACCAAAAGTACTAAAAGAGGGAGTATAATTAAAACATTTGACTTATGAATATGAAATTTTACCCATGATGACTAATAAATTCATTACTGTATAAATAAATGTTCTTTTTTCGAATTTCCTCTTACATAGTACAACAAAATATCAGAATCCTTGATATAAACTCTTAGTATTCTATATTTCCAGAGAATTCCCATGACGTGAATTGAATGTGCTCTGTCTGGAGATCTCTGTCGCTAAGGTTGGCGCAAGAGGTAGCCAGTTTAAGAAGCACTTAGTGATGAACGAGTGGGTCGAGGAGCACGTAGATTACGAAGGGTTTAACGTTCTACTTTAGTTACGATAAGTTTTGGGAAACACTCGTAAATTAACGATCGATCTTAAGAGCGAGTTTACGATGTTCTTAGCGCTACGATGCTGTCGGGAAACTCACCCCAGATTTGTAAGTTAAATTACAATCAAACCAGATTCCTAGATAATTAAAAATCATGATGATCTATTCAAATTATTTTTATTGAATATATTATTCTGAATTTAACTTTATCAAAATATAGCAAGAAGGACATCTCTTCTAAAGACTGATTCATTTTATAAAAAATATTTTTAATTAAAATATTGTCCTTTGGAACCTTAATAATAGAACAAACTTAAGATGTTTTCAGAAGACTGAGAACATGATGCTATTTAACCAGTCAATGTCCTTACTTCTGTGCTTTTATACTCAAGCAGGTACAGTTGACTCTGAACTCCAAAGACGTTCGTGTCATGAAAGAGTCATGAAACAGCAATGCATTTCTAATCCTACAAAGCATTCACATTAAAAGGCTTTTTAACAAGTCATTTTTCATCTACATCTAACACTGTAACAGACAACTGCAAACATGTTACTTTTTGAAATATACAGATCTAATGACTGAATTTCTAAAGAACTGTTAAATGCTCACAAATGCCCCTGATGTGTTTATGGATCATTCATAAGGTTGATTCAAAATGCAATTCTTCATGAGAAATTGACGAGCCAGTCTGGGATTCCATCGTTAGTTTCTTTGTACGTCCACAATCTCCTAAAGCCTATGTACTGTTTTCATTCCTGCTCATGTATACCAAGTGAAACAATTCCAAGCCATATTCCTGGAAAATATTATTTTGCCCAATACCCCTTTACCTTCATTTCAACAGTTCAGTCAAATTCTAATTTAAGTGACGGTTTGATGAAACTTAAAGGGATATTGTACTTCATATGTATGTGTTCTGCGTTCACTCTCCCAGCTGAAGAAATACAGTGACAGCCTGGATAGAAGGAGGCTGACAAACCCCCCCCCCCCTCACTTGTGAGGACTGAACCAGGGAGGGGCAGAAAAAGCTGAAGAAGGGGTGGAGAGGGGATAAAAAAGTTGCTCAACCTGCAAGACATTTCTGTGCAGAAATACTGCACAGCAGACGTGCCAATCTTGAGTGGAAGTGTGAGATTACAATTTGAACTCCCCCCAAACTTCTGTTTACAATCTTCACCTGCTGCACAAAAGCCCTTAATGCTTAAACTTTCGATTAAATGATCCATTTTAACTCTTACATAGGTTTTTCAGTCCCCTGATGAGAATTTCAAGGCACCGTCTTTTAAAGAGCTTATTTGAAGGTAATGGCAGGCTACGTGACTCTAATCAACATGTCAAGCTTTGTAGTTGTGCTAAAACCTTAAATTATTATTTTTTTACAATCACTAAAAAAATCACTGGTTCTAGTAATTTACAGTACCACGTTAAAATCCATTTATTTTCACAGCAGTGGTATGGGTGGAATACAGAATTTCTAAGTTACACCTGCTCCCCAGGTTACATAAGGAATGGGTTCCTCAAAAAAACTGATCCCTGGTGGAGACCACATTAATTACATTCACTCCACACTGCTCATCTGCAGAGGGAACCTGCCGTCTCTCTTACTTTTTACACATGTAACTCAAACACTCCCTACCTACAAAATCTCACAGCTGCTTTTTACATAATGTCGAATTTGCCAAAGTTAACAGGGGAAGATGGTGGATAGTACTGTTCAAATCAGATCGATATTAGGGCTATGCATTTTGAAAATAAAGGCATAGGTGCTGTTGTAGTATTATGTTAAGGTTGTTTTATTAATGTTATGACTTTATTATTATTGATATTATGAAAATTTATATTGAAATATAATTGAGGAAATAAGCAGCATCTGAGTACCACTGTGGAGGCCTAACAAAAGTACAGACTCACCCGTCTCCTTGATTCACACGTACTGTAGTACTAGCAAAACCAGTTCTGCCAATGCTGCTTCAGTGCCTTTTTATGCAAGAGGACTCAGTATGTCATTTAGCAACGTGTGACAGAGAAAACTAAATTTGAGAGTCCCGGGAATAGGGGATTACAGGGACACTTTTGAGAATAGCTCTCACGGGGTGCTCAAAGACATTCAGGCAGACGATCTCCCAGGCAATGACAGAGGTGAAAGAGTCTCATGCCCAGTGACGGGCCAATCCGGGGCAGAGCTGAGGTGTCCTGACGTTCTTTTAAATTTGTTTAGCAGGGATGTCATCGCCCAGAGAAATGCTTCCCGGAAAGGACCATCAGCAACAGAGAAGCAGAAGACTCTATTGAGAAGTCGCGGTTCCTTCGCATACCATTTAGTAACACACATCACATCCCAGGGGGCAACACAAAGGATCTCCATGAGCCTCCATCCTGTACAGAGGATACAGTAGAAACTCCTGTGCTGCTGTGCCACAACCATAAGCAACTACTGTCAGAGATCTATGAAAACCGAAATGGATCTGAAGAAAATGACAGCCTTCCACATGTCAGGGGGTGTAGCAGAACCCAATGTCATGTACAGTCTGTGAACAAGAAAGCATTTGATGCTCCAAACCATATGCAGGGAATTGTAAATGTTTGCTTTTCCACAGTTTGCAGAAGGAAGCATCTGTTGTTTTAGCTTTAAACACCCTAAATACTCCCTCTTTTCCCAGTTGGGCAACAGCACTTCATCAAGCTCTTTGGTGGTTTTCATCTTGCCAGCTGTAGACATCTCTTTAAACATGGCATCTTTTCAAATCCTCACAGTTCTCACGTTCCTCCTGTTTGAGGCATGGCTACCAACAAGACTGAGACCACGCTTGCCTGCATTTGTTCTTCCAGCAAGCAACTGTCTGCTAGCTTACAACAAGTCCATCTATTTAACAACATGGTAAACAGGGCAGAGGAAGGTGGATGGGATTTAACCCAAAAATATTTCGGTTCATTTCTTTCAATTTAAAAATGATATATTTCCAGTCCATCCTTCAAAATCCATCTTTTTGCATTTTTTTTTTCTGGCAGTTTCTTTACTCTGTTCACTCTTTCGGATTAGAGGTATTAGGGTGACAGAGTGCGTGATGTTAAAGGAGTTTTCTTGCCGTTATTGCTCGATTCCTCCCTGGTGCAGCACATATCTACTCCTGTCAGGGGCTTAAAGGGACAGGCCACTTAAGGGCCAAGAATGCCATTCCCTTCTTTCTCATCTTAATTTCCCTCTGTAAAGCAGCTCAGCTGTGTGGAATTGTGAGGTGGTTTAAAGGCATGGGATAATCTCCACTGTGGTCTAACCTGAAACCAAATCTCATTTTACTAAAGCGCAGCATAATACACTTCACCATTGGCGCAGACTTAAAAAAAAAGTGCGGCACTGCGAGACGAAAATCGATAAGGATATAAAATATAATTGCTTCTATGATGTAAAATCATACTACTCATATGCAAATACACTGAATGTATTTCCCTGAGGGAATGGAGGGTGGGGGTTTCTCTCTGGACCCTATACAAACTGCTGTACCTTCTACAGAACCTTCTTCTATACGCGGAGTATAGAAAAGTTATTTGTATAAAAAAAAGACCTCGACACAGCCTCAGATAAAACAAATTAACTTTAAAGTTGTGTTGGTTGTATTATATGTATGGTGCTGTGAATATTGTTTTCAACAAAAAAAAAACAACAAAATATTAGAAGGTTATATTTTACGACCTCTTAAAAGCGAACAAAATGGACATTGTTGGTGTTAAGTTCACGAACACGAGACAATTATCGGCATTGCAATTACAGCTTCCATCATGGCTAAAGTAAAAGATTGACAGGGACAGGTTGCCATCGAAATCCCTCCGTGACAAAAAAGAATGAAACACAAGCAAATCACGAAAATAAACTCATCAGTTGCTTTGTTTATACGCCCTTGGTGTTTGAGCGATTAATTACGCTGTTAAGAGTGTCACAGATGCACATTCCCAACCAAGCTTCCATCATGAAGGTATACTGCTCTTTTTTTCCCAAAATTTCTGTTGATGGGCTTGAAAAAACATACTCCTGAATTATTGTGTTAAAAAGAGAATTGAGTGCAAATTCAGACAAGTCAGAAACAATTAAGCCCAGCTAAAGGTAATATTTGTGTATTATTTTAAGCAAAATAGCCAGTAATCAATAATTTACACAGTCTGCTAAGTGTCAGACTGCCAGGATAATAATATTCATACAGCACTAAACTTTTAATTCCCATTTAAAGAAGCATAATAATGTAAACACTGAACAACGTTACTATTTGGTAGTGTTGCGTAACACATTGTTTGACATAGGGTTTGACTTTTCTGCTTAAATGTAACAAAACTATTTTAAAAGGGGTGAGAAAGGGTTATATTGAAATAAACTTTACGTTTAGGTCTTTCAGGCGTTGCTGGTGATTTATTAAATAAAACTATATGGGCCTCTTTGGAAGAGAAACGATGGATTTTCAAAGAATAAGGTTTGGGGTTTGGCCAGCCCAGTCACTCTGCCAATAACATTTTTCTTAATTTTCTGTCTTGTACAGACATTTTCCAAGAAATAAGATCACTTACACCGTCTGTTTTCTCTCTCTATTCAATTATCAAGTGTCCAAAATGTGTTGAATGGGAAGCTTGGCTCTTTACAATCAGATCATAAACATTTGCAGTTATTATCGCCTTTATTTTGAAAGCGATGGTGGTGTTTACTGTAGTTAACTGCACATCGTGTGCAGACTTCTTCTCAAATGTATGAATGGCTTTTATGAAAATAACATGGTAAGAATGGGGATACTTAATTTTCGAGTAGGTTTTGTGTTTTCCCATTACTTAATCAAACCTTCACACTTCTTCTATAGCTACCGCACTTTGAAAGACAACAGTTTTAAAGCTTCTACACACAGCTCTTTGATAACGAGTGTGAGAAATTTTAGTTATTGATCCGTTTTCCATGAGATTTTTCATAATAGCGTTTAGCGTTCTCCTAACTACAATAAGCCGTAAGGAATTTATGGATAGATCTAAGACAGACCTTGCAATCATTCCGACCTGTCTTAATTTGATCAGGTTTAGAGACCATCATTATTATCGGTATTATCACCGATTTTTGTGAATGGGTTAAATCGACTTTTTCAAGCTAGATATATCTTCTCGCTCATGTTATTAAAATGCAACTATTTTAGAAAATCTTTGCCAAATATGTCTTCATAATAAAGTCTTGTAGACCTAAGTTCCTCTGAGACTCGAGTTATTCCAATAAAAAAATATACGCCAGACTTCTTATTTTGCAGCTATTTGGTTTGATTTAGCTTGTGCTCAATAAAAGTGCAAGGAATATTTGTATTTTTTCAAACGTGTCCATTTAAAATTGAATTTATATTAAACAATTGCAATGATTGGAGTGATGTTGTATGGTTTTTCTTAAAAATATATTTAATTAGCATGCTTTTCAAGCAAAATTTTCAATTTTGTAAATTAAGTTTGGTATTTTGACGACTTTGGGTAGTGGAACAAGACGAAATGTTTCCCACGATTTAATATTTAGAGGGGTGGAAAGCACGAGGCATTTATACAACATATAAAAGTATTTATACTTTCCATTATAAAAGAAAACTTAATACAAATGTTCAGAAACATTTGGACCCTCAACCTTGTACTGGATAAAGCAATTAGAAAATGGATGGACGATTAGATGGATAAACATTTAGAAGTCTCAATAAGGTGAACAAAGTTCAATATGACAACAACTGACGTTTTTTACTGAGGCTTTCTACTGTTTAACACGTCCTAGTTCCCTGAACGTAGTTATGACCTATCATGTTACAGTATGTATCTGATTAGCACAATTCTTAAATTGCGCATAATTAGTGATATCTGAAAGAAAATGAAACACACGAGGAGATTATCAGATGGTTGGGACAATACACTTTGGAGCGTGGTATGTAGAGTGACGAACATTGTTGAGTTTGAGCTACATAGAAAACAATTCAAAATTAAGGAAAAAGATTTTTCACTGAAACCAGTATCTACAGATAAGGGCTAATACTGCAACATCGGTCTTGCGTCTTCGATATTCTGAATTATTTCATGAAATAGGATTTCGAAATGTAAGAAATATTGTTTTCATTGCTCCATAGAATTGCATTTATTGTGAGTAATGAACTTAAAAGGGGATTTTGCCGCCCGACAGTCATATAAACTTTTTTTGGACGTTTTAAAATCAACTCTTTAAAGTATCACTACCATTTTGGATTGCAGGCTTGTTACTGTGCACAGAAATCTGCTATTCTGTCTTTATTATAGTCTCCAGTTTCATTGCATCTCAAAGGCAAAACCGGTTTTAGCTTCTGGTTTTCAGACATATTCATAAAGCATAAATAAGAAAGTGTAAAGCGCTAAAGACTATGTATTGGTGCCTTAACGTTTCTTTGTATCGCTTACACTACAGTCAAGCCTTGTTTAGAAAAGAACAAAAATCCTTATCATTATCATCATACATTTTAAGGGGGTTCACAAAATATTATTTATAAAGGATCATTTTTTTGCATTAATAACCCAATATCTTATCTAATCATATACACCCGCAGCACTACATATATCACCATCTTGATTTTACTTAAGTGTTTTTACATTGTTAAGTCCTTTAAACGATTAATGACAATAATTTAAAATATCTATCCTGTCAGATACAGATATCCCAAGAGTGGAGGTGCTTTTAAAAAAACTTAAGTTTAGCTCATTCATTTTCTTAACAACCGAAAAACATTTTTAATATATTTGTAACGTTGCCCATGTGTGTAATAACTTTTTAATACAATATTTACAAACTTTAAATGTAGACTTTTACGTATAACCTCAGGGTAAAACAGTATTTTATTGCTGAATATGTTTCGAGGCAGTGGTGTCTGCAAACGGGCCTAATACGTTAGATCTCGCTGTTATTCTTTTAAAACGCACTGATATTTGTGAAATAGAAAAAAAAGAGGATGAAACTGTTTTCTCCATCTCTTTGTATACGGCTGCGCCCATAATGTAGGCAGTTTGGTGTGATATACAGTATGTAGATCTTATTGATACCTTCAAATAATACTGAAAGTTACATTTAAAGTCCAACGTACACGTTCTTTTTCATTGAGTTAGATAATTTTTCTGTCACTGCGGTGTGTGAATTCAGTCTTTCCCTTTCTTTCTTTTTTATTTTCGTTAATACTGAAATTAATATGCATGTGGCAGTCTGAAATGGAATTCACGTTACAATACCTGCAGGCGACCGGCAAGGAGTTTTCTTCTGTAAAGAGAAATGAGATAGCTATTGGAATGCCGCTCTTTGTTCGGGTCTGTGCTATGTGTAGTTGCGAGTGCTTTAGTTAATTAAATTAAAGAAAACATACCTTTGGACATTTATCTCATTTTATGTAAGAAAGACAGGTGTTGTAATTAGGTTCAGCATTAGTTTTTATAAACGGCTTAATTAAATGTCTAATATTTAACTCTTGAGATTGCATCGCCAAATTTAGAAAACAAAGTTAACTACGCGTGATGGCGGCACGAACGCTTGGACTATTAATTTTACTTAATTGTTTTTTTTCTTAGCATTATGAATCTCTCATGCACAGATCTCTAGTCATAAATTTATCACAGCACATGAACATGACATCCTGAAGTTCGTCTTACAGATAAAACATACATTAATAACAATACTAGAAGTCTTAGGATGCTTGTAATTCTATAGGATAATGGGGATATTAGGTGTCTAAAGGTTCTCTAAAATATATTTTACAAGACAATGTATTGTGTATTCGCGCTTCAATAAACATGTGCGTTGTTTTTTTTTTGGGGGGGGGGGTGGAACCAAAAGATTATTTAATTGAACAGATCCAAAAAAAGGAAAGTTTTACGTCTTTGGTCGTATATATAAAAGGTACCCCATATCTTCAGAAATATAATATAGATCCGTTGATGCATGTTTTTTAATCTGCACGTGTATATTAATTCATCATGTGCAATCCGATCGTTTCCTTCATTCCTTTACGCACAAAATAGGGCAAGACTGCAGTACTAAGACTACCAGTTGTATTGTTTTGTATGATCCATTTATTAAAATCCCGCATGTCTCTGAAGAGGACTTGATGACCTATTCAAAGATACTAAGATTAGAAAACAAGGACTCTAAGAGCGCATATACTGTAGGCAATAAGCATCCCACCTGTTGTGTGCGTAGTTCTTAACAGGTACCGTTCAGGACACCTGTGCTCTTTTGAGACATCATAGTTAATAAAATCGTTTACTTATGTCTCAAAGTTTGTGTTTGACCATTTAGATATATTAAGGTGGTTGGTAAAGAAGTGCAATAACCAAACTTTCCTCTAAGGCTTTTATGGCGGTTTCAGCGCTGTATTTAATATTCAACTGTACATTTAAGATTAATTTTAAAGACGGTTCTCAAACAGAAAGGATGAGGAGCTGCGTTTGCGTTTCTAAGCTATAAGCCTTCGTTACAAGAGACTTGTTCAATGTAAATTGTATATCCTTGTAAATTAGGAACAATGACACGCGGTAAAGTCTGGATAAAGCTTAACAGTTTCCTTTTGCACAGCTGCAAGTCTTCAGATGCAGGAGGCTGTATAAGGCAGGTGTCTTTGTCTAGCAAGGAGCGTTTAATAGTGAAAACAGCTGCGATTGAAAAAAAAACTCAAAGTTGACGATTGAAAGAACGGAGCAGTACTTTAAACTGGAATGTTTCCAAAGAAAGTATCCGATAAGTAAATCTAAATCCTATCAGTTACTCCAATTTTTTAGCGGCTGTACTTTGTGTGGGCGAGTTTGTAAGTTGTGGTCTTCATCAAGAGGCCGCGATAGTGAGACTCCGTCGTTTGGATCATATTATTGTACAAGTGCCGACCACCAGAGCCAAAACTAGCTAATTTGTTTCACTTACATCCCTGGCGTTCGTGTGTGGTTATAGTTCAGGACCCCAGCTCTTGTTCCAATCGCTGAAGCCCTTCACTGACCTCTCCAAATCTCTCACAGGTTATTCAATCAGCGTTGCCTGGATGGGTGAAGTGCCCCATTGACCAAGAATGTTGCGTCCACCAGTTATAAAACTATTTGTTATTATTTTGCAAAAACAAATAAAGGTAAAAAAAATCGATTCCTATTGCCTTTGGAGATATGACCACACACGGCAATTACAGCTCGCACAATAAAACTAATCTGTTAAAAAGACTTACAATAATAGACGTCTTAAATAAGAAATGTCAGTATTTCAACTTATTTCACGTCACCTAGAGTAAAAACAGCACTGTCTGAGTCCATCACGGCCAAGGTCGGAATGAAACTACTTCGTCGAAGTCATCTGTACTAAGAGACAGTATTTATTATCATACTGGAACATTTACAAGTGACGGAAGAGATGTATACAATAATATACTGCTGATATATTGTTTTGAATGTGACTGAGGCTGTTGCTGGGGCTCTACTGAGTCCACCGGGATGTTGTTTACACGTCAACATGATCAGTTTGTCCTGCTGCCGATTACCATTGCTGAAGTTTTAGGCAAAATGGATAATTAAGACATGATGGACTGCTCGCCTGACGCTTTATTCTAATTTTAGACAGTTGCTGTGATTTTGAGCGACCTGGTAGCTTTACAATCCCATATTTCAAAGTTTTATTGCTTTTATATTCATGTCCGAATTTGCTACAGGCATGGAGAACCTAGACGTTCTCGGAGTGAAAACATCCTGCTGTTGTCATGTAAAATAAAAGAAACCTTATATTGCCTCTCATGCTGACTCCGCCTGCCTGCCTATACGTGTAACTTTCCAAGAATATTGTATTGCGCTTTCTGAGTAAATAACACACCAACAAAAGTACATATTCCATAACGGTGTCAGATATATAGATGTACTTGACATATACCTCTCACGTCATATTATTTGGATCACATAATGTTTTCATAAAGTAGAATTGCAAATAGAGCTTTCTCTTATTTTTCCTATATTGTTCCATTGTGAACCAACTTAGAACCAATGACTTTTAATTATTGTAATTCATTTTAATAATTTTAGGTTTCTTCGTGCAATGTATTTTAAATCAGTAATGTCGTACTTTTTTAGTGTATTAATGCTTGTAAGCTATTTTCCGGGCAAAACAGTTTTTTTTTTGCAATCTATTGCTTACTGATTTTTAGAGTTACCCATATATCGTATTACAAAAAAATAGGAAACGCAACCGCTCTATATTTCTATATCATACTACACCTGTACTCCTTTGCAGATCCCCACGATACCCCCCGCATGTTAACTGACTGGCGGTGTGGGATTTCAAGATTCCCAATTATTCTTGAAAAAAGTTGGCCATCCCACAGTTCCTTTTAAACTCACAAAGTCTTTGCCGTCTTTGTACTTACATTATTCCATCTTTGTATGTAAATACTTCCCATCCAAATCCATTTTAATTTCTTTTTAGGAGAGAGTATATTTGGGGTATATAGATTGATTCGGATGATCTACTTCCGCGATATCGCCAATACAATGTTTTGCAGGAAAAACAAATCGGTTTTATGAACATTTAGAAACGTTAAGAGACCGCAGTTTAAATAACTGTTTAAATAGAGCCCATACCTACTGTCAAAGGATTCCTCTGCAATGGTTAGACTTCCAGCACGTTACTTTCGAGAAGTAACCCCTTGACAGGCAACACATTGCGATCTTCGTACGTTAATTATATAAGACTATTTATCTCGACGCATTTTTTAAAGCGAATTTAGCATGGTTTAATAAGGGTTCAGTGCATCCAACCACACAGTCAAACAACGGTTCGCCTCACAAATGTTGGCCTACATAACATCCCCAGACCGCTGAGGCTTGTAAGGGAAAGTCATCGCTGGCTCTTAACCATGCCCCCTGACTTCATAGCCAACGAGGTTGGGAGGTTTAGCTGTTTTACATACAGCAGCAAATAGATAATTATAGAAATACGGTGATTGTATCTTTTAAAATGCTCTATAGACGTTACACAAAACCCAATAGTGGCAACAATGGCTTTGGTGGGAGTTTTTCTGTAACACGAATTACTTTAAAACCAAGGTACTATACATTAAAAAAAAAAGACAGTACACTTATAGCCTGATCAAATCCTGATCATTTACGTCTGGCAGGGATTGACCAAAGATTGCTGCTGCTACACAAGACTCTGTGAGAACATGAAATTGATGGAGTTCGACTGGGCATCCTGGATCTTGGCGTTAAAAACACGAGCACAAAATGATCAATATGTTTAGTCAGCTATCACAAATATACATTGTACAACTTCCGGTGACAATACACGTGTGCCTTGGATGAAGATGTCCATTATGAGCTTCAGTCGATGTTTGTGATGCCTACTTTTTGTTTCAACTTCTCAAGTGACGGTGTTTTAAGTGCTGTAACCTAGCTTGCCTCTTTATTATGCTTCTAAAATACTGGTAACGTGAATTCACCCACTTTGTGTTAATAGATGTGATAGTAAGCGTTTCGATGTGATTGAAGGATGCAGGCAAGTGCGTAAATATTTATTGAATTAAACGGAATAAGAACAATGCGGTATCAAATGTAATTAGCACACAAGAACTGAGATGTTGTTTTCCTTATGATATTGTATTCTTTTATATAATGAAGGGTAAAAGCACCGAAGACCTTGTTTTAGCAATTGTGCAGCAATTAATGCAATATACTCGCTAATCCAGTTATTTAATGTTATCTTAATAAATACATTTTTGCTGGAAGAATCACATGAATCATTAGACTAAAGAATATGAAGCAACCTTTTATGACATGTCACAGTTCTCAAACGGTAAATTATATACGTTCTTCATAACAAGGTCGTTCTCGGCAAGAAAAGGGAGTTGCAGAAGGTCATGGCTTTTGGAAAAGGCTCAGGTCGACATATTATGGTTATTGGGAGCTGCACAATGTAGCGCATTTTCTGCTTTCGAAAGGCGCCAGCTTTTGTCACACTGTAAACAAAACAATGGTATGAACAGATCCACGCAAGAAACTGAGAAGCAATATGTTACCACATAAACTACTGCCATTTTTAAATTACATTAACAGTGAAACTCAGGGGCCTACAGTACACCCGCCTCGCTGTCAGTCCCATTCATGTCAAGCTCCTCATGCTATGATTTCAGGTAAACATCAATGAACATGGGCTCAGGTAGTAGAGGTACAGGACTGTAGCTGCATTAGTTAGGAGACAAGCACCTTGCTAAAGAGTACACTTTCCTACCTACAGTGACATTTAAACCAAACGTTTTGCCCTCCATACCTGGACGGTGTTGAACGGGAGGGACTGTAATATTGTTTTCAAAGATTAGCCCGCCTTTTGTAAAAAAAAAACCCTTATCTACCTAGTGAGATACAGTAGACTGTGATATTTGATTTTCTAAATGTTTTCTGAAATATTTTATAATGTCTTTTTTTTGCTGCATGAAGTGATAACACAGACGAATTAATGGATTACACTGTGCTATAGCTCGCAGTGGAAACCAAACTTCTGGTTAATCTTAAAAGTTTCTTCTTTATCTCAAAGCGAGCTCTGAAAAATTCTAGTTAAGCAAATCAAGAATCTAGTTTGCTACACGACCTTTTCTATCCTTCACAGTGTTTGTATGATAAATAGAAGGATGGCTTTTACAAGGAGAGCTTTATAAATTCATTAAAATCCATGCGTATTAGTTTACAAGAAAACGATTCACTAACATATCGTGTTTGTATTTTGCCATAAAGATAAATGTTGCTCAGAGAAACTATATTCAGACAATGATTTCAAAACAATCACGAAAGGAGACTGAAGTTGTTTAATTTACCTAAAGCTCGAAAGTACACGTCACTTGTGTTCGCGTCGTGAACGGAGCTATTTTAAAATTATAGACTTGAATGCTTCGGAACCGGTGGTACTATTGTAAATGCACCATTTAGAAAGCAAAATTTACGATGGTATGGTTTTATTTTATATGTATTGTATTGATACGATTATATAGGAATATAGGAATTATATATTCCTGAAACATTTAATGAATTTTTCAGACTAATGTTCTTAAACAGTATCAATGCTATCCTGTATACTACTTCCAAAGCCTACTTTTTAACTTCATTTTTTGTTGGTTCATGTAAAATCCATCAAAAAGACATTTGTAAACTGTCATACGTTATAATAATATTCATCCGAGCTACCGCGCTAAAATGCTTTTCCCTTAAATCTTTTGTCCTGAACGAATATAAACTCCGTAATACTGAATTTCCTCATCCCTTTTGTTGTCAGTGCTATATATTTAAAAGCTAATTTTATGTTGTTTTTGTAAACTGTTAGTATTAGCGGTGATATATTTAGAGACCCTGGTTTTAAATTTGGTCGTGGAGCAAAACGACGCTGTATTTTTGTTGTTTGTAATTAGTTCTTATAAAATTCACAAGATAAACATGACGAAAGCGAAATTTAATAACTCGTCGAGAACCTCCTGGATTTAAGAGATTATTCTGTGTCAAGAGTAAGATCATGTAAGATTTTACTTATGATCTTATTCTAATAAGTAGCAAAAACCCGAGCGATCCAAACTAAACTGTGCAATCATAACCAAACTGTCGCCATTGAGTTACAGAAAGCTTAACGTGTGAAGTATTTAGCAGCCATTAACAATTAAATATTATGAAAACCCCACAGGTGTATATATTATGTGAAACAAGAAATCTCCCTAACATTGTATTTAAATACATAGTCGCTTATTCTTATTTATACATTAATTTCATTCACCAAAACGGAATAAAAGCATGCTATTAAGAAATCAAACGTCTATAAATGTTCAGCATAGACATACTTCTTGAGATGACAATTCCTGTCAATACGAGAAGACTGTCAAGAGAAAACATATCCCAAATGATGCATTGCTGAAGACGGATGTTATTGAAAAGCGCCTCTGTAAATAAGTTATTAAACGACCGATTACTTCACTATCCCCCTTTTAATTTACCTTTTTAGATCTTGAGAATCAGATACATATCCCGGTAACTTTAGCATGTCATACTGTTAATGTTTCTGTGAGGCTAATGTTCGTGAATTTTCAGACACGTTCACCCGCACACGTCCTCCTTGAAATACCAGTTGGTACAATTGATAAATAGCACCTTTCTGTTCAGGTCAAAAAGATCCTCTTGATCATTTCATAATATTCTACGTCTTGTAACACTATAATGTTTTGTAGCAGCCATTCACCTGTTCCAGTCTTAAGCATTTATATGTTTATGCTTTGCTGTAAATATGTTAAAATCCCTGAAAAGTATAGACGACATACTTACAAGTTAGGATCTCTATCCTTATTTCTCTCTCCTCTCTGGATTTGATACCTTGAGCTAATTTGGAAGTGCCCCCCTCTGTTGGAACAAAATGATGCTTAAGACGCATAAATTAGGTTGTTATACAATGGAAGAGAACCTTCATTGTACCTCTTTGACTACGCTCTGTGGCGCTTATGCCTGGTCAAAGTGCTCTCTAAGTTTATAGAAAGTATGGCATTCACCATTTAAAACAGGGCAATAGTCCCGCTGACCCCCCAAAAAACTGCTCAACAGCCTCGTAATGTAAGTCTCAAGGAATAAGAGGTTATGTCTAATATCAAACAGAATTCCAGCGTTAAATCTTTTTAATTGATGGTGAATAAGATTGAAGGCTACCTTTAAACGGGGGAATCCGGTTAATCAAATATTTTTGTTGGCATCGTGCTTATCTTAATATGAAACTAACTACATTTTCCTCAATTATCTTGGTAAGATGTCAATGACTATTGTTTGCTCGTTTAGGACGTTTGCTCCGCCCCCCGTGTTTGTCGTAAACCTGGCGCCTGGCTACAATAAACCCGAGATAAGAGCGCCCAGGGCTCGCCTCCTTCTCCAAGGCGATCAATCGGATCTCAGGCGGACTACAAGCACTCTCTTACGTAGACATTCACAAGGAGAGAGCTAACACAACAACACGGCTGATCCCGCTCAACAAATTTACCTGGTTGCTGAACCATGTCGTTGAGCCCAAAGCACACAACGCCTTTTTCAGTGACAGATATTTTGAGTCCTATCGAGGAGACCTACAAGAAGTTTAGTGGCATGGATAGCACAGGAAACCTCACTTCTCCTTTGGGAACTTACCGCCAGCCTCAGGTTTCCCAGCCTGGCATGCAGCAGCACTCCATGGGCCACAACGCCACTGTCGCGACAACCTACCACATGCCCCACAGTGTGTCCCAGTTCTCTCACGGTGCCATGGGAGGCTACTGCAATGGGGGCATTGGCAACATGGGGGACCTCCCTTCGTACCAAGAGACCATGAGAAATAGCGCAGCGGCAACTGGATGGTACGGAGCAAACCCCGACCCCAGATACTCAACAAGTAAGTTTCCAACTATCATTCCACAATCGCGCTGTATTTTAAACCGTGTAATAATAATAATAATACTACTACTACTAATAATAATAATAATGTCGTATAGAAAATACTTTATAATACTAACGAATTAAATGTAGTATAGATAATACTATACGAGGTGAAAATGCCTTTTTTATCATCTCTTATTTCTATAGATTGGTTATAGAATTCTGTTCTAACTTATTTTCTATGGATTGGCTAAAATAAATCCTGCTGACCTGGTGTGTTACGTTGTTGCCAATTTCTGTATTCACTGACCCTTTATTTTGTGCCGGTGATTTATAATATTATAAAGTGACACCACACGGGCAAGAAAGTAAATTTTTTAACCAGCCTTAAAAAGATGGTGATGAGCGTAAAGAGCAGAGTTACGTTCATTTGCTGGGCAAGGTGATCTGGAGGCGCTATTAATTGAGTTCATTTTTTTTAAGTTTCTAGATTCATGGGACCTTCCACAGGCATGAATATGACCGGAATGGGGACCTTAACTGGCATGGCGGACGCCGCCAAATCGATGGCACCTTTACACGCGGCTCCTAGGAGAAAGAGACGGGTTCTTTTCTCACAGGCTCAGGTCTACGAGCTTGAAAGACGATTCAAGCAACAGAAATACCTCTCGGCGCCCGAAAGGGAGCACCTGGCGAGCATGATTCACCTCACCCCGACCCAGGTCAAAATCTGGTTTCAGAACCACCGCTACAAGATGAAGAGGCAGGCCAAGGACAAAGCGTCGCAGCAGCTGCAGCAGGAGGGTAACTTGTGCCAGCAGCAGCAGCAGCAGTCGCCGCGGCGGGTGGCGGTGCCCGTGCTGGTGAAGGACGGCAAACCTTGTCAGAATGGGTCCAACACGCCGACACCAAGCCAGCAGCAGGTCCAGCAGCAGCAGCAGCAGCAGAACGGCTCCGGGGGTGTCCTCCCAGTTTCCAGCAACTCACTCAGTCAACACCAGAGCCAACAGGTGAACCCCTTAGCCCAGGCCCAAGACCTAGAGGAAATGTCACCAAGCCCTCCATCTCTACACAGCCAAATCAGTAACATGGCTCAGATAGACACGTCTACTGTAGATTACACCAGTAACATGGTCAGCTCAAACCTGCTTTATGGCAGAACATGGTAGGACAGACCCTTGTTCGATTTGATTTGATTTTTATTTTTTACGCTGGAGATGCACACGAGGCCAAGAGCAAAAATAAAACATGTATCATGTTTGTATTTCCTGCTGTGAAGACCATAGCCTTCCAACGACGAGAAGGACTATATATATTTAAGAAGACCGCCTATTTGGGGGTCATCATTTCCTGACTTTTACTGCGCGACACTTTTTGAACACTAACGAAAGGGTTGCCGGTGAAACTATGTGTGTTGTTGATTTTTTTTTTGGGGAGGGGGGGGGACTTCCTAATGATGTTAATGTAGTAAACGCTGTTAACAGGAATGTGAATGCTGCTCTACATTTGGTGCCCAAACGACGTGGGGAATGGTACGAGCAAAAGAGAAACGGGAGGCGGGGGTAAACAGTTCAGGTATTAACCTTTCTAAAGGTTACTGTAAAACCACAATACTTACAGTATTCTACCCGATATTTTATGACATAAAAATATTGTAAAAAATTAGAACTTTAGAATTAACAGAAGTAGAAACTGTATATTTGGCTAACACCGAAGAATGAGATTACTGTATTATACTGTTTTAAAGGAAAAAATACTTTTTTTTTTCCTTTTTGTAATTTAAAAAAAACGAAGACTCGCGATGGCTGCTGTATATATGTTTCAAACCCATTGAACGTTAACAATAAATCACTTGAAGTGCAAGCTATTTCTGAGGAATTAATTTTATAAGGATCTAGATGGAGTGCATTTTCATTATAACCTGATTGAAAACAAATTGAGTTGCAATGTAAGGTCGAAGGGGTGTATCCAACATTATCCACGCGCGAAAAAAGCGGCAACGTAACGAGTATGTAGCCTTTATCTAAACAATGCCTTACACTTAGGTTTCTGCTGATAAATGGGATCGAAAATTATTTTAAACAAAGAAATCTCATTCAATTTAAGTAACAAAAGAAAGGGGGGAACCTTGGATTAATTTTTCTCAAGATGGTAATCTTCTCGTTGGCCTGTTCGTAGCCATCTTTGCGCGTATTGAGCCGTAACTGCAGAATTAAAACTTAATTGTTTTGAAATGTAAATATCTAATAGCAATATTTCCGTATAAAATTAGACTTTTTCGGAGACTGAAAACTGTAACAGTTTTCTATTTTTAATAAAATGAAACCCAGTTACCTCACGGATTATTCTAATGGTTTAGTGGACTGATGTGATTCATATGTTTGTGTAAATGTATATATTGTAAAAAAAAAAAACAGTAATGCCACGAACTACTGCCGGAATTGCTGGTAATTAGGATAAATTATGTAGTTAACCCTTTTAAGTGACTGTTGGACATTTGTGTTGAAATACTGTACTGTATTGATGTTGCGAATTAATATAGCGCGCGCATTAGCGACATGGACATAACTCTCATCTCGCCATGTAAAAACCGTTACAAAACCGAAGGTAAACATAACAAAAGAGACACAGCTGAACCTGAAACTAATCAATCGATACCATCTCACCCTTTAAAATAAATGTGCAAGTTCACAGTGCTATTAATTAAGGAACCCTCACGGTAAAATGAACGCAATGTGTTTAATATGACGAAATCACTGGATGGTCGTCTTTACACTAAAGGATTCCTGAATTTTGAAATTATTCGATGTTTTTTTTTAAAGAAACGGAGTATTATAGATTCTACGTTTATGAAATTCCAAGAAGTTTTAGATAAATTACTTAAATAAGAAGAATATTAGTAAAACTTTACGCCAACATACAAAACTATAGGCAACATTGCAGTGCAATATTAACTAATGGCACCGAGACTACTGCATACGATTTATATTATGTAACAAAAAAAAACATATTTCTAAAAAGCTATAATAGTATATTATCAATTGTGACGAAGGACTATACACATGGAAATAATTTTAAAGCTTATTTCTCGTTTAATCAAAAACGTTTTTGCTTGTACTTACTGTACATGCAGACCACTTGCAAGCGAGAGATCACATCATACACGCAATACACAAGATATAAATTACACGAAACGCACGCATAAAACACTACCGTTTCACTATTTCGTCCATTTACGGAATTCACCTGCAAACAGAGCAGAGGGGAACAATAAAGACCCTTTATTTCCTTATTTATGTTAAATTGGATGCATTTCTGGTTAAAAAAAGTCAACAGAGCAGATAGGTCTCATATAGCGGATGCAATAGCGTATTTCCGTTATTTTCAACTTCGTTTCAATACTCGATAAAGGCCTTCCAAACCCTTGATTAGGTTAATTTTCAGTAGCATATTTTGTGTGAATTCTGAGCTCCACGTGTGTGTAGATTATTGATAATGTGAAAAACTCCAGGGCAATACTAAAACACCTCTAGGTAATGACACTGTTGTTTTAATGACTAATTTGAAATTTAACTTCTGTGATTCCGTTACTGATAATAAATGCCTCTGAAGTCCATGTCGAGAGCAGGTTTTCAAGGAGTTAATATGGGCATTTCTGAAATTCCCACTTGCCCCTTCACAAGTAAGCCAATTGGAAACCTATCTTGTGTTTGTGTTTATTTTAAGGTAATAGTGAATAACGTAAACTACTTGAAAAGAATGAATTAATCAAATGTCTGATAACCAAAGCCGTGAAGTGGATTTAAATGTTGACACTTCTCGCTTACATAGAGCGTACATGATGCACTAAAAAACATACTCTCCAAATCAAGAACTATAAAAGAAAAAAATACGTTGGCACAGGTGAAGTAAACATTTAAAAAACGACGTGACCAAAAGCCGCCAAGTTTTACTTTCCCCCCCCCAACAACAAACCAACAATCGTCACATCAGTGAAAGCGAATAGATTCCTGTAAATGCGAATTTCATTACTTTTCAAATATTACTAAAATTAGCAGTCGCTATTAATTTTCTACCAATACCATAAAACGAGATCCAGGTATAAAAATAAAAAAATCGAATTTCTCAGCTGTTCAATTTCACGAATTGACGGTGGAGAAGCAGTGGAAATTGTTTTATTGGAAACGAGGTTAAAGCTTTCTTACGCCACACAAAGCGACGGTACAGACAGAACTCAAGTTTATTTACTTAACACAAGCCCATAACCAAATCCGTGCTTGTTACCGACAGACATACATCCTCTTTACCACACAAAGAAAAAAGTCTGATACGTGAACCGCCAAGGGATTTCTATAGCTGGACGTTAAAAGAATTACAGATTTTCACCAAGGTACCGAAAGAGGGAGATTTCGTCGCTTATAAATGAAGATTCGAATGTCAAAACATTTACTATTTCGCAAAATCGACTCGAACACATTACATGTGCATGTAAATAAAGAAAAAAAAAGAGTTAAATAAAGATCCAGGATAAAAATATGAACGACAACAGTGTCGAAAGGCCCGCAATGGCTAGTTGTTTACTTTCTTTACTCTGGCATTTCGTAAGAAACGGGCAACGTTCCCCATTATAAACTTAAAATGTTCATTTTAGCCGAAAAACCTAAAACGATAGGAGACGTCAATGCCGCACACGCTCCCACACAAGTCGTTAAGTCAAAAAGGGCCGTTCTAATAAAACACTTCTTGAACAAAACAAAAAGTGTACACCGTAAAACCGCAGGGCCTACATACACCGTCGTTAGTTTTTTTTTTTTCTGGGTTAGAGTCCAGGTTGACCGAGTTAAAGACAGGCGACAGAAAAATCACTTTCTCCGTGTCAGGCGGAGATGGTGCATTACAGCTAAGAGTTTTACAGGTGCTGGGTACTTGAATCTATTTGTGCAAAAGAATGTTATGAAGATGTAAAAACACCAAACAAACCCATAAAGGTGGGCCTTGTTGACCAACAGTTTTATCACAGACAACTCACGTTGTATGAAAAGGTCAATGCTGTCTGATCAGCCGCCTGCCACAAGGCACATGTGATGTAATACCTGATGCCAGTATTAGTTAGGTCCCACAAGCGAGTGACATTGACATCGAAAGGAACGTTTTATTGTACGTGGAAGAAAACGGTTATTAGAGTGTTAACGGGTAGTTAAAAAAAAAACATGTAATAAAACCAAGTGGATTGAAGTTCGGTTCCACCGCTTGTTTTTCCAAGGGTACTTAAAGGCTTCTGTAAGAGTTGACTTTCTACCTTCCTTCTCAGACAAAACCCCAAGTTTAGAAGGAAGATGGAAACAGTACTTTGCTGTCTAGTGCGACAGCCTTACCCAGGGTGACACCGAAAGAATTACTTAAGAAAACCTGCAGGATAGGAGACTTGATTACCTCTCTGCGTCCATATACTGCATCTCCCCCCACAATAAGGACACACCACTCATTTTTTTTCCCCATTCGGTTTGTATTTAAACAGAGTTGTACAAGCGTTTCATTAAAAATCAGTTCTTAAGAACATCTAGTAAAATCATATTTAAAAAACGAAGTTACTCATTACAGCTTAACAACTAAACAGAACCAAAAGACTATTAAAAAAACAACTCTGATGCTCACAATCTTCAGCCCCTTCTCCCAGGCCACGTTCCTCTCTTCCCCCCTTTACCAGTTGTATCTTCCTGCAGGGGGTTGCGAAGGATAATTTCTCCCAGAATTATATCCCTAAAACAGATCAGGTAAATGGGAAACCATGGGGTCAGTACAATTACATCACACAAGTCTGTTAGTAGGCAGTGCTATTTTTACAACCATTGACTGTAATGATGACAAGCATTTACTGCTGGGCTCTACAATTTAGATGCAGAGCAGACAATTTAAACGTGGTATTAAAAATTTGACCCCTCTTTAAGGCAATTTATTAGGAGGGGGGGACCTTAAATTCACAACTGCTGTCATGCAAACTTTTAATTCTTCATGTTCCACTGGAAAACACAGTAGTTCAAATTTAGCTGCTGCTTCTCTGGGAGCAGTTTTCCATGACATGGCAGCTTGGTCTTAAAGGCCGATTCACTCATTCAGCCCCTGTTTGAAAGGGGAAAATGGCAGAGACAGCCATGTGAAACTGCAGTGTTGGCACCTAAAAATGACTTTCAGATTATTTCTTTAAATGCCAACACTTTATACAGTATTACATATGATTCCCTGCTGGATATGCAATGCCCTCACCGAACAGCGGTGGTATATGTTGTAAGATTTTAAAGCTCTTTTCACCATCTGCCAGCCTTCTACCCATAAAAACTGAACTAAATACCTCCCCTGCCCAACAATGCCTACAATTAAAAACATTTTCAATCCACATTGCCCTCACTGAGAAATGCTTCAATTATACATACAATTGGTCTGAGCTGTATGAAGTTCTAAATCAGGCCCAAATGGATGGAAAAAAATGGCACCATAGGTTAAGATATTTTTTTTCCCCTGCCGTTAAAAAGATCTTTAATTTAGACTGAAAGGTATCAATTACGGGACAAAACTCTCCCGAAAACAACTGCTTAGACACTTAAAAAAATGCTGCCAGACTGTCGCAGAAAGCAGTGAAAAGGTTTTGGGGCTCATCCGCCCAGAGGCGAGCCGTTTTGGGAAGAGGAAGCCGAGGCCGGGCTACCTGTCGTCCCCGGTTGTCCCTGCGGTCCTGGTGCGGCTGGTACCCGCTCGGGCCCCCGCGGCCCCTGTACTGGTTCTGCTGGAAGGCAGCACCTGTAGACGGCATCCCCTGGCTCCAGCCCCGCGAGGCGTCACTACCGTACTGCCTACACGCGAAAGAGAACAGTCACATTCAGCTCCGAACGGACGCAGAGGAAGAAGTCAAACCCGCTCCTCGGCAGGACGTTCGCGCATATACTGCGGTGTGTCAGCCCGCCTTTCTTTTCTTTTTTTCCCCTCCAATTCTTCCCCATTCGGCGACGAGCGAGAGCACATGCAAATAGTCTGCAGTCAGCAAGAACGAAAATATTAATTGTATTGAAAGACAGAAATGGTTCTTCATTCAGCACGACCCCAAACAGAATTAAAACCGGTACGAGAGAATTAAGCTTTATTTTCAATACTGTCCAGACAATTTCTTGGACTCCATTCTTTTCAGTTAATTGCAGGTTACAAATGAATTCTTACTGCTGAGTATTTTGAATCTAGGCTAGGGGCCTTGCCTGTATTTTCCCATCCATTATTCTACTTAATATGTCAGAAGGTCTGATCGGGGAGAAACCTTTTCAAGTTCTATTGATGCGGTTCTCAATTGACCACGGTGACCTAGCAACATAAGCGCTAATTGGCATAGACTGACTGACATTTGGTGTACAGTTTATATGGGAACACAAATCCTACAATTAAAAACTAGTTTTCAATCCACATTGCCCTCACTGAGAAATGCTTCAATTAACATAAAATTTAACAGAAAAAGAGCTAAATAGATGAAGAAATGGCATCATAGGTTAAGATTCCTTTTAAAAAGATCTTTAATATAAGGTTTAAAGGTATAAATTATTGCACAATATTGCATATTACACACAAAGCTAATTATCAAGAGTACAAGACTACAATTAAAGAACAAAAACATAAAAATGTAGAAAACTAGCATTTTAGATATTATATTCGCATTTAGAATTTATATTAGCAGAATTTTAGGGACTATAAAACAACGTATTCAGGTGTCCACCAACTCAATATATTTTAATAGCGATAGTCTTACTTCAATGTACTTATTTATTCTTTAGGGAAAATATCCCTAAACATTTGTACAGAAAGGTAAAAGAACTCTGGTTACCTATTTTTGTAAGGAATATCTTATTAGAATTAGTCAATAGAAACTTCTATGCTGCTCTCTCTGCCAACATTTTCTTGCAAAGTACGGATACAGATTGTAATGGGATGAATACTATGCTTTCATTGTCACTAAACTGTCTCTCAGGGTCAAACCTAGGCCGATCCTTGATAAAGATATGCTCATTCTTAATAGGCAAGTACCCAAGATTTTAAAAAGGTGCTACGTGCTTTCTTTTTCTTTTTTTGTGAAATTCTAGCCAAAGATCCTCCCTCAATCTCACTCCATGTATAATGATTAAAAGACAAGCACCGCTTTTCAAAGCATGGTAAAAGGATACTTTGGATTGGGAAGTGCTGTGAAAGATTTTAATTAGTATAATGTCTTGTAATTCTGACAATATGAGTAGAAGAAAAAAAATTAACATTAAGATTTAAAACGAAATATTTAGCTTTCTAAAATGAATTGTTGTAACATTTATGAGGTTCTAGAAAACCATCAAAAGTCAGGATCAAAGCAGATTCTGCCTTAGGAACCAAAAAGATTTCTTATTCTAGTCATTTCAAACTGGAAAAAACCTGCAAATAATCATTCTCCAACAGAATGAAAAACATTTCGAGGAGGTCATAGGACTCTGAAAGCAATTCTCATTCTAATAGATTTCCATGAAATTAAATAAATGAAACCACACTCTGTCTTTGCGTTTGGTTTGAAGATAACAAACGCCAGCAATAACACACTTTCTAAGGCTTAAAATGTGTAATTCTGCTTCTCACCATGAATAACATTTTAATAATATGTGGTATAATAAAACCAAAGCAACCTTATAAAGTCGATTTCTTTTATATGAATACAACAAAAAGGAGGGAAAAATGTGCCATCCCTTATTATGAACACATGTCACATTCTTTGCAATGCCCGCCAGGATAGAGCTGTGGATTCTGTAATCCTCCTGCAAGTTCCTAATGCATTTTATTCAGTGCAGCCATAAGTAGTTAAAGAAACTGTTTTCAGTTGCCACTAATAACTACTGACCTAAAGTGACACTGGCCCACAATAGGCTTGTCAGGCCTGAAAAGTTGTACCAAAGAAGCTGATTAGTACTTCAAGAGGTTTGAAGCAAGAATCAATGGCTGGTCTGTACTAATGCTGTGGTTGCAACGCAGAAGTGATAATAGCAGAACACCATTAGTTATGCCTCATTAAGTTCTGCGAACCTCCTTAAGAGAAATTTGTTTAGCCTGTCCAAAATCTAATACAGATTTAAGCCCTCTGTGTTGAATTTTATAGTTACTCAACAGCTTCAATAAAGGCAAGGCCAAAAAAGTAGAAAAGCACCACTAAAGAAAACATTATTCAGAAACAGAAAGATTAAGCATAAATTCAGAACCTTAGCATTTCTCACCTTGCTCTTGACAGCAGTAAAACATGATTCCCAAAATATTCTCCAGTATTGTGGGAACTGGAGCTGGCTTTTCTTAATCTCAAGTATTTATAGTTCTTAAATCAATGTATTTTCAGTGAAATCCTTACCAGGCATTAGCAAAGGAGGGGAGAACACAAGCACTTCAGCGAGCTCACGTTTGTATAGATAAGGGAAAGTGACCAAACCTTCCTACCTGGGGTACTGCTGCTGGCTAAATCCATGTGGTGCACCAAGGAGAGAGCCCTGCTGCCTGGAATCTGTTAAAGACATGAAACACTTAAATCAAACCATTCATGACACACTGAAAAGTACAAATTCTTTCTTCAATGACTGGTCCACGAAGCGCATGAGTATTTTTCCATGAGTGTGAAAACGCCACCAACCATTAAAAACAAATTTCCCATCCTAAAGGCTAGATCAAAAAGCCAATGTATTTATGTTGACATTTTAATTACCTAAGCTAAACAATGCGGGGGAGCAATACAACACACAAACTGCTAGGATATAATAGTTAAAAGTGCAGGATATAAATAAACAGGATGTCAGAAAATTGTACAAAGAACTAATAAGTCCTCAGAACATTTTGTACAGTACTGGTCACCACAATCCAATAAGAGCAATTATAACTAAAACAATGAAGAGAGCAGGTACATTCCTGAGTTTAAAGGAATGCGCTACACAAACTGGCTAAAAGAATGATTTTTTAAATCTTTAACGGAGAAAACTGTAAGCGTACCAGGTTCAAAATCCTCACAGGCACAGACAACACACTGGGCATCTTCAGTATTAACAGAGACACATGGACCAGAGGAAACTATGGGGAAGTGCACTTTAAATTGGGCACCGGAGGCACACTTTTGTTGAAGTAGGTGTTAGGTACCTGCTTGTCAATACCCTTATCTTGTTTGAGGAAACTGCTGAAAGGGAGGCCCAGATCTAATAGCTACTTGCAGCCAAGCTATATGGCTAAATAATGAAAAAACACTGGATATTATTTTCACTATTTACTAATTTGTAGAAAAAAGACTTGCCATTTTTCAGCGATAACTTTTCACTTCAATGGAAGTAAACATACATTGGATTGAAGCTGGAATCAGGACATGGGGAAGGTACCATCTAGACATATCATTACACCAATTCTAACACAGCAGTAATGGATACATGATTGTTCATGGAAATCAAGGGTTTAACAGTGCTTGATGGTGATACAAGAACATCCTTTAAGTTCTCTACAAAAGTAGTTCAAACTCTCCTGACTGAAAACAGCTGTTTGGTCAGTTGTAGGGATTTACTAAGCAGGGCTACTAGAGTAAAATGCAGATAAATGATCTCTGAGCCAAAGCAGATATCACTTAAGTCACTTATAACCAAACCAAATATAAAATGAGATCACCAATGCAGGAGACACTAAACATCACTGAAGGAACATCTCACTTTACACATCTTATTACTTCAAATGAAGATCTGGCACTTTGTGTAAGTTCTTTGGAAAACAGGACCTTTTCACATTAATATAAAGAAGGGGATTTTAAATTAAATTAAAGATTCGCTACTGTCTACCATCAACAGATGTTGCTAGCAGGTAACACAATGAGAGAATATTCTGGGATGACATGCAATATTCCTCATAGGCGGTCTAATTAGGTAAAAAAAACACCCATCAGCCGAAATGCATTTTAAGTGAAGTAAGCCTAATAAAATGAAATAAAATATTAGTTTACATCATTTAGCTTAATTTGCATCAATAGCTGCTAGCATACATAGTAATAGGATTTTAAAAGTGCAATATTGCTGGAAGAATATACATGTTCTCCAAGTTAAATGAAGTAAAAAAAAAAACTGCCTAAAGTTTATAGGGAAAGAAAAAAAAAGTGCATTTGGATTTCCCAATGGCATTTAAAATTAATAACAGTGGCATGGTAAAATATTCCTGAAGTATTTTGCATTTTTTTTGTCCCAGGAAACCCTGTTACATCTTCTACAGATAAGGCATTCAGATTGCCTGCCTCTACTGCCTCTATGGGCTCAACAAAGCTTCACTCTCTGAAGCGGCAAACAGACTTCCCAATTTGCTGTTGCCAAGGCAATGACCAGCTGCAAGTCTTTAGATGGTTTGTTTATATGGGCAGGTTTGGTGAGTGTTTCAACTGAGGGGGGAAAAAAAGTTGCAGACAATTCTAATCCTGAAAAAAAAAAAGGTAAAGAGTGGGCGATGGACAATGTATTCAATTTCTATAATTACACAGAACAGAACGGCCTGCTGTGCTGCATTAACTCAGCCATCCTCAGCTTAATGATAAAAATCTTGCACGTCTCAATATAAAAAAAATAAAACACTAGGAAAATGCTATTGGTAATGTCATATGTATTCACACAAATTAAGGTAATATTGAAGAAAAACAAAGGATTTATCCTGAGTTGAAGGCAACAACTGCTTGAATACTTACTGAGATACTGTTTATTTTTTAGTTGAGGCAGATATTCAAGCTTCCTTAAAAAAAAAACAACTTTCCAAGGGTCTATAAAATGTTCTATTTTATATCCAGGATCTCTTCAAAAATGTCAATGTGTTTTTGATAGAAGTACTTTTTAAAGACTTAATTTTAATATTCAACGCTACAGCTCAAAAAGTAATTCTAAAATATGGTAATACAATTTAAGTGAAGGAAATCTATACCAACTACTATTTTATCCCCAATTCCTGACAAGACAGATCAAGAGCTTGCCAAGACTGTCCTTGTTCTTCTTTGTCTAAAACATGTTTATTTCCAGACTTAATGGAAGACTCTTTTAAACGTGAAAGGAAGTAACTGCAGTTACTTCAGGCATTGTCACACTTGAGTTGCTTAATATATCTTTGCTTCCTATTTGTACCACCTATACTCTTGGTGCACTGACAAAAAAACAAGACTCATTTTTAGCAAATCAACGTTTTGCAGGTTTTCCAGGTCTCTCTAAAGCGCCAGCGACTGAAGAGCTGGGACAAGCTGTTAAATTGGACCAATCAAGCCAGTAATGAGCTGATTCAAGTGAAGAGCCCAGCTGGACTGAAACACTCTGCAGACACGCCAGCAGTTTGCTTTAAGGAAACCCACGAAACCAGCTCGCCTGGTGCTCTGCGTCTGGATTCGGGAAGCTCTGCGTTAGGCACTGAATACGAGTCAAGCTGTGTAGAGGTTTCACATCATGGATAACCCAAACAGAAAATGGTATGGATGCAAACTAAAACAGGCATGGCAGAAAATTGAACGCCTATTTTATTTACATCGCTCTTCTAATTCTGGTCTCCTAACTGTCCCCCAAGCCCATCTACACTCTATGGGTGACGGGGCCTTCTCCTGTTATGCCCCCAAGCTCTGGAAATCTCTCCCCAAGGATATCGGAGAGTCACCTTCTCTAAACTCCTTCAAATCCAGACTCAAAACCTTCTTCTTTAGAAGAGCCTTTACATAACTGGTTCCACTCTTTACCCCTCTGTTCCTACTGTATTTAGTACCACCATCTACTGTCTCCTCTGTGTATTCTCATCGTGTTTATCTTGTGGATTTTTTGTTTATTTTTAATTGTTGTTGTTGCCATTCTGTAAAGCGCTTTGAGAAGTCACCTTTAAAGGCGCTATATAAAATAAAGCTTATTATTATCTAAGAAATAGAGACAAATTGATATATGCACGAAAGTCTGAATTTTACAGCTTTGCCTATAGAGGAATATGGGCAGTATTGTGTAGGGTCGACAGAAAAAACAGAGGTGGCAAGATAGAGACTTAAGATTCTATTGGGAATGTACAAACAAGACATGCTGAAAAATGACATTACTGTTCAACCCTCCCCCATGAAGCAGTGCTGTAGGGAAGTCTATTTGTGGGTGAACAGTTGGATTTTCAATATAGTATTTATTAACATGCAGCGAGACAAACCCTATTCTCACTGTCAGTAGGTTTTTAGAACAACCCCTTTGCATCAACCTGACTGAAATCCTAGAAGGTGCGCTTGACAGAAGACTGAGGAGTGCAAAAAAGTGCAAAATAACATTTTGGGACACGATTAAGACTGAAAAGAGATGGGCTGATTGTTGTGCGAATGAAAGCTAAAGATTATGTGCAGCTGAGACTACTCACAAGATGGGATATTTTGAAGAGAAATGCATTCAGTAATGTCAGTATAAAATCTGTTGCATTTTCCAAGAAGGTTAACAGGTTCAGCACAAAGTCCATGAAATTGTATTTTCTTAGCCGTACTGTGCTCTTTCAGTATTATGCAGGTACCAGGTGATACACAAAATAAATACTATAATGAAAGTAATGGCTTTACCCTTTGTAAGTAAACTGTTACATTAGGAGTTAGTAACAGCAGAAAAAACCATGACACACTGAGCCTACGAAATACATTAATAAAACAAATATTCTTTATTATTTTGCTGACTAAAGATCACTAGTGTTATTACAACTGGATCCTTTTCATTTCTAGTATATATTTTTTAAATGCTCTGGGGCACTACTTCCAAATGAATTAAAAATGGTATGATAAAATGATAATTGAGATAAAACCAGCGAATTACGTTTTTAAAGTGAAAGATTTAACTGTTAAAACCATTAACTGAAAATCCCAAGATGTAAGTCAGTGAGAAATACTTATTAGATGAAAAATGCTGTTATTTTCTGTTGTTTAACAAAGGCTGCAGGTCTTACTACTGTTTGATCTCCATCTTCATCTTTAAAGCCTAAATTATAAAATGATGCTGAGTTTTTTAAAACAATACCATAATTTAACTGTGCATTTATGCACTTTGAAGCCATTTATTTAACAAACTAGAAAATAGCAGAAAATACACTGCAATTTTAAAATTCTTCATACAGGACCTCTCATGATCAGAAGTGTTACACATGTAACACATGGAACAAGAACATGAAAATCATCATGTGACAAATACCTCATACACAGAATCTGAATCACATCATCCTGCTGTGCAAGATACCTTTTCAATTTGAAAAACATCTTAAAAAACCGCTAACTTAAGAGACCCACATTTCAGTAAGACAGTAGGACCCCCTCAACTTTGATACCAGCACATGCATAGACATTTGCTCGTACAGTTGTAAAACTTCCACTTGATACCCAATAAACCACAACCGATTGCTGTGACCTGAACAGAGAGGAGAAAAAAAAAATCTAGAAAGTTTGGCTCTAAGTGGTTCAGCAAGCTTGACATTAAATAATCTCTTCAACCAACAACATCCATCCTCAGCTTGTTTGTCCCAGTGAGGGTCGTGGCTCAACCAACACTAGTGTAGTAGCAAATACAATATCCTCAACAAAGGGAAGTCCAAAAGTGAAAGGGGACCACCCACTACTTTCTAATTGTTATCCTTCAGCAACCTGTCTGTAATTCACTTAATCAACAGACATTATGCCCACAAGGGAATTACCATTAGATGGTGGGTATTCTTCTTAATAAACTAACAAACTGCAGTTAACAAAAATCTAAATCAATAGGTCTCTGGTCAACATCACACAATGGACAAAGTGAATTAGATAGAAATCCCTTGTTTCCTTGCCACCCTGATTATCTTTAACAAGCTTAAGTGTTTATTAGACCTAATTAAAACAGCTGGTTGGAGATGCAATCCCATGAGAAGAGGAGAAAGCAAGCATTGATAGCTCCCCACAGGAGGTAGCGAGTCTGTGAAAGGAAAAGTTAACTTTGTTTAAACATTCTCTCCAACGCCACACATCCAATCCAGAAAAGGATTCATTCAAGGAAGCTTTTGAGAAAACAAAGACATGGCACACTGCAGTGCTGCTGTGATGTCTAGCCATGTCGGCAAGCTCCTAACTCCGGGACTTAATTGAAAATCTTTTCACCATGTGTGTACCATACCTTAAACGCAATATTCAGATTATTTAGCATTTCATCCCTCCAAATACAGTACTTTCACACAGTAATTGGAGGAACATTGTCAAATTAGCAGTTTCCTGGTTTGGCTTTAAGTTTGAGTTTGAGTCATAACAGAACCAGATAACAGAGAACAAAAATGGTATAGTAGTGTGTTTCTAAGTTTTTATTTTAAAATGAAGTGCTAAACTAAAGCAAATAAATGATTTGGGAGCAAAGTACAAATAACTTTTCAGGGTAAAACAATAGTTACTGAAGAACAGAATCTATTTTTTGCAGGACAAATATGTTTCAACTCATAAAGTTTATATGTTCTATATAACATTCATTAGAAAAATAAATTCATACTGCCAGCATGTTGAGAACTTTTGAAACTGAATTACTCTCCTCACTTTTAAGTAGAATAAAATTGAATGTCCCTATCCAATCTTCAAATTAGGAAAACCATTTAATTTGTTTGTATCATACAATACTTAAAGTATTCTTAAAATATTCAAACCTATATCTTCTGATCATCATTTTACATATGAATTAACGTCACTCACAAACTAGGCCCTTTTAGGTTAAGGCTTTGCAGGACTTTTTCTGAGTCCTCCGAGTAACAATTTATAGCACCTTGAAGTTGAGGAAATACAAGTTGCAGGAACATGAGCAATCCTATAATGGAGTTATTAATTTATTTTGAAAACTTTGTAGAGTGCCACTTCAAATTCATTGTTCAAATTCCTTTCTTACTTCATGAACCTGTCACCTCCCTTAAGAAGTGCAGTACAAAACCTGACAACACACTGCTGCATAAGTTATATTTAACAATCAAAATTTCTTTGAATTCTTCCTTTACAAATCACATTAAAAAGCGAATAAAATGTGAATAAAATGCAGAATACATTTGTGAAATTACTGCATATTACTCAAATATGGCTAGTGCTGCAGCCTGAAAGAAGCTGTTATTAACATTACCTAATATATACATTACACTGGCACAGATATTATACACAATTATCATGGTCAAAAATGTGACTTAACTAGGCAGTTTCAACTGAGTAAATATCATAGAGAAGTAGCAAAAAAAGCCAGAGTATGCACACTGCAGAAGTAAGCATACAGAATAATATGTTTCATTACTGTTATTTTGATTTCATGATGTAGCATCATTGTAATGGCCAAAAAAAGGAAAGCAGAACGTGAATACAAAAAGTATATATGCCACTGGTGAATCAAAAATATACTCTTGGAAGGATCCGCTGAGAAATCAATTTATGTAGAATATGCAGAGATGCAATCTAATTCAGATTGTTCAAAGGTTATTGATCAATCATTATTTTTGATACTACAAAAACACTGACAGAAAACATGATGAAAAACAGGAAATATCTTGATGACAAGTTCCTTTTTGTATGTGACTTCTGTTTGGCACAGATCATACAAAACAGCAAGAAGTGAGAAAACCGAAGCTCTAGAACATACGCACATTTAACTTGATGAAGAGGACTCCAGCCTGCAATTATTAAAGCATCGTCACATTCATGACGGTAATCGTACAGAAATACCTTACACATTTTGAAATATTGATCCAGGAAATCTGTATGTATTTTGTGCTATTCACAGGTGATGTAAAAGCTGCAATCGTATCCACACCTTTAGAAATGTCCTATTCCTATAGCTTTTTTAAAATCCAGTTTAGTGTTAATTGCAAATGCACAAACACTCACAAATTAGAGGGAATAAAAGAGATACAGCTTTGTTGTACAAATTGGTCTGAAGTGATCATTCAGATAAGAACCTGTACTTTGTAACAAAAGCCCATTTTATAAGCTATAATGACAACCTATTATAAATGGGGAAAAAAATCTATTAAAGAATGTTATTCTTGCCTTTCTATCAAATGTGCCCCATGTTTAAGCAATGACTGGCATTTAACAGCATGTTCATAATATCCCACAAATGTCAATATTTTTAGTTTTAAGTAGTTTTACAAGGTTTCTTTTTGCATTTTATCTTTTAAATTGAGAACTATTGTTTTAATGTATAATGCCAGCAAGGTTTAGACCAACGATTTGCTACTTGAGACCATTACCATATGTCCGGATCATAAATAGATGGCTAATTCACATTCTTTCTCTCAGTGCCTAAACAAGGAATCTGACATTTGCTTTACAAAGGGGAGACACTACTACGCCACTTTAGTAGGCGAAATTAGGTTGTCAGAATTTACAATGCCAATGAATTTTAATCTGAGTACTGAACTACAGAAAATGGATAAGGTAATTACTGTACTTTTCAGGACTATAAGGCCATAAATTAAAATCTCCAACAACTTCTCAAGTGACAACTCATCTAATCAGTAGGACAATCAAGGCGAAGCCTCAGTGTTTACTGATTGCACTAATCAAAAATCGCTTTTCAAACACAGCTAATTGGCAAGTTTACCCACAGAAATGAAAGGCAGACATACATAAGATACCACTCTGATTTGCAGAAACCAAATATCCCATTTGCATTGAGTGCTACCAGAATGCACTTGACTCCCACAAGTTATCAGCAACCAGACAATTATTCATCAACTGCAAATTGGCACATCAAAGTCAAATCAGAGAATTACTGTTGGAAACACCCATAGCCGAGATTCAGAAAGAAGGTAGCCTTTGATTGACCGTGTTGCCCTTCCAGAATTGTAGACCCTCATTATCAGACTTGGTTCCCTGCACTGAAATCCTCTGTCCAGTTAAGTGTTGAGCTCAGGTAAAGTGTTTCATAAGACTAAATTCACTTTGAATTTTAAGGGTAGAAACCTAAATGCGTGTGCCTTTAACAACAATAATATACATATAAATAAACTTATGACAATGTCTGCTGGTATCTCAAAAACTGAATCTATGTGAACATGTTTTAAAATCACACACTAGTGACCAACGTACGTATTCAAATGTACAGAATAACCATGGAAACCAACATCATACACCTTTTTTATTATAAAAATTAACAAGACTTCCACCTTCCTTCTACCCCATCCTGCTCTTTTATTACTACTGTCACGTTACTGTTCACATATTCGACAGATGGGTGGGAAAACAAGAGAAGAAACGGACTGTTCAGAAGACTTACGTGGTACTGGGAATCGCATTGATGACTGTGCATTCTGTGCCGGGTGGTTATAAGTCCCAGGTGGTGGCGCATTGCTGTAGAAACCAGGCTTTCGATCCCGCGACATGTTGTGGCTGAGAGAAAGAAAAATACATCACAACGTGTTACAGCTTTTACAAGAAAGCACACTGCTTTGCACACATGTACATGTATACAGGCAAAGTGTAAAATCCAGGCAATGCATAAAATTCCTAGGTATTTATACACTTAATAACTTTTAGCAAACGTTTTTGGCAATGTATGAAATGTATTATTTCCATATTATATTCGCTACTTTGAAAAGGCATTATATAAAATACCAAAAGTGATGTAGACAAAGTGTAAGTAAGCAAAATGTGTCATTTTCATATTTGTTGACAAAGTATGAATGAAAAATACGTACGCAATGCTGTCAGTTGTCAAGATATTATGAAATATTTTTTTAATAAAGTTGATAAAAATATTAAAATGATTACAAAAGTATTTAAAAATTAAAATGATTACAAAAGTATGTAATAACTTGAAACAAGTTTACTTAGTGCAGTCAGCAGAACTAGAATGGCATTTGGAACTGCAAAGTGCCTTCTTTTTCACACAAAAACATTTAATGGATTGGCCTTTTCTTTTGCACATGCACTTAACAAATCCTTGTCCAGTCCCTGTAGATGGCGGAGTAGATGCTAATCTGAGTGATATTTCTTCATCCACTGGGACATCTTCTAATCCTATGAATCCTTTCTGACATTCTGTGAACTGTGATCTTGCATACAGTTGTTTTAAAATCCCTTGTCTTGTACCCAGCTGATAAAACCCATCACTTTTCACATCCACGATGACAGGTGAAAACATCGCGAGCATCTCCTTTGCCTCTACCAACCACGGGAACAGGAACTCAGAATGTCGCACCTCTCTGAACTGGCAGGAATTATTTGTCAGATTGCCTTTTCATTTTCTCTGCTTGCTGCACCACATTAACCTTGGCATCATCAACCACTAAAAGTGTTTTGTTTGTTCACTCATAGAGGGCACAAAATATGTGAGCTAAATCCTCCTTCCTCCTCATCCTCACTAAAACTATAGCCCCAGATAACAAGCATGATACCCACAGTCTTGACACTGATGACCTCCACTTGTATGTTTGGAGTACTGGGCTCAAGCTGAGCTTGTGTATCAGTTTCGTCCACTCTTTCATCACTAATATTTTTTATCCACTGAGTCACTAATCTCTTCTAATTCTTCATTCTCATGTATTTTTAATTTCTTATGGGAGATTTGATGTGTTAAAACTCACTTTAATTTTGCAGCCAAAAAAGTTTCATTGGGTGACCTCCTTATACCAACAAGGTAGAGGGCATTTTCCTCGTGAATTGCAACTGTGATATTCTATATTCACAACTGTAACAATATTTTTCAAGTTTTACTAGCATGTGTAACAATCATTATAACGATCTCGACAAATGAAGCTTTCAAAGAGGTCTTCGCTGGCGATGCAGAAAATATATCAGAAATCAGTTCAACTCTAAACGCTGGGATCAACTTGTCCTAGATCACAATTGAAAGATCTGGCGGTCATGATCTTTCTGTATATGTGTCATTCTCCGAAAAGGGAGGCGCTATATTGAAATGCAATCCACTCCACCGGACTGCTCAAAATGCAAACCTGTTGTTTTCATCACATCAAGTAATAAAACTACATGTGTTGGTTAACTTCTGAGGTCTGCATGTGCGAGACGGTAGAGTTTCCAATGTTGTTCTGTGGTTGCGTTATGAACTACCTGGGTCAACTTAGTGCATAGTGCCCCTTTAAAAAATCCTGGTTCTGTTTCACATTTATGATTTTTTTGCATAAGAAATATATAAAAAATGGTCTTGTGATACAGGAATTGCTAATCCTAACTATTTTTAAATAGGTGGCTCGAAAGACGGGTTGAAATCTTTAAATGGCCCTCAATTCACATATAAATATAAAAACGACAATAAGAAACCGATTACTTCTTCAGATTTTTAAAAAAGGACACAGCTACAAAATATTGAGACGTGCTAGTTAAAGCCTCTTTCTAAGAACATAAAGATGTTTGCTAATGTTCGCCTTTTAAGGCTACATCTACAACTGTTCTGATTAGGGTATGAAATACGCACACAAGTATTAAAAGCAAAATCAACCCCCGTCCCACAACCGGGCAAACAGAGAAACACAATTCCAGAGTTGTTACTGTCGCGCTGGTAACAGAGCGCTTGAACTTGGCAGACGGGGTCACTAGAGGTCAAAGTCACCATGTACAGTGGTGTGAAAAAGTGTTTGCCCCCTTCCTGATTTCTTATTTTTTTGCATGTTTGTCACACTGAAATGTTTCAGATCATTAAACAAATTGAAATATTAGACAAAGATAACACAAGTTAACAGAAAATGCAGTTTTTAAATGAAGGTTTTTATTATTAAGGGAAAAAAATCCAAACCTACATGACCCTGTGTGAAAAAGTGATTGCCCCCTAAACCTAATAACTGGTTGGGACACCCTTAGCAGCAACAACTGCAATCAAGCGTTTGCGATAACTGGCAATGAGTCTTTTACAGCGCTGTGGAGGAATTCTGGCCCACTCATTTTTGCAGAATTGTTGTAATTCAGCCACATTGGAGGGTTTTCGAGCCTTTACTGCTTTTTTAAGGTCATGCCACAACATCTCAATCGGATTCAGGTCAGGACTTTGACTAGGCCACTCCAAAGTCTTCATTTTGTTTTTCTTAAGCCATTCAGAGGTGGACTTGCTGGTGTGTTTTGGATCATTGTCCTGCTGCAGAACCCAAGTGCGCTTCAGCTTGAGGTCACGAACAGATGGCCGGACATTCTCCTTCAGGATTTTTTGGTAGACAGCAGAATTCATGGTTCCATTTACCACAGCAAGTCTTCCAGGTCCTGAAGCAGCAAAACAGCCCCAGACCATCACACTACCACCACCATATTTTACTGTTGGTATGATGTTCCTTTTCTGAAATGCTGTGTTACTTTTACGCCAGATGTAATGGGACACACACCTTCCAAAAAGTTCAACTTTTGTCTCGTCAGTCCACAGAGTATTTTCCCAAAAGTCTTGGGGATCATCAAGATGTTTTCTGGCAAAACTGAGACGAGCCTTTATGTTCTTTTTGCTCAGCAGTGGTTTTCGTCTTGGAACTCTGCCATGCAGGCCATTTTTGCCCAGTCTCTTTCTTATGGTGGAGTCATGAACACTGCCCTTAACTGAGGCAAGTGAAGCCTGCAGTTCTTTGGATGTTGTTGTGGGTTTTTTTCTGACCTCTTGGATGAGTCGCCGCTGCGCTCTTGGGGTAATTTTGGTCGGCCAGCCACTCCTGGAAAGGTTCACCACTGTTCCATGTTTTCGCCATTTGTGGATAATGGCTCTCACTGTGGTTCGCTGGAGTCCCAAAGCTTTAGAAATGGTTTTATAACCTTTTCCAGACTGATAAATCTCAATTACTCTGTTTCTCATTTGTTCCTGAATTTCTATGGATCGCAGCATGATGTCTAGCTTTTGAGGATCTTTTGGCCTACTTCACTTTGTCAGGCAGGTCCTATTTAAGTGATTTCTTGATTGAGAACAGGTGTGGCAGTAATCAGGCCTGGGTGTGGCTAGAGAAATTGAACTCAGCTTTCCAAAGATGTGATAAACCACAGTTGATTTATGTTTTAACAGGGGGGGCAATCACTTTTTCACACAGACCATGTAGGTTTGGATTTTTTTTCCCCTTAATAATAAAAACCTTCATTTAAAAACTGCATTTTGTGTTTACTTGTGTTATCTTTGTCTAATATTTCAATTTGTTTGATGATCTGAAACATTGCAGTGTGACAAACATAATAAGAAATAAGAAAATATAATAAAAAAAAAAGAAATCAGGAAGGGGGCAAACACTTTTTCACACCACTGTATGGTCACGCGATCACCCGAAAAACAAGGCGCTATATCTCAGGAACGAAAGCAGCTGGCAAGTTACTTTCAACAGCACAAACGCAGCACTAACGAATGCAGGGGGCCATTCCTGTGATGCCAGTCCTCAATTTAATTTAGAACAAATTTTTCTATTTTCATTTGTTATTAAGTTATCACTACAATATACATGTGAAAACTGATGCTTGAATTTTTTACCTTTATACCGTTAGAGTTTACAGGTTAACCACCTCTGACAGAAAGCACTACATGCACTGTTATCAAACAGGCCAAACATAAATCATCTTTAACTTTAACCCCAATTATTTCTGATACAACTTAAGGTGGACATGGAGGGGAATTATGTCTATGTGTGAGCCGCACCAAACACATTCTATACTGAAAAGAAGAAAGAAAAGAAATCCGATGTGAACCCTTCTTCAGGTGTGAGTGACTAAGCGGAATTATGAAAATTTGTTTTCTTTTGGCGAGGATGTAACCAAACAACGTAATTGTATGAAGGACTCCTGGAGGGCTGTGTACCTTTTTGCTTCAACAACATGTTTTTATGTTTCAATTCCCTAAAATGTGTCCCTGAAAGCAGACAGGATCAGAGACGGGGGTGGACACTTTTTTACTGTCACCCCGGTCCCTGACCTCATCGGTGGGTGAAGCACTTCAGCCACAGCGTTTCGACTGGCAGCTCAGGGAAACTAGTAGCAGCTTGGCTCACTGGCCCCCTTGCAAGCATCCAATCATTCCTGGGAGGCAAGCAGGCCACTGGGACAGGATGTTGGGATGATGTAACAAAAAATATAAGTTACCTATATATAATACAAAGTATTATGCTCCATCTAACGCACGTAGATGCACAAATTTCCCTATAAAGTGTAAAGAGATGGAGAAGGCCATGGGGCCTTGCGCTCTGCTACGCAGGCTTGAGGTGTCCAGTGCAGCACTGACTCCAATTTTCCATAACAGGAGGGGCAGATGGACATCAGGCACCCATACAATCATGCACCAAAAACACAGGGACTGGAAAATCCGCTTGGAAATGACCATCATCACAGACCAGGGCAATACAGTTCCAACAACACAATAAGGCAAGGAACCAAGGCAGAAAACACTTCTACTTCAACAACGAAAGTACCGAAGGTATTTAACACCATTTCCAGATTATATTTGACCTAGACCTGGGAGATGAAGAATTTTGAATTTCTGTATTCAGAAACAAATATAGGGCAAATATCAGAGCATTAAAAGAAATCCAGCAAAGTCTTGCTGTCTGGAGAATGTTAAGAAGAAAGTGTATATTCAGCTGTTCACTTAACCGTTCTGTGAGATCCATACCTTAATGCTCTGAACGCAGACTGATCCAAGTGGGCTGGCCGTCTGTCCGGGTTAAACCCAAGCTGAGGTCTCCAAGGACCGCGGTTGGACTTTTCCCAGTCCCCAGGTTTGAGGACTTTAGCAGGTATTCTTAAAGGACGTGTAAAAAACAGTTGGTCAAGGATCACACTTCACGGAACTGCTATTTGCAAATTTACAAAACTATCAGATAAATTAAGAGCAAAATCCATAAAACACCTTCAAGACAAAATAAAAAAAGGCATTTAAACTTTAAACAGCACTGATGTCATCTTACTGCAAGACAACTATCGTCACCGTTCACATTAGTCAGATGATGAAGTCATGTAATATGCGATTTACAATTTAAGATCTTAAAAAATGTTCTGGACAAGAGGAAGCCATCCTGGCCATCTAGCCCGTAAGGTACTTAGTACTTAATTGATCCAAGGATCTCATTGACCAGCTTCTTGAAAGAAACAGGGGTATCAATTTACAAAAACATGGCTGGATAACTTGCTCCATACTCCCATTACCCTCTGTGTAAAGATGTGCCTCCTGTCCTTAGGTTTTAAATACACTTCCACGTAATTTCCTTGGGTGCCGTCTGGCTTGTATTACACTGTTCATTCTGAAGAAATTCACTGGGTTGACTTGTCAGTGCCTTTGAGGATTTTAAACACTTAGATCACTTCTCCCACTTCTCCTTGTAGTCTTCTCTGTTCAAGACTATAACGTTTCTGTTCTTTAGCCTGCTGATTGAGGACATTTCTTAAAACAAGTGGTTCCCTATCATGGTGCTGGTGATTCACACACCTGTTGGTTCTTGTTCCAGACGAGCCCTCAGTTACACCATCAAACCCTTCACTGACCTAATAATAATAAAATTAATCTGAACTGTTTGTTCCCATCTCTGAAACATGCGAGAGCTTTAATTGTTGTATTTTGTAAGAGAAGTAAAATCCCAAACTTATGACTAGAAACAGAGTGCAAATATTCCAATGAAGCTACTTTTTAGATCAATTAAGGCTTCAATTATCTAATTAAGGTGGGATGTAATGAACACCAGAAGGTGTGTGGGTCACAAGGAACAGGATTAGGAACCACTGCTCTAATCCCAGGAATGTGTCTGGTTACCAAAATCGTACATAATACTCTAAAAGAAGTCTTATTACTGTTTTTTCTATTTAAATTCTATGCTTTTAACTGTTGTCTAACTTTTTAATTGCTTCCCGACAAGGAGTTTAATCTGGGTTCTCCATGCAGCTGGCCCCACAGATAGTTTTGACTGCTTTGTAATATGGTTTACCTAAAATTAAAAAAAAAATCCTTACTTCGCTCCTGGGAGGACTGTTGCCTTAAACACAAAACCCTCTTTATATTGTGGATCCTTGAATTTAATTCTGTGAAGACAAGATTAATTATTTATAGGAATTTAAGGCAAGAAAGATTTATGAAGAAAACTGGAAAAACTTACAAATAAAAAATGTAAATGGAGGTATATTTTAATCCTCTAGAACAAAATGAAATTAATCAGAATGGTGCAATAAAAAGATTAAAGTTTAAATTTCACAAAGTCCCTCAATATTGCAAATTATAAGTGAAGTTTTTGGTTATATCTTTTGACTAACTAAAGGACAATGTTAAAGGCTAGCCAAATCCATATATCTGCTCTCAAAAAGACTAGACATCAAAAGGTACAGGCAAAAATCACTGCACCAGTATTAAACTGACAGGACATCAACAATAAATTCTGATGGTTCCCAAGTGAAAACCTAGTAGTTTAAGAATTAAACTGTCGATCTTTGTGGCTTGAATAGTTGATAGTTGATCTTAACATTGAGAAAAATAGAAGCCTAATGAGGAAAAGACAAGCTTCTGAACGGGTAGTTGGAGTTAAAACTGTGACTGTGGGTTTCAATTGCAAAAATCCCAGATAGTTTAAAAAAAGGCTACATTTCAGCGTACAGGCCAATTAAACACTTATGTTTAAAACAACAAATTATCCATCTATGAGGCAGCCACTGTACTGACTACTGGTTTCTCACGATTGCCGCTGTTGTCAAAATTTGAGTTTTGATTTTTAAACATTTTTCAAAGATTAATAATTCAGAATAAGAATAATTAATGTAAAGCATAGATGATGAATGAGTAGCAATTTTAAGGATGAGTATTTGACTCATTTGCCAAAAGAATTTAGCCTCAAGACAAAAAATGGAACTTTGCACTGGCATCACAAGTCAAATGAAAGCAAAAAACATTTTACACCATGATTCCACTAAGAAGTGAGATACAAATCAGTTGGAAAACGCCATTCCTCTTTTCTAAACCTCCACTCAGAACAGGAATTCTGTAAGAATCTGGGGATTCTTACAGACAGAACAGCAAATGAACAGTTGAATTAACTAATCTGCAAACTGCAGGGGTAGATAGAGACGTCTCACACATGATGAATCTAGGTCTGTGGTCTTCACAGTTAAAAACAATAGAACGACAGAGCACTTCCAAAATCTGCAGAATATCTCACAAAATGTCAAAGAGAAAGGCTTCTGTCCAAAAATATTCTGTGAATTCTGAGCAAACAGGAGTAAACAATTTACACAAGATGGACTTGGCAGACCAATTATGCGTCTCTTAAGCCCTTTAGGTGGACATGAATTGACAGCAAACTGTCAGCAGGTAATTAAGCAAAGCGGGGGACTTGACATGGAGATAGGAACTTAAAGCTGAAACCTAGGACCTATCCTCTTCTGTCATCCTGTGCATACCACAGACCTCTATGGCTTGCCAAATCCAAATACAGGACTTGTCTTAGAGATGTCATCTGATAGACCGTAAGAGACTGGCAAAGGGTCTGCACTCCCAGACAGAGTATAGTCACAGGTGTCACACTAATTGGCGAGTGCTACTTATAATCTAGATCTTGTTTAAAAAGGCTGGGGACTACAAATTTAAGAATCTTTCTGAAACTGTCTGAAAAAACATAATCCCTGGGTGCAGCTCAATAGTTAACAACATACCTGGCAGTTTTTTGCCACTGACCTACACTGTCAATACCAGATACTACCTGGTTGTTGGCAAGATATGATCCAGAAAAACAATGAATGAATGCAGAGCTATTTAGAGGTAATAACTACTGTCCTCTTAAGGTCTGGCCTTTGTTGTCGCTATTGTTTCCAAAGCTTTAATATATTACAGCAACAGCACAAAGCATATTACGCACACACACAGAAAACAAGTAGATTGCTTACAAAATTATTAAACACAATTAACAAATGTAAAGCAAGACATCTATAGGATTATCACACCATTTTTTTGGCTAAACATTAAAATGCATGCATAACAATCAATTTTAATCAGAGCTAGATGTGTCTGTATTCATTCACTTACAAATAAAAAATCATAAACAAGGCACATAGTTTGGGACAGGTATGCTAGCATTTTAATGGCAATGAAAACTGAAATCTAATCCATGATGCTGTTTTTTTTAAATCCCAAATTCCCCCATTTTGTCTTCCCTATATAACTTGTAAAAATACAAATGCCCAACTCGAATCACCCTGTCAACTACAGAAGGAACATAAAAGAGAAACAAAGAACCTTGATACATAAAGTGACTGTGCATTTCAGAGAATCTCCATTTTTCCAGTCTTATTCCAAAGCACAGAAAACAAGTTTAAGATACTGGCCAGTCCTCATTGATAACACAGAAAGGTCAGAGGGGTCCACAACTTGCTATTGTGTAGAAACCCTGAACAAGTTTTAATGCAACAGTTTCATCTAAAAAAAACAAGCAACGAATCCTTACCCTATTGCACTGTTTTCAACAACATCTCGCAACACTGGGATGGGGGATCGCACTGGCCTAAAATAAGATGAAACAAGACTGTTAGGCCATCCTTTTGGTGTACCTTTTTAAGAAAATTAGTAATGGGGCATTATAAATATTAAGTCATAAGATGGTCCTTACTTATCTGGAAGAACTGGGTCTTCATCCAAAGTGAGAGTTCCAGAGATCCCATGACACAGCTCTGGAGACATCTCCACACTCTAAAAAATTAAACAATTTCAGCATCTACATAATTAGGAAAAAAAAAGTACTCTATCATTTTAAACAGATTTCAGTTTTTACCTCTTCTGAATTTGTTTGATATAACTCCTTTAAAAAGTCTGAAAGGGGATGGGACCTTCCCACAAACAGCAGATCACTACCAAGACTGTTCCTCTGAGCTGCAAAAAAGAAGTTCGATAAATGGTGACCAAAGCAACACTGAAGGTGCAGTCAAACAGGAAAATGTGTGTATTTCAGCATAAAACGAGTGTCGCCAAGGTCAATGAAGTCTTAGTTCTTATGAATGCTAACTCAGCTGAAGGCCACATTAGATCTCTTTAGTGATATTACTTCTATTAAGTTTATCATTAAAACATTCACCAAGCAAATGCTTCTTCAGTGTAACAATTAATGGCAGCCACCTATTAAAGACGGTTCTTTTGAGATTTAGCTGAACATTAAACAAGCACATTAATGCTGAAAACCTTAATGAAAGCAGGCTCAACATCATGAAGAATCATAATGCTTACTTTCATCAGGAGTGAGGTCAGGGTAGACCTCTTCCAGGGCAGCTCTCAGTCGACGCTCATCAACAAATGGCAGCAGAGCAACGCCTTTATGCATAAAAGAGTAAGAAATGTGACTTGGAAAATAATATTACAAAAGACATAGAAAACTCTGAGACTGCTTTATAGTTTTTAGTCATATTGGAAATGAGATACAAATAATTGGGGGAGGGGATCTCTAATAAAACAGTGTAAAGTGAGTAAAGTATAAAGATAAGAAAAATAAACTAAGTACTGACAATGTATGCACCAGTACAAGGTAAATCTAGATTTCCTGCTACACAGCTGTGTCAATAAAATTCATTTCCAGGTAGATTTACAATAATCTCTGTCTCCAAATAACCTTGTAAAATATATTGTTGGAAGGAAACGGGCACCCCCAAAATTATTTTATTATACATAGATGGGTACCAGGTACACCTGATCACATGATCTTTGATAGTGCAGATTAATTATAACCTTCACCGGAAACTGTCAGTATGGTAGAATCAAATGGATTAGCTAGCACACTTGGTCTTTAAGAGACAGAGAGATGAAGGTCGTGAATACATCTAATGCAGTTTTTGGTCTTTAGAAGAAGATGAAGCTTTGGCCCACACTGCACAATCAGTGTGACCAGCTTGCCTTGGCTTGAATCCCTTGTAATGGTAACTGTGAAGGGACCGAGTTCACATGAGGAAAAGCGTCCAGTTGTGGCGACTGATTAAACAGTCGGATCAGTCACTGGCTTGGAGGGTAGCACAGTGACCCATGGGTGTGAAGGGCTGAGCAGAGTCTGGGATGCATGAAACGGGAAAACCCCCATGAGCACATAAACCCTTCTAGCGTCCTGTGCCTGAAAGGCCTCTATCAGTCAAAGATGTCACCAAGAATATGAACGAGTTTGGACCAGGTTTAGAGTTGAGAGCCTGTTATTAAGAGAAATTTACAAAGTAAAGAAAAGACAAAAAAGCAGTTGAGTTTCTTCCAAATGTAAAATGACTGCGCCCATATGAAGGGAGTCCCTCCCCTTCAGAGCAGACAACGCAACCTGAAATCTAATCTTTATTAAAACTTAGGTTATTAGCTGATGTCATGGAGCTGATGCTCTGGAATATAACCATGTCATAAACACCCTCAAATGAATAACACACTAGCAGTATTTAAAGTTAGGTATAGACAGGCTACCAAAGGTTTTGGAGCACAAAAATAAAAGAAACCATCTCCAAACATTTTTTTATAAATATTGCATCATTTTTATAACAGAGATCATGTCATAAAAATGTTACAGAGTAGCCTGTAAAGGACACAATTTAGCAAAAACTGCATTAGATGTATTCACGACCTTGAGCATATTTTCTTTATGAATCTGTTGGCAGTTACAGGAGATTTTAATGTCCAGACATGTATAAACTGTTGAACACAAATGAAACACAAAATAGAAATTGTCATAGCGGGATTCAATGGTATACGAATTGATTTTGAATCAGTATCTTATATCCAGAGACTACCAATGTTATGATATTAGTTTAAAGCATGATCAAATGAATGTGAAATATAAGAAAGAAAACAAGATTAAAAATTTACAGCATAAAATATGATGTTTGTGCCCCTGTTTGTCAAAGGTAGTGACAAAAAATGATATTTTGTCTAATACCCTGTGCACATTAACAAAAGAATGCACAACAATGGTAATAACAAACAGTCCAGTTAAGTGCCACTGCCCAATGAGAAATGAATGAATATCATTAATCCTGATCTACATCCCAGTGGTTGGACCATTGTATAAGGTACTGATCATATTCATAAATGAATGGGCAAAACTAAAGCGTTCTAGAACAGTCCATTGACTGCTCCATTCCAGGTAAATGAATACATCCACGGCATGTTTGGAAACCTTATACAAGAGGCTGGCTGATGGACGTCCATATCTAGAATATAGAAGACGCACCATGTAGTATTGAAAGCAAATCAGCTCTAAGTGAAATCTGCCTGGTGATGATGTATAATGTGCTATATATCCTCTTAGAAACTATCTTTGCAAATAGCTCAATGTTTTGCATTTAATGGCAATAGCAGAATAGCTAGAAAAATTTTATTGTGTTTTGGTCCTTTTTAAGAAGGAACAGCACAACTAAAAATGATCTTTATTTCTATAAAAAAGAGCCAGTGTGTAATGAAAAGTTCACAGAATTAAACTTTTTATTAAAGGGCCAACTTGATCCAACACTGCTAGCAACATCTTAGGTAGAATGTTGTCTAAGTTGGGAAACTTCCATTTAAGCATAAGCTGAGCAGCAGCCTCTCACTCCTGCAAAGTTAAGGAGAAATCCAAAATCTATTCTCTCTCCTGAATACCACGATCTTGTTCAGGTCTGGGCTTCAGAATTGCAAAGATATGAAAAAATGCTACAGGGTATAAAGAAAATATTGTCTTGATCACACCTCTAAGCATTTGTTTTATTTTAGTCTCAGTACAATTAACTGCAGCTGTGCAATGACGGCTGTTGTGGTCCTGCATCAACCAAGATGGAAACCTGACTGTTCTGTCACACTGACAGAATTGCAACATGATGGATCTCTAAAACTTTGCCCGTAAAAGATAACTTGGTGAAATGTTGATCAGCTACAAGGAGTTGAAACAGGAGCAGTCTTATGTTTCCAGAAAAGAAAATTCTCGCACTCATTCTGGGCTTAAGACGTTGTAATTCTTATTACATTGCTCTGGGCAAGGCAAGTCAAGTATGATGCAACCTTTTTTTTAACTTATGATTGCTCTTTTACCTGAAAGCAAAGACCACTTAAAACAGTTAAGTAAAATCAATAAACACACTGGTAAAACAATTAATGAAAAGAAGATTCAGTAAATCAAGGAATACAATCAGAGAATTTGTCCGCAAGAAAAAGGAAAAGCCAGAGTGATACTAACCTTGCCAAGCAAATTTCTTTCCGTTCAAATCGATTGCAAAGTCATCTGGATAAAAGTCAATGATGGAGGAGTCCTGTCGAAAACAATTACAAAAACGTGAGGCATAACTAAGATGGACGCAAATACTGAATTCAAGTTTTAATAGGCTAAAAATGAGGAACAATCAATTCTCAATATAGGACAGAGAGTGCTTAAAATAAACACCTTGGCAACATTTTATCCAAGGATGCAAACAAACAGTAGATAGGAAATAAACCACCTAACGTCTTTCGTTTGGAGGACCAACAACAAAGACATGTTTGTAAACTTGGTCAGCATACCGGTTCGGTCATGAGTCTCTGCCATGACTGGGGGAGGAAGTTCCCACTGGCTGCAGGAAACACTCCCATCAGCTGCTCCAGTGGCTTAAACTGTAAAACAGAGTAAGAAAGATTCTCGGGTTGAACCACCGTAAGAAAAAGATCAAAGACCATTCCCATTTGATCATAACTTACCGGTTTAGTACCGCTTTCAAATTCAGTGAACATGTCCTTAATGTCTTTGAAGTCTGATGCAAATGGGGCGTAATGAAAGGGGAAATACCACTTCCAGGACGCACAGCCCTTGGGAGGAAAAATACATCAATAAACACATCATAAAATACATCATTTGAGATGACAATATCTTAATTTATTAGTCTTAGGCATCCTGTCATCTTAAACCCTACAAAGGTCTACAGCCCTGGTTTTTAAAGGGAACTATTAAAAGTAATTTCTGAAATACATTAATGGTTCCCCAATAGATAAATCTAACCTAAAGCTATTACAATTTTGATTATACCGATACCTAGATTGCTCAAATAAAGTTAATTTCAGGGGAAATAAACGAAAAAAAAATCTATTACCGAGATGACAGCACAAGATTCTATAATTGACCTGGCATGAACAATATGGCTGACATTATTTAAATGAGTCTTACTCTGAGATGTATACATGCATAATATTGTGTTTCCAATTCAACTGCTGAAATTTAACAACAAACTTACTTTAGATTGAAAGGCATTGGTAAGGCAAAACAATCGTTTTAAGTCCTAATAGTAAATACACATGGCCAGAGCTTCTGCTCAGAAGTCTCTAGTTCTGCATTAACAAATTCCCATTCATGCTAATAGATGAACTTTATTCCCCTGGTAGAGAGAATTTAGCATGCTTTGCTCTCAGAGCACGAAGCTTGTTAATAACGATCAGTCCTACAATCCCCACTATGTCTTGGCTAATCTCATCTTAATGTTAACATCTCTATTATCAACAGATTTAATTCACAGGGAGATTACCACAATATGGCTTCTTGTAGTCCAGATGGACTGCACAATGACTTGTACACAAACATTACTATTCCCTTGGCATAAAAACCCAATATTTAGATGAAGCTATTTTTATGTGCAAACTAAACTGCCATGTGGAATGCATAAATAAGCTATTTCAGATTATATTTAAAACATGTGGCTAGGACACGCTTTAGAGAGGAAAAATAACCAAACTTTTGTTCTGTAAAATACGGCATTAAACATTTTCCCTTAATTAATCATGTGTGAATAGTGTGAAACTTCTCAGAAGAGATGCACAGCAGCAGATGTTCTGGATGTGCTGCATCTGGGAAGATTATATAAATTTATGACCCTCATGCCAATTCTACTAAGTGGATCCCCCGAGATTGTCTTCAAAACATTAGGTGCCAATACCATGTATAGACAACAAAATAAATACTGCTATTCTAGTTTTAATCAATAAAAGATGGACATCTAAAGGCAGAGGGAACTCATCTTTGAGGTCTTGATGACTATTCTTCATATGCACTCACATGTTCCAAATCAAATCACAATATAATATACAAGACTCGAATAGTAAATGAAAAGGTTAAGTGCCCAAAATTTCTGATGACTAAAATTTATATGTACCAAAATAAGTGAATCATAACTTTTAGAAATTGTTTTAAGCATATAACTACATGATCCCATCAAGTTAATTTTATAAGGATTTCTGCTTTTTCTATTTTAATAGAAAGACTGAGACAATTGACTCATGCAAGTTAAATAATTTTCAACAATCTATAATTGTAAAATAGTAAGCTCTCTAATAATTTTATTAAAGCTCTGTAACCACTAGTATTTTAAAGATATTTACGACAAATGAAAAATTTCTGTGCAGCTGGAAATATCTGAGACTAAGAGTCACAACAGAACTGAGTATCTAAAACATTACCTTACAGCACTGGACAGTTTTGGCTGCCTCATTAAAAAAAAGGCCCTGCTGCCCTCCAATATGTCAAAGACGGACAACAAGGTTAATTATTTGCCTTAGAGGAATATCTCCTGGACAGTAATCTTTTTTTGTCTTGAACAGAGAAGACTAAAAACTATTTTAAATCTTGAATCTTCTTTTCCCCAAGCAAGAATACTTGAGATTTAAAGACATAAGCAGAAAAAGCAGACTAAAATTAGGAAGCACTTCGTCACACACAGGGCTGTAAAAGAGTTTGGAGCACAAGTCATGTTGTTGAAGCAGGTTTGCTAACATTCTTCAGAAAACAGCTAGATAAGATCCTCAGATCAATACGCTACTTGTAAGGATGACACGATAACTTGGTTTAACAGTTTACTGCAATGTAGATGGAAGCAATTTATAACCATAAACTTTTTTTATACCACGGTTACCAAGGTGACAATGTTCACTGCTCCAATCATTTTGATCCTCTGGCAAACTGAAATTTACAAGCTTCTAAGCCATGCATTATATATGCCATCTTGTTTGAAGGACTGGTGTGCTCTCAAAATAACGCTGTCTATATACTTCTGTCTGGAGAGGTAAATGTAGCTTAAATGCAGATCTCCATCATAAGACAAGTTATCCATTCCATGCTGTAATAGCAAACAGCTATTGTCACAGTAACCTATTTATATATTATCTTACTGAATTTCAAACAAAAAGCATTTTTAATAGCCTCATCTCAAAGCATGGCAGGAGAGAAGATGCCCAGGTTTAGTTATGTTCAGGTATCACAATTCCATCATTTACAATAATCTTTCATTCATTCATTTCATTCCAGCTTGAAACCCAATTAACGCCAGTGGCAGACGATTAAGATTTGGTTCACTGTATGGTACAGCTGAATGTGTCCAGTTCTTCCTTCCATTCGCTATAGTACACCTCAACTTTCAGATAAGTGAACAGACAGATGGTTACCAATGGTTACCAAGTTGCACTCTCAACTTAAATAACAAGGGGCTACAAAAGCATTGAAACTAAGCAACTCCTCTCAGTATTCTTTATTCACAGGTTGGTAATTTATCTGAGGGAAATATGATGTCGGTAATAGCTTATTTGAGGTGCATAAAGTGAGGTCTACAATGCAAATGTATGCTATTAGCGTAAATGAAGGCAACAAAATCTCTCAATATTTTTTTATTTACAGATGTGGCGAACCCATGCTGCTGAACCCAGAATATTAGCATCTGTGAACACACCCAACTCAATTTCTTAACTATAAAAATACATTTTATTTTAATCTATACGGGTTGCCTTTAAAATGAGACTTTCAATCAAAACACTCAAAGTGATTTAACCAATCAATTATGATTGTAAATTGTTTGTTTTCATCTGCTGTCCAGCTAACTGAAGAGACATTCACTGATGCTCCACTAAGAAAAGAAAACAATGCAACAAATCTAACCTGCCAGATCTCCAGGAGCCTCTGCAGAAATTGAAAATATAACTCCCATTTGTTACAGAATCACAGTAGCCACAGAAATCCATACGATTAGCTGCAGAAACCACACACATGGAACCTGTGAACTGCCAGAACTAAACCTTCAGTCATAGACCTTTTATACTTGCCTATAAATAATGTAACTGTCAAAAAAAAAAAAAGAGTACCCTGATATCCTTCAAAAAGGCAGCAGGAAACCATTCTGTGCAATGTTGTGCAGAATCACAAAAGCAAATCAACTTGCACAAAAGACCACTTGAAGTCACAGTAACAAAAAAAAGCTACGACTTCAATCAATTCTGGAGAAAATAACTTGACCATATGCATATCTTTACAACTGACTAAAGATTTTTTTTAATTCTGAATGTTTGCTGAAATAAGATCATGTCATTGATTTAAAGGAAAATCCATAGGCTCGGATGCTAGCCTGGCAAGTATAAGAAAACTAAGAAATGCAAACTTTGAGTATCTGGCGCCAATCTTATTTGAAACACTGCATATACAGCCACTCCCCGGTTACGCATCAGTTCAGTTCTGCAAGTTTTTATGTATCCCGGATCTTATGTGAGACAGAAGTTCATAGCCATTGTGTGAATACATAGAGAATTAAAATTAATAACATTGTGGCAATTTCTCCTAGCATGTCAGCCAGTGAGGAAGGAGGGACAGGACAGCATAACTGCTGCCTCAGCAGGGTTTATTAATTATTAAAGGATAACAGACAGCAGAGGAAAACCTGTTCAATGTCACAGGAGCAGATATGGCTAAACTACCTCTCCCAACTTCAGAACAAGAATTAGTTGACTTCGGATGGTATCATAAATGTGTTCTATTGATATGGGTTAGCTTTGCTTTTCATCTTCTAATTTTATTATCCTGTGTTTGCAGAAGTATTTTCAAACACTGTTTCATAACACTAAGAAGGAATAGACAAGACACTGAACTGGAAATCAGCTGATGACCCTTTCTCTATATATACCTGATTCACAAAACCTAACCTCTAAAATCCGTCATCTATCCCATCATTACGTACAAGTAAAAAATATCACTGCCACCACTAGCATATCTTAATTAAAATACCACATATAACTTAATAGATATTATGGATTAATTTACCATGCTAATAGCAACAAATGGGAACCTCAAAAATGTCCATTAATTAGTTAAAAGATTCATAAAAATGTTCAAAGTTTAATATTAAGCTTTTTGACATGATTGATATCAGAGCAGTATCACTTGGCTATAAATTATCAACGTCTTAAGTCAAAAGTAGCATTGAAATGAAAGTGTAGAGGCTAGATTCATTAAAGGATTATCACAGAAGATAAGAAAAACACATACCTGGTAGTAATATCTAAGGACCCAGCAAAGACCCTCAACATAAGACTTGACCACTTTGCGCCGAAAGTTTTCATCAGTCACATCAACATCGAACTTGTTTTTATAGTAACGTTGTTTCCACCCTTCTTCCCATAACCTATTAAAAGAAAAAAATGGATTTCAAAGACGGAACCAATACTAAAAAATAATGTTGCATAAATATATAGATATATCTACCATCTTCTAAACAGATGCCCTTATCCAGGCAACTTACAATATAGAAAAGTTCTAATAAGTGCAAATGCAACTGTATAGTTGGTAAAAATAAGTTAGTAAAATTCCAATAAGGATAGAAAGAACTGAAAAGTAAACAGAGCCACAAATAGAACTGAAATAGTAGAATAATGGAAACGATGTAAAGGCGGCACAGTTGTGTGACTATTAATGCTGCTACCTCTCAGTTCTTGGGTCCTGGGATTTATTCTTCCCCAGTAGGCCTTCTATGTGGATTTGCATGTTCTCCCAGTGCCCACATGAATTTCTATTGGGTACTTCTTCCCACAGTCTAAAGGCAGGTTTGTCTAGATTCAGTGTTTAGAGAACACCTTTAACTGTCTCCCATGTGCATGTGTGGCTTGTGATGGCTTAGTGCCCAGCCTTCCACTCTGCCTCACCACAGATTTCAGGTTTCAGATTTCAGAAACTTCCTGTTTTTAATTTGAAGGTCTCCATCACAGGGTTTTATTTCAGCATTAAATATTTACAGTTAAAGAAACTGTCAATCATTCGTTTCGTTCACCCAGTGAACAACTCAATCTGCTACTTGTTATGCCAATGAGAGGCTTTGATTTTGATACCACTGCATATGTAGAGTTAACTGACAAACAGGTATTAAGCACCAACATGAGACTTGTAAAACACAAAAGCCGAATAAACCGAGATCTATGATTCTCAATTGGCTTAACTATTCAAAATACACATCCCAAATAGGAAGATCAAGATCAATATATATAACAGAATTCATGAAGGAATTGTTCATTGTCCGCTATTTTCTGAAAAATTAAAAAATGAATTTGTGAATGGACAACAATGCCTATCCATAGAATGGAAACGTGGACCTTTACACATCAGCTTCAGAAAAAAAAAACATACCGTCCAACACCAAAAACACAATCCTAAAAATAGCCATTAGTTTATGCTTTGATAAAAATACTTTGAAATTCTTTGAAAGTTTCATCAACATGGTTGCATCAAAATGTTTTAGTTTTTAGATGGAAATGTAGATTTGGTGGACCATTCCAATTCACCCTATGAAGTTGCTGTCCTTAACATAATTATATGCAAGATGAGACCATTTGGTTTAAAAACCAAATTTCATACTGCCTGAACAGTTCAGCAGACAGAAAACATAATTAGGCAACATCAGAGAGAGAATCCTCTCTCACAGCTGCATATCTTTAATAATAAAAATACAGACCAAAAATAATGAATTGTGAATCTTAAAGCAAACTGTAGAGCTTTCAAGTATCATTAAATTACAGCCATTCCCTTGCTGTTTTTGACTACAACCCCTAATATTAAATCACATCACTTAATTTGTACACCACTCTTTACAGTATTCTTTTAGATCAATAATAATTTAGTTGGGAGACTGAGAATGGTAAAATAGCAAAACAAAGACTTCTATAATGTCCTGAAGTACTCCTACTGCAGCACAATCACGAGAGAAAGCTGTATATTTCAACAACAGCATTAAATGGTTATTAAACCCAGTACAGAACATATATAATGGACTATAACAATAACATTTTTTTCTGACAAACAGGGTTAGAATAACACTGTAGCGATTTCCATTTAGCAGCTTACAGAAATTCGTTTGGTGCCTAAGGATTGTTTTTTTTTCAAAAAAAGCTCCAGCGGTACAGTAACATTCAGCTCACATAATCAAGGATGAACAATGTCCGTCTACCCAATCCACTACTTGGTCCCACAGGGAAAACTGACTTGTTACAGGAAAACCTGCATGAATACTAATTCAGCTACTTGGATTTAACAGCTCTGGCTTGCACATCTCATTGGAATTTGCAGAATATTCTGCCTTTCCACATTAATTACTCGTAGACAAAAAAAAAAAGATCACAGAAAAACATCTGAAGACACTTGCTGCTTCAACTTAAATGCCATTAATTAGAATGCACCCCCGACTTGCAATTCAACAAACTGCTGTCAAATAACGCGGCTTTACCTAATATTATCCTCTGGTTCAGGCTCACTGTCGCTATCTTCTGCTTTTCTCTTAACCCCCCTGCCATCAGCCGTATCACTGGATCCTGAGGGAGACTGAAGAAGCAGGTAATGTCAATCATGGGAAAGACAAAACAAGAAACATTGTAGACAACCAGCTCGATGCAGCTGTCCCCCAGAATGATTTATTATTAACGAGGAATGGGGTGACTGACGAAATAAATTACCAGAGAACAAATGTGAATTCCTACGAAAGAAATATAAAAAAAACACAAGACTGCACAGTTTCTAATGTAAATATTAAACTCTTCAATAAATTTTGAAGATTTGTCACCTAGAATATTTCACATAACATGATAATCGACAGCAGAAATATTTTCATTAAAATAGAATTAAGACATTTCACTAAAAAATCTACCTTTTAACCTCAACAATTAAGATTAAAAAATGAAATGATTTCAAAGGGTTCTGTACAGTGGCTCTAAAATAACTCCTAGCCAGCCTGGAGAAAGCTATCTTTATGTAAACGAGAAGGGCAAGTGGAATGCCATTAGCATCTGCAGCTGCAGGGGTTAGGTTCATAACACACTTGTACAGAAAGATGTGAAGGGTTCTAACTTCACTCCAATATAAGGAGGGCTATGCATTTTTTCCCACAAATCTACCATTTCCTATTAAACATATGAATGATAAAATTGTAACTTGATTATCGACATTTCAATGGATGTTAACATAAGGTTGCTGCTAAACCTCCTTATATATATACGGTATGTACAATAACAGCCCAACTGCTTGTGGAAGATTACAAATATATGAGATGTGTATGAAAATGTATCTATTTTACCAAGACACTTTTTTTACACCTTGGATGAGAACCTCAGCTTATTTGCCAATTATAATTATATATTGAACTGTCTCTATACATGCGCCACTTAGCTATTAAACAACTTGGTTAGGGATTATGGGAAATGCAGTTTATTCTGAATTACATTTCACATCACTATTGATGCGTAAATTACTGCTGATGTTATGGTTCTCATTAATACGTTCTTACAGATGTTAAAGTCAGCAATAATCAAGGTGAAATAATATTTTGCATTTAGTTAAAAATTAGAGCAAGCATGTTGCACATCTTTTTAGTTCAGTGGTTTCATAGTAACTTCATTTTGTGGTATTACAAGCGGCTGTTGACAATTCGTAATTGTACATTTGTTTTAGAAACCACTAGAGGAAATGCTACAGGTTACTTTTATAATACCTCAATTGAAAAATAATCTAATTACATTAAATAATTTATAAAGGACACTGCTGAAATAACTATACATTTCCAGAAGTGACTTGTTTAATGTTATTTAGCTAGTCTCAGAAGTACTAAAAAACAATGCTCCTATGTACACATCTTTACAGTATTGCAGTACATATCAGAAAGCTGGAACAGAGACATGCCTGGTTTCCATTCTTCATCTGGGCCTTTAAGGATAATGCAGCATTCTGAGGAAAAAAAGGAAAAAGACATTTATACCGCATGACAAAAATAGTCACAGAAAAAAAACACTGCATGTCATTATCACCTGGAGTGTCAAAGAAGGGTTATGGACAATTAAGCACAAGTTACAAAAAAACAAATACCTCTTATCTACTCTTTTTGCCAATCAATATCACAGCGGAACATGAATAACGTTAAAGGACAATAATGATTTAGGTGGACAAATTCTCAGACCCATTTAAGAAACTTAAAATTCAATACCCCAGAACTCAAGTAAGAGCAAGGCACTCAATCCACTTAACTTTTTTTGCACTTTGTTGAATATTGAGTTAATATTTAGAAAAGGTTCTCTAAATATTAATTACAATTTATACTAATTTTGAAATATACTGATGAGAACATTTAGTAAGGCAACTTAACATAAGTAAAAAGGCAATGGTCTGACAAAATGCCTTACTAAAATTTCACATCACCTTTCTGTGACTGTTGTTCAGTGAAACCATTGGAAGAAAGACAATACTACTTTCCTTTTTAAGAGGTGATTAAAGGTCAATTTATTTTCAAAATCTCATAGCCTTAATGATCATTCCTCTTTGGTTCCTGTTACACGTTAAACATGCAGTTTCTCCTTAAATCATTGCCAAGTCAGTGGAGTGCTACCCAGACAAACTGGTACTGGTACGTAAACCTGTACTTAAATGTGCAGATGAATATAAAAGTGGTTACAAACGAGAAGGGGAATTTCAAGCTCATTTAGTTCTCAACAGGTCATTGATCAAAATCGTCATCTATCCAACAAACAGCATTTTCCCAAAGCCCTTCTGTAAAAAGTGTCCCCTGATCTCAGTTTTAAATACACTTTCCCCTAGCTTCCACTCTTGACCTCTGGCTCAAGTCTCACTGTTGATCCTGAAGATTGACTTAGTTCAATGACTTTCAGGATTTGGAATATCTGAATCAGGTCTTCTTAGTCTTCCCTGTTCAATACTTAATATCAAGATAAAGCTAAATGTTAAGCTTTTAAAAACTGATCCTTGTAGGACATCTTTAAACCCTAAAGTGACTTCACATTGATCTTCTTTGCCTCGATTCCAGTGGGTCATTTTTAAAACTAATCCCTTTCACAAGTCACTCAGAACTGCCATAGATCACTTTAAATCTATGTATGTTAATGTATATAGAACCAACCATTCAGAATGCGCGCGGGATAACGCAGCAATCAGCGGTGCACATGCTACAGCGCAACATACCGCACTGCATTTTAAAAAGAAAACATTTTCTGCTGTAGGACTGCCCTATTTTGTAAAACTGCAGGTGGCACAGTAAAGAACATGGTGTGTGGAAGACTTTGGGCTGCCACCAGAAAACGCCTGGTTTGGAATCCTGGTCAATGCTGAGCCCCTTGTGACAATCCTTTTCCAATTATAGAAGTTAAGTTGTATACCGTTTAGACATTTAATCATTTTAAACTGTGTATCACAGTATGTTTAATATTAAAGTAGGGCTATTTTACAAAATAAAATAAGTTTATTTTTTACAGTAGCTTGTTGTGAACACAATATGCTACTCTCAGGATTACATCTGCACTGCGGTAATCTATATTTTATCTTGATGCAAATCTCAGCAAAAAGTAGTGAGGAAACAATTTATCTTCAAATTCTGATTATGAGAAATATATTTGACACATACTGTACTGTAGTGGCTTTCAATCCATACAGTATCATATATGCATATACAGTGTATTTATAGGGTATACGATCACACTGCAGTCCACTGACGTGTACAGTACTGTTTCGGTATATCTGTGGATATCACTTCATGTGAACTGGTCAACTCCTAAGTAGCAGCCAGTTGTCTAAACTGTTGTGCCTACCACTTGAGTGCAACACGCTACACTACAGTCCATGAGCATTTCATTGTTCATTACAACTATAACAACTGCAAAAGTCAAACGAATGTCAAAATATTTCCAAAATACCCACAAGTGATATTTTTAGCTGCCGGCTGCCTATTTTTAGAAGCACATCAAAACTTCCAGCTACTACATTGTTTCATTAAGTACATTAGATATATATTATGTTATATTTCTGTTTTTACTTTCAGCTACCAAAATGTCCCTTTAGTTGTAAAATCCAATATGAATATTCCATATTAAGCAGATTTACACATGCACAGGAGAGAAACAGATTAAATAACTCAATTGTTTCACTTATATCTAACGCACCACAAGTACCACCTATCGATCATCTTTGGCTGGTGAATTTCATAATGTAACCTGCCACATTATGGGTAATGCATCTGGGAGAAATATCTCTCTGACTGACTCTATCTGTATGTTTTGTGTTAAATGTAGTATAAAACACAGTATAACCATCAGTATAATTCCACTAAGGTGTTGCTTCATAAATATTCAAAATTAACCAACAAGTAAAGATTAAAAGTTAACAATTTTTTTTTAAGGTAACAGCAGGAGCTAACCACTGAAGGCCCCCGAAAAAGACTGGCTCTGTGGCTCAGGATCTGCGCCTGTGGCTGGAAGGTTGCCGGTTCAAATCCCACGTCCGGCAGAGGAATCCTACTCTGTGGGGCCGCTGAGCAAGGCCCTTAACCCCAACTGCTGCAGGGGCATATAAACAGCAGACCCTGTGCTCTGACCCCACGTTTCTCTCCCTGTCTGTGTGAGTCATGGAGAGCAAGCTGGGGTATGCAAAAAAGAAAAATTCCTAATACAAGAAATTGTATATGGCCAATAAAGTGATCTTATTTATGTTTTTGCAAATAGTCTGGAGATTAGAATTAGCCAAATATTTAAAATGGTATAACATATGTGCTAATACTATTGAATTATTGCTGTATTTTGCATTTTTATTCTACCTTTGGTCTGTTAGCATTTTACTTAGTAACATTTTGAAAAAGTACATTCTGCACATAAACCTGACTCTTACACTGAATGTTAATTGATGTCACCATACTTCGTTGAGAGCAACCTTTATCTTTTCCCTGATTTTAGCCTCAAGAACGTGTGATGCCTGATCTCAGGAAATGAGCGGCGCGTCTACAGGGAGCATATCCAAGATCGGGAATCACCCACTGTACCGTTTACTGCATCCAACCTCCCAGAACAGGAAATATTTCCATTGTCTGTTATTTTTGTATTCTTTACCGAGATGGCTTTAGCATTCAGGCATACCTTGTTCTGCTGATCTCTCCCCTGCATCCTCATGTCAAATGCAGCTTGCCTTGCATTGTGAACAGGTCGTGGTGCATTTCTCCCTCCCAGAGCTTGAGGAGCAAATTGGCCTGAAGGCAAAAAAGCTGGTCTCTCTCCCCCCTGAGGAAGAAAGAGAAAATCATACGCATCAGTCCCGGCAGCAGTGGTGGGTGAGATACAGACTTCTTCAATATAAGTTAGAAAGGTGAAACAAGATCCTTTAAAAAAATTATTTAATAAAAAAAATTGCATGTCATGCAACACACATGGATTCTGAAACATTTCCTTAGAATACATAATACTTTTCCAGGAACACTGTGAATTCATCTTTATTTAAAGCAGAATGCCGTGCCAATAATTTTAGAAAGGATGATTATCAGGAAAGAATCACCTTTCAATAATAAAAATAAGTTCTGAATGTGCACCTTGCTTTAACTTTGGATAAAAATGGACATACATTTCAAACACAAAATACAATGCAGTATTTATGGATTCTTCCATTTTCACTTACTTTCATTCGCTTCTTCTTTTCCTTCATTCTCTTTCGGAAGCTTTCCTTAAAGAGGACAAAAGCACTGTTTTTACTACCCAACTACCCAAAACAATGCGATGCATAGAATAAAAAATATATTTAAAATTTCCTGGACAAAACGTGTTTATACTAGGCATTATCAGAAATAGATGCTAGCAGACCACACAGACGCAGGAGCAGCAAATGTGTGAACGCTTTCATTCAGGCTCCAAGAGAGTGTATACAATGTAAAGACCCCTTAATAACACTAAGGGATCGCTTCTAAAATCCAAACAGGTGGCTACAACAGGTGACCATATAGAACATTTCTTAATTATCCAAAACACCTTAAAAAAATCATACCCGTTTTCCCTTGCAATCTAAGCATTGCCACTATTAACAAGTGTAAATTAGCTGCATCTAATCTACAATGCAAACATGGCAATGTCCACAACACACAAGTCTAGGAGGACAAAGTCATCTTCCCTTACAAACACAGAATGTCTTACCTCATCCTCTCGCCGTTTTTTAAAAATGTTGTCCTCTGCCACTCCCACAGCTTGCATAATTAGCTCCACTCGTTCCAGGTTAACAAAGCCATTTTCTGTAAGATATCCCTAAAATAAAACAAACAGGCCTGCTCAAGTATCTTTGAAGAACAAACTGCATAAACCGCACAACTTTACAGTCAAAGCTTCTTTTATATTCCTTCATAATAAATATTATGTCAAATATTTCAATAGCTGCCTTGAAACAAGAGAAAATCATTCTACTTGTAAATACTCACCCCTGTCTTGTGTACCACATCCTTATAAATGCCGACCAGTCGATCAATTGCACCCTCCCTGCGTACATATTCAGATAAATAAAAATGTCAGATTACAACACCAACACCAGAAATACAGTACCCCTCAAATGTATTCATCCCCTTCCTTGGACCACATGGTGCCCTCTGACCTGGGAAACACTAAGTTGCCGTCTGGCAAATTCATATCTTATGTTGTCTTGGAACTATTCACAGACCCCAGATTTATTAGGTTAGCCTTGATATTTACCCTAAGATATTTGTACAATACTCCATCTGTACCGATGGTTGCTGAGGTGGCAAACGAGAGGACTTCCAAACCCTTCCAGAGTCCCTAGCAAATTAATATATGACTAAAAAGGAGGACTGCTTTTAGAGCATTCCTTTAGAGATGGTATGAATTACAGGGTATAAATAAATTTGGCATTTAAAAATATTAATTTTAGTTACAATGTAAACACACTCAGTAATCTTTTACATCCATCTGTAATGCATTTTAATGAATATTGAGAAATCTAGAGGTAACTAAGTTTCCATTAATCAAATGTATTAATACATTTGTAGACTGTGGTTCTGTTGTTTGGATGAGGAACAGCTTAGACGAGCTTAAGGCACAGTGACTGTATGAACTGAAATCCTTCATTTGAAAAAATATCTCATCCTAAGGCTTCATTCAATGCAATTCACTCTGGAAATTATGCATTTTTCCAGATCAGTCAGATGTAGTTCTTTCAGATTTTTCAAATAGTACAACAGGCTGTGTGCCTGTGGTTTTGGTGCTCATCTTTTTAAAATGAATAATTAAACTTTTGTAGATCCAGAAGAGGCTTAGAAAAAGTATCTTGACCTGATACACATACAATGTCACACAGCTAATGAAAACAAGTAAATTTAAGTTGAAAAGGGCACACATTTTCATTCACGCTTTTACATGTGTGGTTTTGATTTGGATCCTCCCAGACACAAAATTCTTGAAAAAAATAAATAAAAATTCAAGAACATATATTTCTGATGAAGGGCAACAAGCCACTCCTGGTAAAATGATCCAAGGTGACAAGAGACCAAAAGGCTCTGCCAGTAAACTCACCGGATTTCTAGAGATGGTAAATGAGGCAAGAAGTCGTTACCCACAAAGAAACACATGAACACCCAGTCATCAATGCTTCTTTCAATGTCAAAAGGGAATGGCAAGCTTGCCATAGTTAATTCTCTCTCCAAATACTGCAAGGCACAAAGATAACACGTTATGTCAAAAATACAAGGAACATGAATGTGCAAAAAAGTGACAAGCTTTGACAAGTGGTGACTTATGCTGTCAAGATTTTAAGCACGTGAAGAATACATTAAATATAGCGCCTTGTTGAAACCAACATTTTTCTAAAAGCCATGTGCCACACTGAAGTAACATATGTCCTTAAATTCCTGTTTTTCCTACTGTTAAGTGCAAAGCAGGAGAATTATTCAGTTAAAAAAGAGAACAAAAAAACACACCTCTCTCAGAACGGAAAGCCGAATAAATATGAACTCCTGTTCTGAAGCTGGCGGGGTATCAGCAAATTCATCATGCTGCAAAAAAATAACACGATTTTCACATCTCTAAGTCATGCATCAGGATTTTTCATTCTCACAGTGTCATCAGAGGAGGCCTTAACTTCGGTTAAAGACAGAACAAATACCTCTCCCTTCTTCTCCCTTGCAAGACCCTGGCAGTCTTTTATCTCGTGGCCAAGTTGACCACACATGCCACAGGGCCTCGGCTTGTTTGGTTTGAACTCTTCTCTGATGATCGTAAACTGAGGCTCATGGGTGGCCAGTCCCAGCATTATCAAATCAGCTGAAAAACATTTTTTACAAAGTAAGACTTAAAGTATACTGATGGTTTCACGATAATAAAATGATCTGCAGTTGAAAGATTACTCAAGGTCTGGTTTTATATAAAACACTACAATATATCTAAGCCTCTTCTATACCCAGGTTGGCTGAAATGCATCAAATACCCTGAATAAATTTTCAATGACACATGTACTTTTAGTTCTAATTAAGGTTATGGACATAAAACATACTGCCTTTCATTCACAAAGTTCATTAAAACACAACCTTCAGTCCTTACCAGACATTCATTCCATTGTGTAATGCAACCACAGCACAATGTAGCAGAAAAACATTTTCTTTCTAGAAAGCCTGAGTTTTAAAACCAAAATTTCTCAATAAACAACAAAGAAAACAGTCCTTATGATGGCTTTATTAGTTGCAGCAGTGCTTTCAAACTGAGCAACTAAATACAATTTTCTCAGGGAAAACAAAACACTAAGGAATATGAATGCTACACCCCCATCCTTAACTTAACTTAAATGTGGGCACAGAACCTTGAAATATAGGACAAAAATACATATCCTTTAGTAACAAGGAGCTCATCTAATCCATTTGACAGATTAAATGTAACTGCAAGTCTGGCACCTTCCCCTCTTCTTTAAGAAATACTAATAACATGATAATGATTTGTACTCACCGTCAGCTCCACAGAGACAGTGATGAGTATTGGGGTCGTGGTTGGGTTGGGCTGAGGAGAGAAAAGAAATCCATTATTCAAAAGATGTAAATCACATTTGGGATGCCCAAGGTTTAAAATAAAAACTGCTGTTGGCCACCCTCACTTTTAGACAAGAACAGGTGTTTGGTGTTATGTTTAAGTAAAAATTAAGTAATGTTAAATAAAAAACAAAATCAGGCAGGGGCGTCAATGAAGTCAAATGTAACTGAAGGGAATGTGTGAGTAAAACTATGCTTCCAAATTCATTATCACTGGATAACAAATAATCATAGTAGCCAGATACAGGTGAAAGAAGAGGACTGATACCTCGTTGCCTCCTAATATAATCCATGATTTTATGCTCTCCCTCTCCTGGCACACTCGCATCAGACAAAATAACCTGAAACAAATGAGAATTATTTCATTTCTACAATGAGACTCAATTGGCTTTATTAGAAAGATCATAAAAAAATATAAATGCAGAAAATTTTACATTTGTTTTACTCTAAGGAAAACATATACAAAAGGCAGAGCAAAAATTCATTTTAAAATGCTTAACAGATTTTGTTTGCTATGAACTGGAATATTATATTTAAGAAACAAAAACATGTATGACAATATATCAGAATGGTTATAGATAACAGCCACAAGTGATTAAGACAGAAAATATCTACAGTGCATATCAAAAGTCTATAGACACTAACTGACATTTTAGCTTTTGTTGATGGAAAGCCTGGAATCAAGACAAATCATGTCAGGCTTTTTTCACCGTTAATAAGGTCTTGTAACCAATAATATTTTAAGTGAAAAAAATGGATCGTTTAGAGAAAAGTTAAAACATTTTAAAAATTAAATGGCTTAATTTTATTTTATAAAAGGGGGTTGTAACTGTGTTCAGGTTTAACCCATCACATTCCAAACAATGCACAAAGGTAATTTACCTTCACCTGACATCAACTGAAGCGATTCTGATCTAAAAAACACATTTGCGTATTACCCACAAATATGATTTTCTGTGTTGACAGAACATGTTAAGTTTAAAATCAGCAATCCTCTCCCCCCAGTTTCAACAAAAGCACATCACAACATTCTTCCAGTCTGAAATTTTACAGATTTTCTTCTTCCTGCCCCTATATGATGGGGTTTCACACGTTACAAAATCAGGAACATCAAGACTGTACAACAAAATGAACTCTTATACTTGGATTGGTAACAAATTGCTTTATTACACATACCGTTAGATTTCTCCATCCTGGATCACTGTTTAATCTATCAGCGATGTAATATCTCAGGCACTTGGCAAGATTGTCCATAAACTCCGTGCCCTGTAATTTAAAAGCAACTATACATAAATACACACACTGATATTAAGTCTGATCTGTAGGCATTAGTATGTTACGCCCTCTTACACTGTTAGCTTGTACATAACAAAGGTGCTCTTCTCTCTCTTATTCTCCATTGTTTGCACATACAACACACATTACCATTCTACAGCTTAGTATTCCGCAAATTTGTGCGTTATTAATGTAAAGTGTGAAAAAGGACTGCGATTTTGTAAAACGATTACATTGGGATATACTGTATGAGCCATAACTTTTAAGAAAATAATCGGCATTATCCAAAATGGTGGCCCGAAATTTAGTGGATTTACAAAAATGCTTCCACAATCATCTTCTGAATTGCTGGACTTACTGAAATGAAACTGCAGAAACAATCAAAGCCTTTCTAGGTTTGCACCTCACAGAATGCTCTCCATCTACCTTGGGTCATTAGCTGTTGGGAGAAATGTAGCCTCTAACCCAGTTCTCCTGTGCAATTAAGTCCAGGCTTTGCAGGTATCACTCTGACAAAAGGGGCGTGAAAAGTGGGATCCTGCATAAACCAAGATAGCCCCCATTTCTCTTTCTTGTCATCGAAATGCAGTCCAGTGTTAACTCTCGTTTTTAAAACAATAGCCACCTAGTTAACAGTTTTGTCAACATCATTGCAGGTAAAACAAAATTAACATAATACACTGTCAATCCTGCACAAACTATGATCTCTGCTATTTCCTTATCTCAACTCAAACTGCCTTCGTCTTAGGCACCACTGCACCGAATTACCTGAAATTCAAAAGCTGCTGCGATCATGTTCCCACCCAGACAAGACTGTCGCTTGCTGGTGAAATGTAAACACCTAAGCTTAGCTTCTCCCGTTAAATGACTGTTCGGACAATTTAACTCTTAACATTGTAGGTATCAATCTAGTGACAAGTGAACATATGACAAAATGCAGCATCTTCTTAAACCACCACAAAACCATTTTGTTTTCAAAATTTAAGCTATTTCTTCACTGGTTTACTTGAAGCTTGTCAGACCCCATTACACCGAGATGAGCTTCAGACTTGCATCTCACAGGCTGCTGCAGGCACTCATGGGTCATTACCCTGCTGGTGAAACACACCGGCTCTCTTTAAAAGCTCTTAAGTTAGATAAATTCAAACTTGGGATCATTCTAGTGATAATACAGTTAAGACATGGGACAAATGGGACTTCTGTATAAGCTACAATGACCACATGACCATTTTGTTCACAAGAAAAGGCTACCATTGTATTAAGACCTGCTGCAGGTTTCATCCCAGACATGTTTCAGATGTGCGCCTAACAGGCTGCATAGCGCGTCAACACCTACTTGGACCTAGCTGCTGCTCCTTAAAAACATTTGGGCAATTACTTACATGTCATCATTCTAGAGATAATGTAACTAAAATATGGTAAAAGAGGTTTTTACATGATGCAAGATGGCCCCCTGACCATAGCTTTGTTCTCTTGTTGATACTTATCCCATACTACTAACTGTTCCTGGGCACAAATAGTTTGGTCTATTTTTTTTCCCCGGAAAAAATTAACAGGTATCATTCTAGTGACAATACAAATAACAGACGTTACAGCGAGGCTCCTGGTTTGGCCGTAAAGGGTGCCTGCTGTGCTGAACATTTCGTTCTCACATTTGAAGCCACTGACAGCTTAAGAAATGCTATACCAAATGACTTGTAACATGCTAGGTTTCTTCACACTAAAACCTGCTGCAGACCTGACCTCACATATGGGCAGTTAGACATTTTACAAGTCAAGTCAACACCTTGGTAAGTGCACCTAATATTGCTAACTGCTTTCCTTTAAAAACAGTCTGGCCAATGAAATCCAAACGTGGTAGGTATCATTTTAGCTTCCTCTTCTGCTACTCACATCTACGCTACTTGTTACACTGTTAAGGCTGAATGGTATCTTCAGGTTATCTTCTTCAACCTGTGTTATTCCGCAGTGTTTGTAGGCAGCTGTTACTTAAAAGGCACAAAAAAAGTAATAACAAACGAGAGGGGCCCCATCTATTCCAATTAGCTGCTTGCAGCTAACTGATCAGAGGATTTTATTCTGCAATTTCCTGAAAGAAGCCATTGTATAATTTTTAACAGCATGGATTGGTAGCTTATTCCCAAAGCCCATATCCCACACTGTAATACTGTAGTCTGCCCAGGATTAACACTATGCGAGTATAGCAGCAGCGCCTCTTCACGAAAAGGACCACAAACCTGGAACTCATTTTGGCTCCAGTACATCAATTAAGATGAACTGAATATTTTTGCTACTATGATTCAGAAAAAAAAAACTTGGTTCATTGAGAAACAAACATTTAAAATATAATAGATTTAAGATTATACTTCTTATATCTTGATATAAATAAAATTGTGTACAGTGTATTAAGCTAAATGTAACATTAAATTAAAGTGCTTAAAAAAAGGTAATGCATTGAAAAATGTTAGGACGCACTGGCAACTAACGTGATACAATGTATTCAGAAGTTTAGTATGAACAAAACATAAAAATATATTTACTTACTGGAGTAATGCAATTGCTGTCAAACCTCTCTTTAATTTCTTCTGGGGGCAGGTATCCACCTAAAAGCAATAATACAGTTGATGGAGTTCTATATACACACTCATCTTAAACAGAAGTACTAATATGGCCAGCAGCAATTTCACTCTGCAACTTACAACTGGCAACCCACTAAAGCTCAGCAGGTGTGAGCCTGGTCAGTACCTGGATGTGAGACTCCTGGGAAAAACTAAGGTTGCTGCTGGAAGAGGTGTTAGTGGGGCCGGCAGGGGTCACCCTGTGGTCCATGTGGGTCCTAATGCCCCAGTATAGTGATGGGGACACTACACTGTAAAAACAGGTGCCGTGCTTCGGATGAGACGTAAAACCGAGGTCCTGACTCTCTGTGGTCATTAAAAATCCCAGGGCGTTTCTCGAAAAGAGTAGGGGTGTAACCCCGGCATCCTGGCCAAAGTTCCCATCAGCCTTTACCAATCATGGCCTCCTAATAATCCCCATCTATTAATTGGCCTCATTACTCTGTTCTTCTCCCCACTAATAGATGATGTGTGGGGAGTGTTCTGTTGCACTATGGCTGCCGGCACATCATCCAGGTGGGGCTGCACACTGGTGATGGTGGTGGTGGTGGTGGAGGGGAGTCCCCATTACCTGTAAAGCGCTTTGAGTGGAGTGTCCAGAAAAAGCGCTATATAAGTGTAAGCAATTATTATTATTATTAATATGGTCAAGTCACCATTGCAAATCAATTGGTAATACAGACTGTGCCATTATTAAAATAAAAACACAATAGAAAGGGTATTTCTAATGATTTTCCCATTAATTTGTCATGGCACATTAAAATCACAAAGTTTCTTTGTGTCTTAAAAAAAAAGGCCACAGAATTTGTGCCACACAAACACAAAAAAGGAAATACATTTTTAATGTGCTTGTTTTCCTACAGTCTTGGAAACATGCAGAGAAAGTATCTGGCACACAGCTCTGTAATCCAACATCTCAACAGATTATGAGCCATAGCAGCCTGTAAATGGACACTTTCTGAAGTAATTATATTTTGTACAATCAAATTAGTAGATACATTTATGGAAGTATTACATTATCCAATGACTTGTACAGATGACTAGCCATTTTACATCTGGATAAAGCAAAACGTCTCAAAAGTACACAAAAACCTCAGGCCACTCCGGGTTCATCTGAAGATTCAACCATCACAAGCACACACCTTTAAATCACCAGAACACATGATGATGAAACTCATTCCTCCCATGTTTTCTTCTCCTTGTCATTAAAGTTTTGTTTTCCTTTACCAGGAGCAAATGCTTGTTAAAATCTGGTAGACATTTCCCGGAAATGCTAGACCTGTGTATGACCGATTGCAACGTTTTCAAAACTGCTGGAAACCACTTACCTCTTTGAAAAATCTCTTCTCTTATGCGCTTCTTTTCCTCTGTCAGCTCAGCTCCTTCTTTTGAGGCTCGAAACCTCCTGGATCGTTGCTGGTTCATTTTGGCACGAGGAGCCTAAACAAAATGGGTTAGACAGCATTTCAAATACTTTCACAAAACCAAAAGCCAGTTGACTTACAGCCTTTCAAAGGGAGCAGTGGTAATGGCACCCCCCAGCCCTGCCCTTTAGCTCCCTAACTAGCTGGATTACTCTACTCGTTTGTGAACAAACTAGCTACCCTATTATTGTAACTGGTTTGATTATACAGCATTCATCAAAGATGTCGGCTTACCATGATGCTACTCGTGTGCTTGAAACACGTTTCTATTTGCTACTTTCTGTATGCATCAAGCCATCGTGGTATTATTTTCACTACTGAGGCTTTGCTTATTATCTTGCACTCACTGAGACAAGAAATATTTTTTCACATTGAAAATTATTTGGCAAACAACAAAGGGACACAATATTTGTCTGCATGGGGTAACCTTATTTTTTTCCCCCTACGTCTTCCAAACATAGGTCTCAAGGGTCCCAAACCCTATTGCAACTGCATACTATTGACTTAATTTACATACAAAAAACACACGAGAATCACAGCTCTGTACACAAAATTGTAAATGTTACATTAGTATTTTTTAATCAACCTGGACTTTGAGCAAATAGGAGATTTTCAGTCCAAAGCATGAGACAGGGAGATTATCTTCCAATGTGCGAGGCTTGAGAGCTACGCGGCTATTACCAACATGGCTGCTGGATGGTACATGTTCTTGCAGTGTATCACTACAGAACATTATTTCAATATGGGTTCTTGTGTACATTTGGTCGGCATTCATACATTCATTTACCCAGGTGGCTCCAATTTTTAGCCTGTAAATAACTGCAAGAAACCCAGAATTGGTTGCATCATGAAGTTCTTTTCAGACTTAATCTTGTAGTTCATGATGCAAAGTTTCATCTAGAAATATTCTCTCTCAGGTTTGGCTAAAATCTAAATTCAATTAGTGGTGTCTGACAAAAAGCATGTTTTCCAGACTGTATGACACCTTCCACCACACCATCAACATGCACCAATTACTGCTAACAAAATATCCTTAACGATAAATCATGTAAACAACATAATAACAGTACTTTAAAATCTGCAAATTTACATTTCTAGTTCATGAAAATTTTGTTTAACAAAAGGAAGAACATTTCCACTTTAAACTTTAAACACTTACAACTCCATCAATAGCCATGTACAGGACTCTTCTAGGACGAACAATGTTAAACAGCCGGTCAATGTATTCAAAAATTGCCACCATCATTTCATCTTCGTTCTTTGGGGCAGGTCTGAAAATGTAATGGAACAAATTGTGGTTAAATAAATACAGGAGTGAGGACACAAAAACAAGAAAAAACAATAAGAAAACTACTTACTTGTCTTCTGGATGCGTGCATGGGTGAATAATTCCATTCATATCCAGGTACAAATTGTCAAACTCAACTTCATTTGGATTAGGTTTGCTGGTATCAACTGGTATGCGAACTCCATTGCATTCTTTTGCCTAAATAAAGATCAGAGCAATACTTAGGACAACTGGAGCTTTCTGAAAGAACAAACTATTTTCCAGGGAAAAAAAAAATCAACGAGACAACCATAAAAATCAAGAACCTTAAGTTTCACTGCAATGCACCACCATTTTGAATGTGGAATAACAGCGATTGCTGCAGATTTGCAAAAACTGCGATTTAGAAGTTTCACATTTTGCACAAACCGAATTCACACCTCAAACACTACTCTGACCACAGACATGGTTCTGGTGTGCTATCACTAACAATAAGAAAAATAAATGACACGACATTTAGTTCCGATATGAAGCACCTCAATTTTAGATCTTAAAAACGTTACTTCGGCCTTCCGCATATTAATGAGGGCAAATTCACATTTTCTGAGACAGCCCGCACAATTGAAATGTTTTTCCTGTGGGAGCTGTATGCGTTGTTTATCCAACCCTACTGCCCGAACAGACCAGTCTGGCCGAGGAAGCTCCCGCTGACTGGAAAACCAGTTATAACAAGTGAGATCAATTCAATATCTTTGCTGCAGATTAGAAAGTAAAAACCGCTTTATTCTATGTTTCCAGTTCAAGTCAAAGTCAACTTTGGTGCCAAAACAAACTCTCTGGTTGTTAGGATTTTTTTGGTGCCTTCCAAGATGACGGAGATAGAAATCAGAGAAAGAAAAGGCGTAAATAACATGCACATGTCATATACAAAATACAATACAATGCTGTACAGATAGAAATACATTCATTATAATGCAAAGTACTAGTCTGTAATATCTACTTCTGCAAAATTTTCAGCACTTTTATAACAGTTGTAGCTTCAGGATTGGTGCTCTTGTGGAACTACTCAATTTTAGATTTCAAAAGAGTAGGTGAAGGTTTTTTTCCTGCTGAAAGGGGAAAAAAAAGAGGTGCAACGTTTCAGCTGTGGAGCCTTCTTCTGGCTCTTTTCCTTTCGACAGGGAATAAACCTTTACCTGCGCCTTTGCAGCCAATGCATGCTGATGCAGCTCCCTACTCGAACTTGGGGGAAATGGTTCTGGCTCTGTGGCTGGAAGGTTGCCGGTTTGTATCCAGCGGCCGGCAGAGGAATCCTACTCCGTTGGGCCCCTGAGCAAGGCCCTTAACCCCAACTCCTCCAGGGGAGCTGTATAAATGGCTGACCCTGCGCTCTGACCCTCAGCTTCTCTCCCTGTCTGTGTGTCTCATGGAGAGCAAGCTGGGGTCTGCGAAAAGACAAGATTCCTAATACAATAAATTGTATACAGCCAATAAAGTTCTTATCTAAATCAAATCTACAACAAGGGAAGCAGCTGAAGGGAGAAGCTAGGTGGGAGGGGTCACTGATAACCTTCAGAGTTTCCCCCCATTCCAACGTGTTGCGTATATGGAAGCAACCGATGTCAGGTCAAAGCCAGGATTTCAGAAGCTGAGGGGGCCGCTCTCTGCAGCTATTTTCCCAGACCAGCCCGTAACAGAACGAGTAAAAACGCTCTCGGCGGTTAGCCTGCAATAATGAACCACGGCTTCCCGAGACACACTTCACTTTCTGAGCTGCCTGATAAAACAGTCTCTGATTGGCTTTCTTCACTGCCTGGTGTGCCTTACTCTCCCATGTCAATGTGGAGAGACTGTTGTGCCAAGAAACCTAAACATTTCTACTCGTGAGTCATTTCTTCGGACGTCATGGCATATCACCTCTTAACAAGTATGAACAAATGAAAGCTTTTTTTAAAAAAGAATCCTTGATCGTTTATTATCGCTAAAAGCAGGTTAGCAGCCCTAACCTGCTTTTAATTTTGGCTCATACTGAGGGGCACAGTGGAGCTCCACAATGATAAGAAATCGCTCTGGGGATAACAGAAACCATGAGGATACAGAATTCGTCCCAAACCCTATTAGACAGTCAGGGCGCCAGTTCCCACGAGAGTCAAAGCTGTACCCTTTCGTAAATTTTAGCATGTTGAATAAAGCATTTGGAATGTAAACCACAACCCTGCGTAAATTCTGCAAAAACTTTTAAATAGTAAAATTTATGACTCACGTTTAAGTTATTAACATTATTATGAACGAGTGCAAACTTCATAAAATAATGTGACGAATACGCCCCTGCGCATAACAGGGATGTTGGAAGAACCCGAATTCGCTGCAATAACGAGGCGAAAGAAATGAAATTTTAAATGTTAGGCCCTTTGTGGTGATGCTTCAGGCCTTGATAACTTTAATACTAACAAGCCTAATAGCGATACCAACACACTTACCTTCTCCTCCACGGCGTGAACAATAATTGAGGCATACTTCCGACTCAGCCAGCGAAAAAACGCTGGGACTCCCATCTCCGATAAAAAATATTCAAGACAACTGGCTCCCAGCGAGGTTTCCTTTTATTAAAAAATGCGTTCGCACTTAAAAGACGAAAACAAACCAGAGACAAATTTGCATCCACAACGTGACCAAGAGCCACCGGAACCACATGACGCACCTCCGGCTTGTTTGTGAACCTCACTGAAGAGCATTGTGGGTAGTGACGCCCGAGCCTCTGCGGGAGCGCTCGCGTTACCACGGGGAGAGGTTTGAACAGCAGCGCGAGTCAGGACTGGCTGGGTTCGTGACGTCGGGTATTTCAACGAATTTAGAACAGTGGACTCTGGTAACAAAAAATAGTATGTTGGATTTTTTTTAGGTTGTGTGTAGCGTATCGAGCAGAAACGGTACAGGAATGAAAATAAAATTAAACGTTTCACTAATAAGATAGTTATCATAGATTCAGGCAGCCCGTGATCTGTAACATGTTATATCGCTGTACATGTAACATGTAACGCTGTACATATGTAACATGTTACATATCACAACCTACCCCCCTGATATGTAACATAAAAACATGTTTTAATAGGCGTTTTCTCTAAATGTCTTAATTTTAAATTATTCTAAATTCTGGATCTGTGTTCTATGTAAACTGTGGGGAGGATAATCTTAAAACAGGAGAGCAATACATGTATTTTGTGCAGATTTTCAGATTGTGCGGTTTTACAGATTAAAAGTGTTAATGCTATTGCAGTCCGATACGGGGTAGTAGATGCATAATATACAAAAAAAACCACTTTATTTTATGCAAATGTAAGGGTTTTAAATTACATTGTTTCAGTTGTCTGGGTTTAGTAGGTTTTCAATTAGGGTGCGCAGTACCTCCACAGTTGAGTAAATTAACCTCTATCTCTTCATCGGTGTACAAAAAAATATTTTGGGAATTACCTTATACATCATTATACACTTAATTCGTGCACAGACACTGAATGTATCTACGACTGTTTAGACGGTAATAAGGTATGTATGGATCAAATATATAAATATAAATGATATGGATTAAATAAAATGGTCAGAAAGTAAAATCTCCGCTAAATTCAATAATGTCACAATCTCTAACAACAATCCTGGTATCTCAAAATCTGTCTTTCCTTTGTAATGTTGACAATAAGTGACCAACCCCTATAGTGCATTTAAAGTGTAGAAAATGTGTATTAAGTTTTCTTTATCCAGAATTCATTTTTTAATCACTTTAACATTGTTTTAATTTTATTTGGCACTAGAGCAAACATTCTAAAAAAAATGTGGGACTGTCCTGGATTTTTCTGTTAGAACCTTCCTAATGTCCTTAATAGTGAACCTGGAGGTGATGGTGAAATGACATTAACAGCTGTGCCACTGGCTTCTCCAGCCCACAGTTCACCAGTTCACAGACGATATGTCCCTCAGAAAGATAACATGGATACCAAGATGAATATTCCTGCTTTGAGAGCCAGTGGGTCCTTTCTCAGTGCTGGTTTTCCCCTTTTTATTTTCCTTGATTTTTTTCTCTTATTACCTTGCTCACCAGTGAACAACAGAAAATGAATTTTCTCACTTTTCAAAGATCAACTGTCTCTCGCAGATAAGTACCTATCTCTCCATTTCCTAACTGCATCTTCCAGTCTAGGGTCACAGTGGAACCCGGAAGTCCTGGAAAGGGCGCCAGTCCATTAACGACCACATACGGACACTCACAGCTGGGCTCATTGTTTTCCAGAAGCCAGTTAACGTACCAGTGTGTCTTTGGACTGGGAGAAAACGGAGGACCTGGAGGAAACCCATGCAAACATGTGGAGAACACACAAACTCCACACCGATAGCAAGCCAGGTCCATAATTGAACCCAGGGCCCTAGCGCGCTGAGGCAGCAATGCTAGCCACTGTGCCACTGTGCTGCCTATGGCACAAATCGTAGAGCTTTAGATTTTCTGTGTACTCAGCCCCAATTAGATCACAAAACAAGTACTCCAAACATTGCAGCATCAGTCCTTATTGGATGGGGAATTGGTTTGGTCAACAACTGATAGCAGACAAGAGCTAACGTTTCTAACAATATCAAGATGTGGACATTTGTGTTTTCTCAACCTAAAAAAACAGCAGTGAGCAGCGGGCTCAGGTGGTCTGGGTAGTATTGTTGAAATATTACTGTTAACAGTGACGTGGTTTCTGAGATTACATTGTAAATCTATCCTAATTTCAATGTTATCTTGGTTTTAGAATCACACGGCCCAGCTGGTTCTGATTCTGATCCTTGACCTAGAGTTTATTATAGCTTTAATTGGCTAACCAATTTAATGACTTCTCCAGGCTCTTCAGGTGTTGGTGCTTTGAAAAAAATCTAAAAATCCTGCAGACACACTTTCCATTATTGGCCAGGACCAGTATTGCCTGTTTGGTGTTTAGTAAGAAGAACAATTTTCACAAGAATATAAGGCTGTAAAGTGGAGTTCTGTTTCAATGGAAGGGATTCGTGACTGTGCTCCACTGGATACCTTTGCAGTTATCCAAGTGCTTAACGTACTTGAGCCTCAAGAAGTTTTGCAACCAGTGTGACATTTCCACATCTAACGCGTTCCCTTATTTTGTGTATATCTTGTACTCAGTCGTAACAGATAACTCTGGATGGAGCCATGACTCAGAGCTTTGGTGGGCATTCTTTCAGTCCCCTAGTCTACCAGAGAACTAATACTGTAGGATGATGAATAGTGGCTTTGCATACTGTCTTCTTTACATAGACATGAACCTTGCTTGTGATGACTGAACACCAAGAAATGAGATTTGCTTTTTGGTGTCTTTCAAATGATCCATTTTGGCTTTAGCTACTGTAGGACAGAGACAGCAGGTGTTCAGGCATGATGAACTTGAACTGGAGGATGTGCAAATGCCTTCTTAAGATTCGCTATGTTGTTCCACTTAGATATCTCTTACCAGAGCAGGCAACAGTAGTGGATTATCTAGTTGTTTTTCTTTCAGCCTAAGCTCCACCAACAGACGGTCAGGAAACAGAGCTCCTTTAAGTATCTGAGCTACAGAATATACGCTTTCCCTAGGGCTCTGACTTTAATACATCCTTTGACTTGTGCTTTCTGATAAAGCTTCTCCAGTGTGGACACACAGCTTTTCCCCCCAATGATCTGCATAGTGCAAAACATTGAAAATCTCTTCAGGATAACCCATGCAGTCTGTCTCCACTACCAGAAATGACTTATATAATTTGCTGCATTTGTTTCATGTTTTAAATTAAATTCGAAAATTGAATTAACCAATTACTATACAATTCTTTTTTTTTTTTGCTTTTTATTTGCCTCATGTAGGCTTACATATTGATTTGAAGGTGTAAAAAAGTTGTAGAGTAAAGCTTGTTTAGCAGAGGATGTATTTGTTGCAAAAAATAAAATTCCCTTTTAAAAGCAATTGCTCACAATGTTTTGACTGTACTCGATTTCACTGACTGACATATAGTATCTTGGGAAAGTTGCCTGTGTGAGCTGGAGAAAGATCCAAAAAACATGTGTGGTTTAGTTTCAATTAAATTGTTTGCAAAAAGGCAACTAAAACAGGTTTAAGTTTTTCTCACTTTGTACATTGCAAACAAAAAGTGGTCACTCTCTTGGGTTTTCATTGTTGTATACAAAACGTGAGCATGAGTATTAAATGCCTGACAGAGATAAAATATTGTTTACATGTTTCTGATTACATGTAGAGATGTTTTCCCCTCGTTTTCATCGTGGAATTTTGCTTTTAAATTAATTTACTATTATTATTTTTAATCATAAACTGTAAATTGGGAAAGGAAAGCTGCAGAGGAAAACAGAAACAGTGGAGGTGGTGCAGATCTTTTAAGGGTGATGTTTAATATATTTCATCCCACGAGTACACTGTTAAGACAAACTGTATACCGTACATCTCAAAACACAAATATTAATGTAGTAGCAATTGCCTGCGAAAATACATTTACGTTCTCCCATAGGACAGGAATTATAGTACGATTGGAACGTTTGGCTCTGATCGGTGCTGAATCGTACCGTAAATTGATCAGAATCCACGCAGAAAAGCGAAAAATAAAAAAAAACTACATTAAACACAGATACACTGTGAAAATACAAGTCGGCGTGTTTCACATTATAATGATAGACCACTTGACAATTTCTCATCCCCACCACTTCTAAGCAGCTTGTGCAAGAAGACAAAAAATATATATAAATATCTTATAAAATCAATTTGCATGTTTCTTGTATTTTTACAGTACACACGCTTTAATATGGGTGGGGCATGTATTTCCATTATTTATTTAACAAGAGAAAAAATTCTAGCACAAATTCCTTGTTTTTCTGACTCGGTTTCATAGCACATCAAAATAATAGAGGCAAACTAATGGAGACTCATGATGAGGAGATTTTTTTCAGGAAAAGTTCTCTTAAAAAATGTTTATTGTGTTGTTACATATTAGTACAATATAACTCGACTCTTACGGTGCTATCGGCTGTGCACAAGTATCTGTTGACATGCTCCTTAACAGATATTATGTGAGGGAGCTTTTTAGCAAACTCAAAATTATTCAGACACGTTCACCTTCCATGTTAGGTCAAGGCAAACTGTAGCCATTATTGGTAATGAGTGTGGAGTCCTCCTACTTTAGAAGGTTCAGGCATATAAAGTCACCTAAGCTGACTAATGGAATCTGAATCGTGCTGGTATACTGAATGCCAGTGCTTTTCATATCAGAGAATGATGTGGATTCAGAAAAATTAAATATAGCACAGGAATGGTAGCAGGAAGTCTTATGTACAGTGGACAGGTTCAACACTGTCTAGAATACATAAATCAGCAATTCAAAATCTAAACTGTATCAGGGACTGCTACCTGGAGTCTAAACCAATTCTTTTTGTAAAAGGCCTTGAGAAAAATCGTCTATATATCTAAGAAAATATTTAGGAAATCAATTTATTGGCTATTTAGTTTAGAAAAAAAAGAAGACAATAGGCCTTTCAGTTACAGTTTTAAACCCCAGTTGAGCATGTACAAACTGTAAGAATACAACTAAACGATCAACCATGCCAAATGGGAAGAGACTTCATAGTTTTGTATTTTAAACTGACGCAGCCTGTCGCTGCTAATTGTTTATATCTAGGTTTTATAGCTACATGATTAGCTATACCCCCTGGGGAGGAAGAATACCTGTGGATCAGCTCTTCCAACACACCCACTTGTCACAAACTCAGTTGACAGGCTGCACAGAGGCCTGCAGGAGACCTGCTGTAGCTGTAGCTGTAGCACTGACGACAGGAGCAGTACCTTGCAAGCACCTGTGTCACTGTAGCCCCAATATCCAAGAGAAACTGAGTCCATCCAAACCCCAAGATGCTCAGCCAATTGTACAGTGCTGCTTTGGGGAAAACCCATCCCTCCACTTTCAGTAGTTCGGCATTCAGGGGAAGGGGAGTTCCCTTCAGAGATGCCAGTTTACCTAGATATCGTGCACTGGGACTGAGCTGCCAAGACACCGTTATACGGCCTGTGCTCTATAATGTCTGGACTATTTGGCTCAACCTGAACTCCAAGTGCCTTTATGGCCATTTTTTTAGATGTAACTCAATGGGAGTTTTTAAACAGTAGAGGAACAGACATTCGTAATGAAATTTGAAACATTTGAACATTGAAACATTCGGATTTATATGGTGTTCTAGTGTTCTGAAAATTAAGTAAAATGTCTTTGTCCAGAAGTATTGGCAATTCACACCTATGTAATGTATTTAAGACTAATGAAAACATATTTTTGGTTCATTTTCTGATTTCGAAAGTCTTGTTTGTAAACAGTTATTCACTGAAAACAACCCATAAACAATACTCGTGATTTTAAGAAGCTGGATGATTATAATATCAGAAAGGTACAGCACGCACAGAGATATTAGGTTAGTATAATTTCTCCAACAATATTATAAAGATGTAACAACATAGAATGGCTTTGGCATAATGTGTTCAGAGTGTGTATTTGTCAGTTTTGAAATTCAGTTAAAGTTGGAATTTTCTTCAATGTTTTGCCCTTTTCACATTAATGACATTAAAATAAATTGAAAGTTTCTTTTATGTAAACGCGGATAATTAGAGCTTCAAATGGAGTATTACACAATTCACTAAATAGTGTGTTAAATTGTAATTACAATATTAATGTGTTTGGCTCACTGTCCTTGGATTAAAAGCTGTTATTTTATTGTGTCATCTCATAAGAACATAAGAGTAGTTTTTAATGAGAGGAGGCCATTTGGCCTGGTCGGCAATTAGTAGCTAATTGATCCAAGGATATTATCCAGCCTTTTCCTGAAGGAAGCCTAGGTACCAGCTCCACAACACTTAAAATTAAAAACAATCCCCCTTTTAAAATCAAGTTTAATCTCTTCATCTATTAATCTCCAATCCAAAAAGTCATTTAGATTGAATATTTCAAACACGGTTAACATCAGGGTCAAAGTGCATGCATTTGAATATACAGTATATTTCCAATAATAAAGACATGCTTAATTCTACAATTAAAAACTTAATTTTCTTTTATATCCAAATTGCAGCTATTTAAATGAGCACTTTTAAATATGAAAATGCCTGATGTCAGCTTTTTGTGATTATACCACTAAAAGAAGACAAATTGCAATAGATGGTGATTGTACCCTTTTAATTAGGAAAAGACAACCGTTCATGAAGTCAGGTTTACAAACCTCATACCAGAACAGCAGGGATTAGGAATGAGTGGGTATTTCACTAAAAATGTACTTTCAAAACTGCTACACACAGCCCTCGGGCACAGTACCCTGCGGCTCAGACAATCTCTGTCACAGGTGCCTGCTGGCAGAGCTGGGACCTGGATCCTGAGACCTTGTTTTGGCTTGTGGGAACCATTTGTTTAAAGCTAATGAGGTGTCCCGATCTTTCATTTTTCTGAATGAATATTTAACATGGGAAATAAAAATACCTTTGCTTTTTGTGTACCAGAACCAAAGTACATTACAATTAAAATTCAAGCAAACTGTTACGGACTATTAAGGGCAAATGCTCGTGATATAGCACTGTTAACAATGTATGAGACCTTACTTTTTAACATTTAATATTAACTTTGGAAAATATGAAAAAAAAGAAAAATCAGACACATGCATCTGAAAACCCAAGTGTATTTCTTATATTCTGTTCATTTAAATACATAATTGTAATTAAGATACTGTACAAAATGCATTACAATGATACTTTTAATAAACAGTCCTTTTTCATTAATCTGTCTGACTAAGCCACACAGTTAGTCGTAGAAGTCATCAAAGTCGTCACTGTTTGTGCTGTGAATTTGAGGACGCAAGGCAGCTTCAATATCGGTGTTGCTGTCATCTGATTCACCCCAGAAAGCTGAAGAGAAAAGAAACAAGTAAGTGTAATAAAGTGAAATGCATAGTGCACTGTGCAAAATCTCAAATACAGATTTTAAGGTTGCCCTTCCAAGAAATTCAAATTCAATAAATAATTCTCACAATGATACATAAATTACAGCAACGTTTGGGAAATTTAATGTGAATCTCCAATATTGGTAAAATAAAGTCTTCATATTCTTTTAACTAAATGTATTAATATTTTGATACTTTCATGCTCTTAATGCTATGTCCACTGAGTACATACAATTTAAAATTATGCCTGCCCATGATCTGAGTTAAACTATAACCCACTTCTACTGACAATCTCAAGAGATTGTGTGCCAACCATTCAGTCAGATAGAATGACCCACAAATTCAAAGACCAGATTGGCAAAACTGCCAAGCAAATTCACCTACAGGAGAACTGTAGTAGAGATCGTGCTCAAGAGATCTCAAAAGAAGAAAACAGTTTTTCTTAAGAAAATGATATCAACAATGTGAATGTATTATTTGTCATTTCAACGTTCAAATAATATCAGATTTTACAGCATATTCAGAGATACTGATGACAAACTGTATACATAAGACTTTAAGTTCTATAAATTGCCTCCCCTTAAAATGTGGTCAAGAATCAGCAGCATATAAAGAGGCTGTTTAATACAATGGATCAGTGTTCTTAAATGGTGTGCTGGCAGGCATGAAGAAAGAATTCAGCAGAATTTCGAAAAGATAACGGACAAAAAATGTAAAATATGAAATGTTTTTCAGGGCATTAGGAACCAGTACGACTGATGCCACCGTCTGGACCACGGTGGTGCCCTTTTGTGTGGGTTTTTTTTCGTGGGAGTTCCCAGTTCCCCACACAACCACTAACGCTACCTGGCCACCTCATCGCAATAAGCCATTCGCAGAAGATCATTTCTGTGTTTAACCAGCGTCCAGTGACGAGGGCCGTCTTCGCATGTTGCTAGGCGGCGGGACACACTGCGCAGGGATAAGGCGGCAGCAGCTTTACAAGCCATTTTGGTTAAAATAATAACGGCTCAGTCAATGTTTACTGTAAGATTTGCTGTGAGCCACTACTTGGTTACTTTCCGGACTTTGTGACGATTAAAACGTCTGAATGCTTGAATTTACTATTTTTTCAGATCAGACGGATACCTATAAAGTGCTGTGCAGCTCCACGACTTCAGAAGACACAGAGAACATTATTTTTTAACCTGATTGATAAAACCGAATATCTTTAATTTAGGCCTTTAGTTTAAAGTGGCATATTTCAGATGAAAACTATATAATTGGAGATCGAGAACAGACATACGATTTTTATAGAAATAATAACTGTGTTGGCTGTGTTTCTTCTCAGCTTCCTCAGTCTCAACTGTTTTGTTGTCTTTACTAGTAAAATATGTGTTTTCTTATCAGGCAGGGCTTGTGGAGTGAAATAAATCACAAGCGAAGGGGTCTGCACTGAAACCCGCACTCATATTACAGTCACGGGCACGGGATGTGGCACAGGGGTAAATGGAGGGAAACAGGAATACTGAGCTAGATGTACAGTTTGCTAACTGAATCACAAAAACTGTCACCCCAGATGAATAGTTTAAACATATGAGACTACTTATGTTTTGTTACTACTTTCAAACTACAGTTGCCTTTAGTACCATTGTTTGGCCTGCTGTTGTTTAAATTGGGCCAGGGACAGTGATATTTAGTTGAGTGTCGGCAACGTTATAATCAGTGTCAAAGTCAGTGTAATGAGTTTTTCTGTCTTCCCTTTCAAAATAAGAAAGCTGAATAAATTATATTACCAGCAACAAGAAAGTCCATAACAAAACCAGCCATGAAAACAAACAGTGAGAAAACTGGCTATTCTGATTATAATCAACGTTCCTGTGAAATATACAATATAGTAGTTAGTGATGATTTACAGGCTGTTAACCATCCTGAAGGTGGTGCATTTCATAGAAGGAACTGATTATGTGCATACTTCAAATGTACGCATTCTGTTTTCAGTCTACAGATTTGATTTTGAGTTTTCTTACTATTTAAATGTCAGATGGTGAAGGAATTCTAGTAATTCTATAGTATAATTAAACAGTCTAAAGTAACTCATTAGTATGCACTACATACTGTATATGCATATTTATGTAATACAATTTAAACTACTCTTTAGGATATGATTTTCATAAGCAATTTAACAAAAAGATTGAAGTTTGTTATGAGACTCACCTTTAGATTTCACAGCAGAAATTGTTTTCTTCTTGCCTTCATCCCTAATGGTAACAAAAAAAAACATCGTTCTTATGAACACCCCCAAAATGTGAAAATTGCAAACAATGAAGCAAAGTATTTTTCTTACATTCGAGGAGGAGGAAAAGTGCCCAATTTCAGTTCTGGACTAATTCTCATGGAAAAAGATTTATATGTAAAGCCCTTTATGTGTAGACATAAACCCAAGAAACTTCATTGACTTCTGTTCTAATAGTACTAAAGGACTTCCACAAGACTCTCATTATTTACAAGTGTTCTAAGAACAGGGTTGCTGGGTTCCCATAGCATCAGTGATATCGCTATGTAAATGCGTGACCCCTGAGCAGGCTTTGATCTGCATTGATGCATATGCAGCAGTCTGTTCTGCTTTTAAAAGCCTCTTCTTCTATTTACATCATCACAAGGCCTTTTCAAATCCCTACAATGTGTCCCCTTCATCTTATATCGATGTGCCCTTTTTCTGCTATGTCCAAATGCCACGTATGTACAGAAGCAATACAAATTAAAATGTTTAAAGTTACTGGTTCAGCTGGTTTTGAGAGACACGTTTAAATAAAAATATCACATTTGCTTTGCATCATCAAAACATAAGAAGAGTATGTTTCTTACTTGACGTGAGTTAAAAAAGCATTGGAAGACATTCTTTCAAATATTTAAATGGTCAAGGCAAACTCTCTATTGTATATGTAAAATAAATCTATTTTACCCTGTAACAAAGTAGTCAAAATTATACAAAATGTACTGAAATAAGTAAAACTGGAAGGAAAAAAGTGCATAATCAAATACTTTAATCAAATTCACAGTAAAATATATTATTTTACTTCTGGTATACTCTCTTGGTATCTCATGCATTGAAGCTACATACAAAAACAGCATAAAGAATTTGAATTATCAATAAAAAATGTAATTTTAATGAATATTCATCAAAGTACTCATCATTTTTCTACACATGTGTTTTAAAGTTTTTTTAGTTATTTCTGCTGACATTATCACAATACAATGCAATGCAATACAGTCCTGTTGCCCTGCTGGTTCAGGTACCACTGCACCCTTTCTGCAGTCCCTGGAGACTGGTTCGGTGGACCTATTGAACTATTGATCCTCCCTATTTGCACACACCCTGTATTTTATTTGGTGTTTATGTAGAGGGTCTTGGCTGCACTTGCCTGCTTGTACTTCTCCATAATTGCTCATGCTGCCATTCTAAGAATATAAAAGGTTTTTGCCATATTTGTGTAGCAATGTACAGTAAAATTGCCTTTTTTAATCATTTTTGTACTTAGATGTGCCCACAGTATAAGTAATGATCTCATTGTTTACACTACTAATTTTCTCAGAAATAAATTATATTTTGTCATAATTTATATGAGACTTCAATGGGTATGTGTTGGTGTCAATGATTATACATTATATATGTTTGATTACCTCTTCTATTTATAGTACATGGTATATATACACATCCAAACACAAAGACAAAGAATGCCTGTTGTGTATCACATATACACCACAGCAGGCAGTATATATCCTTTTCATATTTAACAGACTGTTATCATTATTCATGAAAAAACCTGGTACTTTTCTCAGTGACCATTCAACTGTGATTACCAGGGAACCACATGCAAGAATTACACACAATAAGATGGTACATAAAAATATGAATAAATGAAAAAAATGTAACTACATGGTCATTCAAAATGGTCATTCTCAGGTAGTTATACAGTAGGTCCAGCAAAAGGGTAGATTCATTATTTTCTTGAACATGGAAATTACATATCAGCTGTCTCACTTTATTTATGATCGGGCTGATTTCAAGATTTTGCTATTACCATTGAAAGCTGAAAATGGCTTTGACCCTTTAAATCTAATACTCTGTTTCCATAAACATTTATGCTGGTTCATCATGTGTTAAATTTTACATTATGTATGTGAAGCAATGATATGAATATTAACTTGCAATTGTCTCTATTTTGAGCTCTGCAGTCCAAAAAAAAAAAACAGAACTGAAAGTACTGTACAATATGATGAACATTTCTATAATGTTGTATAGTATTTAGAAATCACATCTACACACTTGTAGAGCACACACTAAAGCCAGTTTTCAGTAAATGCTGATAATACATTCTTTTACAGATACAGCACTTTGCACAGTTTTAGGAGAATTCTTCAAACATTTTCATCAATGCAAGTAAAAACAGCCATTTCAGTAAAATGTCAAATAGAGAAAAAATGTTCATCAAGAAATTAAACACAACTCCTTGAATTTACTTTGTGGGGGGAGGGGAAACTTTTTTTGGGGCAGTATTTGTTAGATTTGTGAGAATTTTTTTTAAAAAAATGTGTTAATGAAAAACATATAGGAATGGCATTGCTTCACACATTTGAGAAATCTGAAGTGAGTCTCTTTTAAGTAATGTTCTCAAATCTGATTTAATGGTGGCAACGTGTTCTTGTTTGAACATAAGTATAATTTGTGTTGACTAAGTGTGTTAGCTTCTTCAAAAAACCACATGAAAAAAATCAGTCAATAAAACATTCAGAGCAACTGGGAGCAATGCCTGTAGTTATTCACTCTGACTACTGGGATGACGGCACCCTAATTTGTCCTCCTTACACACAAAATGCTGTACAGCAGGAGACTATTTGTGTGTTGCCCGTAAATTATGTATCAATAGGAAAACGTCTGAGCTACTGCTTAAACTGTGGTGAAACTGCACTTTAAAATGAACAAGTCACAAACAGAAACTAAGGGGAAGGGCATTTACAACCGAGAAGAAGACTTTTTACACAAAGGGCTTTGCCATTCTGGATTCTTGACTACCTAGCCACGTTATTAAAGCTGATAACCTGTCTTCTTGAAAGAAACGGCTGGATGAGATCAACACTAGATCACATGATTACTTGATTACATGTTATTTATGTTATGTTATTACATGTTACTGTTATTGCTATTGTGTAATTGTCTATTGTCTTATCTTCTGTCCTATTTATATACTGCACCTGAGTGACTAATGAGAAACACTTTTCATTATACTATGCACCTGTGTAAGTTTAATGACAATAAAGTTGAATTGAATGATCCAGATGCACCAAATAACCTCTTCTTCTTTGTAACCTTCTTTATGTTCTTAATAGAGGAAAGAAACTGTGTTCAGAGTTAGCAGCACAATTAACATGCAATGTCCTTCAGTTGTGTGTCATGCAACAAGCACACTCTTCTGTAAACTCTGTAAAGAACAGCTGTGGTTAGGGCTCAGGTACTTGTACCTATAAGGTTTTGGGTTGAACTCTCAGGTAGGGCAAAGTATTTCACTCAGTGAAATAAAATGCCCAACTGTATTAATGGGTACAAATGTTGTCGCTTTGGATAAAAGTGCCAGTCCAAAAATGAGTACTGGGCTGCACATCACACTTACACACGAAGGTCTTGAATTTTATTACTTTGAAGAAGAATGTTCTCAATTCATCATTGTTCTTTCTACCAACCTCACATTACAGGGTGTTACATTAGGGCAGACATTTAAAGTTAATAAATAAAAGCATATTCCTCCTGTAACTATGTTTTAACTCTATGGGTACAATACTACCCAATTTCGCAAAACATTGGTAAATGACCTAACAATGGAAAGAGTGTTAACCGCTAACACTACGTCTTGATGCTGAAGGAAACGGAAGATTAGGGTCTTGTGACGTTGGAACAGAAATCCAACATTATGTACAGAGAATGGGAATAAAGAAGCTAAAAAGGTTGACAATCTATTAAAATAGTACTTACCTAGCACTTCATGTGTAATTAGTGCAACCTGATAAAAATATTGCCTCTATTTACCCTCCCTTTTTTAAGCCCCTCACACCCACATGAAAATGCTAATAGCAAGCACTCCAGAACCACGCTGTGTGGAAGGCAAGAAGGGGGCACCCCATCACTCCCATCAACTCCTACTCCCGTCCCAGTTATGACCTGCAGCAGACTGCTTCAGTTTTGGACTGTTTCAAACGTTAGAGCTTTGCTTCACTAAAATCACTTAAAAGTAGGCTGTAAGGTATGCACTGGGCCTTTCTCGGCTTTTTCAAAGTGTTAGTGACCCCTGCTGGCTCTGAGGGGCAGCTGCAGCTGTTTTAAAGTCTCTGCTGAATGGCTGCTATCACCAGCAGTCACACTCTGAGAGATGCATCTGGGGTTTTGATCAAGCATTCAAAGACCGTCATCTTGCTTATCGGTCACAAAACACAGGTGGGTAGCCGCAGTGACTTTTCTTTTTAATTTATTTGAATAGGATCTGCTTTTAAACTGCAGATATGAACAGTATTGTTCTGAACAAGTGTTCTGTTAAGGGTTGAATTTAGCTTTTAAACTTTTGACTACTGCACTAATATAAGAGCCTTCAATAGCAGCGTTATGCATAAATAGGCTTAATTATTGCAACTAGCTTTTATATTTCAAACTAATCTATGTATGCATCTATGCCTGTGTAGCTACCTATATACCCCCTGTTAAGCCAGCTGCAATAATTAACTGTACTGTATTTGTGAATATTTACACAAACTAGCAGTCATATTTTTGGGATTTTTTAATGAAACAATTAAGAAAGGAGGAACTAGCATACATTGTTAACCTAAAAATATTCTCAAAAATAAATTCAACAACATTTCCTCAGTATTTCCCTCATCAAATACACTCAAAATACACACTTAGCAATCAGTTGCACATACTGCACACTAGACATCTTGTCACGTGCTTAGCAGCACATCTTTATTTTTTACAATTATTTCATATCTTTGCATTTTTCATGAATTCCTGAATTCTTCTTTTTTTGATCTAGTCAAATCTGTCCAATAAAAGCTTTCGATTTAATTCAGAAGATAAATAACTAAATAATTAATGTATACTATGTTATAACATCTTCTGTTTAGCTAAGACAACCAGTACCACCTTATCATGCTGGAAACCTTCTTTTCCCACCTCTTTTTCATTTTACACACTTCCTCTTACAGAGTTTACAGTTTCTCAGCCCTGTTCCACACTACCACTGTTTTTATAGAGCTCTTTTTCTGATGGTGGTATTTATCATGGCTCTGCTAAATTGCTGAATAAAAAAATGTCCAGTAAATTAAGATAATCATCTTGCTCTTTTGCCATAAAACATTGGTCATCAATTAAAAGTGATATACAGTAATAAGATGTTTTAAAACAAAAAAAAAACAACAAAACTCGTTATGAACAAATGTTCTGTTTTAAGGGTTGCATTTAGATTGAAAACTTTAAAAAACTCTTCTGCAACTAGCCTGCAAAGAACCCCCTTCTTTGTGAAGGGTATTTATGCACACACAATAATTATATTTTATGTTCTTCCTCTATGCCATGGTAACTCCATTCACACTCTTTCATTTAAACGAACTGGACAATCAAATGTTGCCTTGTTCCAGATTTTCATATTGTTATCTTTTCTCAATTCATCTTTTGAAAGCTGCCTACTGCCTTCTCAGAGAGCAATTTACACTCCATTATCAGGGGGTAATAATTACATCAGGAAAGTGAGGAAAAAATGAAGTACAATTGATCAATTATTATGTTTTTAATCTGAAATAGATTTTAAATAGGATATTTTAAAAATCCACATTTTCTTAAGAACTGTATTTCCTGGACATTTATGATGACCTTTACTTCATGGATTGCAGTAATTTTTTGTAACTGACTATATGTATACTGTATATTCAGTATTTATTCTGCCAGGTTTAATATTGTTCCAATGTAAGCCTGGCAAACGCATATCACTAAAGAACACATACTGAAGCACATATTCATCGCTAAAAACTGAAACCCTAACGAAATGTTGAAATTTGAGAAAATAAATGACAGATGATGCTTCCTTTTTGAAATATATATAAAAATAGCAAAAAGAATTGTTACTCATGATTCCTGTGATCACACAGAGAGAGGTTGCCATGGCCAGATATATACTTACGTTGATTGAAAGCTGCATAATACAAAGTACTAAAAAAAAAGGACATCTATTGAAACTACTGAAATGGTAAAAGGCTTCTGCCAACTTAGAAATATCTACATATTTCTTTTCTGTTCTTCATTAAGTCACAGTTGTAAATGCGTATGCTAAAAACAAAAATAACTGAATTTTAGATAAAGGTAAACTTTATGTCTGTGAGCTGTTAGCACAGATCAATGGCAGTCTCAACTCTTATTCCTTATTTTCCATATTTTTATATCTGTGAGACATCCAGCTCCTAGCAAAATACCCTGGTCCCAAAACTAAATTGTCAGAATCTCTATATTGGAAGAAAGTTGATCAAATAAATCTCCAGTCTCATTATTTTTCTGACATGTAAATAGAAATAAACATGTAATTAGACCTATTGTTGCTTTCATACAGTCATGCCCACACACACATAAGCATAACATGAGCAGATGATGGTCTCTACTAAGATAATCCTTCATTAAGCTTGACTACGTAGGTTAAGGAACTTCTGTACAGACAGACACTAAACAGACAAAGTCTAATTCTCAATTTTCTACATACAATAACTTTTAATGCAGTAATAGCTCTGCACAATAAATAATACCTGTACATAATGCAGTAGACCTTGTCTGCTTAAAAAAAAAAAATCTGTTTTAAAATGTACTCAAAATAACAATCATAACAATGATTTGTATCGTTTGAGGGCTTTAAAACTGTAGTGTTGCGGTGCAGTTTAATGAACAGAATGGCGAGCAGTGGAAAGTAGAAAAGAAAGAGAGTGACCTCCTCTGGTCAGTGACTCTCACTGCTACACGCAGGAGAAATGCCACACACATCGCTCTCCTTGCTACTTCATGACACAAGTCCACATTCTGCTGATGACACTTTGCCTACAAGTGATTGGGGGGCAATTGCCTGAAGACATCCTATTGTTGTAGAGCAGGCTGTGACCTCAGATTGTCGAGTCAAGGTTTTGTCAAGCAGGTTTTAAAGCAGATTCTGTTTTAACACACAGACTGATAGTGAAAATAATGGGGGGAAAAAAAGAACTTAAAAAAACTAAACAAAAACAATCTGAGATGCCTACAGTAAAACACTACAATGATTCTTGGACAAGAGGAAGCTGTGGCATCCACCTCCAAACAAAAGGGAACAAGTGGCCTTAACATGGAGTGCAGCTGCTTATTAAGACTCACTCCTTCATACGTTATGCCTTTCATCCCCACTCAACCACAAAATGATTTTGCTTTAGAGTGTACAATAGCAGCAAAAGATTTATAATGAATGAATCCTTAATAAACTGTTGCAGATCTGTCTACATCCCCATGATTTATAATACAATAAACAGCACATTCTATAAAGTCTCTTGCTGCAAAACATTGCCCTGAAAAAAAACCCTGAATATGAAAGACCTCAATTCTCTCCCATCTCCAATACCATAATAGTGAAATGAGCACATATAAATGTGTTAAGAGTATCTCTTTGCATCTTGTATAGACTGCATGTATTTAATCTGTAAAGCTTATTAAGAAGGAGTCATTGCTATGCAAAGCAGCACCCAATGCCTTTCTCTTGCTTTTCAGCTGAGTGCAGTGTTTGGCCAATGGGACTGGCCCCCTGCTTCTCATTCTGCATTCATAACATGCAACATTTGCACAATGTATCTCTCAAAGGCTGCTGAATAGAAAGCCTTAATACTCATGTAAACAACTGCAAACCAATTACTTAATGAATCGGGCCCACACATAATGAGGTGCCACACAAAGAGCTATAAATGCATTTTTTGCGCCAAAGCCTCTGCTTTAAACTAAAATCCCTCAGCTGTAGTTTAGGCTTAACTGGCACATCATAATTATTGTCTGTAAGACAACAGAGGAAGCCATTTTTTATTTGGGTCCAGCTAGAGCTTCTTTTGATGTCACTCATCAGCTCACTGACAAAATAAAGCAAATAATTAAAAAAACAGAGAAACTCGGCAGTACATACAGCAGTGTTATGCTTATGCTCAAGTACTGGGCTTCGAGACCACTTGTAGAAGCAATAAAGCGCAAGAAGTGACTGTTGTAAGTGGAATGCTTAAATGCGAGCATCTGAAAAATTTCACTGTGTGCACACCACAAAGGAGAAGACTGCACCTGAGTTCTCTATTTTCAGCTCTTTTAAGCTTCTATGTCTATTTTAAAACAGCTAATCTTGTCTCTGTAAAATTGATGTCAAGAGTCTGTAACCATGTATTGCTACCAGGTCTTTTTATTCTACAGCTATACCACAGTTATTCTAAACTTGTTAAAAATATTTCCATAGCTTGCATGTTTACACTTGTTTTCTCCACTCACACTAAGGCGAACAAGGTTACTGCAATCTGCTGTACGATTTGATAAAGATCCCACAAAGAAAACACCTAAGAAAACTGCACTCATTCCAAAAGCAACATTAGTCAACGTATTATAAAAGCCTAAGTATATTCTGACACACTCTTGCGTTGAAGTAAATACCATCTTCAATGTCATCCTACTGTCAGCATGGTGCACAGTAATTGTATGAAATCAAAGATTTTTTTCAAAATATTTAGTTATCCATTACCCTCACAAAGAGAGCCCCTGTGATGTTCCATAATCGATGAAAGTATACAAATGTCTATTTTTAAACACTTTATTATGCATTTTTGAAAATGCATTTTGTAAAATCTCTAGTATTAAAAAAAGTAATCCTGTGAAGGCGTGTACAGTGGTTAAAAGTATGCATTAAAATTATAAAATTATTCCTTTTCCTTTGCCTAAATTATCTATGTAGGTTGCATTACTTTCATAATCATATCATTAGAGTTTTCTGTTTTACATGGGTAAAAGACACTATTAACTAAACTGTATCACAAAATTTTGCAGATACAGTTAATAAAGAAATATTAAGTTACTGCATGCTCTCCCAGTGGGTATACAATTCAATAAACATCTCAAACATCAATGTAACATCAAATGTTTTCATCATCCTTTTAAGTGAATAGTTGAATTACTCTCTTTAAGCAAGTGTATTTGGCATGCCAACATTTTTTATGTGTAAAAAAGACGCTTGTTGTTTAAATCTGATGGCATAACACACAGTTAAATGATTAAAGTGAAACAGTACTGGATAGCTAAAATGTACCTAATTAACAAACTAATATGACTTTCTTGACATCCGCTATCTTCAAAACAAAGTGCAAAGGAGATCAAACTGAGGGGTAGAAACCAGAAACAACACTGAACTGATACATTAAAATTTAAAAACGTAAAACCAGCTGTACAAATGAAAAAGAAAATCAAAGCAATCTGGGTAATTAAAGGATTTAAGCGAAAGGGAAATGTACTATAATTCCTGGATGACTTTGACAGACAGGTTTGGTTGCTGGAATAACCAGCTCATGTTTGACTTTAAAAAAGAGCAAACAAATTCCTAAAGCATGGTACAACGTATAACACTCAAACACACAATTTCAAAAAGAAAAAACATAGATTATGGACAAGTTAACATAATTGTCATTATTATTGCCCCAGTGACATGTCAAATATGACACTGATATTTTCAAAGCATTATTCAGAATCAAATCCAAACCAGATAAGGAAGGAGTGTCTTACCCAAAGAGAGGACTTTCCCGATGACTGGTAGAATTTATTTTTGATTCAAATGCTTCTTCCTTCTTAACAGTTTCATGTGTTAGTCCTTTGTAAAAGATACATAAACAAACACAAAAAAATTATGCAATGGATCTGGCTTCTAGAGTCATTAACAACATTGCACTGTACATGTCATGAAGTATATTGATCCATATTATTAGTTTAATATTGTCATCAAAGCTGTACATTAACTATATAATGCAGGGAATTATTCAGGGCAGGGCTTATAACTATTGTTTTGAAAATATAAAATATATATGCTTCCTGTGACCAAAGGTTTAGTCAAAAGCTGTATGCAGAATCTTTTGTCTCTATACCTGACATTTCCATATCCGATAGACCATCTTCTTCTATAGAAGTCTGTCTTCCATGCTGCACGGCTGATTGTTTTAGCAGCTGATATTCTTTAGTCTCTGTTATTTTAAAAACAATAACATAGAGTTATTTTATTCCAAATAATAAAATGCTCCAGTTAAATATTTATTTTGAGCTTTGGCTTTTGACATTCAGAATCTGGTTAAACAACATCCTATAGTTTTTAACCTTGGAGGTTTCTGATTAACATACTTGCACATAAACTAAAGGGAGCAATAGTTTTCATGAAAGTTTGTAATATCAAAAGCACCAGCCACAGTACCTGTTTTTCAAATATTATTTTTCATGAAGATGTAATTGATTTCTGCTTTGACAACTGTTTTTTTTTTAAAAATAAGACATAGGTCTCATTTAAACTGTGAATCCCATTCACTAGACACAAAGGAACGAGATCAATTCTTTGAATGTGTTTATTGCAACTGCGTACATTTTTAACTCTTTACACGTTCAATGTATGCTTAGCATATCTAAGCATTGTTCACTGCCTTTCAGACTTGTGATTTTAAGGATTGTTTAACGTGCAAAAACATTCAGGGTTGGTTTATAATTAATATAACTGTGTTTTAATTAAAACACCCAGTGGGTTTACAGTAATTGCTTTCAACTGCCAAAAACAAAATGGATAATAAAAACCCCTACTTACTGTACTGTAGCTATAACAATGTTAGAGGTTTTTAACTTTTAATTTGAGAGACGTAACATCCCAACTTACTGTTTCATTCTTTGATACAGAGACATTATAAAGCAAGAGCACTCTGTCACAAAAATTAACATACTACAAATGGAAAAGACATTTCTTTCAGAAATGTTCCATTTCCAGCACTGAGCGTAGCTTTTCAGTAATCATTCTGTGAAGATGGGCACTCAGTGTGCAGTGACAGTCAGCATGGACCTCTAAGGTTCAAACACTTCACCTACTTATAGTTTATTCTTTTTGCAAATTGAGGAAAATGCCCTTTAAGTTAAAAAATGAATACATACATTAAAAAAATACAACAGAAATAAACCAAAAATTGACATTTAAACTGTCAGTCGTAAACCTTTAAAGGTCCTCGAAAATGCAAATCTTTTACAAAATCCTGAATTATAATGTGCCTATTGATTTAGTACAAATAAATTCATTGGAATAATATTTTATAACAGAGTTACATTCTCACAAAACTATACTGTCGTAGCTTTGCATTTGCCTATTAGAATTTCTGCCGTGTTAGATCAGATGCTTTTCATATTAATACAACTATGCTGAAAACTGTTTATTTTATATTGCTTTTGATTAGTTGCAATTTGTGGCCTTACTACTTGTTTTGTTGTTCTGCGCCTTGGGATGCCTACACATAAAAAGCATGGTGTGAAGTCAGATTGCAAACTGTAATAGATAATTTTACATTTCTGAGGTTCTGATGGCAACCAGTAGCGTGGATACTTTCAGGAGGCCTTCAAGTTAGAACATTTGATGTCTGCTTTTAAACAGCAGTGTTTAGAAGATAATGAGAACAAATGACAGATCTTTTACTATACTCGGTATCCTAACAATTAAACTACAGCATTATGCTGCACGAATTATCAGTTTCAGTACGCTTTGACCAGCAAAGACATGTACTGTTTCTCCAAGATAATTAGAGGAACTCTGCAGCTCTTCAGGTGGGAGTTTGACCTTAGATTCACCTTGATCATCCACATAGACTAATACATTTAAAAGCCCCCATTATTCTGTGCTGTAAAGGGAAAACCAAAGTCACAGACAATTTCAGAATGCAAGTTTTTGTATTGCCTTATTACCTCTAATAGGAATACTTTCCACTAAGCTCTCTTCCTTGCTGTCCTCTTCACCACTTTGTAGTTCTGTAAGAAATAAACTGAAAGAAACTCAGAATAGGGTGTAGTTTTCCATCGCTGCAGAAAACAAATGATGAATATGGGAATCACGTTTTCCTATTCAATCCTGCAGGTGACACAACAGAGGAGTGTGCACGTTAGAATATTTCAAGATGTCATTTAACTTTGCCCCTGAGAAAACAAAAAGTATACTACGTGTATGAAAGCTTGCTAGCTAATGCGACAGGAATCTAAAACAAAAAACAGATTATCTTGTATTTTGGCTCTTTATGTTTTGTATTATAAAATTCTAACCATCCGTTTTTGTTCATATTAAACATTATTACAGTCTGAAATACTGCTACACTTGCTGATTTGTGATTATTCTTCACATATTTTAAAAATGACCATCTTTAAAATCTAAAAAAACACTAAATCTAAGCACCAAATCTAAAATAAAAAAAAATCGAAAAAGGCATATTTTACCATTTGCGATCATGATCAAGCCTGCAGTCAGTGGGATACACTGATCTGTCTCAGCATTATTAAGAGGTGCAACTAGTAAACATCCAAGCATTTCAGAAAAACTATTTAATCATAACTACCTCTAATATAAAGTATGGACAGAACATCACCTGTCATGTTGCTTCTAACTTTCTGAACTTATGGACTGTCCTATTTATAGCATAATGAAAAGCCTTTCATGTTTATCTCTGCATTTGCAGCATAATCAAGTCCCCATGTTTTTCCCTTGTGGGACAGGCCACACTGACATTTGAAAAAGTCATCTGAAGGTTACCGATTTCGGCAGCTTCTCACTTATCCTCACTGACGCCCAAAGCACAAATGCTATATATAAAATAGAAATTAGTACTAAATTTATTCCTGATGTTTATTATGCGAGAGGACGACTCCTGGCAGAAATAATCAAAGATTAAAGCAGCTTTAATGGTTCCAATTAAAGGTGTAAATAAAAATGCTCAAAGCCTCCTTTTTTAGTCTTAAACATCTCTTCCACAGTTCTATGCCATTCACTGTTGAACAGTGAAGTACAATAGAAATCCATTTGTAGCAAAGGCAGCCAGAACTTGCAACAATAATTACCTTGTTTCCCAATGACAGTACTGTAGAGCCATTGAGCAGGTTTTGCTTGTTTTATTTCACAACTGTCATTGAGTATTGATGGCAGACTGCGAGACGATTCATTACTCTGAATAGAAAGGCTTCCTTCAGACATTTGTGGAAGAAGTGTCTTCAGTAAAGCTTTAGCCTGTAATAATAGCAAATTAAATCATAACATTTTAAAGAAAAGGTCTGGAAGATAAAATTGAACTGTTTGCAACTATTTTGCCTCCATAGCACCATCAGCATAATCTAAAAGAATGGTATAATTTAATATATTGGTAAAAATAAATAAAATATTTTTCACATCTATTGTAATAGAATAAGGTGGGTCAAATGGCCTCCCCTCATTTGCAATTCTTCTGTCAGCAGAATATAAACAGTAAAATGGTATCTATGTCGTAAGGAAAATTAGATAAAACATGAAATATTTTGGGATAAAAACAAACACGATCTTATCACTAAATTGCTTCTAGTATAGGTGTGACTGAAAAGGAATTGTAATGCAGCTATTCAAATTACAAACATTTCTCAAAAGATAATAAGTGATGAAAATCTGTTCTTTTTACAATCTTAAGGATAAATGCAATACTGATTCTCTTTCTCTCTGTTGAGCAAAACCTGGCTTACCATTTAAAATAATTTCCACAAATTTAAAAAAAAGCACAGGTGTGTTGAGACAGAAGGATTTAGTAAGAGACCTCTTCAAACAGCCTAATACTTTAAACAAAAATATGAGTAGAATCACAATAGCGTAAAGATAGAAGAATATCATCTAAGTTACATTAATTATGAACAGAATATTGTATGCCATACTAACACTAAATTGATCAAAAGAGTCATTAGTAATCATGTCAGGAGAGATCTTTTCCTGAGTCCTTACAAATAGAGTGAAATTTGTCCTCATCCACAGTGTCATCATGTACTGTATACAGAAGTTTCATTTAAACTAATATGTCATATATTTAAAAAAAGTGAAATACAATTCACTTTTATTCTACAGAATTCTAGTCAGCTTTTCATAACACCAGGCATAAATGTATATTGACTGATTCACTTCACTAAGCCTGTTTTGTTAATACTTTGTTGCAGTGTTGTCATCATTGGTTTTCAGACATAAGTGATGGGGACATGAGGCCTTCATACTAATCATACATATCAAATCCAGAAACTCAATGTGAGTATCTCATGCTCCAAATTTCCGAACCCACATTGATACTTAAATCCCACAATCTAGAAACCAGGCACACCACATGATCTCCACCCCCACCCATCAGAAAATAAAAATGGGCCAACAGATGGAAACTTTTTGGGTCACCCGACTAACACATCATGTTTTCACATTTCTGCTGCATGATATTCATTTAGGTCAACAGCTTTACGTAGGGAAAAGAATAGCTACATATACAGAAAAGAAAAGCTGGTTGACATCTCTGTCTTCGATAAGAAACTACAATATACTGCAAATCCAACATGTTTGTGTAAAATTTGGCTGCTGAAATCTTTCATCCATGTAGTAAGAGAGTTATCAAGTTTTGTAGGCATTCCCCTGAATGCTTTTAAATGGAACGCATTTCTTGAGAAAAGTACAGCTATCGTTTTGGGCCTTTTTCACAAGCTTTCACTCTATAAAGTACATACGTACAATTTGTTCCTTCTACCCTATAGCGTCTCATTATCTGATTCATGAGATGCTATAAATCGTAGCAGAAACAAGGAATCTTGTTTTACAAGTGTTACCTTTTCCATGTCTTTTAAGTATTGAGCAGTCAGTCAACCACATAAATTAATTAAAAGTCAGTGCTCTAGAAATTATTCTAATTCACATGCTTAATTTTAAACACATATAATTAATTGCCTTCTACATATAGCTTGTACATACTAAAGCAACATATTTGTATTTTTTTTTCAGGCACTAGTATGATGTATAAAACTTGACATTCTGTCTCTAAATGCGTTAAAATAAATGATTGTATTCTAAAAAACAGGATTAATCACAATCCACAATCACATGAACTTGACACCTCAGTCTGAAATAATGTACTTTTCATTTGATCCAATATTGTACACAGCTGTCATGAAAACATTTATTTGAACTGTTCATGTTCATTCACCAATCTTTACCTTAAACCATGAGACCCTATAATGAAAATGTATCGATAAACTGTTGAGTATTTAAACTGACGTTTGTCCCTTTACCTTGCTGATATTTGAAGAGTTTTCAGAAACCAGTAATGGTGTGAATAAATCAATTATCTCATCAGTGGTTAAAATGTGGCAGTCTTCCAAAATAAGAGCATGTTTGTACCAACACTCCCACAACAATGCAGAATCTGGAGGTAGACAGGATCTGTGTAAACAGGAAAAAGCATATCAAAATCCCTAAAATGTGATAAATGCTCCTGCATATAACATAAAAGGCATCACCAAAAACGACATGAGAACGCGGTAATTATAACTCTTGGCATAAAGACATAAGACAATAATGACAGTGCCTGAAGCCTTTCAAAATAACTGAATTTCCATCCGGTGTATAATATATTAGATACTGCAATTTAAAATGAAAACAAAACTCTGGAAAATGTTTTTCACACTTTTCCACCTCAGGTGGAACTACTTTGTTTAAACTTTACCGGGCCATATTTTCTAAATTGAGTACTCTCAAATGCACTATTGGTGTTTTGTCAGATATTCATACAGAATAGTCACATTTTTCCCTAGTAAAGACTTTTACAATGATAATTTAGGACCTCTTTCTCTTCTGAGACTGTGTTGCACTGATTTTAAGAGATTTGTTCTTGAAAGCCCTTGTTATTTTCTTCTGTGAATTATTTCTAAATTTACTAAGAACTGAAGCACAGATTAAATTACTCTAAACATTCTTACAAGGAAGTTTCAGATCTTTAAACAATACACGTTTTATCAATATGTAAAATCATGCCTTAACTAAGATATTTAACGAAAGGTTTAGAAGTCAATACAGAAATCAGACTAAAGACTGTAAACTGTGGGGGAATTGTCCCCAAAGGGAATTCTGTGGAGGAAAAGTATCAATTTCATCAAAACATTGTTTAGACATATTAAGATTGTAAAAAATCATACTACAAGTGTGCAAGTGATTTACAAATGTTTAATTGTAGCACTTAAATACTTCTGAATAATGGAAGGAGTAATATTTGGAACAGAGTGCTAATAAATAATACTAATGGAATTCAGTAAGTATAAAAAAATATTCTGGAAATGTAAAGATGTACAATCTTACACTTCATGTTTGAAATGAGCACTCAACTAAAAACTGAGTAAAAGTTATACTGAACTCTATGTTGACTTTGAAGCTTTGGGAAATAAAGCAGTAAACATCCTAATAACAAATAAAGAATTCCATAATATTTTCAAAGAACTGTCACTTTGTGATGGCTTTAGAATTTTCACTTTAAACCAAAACACACATTTCTGTAGCAATAAAAGTAACCTAAAGCTGCACAATGCTCCAGTGGGTGGCCTAAATGTAATACACAAGAAATAAAGTGATTTCTTTATTTCTGTTTTTTGAAAACTGCTCATGTGCAAACCTGAGGGAGCCTATCCACCAATATGTCTACACTGCAGATTCTAACAGATGGTGGTAGTGGAGCTTCGGTATTGTCAAGACCAGCTACTCTGCTGAGTCACCACATCCAGTTCTAAGGGGAAGGTGACAGAAAAGGAAAAATTCGGAAATCAATGACATTATCTCCCCTTTCCAACAGACCTCCAAACGAGGGGCCAGTATGAGAACACAAGTTCACAGCGGTACAGGAGCATGGCAACGATGATTTTTTCCTTAGGGCTTATGATATTTTGCAGGTGAAAAGGAGTGGAAAGAAAAAGAATGCCCTTTACTTCTCAAAGAGAAGAAAGAGTACGTTATAGTAAAACAAAATGTTTCCTTTTTTCTACCCTTTCCCGACATGAAGAAATTCCATAAAAATCATTCTTACTTTCCCTGCAAGGGAAAAGTCTTAATTCTGTCTTTACACATTTCAATTAATGTTTTTTTAACTCGATGCAATGAAGTCTATCAGTTCTCCAGCATGAATACAGCTATCCTCTATTAAATGTTACACATCATTTAACATCCTGTACTGCATTTGAAAGTCTGCAAAGGTCTAATATGATCTTCAGTGATAAAGTTATATCATTTATGTTTACCTTTATAAAAATACTGTGCAATTCTTTAAACAGAATAGAACATTTACTTATATAACAAAACATATTAAAAAACTTATTTTCAATTACTTTTCTAACAATTAAAAAAACTTCAAACATACAGTAAATAAAATGCTTTCAGAAAAAACTTTTTTTATAAAAAGCTAGGCAACAGCATACCTCACACAATTCAATAACTGCATTTATTGCAGTACCACCATTCATTGCAGTTCATATAATAATTATATTCATTCTATGCATGTTATAGTTTTTTGTCTCATCTTTTATTTCAAACAGGAAGGTGGTTAACGTTTCACGAAACAGAATAAAAAGGCATTGTAATTTTAAGCAAAAGCAACAAATTGATTTTGATTCCAGGTTAATATAAAGTGGTATACCTTATTTTTCTCTCCTCCACAGTGTTCCAGTTACCGCTAACTATCTCTTCGGGTAATAAGCATCCCTTTGACGTGCTCCATGACAACCTCTGAAGCTGATGAAGGACGACTGCTCCACATGCTTCAAGGTCCTCTTCATTCAAGCAAGCCTTGTGATTACAAAGGCTGCGGAATATATAGAGCTGTGTGAGCCATTTCCATGGAGTCAGAGTCAGAGCCAGCTGGTCAAGATTGTGATCACAACAGCCATTCAAATGATGCGCGTCAGGAATGAAATAAATCAACTCAAGAAAACATATGGCAAAGGCCATTTCTGGACCATTTAAACACAACCGCAGCGCTCTTAGTATTTCCTTGCTTTCCATTTTAAAACAGTGGGTGTTCAGTTGGAAATGCATGTGCATGGATGTGCTGATCGACGAATACACACGTGCATCAATGCATACACTGAAAAAAGACTTGACTGACCATTACTGCAGTATGTACACACACGTGCATCATGAAAGCCTTTTCTATGAATACATTTTCAGATGGATGAACCCCTGACCAACGACTGTCTTTAAAGTAGTTAGCACCCCAGCAGAAACAGCATTACAACATTCACAAATAAATAATGTTAAAAAATTACTTTTGAAAAATAAAACCTAGAGAAGCATGACTTGTGTACTTCTATAATTTTCCTGTTGAAATCTGAATTAAATGGGGACTGCATGTTAACAATGACAATAAAAATGAACAGATGCAGTAAATTAATGCATTCAGCCTAGGTCCTGCACCATTAACAAAGAATGGAAACAAGCCCAAAACTGCAACAAAAAATAAGACTTCATTTTCAAGGTAATTTGAGGAGATAATAAATGCACTTATAACAGTTCCACAAAAACGCAACAGATAGAAACCTCACGTTTGTGATTAGATTATTAATAATCGTCTCAATGGGTTAGATCCATCAATGATTTTCAGCTTAAAACAGGAAAGCAGGAAGAAAACCTAACCATGAGGATAAATTAAGAAATAAAATTAGTATTAAAATGCAAAAAGTAAACTACAGCTTTTAACAAAATCAGATACTTACTGCAATGGTACAGTACATTATATTGAATGTTCTTTTTTAGCTTATTTTGCATATAACTAGTATATAATTCATCTGGACAATCATAAAATATTCAAAAATACATATCCACTGCAAATGTTCAATAAATGCATTGCATTGTGAGAAATTAAGATATCCTCTTTCAGTGTCATGTCTGTAATAATTCAGACCAATATATAATTACTATGTGAATTGTGGGTGTTAAAACCCTTAGAAACCAAAGTGAAATGTAAGTACGCTGTTAATACCAAATAATGACACTTGATATAAAGTGAGATCACTTCAAAGACCAGATCCTTAATATGTCATAAAAAATTCTGATAAGGCTCTAGTTTATCAAATCACTAGAGATTATTTCATAGTGCACAAGACAAAGGAAGATGTTATGAATAAGTAAAAAAAAAATCTCACCTTATCAATGCATTGAGCTTTTCCTTACTAATTGACATGGTCTTATAGAGCTCCAGATATTTTTCTCTTTGATGCAGTCGTTCTTCTATGCTCTTCATTAAATGCACGAGTCCCTCAGGTAAAAGACTGGAAACAGTGAAATGTAATCTTTTTAATTGCTGTTCTTTGTTTTCTATTTTATATTGATCATAAAGCTTTAGCAGAATTACTATAAAATGTGCAATCCTATTGCAGTTAAAATCTAGATTTCTGACTCAGGCGGCAAAAGAAATGAAATAAAAAAATAGATTTTTTAAATCAATCTATACAAGGAAATTATATTAGGTATGGTCAAAAAGATGTTTGACAGATAATAGTTTTATATTGATATGTTATATCATATTATATTATTATATCATATTATATTATTTATCATAAATATCATAAATATTATTTTGGCATGTTTTTTTTTTAAACTCCCAGTACCACAGTTTCATAAAACACCACTGACTGGGGTGGGTTGAGAGACAGGAAAGTAATCTCAATAATGACTCAGAAAAGTCTGTTTCGCATTACACCTCTGAATTCAGAAGTAGAAAAGAGCCGAAAAGAAAATTAATCAACGACTGAAGAGTCAGATGGAGGTACTGCAGTGTTTTTATCTTCATAGGTACCTCCTACCAACCGGAAAAGAAAGGCTGTCCTAATGTGAGGGCTAAGTGTTATCAACAGGGCCAGGTCAAGGAAGTTAAACAGTTACTGTGCCTCATCCTCGTCACTCCTGTCACCTGGGATGCCTCTGTGGCTGTTTTCATGGTGAGGGACATGTGAGATTAGTTCACTTGTTCAAACGCTCCGAACAGGAGGGTGGAGATTTCTGACAATCACAGAAATCCACAGTCAGAAAGATGAAGCAAGGTCTTCATTTAGAGGTGATTACCTCACTACGTGGACCTTATTTTCATAACCTGTCCCCTGGCTTAAGAAATGTGATTGACCTGTTTATTGTCTTTAATCACCATGTCTTGCGTTTCTATCCAGTTCAGAGCAAAGCTAGAATAAAAGTCATAATTTACATGGGTTTACATAAGAAATGCATCAATTAAGATTTATTTTTATCCTACACTTTTATGAAACACATCAAAGTATTCTGGAGGAAAGAAAAAAGCTGTCAGAAATATAGAAAAAAATCTATGATTATAGAGAAGGATTCAAAACACCACAAATAAGAACTGGAACTTAATGCTCCAAGTATATAAAGATTCAAATTTAAGCCTATATTTCAACAAAAGCAGTATCATACTGGAAATTTCAGAAACTTTGCTCCATGTTTTTAGGCAGGTATTCAAGGAACTTGTAACATCATACAACACTTACACGTTAAGACATTTCAAGGCTTTATTTCAAACCAGAAGCAAAGTTTCAAAGCCAATCTTAGGCAATCCTATCTCCAATGTAAAGGCGTCAGAAGAGGCTGACTGAGAGTATCCCAGGTGTTATTTTAAGACTTTTGAACTCCAAACAGAGAAACAGCAGACGGCTGCAAGGCAGCTATCAAATCAGACATTCTGTCAGTTTGAGCAAAGAAGTGACATTTAATCTGTCTTTAACAATGGTCTATAATACAGTGGTAAAATGCAGGCAAAAATAAAAAAAAATGTTGAACTGCATTTTGGATAATTATGAAATTATCTCATCTAGTAAAGGTTCAAAAACAGAAGTAAAAGAAAACAGCACTGATTACAACCTGTGACCTTATGTGTGTTAGGTATTATCTGAGCTCACTTCAAAACCCTTGCTATCACTGACGTTTTTAAAAGCTACTCAAACTGAACAGCAAATAACAATAGCAAACAAATATTTCCTGAAGGAAAAGCCCATCTCTGAGCCACAATTCCATCTAGAATATTATTCTATTTCAAGAGCTACTCAACAAATATCTCACTGACAAAGTTGTGAACTCTTGTCTAGAAAAGACTGCACTTCATTCATAAAAATCTTAATTGAATTATCTTAAAATATCGTGATGTTTTGAAGATGCAAAAAGCATAACAAAAACAGAACAAGTTGAAAAAAGAGAAGGCCTTTGGCCCATCTAGCCTAGTAACCAATGGTTCCAAAATCTGCCCCAGCTGTTTCTTCAAACAAGCCAGGATATCTGCTCTGACAACATGGCTGGGCATCTTGTTCCAAATATCAACAGATCTCTGTGTGAAGAAGTGCCTCCTGTTCTCAGTTTTAATGCCCTTCCACTTAGTTTGCCATTTTTATCCTCAGGTTTGTGTTTCATTGTTGATCTTGAAGAAGTCCATCGGGTTAACTATGTCAATGCTTCTGAGGATTCTGAACACTTGAATCAGATCCTCTCCATAATCTTTCCTGTTCAACTGAACAAGATTCAGTCCTTTTAATCTCTCAGAGCAGGACAGTCCTTTGAGCCCAGGAATGTGATGGATCCTCCCTGAACAGATTCCAGAGCAGCAATATCTTTTGTGTATCACCCTGAATAGAACTATCCGAAATTAGGCCTTACTACAGTTATAAGATAAAAAAAAACTATTCCTTGATTTAAATGAATGCTTTTAACTCTCTAACCTAACACTGTTTGTCCTTTTTAGTGCTTCAATACATTGTCTCAAAGATATAACATTAAGTCAACATAAATCCCCCTCTTTTTCTTGTGTTCCTTTGTCAAGCTCAGCCTTTTTCCACTTTATAAATGTAGGAGAAACTCAGGTAAAAATAATCCGCAGCAAGAAAAAATTATCATGTTGTGCATATTTCAGTAGTAATTTCTATGTATCCCATAGTTTTCTTCTAGAGAAGGACTGCAATTTGCCGAGTGTATACAGTGTGTAAGCTTGCATGAAAAACATGAACATTGCAGCAAGCAGTTCCTGCCTAAGAAAGCCCAACTATAGGTAAACATTTGCTTTTCTTGAAATAATTATTACAGTTATTTTAATAAGTCACTTTTTATCTTTACTTTTTGACCTGCTAGTTCAACTTTTACATGTGATTTATCTAGTTACTTTCCTCTAAATGTTTTAGCTTCAAGTAGGAAAACATTAATTCTACATCAAACTTTATCTGAACTTTATATTTGAAGCTAATACGTTCCAGAGTTGCTGGCAATAAAAGTTTACTTCATTTCAAAACTTATCATAATTTCCTTCTTCCTTAATCATACTCGTACAGAATAAAGAGACAATAATAATAATTGCTTACACCCATATGGCGCTGTTCTGGACACTCCACTCAAAGCACTTTACAGGTAATGGGGACTCCCCTCCAATGAAATCACAGTACATTTGCACTGTTGAAGAATGTCCATTCTTCTACCAAAAAGTTAATTTAAAATAGGAATTTTTCTTATTCTGTGTTAGTCACTAGATTTAATTATTCATTTTAGGTTAATAAAAAAAAACGTTGAATGTCTTAAACCTCCAGGAGGTCAACATTTTTGTTCAGGAAATTGTAAAAGTCTTCTCTGCATTACTCTATGTAAACCCACCAGTTGAAGGCAGAACTACTTCTGTCGATACTTATTAAGATAAAGCAACAAATAGTAGTGAATAGACCAAAATAAATCTGAATACCAACATTAATAGCATCATAATCTTTTACACAAAGAAGGGCTAATATCCCACAACTCCATTCAGTCCTGTCATTGTCAGTCCTTTTAAAAGAAGACAAAATGATACGCTCTCATGGGTAACACTACAACAGATCAAAGGAAAACACTAGATGAATATTCAGTTTAGAAATAATGTTACAACTGATGAAAACTGATGTCAAAAGAACTCTATGGATATCCAGTGCAGCAAGTTAAAAAACAAAACACCACTTTGATTGTCTATATTATTTGTCTATATTATTGTTTAGAATTTATATGCCTAACTAAAAGTAAACTACAATGTACATGAAAAATTACAAATATTAACAAAATCAAGCATGTCAAAAATTAAATGTCAGTAAAGTCTTTTCTTAAATAAAGATTAAACAGCCTTTTTAATGTTTTTGTTATGTTTTCAAAGTACAATGAACAGGAAAGTGTAAGTGCAGACTGAAAACTCATTATAAGAGGAAGATATTGAAAATGCAGTTTTCAGAAATTATAGTCAACAGTCATCATGTTCAGTAAAGTACAGTAATTGTTGTTTTTAAAAATATTTTACAACTATCTTTGCCATTTCTTACATGCCATGATACCACATATTATAATAGCTTCACTTACATACACAGAAATATTTTACAACAAATACATTTAACAATTAATCAAAATAACTGAGTGAGATGTATGTAATCTGGTCTTTCATACTTCCAAAATGAGAAATATATGCCTAATGCATGTGGATTTTGTGGTCCTATCTCTTTCTTCAGTATTAAGCGCTGGGTGGCCCTCATTGTACTCTCCACAAAACCCAGCAGATATCCTGAGCCCCCCAACATAAAAGGAAAAAAAAAAGAATTTATGACAATCTATAATGGGCTTGCAGGTCAAAGGTCAGCAAACAATTGGTCCTTCTCTTTTGCAGGTTGTTTCCTGGTAACATCCTGATTAAGCTGGCAGCTTGAATTATATCCATGACATTCTGTAGTGCACAATCCATCTGCGCTAAGTCCTCTTCAATGCAGCTGAAGTAGCACAAGCAAAAGCTCTGCCTTTTTTCCCTTCAGCGTGGGCCTTGAAATAGTCATCATCTTTCTATCCACTTTATTTGTCAGTGCTCTTCAAAAGAGACCTTTAAAAAAACTGAATATTGTTGTGTGCACCAAACCTGCATTATGGCTGGCTTTATCAATAAGTCTCAAACTGGGATCGTGGTGTTGCTTTTTCTGAGGATCTGATTCTGCATACTGTGTTTCTGTGTACACGTAAATTTGTTATTGGACCAGTAACACCACGCTCTACAATGATATTTTGATGCAAAAAACATTACCAATATGGATGTTGAGGCACAAAAGGGCTACAATAAATCAAAATTTTATGTGTTCCAAGTTTGCTATTCGATGGAGTACACACAGCAATGCAATAATAAAAATAAGCCCAGAAGTAGCACCATACTTGAGCTGTATTGCACCTGTAATAATAGCAAACAGCAATGTCTACATATATATATCACAGATTCCAGTTAGAGAAAAGCAAAATTAAGTTTTACCTCAAGCAAACACATGGAGCTAGGGAACTCAATAATAAGTAGCAAAGAAGGTTCTATGCTGTTAACCAATGGCCACTGTATAGTTGGCCACTGCTATTGAGCCACAAAAGAATGAAGAAAGTGATGAAAATTCCTGTTGAAAGCAAAAATTCTAAATATTACACAGGACCTCCAGACTTCCATCAGTACTTGCTAGTGATGATGGTGTGACAGATCCCAACCTTAGTCAGGTGGCTCAAGAGGGTTGGAACGCATCAAAACAAGATTTTAGACTTGAAGTACAGGGAAGGAGTCTTATTGCGGTTATTGATATTATTGAATCTAAACAAAAATACACACACTTTGCAACTAAAAACCCAGCCCCTGGGAAGGGTGTGTCCTTTATATACAGTGGATATAAACAGTCTACACACCTTTATTGACATTGCAGGTTTTTGTGATGTAAAGCCAGAAATCAAGATAAATCATGTCAGACAGTTTTCCATCTTTAATGTGACCTTGCAACCAACAAAATTCAAAAGAAAAATAGATAATTAGTAGGAAAAATAATTGAAATTAAAAAACCTACAACACCCTGGTTGCATAAGTATGCACACCCTTTTATAATGAGGGCTGTAGCTGTGTTCAGAGTTAATCAATCACATTCAAAATCATGTCCAAAGGTACAGTAAGTAGCATACACCTGCCATCAATGAAAGTGATTCTGATTAACCCTAACTAAAAATCAGCTGTTCCTGTGGGATTTCCTTGAAACTTTCGTGGTTGTGTCCTACTGGGATAGCCATCATCCACAAGGAGCTGACAAAACATCTACGGGATCTTATTGTTGAAAGGTACCGATCAGGAGAGGGGTATAAAAGAATATCAAAGGCATTGGATGTACCATGGAGCACTGTGAAGACTATCGTCAATAAGTGGAGAAAATGTGGCACCACAGGGACATTGCCAAGATCAGGACGACCCTCCAAAGGTGATGACAGGACAAGGAGAAAACTTATCAGGGAGGCTACCAAGAGGCCTACAGCAACATTAAAGAAGCTAAGGGAATTTCTGGTAGGTACTGGTCACTCCTTGCATGTGACAACAATCTCCCGTATTTTGCACATGTCTGGGCTATGGGGTAGGGTGGCAAGACAAAAAAGAACATCAAAGCCTATCTAAATTTTGCAAAAAAATACATTCTATCACCATAAACCATGTACGAAAATGTTTTATGTTCTGATGAGACAAAGGATGAACTTTGTGGCCTTAATTCTAAAAGATATATTTGGCGCAATGACAACACAGATCATCATCCAAAGAACACCATACCTACTGTGAAGCATGGTGGTGGCAGAATCATGCTTTGGGGCTGCTTCTCTTCAGCTGGGACAGGGGATCTAGTCAACATAGATGAGATAATGACTAGCTCCAAACATCAAGATATTTTGGCACAAAACCTGCTGGCATCTTTCAGAAAGCTGAACATGAAGAGAAATTTCACCTTCCAACGTGATAATGACCCAAAGCACACATCCAAGGCAACCAAAGAACGACTTCTGAAAAGAAAGATCAATGTCTGGGAATGGCCCAGTCAGAGCCCAGACCTCAATCCCATAGAAAACCTGTGGAATGACCTAAAGAGGGCTGTGCACAGGAGATCCCCTGGCAATTTGAAGAAGCTTGAACTTTTCGAAGAGTGGGATAAAATTGCAAAGTCCAGGTGTGTAAAGTTGATAGAGACTTATTCACAAGGACTGGTGTGATAAATGCAAAAGGTGCTTCCACAAAGTATTAGCTGGGGGTGGTGCACACTTATACAACCAGGGTGTTGTAGGTTTTTAATTTCAATTATTTTTCCTAATAGTTATCTATTTGTTTTACTCTTGAATTTTGGTGGTTGCAAGGTCACGGTAAAGATGGAAAAATGTCTCACATGATTTATCTTGATTTCTGGCTTTACACAACAAAAACCTGCAATTTCAATAAAGGTGTGTAGACTTTTTAAATCCACTGTAGCAAAAAGGGAACCATTTATTAACCCTATGTGGAAATATGCAATTCTTTCATCATCAATACTCAATTGTTAATAATTAATTAATAATTAACAATCACCACCCAATGTGACTATTTACAGAACATAGTTCCTTTAGCGCCTTCTGGGGGCAGGTCAGCTGTAATTGCAGCCCTTCATGGCATGTCCTCCCCCAGCTTAAGCCAACAGGGAAAGCAACAACCTGCTTCCCTGTCAAATATAGGCCAGGGGTCAACAACTTCACCAAGTACACCTGCAGATCGAACACCCTGCTACGTGAGGCACTCCCCAGCCTGGTACTGTAAGCAGCAGTCATCTGTACTGTCTTAACAAGCCTGGATGTTGCGCAATGATTTTTTGGATGTTGTGAGGACAGCGTTGTTGTCCTGAAAAAGCACAACCCACTACACCTTTGACAGAGACTTCAGGGAAAGCGGTGTTGTCGTCCAGGGGACATTCTCCTTTCCTGCTGGCTTCCTCTTTTCCATCTGAGTTGAAAAACAGATCAAAGCCTCAATGGCCTCTTGGGAAATGCTTGGAGTCACTGGGGCTGACACCACGCCATTGTCCTTTCTTTCCACTGCTCCAGGGAAGACTGGAGTAAACGGAGACCTTCTCATGACTCCCCTCAATGTCGCTTTTACTGGGGTGTATGGGGTGGATGCCCAAGACCTTGGGAAAGCGTCCCTTTCTTCTTATGGAGGTTCAGTCCATCGTTATTTGCCTTTGGCAGTGGTGGGCAGAGAACCATTTCCCTCATCTATGGGGAGTTTTGGGCCATTGATTGCAACCTCACTCTCCTCTGCAGACTCCTGGGTCACAGACCACTACACCTTTTCCCTGATCTTTGTGGTCTCTTGGGGCACAAGCAGCACTTTCTCCCTTGATACTACATAATCAAAGCAAGTTTTCTGGTCAGCTTTGCCATTTTCAACTGACATTAGACTCAGCCATCTTGGTTCTGCAGACTCTGTTTTACATTTACATTTACTGTCTTACACCTCTTCCTGTTTTACATTTCTCTGAAGCCCTTCAACCACAAATAACGGCACGTACACATTTGTGCAGTGTATTTCTGGTGGAATGGCTGAGAATATCATGCGTGTTCTCCTTGAATTCAGTCATTCTTCTCTGTGTGCCAAAAGGCATCTGAGGGAAAGCATCAGAAGAGCACCTCTTGTTTCCTAAGGTGACTGCTTCAGTTTCTATTCCACAACACCCTTTCCTGTCTAAGGAGAATTCAACTTGTACTGTCTCTTTCAGCAGATACCAGTGCTTTGATGGTTTCTGAGTGTTCCAACAAACAGGTCCTGGATCTTTTGCCGCTGAATTTCTTCTTTCAGTTGGAGATTATCCAGACGGAGGAAAGGTGAAAATGCAGGGAAAGTTTCCAGCAAAGGCTTCTGTAGAGAATCTTCTCTTCCATCAGTCCCTTTTTATCATGTCTGAGAAGGGACATTTTTTTTGCCCGGCCCCTTTATTTTAGTGCTGGTCATTCTGGATTGGAGCTCGGGGAAGATACTCATCTTCTGCGTGATCTTTTCCAGCTGTGTCTGGAGGCATGGCCACTGCTCTAAGACTTTTCCAGTTGAGCGCTCAATTCAATTGCTTTCAATGTGCATATTCGCTCTCAGTCTGACTGGGCTGCAGCAATCGGTTCTCCAGGCTCTTACTCTGTTCTTCGTTAGCCTGCAGGGCCTCATTCTTTTTCCTAAGATCACAGGTGAATTTGGTACATTCTTGGCAGTCTTCCCAACTGAAAACCTTACCGACTCTCTGTCTGTTTGGTGTTGCTTCCTCAGTGGCAGCTGGTTTCCTATGTCCCATATTGGACTTCTGACCTTTCTTTGTTCTCTTCTTTGGGCTGGAGACTTTTAGCACCTTAGCCACTCCTAAGAAGGCCATGTGGCACTTTGGTCTGGTCCGGCGCTGAGGTCCAATCAGTGGTATGGATCACTGACCTGGCTTGTGGCAGCTGCTGCCAGTATCTGTCCCTGCCCATCACACAGTTTTTTAAAGAAGTAAAAGAAAAATAGTCAATAGTCAAATAGTGAACAAAAGTAATGGAGTGTGCATTACTTTTGTTCACTATGGCATGAATCCCAGATGAGTACGCAAATGCGACAGGCCTAAGTAAGAAGCCTTGAGAGGTTTAAACACGTTTAAAATTCACAATGTGGAAATACGCAATTCTCACCATCTTCAATAATATATTAACTGACAATCACTGCCCACTGATCCTCACCACCCACCTATCCTGTATAGAGCTTAGAGGTCCTTTAGCAGCCTCTAGGTGCAGATCCACTGTACAGTGTCTATTAAAAGTATTCACCCACCATGGGCTTTTTCACATTTTCTTGAAAAGAGGTAACAGACAGGTGTATTTAACTTGAACTCATGTGAAACATCTTAACTGCACACAGGAGAACTCCATTTAATTAATTATATGATTTTCACAGACAATTGGTTGCACCAGAGCCTATTTAGGTGTGTCAGCAAAGGCAGTGAATATTTATGCAGTACTTATTTTCTGTTTTATATTTTTTAATTAATTCAGGAGGATCTGTAGAATTTTGTTTTCGCTTCGACATTGTGTTTTGTGTCCATCAATGGCAAATAATCCTAATAGATACATGATGATTTCATCTTATAACACAATAATAGCATAATTAGAAAATGTCCTTCATAAGTCCAAGGTGGGTGAATACTTTTTGCTCTAATTATACTTAATACCAGTCCTTCATGTCTCAGCCTGTCACAAATGAGTAATGTATCCATATATAAAGTCAGAAAACCTTATTGGCCATTTGTTACTTAGTGGTGGGTTCTAAGTATAGGATGGTATATCTAGGCTGTTGATAGAATAGAAAATAAGAAGAGGTAGATAATAAGATCAGAAAAGTTGACCGAAGGGACAGTTCAGCACAACTGATGGATGAATAGCTTCCCCTGCCCTGTTGAGATTTGTACCCTGCAAATAAACCAGCAAACCTCTGGCCTCAGCCTCTTCATGAGTTTCTTTGTGTGCTCTAGTCATTAAGCAGCACTGCAGAATTAACACAGTATTTTTCTGTAATAATGTTTCCAGGGCATTGTATCCACATATATTCCACTGTAAATTAATTTCTATTTCTGCGTTGTAAATGGCTACAGGTGTAATTACATCCCAGACATTTTTCCATTTTCCTCCTTCATTGTTGCAATACTTTGGCTACACATTACAAGGCAAGAGACAATTAATGTGAAATGCAATACATCTGTGCTTATATTGTGAACCATTATACAGTATACTGCTATATACAGCGATCTATTGATAGTACAGAATTGTTACATTAAGTCATTGTTTTATTCCCATACACCGAACTAAATGTACTGAGTATGTACCATACATTAATACTGTGCTGGTCCACTTATTTTCTAAATTTAACAGGACACTGGTTCAGAGGCCACACATTATCTAAAAAAACAAAAGGTTTAAGTATTATTTCAACTGTCCTTTACATTCTTCTCCTTCAATCTTTTTACCAATTTTATGGTTATGCAATGTAGAGATTTTCTACCATTGTCTCATCAGAACAAAGCTTTCCTATCGCAGCTCTCATCATTACTGCTTACCCAGAATTTCGGGTTACTGTTTTGTTTGGAATATGGAATTTAAATCCATTTTAATGTTCGTTAGAAAATGATAAGCCTTGTAATTTCAAACAATCTTCTTTTTGTGTTGGCCACAATTAGTTTGCAGAGCTACGTTTTTTTTTATATGAACACATTGTAATCCACAGACCTTAAACCGTATTACCCGAGTCAGAACACCAAGATGATAACATACGGTAGGTGCCATTGTTACTGTACAATTTAAGACGACAAATTCTGAAAAAAAAATGCATTTTGAAAAAACTATGTGGAATATAAAACTACAGAAGTCTGTGAGCACATAACATTGTAATGGAAGAATTACTTCCACATTTTTAGCTCCTCCAAAATGATCTTTTTCCATCTGCTGGTTACGCAATTAATGTGAGGATCTTATTAAAATAAATGATTAATAAAGAATAAACATAAACTAAACTGCAAATGAACCCTCAGTACCATTTGGATATTTAATTTAGAACAGCACTTGTGAAAAAAGAAAGCCACTTTGATCTGGTAATTTAGGTAAGGCAAATAATAATCTGCTAATGTGTGCGATTTCCCACTTTTGACACATTACAGCTCTGTCCCCAGGTCACCAAATTTACTTACTTTAAGCATATCATTTATTAAATAATTACAACACATGTTTGTCAGCAGTCATTCAAAAGATGGTAACTAAAGAGGCACTTGTGAATTACAATTCCATTATACAATCTGATCATGTTAATAGTCTTTATTGTTCTAAACAATACATGTCTAAAATTAAAAGGAACAGAAAAACAAAACCCAATTAGCAGACGGCAATATACGACAAATATTTTTCAAACATGGACCCACAGTATTACTAAAGGGCCAAGGAACAGCCAGTGATTTTTAGAACATCACCACACGGGTCACACAGAAATGAATTATAATCGAATAACACCATGAGATGTGTGGCCTTGCTTTTCTCCTTCTCAGATGAATGGTAAGAGTGATATCAATGCTAACCTTGACCCTGCACAACATTTTGCTGTAGAGTCTGAAGCACATGCTATGCTTTAGAATAAAGGTACAATTCTTTAATTCTGTAGAAAAGTAACAATGGATTAGTTATTCATTTAGGAGAGGATCTAGAATATTACTGATGGATTTCAACACACATCTGCCCATAAGAAAATATCTAACAAAACTAAAAATAAATGCCACATTGCAGAATGAATTCCACTGCCAGGACTTACAGCATTTTAGCCTACAGTATATAGAAATGTTGCATTGGATAGTGGAACAACTCAACAGTTTTGTTTCTCTAGCATCCCAAGTTTATAAATACTAAATAATCTCTTTTACCGATTACTTTGAAGTGTTCTAACTTATTTCACTGTTGAGATCTAGAGACTATTTCCTTTCTTGCAAGAACATCACATCACATGTCCTTTCAACTGCAAATGGCTTCCAAGCAATAAAAATACAACTAGGTTACTTTCAGGTATCAATGGTGAAATGGTTTCAAATGACTAATGTTAAAGAAATGAAGAAACTAAAAGCATCTGTGGAATCTTGATTGTCAAAAAATAAAATTCTGGTTGAATCACCTCTATCAAATTTTCTTTTTGTTTAGAATAGCATAAACAATTCGTGAAATCTCATCATAGCTTGCTCCTCACTTTTAACTGAAAGCACGGGTGGTCCTTGTTTTATTAAAAGTAGGAATTCTTATCATTCAATTCAGTTTTCACTCTAAAAGTAATTAAGCAGCATAAAGGAGTACAAATACTACTACACAAACCAAGATTTCAACCAAGGACAATAACAAAAAAAAATGTTCGGTACCATTGTGTTTTATTATAAGAGAAGCATGCCTTGATACCTCAGATGTCTTCTCTATTACTTTGGTACAGAATCTCTAATCACCTATAATGTATTTTTATACATTGGTAAAGAACTCCATTTGCTAATTAACTTGGTTCATCATTTCGACCTTCACACCACCACAGAAGGGAATGAGGAACGTGCACTTTTCAAAGACATCTGACATCTTCCATGCTGTGAGTCTCATGGTACGCATAGGAGAATTAGCATTGTTTAGAAGAGTGACACAGCTCTCAATGACAACACGACAAGTTCAAAAAGGCCTGGATTTCACACGAGGTGCAGGTGTTGTTTTTGCACAGAAAGATGAGGATACTTGTGCCAACTCAGGCCCACCCAGCCCCAATGTCAATTGGCCAGTTTTATGCTGCTGCTAGAGGAATCCCTATCAAAGTTCACTGTTCATATCACCAAGAGCTGAAGCATGCAGTGCCAGGATGTAGAACTTATTAATATAACCACTCATGTATCTGTTTATTTAGTTCCTTCAACTAATGTCAGACTAGCAATGAGTGTTGGAAAATGTTGTGAACTGAACGAACGGAATTTCAACCAGCCAACTTGATCTATTTTCTTGCTTAATGGTTTAACAACATAACATTGCCAGACTTTACACGGCAACAGAAGCACAGTACAACCTCGAAATAAAGAATGCGAATAATGGTTTAAAATGGGATATGTCGTTTAATAACCCTAAAAGCCCAATTAAAAATAGTTTTGTCAAATTAAGAAGTATATTCAACTACAGACTTGAAAACAGCCAAAGTAAGCAGATTTGGCACAGTATTATTACCGCCTTTCTTACTACTGCTACAGTCAGAACTACACAGCTAAAATGACAGAAGCTGGCTCAGCATCTTGCAGTTTCCTCTATTGACAGTACAATGCTCTCTTCCTATAAGTACGGTGGTGACAAATTTTTATCAAGAATAAAAAAAAGTCTGTCAACGCTAGCACGTATGATTAAACCGATGAAAACTATTTACCATCATAATATCTAATGGGTTTTCAATTTCTTTAAGGGCAATCACTTCTGATTTCTATTGTTTTACAAAGCACCATTAGCTTCCTGTGCTACACACATTGCAGGTATACTTGCTGGAGGATGATAAATGTCTGAAATGACAAAAACCTTTTCTCAAGCGAGAACCAATTTAGGACAACTGACAAATGCACTCCTCAGAACAGAACAACTCATAAACTCCTGGAACAAGACCTTCCAACATAGAAAGCTAAAACAAATGCTCAGATCACACACCCCCTTGCAGTCACATTTAAGCCACGTGTGGATCATCAATGCCAGCATTTCCCAGTCCTAGTCCTGGGGATACACTCAGCCCAAGCTTTGCTTTTCTCCAAGTTCTGATTGGAATATTTTGGAAAAAAAGGTTGCCTGTAGAATGGTGGCACACAATGAATGATACCTGCAGCCAATTTCGCTACATAAATCCTTTGGATGTAAATGAAACGTAAAGCAGTGAAGATTTGAAAATAAATGGTTATTTGTTGGTTGGATCAAAAAATCCTACACCATCCGTATACCCCCAGGGCTAGGATGAGAAAATACTGCTGCAATGCCAAATCATTCATCACCTGCAGCTCATTTAGTCAGGACACGGAAAGCTCAGAAAGAGAAGGATGTGGAACTAAATCTACAGTACTTTCCAAGTGCTGGGGAAAAGTCTAAATATTCTTTTTCAGGATCTTGCACACTTTAGGGTTTCTTTCACAGCCTCAAAATCTTTCATCTACCACAAATCCATAATCCTTTCCTCATCGTATAATCTGATGCACTGTGTTGCCGGGTACTTTCTGCAATGTGTGCTGTAGCACAGCTGCATTTATTGAGCCCAAAATAGACAATTACTCAGAGCTTGCTGCAGATGGTGAAGTTGGACTGATGGATCTTGATGGATCTCTACTTGTGCCTTCTCATCACTAAGCCACATTAAAATAACCCTGGCCATTTTAATGCTGCACCATTAAGTAGAATCCTTTTGATGTTTCATCTTCCTTGCCCTAGAGAGCATTTATAACTTGTCATTTTAAACTTCTCTCTAGTGTGCACAAATAAAACAAAAGTTCCCAGGTCCCACTGTATGCCAAAATGACATTAAACACACTGCTAGTGAACAGTTCATCAAAACTTCCCAGGGAGTAACTTACCCGATGTCTTGCAATCAGTCACAGCATGATGATTACCATATTTTAAAAGCATTCCATATACAAAACTACTACGACACAATACCTAAATCAATTTTCACTTTCATGAACCTTAAAGATGAATTTCTCCTTAAAACACTGAAGCATTTTAGTCAAGATTTTTAGCTCTCCCTAGGTTATGACCAGCATACATTTGCAAGAGATGAAACTACAAGAGATGAAACAGAGTTTCACAAGATTTAACAGTTCTAAACAAGTTCTAAACAAAATGTGATTCTCTAGAGAAACAGCCAACAATACTCATGATTGCATAAAAAGCATACTTACTCTTCATCTTTTGTCTTCACATATGATTTGCAGCGCAAAGACTGTACAGCACTTTCTGAAATTCCGTTTTTGTGCTCTACATTTCGCTCTGTACCGGTAACGACCTGCTTGGGGCTCTTCCATGTATCAATCTTACTGCTGTCAAGGTCCTTGTCTCCTCCACTCTCAAGTAACCCTGAAGGATCCCCATCCTCACTCAGAGAAACAGTAAGATCACTGTCTGTATCTGCAGTCTCATTTTCCAGCCTTTCCATATTAATGGCTGCATTAGGGACAGTATTTTTGGGACCATTTTCCAGATCTGAAAAATGACACCCACATATAGATTAAATAAAATCCTGAGGTGCAGAAAAGATCATTTAAAAAAATTACATATAAAAAAACATAAAAAAACGAAAATACATACCAACATTATTATGATTTACTTTTCCAGATTCAGTTTTATGCAAATCCACATGAGGAACACATCTGCCAGATTCATGATGACTTTTCTTCATGATGTCAGTGCTTAAATCACTATTTCTTGAAAACGGAGAATTACTTTCCCTTTGTCCGACACTAGTTTGGGATGGCACTCTTTTGTCAGGTGCATTTACAATTACATGTGATGCCATATGTTCAAGATTTGGTGAAGAAACTGGACCTAGAATGCTGCCTGAAGCAGATGGAACACTGTTTTCATTTTTTATAGGTACACTTCTATTAGTGTTGAAATTCCGGGAACTGCGTACTTCATCTGACAAATCTGTAAAGCATTCTGCTTCTTTTGCTGTAACACTGGCCTTGCTTGGAAGTTTACAATCTAACTCTTGCAGAGAAAGCGGATGCTGATTAGATATGCAATCTGCAGATTGAAGGGATGGCTTCATTGGTGACATTTCAACGTTAAAAACTCTTGAGGTTTGGCGGCCCATAAAGATAGTAGCAGGCTGGTATAGTCCTTGAGCAAGGTGTAAAGTGGCATTATTGTGCATCGATCCTGGTAACATCTTTGCCTAGAACGAGATCAATTGTGAAGCCCATTAAAAATATGGAAGACTTACACCTACTGTATTAGCTAGTCCTCAGTTGCAGAATTTTTAATCAGCTGCAGACCATGAACAGTGCTCTTTTGCACTGCCCTTTTGGCTATAAAGTATTACGTTTATTTTTTAATATATATGGCAAGACATATAAACCCTGCATTACATTATACATAAAGGTATCAATGGGTACTAAGACTATGATACCGCAGTACTGGTAACCTAACAAAACCTATAAGTATAGTGATATATCGTTGTGGATCTAAAAAATATACAAATCACATTCAAAAACATACTACAAAAGACTATAAATACCAAAATCATGCACCAGGCCTTAAGATTATGTCCTGTAGTAAATTTATTTTTAATTAAGTGCATTTTAAATCTTTTGTCACTCTTTCCCTCACAATTATATTTGCATGAGTGCCGTCATTTCCTCCTCCTGCCTTACACATACATAACATCAACTGAAATCATACACTCACAATTCACCACTACAATATTTGAAAGTGATAGTTTGTTGTTAAATGATATCAAACTACAGTTTATGTGGGTCAAGGTTAAATTTCTTTTTAAAACTGCTTTAGAAAAATGTTACAAGATCAATGTTTTAACTTTTAATCTTATTAACAATCCTTTACGAAAGTTGTGATTTATGTCTGGTATGGCACCAAGGGGGCAAAAGCTAAAATCTTCTTCCCAACATAATAACAAAAAGCATTGCTTCTGTTTCTTTTCTGATAAGAGTCTTAAATACCAAACAGTTAGCTGCTTAATAACATTCACTGTAAACCATGCAGTCTGCCCAGCAGATCCACAAAGTAGGTAAAAGGAGGAAAAGTTAATTTCTTGGCTGAGTGATTCCATCGGTAGCTGCAGGGCAAAGTAGAAAGTGTTTCACTAAAGTAGCAATTGATTCTTCTATCAATCTGCGGCACGCGCGTGCTCTTCCAAGGAATGTATTAAATATGAAAATCATATCCCGTTATCATCTGTTTCCAGCTTTCAGCCCGGTAAGCTTTTCTTAATGAATGCTGCAGCCTAAGGGACATGCACACTGCCAGCAATGGCTTGTATGCATAATGGAGTGATGGTACCATTTTGCTCATTACAATATCTGCAAGCTGAGGGGGGTTTGCACATAGTCACAAGTGACTGCTCTAGACAGCATGCTCCAAGTTATTATGAGATGTCTTAGACATTTCATCTAAAAGAGCTTTAACTGCTTTAAGTGAAGGAATAAGCAGCTATGGGCTTGAACTACATCATTTATACAGACACACCAGCAGGGATTAGACACCTGCATTATTACAGATACACCGCTAAATATATACCATATTACAGATTTCTTTGTATGATGACTACTTTTGTTTATTGTCAAAAGGCTGAAAACACCGACATTGCTACTGGGCCAAAATATTTTTTTCCTTCTTGAATATCAAAGATTAAATTCAGAGTTTTTTCACATAAAACACGAATAACATGTATGAACAGATTTTTCTGTAGTTCCTTTTAACATATCCTGAATATGGATTTTAGCATAAAATAAACTTAGTCTTTAAGCAAGCTATAATTACAATAAATGCAATGAGTTTTTGTAAAAACAGACCACTACTGCAGAAATAACTGTGAAATATGTTATAGATGAAAATGAATTAGAGTGGGTTAACTACAATTCAATAAATTGTAGTCTGTTTTTTCAGGGGTTGAGGTTGGGAACGGCTTCTTGTGGATATCAGTCTCAAACCATGTAGAGGCAAACAACATTTATGACTATCAGCTCAAATTTAAACATTGGTTTGGGTTGCCCAATATCCTATGAGTAAGAATTACAGGTCCTACAGTCATTTAGTGGAAATGTTCTCATTTGCCTTTTTCCCATTGTGGAAAAATAAATGTAAAACTGGGCAATCAGTACTTAAACATTTCAGATGTTTCTATGCCTTCGTAACGTATGTACTGTACAACAGAAGGTCTCTGGCAAATATTTACATTATGTATGTGATGTTGCAACACTAAATCAAAGAAACCTGGTACTATTTTGTGCCTTTTACTACAAAACACAGATAACAATTCCAGTGCCTTAGACACTTTAATTGCTTTATATAAGAGCTACAACGTCCACAACTGTAGTATAATGATTAGAGGACACATTAAAATAATTAGTCTATATCTATAATGGTTGTCCCATGCTATGCTCCATTTTTCTTTAAGCCTTTTTTAAAAATACATCAACGGATCAAAGAACGTTACCGTGACATCAGCTACACAAGTCTCTCAGATTGTTTTCTTTAAAAAATACATCAGCCCGTCAGCATTTTCTAAAGTGTGATAATTTGTAAGTTAACCCTGTCAGGCTTAGTGATCTTTATTTTAAAGCATACAAGCTTGACATCATACTAAAAGAAATGTAGATATTAACACATTCACATAAGGCTTACAGACATTAATGAATATGTGATTGTATTGGTCTACAGACATCATTCTTACATTTTAGGTACTAAAACTGTAAATAATTTTCACTAAACGTGAGCACTAATCTATATCCTTGTCAGACAAATAATCTCTTAACTGGAGACTTTATTAAGCATTCCAATTATTGATTTGTAATGCACAACAACATATTAACAATTAACATATTGACAATTGCTGTTTTCGAAATTGCCCCTTCACACTCCTGTTTGTCATTGATGTTCCCTGAGTCATTGATGGGACTGGCATCCTGGCCCATTCCTTACGCTTCCCATACCAGGGGAAAGAGCATTTCTGATAATGGATGGATGAGTTATCAGCTGTTATCTGTATCACCTCTCGCTTTTCAACCGTCAGTCTCCTAAAGAATCACAGTTATCATGCAGACACGGCCATAGCAATTGTAAAATGACATGCAAACCTTTACCTCCAGCACCAAACCACAGTTTTATTCCAGGGTTTAAAATCTGCTAGTATTCATATCAAGTTCAGATTAAAACTGTTTAAAACAATTTTTTTATTTATTTTTGCAAATGGGAAAATATCAAAATTAATGCCAAGAAAATTACCTATATTTAAATATTTAAATAGTTTCACATAGGGGATAAATTATCGATGAGCAGGAGGCTGGTGTTACTAATGTTCTTAAATTAGGACGAATACACCGTAGTCTATGTGATGGCTTTTCTTAGATTATGTTAATTATGGATGAGACCTAGTAGTAATGTTTTAAATGAAAACACGTCTTTGAGAGAGTAATAATCTTTAAAAAAAAACTAAAATTATAAACCATTTTAATGTTACTTGGTAATTTATGGAAACATTATAATGATTCCAAAAGACAGAAGAAAAGGAACAATGTATATTTAGTCAATCGGGAAAAGAAAGCTGCATAATTATGGTGGCACTATAGACTTAGCATGACAACAGTATAAAAACCTGAAGATTTACTACAATGGAGTACAACCAAAACTATGTTTCAAATAAATCAAATCTGTTCAGACAAAACAGATAAAGATGCCATGCAAAACAACCACATAGTACAACCACCTATGTGAATGTTCCCTATGTCTTCTAATAGTTAGGAAGAAAATTTGTTTCCACAGGTGTTAATGGAGGGATTGCATCCAAGAAACTAATCTGAATAGTGAAATTTAGTATCACAGTTAAGTTAAACATTTTAGTTTCTCAGCAGTGACAATTAATCTGGAGAACTGCTGGTGAGCATCACAGTTTTACATCCTAGTGTTTACAGTTGATTGTGAAACACAGGGCCGGGGAAGACACCACTGGGAATGTCTCAGTGTTTTGTGTAGAATAAGGATGAAAGAACTATCTGTGTATGTGAAAATACAACAACACCATGGAATTCAACCAGGAAGTTATATTTTGAAAAGAGCTTAATGTTCTGATGTGACAATGATCCAAAATACTGAAAATATAGATGAATAAGGCATGTTGAAATAATAGATTGTAGCAACCCAAACACCTGTAGTGCAGTATACCTTATGTACAAACTGTACTCACAATGTTAATCAGGACCAATGAGCTGTAGCAGTGCTATAACCACTATGCGACGACTATGCCTGTAGCTTTACATTATAGTGTACTGTATATGGAAAAACAAATTGCTTCTGGCAGATATATTTTATTTTGAGAGTGATTTAGGAAATATGATCACTAATTTGGAACAAGTAATAGGTTTATTCCATGGTGAATAAAGAAGAAAGAACACAACGTTTCGTCCGTGGAGCCTTCTTCAGGTGTGGGGTGTTCTTCAGGTGTTCTTCACACACCTGAAGAAGGCTCCAAGGGCAAAACGTTGTGTTCTCTTTCTTCTTTTTTTTCACCATGGAATAAACCTATTACTTGTTCCTTTGCAGCCTACGCATGCTGATGCAGCTCCACCTGATCACTAAAATACTGTTCAACCATGATTTCACAACTAAAACACCAAAAATAAGGTTGTTACATATATAGTACACTCAAATATCCTCTTAAAACACCACAGTTAATACTTTCAATGTGACAAAACACTACAATCTAAATACAGGCCTATATGTCTGAAGAGTCGCAACTCATCAGCATCTATGTGGCAGACCTGAAACACATCAGACTAAAAGACAATTATATACAAATATTTAACCAGATAAGTAAATTGAGAACAATTTCTCATTTAAAATACTATTACCATTTTGTTCAAAATTAATATTTTTCATTCTGTGAATGTCACACAATGAATCACTTTAGTACCTTATTTGTGATTTCCTCTTCTTGTAAATTTTCCTTCTCATTTTTCCATAATGCCAGTAATTTCGCAATCTGATTGCCACATTCCACCTGTTACATTAAAGAATAATTACAAATCACTTGAACATAAGTGAATCTGTTTCAAAGTTCTACATCACATTTTCAGATCCTTTGGAAATATGAATATTTAGGTCTTCTGACATTCAAAATACTGTATTTTCAGTTAAGCTACAAAGAAGGAAACTACGTCAAAACTGTGAAGCAAAACAAATCAAGGCATAGCAAACCTTAATAATGTTTTCTTGAGAATGTGAGACTTACATATCTTAAGAGACCATTTAACCTTAGTGTATTCTGCAGATGAAAGTACAAGAAAATGACAGTTCACTGCATCTTGCAAGCCAGAAAACATAATTCATATTTTAATCATTAAGCCCACATATTATGTATGGATGTCGAAATTATTTAAACACTCTGTAGAATGGTTCTGTAAACAATAGGTTATTTATGTAATGGGTGTAATTTTAAAGAAGACTTCAATCAGGAATGTAGCAATATAAAATAACACAGTATTTATCATATTTATTCAGTAATAATTCTATTTTTATCTCTTCTACCATTATAAAAATGGGCCATTGGTCACAGAGATTAAGTGTCAACAAAGATTTTTTTCCCCCAATGTTAAACACTTCATTCTAATGCTGATGTAACAGCATTACTTCTAATTAATCAATTAAATGTTTTGCCAGAAGGAGTTTTTGCTAATCCTTAATCCTAACAAATAGGAAAATAAAAATAACAGGGTTAAGGGGCAGTCAGATATCTGAAACATTTTTTTCTTAGACAATACTCTTTTGTCATTGCTTGCTTTAAGCAGTTATTTCATTATTTCTATCAGATTTCATCTTCATCCATATCTGTTTGCTTTCCCACAAAATAATAATATGCAGTATTTTCAATTGCCTTGAATAAGAAAATAAGCTTTAAATTAAATTTCTTCCTGAAAAGAAGAATTTTCAGATTCAAGATATATATTGTACCAGCTGTTATTAAAAATACAGGCCTACACTACAGAATGTATATTATTAAAAGTACAAACACATAGGTTACATGCATTCTTATATAATTAGATTTTACAGTAGTTATCCTGAATTTAAGAATTTAACTATATTTTCTATTTTTCAAATTCAGTATGTCTACTTTGTAGACCTTTGCCTCTCACTGTTCAACAAATAACAAATAAAATACTAGAACCTAGACATACTGTGACTTATCACTTGAGAAAAACAAAACATGTAAACTGTTAAAAAAATCATTATGAAAAAAAACTGATGTACCACAGAGCAACTCCTTTGGGAAGAAAGAACATCAGCTCTGTAGCACTTCAATGTGATGTTTCAATATTAGGCAATTAATTTGGAAGGACATAATTAACTAGTTTTGTTAATTTGATATTAAGATTTGGAGCACTGCAATTCATTTTTAAGTGATAATCTGACTCATTTGGTGGATATGATAAGCGTATCAATCATTTTCCTACCTTTGTGTTTTTTATTTGCTGTTGTTGACTAAGTTAATTACATATTTGCCTGCAGTATTGTCATCTAGAGCAGATAATATTCAAGTTTATTTCCTTCAAAAATTAATTCCGCAGCCTGAAGACTTTAAATTGCTAAAATACTCTGTATTACTTTTACATCCTCATGCATTTCTCTTTATTAGCTTTTTAAATGAATAATTAAAATCCCAAATATTTTGTGACCCATACCTTCAATAATATTCCAGGTGCAAAGCAGATTAATAGATATCAATAAAGATCATTTCTCATCTTGTTAGGAAGGTAAGCAAGAAGAAATATTTACAGAAGCTTACGTAGACCTACAGTATATCTCTGAATTCTTCTGCAGTGCCCATTTTCCAATTTACTTACAAAATCTGTACATCGTTGCTAAAAAAGAATCGAACAGTGAGCACTTTCAATATATGCTTCATATACTATTCTATTTCAAAGGACAAGAAAAGGTCAAGCTTTGCATTCCTCTTGATTGCAAAGTTTAGTGCTGTCACACAAAGCCAACAAACCCAAATCCAACTTCTTTATAACCATGACTTTGTATATGTTTACATTAAATTTCTGTCTGGAGTCCATAATTATAGATTTCAGGAATGTATATTTATTGAGTCAACATCTAATGACATGATCTTTTAAAACGTTAATAAACATCACTGTCCTGTTTAAAGTATTTCTGCAAAAGGAAACGAGGAGTTATTTAATGTTACTAAGGTTTTGCAGAAATATTTTCTCTGCTGTTCAAGCCACATGTAATAGCCACAGATATGTGTACGTTTTTCAGCTTCTGTGTAACACAATAGCAAATGCTGAATTGGAAATCAGTTTTCAAGCTCACACATGTGGTCAAGAAGGAGAACAAATCAACTTAATTAATTCTGGAAGGACATTATGATGAAAATAAAGTCGACAGTATCCAGAAAGAAACCACAGCTATTTCTTTTCCACCTCCATTAAACTTGAAGCAGCAGAAATATAAAATCCCGCCAAACAGTTTACAATAAGTCTTTGTGGTATGTTTGCCCAAGAAAAAATGTTTAGAATGGTTCTAAAGTTTGCAATGAAACTGTATATAATTTTACAGATTCCAAAAATGGCAGATCAAACAGAAACATTCCCATTGGTAGATTAGAGATAAGGTGTTTTGAAAGCACTTGTGTGCCTAACAACTGTCAGTGACATTATGATATAACTTGCACTTTTATAGAAATCACAAAAAATGAGGTTTTTTTTTCTAAAAATAAAAAATGAACCATCACAAAATGCAGAACACATATAGGCAGAAGCAGAACTATTTATCAATAATATACAATAAAACACCACTAGCAAAATCTATATAAACATAAGATTCACCACATTTAAGCACTAAATGAAAGATTATGTTACTCAGATCAGCACCTGTTGACAACTCACATGACTGAAATTTAAAAAACTATTCTTCAATCTCCAACATACATGAAAATGTGTCCTTATCACTTTGGTACACAAACCTTCGATGGAGCTCATCCACTTTGAAGTTGTAAGCTATTTTTTATTGTAAATTATATTTGTCAATTATTTTTATTGCACCCACCTGATCGTGGAATAAGCAATTGCGTGTGTTTTGTGTTGTGGCTCATAACTACAAAGCCTGTGATCGCACAAGGGAAAGAAGGAGGCGGTATAGGGAGTGTCCTTAAAAAGAAGGCAGAATTGTAACAGGGGATCTGAGTCCATTCCTCTTTTAACACAGACAACACAGCCCTGTACAGCAGGTTCTGCACTATATCATGTCCCTCACTGACAGCACTGTATGCCTGCAAGTAACGAGCACACCACAGGGGTCGCTGCACTGTTGAAGCACAAGAGCGCCTCCCTCAGGCGACTGAGTGCCTTTCCCGTTTGAGCCTCTGGGGATTCTTACAACTCCAAGATTGTAAGAATTGCATTCTTACAACTCCAAGATGTCATGCGGTGGAGATTTAAAAACAATCATCTTGTTTTTAATCTTGGGGTTTTTTGGGGGGCTGGATTCAAATTTCAATCTATCCACAATCAGAAAACCAGAGAGAACATGCAAATTCCACACAGAAGGCACTCAGAATCGAACCCGGGACCCAAGAGGTATGAGGTCTAAGAGCTAACCGCCACACTGCCATGGCCCATAGGCATTTACATATCAAAAATGCAACACATTCCCACTATAAAGATGAAGATCTACTCTAAAATGTAGATGTTCTGTTTCATTTTCCACAACATAAGACCTGGGTCCCACTGTATATGAAATTAAAATGTTAAACCAAAACATTAAATAAAATTGTTTGCAATGTACATACTGAAGAAGGATTAAATTCTCCAATCTACATGCATTAAATGCATTACCTTTTTCTGATATAATGTGCTGTAGTCAGGAACCAGAGTCTTTAGATGCAATTCAATATGCTGAAAGTCTTTCAGAAACTGGAGGTTTCTAATCTTAGCTTGTTTTTCTCTTTCACAGATCTCCTTCAGATAGCAGCGCAATTTTGTATTTTTTATCTGGGATCTGAAAAGAAAAGTTAAAAATATTGTAAAGGTAACCCACTAATTAAAGGTGTCTCCTAAAATAATACAATGCATCTTAAGATTATACTGTCCTATAATCGGATACTTTCTTATTTACATTTTAATAGTACACTGCAAAGGATAACGAGATCATTGTTTCCCAAACATTTTGATAACATGGCATTCTATTTTTTTTTATCAGCAAGCCAATCACTTCATAATCACTTCATCCAGTGTCTCTCCTGTTAAATGTGTTTGTTTACACCACAGATTAAAATGCATCTCATTTTAAAACAAAGGCTTTGGAGTACTCATTCCAAGTGCAATCATATCAACATTTAATGGGATGCAAACAGCATTTCCAAAAGTTACTGCTCCAATTGTTTTAAAACAAAAGTTGCATAGGTTAAGTGTCATCACAACAACATATGGACACTTTGTTCTGGGGAAAAATGGAGGAGCAAGTGGTGTTGGTGCCTGCTGTGGGGCACATTTATTACACTGGAAGCAGAAAATCACCCATAGCTTGAAAAATGTGATTTAATTCAACCACAGAAGAAATTAGCTTTATCCTGCACAGGCACTAATACACATGCAATGTATTTCATTAATTCTGCATAATATGTTCATTAGTTATGAAAATATCTAAACTTGGGCAGTTTTAATATATAATGGTTTCATAGCACAGCAAGAAGGAATGTTTCCTGGTCTAGCTTGTCCTGCACCTTTTAAGTATTAACTAAAATGAAGCTCTAAAGCTCTACACTCTTTACTATATATGTGGTCATAAAGAAGATAGTTAAATGTATGGAATTACACTAAAAAAGGAATACAGACAATATGAGGGGAAAGTCTTTCTCAATTTTACTTTTTTAAACTTGTTACAAAAAGATTGACAGAGATAAAGTTCAAATACATTTTAAACGTAATAAACATACAGTGAACCATACTTCACTATTACAATACTGTAATCAGCAGATTACAATGTGTGAACAACTGTTCCCATGTTTTTTTTTTTAAAAGCTCGACAAACCCAAAGGCTGAAGTCACATCTAGAGGAAGAAAACCGCTTTGCATACTCACATTCTGTCAGACCTGCAGTACGTAAATAGCTCTCTTTCCAACTCCAATCTCTTTTTCTCACTGTCAAGGAAGACATCACAAGAGATAAAGCCAAAGCTTCTAACTTCAGAGGTTTTTTTTATTAAAAAAAAGCTTTCGAATCCAAAGCAAATTAAAATTGAGCACTGTATATTCGAAAAGGTGAACTTTTCCCTCTACTGAAAATGTAACTCGTGATATGACAATCTGCACATTTGTCTCTTAAGTTTAAAATGTTTGCTTTGATGGACTGAAGTCACTTAAGTTTGTTTATCTTGGTTTTTGGGAATAGTCAGTTGAAGCATTTCGCTTATTCCCATCCTCATTCTGACACCCAAGAGGTCTAAATTAAACTGCACTTTACTGGAATTACAATTCTGTATGCAATATACATTCATGGACTGCATGCTTCCCGAGAAGAACAATACAGCAGTAACGTTAAACTGTCTCCTTCATCAGCAAACAGACGCCTGCCTCCCTACCAATATATTAGACAACAGCATATGTCCTTTCGCTCGATGTGCACCTTAGTGCATTTGGATGTCTAATTTCCAGGAATGTTACAACTAACAGAGATAATTTTACTACCAATAGTATAATTTACTGTACTGGTAAAAATCAATGAGTCTAGAGAAAAGTTGAGTCCTGCTATCGTTACATTTTAATTTCATATCGCATACAGACGAATCGGTTTTTACAACCTTGTAGATTTTCCAATATGATACAAGAAAACAACACATAAAGAAATCCCTTTACAAACGTTTCTGCCCACAAGAGATCGAAGTTTAAACTACTGCAGCTATGCAAAAAAAAACTATTACCGGGGTTTCACACTAGCACAGCGACTAGACCCCCGCTCGTAAAACAATGTCTTCAAAATGTCTGGTAGGACGCGACATTTTTTCTTCTTAAAGTTAAAGTTTAAACGCCGTTACACACTCGATAATGCACAGTTTTCCGACCCCCCCCCCCAAAAAAAAAAACCCCTCCGCTGAAGAAACGAGCAGGACCGGAAACCACTTCAATCCAGTCCGAGGTCCCTGCTTCGGCCTGTTCGGTTCAACGGGGAAAGCAGAAAATGGATTTATGCGCCGTGATACTCGGAAATAATAAGCTCCGCCGCCCGGGCTCACCCTTCGTGCAGATTCCGCTGAAGGGCTCCGGTTCTCTCCAGGTACTGTTTCTCGGAAAGAGCCATGCTGCCGACTGGGGCTCGCCGAAGCCGAGCTCGGCGGCGCAGCGCTGTCTTGTTTACCCCGGTTGTCAGAGCACCGACAGTAAACACTCGAGCCATGAGGGAGCTTGAGCCAGCCAGCTGGAGCGGCGTGGCCTTGTCTGCGCTGAGAGAGCTGTTGCTCCCATCTTTCAAGTAATTCATCGAGTGCTGTGCGTTTGATTCTTTTTTTTTTACTAGAATTGTATTATTATTATTATCCTGAAACGCCAACGTATCTTTTTTTTTTAATGTGAGAAATAAATGTCACGTTTTGAACTGGATACCATTATCTTTCTTTACAAAATGTTGTAAAAATAGGAAGACAAATTGTTAAGCTTAGGGATAATATCTTACAAGTGGCAGAGATTAACAATGAAGCAACAGAGCCCAATTTAAAGGTTTGTAAAGGATGTTAACGGAAAAATAGATCTACTTATTTTTCTGTACCTCTTACCTGAAATTTTACCAAAATAACTTTACCAGTACTTAAAGTAATTGATTACCTATAAGTAGAAATAAAGCCTAAGTATTATATAAATTCTATGCAGTTTTATAAGTTTATGTAAATATAATATGTAATATATAATTGTAGTTTGTCAATGTTTGGAGCACACTGTATTCTGAGGTATCCCACATGTCTGAAATGAGAAATTTGGTATGTAAAGGAACAAGTAAAGATTTATTCCGTGATGAAAAGAAAAGACACACAACATTTTGGCTGTGGAGCCTTCTTCAGCTGTCACAGTGCAGACTTCATGGTTCTGTCGATGATGGCAAATTATTTAGGTTCCCAAGGCAGCAAAGCAGATCCAAATCATGATACTCCCACCATCATCCTTAACAGTTGGGATGAGGTTCCTCTGTTGGAAGAGAACATTTGGTTTTCGCCACACAAAACATTTTTTCCTTGTGGCCTACTATTTGAGACAGAAGGCAAAATTCTTTACAGAGAGCAATGGTGTCCTTCTGGCTATCCCTCCACTCCCATTCAGTGTTTTCCTGAAGGCTGAGGCATGAACAGCGACTCTTGCCACAACAAAAGAGGCCTGCAGATCATGAGGCTTACTCTGGGTTGTTTGTGACTTCCTGGGTGATGTTCCAGGTTGCTCTCAGGGAGATCTGGACTTTGAAAAGTTTCCATCTGTAGACTGACAGTGGATGGATAGAGCCCAAAAACGTGTAGGGATAGTTTTGTAACCATCTGCAGATTGATGAACACAAACAACTCTTTTCGGAGGAAACTTTGAAATCTTGCCTGTTCATCTGCAACAAAGCCGCAAAGGTTCGTACCACTATACAGGACAGGGTGGCCCAGACTCAGAACTTGTTACTTTTTCCCTAATTATTTAACCACCTGATTCTAAAGCCGGCATCACACTACAGGCCTCGACATGACAGAGCGTGTCAGATATAATGACTGCAGTTGCTGAATATCCCTGCCTTTTCTGTCCAAGAGGGTGTCAAGTTATACGACTAGGAATCGCAGGGGGTGAGTAATGACACGATTCCCTCACGACTTTTCATCACGGCTCCTAATCTCGTATATGGCCGTGAAGTACCGCGAGGTCGCCACGTTTTGGCAGACAATCAGTTTGATTTTGTCATAGCGAGTCTCAGAGAGCTGTAGGGGCTGTTAAGAGCGCTATGACTGAGTTGCTGGGGGTGTCACACTACACAACTGACGGCAACGTTGGGGGTGTCGCACTACACAACTGACGGCAACATTGGGGGTGTCACACTACACAAGTGACGGTAACAGGCACATGTTGCGACTCTCTACAACTAGCTGTGATTTTCTTATGAAAATCCTAGTTAAGTTTGTGTAGTGTGACGCTGGCATAAGTAATCCCTTAAATGTGATAAAGCACACTAGGGGTTCACATTATACTTTCATATAACAGTATGTTTTTTTTTTTTACTTCATACAGCATTGCATCAAAAAAAATTGAATTGCTACACAAAAAATATATTGGGGGTTCATAGGCTTTTTCTCTGCAGTGCAGTGCAGGTCTTTAAGAAAATTGTAGACAGTTTAGCAGGTCTCTAATGGATTTGGCCAATTTCTATACAGACATGAGAAGACATACAGTATATTGCCCATTGTGGAGCCTGGTCAACTGAGTGAGAAGGCCAAAATAAGCAGATCTAAAGTTAAAACCTGAGCTGCACTTCTTCAGTAAACCCTTAAGATAATATAAAACTAGATCATTAGTTGTTTTATACAGTATATGAGTTTCTGAATGTTAAAGTCTCTAAATTTTATAGCAAGCTAGTGCAATGTGCAGTGGACAGGAGTTATGCAGAGTCCTTTTTGTTATGTTTCTGATTTTTCTTATTTGTGTTTTTCAGAGCAGCATTAACCTCTGCTTGTACATTTAGTTTGGTTCACAGTTGCATTCTGACTGACTAGAATGAACCCCAGTGAGTAAGGTATTAGAGTTATCTAATCTCAATTAAATAAAGGCACATATCAGTATTTCAGTGTCAGTCAGGCAGAGCAAGGGTCTTACTCAAGCAATATTATGTAGCGTAAGAAAGATATTTCTAATATGCACTTCAAATGTGGGACCAATTTTTCTAAATTCCATCAAAGGCTTGATTCAGAGACCACCATCAACAGCACTGAAGTCAGCAACTTTGCAAAGCTGATGTTGAGAGTCTGTGAGCATAACTCTGTCTTGCCACCATTTAGCTTAAGAATGTTCTGTTGCATCCATATTTTAATGTCAGGCGGCCACCTGTAAAGTGTAGAAACTACAGCAAATGCATCTAATTTTGTGAGATCGCATGATCTCAGTGTCTTCAGTATAGCAGGGACACCAAATAGACCAAGAGACAACATATAAATGTGCCTTTACTAAATAATAAAGGTCCCAGCACAGAACCCTATGAATCATCCTGAATAAGTGGGACAACATCAAATTTGAAATGGCCACGATTTACAAATTGGCTCCTGGTAGTCAAATACGAGCCAAAGCAATGAAGGAAAGTCACAGTAATCCCTAGGTAATTTTTCTTTCAAGCCAGTAGGATGCTGTGATTGACAGTATCAAAAACTGCACTTAAATCCATAAGAAGAAGGATATTAAGTGACCCAGAGTCAGAAGCCATCATACAAATCATTAACTACCTTAACAAGAATCTGTTTCACTGCTGTGTCTCTGTCTGATATGCTAGTTGATAATGCTATGTCACTAGTATTATCATCATAATTTCTGTAGTTTCAACATCACACTTTCCTTTTAAACAGGGCAAAAACAGAAGTATGCTTTCACCAACATGAAAGGGTTGCAGATGAGCAGTGTACAATCTATCAGTGTATATCTTTCTCAGGCCAGTTGTTTCTGGTATTGAAAAGAGGAAACGTAGCTAAGGTAAGCAAGCCATAAATAAAATAATTCTCAAATTATTAGTTTCAAATTCTTAATGATTCGATTTCTTTTCCTCTCCAAACTATTGTATGGGGTCACACTGGAAATGATAGTACCATAAATCTATAATAATGTTTCTTTATTAGCCCTATACAATTTCTTGCATTAGGAATTCGTCTTTTTGCAAACCCCTGCTTTTCTCCATGGAGACACAGACACACAGACAGGGAGAGAAGCTTGGGGTCAGAGCGCAGGGTCTGCCATTGTACGGCGCCCCTGGAGCAGCTAGGGTTAAGGGCCTTGCTCAGGGGCCCAATGGAGTAGGATTCCTCTGCTGGCCGCGGGATTTGAACCGGCAACCTTCCAGTCACAGGTGCAGATCCTTAGCCACAGAGCAACCGCTCCGCCCCAGGGATCTACAGGAAACTGTACTTAAAAAATGTGTTTATGGTAATTAAAGTGATGTGCCACAGACCAATGACAATGCGTGAGTTATAATTCATTAAAGGAGGTGAATGGAATCTGTCGTATATGAAAAGTAAGGAGTACAGTGATTGAAGTGCTTGCAGCATACAGTAAGTCATGTGATTAACAAAACAGACTGGTTATGTACAATGTCTGGTTTGAGCTGAGCATATATTATACCAAGTAAGATGAAGTGTCATGTGTACCTAAACCTTACAAACAAAAACACTTTCTCTCTCAACCAGGGAGAAGGAACGACACAGTAATGGATCACTTGAGTAACAGACTTGATTTCTGTCAGCGCAACTGCTGCAGCTCTGCTCTGCCCCTGTCTGCTCATGGGCTCAGAGCCACGTCTTAGACAACAGTGAACTCCACTACATTCCAAGACCTGTCTAGGTTTCTAGAAATAAACCAAATACTACCGATCCCTGTTACATCCGCTTATCTACGAGATAAATTATTCCTAGATGCTATGATTCAACAATTAGAAAACATCTTTACAGACTAAGAAGGCTGTGTAAAAAAATAGAGAACATAAGGGAAAAGAAAGGGTGACAAGGATATTCACGTTGTTTTGCTGTGTCTCTGGGACATTTCAAGAGCCTACAGGCCTTGATTATGAAGACCGTAACAACATGAAATAACATAAAATCAGCCGAATGACCATAACCACGTCATGTGTGGAAACTCCTGTTCATTACTGAAGACAATTCATGGCAAACATCTTGGCAACTGAGTTTCACAATTATTATTTTTACGGACTAGGCAGTATCCGACAACAGAAGAAAGGTTATGATCACAAGGAGGTGGCAAGAAAAATAATCTGGTCTAGTGTTTGACTTGCTATTTTCTGTTTTTCTTTGAGACATGATTGAAGACAATGTCTTTGGAGGTGCGAGTGTAGGGTATTAAAGAGGTACTGCTTCTCATTTAACACAAAGGCTCCAATGTTAGATTATGAAGTCTGTCTAGCTTGTCATCAACACTTTGACAAAATGCTCAAGGGAAGTTTACTTGTACCCCTGCAAACCCATCCACAGTTTGCAATTTTCCAAAGATAACATAAGCTGGATAGTGCATGATTAGTTTTTTTTTTCCCCGAGTCCAACATTGACAGACATTGACCAACTCCTGAGTATGTTGACCAATGTTTATGGTTCCAATAAGAGTCCTTTGTTCTAGGTTAGTTTAGGTTTGGTGCATGAATGTGACCTAACTTTGACAATTCAAGCTCATTTGGTTGCTACAATAGAAGCAAAATGATTCAAGGAACTCATACAGACATTTTTTTAATGAAGCTACGGTCACCAGGTAACGGCATGGCTGGGTAACTTGTTTTATACTGTTAAAGCCCTTTAGGTAAAGAAGTGCCTCCTGTTCTCAGTTTTAAATGCACTTCCACACATTATAAGTCTGTTTGGAGTGCTTGATTTAGGCCTCTTTGTAGTCATTTCGTAGTAGCTTGATTTTGTTTAGACCAAATAATGAATTAATGAGGGGAACACAATTATACACAATATTCTTACTATAACATTGTACAATTGTAATATAAAATCCCTCCATGTAAAATGTATTCTTTTAACAATTCAGGTGGGTAGCTGTGTCAGTATGCGAAGGCTGCAAAGGAACAAGTAATAGGTTTATTTCGTGGAGCCGAAACGTGAAACATTGTGTACTCTTTCTTCTTTTTTTCAGCATGGAATAAACCTATTACTTGTTCTTTTAACAATGTTACAATATCATGTTAAATTGCCTCCCATCATTTTCTAGAAGGTGTACAGTAAATCGGTGAATATAATTGTCTACACTTCTGTGATGAATGAGTTGTATGTGTTTGCATTGTAAGTCCCCCCAAATTCTAAAACACTTTCGAAGGAAAATCAGTATATGAATGGAATTTTATTTTTGTTGTTGCAAGTTACTAACTGAGGTCAGGATCTCATCCAGCTGTTCCTTACAGGATTCCAGGGAGTCAGCTTCAACAAAATGGTATTGTAACTGGCTCCAGTCTCCCACAACCCCTTGTGTAAAAATGTCCATTCTGTTCTAACTCTTCATTTCTACTTTGTTTCCTCTGGTTTGGGCTTTAACTGCTAGTCCCTGATGTAGTCCCTTAGGTTAGCTTTGTTGGTACCTTTGATTTTGGATTTTCAAGGATTTTGAATTTCCTCTGTTGTTCCTACAGTGTTTACAACCCCTCCTAGTTTGGGTGCCATTGGCAAATCTAATTCCTTGATCAGTGATCTGCATTAGGAAGAATAGCAGCCCTTATACGGAGCCCTGTGGCACTCCACTATTCCAATTTCAGCATTCACAACTTACCTCTACTCTGCTTTCTGTTTAATAACCATCTAAAATACATAAAGTAGCTTGGTTTTCCATGGCCTTTATTTTAAGAATTATTCTTTCATGTGAAACTTCATCAGAAGCCTTCAGGAAGTCATATTACATCATATCATAAGTGTGTTTGGCTTTTTTAAAAATCAGTGTTGAATGTGCCCGAGACAGTGTGTTGCCGTAAAGCTAATGTTCTAGTTTTTTACTATAATTATCTATCTCTGTAGTTATTACTGGTCTGTAGTTACCTGGTACAGTTTTGTTCTTCCTTTTGTGGAGGGGTGTTACACTTGCAATTTTCCAGTCAGTGGATATTATCCCTGTCATGAGTAACCCAGTATGATTGTAGAATATCAGCAAGTCTTGGAGATTTGTTTAAGTTATTTTAGTACCTGCAAAAATTCCTCTTCTGTGTTATTGTCATTCATGTCATTGTTTTGTTCCATTTTTATCACTGAGACACTTTATCCTTTGATGCTGTACTAAAGAACAGAAACACTTTTAGTATTTAGTTTGTTCACCTCCGTGGTAATAACAATGTTTTTTATGAAACCTATTTCCAGATACACAATATTTTTAGCCTGGAAAGCATTGGGAATGTTATTTTTGAAGGTTATGCATGTATTTTAATTTGCAACCCAATACAGCTTTAATAGGCACCTGGAATACATTATTTACTGTTACAAAATATTGGATTTAGTGTCATCTGTAAATGTGACTGGTTCATGAAATAAACCAGTACCGAGAACATTGATATCAATTTGGAAAATAAGTAGTTCTAAAAGGAAACCCTGTGGTATTCCCATCAGAACATTCACCTAGTGTTTATTACCCAGCCATAAACTAGCCCAATTCCAAATTTCCTTGAACACCTACCGCCTGAAATAAGATACTGTATAATCTTTAATGAGGAACGTCAGCGTAGGTAATTAATCCATTTGAGCTGTGAGTCTTCATGACCTACTGTATCTTGTCTTTGTCTGAAGGTTCCTATTGGCTGGGATGTCCAAATTGTGATTTCTAGAAGAGGGGGGCGGTCTTCTTCTCCTTGTTGTATCTCATGTGCTCTGACCTATTACATATGATGTTGCTTCCAGTAATTATTGGCATGTCCCCGAGTACGTTCATGGTTACTTCATCAACTGAATCCAGGAAGAGCGGAATTTAGTCAGCTCACTAGGGTTAACACTTAAAATAGCTGTAAACAGGTGAAAGAGAAACAGTTCCGGAATTACTCTGCAATTGTGAAACCTTCTGTGGTTTGAGATTTTGCTATGTATGTATAAAGACTCTTTGCAGGTAGACTTTGACATGAAACCGTCTCCATATCACAGTACATCTGCGTAACACAATACTGTACATATCACAAATCCTGCCAACTCATCAGTAGATTCGTCCTGAAACACAAAGTACAGGTACAGATCACACACAAAGGACACTGAATTGGATTTATGGGTAAAAAATACATTCATTGGACTGAAAGTGATACAGTGATGTACTGAAAATGATCTAAATTAGATGTTGAGTGTTGGTATGGAAAATGCCCCCAAAAACCTATTTAACTAAAACCTGAGCAATTGAGATATTATCTACTGATATCTATTTTTTCTCTTTCCTTGAAGCAGGGAGATATTCTTCGGGTAAAGCTGTGTTTAATGTGAACCTCATCAAGAAACAATTACCTCCTTCCCTACTGTATCCGAATTTACTTCAGATTCTTATCATTTGAAAAATGAGGCCGTTAGATTTCATATTCTTCTGAATAACACCCAACCATGTGAAAATTGCAGTCTTCTTAAAAGCCACCCATTTGAAATAAATTGCAATATTTATCACTTGCCTTCCACACTACCAGATCACAATAATAGGGAGTAAATCACAAAGAAAATAACTGCTAAAAGATACCATATAACACCCTAATATCTTATGAAACCAGGTTTATATAATAAGGATCAAAACTACAAGACCACTTTACTATTCTGTTTTGCTGTGTTTTATGCCCAGCACTGACGTTGCTTTATGTTCAGGAATGTTATTCCACAAAGACTCTTCCAGTTCTGCGGTGTGTCAGTACAACAGAATTAGGATTGATATTTGAAGTTTGTTACAAATACACAGAAAAAAGGCAGTCCTGTTATTAATGATAATTTAAATCAGCATGAGTGTTGGAGTCCAAAAATGTTTGCAGGTATGTAAAAAGAAAATATACTTAGAGGTATTCGCAACAAGGCAGAAGCTTAAAAATCTGTGTACTGTACGGTTACAACCTTCACTTTTGAAAAGTGTCTCATCCCAAAGCATTGTAAAAGACAATCAATAGAAGCATGTAGTTAGACCACAAAGAGAAACAGTTACAATTATTCTCATTTGTATTGACAGAAAATTTCAAATCCCTTTTTAATATTTTTAAATACGTAATGAATTTAATGAATACGTAATTTATCAAATGTAATCTCATCCTGATGTTATGGAAGGAACAACTTTACGTCTCTGTTATGCTTAGTTTTACAGATGGAAAAACTCTCAAATTTACGGTTTTAGTTTTGAAAGTGCTCTTATCCTATTCAAACTGCCCTCATTCTCAGGATGTGATGCTTTTCAACTTTTCACTCCTTGCTTGGATCATTAAGTTCAGACAATCAAAGTGTTTACCCCACTTAATCTAAAAACGCTGGACTACAGGCTGTAGCAGTTCACAGGAGTCTGTAGCATTGCATTTCAGTAGAAATATCCATCCATTTACTAACTGCTTCTTCCAGTTCATGGCTGTGGGGGAGCCAGAGCCTACAGTGGAAATATTTTAATGCAATTTTCATTTAGTTTGCAGGAATAATCATCACCTACCAAGCCAAGCTTAATGACCCTCCTTTTCATCTCCTGTTTCTAAAAACTTACAACAATCACAATTTTCAGGCACTTGAAATATGATGGTTCTTTGGCAACAATGCCTGCTTTCACCTAGCAGGCACTGAAGAGTTAAAATGATGATTCATTTTAATTAATGTTGTTTGCAAATGGAGTTTAGCACCTGATAATTGTTCAGATATTAATGTTAATGTACCTGGCAACAGTATAAGACATTCTTTGCCTGTGTTCTCATATGTGTGATTGAATGCGAATAAGCCAATTAGAACTAAAAAAATAAAATTTAGAGCTGTAATCATCCAGTTTTCTTATATGGTGATTTCAAAACAATATCCCTCTTTCCGGAAGTTCAAAGTTGGTGTTTTTTCTGTTAACAATATTTTAGATTATGTAAATGAGATACAATTAACAGAAATAAATGGACTAATTAATCTGAACCAGCTCATTAACAAATAGAAGTAATTTTAATTTGTTCTGATGAAATAGAGTACCACGATGAACTTTATTTTTAATGCTTGCTTATCCTGTATTATATATTGACACATTGTGTAATACATGTTTTTTTTCTTATCATTTACTGTAACTACAGTTTTCCATAGAGAAATGGGAAATGTCTGTTGGAATTTTCATTTAATTTAATAAAGGACATCAATACTATAATTACACAATAAAGCTAAGCATTAAGATTGCATGCTTTGTACTTTTTAGACTGTCATATTCTTGTTTACTGCAAATAATTGAGGTAGTCTTTTTTTAGATGAGCCTCCTTAAATATATATTCCAGCCAAACATATCTATTATGACTGACAGATTTCTAAATTGTAATAAGCATTGTGGGTGTGTAAATTAATTATTTCTTTAATATAATCCAGTCATGGTTATAGTCCATTGACTGCATACTATGAAGCCATTGTAGTGATGTAAAAGGTGTCAACTTACTGTAGCAGTAAATTATAACAGTAAATTGCTAGAGTGCTTTGACGACTGTTAGAAGATCAAACATAATAACTTACATATGGATTCTACAGTACATACAATATCACATTTATTGATATTACACTATAACGTGCATAACAAAACAACAAACTGATAGGGATGCAGGGGTGTCCCAGATCAGTGGTGGACATAACTGGATGCCAAAGCCCTCTTGAAGTGTCCTTATTTCCTTGAGGAAGAACACCTTGTGCGCTCCTTTGTGTTAGTGTTCAATATGAAGTGGTACCTGTTCCCCTGAGATCTGACATCTTGCACAGTTCGCTCAAACCGATGGTCCTGCGTGTGCTGCTACAATTATAAAGTACAGTGATTGAGTAGATATAGAACAAACAAAAAAATTATTAACTGTTGTCATGGCTAAGTTTATCTCATGTTACATGTACAGAGAAAGGCACCTTGTTTTCATGCTCCCACACAGTTAATCAGTTTTGTGACTGCATGACTGTGGAATATTGTTTCTATAGCACTATCCACAATTTTATTATAGCACTATAATATAACTATCCACATTTCATTAAAGATAACTTTGTTGTGTCATGAATGGTGATCCCTAAATGCAGGAACTGCTTTTGTAGGTGCCTATGAAGGTGCCTATGTGACCTAATTCTAAGGGTACAAAACAGTCATCCTACATAATTTACGTCTTTATTACCTAGCATTTACAGTATTTACTATGGACTACCCAGCAGAGAACATCATACAAAAATGTACCTCCAGGGCACACCCCAGCAGAAAAACCCCATGGATCCCAGTTAACAAAACCCAATGTCCCAGCAGAGACGTCCAGCTGTGCATTTTCAAAAAATAGCTACTTAATGTGACTTGGCCTTCTTCCACCACAGAAAAGACACTCTGGGTAAACTCTGTGTAGTTGTGTGTTCCAATGTGTCATTGTTCGCTGGGAAAGGGTACCTGTATCCCTGAGATCTGACTCTCTTTTTGCATATTGATGATACTATAGAATATCGTCCCCAGATTACTATTCACAAAGGTGTCCCAGTTGTTGTTAGGATTGAATCTGTCTCCTCTTTTATAACTGGTAATGAACAGTCCTTGGCTCCAGACCTCAGGGAATCACACAGTTCTTAGAGTGAGGTTGAAGAGTTTGAGCAGGGCTTGCTGTAGCTCTGGGCTGGTATGTCTGAGCATTTTTCACTCTATAACAGTTGTCTTTCTTAGTGTGATTCCAGGTATTGACTGTATGAATGGGGTCATCTTATTAAAAACCAAATCCAAAGTTCAATGAAATGGCTTCTTGAAATTCCCCTCTTTATCCAAATAAATATAAATGTTATAATAAAACTAATAAAGATAAAATAAAAAATATTCGCTGTCTAGTCTGAAGTCAGACTATGCTGCTTACTGACATACAGTACATAATAGACTGCAAGAATGTAAGAATGTTACATCACCTGTCAATGAATGCAGTTTTCTGCAAGATTCAAGACTATCTTCAAGGAGACAAATTGTTCGTGTATATTTAAAGGGTATTCTATTAAACATTTCTCAAACTTAATATTTCAACCAAATTTGTTTTCATGTGATTTAGTTCAATTTCTGATTCTCAGTCCCAGTGAAATCAAAAGCTTCTGTGTAAGTCTGTGAAATTTTATCGCCACCTTTCCCAGTTTTTGAAGCCAGAACTATGGCTATTTGAGTATTTGCTGTCAGAAGCACATTACTGTATCACAGCCTCCCGAAGAGGTATCTAAAGTTCACTTTGGAAGTGATGATGTAGAATGGGACTAGATATCCCAAATGAAAAAGATATCCAAAAATGAAATTGAACACAAAACGTTGTCTAGATACAGTCGATATTGCTTTGTTTAGAAAATTAACAGATATGTGCTAATTATTTTAAAAAGGTGGACTTTCATTTAAATAAAAAAAAAACATCTCATTGCAAATAACCTCTTTGAACCCTTCCATTCTGGTTTTAGATAATTATACATCACAGAAACAGACCTAGTTAAAGTCACTATCTATCTTCTTATGTCTGCTGATTCAGGTTCTCCATCTATCCTTATTCTCCTAGACCTCAGGGCTGCTTTTGACACTGTTTTTTTATTTTATTTTCTTGAAACTGTGTTTGGAGTTTCTGGCATGGCTCTTAGTGGTTCAACTCCTTGATCGCCAACACTTTCTCTCTCTTGGGGGTTTCAGTTCTAACCTTGGGATTTTTAAGTTTTGTGCTCCTCTCATGTTCATTAAGGCTCGGTACTGGGCCACCTACTATTCGGGATTTACATGTTCCTACTGGGTCAGTTATGAAGATCACGTGTTCTGAATGATCATTTCCACTGTATGCTGATGATACACAAATCTACGTCCATAATAACCTGACACAAAAGTAGCTGTTTGTGCACTCTTTAATTGCATCTCTGACATAAAGACCTGGATGACTCAAACCTTCCTTCATTAAAATTCTGACAAGACTGACGTCTTGCTTCTCTGCACCTCCTATGAACTATGTACAGCCAATGCAGTAACCCTTTCCGTGGATGGCACTGTACTTAAATTTCAATCTAAATTGAAGAACATAGGGGTGATATTTGATCCAGGCTTGATGTTTGACCCACATGTGCAAAATATTGTGAGAATACCTTTGTTCAATCTCAAACATCTCACCAGATTGCTTCCTAAGATGTCTTTGACTGTAGCAGAAAACCTGGTCAACACATTCGTCTTTTCAATCAAAGTTTATTTATCAAATGCACAACAATACAGCGTGCAGCAGTAATTGCTGGAAATGAAATGTCTTTTCTGCGAGCTCACTTTAATAACAACATTAAAGTTACAACATAAGGTTACATAATATTAGTGCAATAGAAATTGAATAAGATAAACTCAGACAAAACTCAATATAAATAGAGCTGTTTTGTGTCCAGGGTGTACGCAATACATTATGTCCAAGTAGTGCAGTATGCCGAATACAATGAAAACTGTATGTCCATGTAGCCATTACAGTGATTTGCTGAAGGAACTGCGGCTTGGCTATTTAGCAGTCTTATTGCCTGGAGGTAGAAGCTGTTTCGTAATCTGTTGGACTTTGACCGAATCCTTCGATACCATTTACCGGACGGAGATGGTATCGTAGGAGAGAAAACAGCTTATGACTGGGATGACTGGGATCCTTAAGAATGGAACTGGCCTTCCTAAAACATCAAGCTGAGTAGATATCCTGGATGTTTGGTGCACCTGTAGAAGCTGGCCTGGATATGTGATGACATACCAAACTTCTTTAGCCTACGGAGAAAGAACAGGCGCTGCCGTGCTGTTTTGACCACGGTGTTGGTGTGGTGGGTCCAGGTTAAGTCCTCTATGATGTAACCTCCCAGGAACTTAAAACTGCTGACCCTCTCCACTGCAGTCCCATTAATATAAATAAATATGTGATCTTCTCCCTGGTATTTCCTATAATCCACGATCATCTCCTTGGTCTTACTAATGTTCAGAGAGAGGTTTTTCTCCTCGCCCCATGCTGCCAGGGTTTCAACCTCCTCCCTGTATGCAGACTCTTCACCATCTGTGATCAGGCCGGTGACTGTTGTATCATCCGCAAACTTAATGATGGAGTTTGAGTAATGCCTGGCAACACAATCGTGGATAAATAAGGAGTAGAGGACAGGGCTAACCACACAGCCTCGAGGGGCTCCAGTGTTTAGAGTCAGGGTAAAAAAATCAATCTCTAATTGATTTCTGACACATCCTATCTAAATCTAAATCCACACTTCAGTATGTCCAGAATTCGGCAGCCAGAATCCTTCCAGGTGGTGTGCAAGTGATCGCATTACTCCTGTCATGGGGGCCTTGCACTGGCTTCCTATCAGGTTTTGCGTCGACTTCAAAATCCTCATGCTCACCTACCTATAAGGCACTACTATTCAGCACCTGTAACGAAACAGTTCTTTCCAGACCCTATGCGGACGACACAATCCGAAGTAGTGAGGAAACACAGGGGAAAAGTCATGCAGGAAGACGGGGATAAAAACAGGGGGGCATGTTCAAAGTGCGCTGGTGCACAGGGGAGGTGTGGCCAAGGCAAACAATCCAAAAGTAATCCAGACGGGGAATCCAAAAACACAAGCATAAGTCCATGGCCAGGCGATCCATCCAGGAGATAAAACCAGGAACCGGGTTGGAACCGGCAGGGGGAACAGGAACAGGAACAGAGACTTAAAAACATGACGGAGCCAGACTCATCGGGACCCGGGCTCACACGATACAGAAATCAGATGCAGAGCCTGGAACTGACTGAGTGCCCGGCTTTTAAGGGGGACAGGAATGAAGCTGGAACAAGGGGCAGGTGCACAGAATGAAGTCCAAAGTGGAAAGAGCTGGAGCGCCCTTAAGGAGGAGGGACTACAATCGTGACAGCACCTCAGTACCAATATGACCTTTAAATCTTCCTACTCGCCACCTCGCACCTGTCGTTCATCTAATTCTGGTCTATAGATGACAGGGCTTTTTCCTTCTATATTCCATAGCTCCGGAATTTTATTCCCAAAGATATCAGTGAGTCATCCTACCTGTATCGTAAGGTATTATATACTGTACTTGAAACAAAAAGTCAGAAGGCCCGAGAGTCACATTTTCATACCGACATCACAACAACATGCATAATTAAAGCTCTGAAACTTATCCATTTTTTTCTTTCAATTCAATTTAATTAATTGAGTCACTCATAATTGCAGACTTGTCACTTGTTGATATTAAGTCATTTTGAATCACATGTAAAAAAGTCACAGCTAAAATAACAAGTTGTTATATATTGCAATTCTGAAGGGTAATTTAATAGGTCTTTAAGAGGGATATATTGTGCAATATATCTACTGTACGTACACAATTCAACACCTTACAAGGATATCCCATTTTTATTAATTACAAATGATGTACTTAAATTTTAGATAGAATAGAATAGAATCTTTATTGCCACATGACCGAGGCCTGTGGAAATTGTTGTTGGTACAGCTTTGCTACAGACATTTGACATGTGACAATAACATACAGAATATAAAAACAGGACCAGAATGCACAATATACCATACAGATTATTAAAATACAGGACGACGAGAGACAAAAAGTACACAGTACAGAACATAAAAATTCACTCTATAATGGAACATGCAAAAAATGGTGAGTTGATGCCCTGGAATGTTAACATAGACAAATCAGTGCAATTTAAATGTGATTCAGGTCATAAAGCACAATACCAAGTGTTTGATGGTTGGGGGCACATTCCTTGTTGAGCAGCCTAACAGCAGTCGGGAAGAAGCTGTTCTTGAAACGTGAAGTTTTGGATGTCGGTGATCTGAAACGTCTACCTGAGGGGAGCAGCTGAAATAAATTGTGCGCCGGGTGAGATGGAGCCGAAGTAATCTTGTGAGCATGTGTGATGGTACGTTGGGTGTACAAGGATTCAACTAAGGAGAGAGCAGTGCCAGTGATCTTAGAGGCCTTCGTAACAATGAGCTGAAGTCTCTTCCTTGTTAGGATGTCTGTGCTTCCGTACCACACACAGATAGAAGACGTCAGAATGCTCTCCATAATGGCTGTGTAGAATCGGACAAGGAAATGTTGACTGACTCCAAACTTCCTTAATTGTCTGAGGAAGTACACTTTCTGATGTGCCTTCATGACGAGATAATCTGTGTTGATGTGGAATGCTTACAACAAATTGAACGTTTTATCCATAAAAGAAGTTAAATTTCAGTAAAGAAAATCAAAAAATAAAATGTCTATGCTTAATTATTAACTCCCTTTGCTGTGGAAAACTTGAATTAGTTCAGGTGCACAAAATGACTTTGACATGTCACACAGAGAGTTGAACATATTTTAATAACAACTGAACAATGTAAAGTTGTACATAAAGAAAAAAGTATAGAACTTCAAATAGGCACTGCATAGATCTGTCACGTCCACCAGCAAACGTAAATGACCTCTCGCTAAACCGACCACAGCTATGGGTAATTCCAGCAAGCGCCAGCGCACTGATCAATTATCCAATCATGACACCACACTAATTACCAAACCATACACTTCCCGGGATATTTAAACCCTAACAAGAGCTAAGCAAGTGTACTGACTTGAATTTGATAGAATACCAGAGGCATGAAAGTACTGACACAACAATTGCTGCCCATTAACGATTCACAACCAACGTGACAGAGCCCAAGCAAGTTTGTAAAGAAAAAAATTGTATGAAATTTGTATCTGCCTTGTGTGTTAAGTTAGTAGAGACGTATCCAAAAAGACTTGCGGCTGTTATTGTTGCCAGAGGCACTACCAGTAAGTATTGACTCAAGGTGGTGAATATGTTTGCAGATTTTTCTTTGCCATTTTTGTAGACAGTTAATTTATTTTCCCTGTGTAAGTATTCATTCAAATTGTGATGAAGAATATTTACTTTAAGAAAATGTCTATCATTTGTAATTTATCATTGGACATCATTAGAAGGGGGAAGATATGTCTGCAAGGCACTATATCCCACAAAAAAAGGAGTATTAAATGGAATCGCCTGTATTACAGAGATGGCAAGTTGTCCAATCTCTTGTCACAGCCAGTGGCTGTGCAGTTTGTTGATTTTCTAATAATCTTTCGAAAGGAAGCCTCTCTGGGTTGCTTTGCATTTCAAAAGTTCAGTGTTGTCAGCCTAATGTCATGTTTTGACTGCTACTGTGCTGTGTTTTGTCTCCTTGCCATGTTTCACAGCTGAGGTGCTCTAATTGTCAGCTCCTCCAAAGGCAGACCCTAATCAAGCAATTTCCCCCATCCCAGCCCCATCAAATTGCTCTTTAGCTGTTGAACTGTGGAGTTTTGCTCTCCTTTTCACATGCTAATCACCCCCTTTCACTGTCCCTCTGTGAGGCTGTTTGTTGTGGAATAAATCCCCTTGTTTGCCTCCTGCATGATTAATTGATATTGTTGCAGAGCGTTTTGTTTGTGCTGTAGAGAGCTGAAAGGCAGTACATATTGGAGGTGATGAAGAGAGACTCACAACATCATTTCACCACTGGGGTCTTTCAAAGGTCGATGAAAGGGATCAATCCCATTAGTTTGTCCCATTCATTTAAACTTCACTAGAAAAAAAAATAAAAGACGAAATATTGAAGTCTCTTTAGGAAAGCGCGGCAGTCTTCGCTTAATTGAAGTGACAGTTGTCTGGAGCACTTTATATACATATGTACATGCTTATAATGAAACAACGTTTGTAGCTTATATAGCCTACGCACACTTCTAGAGATGACTTTCACATAGACATAGACGAGGCAGTAATATCTGTTACACAAACCCCATGCCCTTTGCGTCTTGTAATGTCTGGCTGAAAGCTCATTTATTGCTTTAGCACAGTGCTTTAAAGATTTATTCATTATATGATATTATAATTATATACGGATTTTAATTGCCCCAAGCTCTGTCTAGACGGAGTTTACCCACACTGTAAGCTTTCAGATACTTAACGTAACCTACTAACATACTCCGATTAAATAAGTCAGGATCTGTCTTTTTTTTTTCAGTCGCCAAATCTTTCAGTGATTTCTTATTCTTTAATTCGTTCTCCAGTAGCCAAAATAGTTTACCCGTTTAATCTTTAAATGTTTCACGACTGTTCTGATCATCAATGTACTTTGCTAACGTATTCCATCTCTCGTAGGCAGATCTAGTAATATGTGTAAATGAAAGTAAATAACTGAATAAATCAATAATAAATCCGTTTGAGTGGTATTTCTTGTTGTCTAAAGGGGAACATAATGATCAGTGTAGAAACCACTGTCTTACTCGTTTAATATAAGGTAGTCTAAACATATATTATACAACGGGACTTTCAGCGTCACTTTGGAACTTGCATTTATAATCTATCAGAAATTGATTCACGTGTTAAAACTAGTCCACAAAATATATTATTTGTTCCAGTTCGCTCCTTTTCATTCTTTAAAGGAATCTGTCTGCTGTCCTTTAGATACAGTATGCAGGGTAATTGATATGCTTTAGCAGAGGTCAGAATTTGCATGAGAATTAAGAGCAGTAAATTAATTTAATATTCCGCGCACATCTCCCAATTATTCCTTCAGACCTTTGTTCCCCCTGCTTGGCAGATACAGGGTTCAGCTGCTCTCCAGCCAAACATCTGTGCAGTTAATAATTTGATAAACAGCTAATACAAATACTTTTTGAATTGTCTGCTGTACAACCCTTTTTTTTTCGTAGAGACTTGCAACATTTGGCAGTGTTTTACGCGCAGCCTGGGTTTATCTGTCTATTGTCCTCGGCTATTCTTCCAGTCCACGGTTTTCGTGGCCTAACCCCCGGTTTCGATTGGGAAGACTTGCTCAAAGTAAAATTCATCCTGTAGTCCGTCTCCACACATAATTATGGAGGTTCATAAATAATTGAATTTGTTGAATGGGGATTTCTATAGTTCGTGGAAAACGGAATTTGCTAAAAAAAAACAACGTCTGCGCCTGTTCAGTATAATCCCATTTGCTGTACGAAGTCATGTCACTCTGGGTTGAAAGAAGCGGGGCATAGTAAAAATCGTATTAAAAGGTTATATATATATATTTTAACAAAATACTCTTCACTATACAGCGTGTCGTAAATTAAAAAAAACGTATTAAAGTACAATCTTTATATACACAATATCGCAAATTTCGAAATAGGAATTTGTACAGACGTGGTACTGTATTTAGAATAAAATACCGGTTACTAAGTCCCAAGGACACCGATTTTTGATTTAGCATGATCCAGACCCGTGTTAAAAATGCAATTCTAAATTCTTAACATTTACAATTTGGTTAATGTTTTTTTTATTTTCTCTTCAGTGCGCGTATGTCCTGATATTTGCGGAAACTGTTACAATGTTTTATTACTGATTCGAGACACCGACTTTTAAATGACTTACAACAGTCAGAGAGAAGAACGTTGATGTTGAAAACAATAGTGTACGCTAATTTAATTTTAACAAATAGTATTAAGTAAATTATTCTTATATATTAAATATATACATTTGAAGGGACTTGGACACCGTCTCCAGGTGCATACATAAACTGTGCTCTGAACCTACAGTAAAGTAGCAATTCTGTAATTCCATTAACAGATTTATTACTTGCTGCTATACAGTACAGTTCTGTGCTATACACTCCTTTACGTGTTTTTACCTAGCTTTTCCCCAATTTACACTTGTTTATCCTCATCTGTCAATATATTAGTCACACTATGCATAATCTGGTCAATGTGTTAGAAAAATACCATATATCTTTTTTCAGCAAAAAAGTCTATTGCAATAAATTTCAAATGATGTGTCTTTAGGGAAATAGCAAACATTTTGGAGAAAAGATAGTTCTGTTGTAAATCCTGGTTAATTAAAAAGTACTCCAAATATATTTTTAGATTTGTGAATTGGATGGAAACTTGCACAGCACAAGTACCAGAATCAGTATTTTTCGCCGTATAAGATACACCGAGATACATTTTATATTTATATATATGAAGTAAATGCCATTTCTATAATAAGGAAAATGCCTTCTGCAAATGTCAGTCAAACATGTCAAGGTAATCCAAATATGCAAAAAAAATAGCAAACAGAGAAGTCAGACACTGGCTGCCATACCCCCATTATAGCATTAAAAATGTAATGTTGAGCTTTGCAAAGCTGGTGGAGTAATCGTAAAGTGTTTGGACCACAAGAAAATGTTTTATGTTTAAATTCAGGTTGGAGGGGAATTTAGTCACACTATGCAAATGGTGCAACAGACACCCATAGTCCTCGTCTTTTTGAAAGTAATAGACAAACAGTTCCTTTACACTCTAGTGGGGGAAAAAGCAATTAGTTAAGTGCTGTCAAGTGGATAAAAAGGTGCAAAATCCAATTTTTTGCAATTTCATAGAAAGCAAAGTTAATAAAGTAGTGGGAGAAAGTGGAAACGATGATGATTGTAAGACTTTCAGAACACAAAATGCATTTCTCTAATATGAGAACTCATAGAACACTCAGCAGGATAAACTTTGACAGAACCATTAGTTTGTTTTAATTAGTGGATCCACAGGAGATCCAGAGGATGTTAATTGTTTTCCTGATCACAAGAGGGACAGGTTTACTTCTAATTGAAAACAAAGGATTTCGTAGTGGATCCTATTAATTGTACCTAATTTTAAAGACTAATTTTAACTGCTCCACTAAAACACCCTTTAGTGCATTTAAAACAGTTTAATTGTGTTGAATTGATGTGAATTGAAGGCACTCAGTTAAAAGCATGATGTCAGAGAGAGTGCTTGCCTATCACTGAAGTCTGCCCAGTAACAAATACAAGTGAAAGCCCTTACCTAGCCATTAACATGGAAATGCAGCAGATAAACAAAAAAAGATAAATCATTTTAATAACAAACATGTTTTCCCATTATCCCTTAACTGGAGAATTAATTATTTTCTTGGTGATTGTTTTACATGCATTCAGTTTCACATTTACAAGTATACATAACCCCAGTCATTATGTTCAATTCAGTTGGTTTCCATTCATAGTCATTGTAATCTAGATCACGTACCACACACCATGACCTTATGTATGTGGTGACACTCTATCTCCTTGCTACATGCTGAAATATTAGCCGTTTTCTGTTTTCAAAAGAAATGTTCCAGTCATTACATATTGTGGTTATTTGGCGGGTTTAACCCACAGTGGATAAAGCCGCGCTGGTAATGAAGAGAGGAAATAAAATATCTAGATTAATTCATCTCCAAAATGAAGATTGTGTGCCAAGAGTTGCAAAACTCTCATCTTTCTGTTTTTGTTTTGTTTTTTGCTAATTTGCCAAAACCATTTAGAGAGGGTAAGCAATTTGGGTTAGACATCTATCCAATCCAATCTCATCTCTTTAGCAGAGATATTTAATTTCAGTATTGTAATGTGATTTCAATACTGTGCTGCACTTCTGTAAGCATCTTAACTTTCATTTCATCATATGTTACTAATGTACAGCAGAAAGATAAGGTGCTACAAGTGTGAATGCAGGTCGAAATGCAAATACAGACCGCTCTTTCCCTCACATGAACAACAGGAGAGGGTGAATCTTTTGTTTTTTGTTTTTCATCTTGTGATCATATACTCAGTGCTCAAGGATTACCTAACTGGTTAAGGTCATCACAGTGGCAGCAGGCACAGTGAGAGCTTCTTCGGTTTTCTTTAGGCATGACAACATACAGTATTTAGATGTAATTATTACTGCAATTCTAGATGTTTGCCTTCTTGAATGTATTATTACATTTAACCAGATAGTGAACAAAAATGGTCCTTTGAATTTTTTAATGTATAGGCTAACATATTACAAAACATGCTAGCCTTCCTGTGTCAGAGTAGTTTATTGTTTCCGTCCCGGTATCTAACAAACAAGAAGAGCTCTGAAGGTACAAAGGTCTGGAGAAAGTAAAAAAACTCACTTGCTCACTTAAGGCATCGTCACATCATTTTCAATAACCGATTAAGCAATTCAGGGTCACGGAGGCCCAGAGCCTATCCCAGGAAGCACTGGGTGCAAGGCAGGGTACACCTTGGATGGGACACCAGTCCACTGCAAGGCAGACAGACACAAACAGAGACACACACTCCCACCTGGGCCAATTTGTACCGAAGCCAGCTAACCTACGAGCATGTGTTGGGACTGTGGGAGGAAACAGGAGAGTCTAGAGAAAACCCATGCGACCATGGGGAACATGCAAACTCCACACAGAACGCACCCCAAGAACTGAAACGCAGGGCCCCAGCACCGCTAACCACTAAGCCACCCATCAATTAAAGCATTGAAGAATTAAAAATGAGCAACAGCTGGCTTTATTGTTGAGTAGTTTTCATGTGTATTTTTCATCATTGAATGCTCTAGTACAGGAGTGCTCAGCTGACTCCTTCACATAGCACTGTATGAATGAGGGAACAGCTCAATTTAATGCCTGAGCCTCACCAAGTCATACAGGCATATGCAATTATTTTTGACAGTGCTTTTGAAAACAAATTAATTTTATTCACTGTAGAAAGGTTGTATCAAAACTGTTTAGAATTTATGTTATCACATTGACAGTATTGTATGTTCCAGATGAGTTTGTACAGTATACATTGATTAGTTCATCAAGAATAAATAAACAGGAATAATTCACACGTGAGATAAAAAGATGAAGTCTGCCTTGCCACAACCATGGCACACACTTGAAGAAGGCTCCACAGCCAAAACGTTGTTTTCTTTTCAGCGTGGAATAAACGTTTACTTTTTCTTTTGCATGCGATACGTGACTGACTGCTTGTATTTTTAGTCAGAAAGTGATAACGTGTAGCCCCTTTCAAACAAACCTGTATTTACCTGTATAATGCTATTCAAATAAATTCCTGTTCTTATTTCCAGTTATGGCTGATTGCTATCTTTGTTACAACAATATTATAATTTAGCTATGATAATGGATGGATTGATTATATCTCTATATAAAGTATACACTTGAAGGCACTGAAAATGCCAGAAATTAGTTTTGGAGCCATTAGGGCAAACAATTAGTTTTATAGTGTGTTTAATGCCTATATATGTATTTGCACCCCAGAACAGAAAACTGCCCCCTCATTCATTGTATATAACAGCCATCAATGAAGCGGCTGTGACAGTATGTTGGCAGCCTCTGTTCTTTTTGTTGGAAAGCAGTCCCGATAATGCATGTCTGTCTCTAAAGTAAATATATAAGACATGGATACGATAACGTACAGAATTCTATAGAGAGATGTATTTTAAAATCCAACTATCAACTGCTCTTGGTACTATTTTTGGTGCTGTCTCTGCTGGGTGTTGTCGTATTTCTTATTTTACAAGTGATTACCGCCATTAAGGAATGGCTTTGACTAATCTCCCTGTTTACACACATGAATCAAATTGTCCAATTCCGGATGGCCCGTTGGCTTATTTTCCAGCTCTCTTTAAAAAGCAGGGGTCAAATGCCACATCAACAGCATGAAAGGTTTATCTGTGTGCGTGTGAGAGCGTACGCATTTTCACCCAACCAGGGTCAAACCCGACTGGCTCTGAACCTGGAAATTGTACTTGTGTGGGCTTCGCTCGAGAGGTCAAATTATTTTGCAATTGAGAGCAAAATAGGGAAGTTGCAATTTGAACTCCATCTGTGGTGCCCAAATGCAAAGCAACATTTCAGGTCCGGGGTCTAGATTAAAGCAACTTAGTTATATAAGGCAACCCAGTTATATAACAGACTCCTGCACATCCCTCCCCCCCTTCCCAGCTCACACCACTGCCAGCTCCTTCCAATATTCCTATATCACAGCATGCATATTGATTGCAGATTGTGTGGGGTTTTGCAAGAAGCAACAGAATCATATTTCTCGGACTGATTAGAAACCTCATGCATAGGAAATCGTGGAGAGGGAGCACTCTGTCTGCCTGCAGTGAAGGTGAAAACAATTTACACATTGGCAGGCTAATGGATATATTCATAGGGAGCAGGGAGAAAGAAGCTGTAATGGGCCTGTGTTGATGCAGGGCAGTGGACCTGGTCAGGCATCAAGGCAGATAGCAGCATATCAGATAACATATAATTGGCAGGTCATAGACAAATGAGTGTGGTCATGCCCCGTTGGGGAGGCTTTTGCCCGTGATAAAGACACTTGTAAACAATTCACTCAGAGAACATGGCAATAATATGTTGATCCAGCATGTAATGAGGTGTTCCCAGAATCAATACCATAGCCATAAAGAGCAGGTAGCAAGGTTGGTGTCTGCCTTTTGGATGACCTTTCCAAAGCAGTAAGGACATCATATAGTCTGAAGAGGACTATTCTCATATTGCAGAAGGCGCTGAGTGTCAGAACTTTCATTCGCAGCAAGCAAATGAACAGCCAGGCTCTGCATGCTAATGAAGTCCAGGCTATTTTCCACCTTTTTTATCTGCACATTATGCTCTTGACTTTGGAGAAGGTGGGAATTAGGTTGGACCTTAGTGTCAGACTGCCTGATGGCTCCGCTCAGGAAAACTGGTAATTGAAGCCGATGACTGCTGCGGAGGAGGTCTGAATTTGGAAATAAACAGTTTCAAGCACTGCGCGTCATTTCTAGAGAGATGACAGAGAGAATGGAAATGAGTTCGGCTGTCTGGATCTAATGCAGTTTCACAGCGGGAAAACACAGTCTTTTAGACAACAATTCTACTCATTAGGGCTTAAATGCCCCTGTAATGATGGAAGCAAGAGTTGCTGAATGCACAAAAGCAATTATAAAAATCCCTGCCAGAAGAACAGAAATAATCATAAAGCTCAGATTTAGCTAGGAAATAACCTATAGGCTATTTTGCTATCATTGCCGTTCAAACAAACAAATAATAAAAATCTCCCAAAAAACGAAAACATACGGCCACTGCTGCTCTTTGTTTTAATCTTCCCCAGCTTCGCGTACGGTTGGCATGAGAAAGGTAAAGGTACAAATTGTAAATTTTAATGCCATTAAATCTCCAAAGGCTAGACAACAGGGTTTATTTAGAACAATAAATATGGGAGAGACTTCAGGTCTGAGAAGGTTATTGCCTGTTTATTAGTAGGATGGGAAGTTGACCAATTATTCCTTCTCTCATTTACAACATGACTCATTTGTTTTCCCTGCCTGTTAACCCTCTCAGGCCCACAAGAGCTGCTTGATTCTTTTCTGCCGCATGTTTGTTATTGGGCAGCTTGGCTGTACCTGGATTGTCATGTCACAAGGAGATGACTATTGCTGTTTCTATTGAGTGATGGTCTAAGATGCAAATGGATTACTTTTATTTAAATGACTATATACAGTATATGGCATACATATTATATGCATGCCAATATTGCAAATTTATATATTTTACTATATGTGTATATACATATAAGGTGAATTAAAATCATATTGTGTATTCTACGATCTCTAAAGATAAACTTTGAATATATTCTTATAAAATATCCCTAAGCTGTTTATCAAAACATAGTTGCAAATCCAGGTTCTTGATTTGGTGTTTTTTTCAACCCCATGCTGTTATTATCTAACTTCTTCGGCTGTCATGATAACTTTGATGTAAGCAATCTTTGTCAGGAGTATTGCACTCTCTTTAGGAGTCTGTAGCTTTCAGTTTTTCAATTTGGAAAGGATTATCAACAACAATCCATTTTCTCAGCAGATGTGTAAACTTTTTCTTTCCCTTCTGAAAATATTTCTTATTTGACATTTTTAAGCAGCACCTCCTGAGCTGAATGCAAGGACTTTCATTTCTATGCATGGAAGTGATGCATTCAAAGCACCCAAATGCAGTGTATTTACAAAGTGTGAAATTACTTTAATTAGCAATCAGAGATGTTTTAAATCTAACACGACATGTTATCAATACAACCTTGTGGAATCTCTCATTGATGTTGAACATAACCTTGACATGGTTTCACTGCAGGGTTTCTTTTCTTAGATCTCCTTCATGCTCATGAATAAACCAAGAGATTTAGAGCTTCCTGTGTGATTAATTCACAGTATCTAGTTTACAATCTGTTTGTACAGTGAGTTAATGTAACACTAGTTTATAGGAGCACAGAATTTGTTAAGCTGTGTCTACATTAATGTTTAGTAAATGTACACTAAATATGCATCTATTTCTGCTCATAAATACATATCAATGCTTTTGAAGATTAAAAGGTAGTGCACGATTTGTTGCTGTTTTTTTTCCGGTGCAAATGGTCAAATAAAACACCAGTCACATTTGGCAACACAAGTGGACTTTATCCCACAATGACAAATCACTGATTTCAGCCCTATAGTGAATATGCATCAGCTACAGCTTTGGAAAAATGCAAAGGAAAGATCTTGTGAGCACCATGTCATTTCCATCATTCATATTTTTATGGAAACTCATTCATCCAGTGTCCTCAAAAAAACACATATTCCAGATGAGAGTCACAGCAAAGGAGAGCTCATTCCGGAGGTGCGTTGCAGGTCTCTTACACACACACACACACACACACACACACACACACACACACACACACACACACACACACACACACACACACACACAAATATACAGGAACAATTTAAATACACACATGAGCCTAGTCAGCATGTCTTTGGAAAGTGGGAGAAAGCTAGAGCACCCAGCGAAAATACACTTAAACAAAGGGACCATGCAACTCCACACGGAAAGTACCCCATGCCAGAATCAAACAACAGACCAAACTGTTAATTTATCTGGCTGACACTTTTATCTGGAGCAACATTTGCACTCATTTACACAGCTGGGTATTTTACTGGAGCACCTTGGGTAAAGCACCTCAGTCAAGAGTACAACAGCAGTGTCTCACCTGTGGTTTGAACTCACGACCTTACAGTTACACGTCTGGAGCCTTAAACATGGCCCCACGTAGCAGACACAGCTCTAGCTCTAATGCCATTGTGCTGCTCCTTAATGGAAACGATGATATTGTACTGCAAATTTCAATTTTACACTTAAGAACATACTGAAGTTCACATATGAATAAAAATGCTATTTTTTGGCTACATTTCATTAAAAAATAAATGTTATTCCATATCCACATTCAGTTTTAGATTGGAAAAAGACACGTTACCTCATTCTCAAAATATTTCCAATAGAGCTCCACAGCAGTCAAAGGTAAACAAATTTCACAAGCACCTGTGCACAAATGAGGACACAGTTGTGAGTATTTATGCTCTGAAAATATTTTAGCATTGAGGAGGTGGCTACAAGACTTCTTGGCTCACAATGGTTTGCAAATTGTTGCAAGTGACAGATTTCATAACTCATTACAACAATTTAGAATTTGATTTAGAAAGACAGTGCCAAGACATTTTGAATGCGAAAAGATAAGAGAATGCTTGAAAATGTCATCTTTTTAGGATGATCTGTTAACATTGATATGAACATAGAATTCCATCTTTTCTTAAGTTGCTGTTAACTGCAGACAATTGCAACACATATACATACATTTGCTTCTCTCCTAATAAAAAGAGAATGAGGTTGACGACTGTACAGAATCATTCAGAGTCACAACAAGGTATGAACCATTTCAAGTGGAGTGTACCGGCCAAGTCAGCAAAGAGGGGGAAAGAGGCAGAGAACCATTTGGATCAATATGTTCTGCTGCCCCCTGTGGTGAAGAGTCCAAAAATAGTGATCTTGATCTTCAATGCAGAGCTAACAGGAATCCGAGTGCCAAGTGTATGATCCAATCAAAACACCAAAAGAATATTTAATCATTAGAAGCTGAGCCGTAGCAAAATGTGGGCTAAAGCAACATGGTGGATTTTAACCACAACATGTGTTTTCTATGTTCCTAACGCTGCATGCGGTCAAAAACCGAATGAACAACGGCAATCTACAGAAAGCTGAAATCCATGACTTTTAAGGGCCTAATATTCCCAAATCTAAAATACTTCCAGCATGCAAACATTCGTGTATGTGGGATTTCTCTCATACCTTGAGATTTGATCTGCATTTGAGTATTACACCTCTTGACCACACTTTCAAATATAGTAAAGATTCATGCAAAGTTGTATCAAAAGGGAAGGTTCACCAGTGTGGTGCAGAATTCCTAGGGTTCTGAATGTTTGCCTATTTTACTATTAGATTGGAGTTCATAGAGGGGAAACACAATTAGTCCCCATTTCTGTGGTATTAAACCAGTTCATTATGCATTCATGGCTTTATGTTAGCATCTAATTCAATCATTTTTTTTATTAGGGGGTGAGTATTTTTTTTATTATAATGGTCTCAAGTTAAGCAGATTCCTCAGCAGCAAATTAAGGAGGACTTATAAAAATATTAGAGTGTACCCTAATTAATTCTTTCAGTGCCAATTTGTTTAAAACTGACAACACTCCACACTCTTATTTGTGTAAAAACCTGATTTTTAATGGAGCTTTTCATCCCAAGTTAGCACTCAGTTCCTTGCTGTTCTAGTCTGTGTTATACAGTATAACTTGGAGGAAATCTCACAAGCTGTCGTAAGACACAGCAGGTGTGCTTCATGATATAGTTCTGTAAATTTCTGGTTCTGGGCTTCCTGTTTGTCTACATTGGGTAGGTTTCCCAAACATCTGAGCAGTTCAGTGGGAAAAAAAAATCAATTGTTAAGACAATGACAGGAAGTAGCAAAAACATGAAAAAATAACACATGGGGTCGAGGCCTCTCCCACTCTTTCCTAAAACAAACTGTTGATGCTGTTTTTGGCAAGCTGCTGCTTCGTAATAAGAATTACCTTCCGAGTCAACAACAAAATGTGAGGATAAAAAAAGGCAGCCGGTGGACATGAACGGGATTTATATTTGAAGCGTCAACGTAGGTTTGTAATCAAATCTTGCAGGTGCTTTAATGCAAATCAGATGAGAGCCTTCCAAAAAATAAGTCATACAATTGCGTGCAATTGTCTGGCATTGTACAAATATTCACGTGTACTTTTTATCCTAAAATGTGCGAATGTGGTCTTCACCTAGATGGAAAATGGTGCAAGTAAACTGAAACAGTGTCAGGGCTGCATCTTCTTGGTCTTTGGCGGTGTGAGTAAATACAGAGCCAAACCTGAAAGAGAGTATAACGAGCTTTCTTTTCCTCTGTGAATCCACATGACCCGTGGGCTCACAGCAGCATGAGGAAGGATTGGGGTCATTTGTTTTTGTCCACCATCTTGTAGAGAACGACTCTGGAGCCGAAAAGCCATTTTTCAGTGACCTTCACTATGTTAATACAATCAGAAAATTATGTAGAATGTTTATATTTCACTTCAGCCAGTACCGCCTGATGACACGAAGCAGCCATTAGTGATTCATATTGATGAGACTCCACTAATTTATTTATTTTTTTTGCAGAATATAATTAGTGATTATGTAATATTCAGGCCCTTGCAACTGTGATTAATGTCCAGTGTTTGAGGGGGTATAGTTCTTACTGAATTAGAGAATGATTAGTGCATGGCAAATCTACTTAATTCTAAATATGTTAATTAACAGTCTATGCACTCTAAGCAGTGGTTAAAAGCACTAGTAACCTCACACAAGCTTCAAATGTACTACACTCTAAATTGCCTGCAATGGATTTCTTTGAAAGGCTATATTTAATTAAATGCCATACAGTAGCCAGTTAGAAGGCTAATGGAAGTTACATTATATGTAACAGATATAGTGAGAAATCACTTAACAACGATCTATAATGGATATGTTTTTTTAAGTTTATTAATTAAACATATTTTGAAAGACGGATCAAATTGTATCTTAATAGAATTAGTATTTTACACATGAAAAAACATAGTAGACACAAGTAGAGATGAACGTTTTGTCTTTATATGTTGATGACTGTAGACTCTTTTGATCAATTAAAGGTACTTAAATAATCACCGTACGATTTACGATTGAAATGACACATTTACAAGAATCGACACCGTTTCGAAAGACTGAAAACTACACACTTAAATTCCTAATTTTTTGACGATTTAGCGTTAACAGATTCCCATTATTTTAATTCGCAGTGTTCCCGTAAACGTTTCGCCGTTTGCCATCTATGAAGCAAGTTATCTGCAAATGGCATTTCCCGTCTTCATAAACTGACCATTTGAGAGAACAAGACGTTTTCTGTCGTCTCCCCAGTCTAGACATTTCAGTGCCTATTACCAAGGAATCATCAATATTAATAAGTAATTAGAATAGCCAATCAAAATCTGGCGAAGTGCTAATTAGATTTTGGACTATTCCGAGGAACTCGCAAGATTTTATGCACCATTTATCAGTTTTTTATAATGGCTTGGAATCAATTGTAAATAATGAGACAGCACTTGGAATTGTTAAGAAACACAAATATGTTTTCTATGTAGCCTGTCTTAAATTTTGCATTTGATGAGACACCAGTTTGGAAAAGACTGAATTAAACCATTTGAATTCAGATTTTACAACATTTGTCCTCCACTCGAGCATCCATGAAGTAGCCAATTTACTCACATAAGAAGGATTAGAGCGCGGCATTTCTGGCAAACTACTGCATCCGTTATAAAGGAGTGTGTTTGAACCAGATGAGGAGCTGCAAGGATTATTGTTTTTAAAAAATAATTAAGATATTTCCATTTTATTTCATAACTATCACAGCTTTTTATAATTGTGTTTACAAATAAAAGAACAGAAATGTACACATTACGTATAGAATTTATCACAATAAAGGATAATAACATACGAAAGGAAATGAAAAATCTCGAGGATACATTTAGTTTTAGAACAGCACCACAGAGCCACCTAGTGTCTTTATTTCAGCATAGCAGGACATATTTCATTACTTGTTGGACTTCAAAAGTAACCAAGCCCTTTAACGAAATAAGACAAATACGAATCTGTTAAAATATTTTAAAATTTGTTTAAGTGTAACTATACTATAGAAGTGGTAGTTCTTTGCATTCGTTTGTTTTTAGCATGCTAAAGGCAATTACTGAAGCGATTACTACTACTACTACTACTTATTATTATTATTATTATTATTATTATTATTATTATTATTATTATTATTATATAATTAAATGGCGGACATTTCAAGCTTTTTGTCCATTGAATCCATCAACGAGGTTGTCGATGCGTTGTAACTATTAATCGTGCTCTTGAAAACTCCGCATCTATCTTGACTAAAAGCAGGGTTAAGTCGTAACAACAGAGAGTAAGAAAAGAATTGCAGTGGTCCTTTACAGACATTTTGACTCCAAGAACCTGTTATAACAACAAACCTTAATAGCAATATTAACTTATAATAATTATTTTAAAAAGCTGTATTAATCGAATAGCGATAATTATTATTCTTATTGACAGAATATTTATATTCTTTTGCATCTTTTTGAGAATATGAATAAAAAATTACAAACTGCATACAACAGCAAGAAGCTAGAAAACGTCATAATGTAAACATTTGACATCTAAAAGTACTGTAATTCCAAGGTTTAAATCACTACAACTACTACCGCCTCTATAATTATTACTAGTATTATTATAAAGAGCCTCATTTTTTGCAGATCTCCCCCACTAACTTACGAACAATCGTGTTACAATCAACTGTGCTTTTTACATTGGGGAACGATGCCATCATCTGGTCGAAAAAAATAGAATCCTTATAGTGTTATTCACAGATGTTTAGTTGTGGAAAAAGTTTATCACTATTATTATTATTATTATTATTATTATTATTATTATTATACTGTTGAAGGGACTTTACCACAGAGAGTGCCTAATTTCAATGTCGAATTTCAACAAACTTTAATTGCAGGCACTTTACGCGTTGTAAATACTGCTGCACTGTATGACGGGTAGCCGTGCTTCATCGATTTACCTGTCACTCCTGAAGTAGCGCTGTTAAGCCAGGCTCAAACGGGAGGGAAAAAAGGCTGTATTTCTTTCTCTTCTCTTTCGGAAAGCAGATTTGAAGATGAGAACCATCCAGAATGCTTTCATTGGGCGCAGATATTTGTTAAATACATGCAGGCTTCCAATGGCTGTCTACGATAGATTTTTAATGAATGATTTACAATTATAATAGTGAAACATGGTGTGCTTTTATTCTTACGAAGCTATGCGGCCATTCGCACTTCAAATAACTGTGAAACACACACTAAGGATTTGTTTCTGGTCCAAGGTTATATGCTACATTAACGCACACAAAATGTTTGATTCCCAAGGACATCAAACTAGGTGGGAGGCATAATCATGACACGCTGATACCTCCCCAAGCTCCTTCAAAAGTTGAATGCTTTTCTCAATTTAATAAGAATGATAGCTGTTTATGTGATTTATTTACGAACGAGATTAACATTTTTATTAACGTATTTCATTGACCTGTTCTGAAATAATGGTGCAGAAAACCGCATTTAAGATATCTAGACTGTTCTGATTCGGAATATCTTAAATGGGTGCAGCTACCTACTGTTTTTTTTTTAAAGAAAGATTCATTGTGATTCATTGTTTAAAACAACGCAACAGCTGCTATCCGAAAAAAAGACCTTAACATGTTGCGACATTTATGATAAGGTAGTGCTTGAATTTGTAGCTGAGCCTAAAATGTTGTCTTCAGCGTGGGGAGCTGAGGTTCATCAGTATGGAAGTCTATTAGGTGAGGAAAAAATGTAATGATGGACACCAAACACAGGGAATCAGCTGCTCAATAAAACCCCCTAATTGCTTAGCAACAGTGTTTCAGGCCTCTCATTTGAGATCAAGAGTTTACTGGACTAGAGACTATGCTTTGGAGAAATGTAGCTTGTGTCATTAGATAAGACTGGTGGAAATGGGTTATATCTATTTTTCCTCCGACTATTATGTTACCTTTCAAATGCCTGATGTATTCGGTTTAGTAGATTATTTTCTGTCATTTCAGTTAATTGAATTCTGTCCATCACATTTAGATGTTTCACATTTGCATAAAGGTTAGAGTGGGAAAAAGTGTCAAACTCCAATTTAGACAATGTCACTCAAATGTACTATAACACTCCTTTGAGCTGGGAAGAGATGACTGGCTTAATTTAAATATGCACACACACACACATATATATATATCAAGAGAGATAACTAGGCAATGTGTATGTACATAATATAATACACATGTTTATGAGCGTGCATATTTATTTACATTTTAAAAATATTTGTATATACAAATATGTATATCTATAGCATGGATATACTGAAATGACAAACGTATCACACAGTCTTGAGAAAAGACTAATGTGCCTCTAACAGACTATCTTTGCTGGGTCCTCATGTACTGAACTGTAAGGTCTCTGTAGATTGGTGTTAGCTAATTATTTTTCATTCTTTGCTCGTGTTGGTGTCTCGTCAGCTCATTCAGGTGCTCTGCGGTACGACGTCATGCGATCTGTCTCACGGATGGAGAACCACACTCACTCGCCACTCGGTTCTGAGGCCGATGCCACCTGACGGGCCCTTTCTCAGCCCCCGATACTCACTGTCAAGTAGCACATACCCCCACGCGGTGCAGGACAGCGCCGAAGAGGGCCCTGCTGGGCTGCCGAACATTTTAGACTTCTCAGCTCTTGTCAAAAATATGTCTCTATTGACTTCTAAATATTTTTCGTGCCAGTCTCTCTTCACGGCAGTAAATAATCTCCTACATCGGCACAGTGACAGAAGAGGGGGAGCATAATAACGTGTCACACAATACAAAAAAAAATCTTCTCAGCCACCGAAGAAGACCAGGACCAATTCAGATTTAATAAGTTTGCTGGAATAACCAATTATGTTTGCTTTCGAAAATTGATTCAGATGTCTTTAGTGGCAATTTTCATATTAGCCCCTCCAAATAAACATCTATTAGGTTTATAAATCACATCTGCTGTATTACTACAATATAGCCTAAGCTAAAATAACCAAGTGTCAGTTAGTCAATAAAGAGGAGCCTGAGACGACTGACAGATTAGTCTCCTTATCTCTTTTCATCAGCTCTGAATGCAGGCTGAATTGAAGGTCAATATCTTGCGATTCTCCAGAGCAGAGCAGGTGTCTGGAGAGTATGGATTTTCTGCTATTTAAGCTCCAGTGTTCCCCTTTGTGGGCTCACACAGGCCAATTTCAAAACCGTCAAAACTACATTACGGAAAACCTCCCCTGAACAAAACCCAGCACTTTAGACCATGTTCCAAGTTGCCCTCTTTTTCCCAGACATTCTATGTTTCACGACAGCAGTCTCCTGCTATGATTTATACCCTTATCTGTAGAGGCTCAGAAAATGCTCTGTTTGTCCGAGTGAGGCATGAATGTCCTATTCTTTATTTTTTTCTGAAACAACATTTTCATTAAAAAAAAAATGAAAGGCAACAAAAACGTAAAGGAGGATCTTGGACCACAGACACACACAAAAACACAGGGTGAGGAGGGAACTATTTAGAACCTGCTTCTGGATTGTGAAAGAAAGAACAGACCCGCAGAATTTCAGAAACTGAATGGGCCATCTGTTTTGTGAAATGTCCGTATTACACATTATTAATTAAATGTGTTCATGTGCTCCCCTCTTCCAAAAAAGCATGTAGTAAATTCTAACATGCGTTTTAAATACGAACACAAAATATATTTATATATCTAGGCAATATATTTTGTTAGATTAGAAAACAGTAAATTGACAATGTTTTCCCACAGTCAAAGTCATGATGGAATGACTGCTGGGCTACACCAAACAAGTACTTATTGGGCAGAGCACTAAATAGCAGATGTCCTTACGCCAACGTGTTTATAGAAGGGCTTAAATTCTTGTTCAAGCTTAGGAAATCACAAAAAGTGAATAAAACAGGATTCCCAATTGAATGGAGCTGCACATCAAAGCAGAGTGTTCAGTGTTATACTTGAGGACCCAGCGACCTGATGGCAAAATGATCATACTCTAGCCCTGAAGACAAGACTCCAGCCAGACTCTGCTGGACGATGGGACAGCCATTAAAAGTTCAAAGAAAACATATACTGAAATGTGAGTTGTTTTTTCCTCCTCAGATAAAAGGGAGAATAATAGTCATAATCCTCATTATCATCAAAATCAATGCCATCTTAAATGTATTTGCCAAGTAGGAATCTATGTGCTACACATCAATAAATCACAACCCTACAGGTTTTAGCTTCAGGACTCAAAATCCAACACTAGGAATACTTTTTACATGGTGAAATGACATAATGTACTGTATATGGGTAACATTTCTTAAATCTCTTTTGCCTTGTTTTCTTATTATTTGTGCTTGTGGTTTTGTGAGTGCTCCTTGGCTTCTCTTGGCACTGAAGTCTCTCTGGAGTGCAGCATGTGCGTGTCTTGCAAATTGGAATTAGGTTCTTTCAAATTGCCACAATGCTATGCTTTAACTGTCCTTTGTTGCTGTAACTACCTCTTTCTTCAACACATTCCTAGTGTCTGGTTCAAACCAGGTGACCTTGATGGGCAAGGTTCTACAGATTCTATCACCCTTTTCTCAGACAACGTTTATTCGCATCTTAATGCTTGCCATGGGTTGTTGTTCTTTTGAGAATTAACCTCTTAAAACCTCATCCTCAAATTAGAATTGCATTTTCTAGAGCTTGTAATAATAGTGTTTCGATGACGTCTTCAATAAAACAGAGCTCCTTAGCACTTTGAAAACAGGTGCAGCACTACACTTTTGTAAAAGCAGATATTTTTTCTTCCAAAGATACATCTATTGTACGTATATCTATACTCTTACTTTCTCTCTCTCTTCCTTTCTCTGCCTCCTTTGATGACATGATGCTGTGGAATTATTGCTTTATCAAGTATGACTGTAATAGCCTACAGTTGACTTAGAAGCATTTGAAAAGACACAATGAAGGTTTCATCAACAGTGACAGAAGGTAGTTTTTAGAAATGAGAAGCAGCAGTTCCTCTTAAATGAATGTGATATCCTTCTCCACTCCATTTCTGTTATAATAGTTGTGGCACATTTCCAGTAGTTTGGTCCAAAAGCATTCCATTTAAGTGCTATGTTTCAATGTTGTTTGAAAAATCTGGTTACAACACTAATACACACACATTTAATACATACACATTTTCTCTTGAAAAACCATGATCAGATGTGCACATTGTCAGTCAATACATTATATAAAGGAGTATTACCTTTAACCCAACCTTTTAAGACAAAGCATGATGTCAACTGATGATAGGATTATATCACTGCATACTCTTCACCTAAGCTGTCCTAGGGTTTGTGACTTGAGGACAGTCAAGGAGATACCCAAGGCAGAAAGTTTACTCTCATTAACCCAAAACTGTGGTAACAAGATCACTGCCTTCAAATCTCAAGTTATGATAGGTTGGCACTTGGCATTCCTGCACTCTTTTCTCTTTCATACTGTCATCAGCTGATCTACTTTTTTTGCTCCTCAAACTTTATAGGCCTGATTGCAAAAGATGTGCATTCAAGCTAACGAGAATGGTGAAGCATGTAGCTGTATTGATACTGTTTAAATAAGATCAGCTGATTTTCAACATAGATAATAATAATAAGTGCTTATACTTATATAGTGCTTTTCTGGACACTCCACTCAAAGTGCCCCACCTGGATGATGCGACATAGTGCACCAGTACCCTCCCCACACACCAGCTATCAGTGGGGAGGATAGCAGAATAATGAAGCCAATTCAGAGATGGGGATTATTAGGAAGCCATGATTGGTAAGGGCCCAATTTCCCAGGACGCCGGGGTTATACTCTACTCTTTTTGAGAAACACCCTGGGATTTTTAATGACCACAGAGTCAGGACCTCAGTTTTACATCTCATCCAAAGGACAGTGTCTCTTTACAGTACAGTACAGTACAGTACAGTTTACCATACTGGGGCATTAAGACCCACATAGACTGCAGGGTGAGCACCCCCTGCTGGCCCCACTAACACCTCTTCCAGCAGCAGCCTTAGTTTTTCCCAGGAGGTCTCCCATCCAGGTACTGACCAGGCTCACATCTGCTGAGCTTCAGTGGGCTGCCAGTTGTGAGTTGCAGAGTGATATGGCTCCTGGCCGTAGAGGAAGGAGAACAACACTGCATTATTAAATAAAACAAATTTTATATATTATTAGTACATTGCGAGGTATAAATATAATATTTGAGTGAGGGTAAATAAAATTACTGAATGGACCCTCTAGTGTTTAAAATGACCCTGGTACAGTAATGTCAAGAAAGATGGAACCCCCTACATTACTAAACTGGTCTTTTGTCAAACCAGGGTTTGATGCTTGTTTGAGCTGTGTGTATATAATGCTTGGATGTATGGCTGTAACAACTCTTCAAATCTGAGTTCTGACAGCACACACTAAATTTATAGCTCCCAAATCACGTGAGGTCAACATTATTTTGTTGCCATGGCAACACTGTAATGTGGTATGGGATTTTGGCTAAAAAAATCTGTTGAATTTGAACTACAGCTTTTGACAGTACTGCTTACGTACAGTATGTACATCATTACAATAAGAACAAAATGTATTTTCTTTATAATGGATAATTTATATTTTAATTAACAAAAAGCAGTCAAAATTAGATTTCTGTATTAAATTACACAAACACTAGTTTTCTGAATGTACCTTTTATATATCATATTCTGAAGTAATAATTTCATAGACCTTAAACAGTCTCATATAATCAGAATCCTAGTTCTTAATGTACTCATTCCAGATTTTATGTCAGAAATGTTAAAAAGCACCAAGGCTTTTGACTATAAACAGAACATGTAAAAGCAGAATATCATAGATTACTATGAAAGCACCTTTAATCTTGAAAAGAAATCTGTGATACAAAACTGAAGCACAAATGTATAAACATGTTGAAATCAGACATGCAGACAGTACTTTCTACAGCAGAGACAATAAAGTTTAAAACAATTAAGTCTGGATTGGAAAATACAAAAGGAAATTTATGCAAAATAAAAAAAATAAAAATAAAAATCTACAAATTTTCACAGCAGAGAGAAGAACCAGGGATGATTAGTTTTATTTAAAGGTGGCAGTACATCCCACAATGCACATTTTGAAGCAATCTACTGAGAACATCTACAATTTCTGCCTACTTTATTAAAACGAGAACATCTGCTTTTAGTTTTTATAGCCCACAACATATGTCCCTTCTTTCCTTACAAATCTGGCTAGAGCTCTTCCACATTTCCCTTTACATAGTCCAAAGATATATCTTTAAATACCTGTCAGCACTTTATTATTACTGCCTTCTGTTACCCCAGATAAGAAGAGTTAAAGTTTAATGAAATTTAGCTAAGCTACAGAGGCCTGCCTTTTATAAATTCTATACAGCCTCTGCAATGAAAACATATTGCTCTGCAAACACACAGGTATCACTGCCTGTAGTGTTGCCAATCATTAGTCCAGAATGACAACACAAATCAGAAAATGCAGCCCACCCTCCACAGAGCTGGGGATATTTCTATGTTAGTGACCAAGAAGAGTCCGCTTCATAGAATGACCTGTGAATTGAATATAAGCATCACCTGTCAATGAGCCACAGACAAATAAAATAATACAATATTATATCATAAAATGAGGGAATGAATACCAGCAAAATGATAATGCTATCATAAAATAAAGGGAGAAAATATTGCACTTTATTTTGTATTTCATGTGCAGTATTTTTTGTCCAGTATTTTTTGGAATGTGTAATAAAATCTATTTTAAACTTTATCTAATCTATTTGAAGAAATACCACTTTCTGCTTACTATTTTAAGAAAGACTACTGAAATACTTAAACTTTATCAAAAACCTTATATGAACCAATCACCTCATTGGTAAGTCACTGTAAAGATGAGAACTTGATTAGCAATGACTTCACGCAAACTAGAAATTCCTTTATGGTTTAGAAAATGTGATTTCAGGGCTAAGCACACTTTGTCTTTTAGTACTTTGACTATTATGTTGTGGGTAAAACAATCATGTCACCCTGTCTTCAATAACAACCTTGAAAGCATTCCACTCATTATGCATTTTGTTCCCTTTATCTTCTGGCTGATCTTTTGTCACACAGTGATAACAATTGTACGCAATATTCTAAAAGAGGTCTTAATATGTGTATGGTACACATTTCGCATAACATCCCTTTTAACCATACATCCTAATATTGTTTGCCTTTTTTCCCCTACATTGTCTATGAAATAACCTTGTCAACACAAACTCCTTTGCCTTTTTTACTGCCTTGCCTTGTACTCAAAAAAGGAGAAGTCCCTGTTGTGTAGTTATTTAGAAGTAGTAGCGCAGGTGGAAAGCATGTTTCATTGCAGGCTGTAATCAGTGTCTCTGTGACAGTAGTTAAGGGAATTGTATTGAAGGGACAGAGGGACAGGAGTGATAACAGATTGAATGGCTCCGATAACCTCTCATCTAATGTCCCTGCCTGTCCTTTATATACAACACCTATTTAGTCAAGCTTTTCAGTGGTGGGGATTACTAGCAAGGATAAGGGGAGGTAAACACTGGCAGCTTCACCAAACAAGTGAGAGAGAGAAAGAGATGCTGAGACAAAAACAAAAAGGAATGGAGCTTTAAAAGGTTCAAAGTTTGGAACTAATGTATCGGGAAGACATTTTTCTGATTGGGTTCTCTGTGCTAGCCTTTTATTGGCCTTCAGTTCTGCACTGCTTGTTTCCTTCATTTCTCTTTAGTTTCGGGTTCAGATCAGAAAGCTTTGTGTGCAACGGCTGTAATATCCCAGCCCAATGTGAATCGCTCCTCGGTCAGGTCTCTCAGAAAACTGCAGTAAAGTTCAAGGACGGGATTACGAGTGGTGTCAACATTTGCTAATTGTAATGGATTACACCTGGAGGGAGACTCACACTGAGAACAGAACACATTGATCGGCTTCTCCCTTATAAGTGGTTTAAAGCAAATGTTAGAGGATCTCATTAGAGCATTGTTACACTTTACTTACTTACCTCATCAGTATATTTATAGAGATATCAAATCATTATATTTTTATACCATATGTCATATTGTCATATAGTTATTTTTGATACAAAGGTTGCTCTTTTTTCTAGCATGGATATTGAAAATTAAGACTTGATGCTGTTATTCTTCACATGTGGTACTTCATTCAACAGCATTTTCATATCCTTTTCCTCCTCTCTGCAGAAACTTTCAACTTTTTGTCATTTGTCTTTTTGGCACACAGAGCAATTGTGTGATTCTGGTACACAAAACACAAGCAGGAACTGAAGTGGTAAAAATAACTTTACATTACAGTGTGTATACACGTCACTAATAATGAAACTACTGACTCACGATACAGTATATGAGCAAGATTAAATATTTCACTGGTTCCAGATAGATTGAATTGATAACATCCATTGATCTCTACGAGGGTAAACAATATTGACACATCAAGTGTGCGTGAATGCCGAATTGTCAAGAGCTGTAGACAATGTCCACTCACTGGAAAAGACGGCTTGTTTCACACAGTGCCATGCTGCAGTGATTCTGAGAAATGTGATCTGCAATAGCCAGAGCACAGACAATGGGAGGGAACTATTTATTGTCATTTATTCTCAGATCTAAACAGGAAACAATAAGAAATCTATCAGACGTATTAGCGCTTTTGTTGGCTTATGCTTCTTGAAGGAACAGGGCATGTTGAGGTCTGTGAAACTCAGTAAATTCCTTTTATAATGTGTGCCTCTTTCATACCATTTTCATAATTTTTTAAAAACAATAATTAGTGATCTGTGAATATTGCAACCTCTTCTATGCCCAGTTTGGGAGCTCTCTTTGTTGGAACACAGCTTAGCTCATCACTGTATCGTGTTGCTGACATGACCTAAGGGAGTCACCCATAAAGATGCATTCACCACAACAGCCTGCTTATCCCCTTTAATCCCACAGTCTACGAGGGAAAGAACAGAACTTCAGCTTCAGTGAGTTTTGGAAAGCGATCCTTAAAGACCTACCAGCTACGATTCCAGAGTAAAATGAAAAGAAATTAACATTTTAAAATAAAAAAATCCAGAAATTAAAAATCAGCCATTACACCCTTGGACACCAGCCCTGGTGTTTTTATAATTTCAGGTCTTTATAAAGGTGAAGTAATTTTGTTCGCACTATATTTACACAAACCTGGACAATCTGTTTCTAATAACAAACCACAAATCTACAGAATAACTGAACAAAGCTTTCCTTGAGCAGGCCCCTTATAAACACAAGAAGCAGCTATACTATTTCATGTGTCATTGTAAATGCCAGTAATATTTAATTTTCTTGTTCCAGGATTTCTAGATTTCCAGATTCATCCAAACATTTCATGAAAGATTTAATACAAACGACAAAACATGCTGAATGGGTTGAATGACCCAAATGAAAATGACTCTTGTTTGGAACTTTTCTAATCTTCACAGCTATTACATGCCAGTTCTAATGTTTATTATTTTCCATTCATGCAATATAGTGCACTTCTTGCACCCAACTTCTAGAGATTTCTGTTACTATCAAAGTAATCTGAGTCTATTCAATACTAAAAGTCTTCCAGGTGCACAGAGTGTGAAGAGATGCAGTTGGACAGTTAGGCGAGGTTGAGCGCTTATTCAGTTTGGCAGAAAGCAGATGAATTGGGCAAAGGAAGGCAGAGATTCTCCTGAACAGCTGGTAGATTTTAGGAGATGAGCTATTTCCCAGTTTTCTGCTCTTCTTAAGTGAGAGACTTCTGTGTATCATTTTTAGTTTTGCAAAGTAAATTTTTATTTTATGTACTGTGTAAAGATCTTGAACTTCGTTTCATTATAGGTATAATGAACATCTTATTATTATTTATTGTTCTTTGCTTTTTACATGGTGGTTGGTTTAAACCTTCATTTGATGGTCAGATTTTTTTTCTCTCTGCTGTATATCTCAATTTTAGTAGTAGTAGTACTACTGCTAATCATCATCAACATCATCATCATCTTTATATAGGAATTTTAAATGTGTGAGTTAAAAATAGTCTGGATTTGAAAGCACTCAGAGAAGGTGATTCTGATATCCTTGGCAATAGAATGTTGCTGAATGTTGCTGGTTAAACATTGATTTAGTATTAAATGTCATAGTGATGACAAATTGGACAATGCACAATGAAAAGTATTTGTTTAATTTGTCTAAATTATGATGTTTTCACAATTTTACCACAAAATCAGCGCAACACGGTTCTTTCATCTCAATCCCCCTTAAACATGTACGTATGGTGGCTGTGTTTATTTTTTTTAATGACTTATTTTTCTCTGTGCTTCTCATGCTACACTTCAAGGCAAGACAAAAATTTAATCAACAAGAATTTCTTTGAAACTGCAAATAAAAGGATCAAACTCATGTTTGGGTAGTTATACTCTATATACAATATGTGAGAGAGAGAGTTTAAAAATAATAAAATGTATAATGCCTTTGTGAGGCATTTTGTCATGCTGGCTCAGACTGAAATTAATAGCAACAGACGATATTAATTCACTGCTTTTACTTTTTTTCAAAATTACCATCCTATCAGTACACGTGTGTCTTACAAACACCTTATGTATTCGGTTAGTGGGCCCTCTGTGTTTTTCACAAGGCTTGTCTGCTCCAGCCAAGTGTTTAAATTCTTGAGGAGCTTCCAGAAGAAATTAGTATGTAATGACCACACTCTGCAGAAGAAAGGTCCATTATAACGTACACTAACTGTACTTGGCTTTCATTTGCAAAGTAAATGGATGCAAGTGAAGGTGAGGGTTCACTAGCCATTCAAGTATTTCGCTTTAACAGGCTCCAGTACTCTTGCTTTAATTCAAGCAGAAGCACAAGTATGAATAATCACACTGGATGAGGCTCATCAAAAACAGCAATGCCTTGCACGGTTTTTCAAATGGCCAATGAAGCTTAATGACAAAATACAATTTACATTATGCCTTTTAATTTGTATTCCCCAGATCTCCTCTGAGTGATCTGACTTTGATGTTTCGCAGCGCACTGTATTATTTTGATGCAAATTCCACCCGGCTACATTCATCACGTTCTGATTTCCTATCTGTTTACCGGTGTACATTAAGGGGGAAAACTAAGGAAACATCAGCACTAATTTGTTACACTGAAACAATGCCTTAGATGGGGGTCTACGGGGTTCAAAAGCCTTAAATGTGAAACTGGGGTTGTTTAAGAGAACTCTGCTATTGTTTCTTGCTACATTCCCCACATTGTCACCAGATCTCAGCCCTTGCTTAAATTATGCATGCTGCAGATTTGGAAGAAATTGTAGTTGAGGAAATTCCTCTTTGCTTCAGCATAATCACCAAGGCATGAATGGTTTATTGAGATACATGGGGGTGCACGGCCAAGGCTGCTAATATGAGGCCCCAAGGGTGTTCATTTCATATAATGTATGCACGGGCTAATTTATTACACTGTGACTAATTTCCATTTCTTGTGCTTGGAGTTGCCTCGCTAATTACGGGGATTTTTTTTTTAACTTTAGTAATTATGTTCCATGTTTGAGAGAAGCAACAGAGCAAATGAGAGAGGGCACGTTGTGCAGCACTCCCAGGCAGATGCACCCAGGTGAGATGAAATCTCCGTCAGGACACCGAGAAGCCAAGCTTTCCTAATCACTGCTCCCCGAATCTTTGATCCATTCCTGGAGCCGGGCACTGCCAGCATTTTGCAGAAATATCAGATATAATGGCACGTAATTAGACTTGCTACTTTAATTAGGAAAAGTTAGCTGTTACATGAAAGCTGTCACATCTGTGATATGTACTGATGGTTCACTGCTTGTATCCCAGGAGGTCCTCATCAAAAGGCCCTTCCCTGCTGAGCTAACCCACTCTAGCATGTTCTCATAAGCCAGATCAAGCCACGTAGGGGCTCCGAATGGAATGGGAAGGTACCAAAGGCAAAAGCTTGCTGTTTCTGTGGGGTCTGTCACAGCCACGAGCACATCCTTTCTTGTCCTTGTTAAAAGATGAACATGACAGAGACAAAGGGATTTGAAAGGAAACAATGTAACTTAACAAGATATCACTGGCTCATCAGTGACAGTTTGATGTAGCATAATTCTACCCCCATATAACAGGCATCTACTGTAGCAAACTCATAAAAAGCCAGCAATTTTTTTTTTCCTTTCTTTGTCATTTTTGTAAAGAGACCCACCCACCTACAGTTTCTGCTTAGGTAACCCCTTTTTTCAACTCTGCTTTGCCATTCCCTTAATGAAGGGTCTTCTTTAAATGACTGCCTCTAACATTGGATTTCTCAGTTTCCCAAATAAGAAAACACTAAAAAAAATGAACGATGAAGAGTATTATAAACAAATGAAACTAAAAAACATAAAGCAAAATGCTATTTTTATTAATAGCCCCATGAAAGTTTTCATTTCTTATATCAATCTGGTATTTGACCATGACAAAAGAACAATAGTAATAAACATCTCAGTATTCTGATGCCTGCTGCAGTTGTTTTTCAAAGGAAGAGAGCATACAACAGCTGCGCACCACTATAGTACTATTAAATATGGTGAAAAGGCTTGGTGGATATCAATGCCATTCATCACAAAGAAAACCCTTTTCAATTTAGTTGTGTGTGTTTCCTGTTTTCCCTCCTCCCAGATGGTACTGACAGAAAAGTACAAATGAATGTTCACTCTTTCTGGGTGTTTTGTCATTTGATATACTAGGGCTCTTTTGTGATACAACAAATGATGACATGTATATATCCATGGGTGCAGAGACAGACACACATACACACAAAAAGCCCCCTCTTGGTTTATGTAGCACCTGGGTTTTCTTACTAGTCAGAAATGGTTGGAAACGGCTTAAAGCTGCATTTCACCCAGAATTCCAAGGATAAAAGAAAAACAACAATGTGTTTTCAATCGGCCCCTGCCTAAAACAACATTCAGAAATATCAGTCAATAAATCACAATGATTACAAACATTAAGATCAAATTAATAAGTATATTGATTTGCCAACTCATTTTATTTTGTTTGAGTTTTACTCTTTTTATTCTGTGAAAAGCTACAAATCAAATATATACTGTATATACTTTCTAAATTTACGGTGGAGAAAACTATGTCTCAGGACTCTGGATTCTCAGTTCTAATTCCTCTAAGGCCTCAATCTCCTCATCTTCTGTCCTTGTTATAAACTTGTCAGTTAAAGTTGTCAGTTGTCAGTTAAAGTAGTTAACAAAATTATTTACTTAAAATATACAATATATACATATACAATATACAGTATTTTTAAGGGGCTTCTACAGCCAATTATTAATAACATTCATTCCTTTGATACAAACTGTACTTGTCATATGAGGTACATTTATTTATAAAACAAATTTACTGTTTTGTAGATAATTAAATAATTAAACTAAGTAACTGAGGGTGTTTGAAACAAAGACAAGAAAGCAGACCCTTCAGGAACTGATTTTGAATTGTGAAATTAACCTTCATATTGAACAGCAAAGGTCCTTTCCGCTTATGCCTGCCACTAGGCTGGCATCGCACCCGACCCGACTGTTCGTTTTGCAGGTGGTGAGCCCGCAAGACGGCCCCGCACTGCCTTCTCGGGATGAGCCCGGGTGGGTTATGTGGGCTGCCCGGCCACCAGGCGCTCGCTGGCGAATAACACCCCCAGGCCTGGCTCCGGGGGCAGGTCACGGTAACCGTGTTCCGGAAAGGGTACATTCAGTCTCAGTTTGTACTGTCATGAGGGTATTTTTCGGACCGTTCTTTGTTTGACCCCTCAGACCTGTTTGCCAAGGGAGACCCTACCAGGAGCACAAGGCTCCAGACCTCTGCTGTCACGATGCGTAGTTTAGGACCCTGTGCAGACGGTACAATCCGGATGTGACTGGAATAAGACTTCTAGGGAAACACAGCAGGAGCAGGACAGGAAGACAGACAGGGGGGCGTGAAGGCTGGGATCTTCCAACGCAGAGCCAGGCATAGCGGGATCGCCCGCCTTAAATTAAGATGGACAACACAGGGGGCAGGTGCATGAAATCAACTAAAATATGAAAGGGCAGGAGCGCCTTTAAGAGGAGGGATTACGATCGCGAAATCTGCGCATCCCTGAGGTACACAAGGATGCCCCCCCGGTCGGCTCCCACTGGAGCTGTCCTGGGAACATCCCACTGGGCAGAGACCCCGTGGGAGACCAAGGACACACTGGAGGGGTTATCTCTCTCAGCTGGCTAGGGAGCGCCTGGGGATCCCCAGGAGGAGCTGGGTCTGTTGCTGGGGACAGGGAAGTCCGGGCGGCTCTACTGGCCTGCTGCAGCCGTGACCCTCACCGGGAAAAGTGGAGCGAAAATGGATGGATGGATTGAGAAGCAAAACAAAAATGCAACATTTTGGCCGTGTAGCCTTCCTTAGGAATGTGGAAGACAGATCACCGAATTATGAGGCAAATGTGGAGTTTGAAGTAAAAAAAAAAAGCAATTCAGAGAATAGGAAGAATAGAGAATGAATAGGGAGCTAAAAAGATCTGGGTAATGAGTCCCACTGGAAGTGTAAAAAGTAGCAATAAGAAAATAATTCAATTCAATTCAAAATACTTTAATCAAATTGCCCAAGGGGGCAATTTAATCTTTCTCATAACATGAGAAAGTTTACAAACAAGGCCATTCAAGTCCATCTAGCTTGTTTAGTTTTATTTCGAATTGATTAAAGGATCTCTTCCATCCATTTCTTGATGGAAGCAATGGCACCAGCTTAGACAATATGGCCAAGTAGCTTGTTCCATTCTCCCAACACTCTTTATGTAGAGAATTAGACCATTAGAAACTGTTGGAAAGAAGTGCGTTTTGTTCTTATGCTCTTCTCCTTAGTTTCCATTTGCGTCCCCTGGTTTGTGTTTCCCTGCTGATCCTGAAGTGCCTTTGAGGATTTTGAATATTTTTTTAATCAAGCCTCTTCTCTGTTCAAGATTTAAAATGATTTTGTTTTTTTAAGTCTGTCAGAGTAGGACATTCCTTTGAGCCTGGAAAATGTACTGGATCAGTTAAATTCTTCTTTTTATTGAACTTTCCTTGTGTTCGCAAAATCCTCCTATTTTAGTATCATCTGTAAGCTTAGCTAGCTTACTAACCATGACAGAATTTAGGTCAAGAAATTAATTAATAATTGCTTACACTTATGTAGCGCTTTTCTGGACACTCCTCTCAAAGCGCTTTACAAGTAATGGGGACTCCCCTCCACCACCACCAGTGTGCAGCCCCACCTGGATGATGTAATGACAGCCATAATGTACCAGTAATCTCATCACACATCAGTGGGGAGGAAAGCAGAGTGATAATTCAGAGTAATGAAGCCAATTCAAAGATGGGGGATTATTAGGAGGCCTGGGTAACACCCCTACTCTTTTTGAGAAATTCCCTGGGAATTTTAGTGACCGGTGAGAATCAGGACCCGTTTTAAGTCTCAAGCTAAGGGCGGCGCCTTTTTACAGTATAGTGTCCCATTCACTATACTGGAGCATTAGGACCCACATAGACCACAGGGTGAGTGCCCCCTACTGGCCCCACTAACACCTCTTCCAGCAGTAACCTTAGTTTTTCCCAGGAGGTCTCCCATCCAGGTACTGACCAGGCTCACATCTGCTGAGCTTCAGTGGGCTGCCAGTTGTTAGCTGCAGAGTGATATTGCTGCTGGCTACTGACAAGTAACAACGGACCAAAAGTTCTAACGATGATTCCTGTCCTCCCTGTTGCACAGATCATACATGTCCATAATTAGAGAATTAATCATTCATGAGGATTTTTGTTAAAATCTAAATCTAAATATCATATGCTCTGTTTGCATCTGGTGCTGCTGCATAGATTACAAGACAAGACCTACTGTACCTTTTCTAAACCCACCCTGACAATCCCCCAGAATTTTATTGCCATACAGGTTTATTCATCTAATTATTACTACAACAATCTTCCATTTTATAGTAGTAGGATATATTGGCCTATAATTTTGTGGTTCAGTTTTGCCCCTCATTCTGTGGATCTCTAAATAAAGCGAATGAGTGAACTGGCATGTATACAATTTAAGAGGTGTACTCTTACATGACATTACATGGAGCACATTAACAAAACTTGAAAAATGTTTCCCACATTGTATTCCAGAATTCTGCTTGAATTACAGCTCTTGTGCAAAGAATGTGTTTGATTTTTAAACCACTTGATATGTGCCAGCCCCTTCTTTCAAGAAAAAATAATACTTCTGAAAAGATACAGTGCAAATAAAACTGAATATCTGCAAGACAAAAGTTGAGCTCAGGCGCAACCAAATTACTCACTGTTAATACATCTGTTGGTTTTTTTTACACACCAAAGATCCCAGTGCTAATGATTTTCTAACAAAAACATAACAGCCATTGCTGACACTTTGCATCTTAAAACAGAAGAACAGATTATTACAAAGATTTCTTACATTCCCTGCTGTGAACAACTGAGTGATACTTAAAATATAATGATGTTCTTAAACCACTCTCATTAGCACAATGGTGCCAAATGGAAACAACAGTACACTACCTTGGGAAGCCAAACAGATTTTAAATGAGAACATAAAAAGAAAAGGCAACCATTTATAGTACAATATTGAATATCCGGCTCTAAAAATTATGTGTTCTACTCAATAACTGCTTGTGCACCCTATTTAGGAAGTATTAATCTGCACCTAAAACATAATCAACATTTAGCGTAGTTTAATAATTTTACTGAATGAAAGATACGAAAGCCCCCTTTAGTCTTGCTTTTGGTTTTGTAAATCCTTCTGAGGGTACTATTATATGCAACACTTGTATCATATCTTGGTATAAAATAGTTCAGATATTTTGAGTTAACTAAATTGCACAGGAATTATATTTCACTGCTAAATGCTGTACACCAGTTATGAGGAGAATTCAAAATGTTTTGTATCCTAGGTATATAGAATCAAAGCCAAAACATGTTTTAACTTCATTTGTCAACATAATCATCCTTCCTGTCAATGCACACAGCCCATTCATCCTTTAAACTAGCACTTCCCTGGTGATAAAAATAGATTTCATACATGAGAGAGCCATTTGGCCTATCTTTTTTGGTCTTTAGTAGCTAATTGATCCGAAGTTCTCATCCAGCCATTACTTGAAAGAAGCCAGCACATCAGCTTCAGAAACACGGATGGGCAACTTGTTCCACACTCCCACAGCCCTTTCTCCCAGAACTCCCTGTTCTCTTTTTTAAAGTTCACTTCACTGCAGTTTCCACGTGTGTCCTAAGGCTCGTGTTTGTTGTTCATTCTGAAAGTCGTGGAATCAGGTCCCCATGTGGTTTGTTTTTCCTTTCAGGACTAAAAAGGCTCAGTTCTTTTAGCTCATCAGTGAAGGACATTCTTTTAAATCCCAGAATAAATAAGGTTGCTCTTCTCTGGACTCTTTCTGGGGAAGTACTATTCAAAATTGTTTGCAATATTCTAATTTCTAATTGTTTCTCTTTTTTCAGTCTTAAAGGGGAATTGCAGTCCCAATTTCTCAGACCGCTTATTAGATCTTGGTAACACAACAAATTAATTGTCGATATCGCAAAATTTGACAAATTTGGAATAAAGCACAAAATCGGGTCCTTTGTGAAAATACTGTATGGTCTCCATCTCCACGAGAGCCAGAGTTCACACAAACTGCGACATGAAATGGCCCTTCCTGCTCACTAGTCACTGTAATGACGAATGTAATGGGATGTACGAGTGAATACGTACAGGTTGTGTAGCAGACATTTCACCGCAGAAATGTTTCAATGTGAGTTAACAAGTAAGTAGCAGTTTGTCGGCAAAACTGTCTTGAAGTCAAGAGACATGTTTCTATTGGATTAAAAGAGATATATTCACAAGCCTGCTTGTTTACAATATGATAAATCTGGAATAGTGCTGCAGTTCCCCTCTCCCATAATATCCCTTGTAGAACATCTACATTTTAAATTGATATTTCAACATGTTGGTGAACAAAGGCTGTGGGAGTTGCACCTTGTTGTTTAGCAGTGAAATATAATTCCTGTGCAATTTAGTTAAAAATATCTGAGCTTTTTTCTACCATTTTATAGGATACTCTTATATGCAACATGTGCATTATTTCTTGGTATAAAATGGGAGACCCCCCAAGGAAAGCTTGCAGTTATTAGTGGTAATGGTACGGGTAGGTCACGCACATTATTCTGGACCAGAATTTCCATAGCCAGTATCCCAGTATGTTCACCTTCTACACTGTATTGTAGGTGGAGCAACTAAAAAGGCATCCTGATTCCTTAATCATTAAAAAATTACACCCTGCTGCTAACCCTGGTGTCCTGGCTAAATTCCACTCTGGACTCGCACAAACTGACTTTCCTAAAATCCTCCCTTACTTCAGCTGGTGAAGCAGTTACTCACATCTGTATGCAATCTATGCAGTTAGGCTGCTGAGACATAGTAGCTTATGCTCATCCCTTTGGTAGGTACTGCACTTTGGTGGTTGCTTAACTCCTTCATGCAAAGCCCTTTGGGATCCTTTGGGATGAAAGGTGCAATAGGAGTGCAATCAATTATGCACATTTTCATGTTTAAGTCTGTACTCTGGCTTTTTTCAATAACAAAGGATGAATTAGATCAATTAACTACCAGAAACAAAAAGAACTGCTTTGGACAAATGACCTCAACTTGTTTGTGATCTTTCTCACAATTTAGTGATTAGCAGTACCCCTTTTCAATCCACTGTATGGGAGCAGCTGTTAATTGGACTACGGAATCTGGTGGAAATATTGAATTTTGGGAGAAAACGACATTCATGGGTGAGGATGAAAGGTTCTGGACCCCAAAACTGAAAAACTGTCGAACAGATGGAGATCATGGATAGTATGTTTAATGATGACACAACATCTAGAGATTCAAAGATTCCTACTCGATATTTCATCTCTCCATTCTTGAAAAATGGCTGCCTTTTACAAGTCCCTGAGAATCTGTCTCTCGTGTTTCCATCTCTTTGGTCTCCATGCCAAGCCCTCTATTCATTCACACATTCTCTTTATCCTTTTAGTCTCCTTGGCCTCATATTCCTACACTCTCTCTCTCACTGTCTCACACACCATGAAGAGGTGCCATGGTCAAAGATGGTGCACTCATTTCTTTCTTTTTACTTTTCACTGTATAATTAACTTCAAATTAGTGGTTTGGGGAAGTGATGAAAAACAACCAAAGTAATTGCTTAGTAACAACAAATGTTCAATTTAAAGAGGGAGCTGTTGTTTAATTATCCCCCAGATAAATTAGAATGGAAAAAAACATCAATAGAGTATGTTTGTATTTAAATATTGTTTATTTTATTTTTTTTGTGGTTGTTTTGCAGTTAGTGATATGATAAACTGACTACCTAGCTCTTCCTAAAAATACTACACTACGTAAATATTATACTATACACAAAATACTACATAAAACCTCTATATTCACCACCCTGCTCCCAAACAAAGCAGCTACTGATCAGCTGTTCACTCCTCCTGAATGAACATTAAGCACCAATATTCATCTCAGGTATAGTGGTTCTTTTAAAATATATTGTCCTTCTGTTTAAGGCCAATTTTAAAAATCCCGTCCTGTCTCAAAATGTCCCAGTGAACATAGTGCCATATGTTTATCTTGGATTTTACTCACAGTAAACAATGTTAAAACTTAGATGCTGCAGCAGTAACATGAGCCCCTTGCTTAGAATATTTTGTTCACTTTTACTCACTATTTTAAAGCAATTATGCTATCCAGGAAAGGAAAGTAGAAGAACTAGGTTAATCTGTAGTTTCAGAATAATGTGATGGACTGAACCTAAGTGGTTTCCAAAAGCAGGGATTTGTGAGTGGATGTGATTTATGAGCCTTCAACCCCTGAAAGTTTATGATCGAGTCAACCCAAAGAACTACTTCAAGCTTAGCATTGAAAGAAAATCAAAGACTCAAGTGGAACGTAAGGTGCAGAATCATTTGGGACTAACAATATCCAGGCAGTTATTTACAGAAATGTGTTGTCTGTAAAAGATAGCACCACAGTTGTGTCAAGTTAGATCCACTAAGAACCTCAAGACTCTGCTGAACGAGCTACTAAAATTGACTGGTCAGTAGAAAAAAGAGAATAAAGGCAGAATGACCTCCTCTTAACTTGCAAATATTTGCTTTGTTGTCCGTGCGAGCTTTGTTCAGCTAAACTATGGAACCATGAAATAAAGAACATACGTCTGTAGTATGCCCTGCGAAGGATTGGCGTCCCATCCAGGGTGTATCCTGCCTTGTGCCTGTTGCTTGCTGGGATGGGCTCCAGCTCTCCCCTGGCCCTGAATTGGAAGAAGCAGATAGAAAATGGATGGATGATTGCAATAATATAATTTATATTTGTTAACTACAGTATGTGAGACAGTAGAGTAATTTCAGGCGTGATGAGGTACCAGAGGCCTGCAAATATTAAGTATGTAAATGACTGGGCCCTTGCTCAGTTGATCATATTGCTTTTATACAGGTTTCAGACCTTTAAGAAAGGTTACTTGATGGACAGAAGATTGGTCAGAGGTCCTATTTCTTTATTTTTTGTACAGAAGGTCTAATTATCGTTTAAAGGTTTAAAACTCCTTTTCATTACTCCGTTGTTTCAACCTTTTTTCAATCTGACCGATGAAGGGATCTTAGCATCTCAATGGCACTGTTTACTAAATGCATCTCCTAAATGATTCTTTGTTCAGAGGACGTAAATGATGTTTTGTGAATTGTAATGCCCGGGCTAATCTGACAGCTCTGGAAAGCAGTCATTGATCTTATGGCACACAGTTTCACTGGGGAAGATTGATCCTTCATGTCTGTGATTAAAAAGATCTACATCTTCAAAGAACAAAACATTTTCTGTGAGGTTTGAACATTTAAATTTCATTGTGCAGATATTCATTTACAGTTTCCAATAAACTAAGAGACAATGTCTTAAATCTGGAAGTTGCAATGCCTATCTTTTGTTGATAATAAAATGGCACAGCACTATTTGATTTTACACAGTGTCAGGTTCCAAAACAGACAGGACCATTTTGTAAAAATAAAAGAAAAATGTTTGAAAAACCTGAGTTGTAAATACTGCTGATTTATATACTGTGGCATTTTACAATAAGAGCATTGTGAAATCTATGAGATTAGTGTACATTTAGCACAAAATAGTACTAAAAACTTGTTTAAAGAACTGTAAACTCTTCATTAAAGTGGTTTCTTCCCAAAATTAAAAAAAGTGCTTAGACTTGTAGATCTGCTTTTTCCTCAGCAGTTAAAAAGTAATAAGAAAACAAAATTCCCTTTCTCTCCTCTTCATTTGTTGCTCTTAGTAAACCTGTATTTATGCAAACATTTTCCTTTGCTGTGTGCTACAGGGCTGATGGGAAAATCACCTCGATATATTCAAGAAATTCTCAGTGTTATACAAAAGTGCTCTTGTAGAACTGCACATGCTATTATAATACTGGTGGAGTATTTATTCAGAAATTCTTCAAGAGTTATTGCAGTTTTCTGCTGAAACCTCCTGTTTCAACAAACAATTGTACCATTATGTACCAAAAACCATATCTGTACAAATTTTCATTCTGAAAGTGACGCCTGTTGTCCTCAAATCATCCCTCCTGAAGTGGCCAAATTCTACTGCATTGTTGAAGTGAGAGTTAAATCTCATATTTTATATTCGTTTTTGGTTGCATTCATTAGAACAGACGGTAGAAAGAAAAGAAAATAGTTGAGGTACGTTTGTGAGATATTTTTATGAGACATAAATCATTTTAGTGCTCATCTGTAAATGGAAAGGGACCTCTTTCAGTGGACTCTCAAAAACATTTAGTTAAACGCTCTCAGTGGTTCTTTCTGTACCATGCAGGTCAATTTATTTCTGCTCCGTGCTCTCTATACAGCTGAACAATGGCTTTTTTCAGACACTGAAGAGCCAAGTGAATGCAGCCAGTGGTATCCATCCAGAGATGGCCTTGAACACTTTCATTAATAAAAGCTTGTCATTTGAAATGAATTCCTGTTCTCAATACAAAACCTCCTCCTTATCTTTGTGTTAGCCGGGCTCCTGGAAAATTAATGTCAGATTAATAAAAGGTAATGCTTTAACAAAATTATGGTTTTGCCAAATCATAAACTATCTTTAAATGTAGGTATTTTCACAAACAATATTCTGAGAAAGCGATAGATTATTGTGGCAAAAATGTTTTTAATTCTGCTTGTTAATATTAAAATGAATAAAGCAAGATGTTCTGAATGTAATATATTTGTAAAATAAGAATATGGTTGGGACACAAACGACATTTGTGTTCAAAGTTGACATTTTTCAAAAAAATTAGAGTTGAGTTTCCAGGTGATGTGACCCCTGCTTACAGAGTCGATGAAATGAAGGCAAACAAACATTATCCGTCTCAGAAAATATATTTATCTGCAAAAATGTAGATGAATTGTTCTCTAGTAAAATACATCAGCATCAGTAGCATCTCTCAGTAAACTGCTTGAGTGTGATACTTGATTGAAATGTTGGCAATGAATTGTGGGAAAAACGAATTTTAATACTGAAATTATATTTTATATTTTTCTTAAAACAAAGCATAATTGTTTTGTTTTGCAAGAACAGGTATTTCTCTGTAACAATTCAGGTAACTGATTTTTGGTGGGATAAATTAAACTATATTAATAAAAATGAATAAATTCCTGGTCAAAGAATATTCATATACATAACACACAAAATCTGTCATAATTATACTCTGTTCTTGTAAGATTCCAACTAAAACAGAGAACTGAAGCTAAAAAAAGCTGTACTAAGAACCTTTTATAGTTTGTGACATGTACTCACAAGCATGTGCAATCCTTCAGTTATTTCCACTGGGCTGATGCTGTTTGTGTTCTTTGACAGAAAGTAAAGCTATTGTTTATTTAGCTTCAAATTAGCTTGAAATGTATACCCTTTTTTCCATGTATGTTGTTATGCAAGTTAACCTAGCTTGTCCATGAGTCTTCGTGAGGATTATGTGGACTGTGAGTTCTGTGATACAGAACAGAAAGTCCCAATCACAAGAGTATGCTGAGGAAACTGTCTGTATACTAGTCAGAGAAGAAAAGAAAAAAAGACAATGTCATGCTTTTAAGACTTTTCTACTTTTTAGTTAGAAAGGAGAAAGGCTGAGTGCTGCTTTGTGTATTTCATGGTCCTGTCTACCTCACCTGCAACCTGCATCTAATGACCAAGAACTCTGGGCTATACAATCAAAATATGAGGTGATTTCACAAAGCTCAGATGACAGCTTCCTTTATACTGCTACAGTATGTGAAGTAATGCAAGCACACAGGATCTGATGTTTCAGAGGCCTCATACCCAGAAATACCAGGTAGGCAGTTAGTGGCCTGAAATGATGCTTGTCAGTCACATTAAGATTCCACATGACGTTAAACCCTGTAGCTCCACCTTGCTCATTTCCTGCCTTGTGACTTGGCACCCCATAATGAGAAAAGAAGCAGCCTGGTCTGTGAGAAACCCCAGCACACAAAGGTTAATTAGCACATTATTAAAATTGCAGCTGAGGAATTACCTTCATTCTTCCCCCAATGCTATGACTGGCTTTAGCTTTGGAGTGCAAATTCATACCACTTTTTCTGACTGGTTTATGGGAAAGAATATATCATACAGATTACAATTCGTACAGCGTGCAATGATTAAGATCTTCAAAAATTATAACATGACATAATGAAATCAAATGATTTGTAGCAAAGAAAAATGCACACTTTGTTGTTTGTAGATCTAAATAGAATAATTAGGGAACCACTTTAACTGACCATTAAAAATGTAACTACACTTTAAGTTAGTAAAGGATTCACTCCTCATTAAAGATCCACTTCATACCAATCCAGTGGCATGTTTCAAATAAAGACTATTCAATGCTATTAGTTTGTTTCAATTAGATCTGTTAGTGCCAGAATTGTTCTGCAGGAGATGTAATCTCTTCACATCTCTTTGAAAGATTTATTACAGTCATTGAATATTAAAAGAAAACAAAATTCCCAAGGACCCAGAATTGCACATTATTATATTATTATTTTATAATGTTTTTATATCATTGCATATTATACTGTAAGGATCCTTTCCTTCATCTGTGATTATTAAGAGATCCACCTGATCAAATAACCACTGACAATTAAAACAGCTTAATTCCAATGCCACATTTGTTCCTGTACATTATAATTAGTGGTATATTGAATGTTTTATCACATTGCACCATATGGTATTTCCGTGCTAAGTGAAAAATAATCTTTCAGCCACAGAAACATGTCACTTCCCCTCTGTAAAATATATCATTACGGACCATTACTAATATACAAATGGTTAAGAAAACAAGCAAAACAATCGTGTTATTAATGCCATGCACTTCTAATTGTATTACATGCTGAGTAAAGATAAGGTAAACAGTTTGTATATATATATTTAACCCCAGACTCCTTCAAAATCTTTATAAAAACACAGAGAAGACTTGAAACTGTAGTCTGCACCAACTGGCTGTTTTTTGTAGGCATTGATCCTGTGTTTGTTTTAGATACTGTGAAATATAAGTCGAACTTTTAACATTCATTAAAATTCTGAGTGAGAGGAATGCTGTATTCCTGTATATCAAGGTATTTTTAATTTAAATAAAGGAAGGAATGTAGCGAGGTGATTGAACATTTCAATTGGCTGAATGCTAAGACAGAAGGGGAGAAAAAAAAACCTTGACAAATATCATTCCTAACATTTAAATGGCCCTATTGTCATTATGGGCTGAGAGATTAAATTTGCCTCATCAAAGCCGAGTATGACAGGTGACTCAATAGGCTGATGCCAAGCGCGGAGCCAAGAAGATTAGCAGGGCACTGATATCATTATTTCCGCCTATCAGGGATTCAGCAGGGAGGCAATTGTAATTTCTGGGCTTATTAGTCCACACTCGGAGGAGAAAACCTAGTGATAAAGCTCACAGTGACAGCTAGGCATTTGTGCAGCAAGTGCTGTCACACTGACACTTACAAAATGCCAGTGTGGCTATATCCTTATAATCCTTACTAACAGAGGTTAAAACACAGCACAATGAGGTCCTCATCAATGATCAAAACCTTCATCACATTTACGTATCCAAGTTAAAGACAGTAGGGGAAGGACAAAGAACCCCTTCTCTCAATTTTTTTAAGTTCTCTTGTGAAACTTGTCCCCGTGTACAAAATGTCACATGGCTACATGATGTCTCAACCTCAGATCGAACTCACACTGCTGATGCAAGCGGAGCGCACAGACAAACATCTCTCTTCCATGCTCCAAGCCTGGTAGCGTTTGTCAAATCTAATTAATATTGCAAAGCGTTCAGTCTTAATCTCGTTACTGTTTGTGCTTGTCAGTGGGTTGGAACAGACGCAAAACCACATTGAAAATTAAGCTCTTTAAAAGGCTGGCTGTGTTGACATCAGTGTCTACCCCTTAATACAAAATAGTGCTTCACTTGAAAAGAAAAAAAAACCTGTGTTGTCTTCTCATATAGATAAACGAATTAAGGCCAAATAAGTCATGGCCTTGTCACTTGAAAACCTTTGGGGATAAGAAAAAACAAATTTCAATTTAAATTGACTGAAGAGAGTAGTTGGAGTTATTTATAGAAATGTGTGCCCTTCATTAATGTCTGTTTATAGACCAAATACAGTACAAGCTTATCCTTACACTGTCCTTGACATCTAAATAATCTCTATCAGGAACCAAGTGAGTGTGACCATGACAATTATATGATTTACTGTGTTTTGCTGTCATACTTAACAGTATTACATTCAAACAGTGTGATAACCATCTTATGATGGGGGTTAATATTGTCCATTATTTAAGAAGAACCAGATGGTGAATGTGGTTCTTAAAATAAGGAAATCGGTCATATTTATAGGGATTCACAGAAAGGTGTATTTTATGTCTTTTTCACAGCAGATTGCTAATTTAGTTTGTCTTATTTCTCAGTGACTAATGAGCTTAAAATACCAAGAATAACACACACCTTTGGAGAATGTGAATCAAATTACTGAATACTGAAAAATAATGAAGCATACTGTATGTCCTGAAAAACTGCATGCACATTCTCACTATTTTCATATTTTTTATATAAACAGAGATATTTCAGTCTATTGCTTTTTATATGTTGTGTAAAAAAGTATCAATTGATACAAATGTTTCCAAACTCTTTTGTACTATACAGGCAATTAAATATTTAACTAAATATTTTAAACGAATACTAAATATTGTCCCATTGATGAATTCCTTGCATTTCACTCTTTCTTCTGCCTCAGCTTTAGTTGTGAAGCAATGCATACCGAAATAATTGGCAGGTCACAGAGGCCAGCCTCTTGACTGCTTAGTCACAATACAGAAAAATCCTCAGAAAGTGTGTTTAGGATGTTTAAAGTTTGAATGAATTCACCAACTTTCATGGTGGAGATGGTCGGACTGGATCATCATTGGTAAACATCCCATATGTTTAACAGGATAGTACCTGTAAAATTTGTTAAGAAAATCAATGCGCAAAGGGGATGAAAAGTACAATAAGTGTCCACAAATGGTAAGTTTTCTGTCAGAAAATGCCAAATGACCTACGGCTGTGATTCCTTTTTTCTGTTATGACAGAAATGTCTGTCATGAGTAGATTTTTTATGACCTGTAGAGGCCTGCAATAGAGCCAGGTGTGCTAATGACTTGCTTGTCTTGTCGTAAAGTGTCTAAAAGCTTTTTCTAAATACGAACTCTGCTTTGACATGCAAGGAGATATGAATCTACAACAAAACTCAAGAAACCTAATTATGAGATAGATCGCCACGTTTCCACACGCAAAAGCTAAACAGATTTTTACTACCTAGTTTTTTCATCTATTTTAAGATTTTTCTTGTTACTGTACATTTTGTAATAAGTGCCATAGAACTGATTGGAAATATTTTTGTTTGTAATATTACTGCACAAGAACATTCACACAGTGGCATTTCTGATTCTATATGCCTACTACATTTGCATGTGGCCCATTTGCTTAGATATGGTGCCTTTTGTATATTTTAATATTGTATTCCAAGAGAATGAGTCAGCTGTACGACGAGAGTCTGAAACGGTGAAACTGTACAACGCCACAGTTGTATACGATTACCTTCCAATTGTAATGGTTCCTGTATGCAATGCAGTCCATAATGAGGCTGAAGAGTTCTCAATAGCATTTTTTTAAATCTCCTTTCTAATGTAACCCTTCAACAGAGCAGAATTCATTATCTGAATGAGAAATCGTAAACGTACATCTGTCATCATTTTTGTTTCTCTCTCCTGAACCTTGAAGGAAAGTGTGTCTAAGAGCAATCTCTCATAACATGGCCATTACCAATGTTAGGACCTGCACATGGCTCCTGTGATGTCCAACACAGGTTGTTCTTTTGTTTATTTTTATAAACAGCATGGCTAGTGCTTTAGTGGGTTTTTTTTTTAGAAAAACTACTTTCAAGCAGAAAAACTACTTGAAAAGCCCAGGATATGAGCAGAATACCCAGAACCATTTGAAAGTGCTTCACTAAACCTGAGCTATGCTTTCACCATGTCACTCATGTAACACCCTTCTGTTGTGAGTGTATTGGTACAACAGAGGTGGCTGTGATGAGGTCAGGACCACATTTTATTTGGCCAGAACAGAAAATGTTTGAGACGTACTTTCAGTACTTTTCACTTGATAAGCTACAGTATCTGCACTTTACTTTTCTAAGGTCTCATATTTTCAGCCCAGAAAGCACTGTATCCAGGAACCTGCCTTAAGGATGTCCTTCCTCAGTGTCTTTGACTGTCCTCTACTCCATTATATTATCACACACCACTGACCACCGTGTGTTACTATCTTGGTTAATATAATTCGAATGGCTTCTGCATTCCTAGGTTTTGCAAGTTCTCCTCCTGTAGCTATACTGGAAATTGCTTTACAAGCACAAATATAGTTCAGGACATTTTCTGAGTGCGGTGTCCTCTAAATCACCATGTAATTTAAGGAATTACTTCATAGCATGCCTTTCACTGGTCTGATTCCAGTCAGTGGTCATTACTGACAGTGGCTCCATGTCCCCAGTGTTAATAATGATTGAATACAACAACCATTATTTGTAGGATGTCTTTTCATTGTGAGCTACATGAGCTTTATAGTTACAAGTGTTACAGGTGCTTTATAGTTAAATATAGCACAATATAATACCAGAGTATAGCACGATACTTGTAGGTTATTACTATACTTTTCAATAAAATACATATGTAAACTAGGTGGTACAGTGACACAGTGGTTAGCTGGCTCAATGGGAATCACATTTTAAGGTTTAACTTTAAGCATTTAAGTGAAGTATGAACATTTATAGGTAAAATGTTTCAAAGCAAAATGACTCTTCCTTTCAGGGCACTGGTCTAAAATAATCAACTCTGCCAGATTGGAAAAAGTTCCCAAATATGGAAAAGCCATTGGAAAAAGAACTCCTTTGACTTACAAGTAGCGTCACAACGGGGTTAATGGTATCGAGTGGGATCTGTATCTGCCCTCTGAGTAACAAGTCAACAGTACTGTTTGCTTTCAAGAGAGGAGTGGAAAGAAGCCACTGCCTGGTTAATGAAAGTCTCTTAGTTGTCTTCTGTCAGGTGAAAAGTACAGAAGCATGTATTGTTAAATGCCAGCAGGAACATAAAAAACACAAGAAAAATAAGTGACCCTATTTTTATGAACAAGTATAATGGATTCTCTCTATAATATTAAAGTAATCAATCTAATATTTCCTTAATATTTCCTTTCCTAGCTGTCAAATCTCACTCAAAAGTTGCTTTATAACCTTTAGTTTGGCACTGTCATTTGGTGTGGTTGATAAAAATCACATCACCTTTGGAAAATAAAAATAATGAAATAAATTCACTATCAGTTTAAGAGTCACAAAGCCTTTCATCGTCTTAACATATTGAGTCAGATAATTAATAGTATTAATTTAATTAGCAATCAACTTACATGCTTGTAAAGCAAGATAATTTACATGAGGAATACATTAGTAACACTTAATAATGTGTTTCTCTTTTCCCATCACCTAAGAAACTGTGACAAAATCAAATTTGACTTAGGTGATTTATTAGGATTTGAAGTCATTAGAGAAAAGGCCAGATTCTACCAGAAACATACAGTACATAAATCTATTACACCTCCTCTTCAGTGCATCTCCTGGTACTTTAACACATGAGCTAGAAATGAGGAATTCAGAAGTTGTTCTAGAAGCACTGCCTATGAATGAAAACTGATGTACGTCTTAATATTTAGATTTTTTTTATGTTGGATAGCCATTTCACCTTATTTTATAAAATCTCAAACATATTGACTCTGTGCTCTTAAAGACACCATAACCCTTACAGGTGTCCCTGTCTGTCTACCAGAGCATCAGTTTTAACACCTCTGCTGCATTGTTTAATGTTTCATCCAGTCCACAGCACCTTGTATGTTTAGGCTAGAGGTCTTAAATAATTTACTTGGGAAGCTGCAGCTACTATATGTTATCCAGGGCCGATTTCTTAAATGATTTCATTATTTATATTTGTGGGCAGCATGGTGGTTCAATAGTCAGCATTGCTGCCCTGCATTGCTAGGGCTCAGGGTTCAGTTCTGGACCAGAGGTGCTATCTGGGTGGAGTTTGCAGTTTTTTCCTGTGGTCATGTGGGTTTTCTCTGGGTGCTCTGGTTTACTCCTGCAGTCCAAAAACATACTGGCGAATTAGTAGGAAAATTGAACTTGATATGAGTGTGCATGTCTGTCCAATCCAGGGTGTATCCTGCCTTGTGCCTGTTGCTTACTGGAATAGACTCTGGCACCCCCGCAACCCTGAATTGGATGAATCAGTTAGAGATCGATTAATGTCTGCTGGCTGTACTGTAAATCTAATGTTTATAAGTGTAAATTGTGAATATAGTTCAGTTGGTTAGCTGCATCAGCAGACTGCAAAGGAACAAGTAATAGGTTTATTCCACGCTGAAAAGAGAAGAAAGAAAATGCAATGTTTTGGCTGTGGAGCCTTCTTCATGTGAGACACCCGAAAAAGGCTCCACAGCTGAAACGTTGTGTTTTCTTTCTTCTCTTATCAGCATGGAATAAACCTATTACTTGTTCAATTGTAAATATATATGTCTAACAAAATGCTTTCATTTTAACAACTCTCTGCATTATTCCTTACTGTAGACTCTATATTTATATAAGTGTCAGTAGAATTGTATCACTTGGATATGTTGCACTATTGCCTATATGTCTAGAATTTTAGAAGTCATTTCGGTTTCATGTGCAGCATGGTAGTGCAGTAGCTGGCATTGCTGCCCTGCAGGACTGGGGCCCCCTGGTTCAATTCCTAGGGTACTATCTGTGTGGAGTTCGCATGTTCTCCCCGTGTATGATGTGGTTTTCCTCCTGAAAAGACACACTGGCTTCTGTGCAAACTGACCTGGTGCGAGAGTGTGTGTCTGTGTCTTCCTGCGTCTGTGTGTGTCTGTGCGTGTCCTACGATGGACTGGCGCCATGTTAGGGGTTTATACCGCCTTGCGCCCATGCTTCCCCAGGCAGGCTCCAGTACGCCATACCTCTGAATTTGATAAGTGGTCATTGAAAGTGATTGGGTGGTCTGGAAACTCACATTAATTGATCTTGTTTAATCAGACAAAGAGACAAACACATGGGATCTGAATAATGACATCTTCCAAGCGTACAAGCCAAAGAAAATCAGAAGATCACAGGTTTATTTGGGATGTACATAAGCTGCATCTTTAGCTGGACAAAGTAATTCACTGCCAAACCTGTAGCAAAGTCAAACGTCTCCTGCAAATTGAAAACGTGTTACATCATTACTCATGGAAAATAAATGTACATCTTCACTGGAGGGAGATGAAAGGAAGCTTTAAAATGGATACGTTTGCCTTTATAAACTAAGTCATTATAAACTAAGATTTTCTGAATTAGGTTAAATTAGGGTTAAGATTATGCTTTGTGAAGTTGTGAGGCATGTCAAACTATGTGTTGTATAATATCAAGGTTTGTATGTGCTGTCATTTGAAAATTTTCTGTCCTTCTTAAGAGCTAAAGCAAGACAAGGACTAAAGCTTCCTGTAGCACATAGCTTTCATTGAATTTTCACCGCACTCACACCTTGTCAGCAAACAAAGTATCAATGTTTCTGCACAGAGCTCCTTTATTCAGTTGGTATACATTCAGAATTTCAACACTACAGGGTCATATCCTGTCTTGTTTGGCTAAAGAACATTTTCATTCTGAGTTGACCCCTGTCACTTCCCTCCGATTTGTCACAATGAAGGACCTTTAGCTGCCATTCAAAATGAGTAAAATAGCTACTCCCAGGGGCAATGGGATGGACCGCCGGCACACTGAGCCACAGTGTCCCATAATCAGCCAAAACAAAAGCATATTGACATGTTTGAGCCTCCTATCTGCAGCAACCTTGAGGTACCAACAACCACAAGGCACGAGGGCATTTCCTGCACACAGCTTGCACAGCTGTCAAGTTCCATTGTCAGGTTGCTTAATATCTATTACTTTGAAGTGGGAAACGTATTTTTTTTTAGACTCACACAAAGGGATGTAGTCTTCGGATGTCTAATTCCGATTTGCTGGATGATCTTTTCATTCATTTTTGTAGTTGTTGTTTGTGTCCCCCCTTTTTTTTTTCTCCCAGCAACTGTAGAATGCTCGAGCTCTGCTTTCCTGACAACTCAGGCCAGGCCAGAGGAAGCTAATTCCAGCTTCTCCTCTTGTCTGCTCTGAAGCAGATTTGGCCTTTGTTGGGTGGTGCTAATAGGATTAAATTGGTTACTAGCTCTGCCACAGGGATCACCAAACCATCCCTAAATTTAAGCATCTCTTGGGGACATCATTGTTGCCATTTTGTACTTCTTCTTGCAGCTAACTGCAGCCCCAGAAAGAGCAGAAAGAGGGGGAGGGAGGGTTAGTGAGAAAAATCTAGGATTAGGCTAGTGCTCATTACAATGTACACAAAGGCCAAAGGATCAGGAGCAGAACGCAAATGCAGCAGTTAAGTTAAATCGGTTGGGTAAGCAGAATATCTCTCCAGCCTAACGCTGGTTACCTTCAGTATCTCATGACTCATACATGTACTGTAACATGGAAATTCTAAAGACTAATGTTGGTCAAACAGCTCATGAAGGGGTCCAGTGTTTCCAAATGCCTAAATGTAAACTATAGTTAATGTTAGTAAAAGACAAACATGGAAAGAAAATGATAAAAAACCCCAACGCCTGCGCAATGCACACAAAACAAATGACTTCATTCCCTAAACGTCAAGGAGCGGTTGCCTTACCAAATGAACATGGCACTGCGAATGTGCAGTACAGTGAATCATATACTGTATTTAATGCATCAGAGAAATCTGTTAAATACACAAGATCTATAATCATAAGGATAATGAGGCAATGATGACCTAGTCCAAGAGACAAGTAGAATGCAAAAGAGCTAAAGCAATTTGCCTTCATGTAACCAAGAACTGCAGTTCTGTATATTCTACCTAGTAAACAATACAAAAGTGCATGGCCGAAACAATGGAATGCACGCACACACCGAAAAAATCCTGTGACTAGATTAGTATGCTGAAGTCATTATAATACAGTGCATGCGAATTTTAAGGGAGAAAGAGTACATGGCCACTACAGTGTGACCCTTCAGTGCTAAAATCATGGGAAGCTTGATGGTGATTGATGGTTCTGTTAATTTGAATGGGTACTCATAGGCTGTATATCCCCTTCACTCTGTGAAAATGTACATCTAGCTCTGCCCTGTGCATGTGTGTGTCGAGCATTGTAAAAAGCAACTGTCAGGATCAAAACTGCACAGCATTAACTCAAATTGTTTATTCATGATGTACTAAGTCGTCCTGTGTCTATTACCACCTTTAAAAATATTCATTTTAAATCTAGAGCCATGCATTGTTTCTTTGTGGAAGATTACTGTTCATGCTGCGAGCGGTTTTATAAAGAATACGTCTTGACAGCTCAGAATTAATTCTCTTCATAAACAAATTGGATTATTTTATACTTTAGTACTGTATATGATGTTATTAAAGAAAGAGTTTGAATGCTGAAATACAAGCGCGACTTCCACTGGCACAGCCAGTAAATAAGAAAGCAAACATCATGTTTATATTATTAGAATTTGCTCTAATTAAAATGATCTACAGTAAAATATAATTAAATTTCACACAACGTACCTTAAATATTACACTGTTTTGTGAATGGATAAACTTAAAACATACACATATAATATAATTATAGCACAATGTTAAATGTTGTATATGGTCTGAAATGTCTGAACCTACATTTCTGCAACAGATCTTTTACTGTATGAGTTGCTGTTTTTAAAGAACAAATCGTTTTCTTCGCTCTGCAAGTAAATACATAAATATTTAAGGAAATTCTTATTTTAGCAACTCCAGATAGGCTGTCTGCATTTCCATAGCTTTAAATAATGTCAATCTAGGTTGCTCCTGGATTGAAGCCCATGAGCCGGAAGGCACAATTTTTTCTTTGCCTACAGTCTGATAATTTTTAGAGCTATTGGCAACTTGGGAATTTTCCTTCCTTATCACTTGGGCTCAGCGAACTTCACTACCACTAATCGGAGCTCGAATCATTCATTCAAGGATTGCATGATCATGTTTTTCTTTAGCAGTGACAGCTGTCTGCACTGCATTAGCATTGCAGATGAGGCAGTCTAATAGGTTAATGCGGAACACACGAAAATTAGGTTTAATCCCCAGCGAAATAATCTAACGTTTTCAAATTCCTTGATGTTGGGATAGAGACATCGCCTGTGACTCAATTACGTGTAATGTAGATCAAAGCAAATTTACCTTCTGCCTCAACCATCTCCGCAGTTTAGACAGTGAGAATAGGGACCTGCAAGCACATCAGCTCAGCTCAGTTGACTCGCAAGCAACTGGGAAAGCAGCACTTTTAAGATGGCAGAGGCAGTTTGTTAATTTAGCACATTCTGTGAATGCACAAATATTTTATTTGAAATAAGACCAGTGCAGAATTCTTTACCTTGACACCATGCACATCCATCGCAAATCAACATCATCATTTTGATCTTCAATGTACTGTACCTTTATTACACATATGTAAACGAACATGGAAATATAGGGTACTTACGTTCATATACTTACACACCCACTTAGGGTGGCACAGTGGTATGGTATCTTGCAGCTCTTGCCCTGGTTCACTTCTGCAATGCAGTACCTTGTATGGGGAGTTTGCACGTTCTCCCCGTGTTCAAGTGGGTTTTCTCCAGGTGCTCAAATTTTGCCCCTCATTCTGAAGACATACTGGCTAGGTTAATTAGTGTATCTAAGTAGTGTATCACAGTACCTGTGTGCATGTATGGATGTATCCTTTGACAGTCTATCGTCTTGCGCACAGCATTGTATTGTCTTGAAGAGCTCTGTGCCTGCAGAACAGGCCTCAGGTGTCCACAGTCCTCACTGGAATGACCAGCTTGCTGATAACAAACAGGTATATGCACTCACAGAAACTGGCAAGCACAAATAATTAAATATATCTATGAAATATATACAATTTGTATGCAAAAATACTATTTCAAAATAAAATAAAAAAGGACACTGGATGAAAACCCTTTGTGCACCAAAAAATTCACAATGGAAGACATGTCACACAAGGAACAGCAAGAATTGTTATACAGGTATACTGTCCACCTATTTGCAATCTGCTTTTCAGGTTCTCCCGGAGAGGATCACTGATATTTTGGTCACCTAATTTGTCTAATCAATCAGTTTTATTATGGGTAAAGCCAGCTAGTGTTATTAATCTGTATTTACATGATCAGTGTTACTGTTTGCCAAATCTATCCCTCCATCAATACATCAAGACACACGACCTGTTTTTTTTGCATGACAGAGGATGTTGATGTTGTTTCATCAATACAATGCTCATTTCTCTCTTTTGCCTAAACCGAGAGTTTTGCTTTGACAACAATACTGTCACACATCCTCAACTATCATGGGAAAGTCCTTATAAAATCACACTGGGGCGGTTTCAGGGAATATGTGCCCTGTTCATGCAATACATTCGCTTTTATTTTACAGAGAACCTCTGTTTTCCTCCTTAAATGCTTTTTCCAGAGTGACCTCAATTACTCTGAATACCACTACAAGTATACCTATGATTTGCAGGGGGAGGGTCTCTAGCATAATGGCTTTCCATAACCTTTCATTTAATGTCCTACAACTCATTCATTTGCTTTAAACCCCACTGTCTTGTGTAAGAAGTGAAACAGTGTTGTTTAAAGAAAGCAGGCGAACTGGGGCAGGAAAATGTATTTCATCTTCAAGAGCAGGTCAGGAGTCCAGGTCATGAAAAAGATTTTCATTGACAAAAAAGAAAGGAATTGTGTGTGTGTGTGTGTGTGGGGGGGGGGGGTTACTTATAATGGAGGGGTAAAAACTATATCAGAGATCATAATTACACCTTCTCCCAAATGGAAAAAAATAAATAAATCAGGAAATCAGAAAATCAGGATCCAAACAAACAAAACAATCATCTGCAACCAGCTATTGACCTTGGACTAGAATATGTAAAAATCCCAATTAAATTACATTTCAACATATGCACACTTTAGATTATATCTAGACATCTGTGGCATTAAGCGCGACACATTTCATGTAAAATGGAAACAAAGAAATGAATGTGCAATCTATCTCTCTGTTTTCATTATTAGTGCATAACAACTCAAATAACATTGTGCAGTTCCAGTGGAAGGGAAAGGGAAGAATTTGTGTGCCCTCGGTTGCCAAATTAATTCTTGTCTTGACATCTTAATTCTCAGTTCTTGTGTGTGGTCAAATCAGCCTACTATAGAAAAGCAATCAAGCAATTATTCCTAAATTATATTTGCCCAACACACACTGATTGGTTATTCTTTTCTTATTGGGTAAGCTCATTAATTCTGAGCAGCTTGCTTATTATGCCTCTACCATTACTGCCTCCCTCTCTCCCTTTCTCTCTATCTCTCTCTCTCTCAATCGAGCCTATCTGCTAGTGCCAGCCTGCTGATGTTTCAAGATGACACACAAAAAAGCCCCATGATCTATTGCATTGTCTATTCCAGCAATTACTATTCACATTTCTGATTAACTTTGATGTGGAACCTAATGAGATAAGGCAAGTTATCAAGGCAGACCTGATAGTGGTCTCATTTATTCAGCATTTGGCATCGATGAATGACAAAAACTAATGAGGATGTGTTTGACAGTAAGCCGGAGTTAAGAAAGAGTATCAGACATCTCCAATTCATCAGTCTATCTGAAATATTTGCCATGCATCTATGTAATGGAAACACTTCACATAACAGTACATATGTTTGCTGTAAAGACGCAACTAAGTTGTAGAGGAGATTAGGTGAAAGCACTCTCCCAGCATCTTTAACTTAACAACTTCTCCAGAGCTTTAATGGTTATGTTAATTGGGAGGCATGAATTGGAGACTCTGAGGTTGTTGAAATAGACGCCCTATTTGTCGTTCGAAGCATAAAAACTATTTATACTTAGCATCTGTCCATGGTGTAAATTGTGCAACTATATTAGTGGCAAAATAAACAAACCAATTTGTCACTCTCCCAGCAGTCATTACATTACTCGAAAAGCAAATTTCTACACCTGTCCTCAGAACGCTACATAATAACAAAAAACATTACTGTATTACTGCTTCATGTTATGCATTGGAATAATAAACCACAAAAACTGAAATCGCCAAATGTAGACTGAATTGCTAGCCTACCCCCTCAGAGTAGGAAAATGTTAGGATGTTTGTAGAGAGACATGATGCGGTCTAAAAAATAAAATACATGTGTTCCAAAGATTTTATTTACAAGAGACCTCCACTGTCAATACTCAGTAAATTATCCTTTTAGATTTTTGAAGAAATTATAAAAAGTTAAATTAAAATTGCCATGGAATAAAAACTAATTTGCTTTGTATTCTGTCTGTAAAAATAAAATTAAATGCTTAGCTTCAACACTGAATTTATGCATTTTGGAGAATATGGTGTTGGGTATTTGTAATATACTTTTTCTCATTTGCATGTTAGAAAACAGACTTTTCTAATGTTTGCATTTTATTCAAAAATATTGAAAGTATTAAAGTATTAGTATTAAACAATATACGAATAAAGTAGTGCATTTAATATCACTTTTGTTTATGCCATAGATCCAAGTGTTATTGTACAGTATATATTGTATTAAACTTTAGCCTCTATGTCACATGCTACAGATACATACTTCACTTAAAAAGTTAATAACATTTAAAACCCAATTCCGTAGATTAATTTATGTCACATCTCAAGTGTAAATTGTTAATGTACTAATATCAGTACTGTACTGGTATTTTTTAACTTGGAATCAAAATTTGAAATTTGAATTTATATCAACAACATTGTTTAAAAATAAGTGTACATTTATCACTTTAATTCCAAAATAAATCTGCAATATTTCACACTGACAACAGCAAATGTCTACTGTGTTTTTTCTGTAAGGAACAGCTTGTACAAACTAGTTGCAGAGTGCTTTTTTGATTTGGAGTATAAAAAGTAAATAATATTTTTACATCTAAAACATACTCAAGACAAATGAGCAGGGCTCTGAATGCTTTCCTATGAGGTTGTGAAGAGCTCTACAGACTTTAAAGCACAACCTCAATTAAGCTCATCTTCATCTGGAGAAAAAGAAGAGCTGAAAGCTGAATACATAAGATAATACACCCTCGCAACAGAACAGTCCCTTTAAAATAATCTTGATAACCAAAATACAGTGACAAAAAGGAACTTCCTTCAAGCCTCCATCCTTTGAAACTGGTTAACCAACTTCAGCTATTCATATTCAGTACATAATTAATGACATCCTTTTCTTGTTCTTATTACACATCATAACAAGCTGAAAAAGTGGGAAAAAAATGATTTAAAAAAATCATAACCAATTTGAGGACAAAGCATTGACCTCTAGCATTTCAGTAAATGAACAGTGTGCATAAAAGAAGATTGACAGTAGCCATCCAAGTTTAATTCAAGCAGCCAATTTCCAAATGCAAATCATAATCTGCAGATGTTAGCAGCTGATATTTTTAAAATACCATTTCACTCAATTTAAATCCCTCTGAAATTTGAATTTAAAACAAAACCAAACTGCGCTTTTATAGTCTTTTCTGGAGTGTGAATACATTTATGTGCCATAAAGCTCCTTCGACTCAGCCTGCTGCACCAGTGTTTCGGGAGTTCAGTGCGCCCAGGCCTGGCAAATTCTCTTGTTTTAAAACCAGCTCAAATGTGTCAGCTGCTATATGCAGTCTGAGCATGGAGGAAAAAGCCATGCTTGACAAAAAAGAAGACTAACGAGGGTTCACGGGATTTTTGACATTGTTAGTACTGCTGCTCTTTAATTATGCTTGTATTATAACAGTCTGATTATGAAAAGGAAGGAAACAATCTGGACTCTTAAAGTAATTCTTTTCCAAGCTACTTATATCAGTAGAGCATCACAAGCAGAAAATGATGTTTTCTGAGGAAGATTGTCTTTAGTATTGGCATGTGAGTATGGGAATGCAAAACTAGGGTTTTATAGTGGCACAGATATTCATATACAAATAATTAATAATAATTAGATTATTCTTTCTAAAATTAAGTTTATCCTTACATTGTAACAACATCATTGCAAAAAACACTTGATGATTAATTTAAAAATTCAGCATTTCAGCACCAATTGTGTTAAAAATGATTAAATTGCCAACTAGTCTATTAACATGTTGACATTCACAATAACAGAATAGTTTAAAAATATGTATTAACATCTGTTTAAAATTATCAGAAGAATTCTTCATCTCATAAATCAATAAAAACATATTGTCAGTTATGGTACTGTAATTTCCATGTACTGTAGTTTGACTGTCTTACAGTGAATTAGCTTGAAAGCAAAAAAGATTTAATAATGGCATTATATATGTCATAATAAATACTAAAATCAGCTTAAAAGAAAATCTAGCCTGCCATCACTAAAGTTAGGCAAACAGCACACACATGCATATACAGTACGTGTGCACATTTCATGCAAGACATTGTACTTGAGCTCTTCTATAGTTTCCTATAGAAAATTCACAAACAATAAAGTTTCTCTTTATTATAGTAAGATAAACAGAAGGAAGAAAATGCTGAAATCTTGAACGGACGAAAATGCATGGAATATGGGTAATTCTTTTAGAATATAAACAAATGCTTGCAATAATATTCTGATTTTGTCTTTTAAATACCTTTGTCTACTAAATGATTTACACAACAAGTATATTCAGCAATTCTGCTTTATTTCAAAGATGGAAGCATGAAAATGATCATTTGGTCTTCATTCTTCCTTTGCCTTTTTTCCGCTTCTCTTAAATGTTACTACAGCTGAACACATTGAAGCAATATCTTTTTGTTGCCTGCTTACCATATTTGACTTTCTCCTGTCATGCACAAACAACCTCCAGCTGATACAAAGCCGCATTCTGCTTAAAACAATTGAGGCTCGTGCTCCTTCAAGTAACCAGAAAAAAAGTCAAAGACAAAAAGACCCTGCAGCTGTCTCCAGACAAAATAAATGACTTCCGGGCCTGGAGGAAGGACTCAGCATTCGTTTCGCACTGAAAGGGGTATTGTCCTTCCAAAAGCACAATATCTTACAGCACTTATTTGTGCTTAAAGTGTTTTTTTTTTCTTGTCTTGCCTAAGGAATTGTTGATGTTCAAATAAAAAAGGAAGTGCACCCACCCTGCTGGAATTTTAAGGAATGTCTCTAGCCTGGATTTTACTATTATTGATCCCTTTAAACAAAATTCAATGTTTTACTGACAAGGTACTCAACATACCACTGCATTTTGAAAACATTCTGAATGCTGGCTGAGATTTTAATATTCAACATCCTGATTCATTAACATTCTATTCCAGTGAACAATACTGACTGGAGAGTCTTTGACACTCAAGATACTCACATCAAGGTCAGCAACTAAGAAAATAAAATCTGCATTCCACTCCTGGATTCAATCTGCATGAGGTTTCTTTTTTTTTTTTTCTGCCGTATGTAACATCCCTGAAGTTTTTTTTTTCCCTTCATCGTTGAATATTTAAAGGCAGCACTTTAAAAAGAAAAGGCTTTAAAATAACAAGATGCCGTTAGATCTCTTTATTTAAAATTTAATTGGAACTTAATATTACCCAGGTGAATAATTGACTTGGTTAAAGAAGTTAACATTTTTCTTGGCTGTTATACTATGACAGGATACACCAGGGTTTCAGGCTGAAGCCTGTCAATAGCATATGGCTTGTTATTGTGAGCTATCGACTACCGCTGTCTCAAACATGGCGACAGAACATGAGAAACCATTTCAAATCTTCTTCCGACACACCATACAAAGGAAGCAAAACACTGCAAGTGTTAGCGCTGCGTGTCAGCAACAAAAGACAGAATGCAAATGCCGCTTATATCAACAGTGGGCATCTGTGAGGCAGACACAAAGCCCAATTAAAATACATACAGAATCAACCTCAGCTTTTGTGGGTGTAAATGATGCTCCATCAAGATGTCATTACAACACCATGTTCCCACCCACCTCCATGTATCTCCTGCTGCCCGTCCCTAAAACTGGAAATGTCAGACTATTTTATTACCAACGTGAGCTGCTCGCCTTGAGGTCAACCAGAAAACCCTCAGGGAATTTTCAGATTGTTGGTTGGGATGTAGCAGGTCAAACAGTTTGAAAAGAGAGATTTAGTTTAACATCTATTAGCAAAACCCAGTACAGCACCCGTGAGTATTCCCATTAGCCTGTCAGTGCTGATTTATTTTATGGGAAGCTCTGTTTAAGTCAGCTGTAGCCTAGCTTGAACATCTAAAATCAATAATAACAACGATGTTCGATTAACCATGTATATTATAAAGATATCATGCTCGCCTGTAGTTACTGCTTTACAGAAACTGTAAGACACTACTATTCAAGAAGAAAAAATTAACAGACTAACACAAAGTGATAGCTAGAAGATCCTTTTAAATAAAAAAAAACCTTTGGCATTAAAATCTTTGATCTCTTTGCAGGATTTTCACAGGTAAAGTGACCCTTCTGACAGTACTGTCATATTTTTAGAGATATGTTTTATATTAACTTAATTTGTATGTTGTTCCTGCAGTTCCTACATGAAAAGGTAATCACATAAATCAATGTTAAAAATCTGCTTAAATTATTCCTAAAATCCTTTGAAATGTGAGTAATATCCGTAAGCAGTTCAACTATCTAAGTGTTGAATATGAATACTCATTTAGTGATACTAATAAAACACAGGTGTTGAATATTAGTGAAAAGCTTCATCCACAGACCCATTTCAGAATATTTGCAAGTTGTGAGCTAAGAAATCATTAAATGCTTTAGACATAAATTTCAGTGTACACAAATCTATACATGCAATTGTCAAACTGGTTAAGAAACATCTTTTTAAAAATATCTTTCATAAAATGTCTTTATATACTAGATGGCAAAAGAGTTCTACAGAGCTCACAGGTTAGGAAAGATCCTCAAATGCCTTGTCAGATGTATAACTGGATGAACAAAAAGATGTAAATCAAGAAATTAATTTTCATTGGCTGTATAAAAAAGCATCATGGTCAAAGAATTGCATAGAAAAGCAATTCTGACCTTATTAAACGCAAGGCGAAATGATATATTAATACAGTATCAGTGCTTCAAAATACTTTATGCCCGTTTCTTTACACTGCTCGGACATTGCCTGCTGAAATGAAGTTCCTGCTGCACTCAACCCTGATCACATTGCTGCAGATGTCAAATATAATGTGTTGTGATGTGGGAGTACACATCCCTGGTATCGGCTAGGAAACTGGCGATTGCGGAGCAATCCCTCAAATAGGAATGTGGAAAAACGCATTGAAATCCGCCATTGTATTTCTTTCCCCTTATCCCAAAAGTCCTTTTCTAACCTTACTTTTGTGTCATAAGAGCGCGGAATGAATGAAACCAGCTTACCTTTTTACCCCTCACTTACAGTAAATGCATCTATGCGTTCTGTATGTCATCTATTTTAAGTAACCGTGCCAAGAAACGTAGCTGGCCATCAAGGACACCAAAAAGCAGACTTGCACATGAAACAGAAAGCAGGAGAAAAGTAGTGGAGTGAGAAACCGCTGAGTGACGAGGGTTGTGGGTTTAAATCCCAGAGGAGGAGTACAGCTGGAAAACTCCATCAACCTCCCTGCACACATGGGCACTGTGGATGTACAGTACCAAGATGTGGATTCCAAAAAAAAAACACATTTAAGAAATTGAAACACCTTTAAATCAATCTGGATTAAAGAGTTTGCCTGATATTATCACAATATGAACATTTCACCAAGCAACTTGTGGAAATTATGCCCCAAATGGCTAGCAGTCTGATTAGATGGAACTTCTAAAGCATTGACTATGAGTTTTTTTAGGAAAAAATCCCCAAAGCAAAATAGAGTGTTAATAATAATAATATTATGATCACCATCCAGTTTAGCAATAATTACAATAGGGGATGTCTGTCAAAGGTATGAGAGCAGTATGTGTTATTTCTGAGGATTGTGATATATAATAACTGAAAATTATATACCATATTCAAGTTTCTGTTAATCTCAGACACATGACTGGATCATAATTACATGCAGGTATAGTGATTCCCGTGTTAATGGGAATAACCCTGCCTTGATTGAATTTATTGTCTGCCCATTATTCTGTTAAACCCAACCCAGCAGTAATTGCTAGTATTGTAATTTTCTAACCTTGAGTGTGAAAGCATTTTTTTCTTAACATTGCAAATAAGATCTCTGTGAATGGGAAACAGTCTCTACATGGGTTTACTGCAATATTGTTACTCATTCTTACTAGATTCAAGGGGTCACACAAAATAGAAGTTCTGTACTTGATCATGTTTTCAAACTGAAATTTCCAAAGGTTCGGTTTTTGCACTGTGTTTGAAAGTAGTGCAAACCTTCCCCTAATTGTAGCAAACACTGTATGTCAATATTAATATTAAGAACTACACACTCCCAGTTTTGAAGGCAGTGGCTGTATCATTTCTCTGGAGACTGTAAGCAAACAAGCACCTCTAATTATGTCTGCACTACATGAGCCTCACTGCATAGGCTGCAGAATGTCAGGCTATTACTTTAGTCAAAGTTCCAAATGCTTAAGATAATGACCAGTTACTAATTGGTGCTTATACCTTAAATCGGTTTATACGGAATATAATTGCAGCTATTATGGTATTAAATAATCCTTGAAATTAGCATGTACTGCTTTAGCAATGCTTTTCGCAGTGCTTCGGGGGGAAAAAAAAATAATGGTAGTAGCAGAGTTTTCAGGGGTTTTGGAACTGCATCTCAATCAGGAAAAAGCCTGTTTTGGAGGGGTGGGGGCTGGCTTCCATGTACCATGCAGAACCTTAGTGACATTGTAGATTCAGACGTTGATGCGAACCCCCCCCCCCTCAGAAAACAGAAAAAAACAAAACAAAAAGGGGACATTACATTCAGATCACATTTCCAGGGCTAAAGGACCGTGCTTTTGTGTCACCCCTTCCGTCAGCTGTTGACTTCCTAAGTGTCTCAGACAGCCACATGTCTGTCTGCAGCCCTCTCCAATGGCTTGTCCTGGTCACATTTCTTGAGACTGCTGACTGCTAATGGGCCCATCCTGACAAAGACCCACTTTGAACAGGATGCGGAGCTGGGCCTCCAGCCAGGGTGCTGCGGCAGAGGAGGGCGGCATGGGGCTAGGCCCTGCAGCCGGCACTGCCTGCCTCTCTGCACCCATGTCACGCTCGCGTGACAACTGCTCCTCTGTGCCTGTTTGAACTGTCCCTCCCAATTAGCGGTAATAAGTGACTCTGTAAGGATGAGCAAACATAGTAGATTCGCCCCCCCCCACCCCCCCAGCTCCCCACGCCTAGCAGCCCATGAAAATCCCAAGAGCGCAACCCTGCTAATAGAAAGAGAAAGCCCAAAGCTTCTCGTTCTGAGCAAACAAGTGCTAGCAAAGAGGCAAATTAATGACAACTCATTTGAAGAGTTTGCCTGAAATTATTTTACCCCTGTCTTTCCACTGAAGAATTGATTAGTATCTGCTCGATCAAAGTGTCTGAATCAATAAAGAGATGCAATGAGCAGAGAAGGCATGGTCTTGGCCAATTTATTCAGCGCACTTTTTTTTTTTAGATGGAAGAAAAAGAGGGGGGCTGTATTCTACAGAGTGCAAATAGCTAGGCCTGTTTAGAGGGAGAGCTAATGATAAGCTCTGGGAAGCCAGTGCGTTCGTCCATCTCTCGGGTAAACTGCAGATTGCTCGCCTCGCCGATGATAAGCTCGGCAGTCGTGAACACTTCCAAGTTGCCCATTGCGTGTCCCCCTATAGTTTTGCCATCTTTGTCAGCCAGACAGACATGCAGGTGAGCCTCTTTATTCAGGGTGCCAACCAAGGAGACAATTTCAAGTCTTTCGCTGAGATGAATGATCTGAAAAGAGAAACAAAGGAAGAGAACCCATGGGAAGCTCTTTCAGCCTCCTAAGCCCTGTGCTAGTTCAGGAAAGAAATAATTTGCAAGTGGGTCTGTAACCTTTTTTCACTTACTGTGACATGCCCTCAAATACTTGATAAATGATATGTTTCATGGTCATGGTTTGGGGAACATTTTTTAGTTTTTGGAAAAAACAAAATAAAAAATAAGACACAAAAAAGTAGACTTGTCTCACTGTGCACCGGTGTCTTGGTAGCAGGTATTCTGGCTATAGCCACTTGAATTCAGTGTTTGAGAATGTTTATTAAAGAGCATTGAACCCTTTTTTCTGACTTAAAATAAATGATTATCAACAGTCACCTTTTAAAGTATGTTCATGTGTTTCTGATAAGAATAGTACAAACGTAACACTGTAGGCCTCATTGTTATAGTGATTCATAAAAATGAGACAACTTAGTTCATTATTATGCTTTATCATTAAGCTTCCTTTTCTGTTAATTAAAAGTACAAAGAAAATTCCTTGTTGGTAAATTACTTTTGTGGATTATTTACATATTAATTAATTACTGCACTTCTCTATTTAAGTTCTATAGCCAAACAAATCTGGCTATGGAGTGCCAAATTTTTACTGAGTATTTTTGTTTTATTGAGAGCAATTTACTGAGACAAACATGCAGTGTGAATTAATTAAACTTGTCACAGTTTGATACTGGTCAACATTTAAACAGACAAAAAAATATACTCTCCAACAAAAAATTAACTTCAAGATTATCCCCTCACGAAATCATATTTTTCCCAGTTTCCTTCTTGCTCATCTTCCCATTTTGTTTCATCATCTTAATGTTGAAACTCCATTTTGGAAAATATATACAGTACATTCACAAATGATTCTAGAAATATATGACGTTTTATGTTTGAAAAGTGTTTTTTATCATTTCCCAAGTAAATCACATTTTAGCCCCGTTCTGATCTTCGCGGGATGTTTGTCTTGAAAGAGTAGCGTAACCCTTAAAACAATCCCGTCTGAGCTATACAAAGCAGACAGGATTAAAGGCAGCTTTCCCTGTTTTAAATGTGCCACTGAAGATTAGACCCTTTGCCAAAAAAATAAAAAGAGAAAAACACTATGCAAAAACTTAATTGATTTCCTTTCGACTGTTTACCTCCACAGCTGACTCCTAGAGCACAACAACAGTGGCCTTACTGCCGCCAACAGCCCTGCCAAGTACCTCATTAGTATTCGAAGCAGTGGCATTTGCCAGCCTGAGCGTTGCCTTGGCGACGCTGCCCACACAAGTGATGATAAATGGGGCTTTCAGCTTCTTCTTCTCCACGAAAGTGACCAGGGAGCTCAGGAGGTCCTCCCCAGGACCGAGGCGCAGCGCGTAGACTGACAGAGCAGAGGGTCCAGCCTGGGGAGGAAGAAGGGGAATAATAATAATAATAATAATAATAATAAATAAATAATAATAATAATAGAAGGGAGACACAGTGGTTAGCACTGCTGCCTCACAGCACTGGGGCCTTGGGTTCAGTTCTGGAGCCGGGATGCTATCTGTGTAGAGTTTCTCTGTTCTCCTTGCGTTTGTGTGGATTTCCTCTGCATGCTCCGGTTTTCTCCCACTGTCCAAAGACACTCTGACAGATCAACTGGCTTCTGGGAAACTTGGTCCTGACTGACACCCTTGTCCAGGGTGCATCCTGCCTTGTGCCTGTTGCATGTGGGGATACGCCCCACCTGCCTTGTGACCCCAAATTGGATAAACTGGTTAGAAAGTGAACTGAATGGGTAATAATGAAGCTTTGGAGGATAGTCTGATATATTTAGCATTTGAAGTAACTGTTATACACTGATATGCGGGCCTAACAATTTTTAAAATTATTTTATACATTTCTGTTGTCTAAATTTTTACCAGTCTCTTTTTCCCCAAGTATCACTATCACTGTGCCTTTTCTTTAGGATCAGCCCAACTTCTTTAAATGCGCACAGTAAAGTGCAATTACATTTTGAATTGCAGATGATGGACAAAGACATGGTCACTTGCTAGAGTTTGAAATTTTTTTGGGACTAATGATATTTTTATTCATTCAAAATGTTAGTGTGGAAACTTGAAGTGAAAACAGAGTATATACTGAACTAATGAGAGTACTGTGCAAATGTTGTTTCTTTTAAGCACAAGGAGCTGCAGATCCAGCTTACTGTATCTATTGCGAGATAATGAATAGCAATTATATAAGAACAATTGAACATTTTTTACAAATAATGTTTTCAGACAAAAAAAAAACCACTTCAGCTATATATAAAACATGCTGTTCAAATGAATTAATTTTTTAACATTCTCTCTTGTTTTTATTGTGGATGTGACAATAAAATAAAAGCATGGTTACAAAAAAAAGGCTGTACCAGAATCCAACACCCATAGTCAGAATACAGTCTAGTGAGACAGGGATTGTTTTAAATAATTTAAAATGCAATGTATCGGACTTGCATAAAGCTTTGATTCTCAAAGGATCCCAAAGCGCTTTACACACAAGAGAGAACCCCCCCACCCGATATGGGTCACACTCAGCAGCCATTATGTGCCAGCTGCCCCAGTGCACAGCAGTTCAGGTAGAGAAGCAAGAAACTTCTTCACTGGTTGATTTAAAGAATCATAGAGGTGTTATATATGATGTTTTGAGACAAATTGGCCCAGAGTGAGAGACCACCTAATCATCCTTGAAATCGGATACATGGGATCTCAGGTAAGTCTCCGGGTTCCGGTTCATCCTCTTCTTCTTCTGGCCGTTGGATTCTGGATGGTACCCCGATGATAGGCTAGCCTGGATACTCAGAAATCTGCAGAAGGCACTCCAAACCTGGGGGCCACAGGCAGAGGTGACATCTGAGGGAAGTCCATGAAAGTGGAAACTATCTGATGGAAGCCTGGGCAATGGGTTGTGGGTGGCCTTTGCGAACCTGTCGATAATAATGAGGATCATGGTGCAGCCTCAGGAACGAGGGAGATCTGCGATGACGTCCGCTAAAATGGATGACCACGGGCAATACGGAATGGGAAATGGAAGTGCAAGTTCTGCAGGTGCTGTTCCCAGGCCTTTGGCCCTGTTGCAGGTGGGGAACGCTGCTACACAGCCCTCTATATCCAAACTCAATGTGCGCTACCAGAAGAGCTGCCAAATTAATTCCACAGCGTGTTGAATAACCGGGTGGCCTGCGAGTGTAAAATTGGGGCCCAACTGAAGGACCTCAGGTCTGGCCGAGAGGGGTAACACGGTTTGTCCGGCAGGGTTTCAGGCGGTGCAGGATGGGACATGATCATGTACACCACCTTAGCTGGGTCAGAGGGAAAGGAAGAGGGTCCCATGGAAAGAAATGAATTGAAAACTGAGTCACAAATCCTCTGCAGCCGTCAGGGTCACAAGAGCAGGGAGGAAAAGGGCACCCCTGAAGGTTCACTGTGAAAGAGCTCCCCCGGAGGCTGTGCTGCAGAGTGCTGAGGTAGACGACAGTGCCACAGCTGATGAAGAAGCTACTGTACATCTGTTACAATGCACAGTGGCTAGTATTTGCTGCATGCTGGTCATGGCAGCACACAAGTCCTGAAAATGCCTCCTTAGGCTCAGACACATTAGGCACCTGAGTCCCGTATAGCAGACTCCTTGTAAAGCCAGCGCCTGCAGGATTTTCTCATTGCCCACTGTATTCTTCTTGTTTGGCTCAGCCATTAGGTGACCTGAGGGACGCAGAGCCCTGGCTGAATACAACCACAGGGCTCAATGATGGAGAGACAGGCGCTGATGGTAGAGAAAACATCCAGAAATCGTACTCAACATAGCAGGGTTTGAAGCTGGGGAGACAAGAGGAGACAAGCCAGGGGAATCCAGGAAAACTCAGCAGAGGCTGGTACATGGCGAGCTCGGTAAACAGCAAGCAAAGCGAGAGGTCACTAGCAGAGCAAACAAGAACATGGCTGAGACAGTGGAAAACCCAATGACAGAGTGCTGAGCAAGGGCTGTCAGGACTTGGGATGTTGCTGTTATCTGCACACTTTGACCTGTCCTGGTCATAAAAGCCTTTAGCTCTTTCAACGTTGTCATTAGTTCCTGTATAGCCTTTCCGATCAGTCTCCTACTTGTATGGTCATCCAGTCTGAAGCAACCGAATGATCTGTGCAGGGACCTGAAGGTGCCATTTGCCTTCAATTTCTTAATAATGGTCATGACCATGCTCCAAGGGACATTCAAGGCCTTTGATTTTTTTATACCAATCCTCTGATCTGTGCCTTTCCATAGCTTTGTCCCAGAGCTCTTTTGAAGGCTCATAGGTGCTCAAGGTTGAACGCTCTACAAAGCAAAAGGAGCCTATAGGAACTGCTGCATTTATCTTGGAATGATGAGAATCACTGCAATTTAACAGAGGTGGAGGCCAATTAACTTGCTGTGTAACTCTGAAGGAGACTGGTTATACCTGAACTAGTTTAAGTTTGCTCTTGCAAACGGTCTGGACACATCTAACCAAGCTATTTCAGCTTCTATTCTTCATTAATTTTCTTTCATCTAGAATACATATTTCAGTTGGAAGTTGTTGGATAGGATCTATAAATACATAAATAAATATTTTAATGCATTTTAATTGCAGGCTATAAGGTATCAAAAGGTTAAAATGGTGACTGGAACGTGTGAAGTCCATGTGTGCAGTTCATGAGGGGATCTGATATGAGTATTTAAAATCCTTACAGGCATTGACAAAGTCAGCTCAGCTGGTTTCTTTAGAACAAATAGTGAAACAGAAACCAGAAGGTATAAGTGAAAACTGCCTAAAAATGCATTTAAAACTGAACTGAGAACAGGAGGCACTTCTCTACCCAAATAGATGTAGGGCAGTGGAACAAGCTAGCCAGCCATGTCGTTGAAACAAATATCCTTCAAGAACTGCTTGGATGAGATCATTCGATTTCATAACTACTGATTACTATCTGAGATACAGTAGATGGGCTTCTCATTTGTAACCTTTCTTATGTTCATATGCTTAAGCTGGCAATCCAAATCTGCCCATATAAAGTAGTATTATCTGGTATTAATTTTGGCACGGAGGAAAGAATTCAGTGGCATGAAGAAATATATAAAGATACAGAATATACAAAACCTAGAAAAAACACAAAAATCAAAGACTAAGATACAAATGCATATCTAAGTCTTTCCTATTGTCTTTCTTAAGCAAAGTTGTAAATATGAAAACCAAGCTTGAAGACAACACAGACATGCCCAGAAACCTACATGAACTACCAGGGAAGAGAATTTTGCTCAAACCAAAATGCCAAGGAGAATAATATCAGAATTAAATTCCGCATGTCTTATGTTAAAACAAACTGGAACAAGTGTACACTAGTACAAAGACATGTAAATGAGGGACTGTTCACTGGAAGGCGAAGATGGAACCCTTGTACATGCCAGGCATAAGAAGATGAGGCTCAATCATGCAAAAGAAGTGGCTCAAGGCCACAGATTGTGTGTTTGTGCTTTGTGGTGAACAAATCAAAATCTAAGAGTTAGGCTCAAATTGATCAAAATATGTAAATGAAAAATGGATCAATCAATGGAATTAGAAATGGATAAAACAAGCATTTCATATGCTTACTATGTCTTAGGCATCTGTCTCACTTTAGACAGAAGAGTGGTGGCTCTGTGGCTCAGGATCTGCGCCTGTGGCTGGAAGGTTGCTGGTTCAAATCCCGCGGCCGGCAGAGGAATCCTACTCTGTTGGGACCCTGAGCAAGGCCCTTCACCCCAACTGCTCCAGGGGTGCTGTACAATGGCTGACCCTGCGCTCTGACCCCAAGCTTCTCTCCCTGTCTGTGTCTCGTGGAGAGCATGCTGGGGTATGTGAAAAGATGAATTCCTAATGCAAGAAATTGTATATGGCTAATAAAGTGATCTTATCTTACATTAGCAGTTTTGTGGAAATATCAAGTTACTTGACTGACATTCAGACTATTCACACACAATGTTAGTTCTGAGAACGCATTAAAGACTACTTAAGCTGTAATAAATATCAGTAATAAAACACCTGACCAAACAGGTCAACAAGTTTTACTTCATTACATCAAAAATAAATTGTATCAACATCAGTAGCGAAACTATTTCAATAAATCATAATACAGTGCCAGTCTGTAAAGATTAGGTAACGAGGAATGACCTATCAAAATATTTTAATACATTTCAGGACATCAAAGGACAACCACAAAGTAAAATTTGTGTATGTATTTATATTAGACAATTATGTTGAAACCAAAACAGTGTAATTAAAGCTTTATTCAAATCTGTGCATGCTTCACATTTATTTTCAATACACACAGGAAATAACCTGCATATTTTTCACGTACTTAGATACCTCAGAACTATATGACTGACATTTTATTTAATGCTCAAAAGGCTATATTTCACAGCATGCACAATTCCACAAAGAAATGGAAAGACGTGTCACAAACTCTGTTTAGCATGTATCAGAACTTGGCTTGTTTGACAAACTAATTTGAGCTGATATTTAGTGCATAAGTGGGAAACTTATAAAATCTATAAGTCTTGATCCGTTGTTTATATATTATAATTCTAGATTCATAGGTCAATGATGCAATTTATTAATTTGTCCACCCAGGGTAACTAACCTAAAACAAGACATTTTGACTTTTTATGTATAAGGTTGTGGAAACAATATTTAGAGCTAAAGTGTCACCTTACTGTATATGGAAATAAGATCCTAGGGATGTTCAACATGAATTTAGAAAAGTAGACCTTAACTAACTTGTTAGATTGCTTTGAACAAGCAAGAACAGTAATGGATATGACGAGATACAGTAATTAGCCCTCTTCAGCTATATATCTAGTAAGTTCCACCGGATGGCCAAGACGAGAGAAAATATACTGTAAGTATGAACCAAGATTGGGTTTACTTATGATGTCAGTGACCACAGGAAAAGACATGAATCAAACCAGTTTTGCGGCTTCCTGCATAGTGTTTCCAGACAGAATTGAAGTTGCATTTTTTACATTGTTGCCAGTATAAAAGACCAGAGTAACACAAAGCAGATGTCTGCATGCATAACAAAAGGATAAGTGGTCAGATGAAATAAAACTGAAACTTTCTGGTTTTAAGGTAGTTACCTCTGGCACGAACCCAACACACCACATTATAACGTCAACACTGTCCCTACTGTCAAACATGGTGGTGGCATCGTTACGCCCTGGGGCTGTAAAGCTTGTCAAGATGGAGAGAAAAATAGATGGAGCGAAGTACTGTAAAACTAAGGGAAAACCTGTTCAGTCTACTGGAGACCTAAGCTGGATGAACATTCACATTTCAGCAGGACAATGACCCAAAGCACAAGGTCAACGCTACAAAAGAGTGGCTGAACAAGAAGGAAGTAAATGTCCTTGAGTGGCCCAGTCAAAGCCCTGACTTGAACCCAGAAGAGAATCTGTGGCAAGACTTGAATATTGCCGTCCATCAGCAAACCCCAACCAACTCGACAGAGCCTGGCCAGGTTTAAAAGGAGAACTGGCAAAAATTGCACCATCCTCCATACTGGTGTGCAAAGCTGGTCGAGACTTATCCAAACAGACCTGCAGCAGTAATTGCTGCCAAGAGAACTTCCACAAATGACTGATTCCGGGGGTGTGAATTCTTCGTGTTTTTTTATCATTTCAGCATATTGTAGTTTTGGGGTTTCTGTTTCTGGGAGTTCTGTATGTACAGTATAGCATTCAAACTGAAGCTGGAAAAAGCTAAAAAATCTTCACTTAAAACAATCTGCAAATTGGAAGGAGGATTTTTGCAAGATGCTATATTCAGTACCCATCTTGACATCAAAGTGTCAGGTTTCTAGTAGTTTTCTTCCAGTTATTTTGAATTAAATTTGTTTTTTTTTAATAGCAGGGATTCCGTAATAATTGAAATTCTTGAACCCTGCACATCACATCTGGAAACAGATTCCGACAACAAGTAGTGATTAATTACAGTCTGCTTTTTCTGTAATAGGGTTCGGGCTACTGCATTTTGACATGTCATCTGCAGCATTTTCTTCTATGTGTAAAAGTGTGCATAGCTGTCAGACACATCAGTTTGCCCGTTGACGTGATTTTCTTCAGGTTACCAGATCCCCTGATGTCCTTCTAAGAACTGCATTGTACGTTGTGCCACCTGCTGTTGGCTAAACATGCTAACACTGACAGAGCCTTTAGTTTAGTTTTAGCTTTCTAATACTAACCCATTCCACTAAAATATGTCTTTCAGCTTGGGAGTGATAAGCAATTACATAAACAACATAAAAGTTAGAATGTCACAGAAGTCAGAAATCTCCCTAGGGGAGAACAGGTCTTTAGAAATAAGTTAGAAGTGATATACTTCAGATAGATCCAGTAATCTGCATTTTAAGAAACGAAAAGAGCATCTTTTTTCAAAGAAGAAAAAGCATCTTCTTTAACCAAACTGTTTACAAGCTAAAACCATGTCAGCAATTAGCAAGACTTTTTAAGCCTTTCTACATTACTAAGGAGGTGTTTTCTTTTAATCAAATGCAGAATCACAATCACATTGATAAACCAGTAAAGTGTACGGAAAAATAACTACGTAAAAGACCACATCTGCTTTCTGTTGAAGCAGAACAATTATTAAAGATTCCTACTGAGTTCTGGAATTAGATTACACAAACAGTGTCTTAAGGAAGCGGGACCATTTATCTTCCCGAGAGCTCAAGTATAAATGTAAAGCCTGATGGAATCGTGAATTTGATAACAGAATAAATCCACATCATCCTAGTTAAACAAAGTAAGCTTCATTGTCCCCATACTGGAGTACACAGCTATGCGGCACATTCAAAGGCTGCTTGGTTTGAGATTCAAAACCACTTTCTTGAAACAACCTAAATATAATATTTTTTAAGATTTTGCTTTAATTATCAAACAAGATATCTGCACTTATCACTGTAAAGAGCATTCTTTTGCTTTTCACCTACTGCATTTCCACTGAAAATGTAATTACAATTATGCTTCAAATTATGAGTTTTTGTTTCTCCCCAAAAGATCGAGTGTATTGATCAGGGAATGTGTCTTCATTGTTCATAGTATTTCATACAATTTGTATTTTATTCAGTGCACAGTGAACACCAAAAATAAAGCTTAATATCTTCTCAAATTGCTGTCTAGCAATTTTCCACTTGATTTATAATGTGATTTAATTTTTTGAAAAATTAAAAAAAACTGAACATCTTTCTAATTAACCAAAATCATTCTTTATATCGAAGCAAATAAATTGGTCTATAATAATTTCATATTACTTCCCAACAATACAAAAATACATTAGAGCCAGAAAAAAGCAATTCCTTTCTTATTCACTCCTTTATAGATATGTTAGTTAACACCAATCATTAATTTGTTGAGTGAATGTACACAACAAATATCATTAAAAAATTGTAAGCAACAGAAAAACCAATACGTCCTCCAATTGCAGCAAAAACTAAACAATGTAACTCTGTTTTAAATAATTATTTAAAGTGTTTGATAAGCATTTGAGATAAGAATTTATCTTTTTATTTGTACATGCAGAAATGCATTCTGTTCCTCGTTTTCAGGAAAGGAATCTATAGTGAGAGACGAGAAAATCTGATTTAACAGATTTTAATCAGATCAATCAGTTCCTCATGCACTAAATACAATTATTACACAGATTCAACACTAGGAGTTTATTCCTCATCTTCTGTTTAGTGAACTTGAACAAAACCATTCTTTAAAAAGCAGTTTTGACCTAGTGAATCAAGCCTGATTACACTTCTCTAGGACACTAAGAAACGCAGGACTTCAAAAAGACAGAAGACAATTGTAGAGTGTAAACCCCATAAATTGAAACGCTTCAGATGGGCAACTGCTATTAAAAGATACATTTATTTTCAGATACATTATTCATGATAAAAATCTGCTCCACAATCAATGCGGTGAGTCGAAAGCTTAACTCAGCAGTCTCACAAAACCGGCAGAGTCGAGCCATGGCCCCTGCTGAAAGGGAATTCTGATGCCTAGAGATTGAACGACGTCTCTAGAACAGCTGTAAAAAGCACATTGGCATCGTCGACAAGTGGGGATAAAAACGGCAGAACTGAGCAACCTCTTAGCCGGTGATTGTGTTAAGGGCTTGAGCAAATATTTTTTAAAAATCTTACTTAAAAAAAGGTAAATACAAATGTAAAAATTCTGAGCTGAAGGAAAAACAGATTAGATCCAACCTATTCTTAATGGTGTCATTCATTCTGATTTCAGTCACAGCCCAGTTCTCAGCAAACAGACTGAAGAGAATGTCAAATAACGCCAGTTTTACAACTGAGATGTCTAATAATGTTAGAGGAGATAAAGCCTGCCTGATGCAATTATAATATATTGTCTTTGTCATGGTCAAATAAAATAAGACAGGTTAGCATGTCCAGTTGTAATTCTGGTAATAACATGACCAGATGGTATAATCTGGATTATAAAAGAAGCCACTTAAAGTACAGATTATCTGTTCATAAAAAACACATAGAAGTACTTTAGAAAAAAGTTTTACTATTTAATTCATGCAATTAGTATACTGTATACTATACATATTTATAATCTATAATATACTGCACATCCTTTTTCTTTTTTTAAACTGTGCATGTAATATCTCCTACACTAACTTCCATAATATTAAGTCACACAACTTTGAAGGAATAGTAATTCTCAAAATAGTATTAACCAAATTCCAATTAAACAATTATTTGCAGAAAACAAAAACAGATTAGAAGATAATAAAATGAAATAGCAGGGCTCCTGCCTGCTTTAAAAAAGAAAAATTCTCAGCCTTCAATAGCCAAATTAATCTAAATTATGCTTACTACAGCATTACAAGCCAAAAAGTATTTTTAAAATGATATGTGTTTTATAAGTTAAACATGTATACAGTTCCTTTCTGCAGTTGTTTGGCTTAAGGTAAACATAGTAAATGACCAAAGAACATCCTTAATATCAGCAAAGTCACATTCATTGAAAATTAAAATGTGAGTGTAGTAAAGCACAGTCTTTAACAGGCTATACTAAGAGGAATACTATGTTGTTTCCCCATAGCAACAAGAAATAAACATAAAAGGGAAGGTTTTAAACCTTCAGGTTTCGGTTTCTTAGATTGCATCTAATCCCCTCACTGAAGGGAAAAACAGCCAGTTGTACAGGTGTGTAAACAAGATGTAACCATTACAAAGCGCTTCCTCGACATTATAGCCATGGTATCAATCATCCCCATACCCTGTCATTTTGGCTCTGTTCACTTCATCCTGCACTCTTCAGCTCTTGAATTGCCCTAATCTGGTGACATGTTTGGTGTTAAAGGAAAGTCTGTAATTCTTTGTTGTTAAAGTCATCAGCCAAATTGGCTTCTCATATTTGTAAAGGTAGCTAGTGCAATTGAGACAAGACCTCATACATGTTAGTGAATATCTACACTAACACCAAAATGTAACATAAATTAAATGTATTATATATGTGAGCTCCTATGACAGTGCCATAGCAATAGAAAATACTGTAAATGCTCCTACTTTGAGCTGAAAAAACTTTGATCATTTTTTAGTTTTATTTTTCAAAATAATATTTGGCTAATAAATAAGATGATAATAATCTCTCCGTGTATTGGTGTTTTATATTAAAAGTGAAGCATTCTTCACTTCAACAAACTGCTGATAGAAACACATCTGAAAGCGTTATGAAAAAAAATAGGCCCAGGGGAATCATTATTTATGGCACACTGAGTTTTGAGTAAGGTGGATAGATCCTTCTTTTCCAAGGCAGAAAAGATTTCATAAATGAAAATTAGTCCAGGGAGACCATTTTTCATAGGATAATCAAGGAAAATCAGTCTAAGCAAACCATTTCCAAGGGAGAAACATTTTTTTAATGTGACAACACAGCCAGTTTTTTGTAAGAAATGTATTGTACCAAAAGTCAAAATGAATCTAGAGGCCATGAATCAAACCTGGAGTATTATAAAGCAATTATATATAATAGACAACTAATAACAGAATGTTAAAAAATGAAATTGCTAGAGAGAATTTGAAATTCTCATAAATTCTCACGTACTGCTTGTTGTCTAAAAGGGGTTATGACAACACATAGAGAGCTAAATACACACTACACACCGGAACAGAGGATTTACAGTAGGCCTCTGATGGTTTAACCTCTTCTCAGTGAATGAATGGCAGACGTAGGGTCAGTTGAAAGCAAAGATTCACACATCAGTAAAGATCTGGGCCCCAGAAAAGATGTGGAGGCCAGTGGACAGACCTTTAAACCCCATGGAAGACCTAGATTCCCACGTATGTTTTTATTTAGAGTCCTACTGCTGCTTTGAACCTGCACACAACGCAGCATCTTCAATACGCCTACTTCCTCACTTGTTTCCACTAGGAAACCCAATGGGACAGAATGACTTTAATCTCTTACAATTTCCATATGCAAGGAAAATACATTTTTACTTTTAGAGATATTGTTAAAGAAAAACAAATCACGCAGAGCATATTTCCATAAATTACGTTTTGTATTACGGTTATGAACTGGAGTGTGTACATCGTATTTTCGAGGAAAATACAAAATAATTTTCTACATATACCGTAGTACAGCTTTGATAACTCCTCTTTTATTTAAAAGCTCTATCACTGTGTAAGGAGGACAGATTTAAACCCAATTCACCAGATTTTAATATTCATGGATTTTTATGCATATAAATATTTATTATCTATCCATTCCATACATACATACAACCATTTCATCCAATGCAGAGTTTCAGAGGAGCCAGAAACAGGCGAGCAGACAGGCGCAAGGCAGGGTATGCTCTGGACAGGCCACCAGCCCATCTACAGTATATCCTTTCCTTGCTCCCTTATTCCGTTTTGAAAATGTTATATTGATTGTGTGAATCATGTGTCTGAAGTTTTAATAAATGCTGTATTCGGAATCACTTGGAAACATAACTTATTGGAAATATAATTAGAGTGAAGACAGATTAATTTTCTTTTAGCCTAAAATGTCCTTTATATATGTACCAATGAAAGGAAAAAGGTCAGACATATCAGATGCTGCAGCTACCTAGAAATGAAATACAAATCATACAAATGAATTTAAGGTATCAGGTGTCAGAAAGGTCTCAACAAAACCAAAATAATGTAAATCATTTTTTTGTTCACTTTTGACACTAGATGGTGTTTGAAAAAAGATTTTGAAACAATTGCTCCTAATCCTCCTTTCCTGTATATTTTCCTATATTTTCCCTACTGCCTGTCTCCTTGCCCTGGGTCTAAGAATAAAATACAAAAATACTCCCTGTGAATTTCTATATAAGAATTTTCCAAATAATCAAATATTAAAAGTAAAATTCAATATTTGTCAGAGCTAATGCTTTAAATGCACCTTGATACTGTATAATATTATTTTTCCATTTGATTTCATATTGTGCTTCATACTATATATCAGCGTTTTATCCTTTTTTGGGGTGTTTTCTAAATAGTGCTTTTTAAAAACATTTTTTTACAAACATTTTATTTTCATCCCGTGTTCTAAGTGCTCAAATTTATTTCACCGTCTGCTGCACAGTATTGATTTGATTGAAATTCTTCACTGAATAGAGAGAATGGCTTCTGGGAGGTGCACTCAAGCCCAAGCCTTTCCTAGCACACAGTTGTATTTGTGTTTATCTGGACAAGAACACTCTCAGTGATGGCAGGGATGGGAATAGGAGTGTACGAGCAGAGAGAAAGGAAAGGGGGGAGGGCAGGGAGTCTAAATTACTATTCTTGTTTTCCCACTTTAGCATCCTGGGTTAAATTAAATACAGAAACAAAAGCATTCATATTTGTGCTTGCATGTCAAGGATTACTTGTTCCATTGAATGTCTTTCCCATTATCTGCTTATCACTTTCTCTGCTCTTTAATCTCTTTCTTGTTTCTGCTCAATGGCTTCCTCTCACTGTCTCTCCCTCTGAAAATGTACCCTTTCTCTTCTTCTATTTTTTAACACTTACAAAACTGAAAAGGCTGGGCTAGCCGGGGCCACCTGGAAGCTGCAATGGAGCTTTCTCCCAGGCCTGGCTCCCTGCCAGTTGCCAGCTGTACCATTGTATGCGTCCATTTTAGTTAATTCCATGCCTCGCGATTGTGCTGGTTCTGTTTACAACCACCTCCTACTCCTCCTGGGTCCCACTCCAATTGTCCCGGGTTCCCCTTGTTTAATACTGTTTTGCAAGTTATTAAGCCCTGGAAGTCCATTAATCACAGTTCATGTCTTGTGTAAGCCCACACAAGGAAGGGAAAGGAGGGGGAAGGGAAGGCACGCTCATTTCCCTGAATGGGCTTAGACGGTGGTCCATTCAGATCCCTAACGAGATCATTACCGCTAACTAAATACAAACCTGACCCCTTGACCTGCTGGGAAATTACGTAGGCCCCTAGTGCAAGACATTAATATTCTGTCCCAACCTCTCTCATCCCGCGTGCACCACTGTTGCCCCCCTCCTCCTTCCCACCCCCCCTTCTTTCCAATGGACAGAAAACTAAACCTGTCATCAAAAGGACCCTAATCACTGCTCTGATTGTGGTAAACCAAGCCTGACAGACATTTCACTGAGGCTTCAATAGCTACATTAGTGCCACCCCCATAGCCAGCTCTCTTTACCAGGACCCCAGCCAATGAGCTGCAAAGACCCCCAGCTTTTCAGATTACTTGACACACTGTGTCCACTTTTCTGAGACCACCTGGTAGGCTCATTTTAATACAACACCAGCGCAGTGTCTCTCCCTTTCTCTCTAATACCTCCTCTCAGCCAAGCTACCACCATGAATTCTGTATAATCCATTGACCCAGCCGAACATTCCTGGTTAACACTCCTCGGAAGAGGCTGGATTTTCGAGGATTACATGGTTTGACTTATGTCTGGTGGCACCTGCAATGAGAAACTCTGGAAAACAATTATCCTGATGGTACAAAAGCCCTCGTACCTTTTCTCCATAAATTGGCCATTAGCAATCACCTGCTTAATCCCTTACCTGGACCTTCCTTTATTGTCAAGGCAAGCCAGCCTGTCCTCACCCCCTTAAGCACAATAAATAGGGGGAAATTGTCAGCAGATTCCCTTCAGCTTATGTTAAGATGTTGTCACTTTCAGTAACTGAAGTGTTTCCACTTCAGAAGCTAGAGCTTAGCTTCTGCACAGGAGGTGGGGGACTGTGAAAAGCAGAGCTCCATGCTAAACAAACAGAACATTAAACTTCATTATGCAATCACCTAACAAGCACATATCCATTTAAGAATTTCCAAACTTACTTTGCCTTGAGTACCCTTGGAGTGAAAGCAGCTTGAAAAGGAATTGTTGACAAAATTAAGATTTTACCTTCTTGGGTTTTACCTTACTGTGTTGAGTTTGCCGATCGGGCATGTTATGCTTTTTTTCTTTCCTGTTTTGTTTTCTAAATTTTGAGTGTTTATTCTGTGACTGCTGTGTGGTCATGCACATTTTAGATCTTAAAGAATATCACCAGCCTAATCCATGATAAGATCTCACTCTCCTTTCTCCTGAGGATAAGAAACGGAGATTCAGAAGAAAGTCGGATTTGACAACCGCTCTTCAATTAAAAAGAAATCTTAATTTACCTAGATCCTGTAATTATCTTTCTGTAACAAAAAAAAATAGTTTCCAAACTCACTCTACCGCAGGGGGAATGATCAAAGCCCCTTTTTATTGAATTTTGTTTTAAATCGAAATGTAATGCCTTTGCTTTAATCTCTTGATAAAATATCTCCAACAAAAATTAAGACCCTAATAACAGAAAAGAACAGAAGTAACTCTGTTCAACAAAACATTCAGCTGTTTGAAAGAACGCTGTGCTCAATTATGCTAAGAATTAGATCTACTAAATATGCAGAAGTGCTATATACACAGTCCACTTCAATCCCTTCCACCCCCAACACACACAGCATCTAGGCTGGGGGTTCAGAGAGCATGAACTTCAGCTGCAATGTTTGAGAATCTATTCTAACTCATTTTAAACTCATCATAATTATCTCCATTGTGCCAATTGGATTTAACCTAATTTTGAACTCTTTCCACACAACGTTGTTAAATAGCTCTCCATCAAGTTTTATCTGTTTTTTTTAGAGAAGGACACAAACAATAGTTACACTGTAGATGTTTTTAAAAACATCATCAATGAAGGTACATTACTTTCTTTTTTTCATTTCCCAAAACTCATCAGGCCTGTGTTTTTCCTCGTGGGCAAGCTAACTTTGATTTTAAATAAGTCGGTTTTAAATAGGACGCAAAATTCTCATGCTAGTCAGCTAACCAGAGGTTAACTCTGAAAATGTTTTTTTTTTTTACATTTTTCAAACCATTCTGCAACACACAATATGTTGGAATGATTGATGCAGATGGTTGTATTTCACTTTCAGGCTGATACATCACTTCCCAATTTTTTTTTACCTATGCCAGCCTGTTCTAAAATTGACCAGTAAGATATATGTTATTCATACTCTATTTGGTTCACATGCTAACACAGAGTTTCCATTTGATGACAACTTGCTAATAATGTTAATAATTGTTTTTGTTTCCTTTTGTGTAAAGCAAGCTGTTTATTTTCCATTTACACAGATGCAAATCCAGGTAGTGCTTATTTTGGCAGGCAATAAAAGAAAATGTGTACATCAGCATGGATCTCTGGCTTTCTAAAAATGTGATTATGTCAATCTGGTCAAATAATAAAGCCAATCAACAACTATAACAATTAAGCAAATATGCTCCAGAAGAGCAACTGACTAATAAGTACTGTACAGTAGATATACACCTGTGTCTTAGTTTTATCATCTATACATTTTAAATACAAAACTGACTTTAGAAAAAGTACATTTAATCATCATTACTGAGATTGATCAAGTCTGCAATTTCCCGGCGTGTCTCTTTACAGTCTTCCAGTGTGTTCAGTATATACATCTCCTTTTTGTTACTTTTATAACGAATAGTTAGCATACAGTACATTCTAGTTTCTGAGCATAACTAAAACTTTGCCCATAACCTTTTGATTTCTCATTTTAGAGCTAATTTCTGTATAATTTCTCCGTGTACTATTTGGTTTATGTGGGTTTCCAAAGACCATAGTGTATAAAGACTTGGATAGCACTGGTGAAGAGAGAAGTAGTCTAGACTAAGGATGAGTCTGACAGTCCTACTATGCTGTTACCAGATATTTCTTCAGACTACATTCACAGGTCATGCCTTGTTCCGGTCATGTGAACTACAATAATCATAGTGTATTCAGTATCATCAAGGGTAAGATAAAGTACTTCCTTCAGTCTTAGCTCTGCTCTAGTTTTAAGTAGTTTATATGCAGGTTTTAGCTCTGCCAGTTTTAGCTCTTACTAAGTAAGGTGACCCAAATATGTACAGTTTACACATATTGTACCCTGAACCACTAGAACATTTCAATGTTGAAGGGTACCATTCCTGATATAAAGGTAGCTGTCACAGAAGCATAACTTAATCAGGCAAAAATAACAGGTGTACAAGAAACAATCACAGGCAAACAGTATTTTGATATCCAGTGCATATTTATTGAATTAACCACAATGGTTAATAGTGCAATTGACCTTGTTCTACCCACAATGATGTATTCAAAATGCTTTTGTAGTTTACTTGACTTCACCTTAATGTAACCTTTCCTTCAAGCCCTAAAATGCAACATAATCTCTACTGCAACAACAGGCCAAGGTGAGAGGGGGTTAGAAATTATCCTGGCTTCGTCTGGGCTGCATTGCTCTCCAGGTGAGTGTGATCTCTATTCAAAGGCTAAATGAAGCAGAAATGATAGAGTGTTTGTTTTCCCTGACTTTTCCTGGGCTCACCAAAGCACTTGCTTCTGCAAACACTAACTGTTAATTTAATGTTCCCACCAAGCACTGTCGTTGTCAACAAAGGCTTCAAACCATAAGGGAGGAAAAAGGTAAACTTGTACAGAAAACGACCCTTATGGTCCGATTGTCTTCTGGTCCTGACTTGCACTGAGGAAAAAAAAGACAGAGGAAAGTAGCTGAGAGCTAATGCATCATCTGGTAATTAACAGAGGCTGTGTACCTCACTGCACAGACAGAATCACCTGTAATACTCACTTAGTTACTTTCACAAAATCCAACTGAAAGCTCCCTCTCCTGTTAGCCAGATGATTAATTTGACGGAGCTAGTTAAACCCTTTATTCTGTGAAACTTAAACAAAAAGACGGGGCTCTCAAAAGATTACAGCAGCACATTAACGATGGAATGAACCATGAAATTGCTTTTCCCCACCCGCTGTTCCACAGCTCCCCGTCTTCCACTGTCAGTCACTCTGGATGAGGAAAGCCATTAGCACTACATCACTGGTATATTACAAAATAGCCAGGAGGGAAGGGATATGTTTAGCATTTGTCAGCTGACCAGCAAAGTAAGGATCAGATTAACCAGATACAAACAATTAGATACTGAAAAGTCAATGTATTCTACAAGCAAAACAACCTCCCCCAATACACAGTAACAATGTCAGCTTTTACACTGGTGTGCAACACTCAAACAGCCAAAACCAGATCAGAAATGAATTATGGTTACCAAGAAACAAGCAGCCAAGAGGAAGAGCTCCCATAACATTGGAAGATGGAATCAAAAGGTGGTTAAGGAGAGCCGAACGCTTACGTACAGTATGTGGAATAATGTTTGGATGGAGCTCATCGATCAATGAAGATGACAATACACATGAAAGACCAAAGTGTAATGGTTCCCAATAGAGAATGGGGGTGTTCAAGCAGCACTGCTCCCGTGCAGTTCTGGCCTGTGGTGTCTTCTGGGTGGAGTTTGCATGTTCTTTTCTGAACCCCTCGTGCTCCAGTGTCATCCCACAGCCCAGTGACATGCCGTCTGTGTTCCCGAGCAGGATGTAGTCGTACTCTACTTCCTGTGGCTGCTGGATTAGGCCCTGGTTCACCCTGATCTTCCAGAATAAAACAGTTACTATGAATGGAAGGATGCCGCAAGTAAGGGACTCATCATCCTAGCTAGCTAAGTAAATATTTTGGGACAAGCACGAATTGAACTCTGTAGCTTACATTGCAATTATTTACCAACTGTGCAATCTGATATAACATACTGTATATCCAGTGCATCCATAGTTAATAATAGCACCCCCTACACTTCCTGACAAATGCCCTGGGATATTTAATGACCATGGAGAGTCAGGACCTAATATTTACATCTCATTCTAAGGAGAGCTCCTTTTTTACAGTATAGTGTCCATCACTATACTGTGGCATTAGGACCCACACAGACTACAGGGTGAGCACCCCCTACCGTTCCACTAATACCACTTCCAGCAGCAACCTTAGCTTTTCCACTGCTTAGTGGGTTGCCAGTTGTGAGTTGCAGGATGATGTAGCTGCTGGGCAATTGTACTGCAGAGAGTATATCTTTTTCTCTTGACCTCTGTGTGTTAGCAAAGAGTTTTGGGATTTCCAGTATTTTGACTTTGAGGTTCTAGTCATTTTATGATTTGGATGAGTCTCTGAGTCCTAAATGTAATCTCCAGGCACATGGAATCCTTATATGTGCTTATTTAAGTTTTAGTCTGCTACCTTATTCCTTGAGTGCTCTTGATCTCCACACTGAATATTTGGAAGGTATACTGTATACCCTTATTGCACCTATAGGTCTGGACATAAGCCTCCTCAAGAGGTTAATACACTCTACATTAATATATGCTACTTGACCTTATCAAGAAACTACCATAAGTTCTTGAGACTCTTTAAGAAATTAATGCATTCTACCTTTATTTCAGGGATCATGACCACTGAAAGTGGATATTCACCAGAAAGACAGTGAAGGAAAACCACCAAAGAAAAATGATTACTAGATGTTTGAGCCACAATATGTCTGAGGTTAACCTTTGAAGTGATCTGAGCACATTCCTTGCACATTCCATAAAGGTGCTTCAGTAACAAATGTTTCATTCTCCTATGAGAATTGATAAGGTCCTTAATGGAGATCCTCACCTTGGTTTTGTGAAGATATTACTTATTATATAAACAACATTCCAGGGTAGGTCAAGGTTCAGAAGCTGCTGCTCTAGGGTCACTTGACCAGTTACAGGAAGACAATTGGTCTGGCGAGGCTTCCTGTGTCAATCAGAGGATGTCTACTGACGAAAGGGCAGAGGGCAGAATCTCTCTGCCATTCACGAGAGGGAGAAAGACGGACCATGGATAAAAGGAGCTTGTCAGTTTTGTGGACATTTCTTTGAAATGCTCAAATGGAGAAGAGTCTCAGTGGGGATGTGAGAACTCTGTTTGGAAGAATTTTGAGAAGAGACCCAAGGGAGACTATTTTGTGAACTGTTTATATGGCAGTAAGCAGTTTAGCTACTCAGCTAGGATAGACAGGGAGCTCAGGCTTTTGTTTTGGTGTTTGGTTTTATGCTTTTTTAATTCCCCACACTATAAACAAATTGCACTGGTACCTTGAACCTTACAGATGTGACTGTTGGCCAGGGCCCACCTACAGTATTTGGCCAGGGGCGGAGCGGTGGCTCTGTGGCTAGGGATCTGCGCTTGTGGCTGGAAGGTTGCCGGTTACAAATCCCGCGGCCGGCAGAGGAGTCCTACTCCATTGGGCTCCTGAGCAAGGCCCTTAACCTTAGTTGCTCTAGGGGCGCTGTACAATGGCTGACCCTGCGCTCTGACCCCAAGCTTCTCTCCTTGTCTGTCCGCCTGTGTGTCTCATGGAGAGCAAGCTGGGGCATGCAAAAAGACTAGTTCCTAATGCAAGAAATTGTATATGGCCAATAAAGTGATCTTATCTTATTTTTTAAAGCTCCCGTTATGATGCGCCCAATGCGTTATCCATCCATCCGTTTTCTAACTATTTACTCCTGGTGAGGGTCGCGGTGGTAACAGGCTGAGCAAGGCAGAACGGACTTCCCTTTCCCCAGCAACAGTCTCCAGCTCCTCCTGGGGGATTCCCAGGACTCCCAGGCCAGCTGAGAGATATGATCCCTCCAGCGTGTCCTGTGTCCCTTCCCAGCGGGTCATGCCTGGTACGTCTCCAGTGGGAGCATCCCTGCCAGGTGCCTGAACCACCTCTAATGGCAGCCTTTTGGTCCAGAGGGGAAACAACTGTGTTCCACGGTCCTCCCTGAGGTCTGCGTTACTTCAGACGCCGCTCCAATCCGCTGGTCAATCTCACTATCCCCTCTACCTTCACTAATGGACAAGATCTTGAGGTTCAACTCTGCCACTTGGCGCAGCCGTCCCTCCCCCCCGCCCCATGAGAACCACGAGCTCAGGTCTGGAGGTGCTGACCCTAGTCCCAACCATGTCATGCACAGCTGCGACTCTTTCAGAGTGCGCTGGAGATCAGTCAGATGGTGCAACGAGGACAGCATCATCTGCAAATCATCACATTACCAAATACATTTAATGAGCATTTCTAAATCTTTTGACCTGACGAAGGCTCTACAGCAAACATGCTTTTAATTCTTTCTACTTTTCAGCATGGAATTAACCTTTGCTCTTTGGTTTTTATACAAAGTTTTATTGATGGATCTGTAAAAGCAGATTGCCCTAGAGATGAATATCTGCTCTGCCCCTGCCACGACTTGATCTGGGTTGATAGTGTGGCCAGAGCTACAGTGTGCCACTCTGCACACAGTGGCATATTCCGCGGTGTCACCAGCCCGGGGATCAACATCACTTCCGTAACATGCTAACTGCACTGAGCCCTGTTGCTTTCTCTCCCTCTAAACTCCTCCTTCATCTCTGCAAGCTCAGTGACCGATAGACATCTTGTAAAATCCGGGTCACGGCACCTTATGTACTGTAAAACACGTAGCACTGCTTTGTCCCTGCCCCTGCTGGGATTTGATCGTGATCACCTGCTGGCTCAGAGCAAACATAACACCACTGCTGAGACAGTGGCAAACACTGGTGTGCCAAGAGACTAGGTCCTTTATTACGGTAGAATTCTACAGTACTCTAGTGACAAGTGTAGCTGTTCTCTCTCCTTGCAGGGATCCAACCGCGATCACTTACAGACTCAGAGTGCATTCAACGCCACCACGAATATAACACTGAACGCCACTGCAGCACATGAACAGGTCCGCTGCCACAGAGAATTCCACACTGTCGAGGTTAAAAGGCGATACGTTTCTTTGTGTAACATGCTGTTAATCTGCCTTCAGTAAGGCCTTCTTTAGCTCGTGGGCATTGAAGATCACAAGGTTAAATGTTATAGAACAGGAGAGGTATGAAACCTAACTGACATCTAAATTCTGGACATCTAGGCAAAAGACCAACAGGTCCAAGAAATATAATTCTACAGATGCTAACGTACATAGAGAGTCTGCAGTAAATATGAAAGCAGAGGGTTGTTAAAATTTAAATATAGGGTTAGACATATCTATTTACATTGGTACAGACTAAATTTCCAGTATAGCCCATAGATATACTGTAAATGATAGATAAATAATTCAATCATTTAAGAAATAGACCCCGGATATCATAAATAAAAGATGACACAGGAACCTTCCAAGAAAATTATTTGAAACCTCTAGTCTAAACATAGAAGGTGCCATCTGTTACATGAAACATTAAACCATGCCTTACTGGGAGCAGCAGAGGTGTTAAAACTGATGTTCTGGCAGACAGGCAGTTAGGTGGGTGTCTGACCAGGGACACCTGTCAGGGTTATGGTGTCTTTTAAGAGCACAGAGTCGCTATGAATTATGGGACTGAATATTAATTAGTCCATTTTTATATGCTCATTTCCACTACAGAGATTTTATCAAATAAGGTCAACTGGCAATCCAACATGAAAAAGTCAATATTAATAACTACATCTGTTTTCATTTGTATTTTGTGCTCTGCTTTGGCTCTAGGTTGCAATTTTAAAGGATTCATAAATATGCAAATGCATCTTTCTCAAAAACAACAGTCAACTGCATCACTCATATGTCGTTAAACATCAGCAGAACGCTCTTATTACTGTCACTACCAGCTTCTCAGTGAGTGTTCATGTGGAACTTCTGGAATAGCACTCACTGAGACAATGCAAACTGGTTCAGAGGTGACACAAAATGTTCCATTGACGTCTGTGAATAGCAGCTCGCTTGATTGTACACTATAGCAGTGTATTTTTCAATGCTTCACTTCAAATACAAGGAATTGTGCTGTCATTTTCTTCTAGTACTTCAACATAATTTTGTGTTTCATTTGTCAGTGACTACAGTATCGCAGACAGAATTGGCTGTTATTACACAGCTGGAGACAATATCATTACCACGTAGTTAGTTTTCAAGAGTCTGTAAAGAATGGGGCCTTCTTGTGTCTCATCTGAGCTAACAACCTCACATACCACTTATAGTCTTCTGCTGTGGAATTATATATCCTTACCAAAGGAAGTCCAGCGTGCGACATCCCTGAGATGTGTGAAACCAGGTGAAAGCATTTTCACCCTTAGTACAGAACAGTTTGTATTAGATTTATTTATTTTTTCACTGATGTTTTCTCAGTTAGAGATAGTGTAGCATAGTGGGTAAGTCTTGGTCCTCCTAATGGGTGGGCTGTGGGTTTGATTCCGCACTGCAGACACTGCTGTTGTACCTTGAACAAAGTGCTTTACCCCAGTTGCTCCTGTTTAACCAGCTGATGGTCTGGTGTCCCATCCTGGGGGGGGAGGAACCATGTGCTCTCTGGTTCTCTTAAAGCCACAGAAATCAGTTCTGGCCGATTGTCTCATGGATATGGCAATAACATACTGTATACTTAATGTGTAAAACTGGATGTTTAAGGAAGTATTTATTTTACTTTTTTTGGTGTCATATAACATACTCTAAGTTCAGTGGCAGAGTGGTTAGTGCTGGGACCCTGAGTTCTATTCCGGACCTGGGGTGCTGTCTGTGCGCAATCTGTATGTTCTCCCTGTGTTTACTTGGGTTTCCTCCTACAGTTCAGAGACATACTGGTAGGTTAAATGGTTTCTGGGGAAATTAATCCTGGATGCGAGTGTGTGCGTGTCTGTGTTTGTGTCTGTGTGTCTGCCCTGCGATGGACTGGCGTCCTGTCCAGGATATACTCTGCCTTGTGCCCGTTACTTGCTGGGATATGCAAGATATCACCTTTTCTGTATTAAGCACTTGGGTATGATGAAGGAGCATCTATCCCAGGTGCATCAAAGCACTTTGAAAAGCAATGATAAAAATAGTAGCACTTACATTGCACAGCCATCACGGACCACTGGAAGACTGCTCAGAGGGACAAGCCCCCACGATGACAGTTTTATTAATTTCACCAAGGGTTAAAACCACAGTCTCTTCTGATATTAATTCTGATATAATAAGACCAAGCATATACCATCTGACAGACTGATCTCAATATTGCCAAACAAATCTAACCTTAGTGTTATCCTGGAGGAATCACTAATGGGCTTTGTGAAACAGCCTTCTGCCACCCCCTCGGGATCAGAAGGAAAACCATGCCCCTATACCAGACGCACAGCAATGGTAAGGGGCAACTATACGCTGGCCAGAACACCAGTCTGTGGCAGGGCACATCTACTTGCAAGTACACAGCAACAGTTTAGAGTCCCCATTTAAGTCAGTTTGTCTTTGGGAGGAAACTCCTGGTGAAGACCCATAAGAACACAAGGGGAAGGTGAACCACTCAGATGGTGCTCAAGCCTGGAATTGAATATAGAATCCAAAGAGCTGTGAGGCTGCATGTCAAACCATCACACCACTGTGCTGCCTTTAATGAAATATACTTTAATGTATGGAAGTATACATTAAAAGTCTATTTTTATAGTGCATGAGAAGTCCAGTAACTTTGATCCAGATGCAAATAAAAACAGATATAAAATGAAATAAGAATAATAAATTACTCACTGAACACCAGTAAACATAAAATAAAGAAAGAAAAGAAGGTTGTAGTACACAACTGGGTAATAGTATACAATATTGCCCCTCTGAGAATGGACATGAATGCAATATCTTTGCTTTACTGTTTTCAAAGTGTAACATGAAAGAAAGAATATGAACTCACTGAAAAGACAATTGGGTAGAAAAATCAAGATGTAGTTTTATCCTCCCAGGAACATTTATCCTTCCACCAGCTAGTAACATTTGCTAGTATTACAGAAAGGCATCAATTTCACTTATACAAGCAATTTAAAACGTTTTACTGCATTCCCACATATGGGAAGTAATATTCAACATTCTACATTCCACCAATAGAGTGCTCTCCTGTGGCTAAAGCACATCTTTAAACTGCTATTTAGGCTAATATTTCAAAACAAGCAACCTAAACTATGACATAAAAAAAACAATCAAAGTTCTGCTCTTGCAGCTTTCAATGTGTAAAAAGCATCTCTTTGATATGGTGTATATATGATTTTGCTTCTTACAAGAGCCCATATCATTCACATCCTTCCTCCAGCTCCAACGCAAGTCTGTGCTTCACAAAGACTCCAAGACCTTGATTTGTGTGAACAAAAGAAGCTCTTGAGGGTCCAACTTCCTCGGGATTTACATTCGTCTCCACTTCTCAAAGAATAGGTTGTAATAAATCTTTTGGATTTGCAAACAAAAATAAAAATTATGACAATCCCCAAGGCGTCAGTGTTTAACAAAATTTCACTCACCAATTTACGTGATGTGAAAATTACAACTGCCATTCACTATGGGACACAAACATCACTGCAATTAGATCAGCAAGGAAATGTCAGCCAGAGGCTTAAATCAACTATACCTTCTCACTCTGACTCCTCCATATGGAACAGGCGCTCGCTAAAAGCACAGAAAAATCTTCAAGTGCCTTGCTATTTACGTGTGCACTAAATCTGCACACTGGACAGCTCATTTTGGTGAGCTGACTTTCTAAACATATGAACGGCTTTCACCAAATCTGCTGTGTAGATTTTGTGATAGAACAGAACCTCAAAAGATACTGCTTAATAAACCACTTTCTCTTTATAAGGCTGAAAACTACATAACCAGCACAACTTTCACATGCTGGTAATGCTGGTTTTATCTAAATCTGCTGAACTTAAGGGGCAGGCAGTTTAGAATGCCACATGAACACTTTCATTTGTCAGACTTTTGTCCAGCTTCGGGAAAGATTCAAGGCCAAGGACATCTTTCGAGTTACCTTAATTGCACTGCCTATTCATTAGTCAAGAGGGTCTAAAGAATAGGGCATACTCCCTTAATCCTTTGTGAACAGTTAGTACACTCAAGAGCCAGAGAAACCGGGGCAGCAGTGGACCTAGCATTAGGTTAAAATGACGTCAACTCCCCAGGTTCCAAATATTTTATGCAGTATGTATGAGGAAACAAGTAGCTCCCACATAATCCAATCAGAAACACATCAGTGCACCAAGGGGTCATTGTGATCAAGTTGCAATGCTGAAACTCCTAAACAGGATTATAAACATTAGGTATTTTGAGATGAGAAGGAATAATAATTTTAACAATTTTAAATATGAAATTTGGCTTCAGAAGTAGATTAAAGAGCCTCTTCGAAATGTGAAATGTTAGTATCCACAATTAGCCCTGTCTCAGGAAGGTGGATGCTGCTATCACTTTTAAACTCCAGGGCTGGGGATCAAAGGACTCTACCACCACTGGGTAATCCTTGACAAAAATGACAATTTGAAGTTTATGTATTTTTTTCACAAATTGAAATGTAGTTTGCTTTGAAATAAAAAAAAACCATTTGCCCTTGTCCTTGTCTGTAATATCTATGTCACAAAAGACAATGATCAGCCTCATTGGGGTTATCAACAAGATAAGCCAAGATGACAAGCAGGTGTGTCTCCAACTGCTGTTTAATTAGTGCGTATGTTATATCCTGGAGCAACAGTAATGATTGTATAACCCCAGACACATTCCCTTTTGTGCTAACAATTTGGGATCATTGAACTTATCCTCTTTACAATTAAATGCACAATAAGAGAAAAAGAGCATTTAAATTCACTGTTGTAGTGATGCCATATTTAATTGTATATCTGTGCTAGTTCAAGGTGTGATTGCGGTCAAAAGCTCATCTAAATCTTGCTCTACTACTACTGCTTTTGAACTTACAGTAGACAGACTGACCACCTCTTATTCAAAATTAAAGAACTGTAACTTTGGCAGCTTTATTGTGCCCATCTCAATTGCATATGTCTGCAGAAGGCTGCTCCATGTAGTGATATGCATTTATACATCATGCAATACCTTCAGACGCCCTGGAGGTAAAGGGTTTCGTTTTCTAATTAATAATGACATCAAACATGCTGCCAGGTTGAACCTAAAAGACTTATTTCAGTAGGAACAGTGAATGCAAGTTGTCACACTGGACCTATTAGCCCCTAATCCCACTGAAATGCTGTGGGATGCACTTCATGGGAGTGGAAAAGAGCAACCAGCACAAACATGCTCCTGGAGATGCTTCTCAGGGAACAAGAAGGGACCTGTGTCAGGGTGCGCTGGCTGCAAAGAGGCAAGAGGAGGTTAATTCTACGCTAAAGAGGAGAAGGAAGAGACAAAGTTTCAGCAGTTGAGCCTTGTTCAAGTGTTTCACCTCTTCTTGTTCACTAGAACTGATCATTGCGATCAACAGCTCCGGTTGTCAGATTCTGTGCTGCTGCCAGAAGTATATTCGGAAATATTTACCATCAGAAGAGTTTGTAGCCAGAATGCAAGAAAGATAATATTGTTTGGATTTTGGTGGGGTTAGTTTTTAAAATTTCATATAGGAATACTTTCTGCAAATTCTTTAATACATGGCATATCATCAGTAATTATTATATTGCAATTCTCAGCAGATGTAATGATACAATGTAGTTTTGAAATTAATGCCACAGCATTAACCTATATTTTAATAGAATCTGGGATAGATAACAGAATAAATTAACGTTTTCTTCTTTCTTCAAATAATTTCTCATTAAATGGAAACACTAGAAATTGATTCCTATTTTGTACATAGTGAATATTTTTTAATTCGAGGTTCAGAGATAACAGATTCACAGTAGCTATCTTATCACATCGCGTGCTAAGACGTTATTAGAGAGTATAAAATTAGCCGAACAATAACATAAGAATCCACTTCATGGCAAAGATGTTGCTTGTCGTAACAAAGCACTAGAGATAGGAGACATTTTTCAGAGAGTATATGCTTGCTTTCAGTTTCTGTTCCCATAAATCTTCACTTCTGTTGGGCAATTTTAAAGGCCTTCTAAGTTTACAAAAGCTATCAGGAAACCTCATTCATATGCAATTACTATTTTATTGTTATTTATAGGCTATTGAGAAAAATGGTGACAGTTCTGAAGCAAATTGCATAGTAGTGTGCCAAAACGCTGTGTTTTGGACTGGTTACATGCACCATTAAGCCCTTTAAAATGGGCTCCACCCACCATGAACTGAAAACAAGCCTGGCTTTCTGACAATCAATAGGCACCACTTACAAGAAACAATGGTCTGTCGAGCCCCACTAGTTTTCTCATCAATGAAAATCAAACATGAATGAATCCAAGTGACAGCAGTGTTTTACTTTAATACCAACAAAATCCCCTGGATATTAGCCAGGGCTTCACTGTTTTTCAAACAGGTGCTACTGGCTTTCTACAAGCAGGTTTGTTGGAAACAGCTGAAGCTGTATTCGCCTCAGACAATTGGAAAACACACGTGTTTGTTTTGCCAAAGCTAAAGCCAGACACAATATTCATTGTGTAACCTACAGTACCCAGTCCTGTCCATTTCCGAGTGTGGTCAAAAACCAGCACCTTCATTTACAACGAGAGAACAGACCAAATCTGATGCCTAAGGACCAGATATAGGACGCGTGCTTGGAATGAAAGAGTTAGGAAAAGTGTATTATAGTGGAAATATCTGGAAATGGTGGCTTGGAGAATTAATTCTGCAGAATTTTTCAGCTCATAAACTGCAAGGCATACTGTAAGGCCCTATTTGAAAAGAAGTTTGATAGATATAATGGGCTTGTAGTTAGCCATTCAAACACGCATGTGAAATCAGTCATCTTCACCCCAAAAGTGAAAGGAAAATACAATAAATTATATCAAAGCAAATATTCTTAATTAGGACAAAGTAAGGACACGGTCCCAGACAGGTAAAGTTATTGTCTTCCACTAGGTGTCATGAAAGCCCACAGTCCAGTACACTATTATCAGTGGCTTTGTCACTTTAGGATGAATATTTAAGGCCTAGAAAAGTCTTCCTCTATAATATAAAGCAGACTGAAGCCTAACCTGGGCACTTTTTCTCAACTGTAAATCAAGATTTTTTTCTCAGTTTTGAGACTGCTTTTGTAAGAGTCAATATTATGCTGAGTAATTTTAAGATGCAACATTTTAAATCAGAAGAAAGCTCAAAGCACTCAGATCAGTAGAAGATTAAATTTTTCAACAAGGAATTCAAGACATGTTTTTCTATGCAGCAATGGTAAAGCCAGGAAGTACTTAATACAATGTTGAACATTTTAATCTGGACTGGTTAAGATAAGATAGAATGGCAGATCAATAGTTCCATTATGATAGCAGGCTTCTGAGAGCTTGTTTTCTTAGACCATATGTGCTTGTTTTATCACAGTTTAGCAGATACCATGCCATCCCATGACTTAATTTTGGTACATTTCAGGGTCTGCTGTGTTTTTCTAAGGGACAGAAATGGTCCCTAAGAAATACTAAAGAAAGAACCTTTGAAAATCTCTAAATGGGGTTTTTAAGCACTTTCAACAGATACAATTCCATTAAATGTCTAGTTTGTGATTTTTGGCATTTTATCAGCTCATATCAGAAGATGAGACCATGAACCAAGATACAGTAAGTAGCATGTTTTTTCTCTTTTTATTTTTTGCTCAATTCCAAAAAAAGTGGAAGATTTATACAGCAATGCATCTACTAGAGCAATCTGAGAACAGTAACTTGCCCAAGTGTATAAAATCAATGTCCTATCTGGTATTTGAACCCATGAACCAGAGTCTTGAGCTGTAAAAACCGCTCCACACTTCTGCCTAATCATGTTCTTTTTATGTCTCTTTACCCATTAACATGTAATAACTGATTAGCATTGCTATTTCTACATTCAACACTTAGGCAGCCAGAAAACAGTCATGCATGTTACAACCAGATGATCTGCAGTCTCAACATTCAGAGTCACGGATATTTAGCCACGAATGCACATCACTCGGATATTCCACTTCTGATCTCAATTTTAATAACTGCCAAAGAGTGTCTGGGAGAACACAAACTGGCGTGGACCTGCTACGAGTACCTAGAGCTTTTGGAGTTTATTATTGCATAGTTCATGGACATATCCATTGCTATAATTAAAAATAGAAGTTTGAGACCATCCCAGAAGTGGTCTTCCTCACAAGACAGTACAACAGTTGAATAATATCAAGCGGACAGTAGCTGAAGACTTGCTCTAAAGTGTATGAAACAAATACACAGATATGACTGTTTTGTTAACTGCGCATTTATGATGGAAATGGGTTTACAAAGAGTGTGAGAAACAATCATTGCAGTTCACTGAACATTTGTAACCACCTGTTATTTTCCTTACATGAGCCCCTCAGGAGTGGTGGTGTCCACTTGTGGAGGGAGGAGGCTGCCGCCCTCTCACGGGGGGAGCCGAGAGCACCCTCATGCCCACGCTGTGCCCTCTCTTCAAGAAGTCTGCTATAGCTGGCTGAAGATGCTCCATACACTATACTCACACAGACCCTCGGAGAAAAAAAAAGTCCGAGAGAGTCAAAAAGAGATGTAACCCTTGTGCCGGCTTCACACTACACGACTTTTCCTAGGACTTTCGGTCGTAGCCTTCATATACGTAATCGTAAAGAAATCACAGCGAGTCCTAGAGAGTCGCACCGCGCGCCCGTTACCGTCAGTTGTGTAGTGTGACACCCCCAGCGTTGCCGTCAGTTGTGTAGTGTGACACCCCCAGCAACTCAGTCATAGCGCTCTTAACAGCCCCTACGACTCTCTGAGACTCGCTGCGATAAAATCAAACAGGTTTGAGCCCTCAACTGGAAGTACAATGCATACAATGCAGTTGCAAGGAAAGAAGGAAAGCGAGTGTTTTGGGCCGCGCAAAACACAGGCTCGTCGAACTTCGGAGCCAGCACAGATGTCTGTTCCATGTTTCGCCTTTGTTGTTTGTTTACTTTCGTGCGGCGCTCCTCCTCCGTGTGCTCCACGTGGATTGGCTGCCAAAATGTGGCGACCTTGCGGTACTTCACGGCTCGTGATACGAGATTAGGAGCCGTGATGAAAAGTCGGGAGCGAATCGTGTAATTAGTCACCCCCTGCGATTCCTAGTCAGATAATTCGACACCCTCCAGGACAGAAAAGGCAGCGAGATTCAGCAACCGCAGTCGTTAAATTTGACATGCTCTCCGACTAGAAGTCGTGTCGAGTCCTGTAGTGTGACAAACGCTTTAGACTTTTCATGCTAGATTTCAAGTTCTGGAGGTTCTGAAAACTACAGCCTTAATAACTAATTAGGCAGAGTAATTGCATTTAGTGCCAATATAAAACATATACACCTGGAAGAGAAAACTTAATTTATAAGTTGGAATGGGTTATGTGTGAGAGATAAGACGCACTAAATTGGACTTTTTAGATTTAATATTAGCTATAATAGCAAACAATATTGTGCCATAATGGAAATATAGTACAGCTGGGAACCATAAGTCCAACAGAGAAATGTCTACTCAATAATGGCAAGTACAGTAGCCATAGAGTTTTATTCTTAGCAGTCTGTTTTTCATTCATGCCTTTGAATTTCCACTCATTCTTCACATTGCATCTGCTCGCATTTCTAGCTGCCTTCAAAACGGTCTTTAATAACAAGCAATTGTCCTTATTTCACGAGAGACAGAGTTCAGATATTGCAAGGGTTTTCAGTCTACTCATCTATTGCCAGTATCCTTTATGACAGCTTAAAAAGAGCACTAAATAAATACACATTTATATATTTTTATATATAACATATGGTGAAGGAAATGACAGAAGACTTCACTGAAGACTACCAATCAGACAATTCAATGTCTGCAGCCACACAGCCTACATTGTCAGTTCTCAGTTTAAAGAAAACCTTGCACAGCTTCAAAGATCTTTTCAAAGCCTTAATCCTAATAGGTCGTGGTTTGTTCTGTCACATCAAAAAGGAAAAAGGAGGTATAGCAAAATAATGTGCAAGGGCTGGCAGAGATTCTTAAGGGAAGATTGGCAGAGGATTTACTGTGCAGGGGGACAAAAATGTGAAATATCAGCCACAGAATGCATGTTGTAATAGATAGGAAATAGGCCTTCTCAAACATCATGAAAAGCTGACATTTCCAAAAGTTTGTCATGAGCAATCCCTTGTCCAGGAATGAAAGACAGGAGAGGTATATCCATAAATATTTCATGGTACAAAATAACATCTTAAAAAGAATCAAAACTAGAAAGAGCTAACTAAAGTTATAAAACATATATTAACTCTGCATAAGGATGAGAAAAACAAACCAGCAGCCATATCACCCTGCAACTCACAACTGGCAACCCACTGAAGCTAAGCAGGTGTGAGCCTGGTCAGTACCTGGATGGGAGACCTCCTGGGAAAAACTAAGGTTGCTGCTGGAAGAGGTGTTAGTGGGGCCAGCGGGGGGGCGCTCATCCTGTGGTCCATGTGGGTCCTAATGCCCCAGTATAGTGACGGGGACACTATACTGCAAACAGGCGCCGTCCTTCGGATGAGATGTAAAACCGAGGTCCTGACTCTCTGTGGTCATTAAAAATCCCAGGGCGCTTCTCGAAAAGAGTAGGGGTGTAACCCCGGTGTCCTGGCCAAATTTCCAATTGGCCCTTACTAATCATGGCCTCCTAATAATCCCCCTCTATGAATTGGCTACATTACTCTGCTCTCCTCCCCACTGATAGCTGATGTGTGGTGAGCGTTCTGGCGCACTATGGCTGCCGTCGCATCATCCAGGTGGATGCTGCACATTGGTGGTGGTGGAGGGGAGTCCCCATTACCTGTAAAGCGCTTTGAGTGGAGTGTCCAGAAAAGCGCTATATAAGTGTAAGCAATTATTATTATTATAAATGTGTTTTGCATTTGCACATACTGTAGGTTGTACACTGTGTAATGGTTTTCTTATGCCATGAAATTGTTGTTTAAATCCGATTCTTTTTTCCTGTTGTAACCTAAAAACCTATGATTTTGTGGACCTTTCTTCTGATTCTGAGTTCAAATAATGTGTATTCCTTATTTTCATTTTTATCAGGTTACCTTTCCTCAATATTTCCATCATTTATTTCTCATCGTTGGAAGTGCTGTTGACAATGGGTGTAAACATGCATATCAGACAAGTTATATAACAAAACAAATAATAGAGGATGTAACTCAAATGTATAACTAAATGTTAATCTTTGGTGATCATAATTAAAATTATACTACAGACAGAAATCACTATATACCCATCAAAAAGGACTATTGTTTACAATCATTGTACTGTATGTGTTACATTGTAATTGGTCCATTACATTCTCATTGCTGGTAGAGCTTATTTTTTTAAAGCAGAGCTGGAATCCGCCAGCTACTGTACATTTGAAAATCTGTTTAATTGCAGTCATCAGACATTATGTAACAGCAATTTCTATATCAGAAGGGGATATATTGAGAATCTAAAACCCTGTGAAAATTAATACGTTGCAATTTCCACCATGTCCACCACAAACACTACTAATGTGAAACTCTGAATTTCTTTTGAATATCTCCTCTTGAAGATACGGTGGATCAATGTTTAGCATTATTACCTCGTATTACTGGGACTCTGGGTTCAATTTAAGACCTGGGGGTGCTCTCTGCGTGGCATTTACATGTTCTGCTGGTGTTCCTGTGGGTTTCCTCTGGGTGCCTCAGTTTCCCCCCCGCAGTCCGAAAACATACTGTACCTGTAGGTAAATTGGCTTCTTGGAAATTCTGGGTGTATGGGTCGGTGTGTTTGCTCTGAGAAGTAAAAGCATCCCCTCCAGGGTATAGCCTGCCTGGAGCCAGTTGCTCGCTGGAATAGACTTTGTCTTGGCCTGGATCACCTACTGTAGTTTTCATCCAAATCACAAAGCCCTCAACAGTGTAAGCTTGCACAGAAAGACAACTGGAAACACTGATTTCAGATACCATGGGGCTACAAATCCTTTTGAAGTTCCAGTTCTCAATGTTCTACTGAAGTGACTTCAGGTATATATATATGTGTGTGACAATTTGATCTGGTATATACAGTACACTACAGTGTGAAATGAAGCTCTTGTAAGAGCTAACAGGACCTGCAGTGTGCCACTTCAGAAACAAAGTGGCACTGAACAACATGTTCTGAAAATGGACGAAAAACCATAGCACTTACCTGGAAGTGCACTTTTAGAAAGAGAAAACAGGCTTCAGTGTTCCTGTCTACGTTGATGTGTGCCCCTTACCTTATTTCCACTCTGGAATCTGTGAATCAAATGTATGTTTAGCTACTGGGAAATGGCCATGCATGCTTACAAGCTCAAGAGGAGATTGGGATCACTTTATAATATGATTATAATTATAGCACTTAATATGTTATCTATACAATATTCATAGATCTTCAATAATTACCTATGGAACATTACTAAGGATACAATATGTAGAGTATTTGTGTGTTACAACAACATGATATTAACATGTGTGGATAGTGATTAAGGACAGCACATTGGCACAGTGGTCAGTATTGCTGACTCACGGCACTGGGGCACTGGGTTCAATTCCAGACCTGCAATGCTATCTGTGTGGGGTTTTGTATGATCTCCCCATGTTCACATTCGTTTCCTCCAAAAGTCCAAAGACATACTGGCTTATGGTATGATTTTAAGAAACTGTTCAGCAGCACCCTGAATTTTTAAAAATAGTGTTCCCATTTTGAGGCTTTGTCTATATGTCTTTGTATATTTCAGAAAAATATATGGAGAAAGCACTAGATTTCCCCAAAGCTCTGAATGGAAATGAAACAAGATGACTGTTAACAAAACCAATGAAATACTATAAAAATACAATGTCACCAACCTTCCTTTATCTGCAAGTATAATTATAATGATTTAATGTTTCAATAATTATTTAATGTTTATTAATGTAATGATTAATGCATTCATTCATGTATCTTTTATTGTATGGTAAGATAATTGTAATTCCTCACAGTGTCAGCTACATTAGTTTATGACTGAAAATATACCGGTACATTTGGCTTATCTGTTCTTCTACAAGAGTCTGACTACCAGTGTCATAAGTCCCAGGTCTGCAATATGTAAGTGACTGTTTTCTGTGATGTGACCTCAATCCAGTTCTTTTCACGGGTTGAAAGGTCATCTGATACATCAGCTTTTCCACAGTGCAAACAGTGAAAGTGTGTGAGAGCCCAGGATCCTTTGCAACACGCATAAAGTAAATATTGTTGTCAGACTGTGTCAGTCTTTAACTGCAGTTCTGCCATCGACTGTCTTCATGGCCTGGTCCACATCTTCAACAAAGCCATGTCCCTGAATGTGCTGGGGGAAATCCAAACTCTACCAGTCCCCAAGGTGCCATTTCAATAGGGTCAATTTAGAGATTACTCGCTTATTGTATCTGGAATCTCTACTACAACTCCACAGATTACTTAACTGTCATTGACTACAATAGCAAAAGCAAAAAAAAATGCAAATTCCCTTTGTTACTTCTTCATAGAGGCCCTATGATATTCATAAGTTCTCTCAGAAAACATTCAAGAAACATTTATGAATTTAATGTTACTATAACAAACCAAAAGAGTATTTCATTGGCATGTTACTGTAACCTTTAAAAACGTGAAGAATTAAACTGGCCATAGTAAATTAAATGGACATAATAATGCTGCTTAAAAACAAAGCATATCTTTGCCTTTGTTATGATTACAAATTTATAGGAGAACAAATTTCAAATCTTTTTAAGATCTTCGTGAGAAACTTAAAACAAAAAACTAACTGTTGATAAATTCTTCACCACTGTACTATTTTTCCTCAGTCTATGTCTCTCCTGCACATTGACCTGGTACAATTAACTGACATAAAGATTTGGCCCATGAACCTTCAGCACAGAAGTGGCTCATTAATTAGTTACCCATGGGAACCCTGCCATTGATTTTCTGTCAGCAAGAAACCACAATACACTGTGCTGTTTGTTTTCGAGTCGAAGGCCAGGAAACAATTAATAACTGTGAGAAAACATTTTGGCAATATATGTGATGAAGAAAAGCTCTTTTTAAAAAAGCTAAAGCAAACTATCATTCAATGGATTGGAGGCCTAAGACTGTGAGAAAGTCCAGTTTACAATGGAAACAAGCTGATAATGTGTAACACTTTTGTGTCTTCTGTTCAAAGTGATAAGTCCACTGTAGAAATTACACAAAAGGCAGGTAAAAAGCTCCCTTTGACCTCAATAGCAATCCCAAGAAGAATTAATTTACCTGGCACTATACCCTCCGAGAAGCAATGATCGCTTGTTATTTTGAGTCCTGGAGGATTTATCTTGGTGTTCTGTGCGCGACGTATAACCCCGTGTGAGAAGCAAACATGGGAGAGATTCTAGCTAATGATCCTGCAGCTTGGAGTCAATAACGATGACTTCCAACATGAAAGCTACATGCTTTCAGCTATAATCATAAACACGGTTTCCACTGGTAAAAGAAAAGGCGTGCACAAAAAAACTTAACAGCTCTCAGCCACCAGAGGCAAGCAAATGCAACAAACAGCCACACGCATTCTAACTGAAAGAGAGAAAAAGTCCTAAGTACAGTGGTACCTACTGATGTCTGACCTGTGTCAAACACAGGGATAACAGACAGTCACACGTGGCACAGAACACGGGCCGCATAGGAGAACATAAAGACATGGTCAGCAGCTCTAGATACATAATGGCTGTATTTGCAGAGTCAATATACCCAGAATTCTCAAGTGGCATATCTTTCCCATTGTCTCTGCAGACTGTGATCACTGCTCAAGAATATAGCAACAGAACTATGGCAGGCATTGTAATTACTGCAGTACATACTGGATATACTTCCAAAATTGTACAACTGAGAGGAGGCCATTTGGCCCATGTGCATTTGGGTGTCAGTAGTTTAGTGATCCAAGGATGATGATCCAGCTGTTCTGGAATACTACCAGTGAATCTGCTTCAATGACATGGCTGAGTAGTTTGTTGCTGACCCCCACAACTCTTTGTGTAAAGAGTGCTTCAGCCTTAAACCTATAGTCTCCTCCAATCAAGAGTAAAGAGAATCAGTTTCAACACATTCAGAATTTGTCTGTGTACAGTAGTTAAACCTACTCAAACGTGAAGGTGAAGAAAGAAGTTGTAATAATACTGAATATAAAATTAAATATCACGTTATTTACACATTTTTGCTTTCAGTTGCATACTATATAGTGATGTTGAATATTAATTCATTTTGAATAATCGCTCATTTACAATTGGCAGCGATACAGGGAAGCGACTTAGTTGTTTAAACACTAAGTCACTTCCTCAGGTAAGGAATGACTGGACTCACATGATTCAACCTACGGAATGTCAAGCCTGGAGAAAACAGAGAAAGAAACATACAGGAAAAAAGCAATACGCTCCACTTATCAAGTGAACAAAGACTTTGTGCCACCAGTACGGGAGAGGCTCAAGTAAGCCAGCGCACTGTCACTCACACTGTGGGCTGTTCATAACCAGCAATTTCAGACCTAGAGAGATGTCAAACCCAAAAACAGCACGTCAATGACGGGCCATGAACTACGAGATCACAAATCGTGACATCTCACCGAGCCTGACACATTATCACGCTCCATTTTGTAATGATTTTCCTAATTCCAGTACCACTGCATCAGGGGGTTCAACTGATAGAAGTCCGATTGACAGCCAGTTTGCAGGCTACTTGAGCACTTAGGGTCCGTGCTCACCAATGCTCATCATCACAACGGAATGAAGCAGTGAGAACAACACTTCAAGTGGACAAACCGATCCTGATGGGCATTACAGACCAATCCATAGGAAGGTCCAAGCCTGATGGTCAGGGCACGAGTGTCTAATCACTACAGAGCTCCACTTGTAGTAATTGTTGGTGGCCTGATTGCATGATACTCCACTGATCAATTCCTGGAATCACACTTGTGTCCCTTGCTGTGGACTCATCTCAATGTGACCTCATTCTTGCTAAATAATGTTATCAGTGCGAGAAACTCAAAGCTCTGATAATGTGATGTACAGTATACTGTGGATGTTCTATTTGAACTCTTATGGGTTGAGCTAGGATGACAGGTGACATCCCAGGCTCAGAAACCAGTGTACAGGTAGACATTTGACCTGGCTCTGTAAGAGCAATGGGGCAGGATCCCACAAGACAGCACCTGCTATCATGTGCAAAGCATGTTAAAGTAAGTTGTCACAGGTGTACAACAAGTATGGCTCCCAATTGAGGCCACACACACAACTAGCCTTTAACTTTCACAGCAGACCTCCTGTTGATTAACCCAAATATTAATCAGCACATTGAATTCCTGACGTCATGTCTGTTCATTACAATGCCAGCGTACAGTACCTGCTACAAATGTGACTGACACTTTTTTCATGATAGCTTTGTGAATTTGCTGCAGCTATAAATCATGAGTTACTTTTGATATTCAGTATAAATTATATATAGCCCTGAAATTCATGCCTGTTTTTTTTTAGCAAGGCTCCTTTTTGTTATCGATATAATGGACAAAGCAGCATGGGCATGCAGCAAATCTGTATTTTTTGAAATGACAACATTTAATTTCAAAGTAAGCTCTGACAAACCCCAGGGCTTAGAAAGTGGCCTCAGAAGTTCAGCATGAAAAAGACGAGAGCCCTTGCTGTTGTAAAAACCTCCTAGCCAACGTTCTCTGTCATTTTTAATGGCCTGTGTGTGCAAAAAATTCAAGTTGTGCAACTTTTTTCCCCAGCGACAAATTTGTGCACACTAATTTGAGTGCATGTAAAATTGTAAACCTGAAATTATTTTTTGTTAAAAGTCATTCTCATAGAAGCACAGAGATCCCAAAGACCGGGACAGCAATTCAACGAGCCCAGTCATAGAGACTGAGTGCTAAGCGAGCATAACCAGTGAGGTACGAGACTACGAGAGCATAGGTACTAATTATTATATGTATAATATAATAATATTATTATTATATTATTATAAGTAGCAATCATAATGCACACAGCCAAGCTGGACCTCTCGCGGCCAGTCTCATGTGGTCAATTTAGCAATTTTTCAATTGACAACCGTGTTTGTTTTATTATTATCAGATTTTTTTTAAGTTCATTTTTTGTGCGCAGTTCAATTTCCTATGTGCGCTGATTTCGTAACCTGTGTGCGCGCACACGCGCACAGCTTAGAGGGAACATTGCTCCTAGCCCTTCCACTCGTGGGCTGAATAAAGCTCTGTCATTTCCCATCTCTCTTCTTCTCCAACACTGTTTCAAGGGAAGTTCAGTAGACTCACATCACTCACACACAAATCACATTTGTTCATCACTTCCACACCAACATTGTCATTGGTTGACTCTCATTCTTAGAGCTTGAATTTGATGTACACTTTAATCTTTAATTAAAAAATAAAATGTAAATATATCTATTTCATTTGCATTGCATCCTCATTGAAACTGTAGGACAATATGTAATTCTGCATACAGTATATGAAAAGGGAACCAGCTTTGTTCTTTTACTTTTTATAATATGCACTTTATAAACTCCTTAATGCATGGAGATTTGTGTGTAAGAATGAATTGAAATAACTGTGATTGGCTTCAATAAGGGGACAGATCCGTTTTGCCTTTGAAGAGAGAGAGAGGAAGCTGCAGCAAATTTAAGACGAGGACTCAAATTATTGACCCATGGAAGTGCACATTGAAGTACAGTATTGAGGTTCAAGCGCTTTTCTCTTTTAAATGAGAATTATTGTCATGTTGCATGTCTGCTGATCTTTTCAAACAGGCCACAGACTGATGTAGGTTTAAATCCAAGAGTTCTGTGCTGCTATTGAATGATAATGTGTATCTTATCTGAATGAATTCATTATTCTACATCTTTACAAAATCAGAAGCCATTCTGTGGCTGGTGAAAAGATGCAAAATACCTATTTGAAAGGTAATTTTCAATTTAAGTTTCCATAATTAAAATGATAGAATTTCAGTTAAATATCTCTGCGTCAGTGGATTAGGGATTTAAAATACAGACCTATGCTGTACATCCAATTAAACATATAATTTTTTACTAATTTACTCAAATATGACTTACGTTAGTGGTTTAATTATATGTACCTCTTATTTTACCTTGTCCCTACAAATCATCTATTGAGATACGAAATGATTTGGGGACAGTTTTGTTCACTGGCATTCCAAGATTCCGAACATTTACTGATGGAAAAAAAGAATCACAACACCTCCTCCTCCTCCACACCCTGGCCCTCCCGTCTGCGTGGAACAGACTGCAGAGTGACTCATTTGTAAAACGGACCTGATGCCACTGCGGACCAGTCCATCGCAGCCTCTGTCTGGCCCAAGCCAGGTAGTTGTGATGTCTAGGAGGTGCGAGTGTAACGATTCTTTGGGTTTCCACCCTTGCCAATCCTGCCCTGCCAGTTCGTCCCTCACTGTCTGGGCGCGAACCCGGGTCTCCGGTGTCACGCAACAGGGAACTTGCTGGCTGAGCTAAAGGAGACCTCCCCCAGCCCAGGTGGCTGAGATCCCTGTTATTCGCAGGGGTGTATGCGTTACATGGGCAGAGGGCCTCTGACAGGTCGCCTTGCTCTAAGGCCAGCAGCATGGAGCCTCACTGTCCTGTCACCAATGCGGGCATTGTGTGACAGCAGTAGGGGTGGCAGATCTGAAACGCTCTCTCAGATGGACCAGTCTGATGTGTCGGTCCTGCTCTGGTGTGGTCACTTGAGGGCTTTGTCGGTCAGGGGCATCTCGGGTATCGCCATTCAAAAATTTTATTACGAGTAAAACCCGCTGTTTATGCACACAGAATGTACGAGTTGTGTGCTAGCTAGCTAGACTGTTTCACATGACCCTAGGCAAGAGAGTCGGCAGTCTGTAAACAGCCTACCAGTTGACCGGGGCTTCGCTGTTGCATGTTTCTATGAGTGGTCCTTTTGTGAGTGTTTTGTAACACGATCGCAATGGAGAGGTTTTTAAATATGAGTAAAAAACGTGGTGGACATGGAGCCTAGTTCTAAAAAGAAACGGACATGCAAATACAGAAAGTATGACGGTGGCTTCTTGAATTTCGGTTTCACTTGCACAATTGTGGACACTGAAGAATGTCCTCAGTGTGTTGTCTGCCTTAAAGTGTTGGCTGCTGCGAGCATGCTCCCCAGTAAATTGAAACGTCATATGGAAACTGTTCACAGTAGTTTGATAAGTAAGCCTCATATTTTTTGTGCAAGTTTAAAGAATGAACCGTAAGATGCTTTTTCTAACTAAACTTCAGTCCGCAGTTCTTTTTTCATCATACAAAGTAGCGTACCGAGTAGCACAATGCAAAAAAACTCATACTGTTGGAGTACCAAAGAATAAGCAACAGAGCTCTGTGAATTCTGCTTCCCTGTGCAATTTCCTGCCTTTGTGAAACTGGGTTTTCAGCACTTGTGGTGATCAAATCCAAGTTCAGACAGAGAGTCGATGTTGAGATGCCATTTAAAATTTCATTGCCATTTAAAAAATACTACCCAGTATTTTTGGTGAATTCTGTTAACATAATTTATTAATCAAGCCCACCTACCCATTAGGAGGCACAAACAAAAAGACACTGTATTTCTCCCCCCCCTTTTTAAAAAACATTGATGCTAGATTTTTACGTTTTTATTTAGTCATTTAATTTGCATTTTACAAGGATGCTGACCAATTCTTTAATCTCTTCAATTTTCTTTGCACATTCAAATACATTTCAACAATTCTTATTTTTTTTATATTTCAAATAGTTTTTGTCTCAGGTTATCATTAACCTGAAGTGGCCCGCTACACAGTTTCAAAATTTTATGTGGCCCTTGGGACAAAAAAAAGTTTGCCCACCCATGCTCTAGTCCCTATACACATGTGATGCAGCCTTCCTCCTCAAACATGGGATTTACAGGTGTCCATCACGACGACACCTGGTGGCCTTAGTATTTAGGAAAAATGAGTTCCACATTAACCGAATTAAGACGTTTAATTGCTAAATACGAGAAAAAAGGCAATTCAAAAAAGCCGTTTAAAGAAACACACCGAATCGTTCTGTGTTTGAGATTTGCACAAAGTACTCCGTGAAACTAACAATCCAGGTTGCTATTTTAACCAGTTTATGTTTAACAATAAATTTAACAATATTTTTGTTTGTTAAATATGTGGAGGCAGCCCTACAGCGAACACACAGACGACACCTGGTGGTATCCTACAACAAAATAAGGTTTTACTTCAATCTTTTCTTCTGTACAGTTGTGAAAAACATTTTGATTTTTTTTATCCGACATATACTGTACGTAATGCTTTCTGGATAAAAAAAAACACTTAGCGTTTGATTGATACATTTGTGTTTAATTAAAATACCTATTTAGAAAGTTATCAAAATGTATGCACTTACCATTTTTCATAAATTAAATGCGTTTCGTTTTTTCTCTTAGTTGTAGCCAAGTGCAGATTCCAGATCAAAGGTCAAGTTTCATGTTTTCCAAACACAGAAGGAGGTAGGACAAACGGTGAGTGGCGTTTCTAAACGAGGCTCTTTCTTTTGTTAATAAAATTTTGGGCGTTTGAAAGCCAAGTGCTGTTTTAAGCCACATTTATTACTACAGAGAAAGGAGGACCCTTTTTTTTATTTTAACAGCTTTATCCCAAACTGACTCGAAAAGTTGACAGCTGTTTTGAAATCATATTTATAATACGACATGCATCGCTTTCAGTTAATCATACACACATAGATTTACAAGCACATTCCCGTCAGCAATGCATAATGTCAATATCAAATGCATATGCTTATTTGCTTTGATTAGCAATTAAGAAAAGTGTGGTAACAAGTCTTCTGAGGTGCCCTTGGGGGTAATAACAACAACTATCAGTTATTTCAAAATATCTGGGTTAATCATTTACTAGCCTGAGAAACAAACACTTTTGTGTGTTTGTAGATCTATACATTTGGTTTTTATCTCCAAAACCCCGATAAATTAGTGTTCATTCTCGGATACTGTAGGTCACATGTATCACATGAAAGTGAATATCATTCCAACAAGTATATTCCCCAACACAGTGGTCATATTTCACTCGTTCGTAAAAGTGTCTCAAATTAACACTTTAAAAACATATCCAAAGACATTTAGTCTTTCCCTCTTATCTGTGTATGTGACGTGTTCTTACCGTTTCATCTTCTTTTCGTGTTTTTTTATCTTTGTGAGACTGAATTCTTACACCAGAACGACAATAATACATTCGTCTTCAAGCGTCTTTGAAAATGAGATGTTAACTCTTACAGAAAGCTATCCTGATAACCTGCTTTATTTAAATATTTCCTAAAGATTTAAACATATATATTTTTAAAAAGTGCAATCAGAATCTAAGTGTCTCTATTCAAAATATGCTTCAATTAATAATCGTGCCGATGTTGTCCTCTGTGCCTCAATATGCTTTAATTGGTGCAATATTGGCTTTTAATGGTACTTATATATACAAAAAGAAAAGCCATAACCATACAAGGAGAGAAGTCAAGTATTCCCAAGCTCTTTATAAGAACAATTTAGAATAGACGAGTGCTTTTCAAACCTTGGATAGAATTTGCCAGTTTTTCTCGGAAATGCTTGCATTTCTTGTTATATGCTTCCACCTTAAGGCTAGTACGTGAACTGCAGGTTTAGACGTAAATATCCACAATTTGAAAACCTTACGTTTGAGATTCATTTCTAATTTGTGGTTTTATTATCGTATAGGTCTGCCTTATTTCTTTTTATTGCCTTAGATACCTCACATGTTCAACATGTTCAAAATAGCTTTAAGATCTGTAGTTGAACCGAATATTAATGAAAGATTAAGAAATATAACAATCATGTGTTTACCGTAAAATCAATTATTTTCACGGGACATCATGTGAGAACTTCGTTAATTATGGCTTGATAAGTTTGCCTCTCAGAGAACTAAAAAAAATCCTAATTATTTTACATAATTAGTGTATATTTGTATGCTGTAACATATAACTGTTTCCTGATTTTAAAACAATTAAAATCAAAACTATTCATCTAAATTTGACAGAGAAGGGAAAAAGAGTGGGAAAAAATCGTCCTGTAGAGAATCCATCACCATTGAAGTAATGATTTGGTATCAATCACTTTTAGTAATTTAAAGATTTTAGATCTACAAACATTATGTACACGTGCATTTTCAGGTATTTTTGGTTCTCTGTTGGAGTTTTACATTCAGCCTGTTAAGCACGGCAGTACATACAATATTGGTATCACCGGTTAACCCACAAAGCAAAGAAAAAAGCCCCCAAAAAAACAGTTCTTGTATCCTGTGGTATGAATATACTGGTCTTTTTCATTAGTCCTGCACACAGAAAGCTGAAGGCGCAGGTAAAAGGGGTTGAGATTAAAGCGGGCCCAGTTGTGTTCTAAGTGTTAAGATCCACGATCCTGTGTCTCAGCAGTGGTGAACAATAATGTGCACTTCAGGGACAGGTTTCCAAAGAGAATATGGTAACAATGGTTAATTGGGTATACCGCTAATGAAATACCCAAAATCGCATCTCACCATGTGTGACTTATTTGTTCATCTTCTTGCACATCACGATAATAGTCTCATCAGGACTTTCCCAACCATACAAACCCCTTTTTAGGCTGGAAGCAGTGTCCACTTCACACAAATGAGGTGCACATCCTTCAGCTGGCAAGGCTGAGACCAAATTGATCATTGATTTCATTCATTTCTATTAACCTTTTCACACATTGCTTCGCCATTCATTTGAGCATCTATTCAGCTCAGAAATGGTAAACCTTGAAATAAGAAAATACTCTCTAAAAGCACATTGTCCTTTCGAACAGATAGTGCTTCTTGTCATCAGTGACCTCCATGAGGAGTTTGTTGTACTCGTGAAGATAAAGGCCTACACTCCATCTGATGCTCAAATGTTGACCTTTCACCTCTGAAGACAATGTTAAAATGCTGTGTTCTGCTTTTTCATAAGCAAAATGTGAGGTTACAGTATATGAAGTTACAAAGGGAAGAGAACCGGTTGGATATGTGGTGAGCTATTGCAGTTTCTTCTAACACAATAAAATCTTTAATCACACATTTGTTTTTACTGTGAAGCGCTTATTGTCGCTGCACTTTATTCAGAATATCATTGTTATACTTGCGAATTGGCGTTTTCATGTGACGACATTGCAAGTGAATAAGATATTGACTATTCTGTGGTATATACAGTATATAAACTAAGGTGATGTTATATAATTGCCATGTTCTGTTACTAATACATAAACTGAAACTAAAGCAAGATAATTAACCGTATTTAATCATTATTGATAATATTTGTAACCAAAGTAAACTAACGATAATAAATGCAACAGCAAGAAAGACATGGGGTGGAACCACTACTGAAAAGAAGCTCAAAATTTCTGTGACTGCTTATCTTGCACAACCAAAAAGAAACCTTCAAACGAGAATAACGCTGTGAATTAACATTGGAAAAAAAAACATTGTGAGGAAAATTTAGAGGCTTTATTTGATTTTCTAGAAGATCAAAATGCCATGGTTGAATCTGTCCATGCCATGAAAGGCAAATTGAATTTCACACTGTTTATTCTGTTTTGTAATTGAATTTCACACTCTTTGTGTTGTTCACAAGTGTGATATTCAGTATGCTGTTTAGATGAGTCATGGTTTTCACTTCAGGTAAAGTGTTTGGTGTTGTGTTTGTGTTTTTTTTTCAAATGTAAGTCATGCAAGTGCATTTGAATTATGTAATACATGTTGAATTACATATGAAAATGGCAAAAAAAGGTTTAAGTAGCAGCATCCTGTTTTAACCATTGTGACCCTTTGGCACCAATCATAAACATGAATATAAACCGCACCAATCACGTTTACAAGGGCTCCATGAGATCTTTGTAGCTCACAGTCTGAAAACAGGACCTCTTGATTCAGACTTGATGTTTCATCTGAGTAGTTTAACATCTGCCTGACATTCTAGGAAATTGAAGTTTCTGGTGTGCGGGGGAAAGTGCGCCATCTGGTGGCATTAAAAAATGATTTACCCAGAACCCTCACTTTCAGATGCAGCACATGCAGATTTAAATTTAAAATAATGCCTAGTCTAGGTCACTTATGGGTGATTTTGGATAGTAACCGTACATTCCAGAGGGCTTTGTGGATATTTTTTAATCACAGTACATGGATCAACTACGTAGTCAAGAACTCAAGTGACATGACTGCAAAAGGGCCTACTGGTTATTTGACGCTGTAATAGAATTGCTTAGCATATAGAAAAATAACAAATCATATAAATCAGAGTGGCTTTTTCTTGTTGTAAACTTTGTTCTGATTTAAGAAATTATGTTTTTACTTGACACTTTTTTATGGGTGGTAGCTAAGGCTGCCTCATACAGTAGTTCATGGATTCTGCCTTTGACTCTGGAGTGCGGCACCTGATATGTGGTTTTTCAGCATCATGCAGAGCATCATGTCAATGCTTTGCTGCTTAATAAGAATTTGGAGATTCTGATAAATATCCTGAAAAGAAAGCCCCTTCCTAATTGTACTGCACACATAGCATAACATAATTGTGTGCATATCTTATATAGAACAGTTTTGTTAACCCTGGTGTTCTAACTGAATTCCACATTAGGCTTAAAGTATATCATCTAACCTTCTTAACTTTCTCCCTTAATTCAACTCTTAAAGAAATTTCTCATTTCTACTCCTCATCTGCTGTGTAGTGATGCTGCTGGCACACAATAATAGGCCCTTTGCATCAGCCTGCATCAGTGGTGAAAGGAGTGGCCCCATCAGGTTGAGAATTTTGAGCAGGATCCGTAATCAGAAGATCTGAGGCAGCTGTGTTTCCACTGGACACATTTCCACTGACGGGAAACAGAGATTACACAGCATTCATTTCTTCTGTGCTTGCAAAAAATAAAGTAGTGTATGTGGTTGGATTTTTTCAATGTATTGAATGTACTTCACACGCATTTCTTCACAGGTCACAACACTCTGCCTGCGAGAGCTGAATCCTGGTTTAGCGATTCCCTGTTTCCCTGTGAAACATTCCTCATTTGGAAATTTTTTTCAAACATTTCTCACTTTGCCTTTAGTGCTTGACTGTCCGGAAGGTTTGAGTCTCACAAAACACCATCTTGTCTAGTTCCCTATCTCGCAAAAGGCAAAACATTAATACAAAAAGATGTGTTCAGTTCCACCTTTACACATGGTAAGGAAATGAATTTGTTTTAGTATTATACTTAATACTTAATACTTTATACTTTGAACTGTTTGTTTTTTCTCAATTTTTATTTGAACTCAATTACCACAGTATTATCACAGAAGCGTCTTTAGCACTTTTCACTAAAGGTCTATTTTAGTAATAGATTAATTTATTAAATTAATTAAAAGTAATAGATTAATTTCACCTTTCATACTGTCCCACGCAACAGATGCAAGTGACTGACTCAAGATACATCAGGAAAAGTCTGTTTGAAATATAACATTTGTCTGTTTTCTGTTTGAAATATAAAAGTCTTATACGAGTATCTCAACTAAACAATGTGATAAGAAGGTCAGTTTACCATGTGGAATGGAATGATCCTGCTCTCATTCACAGACAGACACCATGTTAAGTAGAGCAGGTATTGGAACTATAAGGCATGCTACTCCCAGAGATCAGATACTACTATTAATGGAGACACATACAACAAGCTTGTACTACCTACTCTGTTAGCTGGTTCAAACTACATATCCCTTTGTCTACTTCCTTGCATATTCCCTTCCCATAAGGCTAACCTTAACTCCAAATCACCCAATTTGGAAAGCAGCCACTACAAAATAAATTTTAGGAAGGTTGAATTTCTTTGGTAGAGAAGTTGAACATAATGTAGCTATGTAATGTAGCTGTATGAGGAAAACAAAATGATGCCAACCCTCGCAGTCACAAGAGGCACATCTCGATACTCTGACACAGAGAAAAACACGTCCAGAAAGTAAAACAGCAATTAAAAAACACTGACATAAGGCATTATTTATGTTGAATTTATGATGTTGGGAATGCTGTCTGTAAGAACTCTCAAGACCTTCCAAAACAGCAAAACAGCATTGTGGCAAAACAAATAAAAACAAATCTGTGCAGCACAAGTCTTCCTGATGAGAAATGGGGATTCAAATTTCACTGCTGTCTTCTGCTCTAGGCTTCACTTTAGAAAATAGGTAATATAAACCTGAGAACATCTGAACATTTAATATAGGTATCTGTAAGATGAGGAGCTGAAAAGTGGAAAATTAATGTTTTCTTCATTTCTTGAAAAAATGGAATATCAGGCAGAAAGGTTTGTGAGGTTAAAAAATGAGTGGTTATCGATATTTCTTAACTCTCCCCAGACAAAATGTCAAGTCAACATTAGGTCCATTTGGGGAAACGCAATTTAATATTTTAAAAGTTATTTTCTTGCATATTAAATACCTGAAAACAATTTAAATCAACATGAAGCTGAGCTTCTATTAACACAGCCTAACCTATGGAGCACTTTAACCACAGGATGCCGTTCCATCATTAAATCACATTTCTTCACTGCACCTTAAAAGCTTCCTGTTAAAAAGCAAGATTAATTGACAATAATTATGAAAATAGTGAAGACTAAAGTGGTGCTACAAGCCTTTACCTTTTTTTGTGTGAGATTTACGTTCTTACAAATTTTACTGAAGTGACAATAACATTTCTAAGAAAGGAAAGTCTAAACAAGAAACGGAGAAATGTTTTCTATTGCTTTGCTACCCATGTTCCATAATATATGATGTAAATGCCCTTTATAAAGATATTTTATTTTCTTGTTCTTTTTTCTAACACACACCTAATAATCATCACCATCGTCATGATCGACAGAAGTGGCAAGACAAAAACTAGATCTGAAATTAGCACCTGCCTGTCTGACCACTAGATGGCTCTTATGAACATAATTTGTTTTGAACCTCAAGGTTAGATCTATTTGGTTTGAAAGGTCCTTCAATTTATATTGGTTGTTCATTTAAAGTGCCATTCTGCTGTAGGTACAGTACGTGTAAATGACAACATTCTCAAATATCCAAACACTAAAAAGATTGGATTTTACTTATATTCTGGAACAATAGCAATACTAATAATGATACTTTCTTGCTGTGTTTCTTCATGAAATACACTTAAAGTGTGGGGATTAGCAGTGGGGTTTGGACAGCTGAAAAAGTAAAACTTGAAGTTATACGACTTAGTCCAAGTTCTGGCTTAAGGATTTCCTCAGATTTGCTTAATACGCAGATAATAATTTTATTCTGCAATCATTTAAGTAAAATGTATTAGTGGGGCCACTCGACTGGGGAGGTGCAATAAAGGGAAGAGTCTATATTACCGTCCCATATCTGAAATATATTACTATATTACAAATATATTGCCATCTACATTAAAGAAGTTAAATCCTTATCTTAAATGTATGATGTACAAACCAATTCATGGAACCAAATCTTAAGTTTTGATACTTTGTGGTATTGATAGAGGTATTCAACAGGTATTCAGGTATTGACAAAGTTAGCTCAAAGGAGTAGTTTAGGGCCAATATTGAACACGAACTGTACAGGTTGGTGAATGGAAATTGAGCATTTGCCTTTGGGTCAGGAGTTGCTTCCTTACACAAAGGATTTTATGTGGATCCTACCCTTAAGAAGATTTACTGAGAAACTGAGAAAAGCCGAATGATTATCAAATCAGTAAGATAACAGTAAACAACTACAGCTGGGTGACCTAATGAGATCTTTGAGGTACTATTTATCTGAATGTCTCTAGGCATTGGATTTTGACATGTTCCCCAAACCAAAAAGTATGAGTGGGAAACAATCAAGACCACTGACCAAAGCTCTTGAAAGTAAATGATATTCAAAAATGCATGGTTACAACTTTTGATCCAACCGACTCAGGTTTGGGATACTTGGGATACAATTACTGCGCGTGCACAAAGCCACCAAGGCCCCAGAGAGTTTGTGAAAAAAAATTCACATAGGACTACAAAACCACCCATCATAAAACCTGACTTCGGCCCCAAAATCTGGCGCTGAGCTTAAAAATTGTCTCGGTAGTGGGTGAATGCTAATCCTAACCCTACCTGGGGTGTCAACTGCACATTTCCGAGATCTATATCTGAGCTTCTCTGGGCATCGGATTTACACATGTTCCCCAAACCTAAAGGTATGAGTGGGAAACATTCAAGGTGTTCAGAGTGTGGGGTGTCAGACCCAAGCTGGATGTCCCACTCTCTGACACATGCCCTGCAATTTATGGGACAGTTAAAAGTTTTCTAAGATCTCACCCAATTGGCCATATTCCCCTCCGAGATGTCAGCGTCCAAAAACTGGAAGATTTCGTTGCACCCCAGAACAATAGGCAGACCCCTGTGGGCATTTTAACGTCAGCCCAAACAAGGAAGGTGTGGAAACACACATCCTCTAAGTTTCTGTGCAACATTCACAGAGATTTAGCCTGGAGTGTCATCCACCAGTGCTTACTGGTACGAATTTTCTTGAACCGTAGGGGCCTCACCCCCAGCCCTCACTGCGTTAGGGTGGGCTGCGGCGAGGAGGAGACTGTGACCCATCTCCTGTGGTCCTGCTTTTTTGCTAAGGCCTTCTGGGCACAGTTTGAAGATTGGTTGCAAGCTCTCTCGCCCCAATTTACCCTGACCGCTGCTTTCGTCATATACGGCATCTCTCCCGTCAAACTTCCTCCTGACATGTTTGACAGGATCTGGGCCGTGGTGAACAGTGGGAAAGGCGCCCTGTGGAGAGTGAGGAACATGGGGCTGTTCAAAGGCATCGAGGTCCCAGTCAAGGCAGCAGGTAGCCTGGCCCTGTTCATCACCCGAGAGAACTTATACCTCAGAGATCTGTGGAGAGAAGGGAAGGAGGAAGCAGAAAATCTGTGGGAAATAGAGAGCATAGGTCAATATCTCAAGAAACTGTGAAAAACATTATCATGTTTAAGTAAAGAATGTGATTTGCACCAGAAAAAAAGAAATTGTTGCTATGTAACTGGTACCGTGTCAAAATGTAATGAGATGTGATCATATATACTGTTTTAAGTATGTATATTAATGTAAAGCTTTCTAATTTGTGATGTCCTGTATTTTTTTTGTGAAAAGAAAATAAAGTTCTAAAAAATCGAAATCGGGAAACAATCAAGACCGTTGATTAAAGCTCTTGCAATTAAATGAGATTCAATAATGCTTGGTGACAAATTTTGATCCCACTGACTCAGTTTGGGGATACAACTACTTTGTTGCACCCCATGCCTCCCAGGCCCCAGAGAGTTTGTGGAAAAAATAAATTCAGATAGAACTTCAGAACCACCCATCCTAAACTTGGCTTGGGTCAAAAATCACAGCACTGAGCTTAACTGCTTAATTGTCTCAGTAGTGTGTGAATGCTAACCCTAACCCTACCACTGGTTCCTACTGAGCATTTCAGTTATCTAAACTTGAGCCTCTCTGGGTATCAAGTTTGACATGTTCCCCAAACCTAAAGGTATGAGTAGGAAACAATCGAGAACGTTGGTCTTATCTCTTGCAATTAAATGATATTCTATAATGCTTGTTGAAAACTTTTGATCCCAAAGTCTAACTTTCGGCATAAAATTACCATGCTGTGCACGCCGCCATCCAGGCCCCAGAGAGTTTCTGAAAAACTGTTCTCAGATAACTCTATAAATCCACCCATCCTAAACCTGGCTTGGGCCAAAAATAACAGCACTGATTTTAAAACTTGTCTCAATAGTGTGTGATTGCTAACCCTAACCATACCTTGGGTACCAATTGAGCATTTCCGCGATCTATACCTGAGCCTCTCTGGGCATCGGATTTTGACATGTTTCCCAAACCAAGAGGTATGAGTAGGAAACAATCGAGAACATTAGTCTCATCTCTTGCAATTAAATGATATTCTATAATGGTTGTTGACAACTTTCGATCCCACCGACTCACTTTCGGCATTAAATTACCGCAATATTCACAGAGCCATCCAGGCCCCAGAGAGTTTCTGAAAAAAATTTTTCAGATAACTCTCAAAAACCACCCGTCCTAAACCTGACTTGGGCCACAAAATCCAGCGCTGAGCTTAAAAATTGTCTCAGTAGTGGGTGAATGCTAACCCTTACCCTACGTGGGGTGTCAACTGAGCATTTCCGCTATCTATATCTGAGTGTCTCTGGGCATCGGATTTTGACATGTTCCCCAAACCTAAAGGTATGAGTGGGAAACAATCAAGAGTGTTGATTAAAGCTCTTGCAATTAAATGAGATTCAATAATGCTCGGTGACAAATTTTGATCCCACTGACTCAGTTTCAGGATACAGCTACTGCATGGAGCACAATGTCTCCCAGGCCCCAGAGAGTTTCTGAAAAAAAAACTTTTCAGATAGGACTACAAAACCATTCATCCTAACACCTGACATTGGCCCAAAAATCCTGCGCTGAGCATAAAAATTGTCTTAGTAGTTTGTGAATGCTAACTCTAACCCTACCTGGGGTATCAACTGAATGTTTCTGAGATCTATATCTGAGCCTCTCTGGGCACCGGATTTACACATGTTCCCCAAACCTAAAGGTATGAATGGGAAACCATGAAGACCATTGATTAAAGCTCTTACAAGTAAATGAGATTCAATAATGCTAGGTGACTTCTTTTGTTCCCACCGTTTCGGGATACAACTAACATGCAGTGCACTGTGCTACCCAGGCCCTAGAGAGATTCTGAAAAAAAAAAACATTTTAGATTGTACTACAAATCCACCTGTCCTAAACCCTAAAATCCTGCGCTGAGCTTAAAAATTGTCTCAGTAGTGTGTGAATGCTAACCCTAACCCCACGTTTGGGTGTCAACTGAGCACGATCTTTACCGTGACCTTCTCTGGGCATCAGATTTTGACATGCTCCCCAAACCAAAAAGTATGAGTGGCAAACAATCAAGACCATTGAGTACAAAACATTTTCTTCTTAAATTTTTAAGCCATCGCTTTCTAGATCTTCCTTTGCTCACCTTTGGGATTAATAGCAGCCATATCACCCTGCAACTCACAACTGGCAACCCACTGAAACTAAGCAGGTGTGAGCCTGGTCAGTACCTGGATGGGAGACCTCCTGGGAAAAACTAAGGTTGCTGCTGGAAGAGGTGTTAGTGGGGCCAGCAGGGGGTGCTCACCCCGTGGTTCATGTGGGTCCTAATGCCTCAGTATAGTGACGGGGACACTATACTGTAAATAAGCGCCGTCCTTCGGATGAGATGTAAAACCGAGGTCCTGACTCTCTGTGGTCATTAAAAATCCCAGGGCGTTTCTCGAAAAGAGTAGGGGTGTAACCCTGGCGTCCTGGCCAAATTTCCCATTGGCCCTTACCAATCATGGCCTCCTAATAATCCCCATCTATGAATTGGCTTCATTACTCTGCTCTCCTCCCCACTGAGAGCTGATGTGTGGTGAGCGTTCTGGCGCACTATGGCTGCTGTCGCATCATCCAGGTGGGGCTGCACATTAGTGGTGGTGGAGGGGAGTCCCCATTACCTGTAAAAGTGCTTTGAGTGGAGTGTCCAGAAAAGCGCTATATAAGTGTAAGCAATTATTAAAACATAATTAAAATGCCATGAGCCATTTTCTACTGATTTCAGTTCTGCTGAAGCCCTTTTTATGTCCTTTAATAAGTCTTTCCTTCATAATGTGCAGTCCTGAAACATAGCCCTAAATCTTTATTTTGGACTGCACGTTTCAAAATTTACTTCAATGTACACTGGGCTGTGGTCCCAGCTCTCTAATGGCCCTTTCACCAGAGTTTTCCTTTTTGTACTATCTGGTCTACACTCAGGTGGGGTCCTGCATATTTAGTTAGATATCCATGTGATTTGTAGGTTGTTTATCTAATCTCAGCTAACACTCAACAGTAAAACAACTAACTTTTTAGCACTTTTTAAAATGTTTAAGTGCCACAGTACTTTCATCAAACTGAATGTGAAGACTGAAACAAAAAAAAACATTCAAATTGAAAATGTAGCACTCAGTAAGAAAGCTGTTAAAATGAAAGGGACTGTGTTATTTAGCTTAGTCATATACTGTATGTATATAAACCTTGGTGTTGCCTTTGATCCACCAAACAAAACTGATTCAAAGATTGTATCATGTGTAGGGTGATCAAATAATAAAAAAAAGCTAAATAATTGATGAGACCAGTTGCATTATTTATAAATATTCTGGAAAGGATGGAGAAACATCATTTGAGGGCTTATTGAAGCAAATAAAAGAAATAGCACAATTAGTGTGGGTTCCACTGTTCATATCACTCACAGAATTCTGACAACAAACTGACAGTATCCTTAAACACTAAAAGGTCTTCAAACCCTACATTTCATCAGAGATGAACAACCCAAGGCCAGGGGGAAATTTAGCTGGGACGCAGGGGTTACACCCCTACTCCTTTCGAGAAACACCCTGGTATTTTTAATGACCACAGAGAGTCAGGACCTCGGTTTTACGTCTCATCCGACGCCTTTTTACAGTATAGTGTCCCCGTCACCGGGTAAGCGCCCCCACCTGACCCCCCACTAACACCTCTTCCAGCAGCAACCTTAGTTTTTCCCAGAAGGTCTCTCTCCCATCCAGGTACTGACCAGGCTCACACCTGCTGAGCTTCACTGTGTTGCCAGTTCATATTTTTCTGGTTGAAGCATCAGTCACAACAGAAATACTTTACCCTGACTCTTGCTCCTGTTGCTTTTAACTTCTTCTGTTTCAAGATGTGCCAGCATATCGGAGATTATTCTTTTGGTGTTAGCACAGTAAACCTTCTCATCGCATAATTTTTAAATCAGTGTCTATTGACCCAAAAGCTCTGATTGTTTTTTACTACATGGTAGGCACAAGTACTTTCAGCAGTGGTTCTGTTAAGATCCCTCTCTCCAGGTTCTGCCTTACAGAAGAACTGATTATCGCCACTGCTTTTCAATTGAAGGCACAACCTGTCCTTTTTTGTTTGTAATTGATTCTTAATATAAGACTTGTAGCCCTGAACTGATTCTTAATATCAGACTTGGTGCCCACAATGTGTTGATTTATAAAACCTTCACACATCACAGTTGTTTTCCTATCTGACTCAGAAATAGAAATTCCCTTTGTAACACACTGTTAAAAGTGCATTCATTATTAAGTGTTTTACTTTTTTTTTTGCTGTTCCGACAGTTGGGATCTAATTCATATGCTGGAGACATCCTGGCCTACAAGTTTCTTAATTAAAATTCACCATATTGCATAAAATTGTCAAATAATTATGTTCAACAAAAAGCCATGACTTTGTATTTATGTTTGTCAATTGCTTTACATGTGTCAATTTCCTGAGTACCCAAATGTTTTTTTGTTATACATTGCCAGTTACACAAGATAAAGTAACAGTATGCATATTCCTGATTAGCAGTCTTAAATAAAGGAGGAGACTACGGGGGCTCTTTAAAAATTTTGAGAAAACTGCTGAGATACAAAACTCAAGCGTTTCCAATGAGATCAGTCAACCATGGCTGTAACCAAACATTAATATACTGTATCCTGTAGGAGCTGCTGTCCACTGGATGAGATGAGATCTGAAGACTCCATCTATACTTGAATATTTAATAAATGCAGAGTGTAAGGAAATAGAAAAGTTTATATATCCAAGAAAAGTCTGTATTCATTTAAACTTTTATATTCTATAAATGGTCTCTAGATTCTGTTTGAAGTGGTGACATCTTCTGTGACATGCCAGATTCAGTTACGGGTTGCTGAATCTTTCTGTTGCCTGTATATTAACCTTTTATGGCCTGTCCCATAAAAATTCCCACCAGTATAAAAAGTCTATAAACTCTGAATCTGAGCTTCTGGCTTGGCAGGACTACAAAATATGTCTTCCAAAAGAGCCAGATGTGATATGTGTGCTTGTAAAACAATTTAATCTAGGCTACATTCAAGGTGACCACTCTGTTTCAATTTGCCTGAATGAAAAAAAAACATGCTTTTTTTAGTATCAACAAACATAAAAAAATATTTATTGAACATGAGTCATTGTAGCTGAATCATTATTCTATGTAAGTATCTCATTTGTTATTCTTGGGAAACGTATAAAATCAATATGTTTTGTAAATAAAACACACACATTAAGAGGGAACTTTTAGGCAGGTCATATTCTAAAGCGGATGTTAGCCACAACACCAATATTTTTATGCACAGTGTCATGGACTCTTTAATGAACACGTCACATAAGCAAGAAATCTTCACAGAACAGTATCCTCGGTCACCGTGCCGGGGCAATGGATGGGACATTCTGGCACAGAGAGAAGAGCGCCACCTTCTGGTCCAGAAACACATACCGCTTATAGCAGCTACTAGGTTTTCCTTAGAGGTCCTGGCTAGGCCCAGCCCTACATACAGTACAGTAGCTTCTGAGATCTGAAGAGATTATGCTACAAGCTGCTAAAGCTTATATACAGTATAATGTAATGTGTTACACTCGTTTGTGTGACCATGAGAAATACCTCCCTGAGGGAGCAACAGTCGAGACTGAACAGATTCTTGTAATTGTGTAACACATACTGTACTTCCGAGCATTGTTACACTGAGCCCGTGCAGTAAGTAGCCTGCAGTGCATTGTACTGCTCCATGTTGGAGTTTTAAAAGCAGCGAGCATATACGAATACACACAGTACCCGCATGCATGTGTTTAGTATTCACTTCCTAGTATTCGTGTTTCTCGCGTCGTTTTATCAAAGAAAACAGCAAAGACGAAAACGACAAACAGCAATGCATTTTCGGACGACTGTCCTAAGCATGGACCGTCTTAGTATTCCCCCCACTTGCGAGAGGAAAAGCGCTCTTCGGCTGCTGGTCGCGCCGTCCTTCACTTCCGCACAAGAAGATGAAGAAGCGGCGGTAGCGGCGGCGATGCCCTTCTGGAGCGCAGGACACGGAGACGTCCCCACGCACGGCACGCTCCGTGTTTACACTCCCACGAAAGGAGGAGACTGGCGCACAGCGTCGGTTTGCAAGCCAGGCACGACAGCTGAAAGGGGAGGAGGAGGAGTGGAAGGGGGGAGAGAAAGTGATACAGAGAGGGGCTGTATGGTATAAAGGAGGAAACCGCAGCTTTCAACATTTCCTTCTATAGCGGAATGTTTTCTCGAAGGAGCCATGGAGACGTCAAGAAATCTTCACAGAAAGTTCTGGACCCAAAGAAGGATGTGTTGACCCGACTCAAGCACCTTCGGTCACTGCTAGGTAAGAGGACAGCTCCATCTGGGATCACCCGTCCACAGTCAGCGGTGCATCCCCCCGTGTTTGTCCTCTGTGCTCGTTTGGGGATAACACAAATTGATATAGCCGCTCCTATTTGTCTGTTCACCGAAGAGGATTTTGGTGTTTTGTTACGCTGCTAAACAACGTCTGCATTCGGACTTCTGTTGTGCTGAACGTACTGAATTGTTTAAGCGAGTAAAAAAAAAAAACACAACGGAGGTTTTTTTTCTGTAATACAATGCCTGCTTTGTACTTCCTTACTGTGCGAATTTCGCGGCTGTTGTTGCCGATTTACCTGAGTCGAGCCGGTGCCGCAGGTTTGACGTTAGGATTAAGCTAACCTTGTCATCCGTGACAGCCGCACCAGCACGCAGCTCATTCAATGGGGAAACTCACTGGATCCCAGTGGTGCCGCAATACAGGAATTCAGTGCAATTCAATTTTCCCCTCACGGCGAGTTTATTGTACGCGAGCAAGCCAATAAAACGTCAATTGGCATGTTTAAATGTGATCAAGGTCTTCCCTCTGAATTCACCCACTTAGCAGTAACAACGGAAAAATAAGCCACCTTCGTTAAAACGAGAGCAGGCAGGAGCGTTGGGTATTTATTGTGACATTGGTACAGCACTGCCTTGTGCTCAGCAGAAAAGGGTGAGAGGGGAAAGTAGTTTCATGATTGCTAAACATTGTCGTCCTGAATCTTGCACAAGATTTGTGTTATTTTATTTTGTCGATATTGACTTTTCTTAGGTGCCATTTAGCTTTAAAAATACAAATACATGTACAAAAATGTGCATAACTCTCTATACTACAGAGCAGTGCGCTTCGGGTTAGGAATACATACAGTATATACCTGCCTCGTAAGAGGTCATTTTGCCGACTTTTGTCAGGATGTCTTCGGATACATTTTTAAAAAGCAGAAAATAAAGTTGTTTTTCAGTTGGTTCTCACCGTCCTGCTTTTCTCCTGTATTCTTGTAAGGAGTTTAGCTGGGAGCCTTTTTGATAAGCTCCCACTGTGTTGTCAAAGAGGGGTGGGTGTTGATATCTCGAGTTCCTGAATCTTGAACTTCCTTTGTGGAAGGTAGTTAAATAAACTGCTGTCTGGAGCTCAAAGGTGCCTGTTTAGCAGTAGAATGTCATATTAAGCATGTGCTGTCTGAAAAATTACTGTAAAATAATGATATACTGTATATGCTACGTCTCATAGCTTTTCCAGGAGGAAATTCTAAGCAATAGCAATGTTTTAAAATTATGCTGGAGGTGCTTTGATTTGACCTAATTTGTATAGTACAGACAATACTTCAGACTGTCTGAATAATTGCACTTCACAACACCATTAAAATATGACAACAATGGGCTAGATTTTACTTTATAATAGAAATACATTGTACATTTGCTGTAGTTTCACCTACAAATAGTGCCTGTTACCATTAAATAGTGCACTTTGATTTTGTTTTTTGAAACAAAACATGCAATTATTAGTGAAGCACTTTCCAAACAAACTTTAACTTGTTTATTTATGGATTGAATTATAATGTATGTTCTTTCAAATTTTCTATATAGTGAAACCACCAGGTTTGTGTTTTTCCATGTGATTTGCCACAGTTTGGGAAGCATATTCCTAATTTAACCTCTCTGGTGAAACCTGATCATTGTTTAATTTTCTTGTAGGAGACAGAGCACTGAAGACTGGCAGTTAATTTAATTTTCTTTGATTTTTAGCTTCAGCCCAGACTATTTCTTAATTGCATGAAGTCAGGGGAATGCAGTGAGGTTCAAAATCTGAGGAGGTCAGTCTGTCTGTAGCTATCCACACTAGATTCCTGCTTACTGGGGCTCTTGGTGGTACTGTGAGGTACATCGGCCTTAGACATTTTTCACTGCTCAGCTGCTAGCTCCCTGTGTAAATACTACCAGTGTGTTAAGTTAGGGTTGCCAGCTTGGTACTGCTGGCAGACAAACATCCATTATCTTGCGTGTAGGACTCACTAAATTGGCTGTATAGTGGAATGTTACAGTATGACTTGAATTGCACTCAAGTGGACAGGAGTTGATATGTAACATCTTCTGTATATGAACCATATTTGCCCCTGTTTTATTTCAGTACAGAATGAAGTACATGCTCAAATGCTAGTATTTTACAATAGGTAACCTTTTCTGTTGTGATACTGTATCCTGTAACCTTTCACCCTGATCTGTAGTGCGTCAGTGCGCTTTGGAAGGGAAAGTTTGAAATAGCAGAACATCCTAAATGAAAGTACATTGTAAAACTTACAGAATTCATTGTTAGTAGTTACAGTAGTTTGCTTTATTTCTTAACACCCTCAAACAGCTATTTATTGTCCGGCACAAAGGAATGTAGGAGAGCTCTCTTTTATTTGTGCATGATCCTAAGTGACTCCTTAGCTTTTTTTAATCAGGTAGTATGTTTTGATAACCCCTGACATCTAAACGTTTTCTTCTGCTCATGTGGCATTGAAAGTGATGGCCAGTAATGCAATTATTTCCATGTTCACTGTTTGTCCCCTTCTTTAATGTTGTAAATGGGTGTTTCACTTCTGTAAAAAAAAAACTGCAGTTTCATAAACAATAGATTTTCCCCACTTTTAGTTCCCTGTGCAGTGTACAGGAAAGCAGAGTGAGTGATGATGCTTCAGGGAGATTTTGATGGGTCCTACAGTACGCAAGTAATATTTTAGTCAACTACCTTTAAAATTCATTGGAGCTGACATGGTGTGCAGTGATAAACTGTGCTAACAGATCTGTAATGAGCATTTTATGAAGACCAAAAATATGTAAAGTAGGAAAAGTATGTTTTCTTTCATAGTTGTGTTGCTTTACTGCTTTGTGGCTTATACTCTTCCGCTGACTGGATGGTTCACTACTGTTCACTACAAACTGGGGGGAAAGGAGGAGATTTCATGGAAATTGACAAACTTCTGAGGGATAAAGATAAGGTCCACCCAGGAGACTGTGAGTGTTTCACGCTCAGCAGCGAATCAAGAACACCAGGTCACAATTGGACAGTAAACGGGCATTCATTTAGAAAGGAAAAAAACAAGTTATTTACTCAGAGTTGTTTGTGTATGGAAAAGGTTTCCGAACCAGGTGGTTGAGAAGCAAACTCTCACCCTCCTCATGTTGGCACCCTTTCTTGCGTTATGTAGAAAAAATTGACAGGCTTGTGACAAAGGCAATAACAGCAATATAAATTATATGAAGAGATCTCATGTTTTGCTTTCTGATTCAGATTGGAAACTTTAATGTCACGTGACTAGTATACGTGTATTGTGAATGGTTCTAGAGTACCATATGTAAAAGCAGCCCTGAATTTGTTTCGTTAACATAATACAAGTAGGGAACCCTATTGATTTTACTGTCCACCATGGGCATGCACCTTTTTTAAGTTCTGTACCCAATTTGAAATGTACCGAATGAAGTGGCAGGTGATGTATTATGAAGATTTGCAGTTCAAAATGTGCTATTCTATAGGAAATTGTTTAATTTGGCTCTTGTTGGTGTTGAAGAATGATGTTTGCTTTGTGGTTCCATTAAAAGAAAAAATGGGGGCAAATGTATAAAGAATGAGTTAGCTGTATTAAAATCCTGTTAATTGGTGAAATTTTGTTTTTGTGCTTTCGGTATATGTGATAACTAAATGCGTTGACTGACATTTTTTAGACGGCATTCAAATAAAGTGCAGTCAAATAAAAAAATACATGCTATAGCAAAGCATCCTTGTTAATAATTACCTTCCAACCAAAAAAATGTACAGGACTATGGATTTACACTACAATATGTAACAGAGAGGATTTACTGTAATTACTGAGTTTGGAGTACTTTTACTCCAGATTGCTTTTCCATTTGAAACAATGACTTCCTATGAGAAAGATATGTCTTGATGGTCTGTAATTAAACACACATTGGAAATGTCCACTTTTTTATGCAAAAATCATGGAAATACAGTGTCAACTACTGATGGAGTTGATGTGAGATGGGGAAAAATTGAAAACGTTCTGCATGTCTGTTGTGCTTTGTTTGGGAGCGGCTGCAGATTTTGATGTCGTGCGTGGCTGGGCAGGCCTTCGATCTCTGCATAGGCCTCTTTGTCACCTGAATATATCATAGTGACTGAATTGGTTCAGTTGGTCAGGTTTTTTCATTCTTTTCCTTCCCATGCAGTCAGGAATAAAAGAAGCGATTCCATGTTAAAATACACCTCCAACTTTAATTTTAGTTAATAAAAGAATTTATTTTATTTGCAAAACACTTAAAATGAGGTGGAGCTCAGTTGCATCTACTGTGCCTACTGTTTGAAAGGAGCAAGAACACACAGCTGTAAGGTGTAGTGCAAGCTAATCTAACCTGTCTGGTAAGTCAAAGTCAAAACCTAGTGTAAATAAATATGTATCATGTGATGTACTTAAGCTTCTGTAAAAAACGCCTATAGTAGTTTGTGTGAGCTTCATAAAGCACTCTCCACAGGCAAGTGGTCCATTGTGGGCTTTTGAGACTGTTAAATCTGCAGTTGTTAAAACAGTGGAACACGTAAAACATTACATTTATCAAAATCCATAAAACACATTTAATTTTGCCTTGGTTGTTAGTTTTGGAGGATATTATTTTAATTCTACTGAACCAAAAGCTGCTGATTTTAAATATTGTAAGCAAGAGAAATCTGTTTTTGTTTTTAAAAACTACACATAGATCATTATAAGATTGATGTCTGAATCAGTGCCTGGAGTAGGTGTTAAATGTTGAAACATCATTGTTGCAGGTTCCTCAGCTTATTTGAATGTAGGCATAGCACCGAGGATGTTTTAAAACCTATGTCTAGTAATAACACATCTAGATGGTCATCCTAGACTAAGACTTTCCTGGCTCAGTTTTAAAATTTGAATATTTAATGCTGGACATTGTAGATACAGTATGGTTCAGGCTGTTTCAGAATTCTCTGTTGTGCTTTATACAACTGAAAAGCCTTTCCTAGCCTGCTTTAGTTGGTTATAATCATAGTGACTAGAACTAGGGATTTGTGTCATTTTGTGCTTATCAAAATGATGTTTAATACAGTGGATTTCTGCAAGTGCAGTTCCAGTAAACTATCCAAGCTGTTACTTCCTTACTCATATAGTTTTATTTCTTTTCTTGAAAACATCTTTTTGCGCTTTGTAAAATAAGTACTAGACTTGTACAGTTGGACAGTTTGGATATACAGTATTCACAGTCCAAAACCAAACAAGCAGTCAACCAAGCAAACAGGAAACAGCACCAACTTTACATTCTGAGGTGAGTTTTGTAACATCTGGAAGTCATTTATTACACCTAGTTCGCCAGCACCTCACCATCACTTTCCCTTTAAACCTATCTTTCTGTTTTTGGTTCTGTTTCTCAATGGTGAATTGAAAGCGATCCATCCATCCATTTTCTAACCTCGCTATCGAATTCGGGGTCACTGGCCAGGGTCCTGGCAAGCAACGGGCGCAAGGCAGGGTACACCCTGGATGGGACACCAGTCCACCGCAGGGCACACACAGACACACACACTCCCACCAGGGCCAGTTTTTCCAGGAGCCAATTAACCTGCCAGCATGACATTGGACTGTAGGAGGAAACCGGTAGCACCCAGAGGAACTTGCAGTATAACTCAAATGGGAAAGGAGGCTTTTAAAATTTGTTAGATACAATCTGACATTTCAGCATTTTGGTTTTCATTAATGGAACCCATTAATGGAAATGAGAAAATGTCTCCTGCTGAGTTGGATAGCTTCCATTTGTATTTTCATTTTTCCATGGACTGATTTGGTTGCAGACCAAGTCGTACATCTTCATAACCCCTCCAAGGGCTGTGAAGAACACCAATACTTTGGCCTCATTCTGCTGCTCTGTATTATGCAAAAGTGGAGAAGAGCACCTGTTTGGTGAGCTCTGTGTGGTACTTTAGTCTCAACAAAGTGTATTCCAAGAGCTGTGTTAGAGCATCTCCAGAAATCCAAAATCCTTGGATACCGAGCTCCACTCAATATGTTCGGGTGACTTTTTTGGGGCCAGTCACAGTGATGAAGTTATTTTGGTCTAAACTTGGTCAAAAATATGACAACTAAAATTTCAGGGGGGTTTAAAAACCTTTTGGCAGGATTGGAATCAAAGGTATGTGGCCTTTGTAAATGACCCAAATCAAACATTTGGAAGGCTCTTACAGCAGAAATAACATTTTTATACCCTCTCCCCCATGTGAACTCAGTAGGCCCGAAAACCCTTTCTCTAGCAAAACTCTGATGGTCAGGCAGCAGAATGCCCCTCGTCTGATTTGAGAAATCTATTTAAATGTAAGGTAAATCTAGTTTTAGTGTTAACATCTTAAATCTATTTATTTGATAATTTTTGGCTTACTCCAGAATAAAAATGATGCCAAAAATGCCATGCCTATCTGTGGGAAAACATAACATAATTAATCTGTCTTTGCTTCTTGAAAACAGTGAGACTATAGTCAGGTTAATCTTGGCTGAAAAAAAACCTGAAATCCTTACCAAAACCAGACACCATAACTGATATCACCAAGAAACATATTGAGTTTACTGTTCAAATCAATGAACTGGCAAAGTGCTCTCTCTGCCCTGAAGGCGCCCATTTCATGGTCATTTTCCAATTTGTTTTCTGCTTCATCTGCAAGTTTCTTTGTTGATCGTGAAGCTTTAAAGCATTTTCCTAATTCTTCTTCTTTCAGACAAGCTCCTGTCTTCCCTTAGGGGTGCTTTAGGATGGTATATGTTAATCCTAGAAAGAAAAAGTATGCTTTTCCATGTAGTGGTTTATTTAAATGAATTTATGTTTTAGATCAGCGTTTTCAAGACACCATGAGTCAATATTTTAAGAAACAGGTGTATGATATGTAATGTGTGTACACGTATATATGTCTGTATATACGTCTTCTGCAGTTGTTTTAATTCGGTAATTATAGAAATAATTAACAAAAGTGGTAAATACTGAAAGTAAAGGAATTTTTAGACATGCTTGATATTTTGAATTGTATTGTATATTTTTAAAGCTAAGTTTCCACATGAAAGACATGTGCTTTGGTTTCTTCTCATAATTCAGAAGCATATTGGCAGGTTAATTGGCTTTTGGGAAAGTGGGCCCTGGTGTCAGTGTGTGCATGTCTGTGTTGGTATCTGTGTGTGCGCCATGATAGACTGGCGTCCTGTCCAGGGTGTATCCTGCCTTGTGCCTGTTGCATGCTGGGATAGGCTTCTGCTCCCCTGTGATTCTGTATTGGATGAATTGGTTAGAAGATGGCTGGATGGATGTAGAGAGTAACATATGGTGCAATGATAGTGTGGTGGTTAGTGCTGCTCTTTAGAGTTATTGGTTCCTACGTTTGATTGTAGCCTAGAGCGTGTTCTGTGTGGAGTTTGCATGGTCTTCCCAGGTTTGTTCTGGTTACCTCCCTTCTCCCAGAGATGTGCTGGTTAGGATAAGTGGAGTCTCTGAATTACCCCTGTGGGCTTGTGTGTGTGCCCTGTGGTAGTCTGGCACCATCTCCAGGGTTTCGTCCCACCTACTGCCCTGTACTTCAGGAAATTGGATGTGGGAGGTTGTGAACCTTAACAGGAATGAACAGGTTTCAGATGATGGATAGAAAGATGAGTAATATAGCGCTTACGCTTACTTCAGTCTGTTCTGCCTCTAGAGCTGCCCTTGTTTTTATTAGGTCAGGAACATTGCAAAAGCCAGGGTGTATTTTAAGATTACAGGTTAGGTAACAATTGACAGTTTTAAGGATCGAAAACCTTGAGGGTTTCGTAAGAATGCCAGATTTCTTTGTTATTCATTATGTAATGTGGAGTCTGCGCTCCACACCTCCAGATTAGATTTCAAAGGAGAGCACGGCAGAAAATATATTCTGTGCAATATATACCATTGTGTGTCTGATGATATTTATACTGTACATGCAGTTTCATTTAAATGGTTTGCAAGAAGAATTTGTTTGTGTAATTAGAAACTGTCACAAGCAACCTTAAAACTGTTGAAAAGCTGGCTATCAGATGTTCCGGGTGGAAGTCTTTTTAATGAGTGCATTTTGCATTAACACGAGTAGGAGCTAGACTGACATTCACATGCTCATTGCAGTGTGTGTGGAAACCCTATGAACAGCAGTCTTTGGTCTGTGAGCAGCGAAAAAGGCAGGCAGCTCAGTTAAAATCCAAATACTGTGCAGCTCCTGACAAAATGATAAAACTTAAGACTTTGTCGAAATGTTTAACCATCCACTTAGTATGGATTATTGTACCTAGTACATTCGGACACAAATTTAGGTGGGGCATTTGGCGCCCAAATGTTTTTTTTACTTAGGACCTTCTTTTTTGACATTATTTAAATCTGTATTTACTGATTTCTGACTGATGCTTTCCCTTTTTTGATGGAATTATTTAGAAAAAACTCACAAAGGAAATGAAATCCAAAAGCTCAAGCACACTAAACATTATGGTCTATCTAGAAGTGTAAAATATAGAGTTACCTGTATGTCTGGAAACGTACTTAAATGTTAGATCCGGAGTTTGAGAGATGTTAGATACAGCAACGGAACTTGAATATACTGTAAATACAATGCTAAATTTTACATTAAGTGATTTTTATATTTTATTTTTATATTCTCTCTACATCTCCATGTTTATATTTCAGCTGAAGTTGCAGCTCATAGTTTACTTCCATACTACTTACAGTACCTTTAAAATGATCATATAAGGACATTTATTCATACCTGTATGTTGTAGTAACACTGGACAGTACATGTGGTTGTGAACCATATATTTCAAATATAAATGTATTATATGCAAAAGAAAATGAGATAAATGCAAAAGATCCAGGAGATTAAGTTCAAATTATATTGACTGATTAGCAAATAAATAATAAGTTTAACTGTGAATTTATTTCCTTATTCATTTCATTAATTGATTAATCTTTATATGTAAACATCTTATTTTGCCTCTTCCGTTGCAGGCAGTTTCCCTTTTTAAGATTTGTATATGATTGAATGAAGCATTTTATTTTCTGATTTCCCTTTTTTTCCATTGTCAATTACTTTTTTGTTGTCTGTCTGTACAGATAATCCATATTTTCGTATGATTAACGTAGTGTCTGGTTGTTCAGTTCTTCTGATTTGACTGAATTTTATCTTGTTTTCAGTATCCTATCTGCTCCTAATGCAGTACCTTGGTTTCTGTACATTGGCTGGCTTTTCTAATAGTGCTGATAGTGGTTGTTAATTGGCTTACATCTTTATTGAGGTCAAATGGAATATATGCTCATGCTTTTATATTAGTCATGTTTGTAAGAAGTGGCTTGGAAGAACTGTTTTCTTATCAAGGCAATGATAGAGAGTTCTTCTGTAAGTGAGGTCGATCCTGTAGGCCTATTGCTTCAAGTGGAATTACTTTCCTTTGAGTTTGTCTCAGTAGGCTGGAGCTGACTTTTTGACATAGCAGATTTGTGTACTTCCTTGTTGACTTGCTTAAAGAGTAAGGAACTGTTGGCAGGACACAGAGAGGCACGCATTATTTACCGTAACAGTTTACTCAATGTATGGTTTAATACATAGGCCGAGATGTAAGACCTGCTAACAGAGCTACTACTAGCTACTACTAGACCTCCTGTCAGATGTCACTAGTGGTATCACTGTGTGGTACTGCAATACTATAACGCATGACAGAGATGCACTACAAAGGGTTCTGGCAATGGCACAGAGGATTATAAGATGTGATTTACTATCACATCCTCGTGGCCACAAACTGTTCTCCCTCCTGCACTTATTATAAGTGGTACTGCACTATTAAAGCACAGAATGCTAGACTTAAGAATACCTTCTACCCTACTGCAGTGCACATCCTTAACGGCTAACTGCAATGCCCCAGACTCCATATACATCGGCACTATGCACTTTTTTGCATGGACTACCATGTTTTTTTTTCACTACTACGTGTTTATTGTTCTCCACAACATTTTTATTGTTCCTGTTGTTAATATTTATTATGTTTGTAATGTACTGTCTACATTGTGTGGTGTTGTACTCTGTATGTCTCAAGAGATCAGTGTGAATAAGAATTCTGTTATACTGTACATATGGCAATAAACTCCTCTGTAAGGAAAAGGGTTTGAGGTGTAATGCTTTGTGATGATCAGGCAGCAAAAACGCTTTCTAATAACAGTTTAGCCGCTGTCAGAAATAAAGATTTATCGTATTTTGTATTAAATGCTTTCATTTACATGTGAAGAGCATTATTGTCTATGTGCAAAATATTATTTTTTATTCTTTGTATTCAAATTGGTAGAGGATGAAGTGAGGAATGAGTTGTTTGTGAAATTCTTTCAGTGTTTGTACTCTGTAATGTAAAGAGGAGAAGGAAAATAAAATTCTAATCACAAAATATGTACTGTATAGATCTGTAATCTTGAATATAAACTTTAGTGATGGGATTTACCATCTGTGTCTCATTAAACAGCTTACATCATAGAAATTTATGAAAAAACTGGAGAGAAAATTGTTTCCCCCTATTACCCAGAAAAGCAGTCTTATTTTGAGGACTGTTTAAGATGAGCTTATACCATACGCAGGCCTAATTTTTTAGTAAATTTAAGTTGTGTTTGTGCACTTAATATTTTAAAGGATTCATAAATGATGAGGCAATAGACAACACTCAGTTTCTTAAATTATTCAGACAAATGAATAAACATGTATTTATTTATGTTTTAAAGGAGCATTTATGAGTTATTTATTAGCTCAAATACAAGACATTGGCTTCATATTAACTCCAGTTAGGTGAACTTCAGTCCGCAATTTGTGATGGCTGTACTGAATTATTGAAAATTCGTAGTCATTTATCCTTTGGTGAAACACCTGTTTTTAATAACTTTAACGTCTTTTGAGACAGAATATACTATCAGAAAATGGCCTTATGAAGTACATGTAATAGATGAAATAGCATCATTACATGGTTTTTAAAGTCTTTTGAGATGTCATTTTCTGCAGGAACAGGCTATGTGTCAAATACAAAAAATGAAAAGTTAATCGTAATACTATGCTGGCTGATGTGTACAGCAGGTTTGCCTTAGGAGAGAGTTACAAGTTCATGTTTCAGAAGAAGTCTGTCTCAGTAGACAGAATGGACAAGATTATATTTTACAAATGGCTAGGAGTAATACTGTATTTCCAATGTGAAAATACATTTAGGGCTCACTGCATATTTTAATTTAGATCTAGTATTGTTTATGCATTTAGAGCCTTTCAAAAGCTTTTGAAATTTGGTATTTAAGTGTTTCACAAAACCTATTTGTTCAACTTTCTTGCATGAAACTTTAAGACTGTTGTGTATGAAGATATGTTTCTTAACATGTGGAAGTAGAGATTTTGTAAAGCACCTCCAGTAGTGATGTGACAGTAGCCACTGCTACAAAAGGAAAGCTGAGTTTGTGGCTTGTTTTTTAAACCTCAAGCTTACAAACATTTCTGACAAACACAGATGGAATTTCCCATAAACGTCTTGAGGCTGCGATTCAGTGAAAAATCTTTATTGAAGGCTAATCTCGAACAGTTGGGTACTGTAATAAATGTCCTGTCAACAAAGCCTTAGGCGGGAGGGTGATTTATTGTAGCATTGCTAATTCTCCTACAGTTCAGGCAGTATGTAAGGGCTTTGCTGAATTAAGATGAGTCAGGGCTGGTGGCAGTACATCAGTTCAAATAGTTCACAAATCTTAAATATAAATAATTACTTTTATCTTGCTTTTATATGATATTAGAGTGTTACTTTAATGCTTTTAAATGGTATCACATAAGCAACTGTCCATATATGCTTATGCAGTAAAGGAAACAATGGCGTCTATCCCACTCATTGTAAACAATAAAAAAAGTAACATTCTGTGGCGCATGGGCTGCCTGGCGATTTTTGTCTGTTTTTTAAGGGTTTATACGATTTCTGAATTTAAGAAAGGTCATTAACTTAAAGCCTGAACAGAAACGTGTACTTATTGAATCTTTATTGTCATATATATATATTGCCTAATGCTTTGATTGCTGTTTACAGATGGAAATTATCAGTCAGATCCTAATACAAACATCTATACATAATGTATATAATGATGTTTTTCCCATATTGTGATGTTTGTCTATTGGAATTGTTTCTCCCAGCCTCTTGGTTCTGCTGTCTTTCCTGTAAGTGTGCACAGAATTGTTTATACTGTGGTTTTTAAGCTGTTCGTTCTTCATTTACAAATTGATTGCTCAGATTTTTTTGCCCGTATATAATATTTTCTGAATTTACTTCCAGATTCTTAGTAAAACTATTACCGAGAAAAATATCCTCCTTCTTCCAAAATTGTTTGCGTTTCAGCTTGTCCATCCAGATTTAAAATCTCTCAGTAGCTGTAATGTGTGTGCAGTAACATTGACATTTTCCTGCGTTTATGGTAGAACCTATATCTATTGTTTCATGAAATAAAGAAGCATTCTACTGTGATCTATACATTAGTATTGCACAGGATATATTCAACAATTTACACAGTTTAGTGCCTGCTCTTACAGTTTAACAGAAAAGATTTCTTTTCCCATTATTTTGCTGAGGGAAATTTCTCCTAATAAGAAGAGCAGCCATTTTTATGTAAGAGAGCTCTCTCCCTGTATATACTGTGTATTTTTCACATTTTATTTGAATTTTTAAAGTTGGTTCAGTCTGTTGTCTCAGATATTGACCTACTTAATGTTACAACAGGAATGACGCAGGCTGTGTGACTCTGCAGAGTCAGTCAGAATTCTGCCGGTGGCTGTTAGATGAGGGACAGAGATCAGCATCATGGGAGGGACTAGACTTTGTTCTGAGTGGATCAGTCAGGCGTCCTAAATCCATTTTTTATTTGATGGTACCTTTCGTTAATCCATTAGCAGAAATACCATGACTACCATCTGTGATTTGAAAACCAACAGTTATCTGAATATGGATGTCCTTTTTTTAGCTTCAGAAGATTTTTGTGTAGTACATCCAGTACTTAAACCATTTGAGTGGTCTTACCTCTTGCAGAGTCCTAGGTTTCTTACTTTCCTGGTGTAAAGTCTAACAACACATAAAGAAGTGTCCAACCCTGCCCCGGGAGAGCACCAATCCAGTTATTCTTGTAGGTCATCGGTTTTTAAAGATTGGCAACACTTGCCAGTTATGGATGAGTCAAACAAAAAATCTGTTATATTAAGAGGACTCAGATCCTAATGGTGACCTACAAATCTTGCTGGTTTGGAACTCTCCAGGACAGGTGTACGAGATCCCTGCTTTACAGCATATACTGTAGAACACTGTATCTGAGGAACACTGTAGCTGTAGTTAAGTTCTTGTCTGCATCAGACATCATATTAAGAGAATTTCATAGTGCACTGTAACTATGGAGTATTCAGCTAACTTGGCAAAGCTTAGTATCTTTCTGAAACATTAAACATCTGGTGACGATGCCTGTGCTGTTTCAAGGTAAATTCAAATAATGTTTCCGTCATGCAGTTGGTTAGAAGTGCACAGAAGTTCTAAGCTCTGGCAATTTCATCCTGCAAAGTTAATCTTTAAGCAAAGGGCAAGACATCAACCTCATTGATATGTGGTATTTGTATGCGGTTGTGACATGACCCTGAAAAAGTGCAGACCAGTTCTGTTAGTCATAGTGCTTCTGCCACAAATTGATAGTGAAGCAGGAGGCTGACAACTCTCCCACATGACTGGGCAATATCCAATGCTTAGCATGAATTCTAGAAAAGAAGCTGCTGAATATATATATATAATTTTAATTTAAAAATGACAATTTTCTAATTGTTAGATATTGTGCATATTACAAGTATACCTGTATATTCCAATAAACATAGTGGTTGAGTTCTCATATACTGATGACATTTTAGACAAAGTTATCAATGCTTTATGCAGCAGGTCCTGAAATTACTTTGTACTGTATATAATATAGATTATAAAGTCTAAAAATCAGAAATGATACCTTCTGTCAGTCAAAAGTTGAATTGTCAAACTTTACTCTGGAGTGCCTTTTAACATTTCTGGAACTGCAGCCAGAAAAGAAACACTTTATAGAATTAATTTTGAAACCCTTTGAGAAGCCTTAAATTAATAATCAGCTGTCGTGATAGCTTCAGTGACTGAGCATTATGTTTGACAGAGTGCTGTTGCTTTGAATACGAAAGACGGGATTCTCCAAGACACTGGCATTTATATTTCATGATTTGCATCCACAGAATGATAAAGTACTTTATACTGTGCCCTCAGAAAGTATTGAGATGGCAGTCTGATTTCTTTACAGTCAAGCAATGTGGACACGGCACTCTAATATGATATGCTAATTCTGGTATTATTTATTGGTATTACAACAGACTTTGTAATGCCCGGACTGGGACGAGCTCTCAACCTGTCATTCAAACTAGGTCGAGTCGTCTTTCAATTAAGCCTTCAATTTTTCAATCAGACTCCTGGTCTAACTCCCAATCACGTTAATTAATTGCTTTAAGTCTGTTCAGACCGTTAAATCTTTGATTCGTCTTTAGAGCCTAGCTCTGTGAATTTCAGCGATCGCATCGCTCTTATTCGACTCAGATATGTTCCTGTTCTCTTCCATTCATCATTCCCAGATACGACGACTCGGAAGAAACATTTTCGTTAAGAAGGTTTTCCTTTTTCAGGGCTGCCTCGCCCGCCTTTACTCTTTTTATTTCGTTTGGGAGGTGTGTACCCCCTTTTTATTTTTTTATTTTATTTTTCCTGCACACCTTTTTATTTGGACAGAGCTGATAACTTCTGCCTGCCACTACTATTTTACCTTTTCCACTTAAGAGTCCTGCGCCTGTGCTTTTAGGCGGGAGTGTCCGACTCAGGGCTGTTCTCAACCTCTCGCGGCTTTACAGACCTGTTTTCTTTTTGTTTAACAGTTACAAACTTCTAATAGTGTTCATGTAGTCTGCCCCCTTAGTTTAAAGTATATAATACTACAAGTAACAGGTTAATTCCATTCTGAAAAGAGAAGAGAGAAAACACAACGTTTCAGCCGTGGAGCCTTCTTCAGGTGTGAGAAACCTGAAGAAGGTTCCACGGCCGAAATGTTGCATTTTCTCTCTTCTCTTTTCAGCATGGAATTAACCTATTACGTGTTCCTTTGCAGCCTACGCATGCTGACGCAGATACCCACCTGAACGCATATAACACTAGTTAATTAAACGCCCTTGAGGAACAGTACTAGTTGTTCTTATGACTCCAAAGACAACAGTTTGGAGAGTCATAATTAGAGATGTTCCATTTTAAACTGAAATTCTGGAAATCTGATTCTATATTCAACCAAAGATGATTAATCAAGTTGAAAGTTTTCATTCAACCTGTTTTAGAAAGATGGGAAACAAATTTAAAAAAATTACAGTGCTGATGTGTCATCAGATAAAGCCCTTTAATTTTTTTCTATTCTTAATAGAAACCAGTAAATCTGGATAGTTATTGATAAAAGGCATTAATTAAATGTAAGCACTTAAATGTTGTAACACCCATTGTGACACACCTACATTCACAATGGGAAAAACATATATTTCATCAGTATTGATTGTGAAATTCCTCAGCCTTTTGTATCAAAGTGGATTAACATCCTGAAGCCGGTTATACCAGTTTTAGTGTTGTCAGTTACATTAGTATGAAATGGTTTGGCTGGTGGTTTAAAAATTATCTTTAAAATTTTTCTTGGCGATTTACACCGTTACCCCTAAGATATATGTGCTTCCTGTGTAGTCTTTTCATAGCTAGCCTTACTAAGATATAAGTCAGAACACTTAATACACCACAGTTCCTGTGCAAAACCTTGTACCTTTTACTATTACTGTAACCTTGTACCTATTACTAGTACATAGTAAGTAATATTTGTTGTACAGTTTATTTGTTTTCTCTATATGGGCTTGTAAATCAAGAGGATATGTTCAAAGCAATGTTTTTTCCTGTTCTGTGTTACAGCTCTCTGAGGGGATTTCTGTACTTGCAAACTTTAATGATGAAAATCCCCAATGATCCATAGTGCTACAGTACATTAATTTGTAAATCTTTGATAATTAAGGAAATCACACAAAAATCCCGACCATTATAATTTCTTTTGGTTAAATGTCTAGCAATACTAAGTATGTCCTTTTTGTTCTCTGCTGGTATGTTGATGTATGAAGACTGGACTGTATGGAAAACCAGACAGAGACGCAGTCTGTTGCTTAACATTACAAGGATTATTTATATCTCATGAAAAAAACGTTTACCCAGTTTAGGAGTAGCTGCTTCTTGGCAAGTTTAGAAACTGGAGCCCTAAGCTGAAAGTACTTAAGAAACTACTCTTCGTGAGCAAAAATCTATATCTTGCAAGATCAGCATGGTTTGAGAAAAAAGATACCACATAAACTCTGGTGATCCACAGGTGATTCTGACATCTCACTCATCACCCTTTATCATCATGACATGCAGTGTTCTGGCTGTGTTTATAGGTCCAGTTTCATGGTTTAAATCATTGACAGTAGAATATCATATATCCTGCGGTCATGCACTTTAGTGGCTTTGAAAGTCTGTGATCTTGGTCTTTTAAGAACACAAAGGTTGCAAATGTGAGGAGGCTGTTCAGCCCAGCTGATTTGTTTTGTTGCGTATAGCTAACTTATCTGAGGATCCCATGCAGCTGTTTATCAAAACACTGGAATATGGGGTTTGACAAAACAGTAGGATAGCAGGTTCCAGGCTTCTACAACCCTTTGTGTAAAGAAGTGCAATGTGTTCTCTGTGTTCTCCTGCGCTTTCCCAATATTTTCCACTCATGTCCTCTGGTTTGCGTTTCGCTGTTCAGGCTGAAGGAGTTCTCTGGCCTGACGTTGTCAATACCTCTAAGGATTTAAACTGCTTGCATTTTCTATGTTAAGTTCAGTACTTCCCCCTTCATGTTGCACTTCCACAAAAAGGGTTTTTACATTGGAGGAAAAGCATATTCTAGTGAATGACAAGATAAACAGAGGAAGTGCTTTGCAGACTGTATTTAAAAGTAAAAGTCAGTCATCAGTAGTAGCAGAATTATGGTGGTTAAGGTCCAAGTGCTCTTCAAAGACTGCAGGCAAAAAGCTATTGAACTCCACAAGTTGGGGTGGCTGGAAAAGAATCCACATAAAGCTGAATCTAAAAGTGTCAATTATGAAGACATTTTTTAAAGCTACTGGTATAGTGTCTGCCCCGCCAGGAAGAGGATGCAAGTGTATCTTATCATGAGTCTGTAAAACAGGAAGTTTGGGAGGAAACTGAAGATTCAAAAGCAATAGTTTGAAACCTCCAATACACACTGGCATTTTCAGGGTACAGGGTATTGAAAACTACCGTTTACCATGCAGTATGCCTGAATAAATGTTGTATTCATTCAGTTATTCAAGGAAGAAGCCTCTTCTGAGAGTGAACCACAAAAAGAGGATATGCAGACATGCCAAACATAATGTAAGAAAGGTAACAGTCTTATGGTCCAATTAAATGAAAATTGAGTTTATTGGAATACTTATCCGTGTGATGTTTAGCTTAACAATGATGAATCTCATGTTGAGAAAACACACCTGTCCTGTGTGAAATATTAAAGCTGCCATCTTTGGGGTTGTTGTACATCTACAGTTCCTAGAGCCCTTGTCAGAGTTTGATTTCCCCTGCCTTGACATGAACCAGGACATTTTGACAAGAAACCTGGTTCTTTCTGCAAAGAGTCTCAAGTTTGAGTGAAAATGGACATTCCAGGATGACAGTGATACAAATCATACATCTAATGAAGGATGGTTACGTACATACTGTATATGCTGTATAGAATAAATGCACACGACTCTCAATCTCAGTCTCGAAATCTCAGTTTACTTTAACATTTGGGATTTTAACTGAAAATGGCAGTTAGCTAATGAAAACCAAAGTGTCTGGAGGACCTACAGCAATTCTCCATGGAGTAATGTTCATAAACTTTCCCACTAAATTGTGAAAGCCTCATAGCATACTACAAGAGGCCATCCAGTTGATAGAGTCCCAGGGAGAGAACTATTTACAAAACACTAACTAAAAGGTTGTGAATAAATGTGACTTCAGGTCTTAAATATTTCTGTCAAATATGGATTTGGTCTGTGGAATATTAAGATTTTTTTAAAGTAAGAATTCAATCTGTAAATCTTTCTCTTATTAATTCATATTACATCAGGGGTATGAATGAAATTTAGAGGGCCCAGTGTAACAGGGTGGAAATCTAATTTGCCCAAGCTGTCTGCCTTTCATTTATTGCTCACTTCTAATTATCTGGTCAGAAGTAAAATTTCAAGTCTGTTAGTTGCTGGAGTGAAACTTGAATTAGCTTTTTTTCTCACTGCTTTTGTTTGTAATGACCAGGGTCATACAGTCGGCACACCTGTGAACATATTAGAATACCTACTGTAGAATAGAAGTGATGGCTCTCTGAAGGGATCAGGCTGCTTTTCCTCTCGGTTCTCCACTACGGGCTGCAGGGCTGTGTGTCCGGACTGACTTTTCATTGCTTTTTTGCTGGGAGATTTATTGTCTGCATTTTGTGTTTCACTCAATCCGTCCATCCATTCTCTCACCGCTTTATCCGATACAGGGTTGCGGGAAGCCGAAGCCTGTCCCAGCAAGCAAGCAACGGGCACAGGGTGCGTCACACCCTGGACAGGATGCCAGACCATTAGAGGGCACCACAGACACACACAGACTTGTGTCAGGGCCAGTTTTCCTAGAAGCCAGTTAACCTACCAGTGTGTCTTAGGACTGTGGGAAGAAACCGGAGCACTTGGAGGAAACCACCGTGAACACTAGGAGAACATGCAAACTCCACACAGATGGCACCCCAGGTCCAGAATTGAACCCAGGGCTCCAGTGCTGCGAGGCACCAATGCTAAGTGCTGTGGCCATGTGCTGTCGCTGTTTCACTAAATATCAAACTGAATGAATTATAACTCGAGGACTAAACTGCGTAGTTTGATCCCAAAGCTTAAGCTGCCCTTACCTGTTTAACAAGTCAGAGAGGGAACAAACACACAACTGGTCCTCACCCGGTTGCTCAGTAACACCCCATTAATATTCCATACTAAAGGAACTCGAGACCTGCATTGCTCTTAATAGGTCTGGCCTTAATATTATCCTGAGCTCAGCAAAACATTTTTCAAAAGATAATTATCACTGAGAGGCCATTTCCAAGTGGTTTGTATTGACACTAGGGTGAATAAAGTTCTGAAACTAAATTTATTAAGGATGTGTTAAATTACATACTATTTCCTAGTTAAGTGTTCAAAGGCTGAACTGTATCCTCTGAGCTTTCTCGCTGTTTATTTCCACACATCTCCACCATTTCTAATATTTGTAACCTTTTATTCTTCTTTAGTCCTGATTCTTAGCAAACATTTGTATCCTAGCTTGCATCTGCCATATTCTTCTATTTCATTTTTTCTGTTCTTTATCTAAACGTCTCAGAGCTTTTAAGTAGAGGAGAACTGAGGGATCTGAGGTATCATGTAAGTAATCAATGTAATCAATGTAAGTGAACTGTACTGTATTTACTGTGAACATTTGAGGATTGAAGTAACCTTCATAGGCTTCAGTGATTGCTTTCTAATATATATTTGCGACTAAGCTAAAATAGTCTAGAAGAAGAATGTTTCTGCTTAACGCGTGTATTTATGCAGAATGTCACGTTCTATAGGTAATTTCATATTTGAAAACATTTTTTTTCCAAATGCAGTTGCACATACTGTCACCCCCATAGTACCCTACTAAATCAAACCATAGTTTTTCAGTTTCTATAAATATGCATTATAGGCATGTTTCAAGCTAGGCATTGATCCAAGAAAGACATGAATTCATGGGGCTATGTAGAGTCTGATCTGAAAGGCTAATTTTTGTGAAAGACATACTGGGTCTTGCATAAAATAAGATTTAATTACTCTGCCTGTATTAACAACATTAGAAGATTGAAATACTTTAATATGAAATGTTAAGTGCCTCTAGATTTAGATTCATTATAGCTCAATCTAGAAAGGAGTTTTAGGAGTCAAGCGATCCAAGGATCTCGTCCAGCCATTTCTTGAAAGAGCACGGCTGGGTAACTTGTTCCATTCTCCCATGACCCTTGGGCTTAAAGTGGGAAAAAAAATGTACTTTAAATTTTGTGTGTATTAAATGTCTCATTACAACACATTACAAAAATCAAACTCCAAATCAGTCTTAATTTGTCCCAAATCTAAAAAGACAGCCTCTGGCTCTACCGTTCAGAAAACGGATTCCTTTTTGTTAAAATACATTTCTGATCAAATGTTGTGCTTTATGACTCACATAACTTTTGCAGCTAAGGTGTGTACTGTACATACAGGGTAGCATGACAAAGTACATTAAAGGAGTGTAAACCTTGAAGAGTAGGTGTAGTTTTGCCTCATTTCTGATATTTCAATTAATGACAGCTTCAGTTTTGTTTCAGGAAATAAAATACTGTATCTAGCTGACTAAAATAGAGTGACATTTGATTTGGCAATTTGGGGTCATCAATATCTTTTGAGGAACAAGCGCACTCTTGTTGTTCATGATTTTATCATGGGGTACTGTGTGACTGTGGAGTCCTGAAGGATGCGTATTGAAATTTGTCATATTTGGAGTATTTTTCTGCATGTCAGTCTTAGCTGAAAAAACCCTCTCCAAGTGAACAATTCTGCTCTCTTGAAGGGAAAATCTAATAAGGTTTGAGTTACGGTATATATTTATGAAAATGTCAAAAGAAAACTATAATTAAAAAAACAGAATAGAGCAAAGTGAAAAAGTACACAGAGCCTTTTAAGCTTCCTTTAACCTTTTCAGTTTTGGGTCTGGCTCAAGAAGCTTAAAATACTAGAACATAAAATGTCTAAACTAATTATTAAGAGAAAATACTGCTTGGAAATATTTGGCAGCAGTAAAATGATATCCAAATGTCTTACGAAGCAAATCTTGCATTTGATTTATACTGGATTCCTGCAAAATGGAGTGCTAGCTGGCATATCACTCTACTTTCCAATTGACCTAATAATGTTTCCTATTAATAGTGCTTTAATGTAATGTTTCTGTTAGGGTTAAATACCTTTTTGAAAACTGTGCAGGAAACAAACCCCCCCCTGTATATTGTAGAATCAATAGTAAAATCATTAAATTCTATAATGGATTCTTAATACTCGTATCATATGAAAAATTCTGATGGTCTGTATTTAAGATATTGATAATTACGTTAGAGAATATTAATCATTATTAGGTGAGGTTAATTCAGTCGGACATTTTTCAGCAATCAAGGTGTTTTACACTCTTAGATTACATTTTATTTGTACCTCTTAAACTGTGTGGTAGGGTTGAGTGTCTTAGCACTTGGGTAAATTACAGCCTATTGTTGAAATTATGATAAAACTCATATCGGAGCTTTTATATCTTTAAAAAGCCATCATTATGACTTTATAATTATGAGGTGAATTTGGGGAACATTATGAGGGCACTCTTTAAGTGTGTTTAGCTTGTGACCTAATTTGAGTGCACTCCTCTTGAGGTTTTAAGTAGTGAAAAGCACATTTTACTACTTAACGTCTTATCCTGTGCAATATCCATTACTGTGTTAACATGTTATGATGTTTCCTACTGATGTCTTGCAGCCGTATGAACCTTTTGCTTTCATAAATATTTATTTGCAAAGAAAGGAACTTGTCCTACTTTCCAGCTAACATACAGTAGGTGTGGTTAAAAAGTGTCTTGGAGTTACTACAAAATGCAGCAAAAGATGTTTTTCCTTGAATTTTATGTGTTGGATATTTCTTTCTCTGAAGCTTGTAGAGTAATTCGTTTCAGCTGAGTCATTAATTTCCAGAAAGAAAGAGCTTAACCAATTTCACAAACAGCAGTGATACCCTACCGTTGAGTGGATGGTAACAGTTTGGCGTGATTTCAAGGACAACACGCCAATACTTCTGACTTATAAATGCACATTAGATGAATGGAATTCACATGATTTGCCTTTAACCAATTGCATGTGTATCCTATGCTAGAAATATGCTAGGCGTTTTGAGCAAAGGGTGCTCCTTGTAAGAATCATGTACTCAGCATGTGAGTGGAGACCAAATCTGTGTGCTTTGTGTGAATTAGAGTGAGCATTGGATTTAAAGCCGATTTGTGATCTCTCTACTTTGTGTATAAAACGCAGATGAGCAGATTTGCCTTGTAAGCATTTTAGGAAATCCAATATTGAGCAACTAATTTGACATGATTATTCACATTTTTTCTGCATATGCTAGGAATTCGTATTTTCTTCCTTTTTATCTGGACAGGAAAACAGCGCCACTCCAAAACGCGCAGTCTTTATGGTTCTTATAGTCCTAAGTTCCTTCTGCTCGTGTGACAGCGTGGAGCAGTGTAGCTGTAAAAGGCAGCGTATAATCGGTGCCTTTATTTGGAATCTCCTTTGCTCAGCTGCTCATGGCAGAGTTTTGCCTCTTCCAGCACTGGGAGAAGTTCCAGCTGCTTTCCAGCATTGTTGCTGGAATGCTGTAGGAAGTGGCTCCGTGTGTCCTTATCGTCGGAGGAGCACCCCTCCCTTATCCGGGTGTGCTGCTGCAGTTGACCTCTGACCTGAGGATATATGGAGAAGAAACACCCACAGGGGTGAACGCCACACAATGCGGAGCAAACACTTTTCTTTTTGGATGCTGTTGCTGAGTCAGCAGGTTTTCCTGCACAGCAGGAAAGGCCAGAACACAATGAGAAGTGTTGAGAGCCGAAAATGTGAGTGGGTCAGATAAGAGCTATTCTGGATCGCCTGGATCATTTTTTATTTTGGTCTGTTTTGTTAGTTTCTCCTTTAGTGTATTTGTTGAGAACAGAGTGTCATCTTGTTTAAGTAGTGCAGTAACTGATTTAAGACCTCTCTAATGCCAGTGGGTGCTTTTGTTTTTTTTTTCTAGCCTTCCTTACACTGCAACCTTCTGTCAGGAATACAGATGCATTGCTCTGCCACATTGAAAATCTTCCTCCTCGTTAGAAACCAGTCAACCGCTATAAAATAGGTTCAAATAATACATTTTGATTAAATGCAATAAATCAAAGTATACTTGTAGTGAACATTTTTTATTCTCTCCTGCTATTATAACGCAATAAGTATGCTTTTAGTTTATATATTAGACTAACTGTATGACATTATGGAAACTGGTATGAAATACAATATGACATCAGCATTACTGTTTTATGAATAATAAAACCAATGTATAGGAAAATGTCACTTGTTAGACAGAGTCAATGAACAGAGTGATAGGGCCATTTATCTTGATTCAAGGGGTAGGCTATATCATGAGTAATAGGCTCTACGGATTTTGTTCTTCGGCCTATGTCCCACCATGACACTGACATTGACTCCAGTATGACAGAAGACTGTGGCATTTCATTAGTGCTTCTTTTACTACCTTAACATTTTAAAGTTGAGGTGTTTTGAAGTTAACTTATTAACTTATTTCCATACTGTATCTGTGAATAATTATCACAATCGCCCGCCGGAACATAGAAAAGTTCCACAAAATGTGCGCAACGCATAAAGAAAGTGGAAATTCGAGGTGTAAACTTCAGGACACTAGTGATATTTAATTTTTCAAGAGGGAAACAATAAGATAAAGACAGGGTTGTAAATAGGTTCTGTAATACTTGAAGTGAGTGGAAGGTACTGTGTTTGAAATATGACTTTAAACGCACTGTGATAAAGATATCTACTTTGGGCAAAGACGTGTGCGCTGGTCTGAAGTCATCCATCTCTGTGTGGCCTGGCGATGGGCCAAGTGCAGGATGAGAGCAGGGGGTCGTGTACTCTGTCCGCCTTCTAGAGTCGACTTCAGATTTCTGTCACCCTCACCAGGGTTACCCACGTTCTGATAATGTACGAATTGGCAGCTTTTATCTGTTGAAAGCATAAAACTGAAAGCATTTTAATTAATGGTGAATTAATGGTGTGGCGTGACTTTTACAGGCCGGGCACAGAGCAGGTCTTCCTAGTCGTAGTGCAGTCATGCCCTTTATGTAGTAAACACAAAACAGCTCAGCCGTTCCAAAAGTAAAATGTATTTGCTGTGGGAACTAAATTAGTGACGGGAAAAAATATTCTTCAGCCACTGAGAAGCTTCCCAGGCTGTTCTTTGGCAGTCCTTTTGGCTTGTCGTCAGGTCACTTGTACAGTTGGTCCTCTGCTTTTATCCCCTCGGCTCTCGTCGTCAGCGGTTTAGATCTCTGGCTGGCTCGGGGACCCCTGTGCCCTGTGTGTGCTGTTTTCGCCCTCTCACCTCGGACACCTGCAAAGACAGGTCAGGTGAGGAGACACTGTACAATTAATGAAGAAGAGCTTGGATATCAAGTATCTGGGAGCATAATGACCTTAAGCTCCTCTTACACAGAAACTCACTCTGACTGCCTGTCATAGACCCTGAAAAAGCTAAGTGCATAGATAGCCTGTATATGCAGAGCACCGCATATAAACCAAGTGCCCTTTTTGTAATCTGATGCAGGTTGCTGCCAAAATTTCATGCAAGTAAAGTGCATGGAGGTTTAATAAGTTTGTCTTTTGCAAGTTCATGCTATAGGGTCTCATGAAAGGTTAGCCCATCTGTACAGAGTTATTGAATGAACTGCTTGGGTGTTGAATGTTCCATTGGTGTTTTGTTAAGGTGACAACCCTGTCCTTCTTACGGACTAGAGTCGATGCTTTGTATCAAAAGCTACGTATCTTGATAAGACAAGTAACACAAGTTACTCCTGCTTTAGAGAATTCATTGTAATCTTTTTAATATTCTGTTAGTATTTTTTAATTGTTTAGTGCCTCTGTTACCACTGGTATACTCTTGAGCTATAATTAAATTGCCCCAGTAAATTCCCCCTTTGCAAGGGGGAATTTGTTTACGATGACTTACCCAGCTACAGTAAATTAATAATAGAATATTCTTTATAGTGTTATGATCCAGTTGACCATGAAGTCGGTGAAGTTTCCAGTTCACATTCTGATCGCACAATTCAAGGCCTTATTCAGAGAGCCTAGAACGTTACTGTAGGTATGGTTTGAGGTTTGCATACTGTAGCTGCAGCTGAGGTTTCTGGTGGTGTACTCTGGTCAATTAAGTTAATCAGAGCCTCCAACAGCCATAGAACGCAGCATAAAAACAGAGAGGGAAGAAGACGAGAAGTTTTGAAGACAGAGGGTAGAGTGAAACGGATACAAGAAGACGCATAAAGAAGGAGGGACATAATCACCCTTGTCTTTCTCTGTGTTTGTGCCATGTGAGAGGTCTTGGAGACCAGATTCTGCCTAAGTAATCTGAATATTACAGAGGGCTTGCTATCCTGTTTATTTGAGGAAATTCTGATTTCCTGTATAGTGGAATTATTAGACTAAAAATGTTCTCTGCTAGTTGGGTGATGCATTTTTAGATTTAGGGAGATTCCTTTTGGGAATCCATGTTGTGGGAAAGGAGATTAAGTTCTGAGTTGTATTATTTTATTAGGATGCAGGACTGTCCTCTTTGTGGCCTGTTAACCTGTTCCATAGTGATTTCAGTTTACAGGGCTAGCATTTTGTGCTTCTGGGTAGCACGTACAGTAGGCCTCTATTATGCATTGACTTCTACCTACAGTATGATAGTGCGTATGTCATGTAATGTTTTGTCAAATCTGTCTCTGAATAATACTGTCACCAGATTTATGTCAGAATATCGAGAACTCATGTGCCTCAAATTTTACCTGCCATTCGAGTTTATAGAGTAGTTGTCCATTATACTTTATAACATTATTATATATGACAGGCATAGTTAGCCAAACGTTTTTTACCTCTCGGTTAGTGATATTAACCTGTAGGCAACCACTTTTTACATGTTTTTTTTCTCTGTGATTTGTCACTTTACTGTGCTTAATTTTGAATAGCTGAGATGGGGCTTTTTTGATTGGCTTTGGTTAGAAAATTTGTCTTCGGTTTTGCTGAATATTTTCATAACCTGATATTTCATGACTGTGATTACAGGTAAAACATTTTGTTAGAAAAACAGGGAAAATACGATCAATGCTGCTTCAGCAGATCAGTTGTCTAACCCTGGCTGAATGAGATTTCACCTGTTGTCTAGAGTACTTTATGCAGAGCCATATCACTCTGCAACTCACAACTGGCAACCCACTGAAGCTCAGCAGGTTTGACGGGTACGCTATACTGTAAACAGGCGCCGTCCTTCGGATGAGACGTAAAACTGAGGTCCTGACTCTCTGTGGTTATTAAAAATCCCAGGGCGTTTCTCGAAAAGAGTAGGGGTGTAACCCTGGCGTCCTGGCCAAATTTCCCATTGGCCCTTACCAATCATGGCCTCCTAATAATCCCCATCTATGAATTGGCCTCATTACTCTGGTCTCCTCCCCACTGATAGCTGGTGTGTGGCGAGCGTTCTGGCACACTATGGCTGCCGTCGCATCATCCATGTATAGGGGAGTCCCTATTACCTGTAAAGCACTTTGAGTGGAGTGTCCAGAAAAGCGCTTCATAAGTGTAAGCAATTATTATTATTTTTGCAATAAGAAAACTTTATTTATTTTTTTTGAAAGATGAGTTTGTCAGAATGTGCCTTATTTACAAGATAAAAGAGATATTTTTATTAATTAATCTACAGTATATCATTAGGTGGTATAGGAAAAGGGAAAAATGGGTGAGGGAATATACATCAGTTGTTGTTAAATGTTGATTTTATTTATGGAGAATTTGCTGATGGTTAATATTTCTACTGCTTAACTTCACACAGTTGGATTTGAGAAGGTAAAATGTCTTAACTAAATGAGAATCTGCCCTAGATTTCAACAACAGAGAAACATCTGTCGTTCTGATCTGTTGGAGTGTGTAACAAAGTCAGAGGCACAACATTTAACAGTAGTTGCCAAGTAGACTCCGGAGGATTTGAATGCGGTAGGAGCAATATGCTAATTGCCCATGTATTTTTGAACACTGCATAATATTGTGGTGCTGATTAAAAAGACTCTTGTTACACTTCCATCACTTACATTGAACTTTGTTGCCCTTACTATGGTCTGTCTGAGAATGGTATGATTCCAACCCTTTCACTTTCAGGATGTATATTTTGTTGATTTTAGTCCTACTTCATGCTTTTACAAAAATCCACATCATAAACTGAAAAAATCCCCCAACATTCTCAAGTATAGTAAAACCATCCCCAATTCTCATGTATTATGAATACTGTTATCTGCAATATTCAATGTGTCTCGGATGTTTACGGTCAAGGGAATAGTAAGGTTTCTATTGTTTTGCGTAAGAATGAATCAATGTTGCGAATTGTTCCGGAATGGTAGACCTTCAATAAAACAGATTTATCAAGTAGTTGAATCTTTCTTTCACGTTTTGGTGATCCTGAAGCCCATCTCTTCTTTTTTCAGAAATAGTTAGGTTAAAACAAATGTATTGTCTGTGATTTCTTTAGTCCTTTTCGAAACCGCTAAGTTAATTGAGAACAAATTTTCAATTGAATTTGAAATGACAGCCTGCAGATCGGTTTATACAGCAATGTGTTTACAGAAGCACTTTGCTCAGGGGTACAGTAGCAAGATAAGATCAGATCACTATATTGGCCATATACAATTTCTTGTTTTAGGTATTTTGTATTTTTCACATACCCCAACTTGCTCTCCATAAAACACAGAGAGGGAGAGACGCTTGGGGTCAGAGCACAGGATCAGCCATTTATACAGCTCCCCTGGAGCAGTTGGGGTTAAGGGCCTTGCTCAGGGACCCAACGGAGTAGGATTCCTCTGCCGGCCGCGGGATATGAACCGGCAACCTTTCTGCCACAGACGCAGATCTTTAGGCACCGAGTCACCACACTGCCCTTGTACCACCTTGAGTTTCAGCTCAAGACCCTGTGCTGTGGAAACGTAGCTATTACTCAACTGTCAAATACTTGTGACTCAAGACATTTCTGGCACTACATTGTATTGATTTTGTCATCTGTTTAATTTTTTTGTGATCTTTTGTACTTTTGCTGGTGGTCTTCCTCACTTAGTGTTCTTAATGTTGTATTTTTTTGCAGATATTCTTGAAAGGGGGGAGCTGAAAGCATTCTTTGAAAACAACTGCTCTCAAATCTATTTTATCTTCTATGAAAATTTCATTACACTGGAAAGTAACTTAAAACAAAAAGGTAAGGTTCATGTCAGTGTTAATGAGACTGGGTCTGTCTGAGCTAACAGAAGCCCTTTAGGTATTTTCTGATGTCCTGTGCCATTCTTCGTTCATGCGATGGAGAGATTTTTAAAGTGATTTAACTCATTTGTCTTGGATGAAACTTAAGTATATTTAACCTCATCAACAAGTAAATGAAGTGAATGACAAATGCCTTAGTCATTTAAAGTAAATGTTCATATTGGTTATAAAATACAATGATGGCTTATACTTATTATAATAATAGGTAATTCCCGATAAATGTTCTTGATTGTGGTTTCATTCTGTGAGGAATAGCAAGTGCAAGTTTGATATTACTCATGCTTTCAGATGAACCCATATTTTTAAGAGAAAGAATGATGGAGTAGGCTCATGTCAAGACAATGAGTGTGTTCTATGTGGAATGGACTGTGCTTATTTTCCACTTGTCCTTCTCAACATGCCGTGCCTGCCTGTGTTTTATTTCAGGGAACAAATCACAAAGGGAGGAGCTGGACTCCATTCTTTTTCTCTTGGAAGTAAGTTCAATCCTTAATATTGTTTTCTCATGCCTCGAAACACTGTTTCTGAAGTGTTTAACCTGTGGAGTTCCCCTGTCTTTCTAAAAATGTACAATGAAAGCAGTTGTTTATAATCATCTGGCAATTGTTAATGAACTGTGCTTTGGCACTAGTATTTGGTACTAGAACTCACAAGTAGTTGACTTTTTATCTAGGTCTTAGCAATAAATTATATTGTGCTTTATTTTTTCTGTATTGTGAAGGACACTATCTTAATTAGAAGCTGACTGTCCTGATTTTAGTAAAAATGAATTTGCCCGTTTCCTCTAAAGTTTTAAAGTTGTTTAAAGTGTTGCTTTTGGTCTTTATGGCTTTGTCAACATAAAAAGTAAAATAACTTTTGCTTAATGAATTTCAGAGGATACTTGCAAAATGTCATTATAAATGTGGAAAATTGAAAAGGCAGGGCTAGGTTTATTGTCTAGGTTAGCTCTGTTGAAAAATGTGACTAGAGAGAAAAGTCAAACAGCCTATTTTGAGTATGATATGCATGTAAAAGTAAGGAGAATGAATGCCATTAATTAACTTTGTATTACCATTGGTCACTGTTGGGAAAAATGTTGGAAAGTATCCAAGCTGAATTTGGATTAGTCAAAAAATATTAACATCCTGGTAAAATAGCTATAGCAATTATTTTAATCTGGTACCTGTCAAATGAAACAGATAAAACATATATTCCACGATATGCAGTGCATTAAGAATAGCAAACTTTAACCAAAAAAGATTTCAGTAAGATTGGAAAAACAGTCTCACGTTTTGGCCTCGCCTGCTCCTCTATGATTAATCCAGAATGTGAAGCATGTTTCAGTTTCCAGTACAACCAATTATCTATGTGTGGCTCTTAACAGCTTATCCCATCCTTGCTGTAGAAATTCTGTCTGCTGATCCGGAGAGTGTATTAAGTGTGTCAGAATACCACAATAAACTACCTGTTGGTGAAGATTAGTTTATTGTAAGCAGAATGGCTGTCACCATTCTGTTGAGAATTACACAAATTGCACTACAAAAGATCATCTTTGTACACTATTAAAATGTTGCACATTTTCAAATATTATTTTATGCCTAATGCTACAACGTTTTGAACTTGAAACGAACACCGTTCTGTTGTCTAAGAAACATGAATGAAGTGCATCCGCCAGCGTTAGACATACAATGTAAATTGATGTACTGCTTTATTACACCAATTAGGTTCCTTCGCCTGTTCCCACAATTTGTTAATTGCACTAAAGTTAAGCTAAGATAACAAAAGAGATAATAAATTACCCATTGAAAGGACAATGTTTTATTTTAATTTTGTATTAATAATAAGAAGAACCACATAGGAACAGTTACAAACGAGAGAGGCCGTTCGACCCATGTAGCCTGTTTGGCAGATACGAGGTAATTGGCCTGAGATTCTCATATTCTGATTTCCTACAAGAAACTACTGTGTCAGCTTCAACAACATGGTGGGATCGTTTTCTGCATTCCCCTGCAGCCCTTTGAGTGAAGAAGTGCCTCCTGCTCTTGGTTTTAACTGCACTTCCAAGTAATTTCCGCTTGTGGCCTCGGTTTTGTGTAATTATTGAAAGTACTACTGGCATGGTAACGTTTGATCGCAAAGCATACTGCATCCAGGAGAGGGGCCAGTTTACCACTAAAGTACAACTCCTGACTCGTGACTCGTGCCAGGTGTTGTAGTCCCACTACACAGCAGATGAGGGGAAGCAGTGATAAATGACTTCACTCCTTTAAGGAATGAAGGGCTGCCATTCTGCATACTCAGAACTGGCCCAACTAAAATATTTATGGGGAGTCATTTTAGTTAGAAAGGATTCCTAAAACAACTTAGCTGCATCACTCGGCCTTCAGCTCCCTTGATTTACTTCATACTCGGAGGATAACCTTGCCTTTTCATTTGCATGTCTCCCACTTTATTACCTCAGACCCCTCTGTTTTCATTTTTTAAACTGTTTTGACAATACTGCATTTCTGTTTCGCTTGTATTCGTACGTATTTGAACAAGTTAAGTCTTTGGTTGATCTTAAAAAAACGATTCTTCTATCATGGTATATACAGTATACACCCTTCATTGGAATCAGTATAATCCAGTAATAGGGTTTTATAAATGTAAAACTAAACATTACTAAACGGCAAACTTTCTCAATTTATTGAACTCCGATTGCAAACTGAGACATCATGTCTCAACTCCGTTAAATCAGATAGAATGTACTGTATATATGTTGGGATGAATAACTGTTGAATAAAATTTAAAAAGGTGCAATTAATAAGTTGGCTACATCATATGTTTATTAAACATAAAACGTAATAAAGTGAGTACATGGCTTCTAATGCAGGTTGTCCACATATTTATTGGAGTCTTTAAAGGCGGTATCTTGGTTTCACATAGGAACATAGGAACTGTGCTGTTGTGACCCAACAGATATGCAAGAGACTACTTGTTGAAAGGGAAAGAACAAGGCGGGCTTGAATGTTAGTGTGTGGCACTATTTACAAAGCGCATTTTCACTACCAGCACCGGCAGTAGGCAGAAAAGTCATGCCGTTTTATGCATGTGATCCTGATTAAGCGTTTTGCTCCTTTCATTGGTCAGCGTGGCCCATCCTCTGGGGTGATAGCAGAGTGAGAATTGCCATGGTCTCGCTCCGTTGTTCTCATCCAGCTTTATTTGCTTTTCTTTTCAAGGCATGCTGCTGCTGAGCGTGTTCTGAAAATGTTATCAATTTACACTTTTCATATCTAAGTAATGAGGTGGATATCTTAATGACCTGTTTTTTTTTTTTCCTTTCACATGGCTTCCTTATTGAAGCCATTCTGGCATTACAAAGCCCCTTGTTTGATCTTCTTTCTGGTTTTGTGTCACACATGCTTGCTTTCTTAAGAACGAGGGCACTGGAAAGCATCTCTTGAAGTTTAAGACTCGAGTGGTCTGCGGGCTGCACTGTGGAAACATGCCCTTCTTCATGTGCGTTCTGCTGTCATGTCAATTAAAAACGCCAGGAGGACTGCCGCTCAGTGAGGAAGTTGAGTGGGAATCTGCTGCAGGATGAAACAGGAGTGCGGAAACATGTTTTCTTCCCCAGCAGTGTGCTCCAGAAGTGTAGCAAGAACTACCCGTGTACGTGTAACTTACCTTCCTTCGAATACCAAAGCAATTTGTAAAATGTGCTGACGTTTGTTTTGTTTTGTTTGTATGGAGTTTGTCATTTGGATGAGTTTGTATGCAGGGGGCAAGAACTGATTGCTCTGTAGCAGGTATCAAAAAGAGAAGGTTCAGTTTAAAACTTAAGCTAGAGGCATCTCTCCTTTTTGACGTTGAACAGTGAATATTGCTTAATTAACACATGTTTTGCATTCTGTATAATGAGAATCCCATAGGGAGAAATCTATTAATATACTGTGTATTTTCCTGTTAAGAGCAAAAAACACTGCAGCATACTGTAGGTGTACTATTTTATATTGAATGTAACTGTTTGAAATATCATTTTAAAATATTGTATTTGCATTAACACAGAGGCAACATTCTTCTTTCAACCCTTGTGAGTTTCATTTTATTCTTATGTAGCTCCTTTTTCTGGGCACGTTGCATAAATTAAAAAATAAAATTAAACATAAAATCAGTACAGTATACAGAATATACAATAAACCAGATATAACTGAGAAATTAAAAAGTAAAATAGATGAAGAATTAAAGGGATCAAAAGCATTAGTTTTAAGGCAAACTTTAAAAACATCAAAAGAAGCAGCAACTGAGTTGCCTTGGATAAAATCACTAGTGAACTAGTGAACACATGAGTGAATGAAGTGGTGTTTATGTACTGTATGTGATTGGAAATCCTGTGTTTAGACCTGAAGGTGATGTCTTCAGCATTACATGTGTTCATTCATGTTGCTTTCCATAAGAAAGTAACAATTTCAGCACTGTTACATATGCAGACATTCACACACGATAAATGTTAACATACTTAAATATGTTCAAAGATTGTTCTCTGTTACCGTATGTGTAATTCCTCCAATTCAATTTTAAACACACTTAGTGAAGGTGGCTTAGAGTATAGCAGGGTGTGATTATTTAGAATATGCGACCAAGAATACTTCTTTATAGACTTATCACTCTAACTGGTGAAATTTATGGTTTCTCTACAAGATTAGAGCATAATTAATCTTGTGCGTCAAGTGAACACCACACTACTGTTCTGTTACACCACAGTGACCTCAAATCGCAGTGTTCCCCTTTCTAAACAGTAGCCAGCTCTGTTTCAAAAAATAAAGAACACGTGCCAAAACAAAGGCTACATATTTTGCGTAAACCACAGTAACGTAAAATGATTTGCATTCTCGCTTCACCTTGCATTTTGTAATAGTATGCCCCTACCTTAGAGGATTGGTGTACAGTATTATATTTGTTCCCCACGCCATTGATTCAGTTATCTCTGTGCATCATACAATAGCTAATTCTAAGTCAACTGCTGAAAACAGATTGCACAACTTGGCAAAAACTGGACAGTTATTGCTAATCTCTTTTATCAAAATGAAATAAGTCATATTTTTTTATTAAAGACTATTAACAGCTTATTTTCAATGTAAAATGTATGTCCAGACATGTTACTTTATTTTTGTTGGAAAAATCAGTGGGATGGTGTTGCTAAGATTTGTTTTCTAGATGGAACCTTCTACAATTATAGTACTTAGTCTGAGTAATGTATAGAAACACAGGGAATATTTAATTAACATTTGATATTGAAAGTAGTTCTGAAAGGGCTGCACGTTTTAAGTTGTGCCAGGCAGACAAAATAAAATTTGATCGAGCTGCTTTATGAAAAACTATTTTAAATTTGTCCCCAGCATTGTGGGTGGTGGTGGGGATGAAGTTGTCACTGCGTAAATTAAATTAACACTGTGTCAAAGTTTTTTATATACTTTATGCAATTTTCTCTTTAATTTTCACATCATTTTGACTTTGTAATGATGTTTACTGTACCTGAATTTTGAAATACTGTGTGTAGCTAATTTCTTTAAATTTAAGAACAGTTTATTAAAATGCTACCTTGAAGGAAGTAGAAATAAAAGCTTTTCTTATTATTTGTTGTGTTTGTTATTGTGGACTATTGGAGTCTACAAGATGAGTACTTTTTTCCCATATAACATTTTCCCATTTTCATTACTCATTATCATTCATTATCATTGGAATTCTAGTGGGTGTCCCTTCTCTTAATCTCTGACATCAAACTTTTAAATCAAATTGGTTCAATCTTTCTGTACCTTATTTGTTAATGGGGCACAAGAGTGTGTATAAAATGGTCCAGGAGAAAATGGGTATGATCACTAATTATCTCTATTTTTGCCGTAAATGTTGAAGCAAGGGCTTCAGCATGGTGTTGTCAGATTGGTGCACCCCTTGAGATTATTGTTCATGAAACATAAGGGTATTCACTGGTTTCTGGCCATTGTACCCTTTATATATTTAAAGTAGGAGGATGAAAAAAAAGGCAAAAATGTCATGAGATGCTGAAATATACAGTAGGTGTTGGTGTTGAGGTGCACAAGGTGCAGGTAAGACAGATGGCTAACAGGCTGAGCACTTTCCCTCACCTGTCCTGAATCATACTTCAGCATGGGCAGCTGTCCCATGTTGTCCCAGGTCCCAGGTCCCAGGTAGTGAGTTTTACATGTTGGAATTTCAGTCTGCAGTCGCCTGGCAGCAAGACTTATCCTTCGTTTCATCATACATTAATTATTTGCCTTAACTTTGGCAGTCGACTGTGAGTCACTTAATGGCAAAGCCTAGACCGATTTCTTCAATTTGAAAAAGACACCGAATGATTTCAGCCCTGTAGGCTTTTTCTGAGATTTGTTTTACAAGTTATTAGCTCATTAATGTGTGCATTTAAGTTAACATGATGTGATGCAATATTACACGAAGTTAATTTGAACTCGAATTTGAGTTTGAAGAGATAGAAAAATAATTAAAAGAGCTAACCCATCCTTTTGTACAGTGTCCTGTACAGTACTTTGTAGGAAGCACTTCATACTATCAAACCTTATTATATGTCTGTCTGCACTTATTAGAGATATTGCAACGGTGAATTGCAGTACTGTACATGCATAACCAAAAGCAATATAAGCAAAGATAATAAACCAATCACTTTATGCACATATGCTGCTTTAACTAATCTTTTTGATGGTGTAGTGTAGGTTTCATATATTAGAATGCCTTTGCATCATATGAACAGTACAAAATAATGCCATTAAATATAGTGCTGAGAATTTTTAAAGGTTTCCTTGACAGATGCACTTAAAGACTTGTTGTTATGTTGTATTTAGAATGCTTTGCTCATCTTATTTGAAACTAAAATGAACTCATTTCAAAATCTTTTTTTCCTTCCCTTTATGTCATATCAGGAATATTACATGCTACTCATAGCTCTTGTCACTTCTTTTTTTTATTGTGCTTTCCCCTTTTGTCTGTGAAGTAGCTGTTCTTAAGTCAAATTGCAACTCAAATTGCTTACTTTTGAAGTACCAAGCTTTAAAAGCTGTGTTGAATGAAGATCTTTATCAGTTGTTCTGTTTATCCTGTAACTTGTGTTCTGTAGACTTGCAAATCGGACTCCCTCTGATTTTGTGACCTTGAATTTGTTTACATACAGTACTGTATGAAAGTTGATTCTCGTAAAGGAGCTCCGATGCTTAAAGAATCATTATATAAGACAAGTCTTTAATTTCTTTGCTGAAAAGAGAAGAAAAGAAACACATTTCGGCTGTATAGCCTTCTTCAGGTGTGTCACCTGAAGCGTGGAATAAACCTTTATTTGTTCCTTTGCAGCCTACGCATCCTGACGCAGCTCTCTACTTGAACTACTTTAATTTGTTTGTAAAGTTTTACGGTGAAAATACAATGTTTAATTAAAACGGTGAAATGTAATGAAGATAAAACCCTGTACAATGGAGAAAAAAAATGAGAAGCATAACAAGAATCTGCTATTTATATACACTGTAGTTACTATGTCTAAGATTGGTTTGTATGATAATTGTTTTTGACCTATTGTATAAAAAGGTGACAGGTAGGTCATGAGTATAGTATAATGATGATAGTATTTTACATTTTTGAGACGGTGCATCTATTTTTTCACTGTAAATGTTTTTGTTATTCAACCTGATCTGAATTTTGTGTTTTCAGTTCAGTAACATCTTAAGGCAATAAGTAGGAACAGTCCTAATCTCACAGCTTTACTGTTACAAAGGTGAAAATGTTACATGTTTATACTGAATGTATGCATTTGTTTCTGTATAAATACAGTATAAACATCCAATTTAGTCCTCTACAAATAGTAAAATACAAATCTGCAATGGGGTATTTTTCTTCAGCAGTGTAGACAAGCTGGGCCTGGTCAGTACCGGATTGTGAGAGTTGCTGCTTTGAGTGCTATTGATTTGATCACTTACCATCAGGTGGTACTCTTCACACTGGATCCAAATAGGGGATGGGAATTCTTATCATTAGAATTATTATAATTAAGTGCTTATCTGCTCCATTGTCAACCACTAGGTTGTTAATGGTCAAATTAGTGAACACTGAGGCCCATTGAACAATTCATGCTCGTATGCAACGAGCATGAATTGTTCAATGGGCCTCAGGTCTCACTTCAGAAAGTGTTGTAATTATTTGTTGTAGTTGTTTTTTGCAATTCTTCATTTATCTTTACTTACAAGGTTGTTGTACCCCTTTGCTTTAAACATGGTAAAGTAAATTTTGTCACTGTATTTAAAATTCACACAATTCATTGCACTATTAAACTTCTAGTTCTTATTTTGCTGCTTTTTTCCTTGTTGAGCAATGGCCTTTTTACAGAGATATGTACGATAGAGTATCCGTAAGGTTTTGTCAGTCACATTTTATCAGATGAAGCTTACTGCAATCTTTTTCTTTTCATTTTCCTTTCAGATAAAACATTTTAAAACGTAATGATAATGCTTTTTACAGTATGTAAAACTTGCAAGTCTATGTTAATATGATAGTTGTGAATTGTACATCATTTTAAAATCTGTTATACTGTACATGTTGTTATAAATGTTTATTCATCGTTTTGCTCATCATTTAAAGGGGAACTGCAATGCATTTGTATATTTCAGGGTTAGAAATGATCTTTAATGAGTGCATTTCAAGTCAAGCAAAATGTACGCAATAATGTGTAAAACCTCCAATTTACATTACATCACAAAATAGATTAAATTTCCAGGTATGCACAGTGTCATATTCTACAATTAAGAATGAGGCAACAGAACTTCCGGAGGTGAAGGGACATTATTACACTGTAAACAAGCAGCTTTGTGAATACCTTACATCTCTTTTAATGCAGTAGAAATATTGCTCTTGACTTTGAGATGTTTTTTCTGACAAATACAACTTATTTGTTAGCTCTGCATGCAGATCACATTGGAGAATTTCTTGGGTGAAATGTCTGCTGCACAACCTGTGCTTAATTTCCTCGTACATTGCGTTACATTAATCGTTATAGTGACTAGTGAGCAGGAAGGGCCGTTTCACATCCCGATCTGTGTGAACTCTCACTCTCGCCTGTGGCAAGACCAGGGTTTTTTTGACAACATGGCGACTATCCAGTACTTTAACAATGTTTGTGATTTTGTAGTGCTTAATTCAGAATTTATAAAATTGTGCGACGATGAATTTATTTTGTTACCGAGACCTAATAACTGGTCTGAGAAACTGGAATTGAAGTTCCCCTTCAAACCTCCTAGTGGAAACTCAGCAATTTGGTCTGTGTTGAGAGTTTGTTGTGCACCCCAATATTCCTGTTTGTTTTTTTGCCCTTAGAGGCAGTATGAACATTATACTGTACCATCATTGTTAACCTTTTTAGTTACTCCAAACTGTAATTGATTTTTGATTTACAGTAGATTTTATTTTAAGCTGTTTTTCAACTCATATTTATTTTTTGTTGATTTTGTGGATTCCTTGCTTGAGGGAAAAGATGTCTTTTTAATTCACTGAATTTCTGTAGCCATGGCTTCATATTAATTAGTTCTTAGCATATGCTGTATCCGAGGGGGGTCACAATCAGTTTACTGTAATGTACAGTACACTGTGAACATTGTGCTAACTACAATTGTAGAACAAGTATAAAGTATTCAATAACAGCCAGGGTCACAAAAAATTCAAAAACTGTACCCGTCCCTAAAGGAAAACACGTAGAGGTGGATACTACAGTAAGGGAATTTGTGGTGAGCAATCCAAGCTCTGTACTGAATGCGGTTATGGGTTGGGCAGTGTTTTTATGAAGGTGCTCAAGCCTTGTTGTACAGAGATGTGCCTGGACCTGGATTTGGATCTGCTTTCTTATGGGATAACGCAGTAGTATAGAAGAATAATGAAGAGTTGTGGTTCAGGTGAACGAATGGAAAGGACATCTTTGTTTGCACTGATGAAACTGTCATGCATAAAACAAAACAATCTGAAATAACTTACTCATTTTCTTGTAGGTCAAATGTCTGTATGACTGTTTTGATTCCATACTGCTTACAGTTTCAAATGGACCACAGCTCTTTCATACATACCTGATTACAAAATCAAAATAGACAAAGGTTCCTAGACAGCATCATCTTCTGGTACAGTATTTTCCATTGTAGTTTATTTAGCTACCTACAAAATATTACATTCTTTACTTGCTGTGTATATAAATAAGTAAAAAAAAACATTTTGTACTTGTATATATTAATTGTAACCTTTGCCTAGTGGAATTTCCTTTGATGCTCTTATTTTTTTAACATATGCGATTTTGACTAGTTTGCTAACAGTGCAAGAATCTAGATCATTATAAATTGGGAAGAGCATTGACCCTGAAGCAGGTCCCTGTAGTACTGCACTAATTGTATCACCGGATCCCACTGAGCATTCATCCTCATTTACAGTCTTTCCTGTTCTTTTTCCACTTTTCAATCCAATGTTCAATTCAGCTTTACTTTGATTTCTTCCTGCCTACACTAGAGTTTTATTATTAATCTCTTATGATAAACCTTATCAGAAGCCTTTGATTTAGGAATTAATCTCTTTTGTGCTACAAGTGGAATATTTTTAAACTGTTGCTATTCATTTTATACTGATTTTGTACCTACTTCTCTTGATCTCGGTCTCATTTCTTCTTGTCTGAATTGCAGAAATTAAAAACAAATGTTTTGCATGCCAGATGTACAGTGACAGTTTGCTTCAAATCATACCATGTAATAGTCATTGTTCCCTGGTAGTTCTATTACTTCTGTTTTCATTACTCTGTCTTGATATATAATTAATAATGCAATGACTTTCCTTGCAAACATGAAGTATGTTTCATATTTATACAATTGTCTGCATCACATTTTTTCTTTTGGCCTACAGACTGCAGTTCACAATATACTTTAATGTATGATGACATTGTTGCTGCTGTATATTATTTATAGTATTGCACAGTGCTGCAAATGTCTATGCTGTAAAATAATTTAACTGGATGAACTTCTGAAAAGTTTATCTTTAACATAAAATAGTGTAAAATTGAGGGTGGAGAGAATGGTGACTTATTGGAATACTAAAAATGGTGTGTGTCTGTTCCTAGTAAATTGAAGATCTTTGAAAAATATTCTGAGTCATGATCATACTGTCGCTGGAAACCTGACTACTGAGCATATAAACTGTATAACTGACAGCCCCCCTGGCAAATGGACCGTAGTAATACCAAATCTTTATGCCTAGTTTAAAGTAAAGGATTAGAATAACACCAGCAATGAAATCTGTCTAGCTTTTGGGAGACTCTGAGCAATGCATTTTCAGCTAGTAAATTCCATTATTACGGTTGCTGTTGGAGAACAGCAGGGAATTATTTACATTTGTGATGGTTTCATGTGTAAGCATCACTCAAATGGCAGGAGAGGAAGTGGATATTATGTTATTCCTGAAACTGAGGCTTAACAGGACCTTGTGCTGTGCCTTTAAAGATATGTTGGTGACACTCTAGGGGTTGCAAATTCCATTTATAAATTGTTTACAACCTATAGTAGATGAATAGTGTTATTAACCTAGCAGCTGCTCATTCATAGTAATGATTAATAACCTTCTTTCGCAAACTCATCTTGTTTACAGCTCTTTCCATCCCAAGCATGCTAAAAACAAAATCTCTTTTTCATTGATGGGATATGTTTTTCACAGTATAAACAGAATCTTTATCTGGCAAAAAGCAGCTTTAGGAACAAAAGAGAAACTCTCATAAACAGAAACACATTTCACTTGTTCTGTCCTTCCCTAACACTCCATTTATTGGCGAGAGTGTTCATTTTGCAAAATTACCTTTGAGCTGGGATCTTTTTTCTAGATTCATACATTCATCTCATACTGCTGACCACCTAATACAGTGTAAGATCACTTTATTGACCATATACAATTCCTTGTATTAGAAATTTGTCTTTTGCATACCCCAACTTGCTCTCCATGAGACACACACACACACAAACAGGTAGAGACGCTTGGGGTCAGAGCGCAGGGTCAGCCATTTATACAGTACATCGCCCCTGGAGCAGTTGGGGTTAAGGGCCTTGCCCAGGGGCCCAACGGAGTAGGATTCCTCTACCGACTGCGGGATACGAACCAGCAACCTTCCAGCCACAGGTGCAGATCCATAGCCACAGAGCCCCCGCACTCCCGATGTATTTATAAAATGTGTTTTGCAAAAATAAAGTGTTAGACACCGTATGTGTCTCTTAAATGTTGTTTTTAACAATCTTTGGCTTAATTCTGTACATTCAGGCCTCTACAGAACATCCACTAACATGATATCGGAAGTCAGAAGTTCTGCTGAAAAACTGTACTGTATCTCAAGCAGGTGTTAAATATCTCTTCGAGCAGTTTGTTAAAAATGTGTTTCAGTCTGTTTTTGTCATTTGTGAAGTGTTTCGAAACATTAAAAATGAAAATAGTTATTTTTCCCAATGATCATTTGATCTTTCTTCACCTTATACAGTATTACCTTATATTATATGTTTCACAAGTAATCCTTGCCGAATGTTCAGTACATCATATTTTGAGTGTGCTGAAATTACTTCAGGAAGAATTACCTTGACATTTGACCCAAACTGCTTGCATTAGTTTGAATAGCATTATTTAATTTCACAATTGTAAAATGCTAGATGCAGTAACTAGGGTTGCTAGGATTTCACAACCGAGATGTACATTTTTCAAGGCTATGCAGTATATACTGTATGTTGCATGAATGGTTAGCAAAGTCTTTTTTACAATCTGCTATAAAAATGACTTTCATTCACTTCTTTCTTGATCTTTGTAGCACGGTCAATTAAATGTATGAAATCAAAATCATTTAATAATCATTTCACATTCCAAACCTGATTACTTACTGAGTGTCAGCTAGAAAGAAGTTGTCACATTCTTTCATCTGTACTTCATTGCAATTATTGAATCCTCTTAGTTTCTACCCAGCTAGATACAGTATGTAGCATTAGTCTCTATACAGCAATACTGCTCTATTCGCTTTAATAATGTCTGTATAGCCACTTTGAAATGAAATTCAACTTTTGTAGATGTCTCATATTAATGTTTTCTACATTGAAAAGTGACTGCTGTCTGAAACATCCTGGAAAATGTTGTTTAAGTCTCAAAAATTGATTCATTTTTGGCTTTTATTCTCTACTGTACAGTTGTCTTCCAAGCCTGTCTTATTACATAAAGAAAACACAATTTAAAGTCAGGTTCAGCTATGAGCAGTGACAGTGATTGTCATTGCTTAACATTGTAATTTCTGGCTCCTCGATCAGGTTTGGGTATGGAAAAGGATTGTGACAGTCCGGCCAAAATACTCTCACCGCCCAGAGCTGATCCCGAAGAGTGTATTCCTTTAATAATGGTATCAGTGAAATGGAATCTTGGATGATTGTGACAATTGCAGTGGTGCAGTTGGGGTTAAAATTGTACTTTAGTGAGAGTTTATTGTCCGCAGGAGCAATTTTCAGATGTTATATACTGGCCTGTCCATGATCTGGAATCAAATGCAAGCACTGTTTATGTACTGCAAAGATTCTGTACCCTTGTTCATGAAGGTGTGGCAGAGTATCTTTCACCACACTCTTGAGGAGAATTAAATTTGCACGGTAGGAACTTGATATGAACACCAGTATCAGTTTAACTGCCAGAAGCAGGCTGTTTCTTACAAGGGGAAGTTTGTTCTTTCTAGATATCCTGAAAACTAATTCTCAGAGGAGATTAAATCTGAATAGTTGAAGTTAGTTCAACTGAAGTTGTTTGCATGCCTTAAAATGAAAAGTTTCAGTTTCAGTGATAGTTTGACTCGTAAAGTTGTTTGCTCTAAGATTAAAAGGGACATTTTAGCAGTGTTTATCAAAGATGTTTTGATTTCTGAAGTCAATATTTAAAATGAAAATTACCATGGTAGTTTGGCTTATTTTGCTTCATAGGAAGCTGGGACAGTCATATAGCAGTAAAATAGTTTCAATTTCTTTATGCAGAATATAGTAAAATGTGGCTTTATGCATTAATGAATGAGAGTCTTGTTTCTGAACTGAAAAAGATCCTGAAAATAATTTTCTGCAAACTGAAGAAAAATATGAGCCTAGTTTTATTTGGGGGAAAAAATTGCTTGTGACAATCAAGAACAATTCAGTGTGAATGGACACACATACAGTAGAATGTACTGTATTTAATTACATGTAATAATAACTGTATTGTCCTGTGTGTACAGTAAATATGTATTTGTTTTATATATTTTTGATTTTGTACAGTAGAGCATTTTGAACTGTCTAAATGTTTTAAGACTCTCTGTAAAGTATTAAAATGGTCATTCTGATCAATTGTTCTGTTCACATCATCTGATTTCACTCTAATTTGTGACCTATTATCACTACTGTCTATTTTTATGAATCCTTTGCAGCCTTCATAGCCTATATAGTATACAATTTGGTAGAATTTTTGCATAAATCAGCGATCATCAACGTATGGTCTGCTCAAGCTTCTGCACCTTCATTTTACTATTTTCATTTCTCTTGTGAGATTCTAAAATTGAATACACTCCTGGATGTTCTTCTTTGCTGGTTGTCTTTTTTAAATAAGGTGTGAGCATTATACTTGGAGAGAGAGAGTGGTTTCAAGACAAGAAGTTTTCTGATGATAATATGATCTTGTTGATAATATACTGCACATTGAAACTTTCCATGTACGGTTTTTTAATAATTTTAGGGGTATTGATATTGATGTAATGTTTTTGGTGTTCTTTTGATTGACTGCATCACAGTCGTGAATGACCAGTTATGAATGAATCCTTTGCAACCTTCATAGCCTATATACAGTAGTATACAATTTGGTAGGATTTTTGCATGAATCAGCGATCATCAACGCTGGGGCGGAGCGGTGGCTCTGTGGCTAAGGATCTGCGCCTGTGGCTAGAAGGTTGCCGGTTCAAATCCCGCAGATGGCAGAGGAATCCTATTCCGTTGGGCTCCTGAGCAAGGCCCTTAACCCTAACTGCTCCAGGGGCGCTGTACAATGGCTGGCCCTGCACTCTGACCCCAGGCTCTCTCCCTGTCTGTGTGTCTCATGGAGAGCAAGCTGGGGTATGCGAAAAGATAATTCCTAATGCAAGAAATTGTAAAGGGTTAATAAACTAATCTTAATGTTAAATGTTTTTGACTGTTGCATAAGCACTATATTTCCTCATTAGATGAGATTGTTTCTTTGGGCAATAGGTAATGAGGCACAGTAGCTCAACTCATTGACCCCGATTTTCAAGAACACAGCAACTTTGTGCCACTGGTACGAGAGATGCTAGAATGAGCCAACACATAATTGCTTGCCATCAGGTGTTCACAGCTGCCAATTCCTATCCCAGCATGACATTTCGGTCCGTCAATGGCCATAATTTGGGGAACTACGAGTCATGCCAGCTTTTCAAGCATGATGGTACGAAGAGTGTGTGTCCGGGGTTCTACAGAGCTCCACCTGCAGTGATTGCGCTGTGCCCCATGCATGGGTCAGCTGAGCCCCACGTCTTCCCTTCCTGTAGAGGTCGACTAGACCCAGACTAGTGGGAGAACAATCCAACAGGACAGCACAGGTCCACATGCTGCTCATGTAACCATGGATATCCTATGTGAAAGTCATGCAGCGGATACCAGATTTGTGTACCCTTCGACATCTGCGGATGGCGCTGGCATGGCATGCGGCGTGCGGGGCAGAGAGACCAAGTGATCTGGCGGGTGCTTGTGCGGGCCGCCTGGGAGGAATGAGACTGAACCCCACAAGACAGCTTCAACCTGGCGCAACGCATAGCTGCAGTGTTGGCAACACATGCCACTGTGTCATGTCTGTTCAAAAAAATTTCAGTGCATCTGCTGCTGCTGCAGAAATGGGTAATTAGCCCGATAACTTTGCAAATTTATTGCGGTTATAAGTGAGAAGTTTCTTCTGGTTATTGGTATACAGTATGTTACCTTCATCCTTCATGAGCAGGACAGCGGCTCATTTCTATGCTTGCGTCTGAAAAGAAAAGTACATGCAAATATTGAAATAAATTTATTTTATTTCTTCAACAGAAAATTCTTCAACTTCTTCCAGAAAAGATATACAATAGATGGCAGTTCCACAGTATAGGTAAGAAATGTTTTAAGCACTGATGGAGCAACATCTCAGTTGTGTCAGTGGTAGACATATTTTGTTCTTTCGTTCCGTAGAACTGTTAGAAATGTTAAAAACAAGAGCAGGCATTTCAGTCCTTTTTGGCTTATTAATGCCGGCGTCACACAACACGACTTTTCCTAGGCTTTTCAGTCGTAGCCTTCATTCACATAATCGTAAGAAAATCACAGCGAGTTGTAGAGAGTCGCAGCGCGCGTCCGTTACCGTCAGTTGTGTAATGTGACACCCCCAGCGACTCAGTCGGCCCCCACTACTCTCTGCGACTCGCTACGACAAAATCAAACGCAAGTCGTGGTGGGTGGACAGTGAGCCAGATGTGTACTTGTGAGATACTGTAATGTGCCCATTATATTAAACGTTATAGCGCAATAGTAATTTGTTTACAATATTTGTTTTAAAGGTGTTTTATATTTTTAACTTTTATTTTTATAAATCTGTTCTATATTTATAAAGAAGAATTATTTCATTTTTTGAAGATGTTTATTTGTAGAAAACAATGCCTGTGTCACATTTTTCAAGATGTTTACCTGCTTGTTCTCCATGCTGTTTGTTTACTTTCGTGCGGCGCTCCTCCTCCTATTCCGGTGTGCTCCATGTGGATTGGCTGCCAAAATGAGGCGACCTCGCGGTACTTTCGCGGCGCAATACAAGATTAGGAACCATGATGAAAAGACGTGAGAGAATCATGTAATTAGTCACCCCCTGCGATTCCAAGTCGTATAATTTGACACTCTCCAGGACAGAAAAGGCAGCGAGATTTGCCAGCAGCCATATCACCCTGCAACTCACAACTGGCAGCCCACTGAAGCTAAGCGGGTGTGAGCCTGGTCAGTACCTGGATGGAGACCTCCTGGAAAAAACTAAGGTTGCCTCAGTGGGGCCAGCAGTTCACCCTGTGGTCCATGTGGGTCCTAATGTCCCAGTATAGTGATGGGGACACATCTACATTTCCCATTGGCCCTTACCAATCATGGCCTCCTAATAATCCCCCTCTATGAATTGGCTACATTACTCTGCTCTCCTCCACACTGAGAGCTGGTGTGTGGTGAGTTCACTGGCACACTATGGCTGCCGTCACATCATCCAGGTGTAAGCAAATGTAAGCAATATATAAGTGTAAGCAATTATTAATTAATACTAATTAAATTAATAATTTAATAATTAATTTAATAATTAAATTAAATTATTATTATTTAGCAACTGCAGTCATTACATTTGACATGCTCTCCGACTAGAAGTCGTGTCGAGTCCTGTAGTGTGACGCCGGTTTAAAATGCTAACTGTTAAATGTTTTTAACAAAAAATGATTTATAATAGCATGGAATAAACCTATTACTTGTTCCTTTTCCCTTTTTATGTTTGTTTGTTTGTTTTTGCTACCTTTATTGTAATACTTTGCACTTACAGTATCTACATGATCTCATCTGTCCACCCAGTTTTTTTATCATTTCCTTTGCAGTTTCTGTAGTGCTCGTATTTTGGCATCATCTGTGAACTTGGTTTACTCTTGATTTTCTGGATATTTCTGGTATGAGCATTAGGAACAACAGCAGACCTAATACAGATTCCTGTGGTAGCTTACTGATTACATCACCCCAATCTGAGCATTTCTGTTCTGTCCATTAACAAGTTCTCAAAATAATTCATTAATGTGAATGTCCAATGCTTGCAATTTAGGGTTTGAATTTTTAATGAGAGCCTTCATTAAATTACATATATCACATATGCTCTGTTTGTATCCATTACTGCTGCTGCAAGACCTCCCTTTTCTATGTTCATGATGCCTACTTCTAAGAAACCCAGTGTTATACAGATAACAGATATTGCCTTGTTAGAAGTCTTGTGCCTAGAGTGCTGGTAGGAAGAGATTTGTTAAATCTATTAATAATATATTACTTTCGTAATTGATACAATACCATAAAGTCCTGCAGATTTGTGATTTATCTTAAGGCAGAAAGTTTACAAGTGGAAGAAACTGAGCACCATTGCTACACTTTCTAGGAGTGGGCATCCTACAAAGGGCATGCCATACAATCCTCAAACAGGTGACAGGGAACCCTAGGGTGACAGCTAGGGATCTACAGGCATCTCTTGCACTTGATAACGTCTGTGTTCATGAGTCTACCATAGGAAAAAACACTGAACGAGTGGTGTTCATGGGAGGTTACCACGGAGGAAACTCTCCAAACAAAAACGTTGCTGTCTGTCTCAACTTTGCTTAAGACCACCTGGATGTTCCACAGCACTACTGGAACAATGTTCTGCGGACAAATGAGACAAAAGTTAAACTTTTTTGGTCAATGTACACAGCGTTATGTTTGGAGAAAACAAAACACTACATACCACCACCAAAACCTCATCCCAGCTGTGAAGCATGGTGAAGGGAGTATAAAGGTGTGGGGCTGCTTTGCTGCCTCAGGGCCTGGACAGCGTGCAAGCTTGCAAGGGACCAATGAATTCCAAGTTGTAGCAGGACATTCTACAGCAGAATGTCAGGGTGTCTGTCTGTGATGTAAAACTCAAAATTAATAATAATTGCTTACACTTATATAGCGCTTTTCTGGACACTCCACTCAAAGCGCTTTACAGGTAATGGGGACTCCCCTCCACCACCACCAGTGTGCAGCCCCACCTGGATGATGCGACAGCAGCCATAGTGGGCCAGAACGCTCACCACACATCAGCTCTCAGTGGGGAGGAGATCAGGGTAATGAAGCCAATTCATAGATGGGGATTGTTAGGAGGCCATGATTGGTAAAGGCCAGGACGCCGGGGTTACACCCCTACTCTTTTTGAGAAACGCCCTGGGATTTTTAATGACCACAGAGAGTCAGGACCTCGGTTTTACGTCTCATCCAAAGGACGGCGCCTATTTACAGTATAGTGTCCCCATCACTATATTGGGCCATTAGGACCCACATGGACCGCAGGGTGAGCGCCCCCTGCTGGCCCCACTAAAACCTCTTCCAGCAGCAAGCTTAGTTTTTCCCAGGAGGTCTCCCATTCAGGTACTGACCAGGCTCACACCTGCTGAGCTTCAGTGGATTGCCAGTTGTGAGTTGCAGGGTGATATGGCTGCTGGCTGCTTGCAAAAGAAGTTGGGTCATGCAACATGACAGTGATCCAAAACACAGGAGTAAATCAATAACAGAATGGCTCAAACAGAAGAAATTCCTAATTTTTGAATGGCTAAGTCAGAGTCCTGACCTCAATCTCTTTTGAAATGCTGTGGCGTGATCTGAAGCAGGCCGTTCAAGCAAGACATCCCAAAAATGTACATGAACTGAAACAGTTTTGTATAGAGAAATGGGCCAAAATACCTCCTAACCACTACGCAGGTCTGAGCGGCAGCTACAGAAAGTGTTTGGTTGAGGTTATTGCCAATAAAGGAGGTTCCACTAGTTACTAAATATAAGGGTTCACATACTTTTTCCATCAATGACCTTGATTGTTTAAATCCTTTGTTTAATAAAGATATGACAATGTAAAATGTTGTGTCTGTTGTTTGTTAAATAGGCCTTAATAAAGTCATTATTATGACTTAGATGAAGATCAGATCACATTTTAGGAGCCATTCATGCAGAAATCCATATAATTCCTAAGGGTTCAAAAATGTTTTCTCACATCTGTATATACAGTATATATATGTACAGTATATGGTCATTAATGTTCTCCCAACCTTGTCCTTTGACTCTTTTATTACTATAAGGCTGCCCAATATGCAGTACATTCTGAGGCCCTTGATTAGTTATGTTCCTGTGCCTGCAACATCTCTACCTCTTCCATCTTCCCTGTCTTTCCATAATGCTGTCTATCCACTAATGTTGTGTTCTTCACTCTCCGTATCCTTGGTATAATTGTTATTGTCTGTTATCACCGTGACATTTTGTGTGTAAGCCCTGAGGTGTGTTGGTTTTGCTCATTCCCTGTGCTTCGAAATATTGCACACTTAAGAGTCATGAAAGTAAAAATAAATAATGGTAGCTCTCTATGCTGTGAGCGAACTTGTCGAGTCCGCCTTTGCCCTTTCATTCTCATTGCCATTTGCTTGTATGTTTTAATTTAAGATTCTTGAACACAGAGAAGAAGAGTAAAATAAAAGTGGAATGTAAAATGTTAACAGGTTTCCGAATGTTCTATATGCTACTTTGTAGGAATGCCTGTTCATCATTGGCTTCCACGTGAGCTGTCTAGTTCCACAGCTGTGTTTGGCCACCTCACCCCTCTTGCTAATAATTACAGAAATAAATCATGACAAAAGAGAAGTCCACACACCAGGCTTAAGTGACTTGTACAAAAGATAAATAATTAGTTGCTGAAAGGGTAAATAAAAATGTTAGAGCCTAATTTTAAATGCAAATAGATAATTATGCATTGCTGAGTTTCACAGTCCTGGGTAATAAATACCTCTAAGGAAGTGATAGCCTCAATTATAATATTCTCTTTGTCAAGCGTTTCTTTGGTATCGACAGAGCTGAGATCTTTGCCACAAATGTCTTTGCCTAATTGTTCTAAAAATGCTGCTTTATTGTATCATAGACATGCACAGTGGATGAAATTTCTTTGATGACCATTTAATCTTGTGTTGTGCAGTTTTTTTTTAGGAAATTTGAATTTTACATGAAAGATGAATTTTACCAGAAGTAGGAAATGTTGATTAAACATTACAGTCTCCATCTTTTTACGTGGAGAGTAATTGTTAAGTAAAGCATTATGAAAACTAAAAGGACAGCATTTACTGAGAGAGGCCCTTGGAAGATACTGTAGATGATTACAGCATTTGATTGTTTTCATATGTGAAAACCCATGATCTGCCGTTCATGGTGACACCAGAGAGCCTGGTGTATAAAAACAAAAATGAGAACAAGCTTCAGAAGAACAAACTAAGTTAACATAAAATTATATCAATATGAAAAGCTTTTATACATCATTACTTCTGCTTTCTTGCTTTTGAAAATGTCTTAAGTCCTAGAATTTTGTTCATTTGGGTTAATGCATTAAATGTGAAAAAACAAGGCTCTAAGCTAAATGGACAATTTTATGAGCGATATCCTTTTACAGTACATTGTTGAACTGATGTTAAAGTCCAAAAACAGAGTAAATACTTTACTCCTCTAGTATATGTAGTAGACAAAGTAAAGGCTTTTGTGAGCTGTCCAGGTTAAGGTTTTGCATGATTTAGTTTTCATTACCATGGTCCAGTATAGTAAGACTGAGCAAGAACTAGTGGGTAGGCTAGCCAAGCTATGGGGTGACTTCAGGGATGACTGTGGCCAGTTCCATGTAAAGCTCTGTTTGGAGTGCACAGTTACTACTCACAGCGTACATTCTTTAGGAATGCCCAGATACATCTGCTCTAAAAATAAAAAGTTTAATCGAACCATGAGAGAACATTGGGAATACAGTAAATAGCCTGAAGGTTTCTTCATCAGACATGCCATAGTTTGTTTCAAAATGATAATAGCGCTAATAAAAATGGGTTCGTTTATACAGTAAGTACTGTACACACAATTGTATTCCATGTGCTTACTGACATATGGCTAGTTTTTATAGTTGGACTGCTTGCATGGTAGACAACAGCATGTCTGTTTCCTGTATTTACTGCTAACATTTGATTGTATTTTTAACAAACCCCAAACTAGTTGTTAAACTGGAATAAGCTGAAAAAGCTTTGATTAGTAGTGTTAAGGTTGTATAGGTTGTCTTTAATCGTGATTAGTGAATTAAGAACGTGCATTTTTCATTTTCATCTTGTGAATATAATGCTGTGGTATTTTAAACCGCTGAACCACAAATCTTAGATTGAAATGAGGTGTGAGGATAGAGATGGCCAGTAAAAAAACGTTTATTTCACACACAACATCAATCACAAAGATTTATTTCTTTGTCAGTTTGGAGGTATGATTTGGATCATTGTCTTGCACAGATGTCCATTTTCAAACAAGCTTGAACATGGCAGAAGGAACCAGGTTTAGGCAAAATGTCTGAGAATCTACTGTTTATAATTCCCACTCTGGTAACCCATTGATGGAAAACTACCCAAAAACACAATATATTCTGTTATATTTCTGTTATATCTCATTTTCTTAACATAAGCATCACCTTTTTCATGGTAATCATGCGCTAAAAGTCGAATTTTCATTTTGTTTCACCATAAGACATGACTCTAATTGTCATACTGATATAAAGCGGCAAATTTCAGTGACCATTTTCCTGCAGTCTTCGAGGAGCTGTCTGCCTTTATCCATTACAATGCATGCTGCTATGTCTTCTGTGTGTTACCTCTTCAGGGGGGAACCCCTGAAGACCTCTGTTTCATTTCCAAAGAGCAGCAAGTTATTATAGGTTTATTGTTGGGAATTTATTAAAGGAGCACTAAGAACTGTGAATAAATGTGACCCTTGTGTTATATGGATTTCAGAAAATATGCCTTTGCTCTGTGCAAGGCTATTATGATTGCAGTTTAACATTAAGCAACTCAACTCATCCAGTCTGTTACTCAGTCTGTTATAAAATGATTTTTGATTCTATTTCTTGGGGCATATGACTAAATGAGAAGGACAGTGTATGTATTTAAGTGTTGATATGTATTTTGAAATGTTCCTAATCTTGTTAGTGATGATGTATTAAGCAGCCATCTGTGTGGAATGATCAAAACTGTAAGGGAGTGTAAAAAACAGGAGTGTGTGTATAAACAGGATGGGGGTGTTCTATCCTGAGCTGAAGTTTGATGTCTGGAAGAATTCTCACAAGCTGTTCGCGACTCTCAGAATTGTGGCCTGTGAAAGCTGCTGTCTGTTTTGTTAGCGCTATTTCATGTGTTCTGATGAACATGTGAAAAAACACTCCTTGCATTGTTGCACACTCAGTAACAGGGTGTTACTGAGTAATTATTTAGGAATAATTTCCTTTTTTGACCAGTCTGCAACAGCCCCCAAAATATATTTGAAATATTTTTCTTATTGCAGATATTGTTTTTATTAGTAACATAACAGTAGTAACACTTCTGTTATGATAATCCTAGAATTAAATCCTGCTTTCAGAACTAGTGTCATATAGACCAACTCTCACTCTACAATGCCCTGAATACAGCAGGGACATCACAGCAACTGCAAGAGTAGGAACAGAACATGAGCCAAAAATCTATATATTATGATAATGCTCTAGAAGTAAAGTGAATATTACAGTATTGTTCTCTTTACATACTGTAGCTCATTTGTCTCATTTGATATGTGCCTAAAAGCCTTTATCAAATACGTACTGAGAACCTCCGGATACTGTATATCTTAATTGCATAAGGTTAAGCTTTACTACAGTTTTTGTGTGCAAAAGGTGGAAAAATGAATAAAAATACTTTGTTTTTGTGTATAATAATATTTCGGTTCATGCCTTTTGTGTTTTAGGTACTATTTTGAAGAAGCTTTTGCATACTGGAAACTCTTTCAAGGTAAAGCCGTCTGTCACATGAAAGACACAAAAGCATTGGAGGCCTTCACGATGCTTAAATATTAAAGAGACTGTTAAAAACAAACTTAATGCATAAAAGACAAACCCTTTGGCCTTTGGGACTTTATTAGACTCGACTCAATAGGAGATTCATGATTATGGGAGAGCACCAACTCACGCTGTTTATGAATTTTTTAAACTGCAACAAACCACAAAATGCTAATTACTTTCTGAGGTAATTGACTTAGTTAAGCTATCAAATGCACACATTTATAAACTGTAAAAAACGATTTTTGAAAATATCTCTCCATGGTGACAGTTACAGGTGTATATGTATTCATCTTTTTATTTTCTTTTTAGCTCATGCCAACATTTTTGATTGGTTTTAAAGTCAGGAAATACCAGCCATTCTTCTTAATGTATGATGTGTGTCATTTAGGTTTAGAACAAGATTAAATTAAATCTTAATACCACCCATTAAGTGCCCTGCACTTGAATGGCAGGTGACCATGTGATAAAAGAAGCCTCTGGCTGTGATGAGACAAGCAACAATTGTATTTCTGGGCTTGGAGGTTAAGATTCGGGAGTTGGCCAAAGTTATTATTTAGTTCACATCTTAATCTTGACTGTTTGTTGCATTTAACAACACCTTTAATGGGACCATGTTTCAGCTCTTTTTTTTTACCATTTCGTGTATCAGGGAGTAGACACATACCAGAAAAGTGTCTTTCTGTACCAAATGTAAATGTTGCATTTTGGTGTTACATTCCTCATTTCTTTCTGACATTTAATTTTGAATTGGAATGTTGCAAAGAATAGGTTTGTTTAGAGTAAGCACACCCTTCCGTGTTATTTTTAGAGCAAATAATTTTTTTTCCAGATCTGGTCAGTAAGTGCATCAAATATTCAATATTCAGTATCACAGTTTGTTTTCCTATTCTTCAGACTAAATGGAGGCAGCACACGCACAGTTAGTGCCTGCTGTTTTGCTTTTTACAGGTCTTTCCTCCATTAGTACTCGGTTCCCTAGTCCTGTTTAACCATTAGTTGTTTTTAGAGAAGCTGCTGCTGATGTTTTGGTGAATGTACTGTAGTTTTTGGCACTGCGACCCACTACATGCAGTGTGAACCCCAGAGAGCCCAGTTCTGTCCCAGGACAAGCAGCTCCACCTGGGTGTGATGCCAATAGGTCTGCCAGCTACCGACAAGTCCCATCACCCCACACGAACTACCTGTGCAAATGCCTAGAAATTGTCTGTATTGTCTTTGTCTGTACGGTATGCTTATAATGTATAAAATCTGTAATAAATATAATAAACTCCTAAAATAAAGTAAACTGCTGTGTGGGGAAAAAAACTTTAAAATGACATTTAATGAAAGGAAGGTAACATTAATTCAACCTTTGAAAGCATCTAAATTTAAAATTGTTGCCAGGAGCGTTCAATAAATAAGAATTTTGTATAGCAGTCTACAATTATTAATCGTCTAAAAATCAGATTAAGGAAAGAAATGTGTAAGTAAGACATTTACAAAAAATGGCATTTAAAAGGCTCACTGAGCATAAAAGGATCCCTTTGGGAATGAGGCTCCTGCATTTTCCATACTGATTGACAAACACACAAACGTTTGGTTTACAAATGACTTTAAGTACAACTGTGCAAATATCACTCTGGAATAAATATGTGTAATTGTCCGTGTCTGGGAGTTCAGTGCTCAGATTGGACATGTGGACCCAGAATGCCACCCCATATTTACATGCATTCTTAGGGGGGAATTTGTTTTAAATTTGCATGTTTTTAGTTTACAGCGCATTTTTCAGAAATGCACGTGCAGTGAAAATCGAGCACTACCTGTGTGCTGCGTGTACGGATAGACCGTCTAGAGCTGGCTGGCTCAAAGCCTTCAGAACTTCAGAGAGCCGCATATAAGAGGAGATCATTGAGCAGGCCATCTGGGTCTGTTTGTCTGTAGCCCCATAGCCAGTACTGGCCAGAAGAACATTTAGAGTAGCCAGTCGGCAACTCTGATCTGCAGGCAATTGGAGTGGCAAAAACCCATGCCACCCCAGAGAATCCATAAAACATGCCTGCAGTCGAACCCAGGGCCCTGGAGCTGTGAGGCTGTGAGGCCTGTGAGGAGTACTAACCAGTGTTTGTTCATCAGGGTTCTGTACTGTTATATACTTAATACACATAGGGATCTTTTAACCCTTACAATAAATTCAAAAGCGTATATGGAAATAACAGTAGAACTACATTAATAGCCAAGATGATCTGAATAATATATTTTGTTCCTTTTTTACTGTAGATAAGAAGTGAAGGAATCCGCCTGTTCTTACTGTGGCTCCAGGCGCTCCAGAACAATTGCTCTGAAGAACAGTTGTTAATCTTTGCTTGCCTGGTGCCCGGGTTCCCTGCTGTGCCATCCTCCAGGGGTCCTTGTACTCTGGACACTATCATTTACAACCCCTTCTCTAACCCGCCTGATGGTGAGTGAAGCTTGCTCTGCTTGTTGTCTTGTTTGATATATGCAGTAGGTTTTGCTTTGGCAAAGTATTCAGACCCTTTTACATTTTCTTTAAAATGTGCAGTTATGACTTCAAAGTAGCAATTATTGATGATATACTTAGCCTACTCCAAACATTAATAGACAAAAGAAGCCAATAAGATGGAAGAAAAACAGAGAAATCACAATTGCATAAGTTTTCAAACCCTTTTGCTGTGGCAAACCTAAATTAATGTATAAACCTAACTTTTGGTGCACAAAATTACTTTGAGTCACGAGTGGCCTCTGTGTTAATAATAGTGGTTTGCATGATTTCAGAATGAACACAACTGGCTCTATAATGCCCTTCAGTTAGGTAGTGAACTACAAGCACAGATCCAGCCACTGACACCAAAGAGCTTTCAGAAGAACTCGGGGATAAAGTTGTGTAAGTTGTATTAAGCTGCAGGCTCAATGGCTGAGATGGAAGAACATGTGGATGAGTCAGTAATAACATGGTCACTCCAGAAAGCTGGTCTGTATGACAAAGTGAATGAATCCATCTCAAATCCTGCATTGGGGTTTGCAGAAAGGTGTTTAAGTAATATTGCAACCATACTGTGTGAAAAAAGGTTTTGTGGTCAGACTAAACAAAATTGGATTTTTTTGTTATTAATGCAAAGCACTATAGCTGACATAAACGCAACACTATGACTCAATCAGCACCTTCCCCATTGTCAGGTATGGTGGTGGCAGCGATATGTCATGGTTCAGCTTTTCATCAGCTTCTCAAGACTGATAGGAACATAAATGGAGCAAAGTACTGGAGCAGTTTAGAGGAAAACCTGTTTCAGACCCAAAACTGGTACAAAAAGTCACCTTTTGTCTGGACAAAGACTCCTAAGCACAAGACTATAGCTACACTGGAGTTGCTTAAGAATAAGAAAGTGAATGTCCTTGAGTGGCCTAGTCAGGCTTACAACATACAAGGTTTAAAATGAGAAGATGCCATTGGGCCCATGTAGCTCATGTAGTGAATTTATTTCATCCTGCTTGCATCCGTGGAAAAACTTGGAAACTGCTGTCCATAAGTGATCTCCAAGCAACGTAGCTTGAACAAGTCTGTCAAGAAAGATGGGCAAAAATTGAACAGAGACAGTATGAAATGTTGATAGAGCCCAACCCAAAAAGACTTGTGGCTGTAATTGCTGTTAATGGTTCTTCCACCAAATATTGGGTTCACAAGTCTTAATACTTATGCCTGTCTGAATATAAATAATATGTGTAGTTCATTTTTTTAAAAAAATTCTGCCGACATTTTCTGTGATGTAACATTAAAAGCTTTCAGTTGGAGCATTCAGGTTTTTAGTAAAATATTACGTTTGAAAGCATTCTGTGAACAGGTTGCCATGGGAAGGGTCTGAATACTTTTAGTAAGGCTCTGTCCATATTCTTACTGCAGTATCCAATGCAGGGTCGCAGGGATGCATGATGCACCCTGGACAGGGCCCTCGTCTGTCACTGGGCTCACACAGACACACACACATTCATATGAGGGCCAGTATTCGCAGAAGCCAGATAACCGACCAGTCTGTTTTCTCACTGTGGGAGAAAACTGGAGCATCTGAAGGAAACCCACTCGAACATGGGAAGAATATACAGTACAAAGAGCACACAAATAGCATCCCAAGATGTGAACCCAGGGCCCCCCTTACTGTGAAGCAGCCACGCTTACCACTACGCCACACCGCCCTACAAAATCAGACTTTTAGATATTTTAAACACTCACTGCTCTTTAGATCTGATTTAAAATACAGAAAAACTGTCTTTAAAGTGACATATGTTTATAGCAAAAGAGCAATTACGTTTTCAAGGCATGCATGTTTGCTTTGTATAAAATGTTTTCTTTTAAAAAAAGCATCTACATATTTTCACAGTAGTTTTTCAGTGCAATCATTTATTTTTTCTAATGCAGCCAAGGTTGTTCCTGAAGAAATCACACCTCTTGTGCCAGCTGTAGCTGGAGAAAAAGTAGCTGATGACCAGACTTGCTTTCTTCTTCAAACTCTTCTGAAGTACATGGTTATACAGGTGAGGTGGAGAAAGATAAGTCTTAGGGTTTTAAAAAACACCCAGGGCGTTAGTTCTGAGGACCCACGGCTGTGTATTATGATTATTATTAAATGTGATGGATACACATTAAATGTGATGGATCCCAGCCCCAGGAAATAATCCTATTTTGAAAGTTTGAAACTTCTCACAGTTGTTAGCTCAATTATTTTTTGTAAATGTTATTCCCATACATACCAAAGAAAAAAAGATGAACAGTGAACTGATTTTCTATACTAAATAATCCTTGCTTACAAAATTACAAATAATTTTCATCTAAAATTTTATGCCAGTTCCTGCCCTACCAGTAGTCTGGTAAAAGACCAGCGACGGTAACAGTCAGAAGGGCCAAGTGTAGTTGGTCTGTTTTTGACAGTTTTTCCTACATTGTCATTTTGTCATGTTAATAATTTTAGAAATTTCAGTTGTCACTGTAACTTTGTAATAAAATGTCACATTAGGATGTGTTTTCAGAGACTGCATGCAGATATACCATATCTAAGTTAATTGTATTTTTTGTATTTTTTTTTTACAAAGGCATCAAGCTTAGAATGGAGAAACAAAGAAAACCAAGACACTGGCTTCAGGTTTCTCTTTGCACTATTCAAGAAGTACTACCTTCCTCACTTGTTTCCATGCTTTACGAAGTTGACCAATTTGTATAAACCTTTACTAGGTGAGTAGCATAAGCAACAAATGACTCGGTATAGTTTTGACCTGTTCTTACGCAAACTGAAGCACTCGCTGAAAAAGGAGTCTATTACAGATGTGTTCTCAAAATAAATGATTTCAAAACATATAAATGTTCTTGTGCTCCTAAGCACAGAGGTTAGAAAGGACGGACATATTTTGGCTGATTTGACTCCCAGAAGCTGACCGTTCTGAAGATGCCATGAAGGTGTTTTCTGAAAGATTCTTTGAACAGCATTCAGAGAGCAATTAGTTTGTTTCAGTCACCCACAGCCCATTGAGTATAGTAGCAGGCAAGCTTTTTTTTCTGCAGTAACCCCTCACACTTTGTACTTTGAATTCTAGGTTTTCTAGTTAAAACTGTTTTCTTAAAATAGTGTTATGGCTGATAATTCTTGGAGTTTTGAACACATGACTCAGATCACCTCTGAGTTCTTCAGTAAGGCCTCATGAAGACTATAAGCCTGATAAAGAAGTTCTGTATTTTGTAGGACTTTTACATATGCTGCTTTTTTCTGTTGTATTGTTAGTGTTTTCCGGGATGAAAATAAACAGGAATTGTGAATTTTGAATGTTATCTCTATGTTATTTAGTGTCTCACTGCTATTTTAAGAGTTGTTCTTGGACAACTTTCATTGTTATTTAGACTCAAGCCTCTCGTCTTTGTTCGTTCCTTGAGATTTCATGATATTTCTAGAGTTTTTCTGGCAATAATGCAAACAGTGTTTTTCAGCTCTTTAAACTGTATTATCACTTAAGCTAAGGCAAACACCAAAAGTGCTGATTATGTTCCTGGAATGTTTTAAATAAAAAAAGCTCAGGTCAGTATTATTCCAGGAGCTACCAGTTACATATTGGGAATTGAACTTGCCCTTCTTCTCTCAATAGACAAACATTGTGCCTTTATTTCAAATGCCAGGAGCGATTACATTTTGAAATAGTAGTACTGTGAGGGACTAGGTGACTCAGAAAACTTACCAGGTTCCCTATTAAGGACTGGAGTTCAAGAGAGAGCTGCACACCCCCTCGTTGATGAATGGATGTAGTGCCAGTCCCTCTCTAACCTGTGCTGGTTGCAGAGCTCCACAGATCGTGTCAAGGGCATGTTGACGTGTACAGACACATGAACTTGCTGGTGTTGAGACATCAATAATAATTTTCTAAGATTAAAAGCTTTCTGCTTCTGGTGTATTAATTAGTAATAACACCTACAGTTGGAGTAGTTATTTCATGGGCATGGCATTGCATAAGAGTTTGAATAATCCAAACAGTTTATTGATTTCCATTTGTGAAAGTCTGCATTGTATTAAATACAGTATATGATTTACTGTAGCATTCTCTTCAATGTAAAAATAACTGATGGAAAACAATACACTACAGTATTTTGGTATTTAGCAAATAGAGTGTACTGTACTAAAAGCATTAAAAGAATCCCCGTAGTGGGGAAAAAAATGAAAGTGCAAAAAATTTAAAACCTGATTGTTCCATAATTGTATGTTACTTAATGTAAATGTTGGGCACAAAATGAAACGGGCTCCTATAGAATGAAGGTCTCATACTCTTTATCTCCTCAGTGTGTTTGAAAAGCTGAAAACGTTCATTCCCAGCACACAATTTAATTCTCACAATGCAGTTGGCAGTTGCAAACAGCTTTGTTTCCCAGGATAAAGTGTCTTTGCAGAAGGTTTCATGTGCTTAATGTAATGCATGATTTTCACGTTCTTTTTTAAATGAAAAAGACAGCAGTGTGTCCTTTGTGTAAATCTACTGCCTTGACTATTTCAAATGATCGTGCTTGACACCAGATGACAGCAAATATTGATACTGATGACCCAATCCTTGTTCTGTTGTCTAGATATTCCTCACCTCAGACCAAAGCCTTTATATGTTCCTGTGACTCGCAACAATGAGAGCACGTACTGCACAAGGGACCAATACCTGGCGCCACGCGTTGCTTTTATCAAGTGGCTTGTGACCTTCTTTCTGGAAAAGAAGTATGTCACGACTGCTGTTCAGAACAGTAAAAATGGAGTTGAGGTTCTTCCCAAGATAATTCAGGTATGTTAAGTCTGTTCTGACAAGAAGCTCGGCAGGAGTACTTTGTAATTCCAAAATTAGCACAATTCAAAATGTCTTTTAATAGAAGGAAGATCAACACAGATTTAACTATGTTTTGCATACAGCTACATACAGTATTTTGGCTAATACTTCATTTTAGTGGCACCTAGTAAGCATGCATCACTTTTCTCTGAGTGACCTGCGCACTCTTAGCAAAAGGTTGACAATCCGTATATAATAGATCGTGACTGATAAATACATATGCATGTTTATTTTTAATAAGGCATGAATTACACATGTTAGTCATGTAGTAGCACTCAACAAGCTGTGTTTCAGTAATAATGTGCTAATATATTGCTTTCAGGTTATCCCTAGAATAGTGTTAACAGGTTCTGTCACTTAATAATTGGATGTTTTAATTTATCCAAAAGGTCAATGCCGAGCTCTCATGCAAATAACAAACATTGCCAATGTTATTAATTTAATATTTACAAAAATGTCGGTACATTGCTTCGCATTATCTTATGTGTATCTGAATAAAACACTGAGCATTACGTGAAAAACTTTCAAAACATCAATTACTCTTTTCTGTTTTGGTAAGATGGTAGTGCTAATTTTGTATCTTGTTTTCTTTTGTTATTTTTTTCTATATTGTATAGTTTTCTCTTTGTTTATCGTGGCTGTAACAAAACAGCACGCGCTTTCCATTATGTGGTAAGAGGATATCTGGTTGCATTATCAGCCTTTTCTGTTTTGCCCTTAAGTGTGCATTAGTCAGCACATTCATTACTTCTGAAGAGCGTGATGTGCTTGCAGTCTGACAACAGGGCTGGTGTGTCCGAGGGTTTGTGGCCCTCTACTGTACCAGTGTGGTAATGCAGTGATCTTGTGTGCGAGCAGACTGTGACTGCGGGCAGTACCAGTCAGGAGAAGAACGCGGAGGCCGAGTCGAATTGTCCTGTTGAGCAGGACAAGAACCATTCCAATTGCAGCACCCTGTCGGACCGCCGGCACAGTAACTCCAGTTTGTGCAGCATCGAGGAGGAGCACCGCTCTGTCTATGACATGGTGCACAGCATCCTCCTGTCCACCAGGGACAACGTCAATTTTGTCAATGAAGTCTTTCATCAGGTAGGCATTCAGTTGTAGCCCCGCGTGCAATCAGGAACTATTCCGATAACATCGATAATACGTCATGCCTGTCTTTGATTTAATAACAACGGACCATGTTGGCAACATGCTGAATCAGAATAAACCTTAGTGTTAGGTAAAAGGTGGGAAATACTCTTGCCTCGTTTGTTTTAAAGGAGATTATATTATTCAAAGTCTATATTAATTATATTCAAAGTCTTATTGCTTGATCTTTGGTAGGGCAGATATTTTGCACATTGTGTCATCTACACCTGCATGAATACGATAAAAGTGGTTAGATACTGTAAGTTGTCCGCTCAACCAGAGAAGTAACGTCAACTTGTGTTATGCTGCCCTCTTGTGGCGTTTAAGCAGATCTCAGCTGCAACTCTGATGAAACTGCAGTGCTCCCCCCCGAAAAAGCCCTTCTTCATTTAAACTTTGCTTATATTGTATATTTTTTAATTCTCCTTTCTGGTTAGATTAATATATATTATGTTTAACCTATGATCAAACCTGAAAAGCGAACCTAATTTTGGTCCTCTTCAGTTTAGTAACATTCTTAAGGTACTTTGCATCTAATTCTGTTACCATAACCAAATAAAAAATAGGAAGAGAGATATGCGAGGTTTGTATTAGTGTGGACATTGAAAATCCCGATGGGGGAGGAATCTGGTTCTTTGCAGTAATGTGACGAATCTGTGAAATGTACAGTACAGCCCTGTTCTTTTAGTCATCACTCAACAAACCATAACGTGTCTTAGTGCTACATGTCTTTCCATCCTAACGTCTCATGCTGGTGTTGTTCAGGCTTTTCTGTTGCCTTCCTGCGAGGCTTCAGCTACGCGGAAAGTGATTAAAGTTTACAGAAAATGGATTCTGCAAGAGAAGCCTATGTTCATGACAGAGCCCGAAAAGACCAAGCAAGAAGAGGAGGTAGACGACATCCCTGTGCATTTGCTAATATCAGAGACTGACAGCAAACAGGTAATAACTGCTGCTGGTGCAGGGACCATGGATATCGTTTGGCCTCCTCTTTTAAAAAAGTTAGCTGTCTGTTAAAGATGAAGATGGTAATGGTGTCGTTAGAATGGATGATTCTTCTGAATCCCAAATAAATTACCAACAGCTACCAAAACTCTAATCTCCAAAGTCTGGTGTTAATAATACTTTTTCAAAAAGAAGATCACACCTGTTAATCCAAAAGTAGCTCAGATATTTTGGCCAAGACTGTCGACAAACTAAATTTTTTAAGGTTGTATTAATTATCTCTGAATTGTACACTGGACTAGTAAGACTAGACAACTGTACGGTAAAATGTCGCTATTCACGAGTTCTACGTTTCAGATTTCGCCTTTTCAAGCAAAAGTTGTAGTTATTCATTTTTTTGCTTTCTCGGACCAAATTTGTTTATTCACAGGCTGCGGAGTGGGAGAGTAAATACGGCCGTCCACTTTTCATCTCTCGGATCTTCTTCGCCCAGCCTGTAGTAAAGGCGTAGTTTGGTTATCAAAGAGCTAACATGCTTATGCAGAGGTGCATGATGGATTATTCAGTTTCCATCAGGAAATGTTAGATGTACATTGTGCCCAGACCTGTTATGAGAGTATTGCCCTGTATGTGACTCTGTTATACTGCAAAATAAAAGTATCGTTAAATTACAAAAAAAAACGACGTGGTGCCGTTAAGTTACCACACCCTCAGTCCTCGTGTGTCTCACAGAAACGGATTAAATCAGTTAGAGGAAAGAGATCAGACGAGCCGCAGGAGCAGGAGAGCAGGCTGCTGCCTCTCCATCCACACCCCCCACTCCCACTCGGCAGAGGCCAAAACCCCCTCTTCTCTGTCCCCCTGATGCCCCCACTTTCACACTGCCTTCTCTGCCTCGTCTGTTATCACGCTCCTGTAATAACCATATTACAGTGCAGTAGTGCTGCATTTAGAATAGGCATTAAAACAAGATGAAAAAGCAAATAAACACACTCCGCTAAGAATGACAATAAAAGCTCAAATACGGGGTAAGGTATGATATGTGATCTACTTGAATGTGTTTATTTTAAATTCAAGGAGGAAAAAAGTGCTTTGTTCATTAAAAATTGCTTAATTTTGCATAGTGCTCGTTTTACGAGACGTGGAACCATACTGTTTTCTCCATAAGGTCCTGCATTTGTGAATTTGCCTTTCATGGAGACTTCAAGGTACTTAAACCTCAGAAATACTGAGGTGTAACTGGAGAGAATTGTAGTCATCACACTACAGAAAATATATTTTTGCTCTAGAATCTATCATTCCAGGGTTTAAGGGAGAACCCTTGCATGGACAGATTAAAAGAGATGAACCTTTTTATTCTCAAACGCAGGAGACTGCAAGGGGACCCAATACAAGTTTAAAAAACCTCCAAAGGCATTTGAAGTCAGTGGGTGTCTTCAGAAAGAACAGCAAAACATGAATCAGGGAGCATAAGTGGAAAATCATTCAGATCTGAGAACAGGAAGCATTTTTTTCACAGAAAGAGTTGAAGGGATGATGAAGCCGGTACCCTGGCATCTTTCAAGATATGGCTGGATTAGATCGTTGGATCAGTTAGCTACTCACTACCAAACTGGCTAGATGCGCCTCATCTCACTTGTAACCTGTCTTATTTTCTTGAAACAAATCCATGCTTTTTTAAACACGAACTTCTTCAATATTTAGGACCTATGTTTTTTTATTCTTTTATGTGCCCTCATGTTGTCTGTTGAAAGTGAGTACATGCGGTATGGTTTAGCTAAGGGTAAGCTACTTTGCAGTAAGTACTGTGGAAAAGACGAAGAAAGCCTAGGTTGTCTCTAGGTGTCGGACAAGGGATGTGTTTCATGACGGGAATGCTGTAATGTTTCATCAGGCCACAGAAAGCTCTGGGCACAAGCGCACCTCCAGCTGGGGCAGAACATATTCCTTCAGCAGTGCAATAAGCAGAGGCTGCATCTCTGAAGAGGAGAACCGGGACGTCAAGGCTGGTATCCAGTCTGTGCTCCAGGTACTGCCTTGCTTCCAGTGTCTGTCTGCAAAGGCTCTCCACCAGAATGGCCCTTCTTTGGTTATGTGGTCCCCCATTTTCTTTCAAGCGCTAATGTGAATATTGTAATAAAATGTTTTGCACAAACAGTTTTATAGAAGTGTAGCTTTCAGTAGAAACAGAAGACTTTTTATTTTTTCCCCTAATCAGAATTTAATTCTGGAGTTCTGTGCTGTGTTCATGTGTGCTCTGGACACACTGTATTGAACACCTTCGACTACTTATTCGTTCTTATAGGTTTCTCAGCATCTTTAATGCACACATGCTGTAAATGTCTGTTAGTAGTTTCTGTTCATTCTGCTCACATTAATTGCTAACAAGACCATATCGCTCTTATGCCTCACAAAAGTGCATGGTTTCAGCACAAATAGATTTTCTTATTGCATTATTTTAATTTGAGTCCTGATTTTGGAGACACCTTAAAAAACCAGCCTCTGGAACGGGCTCACTTATCTTTATTGATGAGGTAACTGGTGATGGTAGCAGCAGAGTGAATTCTGAAGTGTAGACACATCTTGTTTTCTGATGTTTGAAAAGATGCCTCATTGGACAGTAGTTCTTTCTGAATGACAGTGACCCAAAATATACTGCAGAATAGGAGTGACCAAGTTAATATCCTGGTTTGAATCCATGCATTTAACTTGATGCTTGATTGCCACTTTCGACTTTAGTTTCCTACTCAACATCTTGAAACTGGCTGCAGATAAGGCTTGACAAAGCATCTCAAAAGAGCATATCAAGAGTCTGGTGATGTCAATGAGTCACAGACTTGAAGCAGTTATTGCATACAATGGGAATGTTACCAAGTACTAACTTTACATTTACTGTAAGTTAGTTTGTCCCAGTACTTAGGGTGACCTAAAACTGGGGAGAACTGAGCACAAGAATATTTTTGTTCTGACATGGTTTAAAATGTAAGCAAAAAAATACCCAGAAACAAAAGCTGACATTCTGAACTTTTCCCTAATATTTACAAAATCATTTGATTAGAAATACAAACTTAAATAGTTAACAGCAAAAAAAGAATGACAAATTTCACTTCACTGTCTCAATACTTATTCTTTCCACTCAAATTCAATGTATAATTTAGTGTCTCCTATTAAAACAGGAAAGCCTATAAAAGAATGTTTTGTCCCAGAAACTCCTTTCACTAAATGAGCCGATTTAGCACTTATGCAACGATCACAGTCAGACACGATTAATCAGTTTAAATGAAATCATAAAAGGTTTATCAATATCCATATACCCCGTACAGTATTTTTCTAAAAAAAATGCATAGACCAGTAAGTTGCTTTTTATTTTCATTATATGACTGTGAAGACTATATCAGAGTACAAAAAATAAAAGTTAAATGAGTGTGGCTCCACTTGGTTAATGGTTTGAATTCAGGCTAATGGAGCTTGAATACTGTGGCCTACTTATGAACAGCACTTGAGAGATGGGGGATTTCTTTATCCCAGGAGACTTATTCCTATAAAACCACCTGGTCAAGTGCAAGATGGGATTGAGCCATATCAGTAGGTATCAATTAATTAATTAATGTGCTAAAGAACTTCTGCTGTATTATGTCCTTTTGGAACTGCACCACAAATAAGTCTGCCTAATAGCACTCTATGAATGCAGATATAGACCTGTGGTCCTCCCTGGACCTCGTAACTCATTTCAGAAAGAAAACAGGATGCTGGGTTTTTAAATATTGTTTTAAGCTGTTGCTTTGGTCTTTCAGAGCGCTTAATGTGTCTAAAAAAAATTAAAGTGTGTTTTATTTGATAATTAGCAGGGTGTGTGGACTAATAGTGTAACAATTGCAATTGATTAACCTTGTTAACTTCTAATCTTAAAAGTTTGATAAGATTTATCTTAGATCATGTACTGTAACTACAGTGTGAAAGGAGTGTCCTTTCTTTCCAAAGGTGTTCCTCACAAATTCAGCCAATGTCTTTTTACTTGAACCGTGCCACGATGTCCCCAAGCTAATGGAAGACCAGGTTGATGTGTGTAAAGGAGTGCTTAGTATTTACAGACGGATGATTATGGAACACACCATGAACCAAAAGACATGGTTGGTATTTAAATACACCAGATTATATTTTGTTTTAAATACTGTATATAAGGACCAGTAGAAAGGCCTGACTTTCGTTTTATCTCTAATTAGTTAGAATAAGAGGCTTTACTTTACCTTTGACCCTTGTAGATACAAAAGATCTAAAAACACTCTCTGGAGTGGCTTTTCACAGCAGCTCTCGTTTAATTGCTGTAAAACTTTTATATTGAGACAATTCAAAACATTCTTTATAATTTACTATGGGGTGCCCTGAATAAGCTCCTAGACTTTTTTATGTAGTTTATAATGTATTTTGGTTTACCTTTCTAAATCACTACATCTTACACGTCTTTTAAAAACTGGACATTTATTTGCAGACAGTATCTTTTTTCAGAAATTGTTGTTACTAAAAGCGGTTTTATTTAGACTCTTGTTACAAAATGTTACTCAAGTCTTAAAGTGATAAAAGGTTTATGAGCGGGATTATGTTGATCTTTTTAAGATGATAAAAACATAGCATTCAGAACTCCTCATATTGTAGTTCTGGTATATTTTGTAAAAAGAAAAAAAAAACACATGGTACCGTATATTGTAGACAGGTACACCTGCCTGGAATGGGAAGGTACTGTATATTTCTGTAGTTTTGCTCAGTAACTTTGAGAGGTTCCACACGTGACGGGATGTGTTTGAACAGGGAACAGATGCTGCAGGTGCTGCTCAGAATAACAGAAGCAGTGATGCGGAGATCTCAGGAGAACCAGAGGAAGGACCCATTTGCAGAGAGCCTGGCATGTCTCCTTTTCCGGGTAAGCACTACACAAGGGGGCTCCAAGAAGCTTCCTGGTAACGATGCGTGACAGACCCCACCCCGAGCTAGGACAGTGCGAGGGATCTATAGACGTGAAACCTCAGCGTGGGGCATGAAAGTAGTTACAGGAGATTTTATTCCAAATATTTACAGCCAAAGACTTTCCAACAGCTGTCTCTTAACTGCTAATACAGCACCAGCCATCTGCAGCAGAGTGTGTCCTTTATATACTGAGGACACTAGTTAAACCCTATGTGAGAATGTGCACTTTTTCACCCCCACTAGTAATCTAATAAGCGATACCAAGTGAGTCTATTTACAAATATGAGAGGCCCTGTGGCACCCCCTAGTGGCCGTGTGCCTGTGATTGCAGTCCCAGTTTAGGCTGGTCCACCACAATGTATAAATGGAATTGTAAAGGAGAATGCTGTTAATGGATGAGATACCTTGCATTATGGTTATAATAATATTCTATGTTAATTTTTAACATTACAATTGAATTGAATATAGTGAAAAACTGTTTAGTCAGATTGTTTAACTAAGAGTGGTCTGTGTATTATTTTTATTTTTGTAAGGAAATTAACAAAAGATCAAGACTGTTACGGAGAGTTTAGGCGTGTAGTGGGATGCGGTGGTAATAGGGTTGGAAATAATATTATTAAGCAGAAAAGTATGTTTTACATTCTGAGTAGAAAAGTGGTTGATTTTTACATTTCATATTTCTGAATGAGTGTAGTTTCTTAGTCTTGGTATGATTAGCAATATTTCTAACCATTACATGATGGCATCTGTAAGTCAAAGAATATTGTACAGTATGTCACTAAACAGAGCAAAGTAAATGGCTGGTGAGTTAAGCTCTCTGTGGACAATATTATATGGAATAGTTTAATTTAGTAATTTAGTTTTCCTCCATTTATGTAAACACCTTTGAAGAGATGCAGTATACCTAATGCTAACAGTCCAATTACACATTGAATATTTTTGTTTTAGATAGACACTTTATTGATCCCGTGAGGGAAATTTGCTTCGGTTTGTTGATAACTCCTGTCTGTCTTTCACTTCTTTCTGTGTCCAGACAATAATAGTGGCCTGGGTGCGAGCCAATCTGAGCGTGTTTGTATCCAGGGAGTTATGGGATGAGCTCCTCAGTGTGTTATCGTCTCTAACTGACTGGGAGGAACTGATCAACGAGTGGGCCAACATCATGGACTCCCTGACGACAGTGCTAGTCCGCTCGGTCTACGGTCTAGATATGAGCAATCTGCCCCTGGACAAGCTGAGTGAACAGAAAGAAAAGATACAGAGAGGCAGAGGTACTGTACATGACATTCCTTTTAATTGTAACTCCAAGTTGTAACTTCACATGTTTCAAATCATTGATCTCAGTGGATTTTTAACTCTGTTGTTTGTATATTAATATTTAAAGTGCAGAGAAAAAAATCTGTGAACTCCTTACTTTTTTCACTTATTTCACGTACAGTTTATGAAACCTAAAATGTTATTAAATTACAGTCCTAATAAAAGATTAATTTAACCTGATTAAACACAACATTTATTTATCCTTAAATGATACAACATTTAACACCCATGTATGATAAAATATGAAAACCTTTAAATTCAGTAACTTGTGGTACCACCTTGTGTAGCAATGACTACAACTAAACATTTTCTGTAACAATTGATCAGTCTCTGACATCAGTTTGGAGGGATGTTGGCCCTTTTCTCCATACAGAACTCCTGTGCCTTTGTGACATTTGAGAGTTGGCTTGCAAAGACATCTCGATGGTGTTTAGGTCTGATCTTTGACTTTGCCATTGCAAACACATATACTGCAATTTCTCTTTTCTGCAACCATTCTTTGGTAGATCTGCTTGCATGGTTATGATCATTGTCTTGTTACAAGACCCAGATCCGATTCAAGTCATGGATGGATGGCCTGTTATTCTCCTTCCAATGAAGAATGTATTGTTGTGACAACAGTGGCAAGTTATCCAAGTCCTGAGGCTACAAAGCATGATACTGGTTTTTCACCAAACAACGTTTTTCATTGAGGCAGAAGACATCTACCTTTGACTTGTCTGTCCACAGAACATTGCTCCAAAAGCCTTTTGTGAATCATTCATATGCAATTTGGTGAATTTCAGACAGGCAGCAATGTTCTTTTTGGAGAGCAGTCATTTTCTCCTTGCCATCTTTCCATCGACCTTGTTCAGTCGTTTTCTTATAATTGAGTCATGATCTGCCACATTAGCCAAAGCAGGAATGGCCTGCAGTTCCTTGGATGATACTCTGGAGTTCTTTATACTGTACCTTCCTTGAGGATTTTCCAGTTTGTTCTTGGAAAGACTTTAGTAGGATGACTGCTCTCAGATAGAGTGACTGTGGCCTAGACGTTTCTCTGTAGACTATTTGTCTGACTGTGTCTTGGTGAAACCCCAGATCCATAGAAATGGTTTTGAGGGCCAATAACTCTTTTTGTGAGATCCTCATGGCATAACTTTACTATCACAAGTGTATGGTGAAGACCAAACTCATGTTCCTGATCTTTAGGGTTGGGCCTTCCAAACTGATTACTCAGGATCTACCTAATTATTTAAACAACTGATTCTAATCGTTCATCTAATTGAGCTAAGGAAACTAGGGGTTCATTTACTTTTTCACTTCCCTTGTACCTTAATTACACATTTTTGTTCCAAAAGACATGGAATTGGCAATTATAAACCCTGTTGGGTATATACATAAATACTGGTTTTGATTCAAGAAGGCTAACATAGTAAAATTATGAAAATTACATATTTATTTTTGGAAATTGTAAACTTTTTCTAGTTACTGTAGGAAAAAAAATGTAATTCAGATTGTCATTGACGTAACCAATTTAATTTCTTCTTAGTTTTAGCATTAAACTTCCATTGGTTATATTCTACGATCATTAGAATAATTGAGTCATTGCTCTACAAGGTTATTTGCATTAAAAAATCATGTCCTTTGTTACACGGTATCTTAAAAAAACAACCATTCTAAGTTAGGCCTACAGTCTGAATTCATTGGAAGTTGATAAAACATAATTTATAGTGAAAAATGCAGGAGTATCAAATCAATTTTCCTTTAAATAAAATCATCAGTGCTCATGTTTGATTGTAGCTGAGAGTAGTCCTTGTTACAAGGCTATGAGTGTAGTGAATTCTCATGGGTGACATTTGTCTGCATTTGAAAGGAGTGAGTGAAGTGGTAAAAGCCTTTTTGTGTTTTGAGAAGTGACTGTTGTGTTTGGGCATTGTGGGATATAAAGGGAACAGTGGTCCTCTTATATGCTAGTATGGCATCTCAATTGTATGACTGTACAGCCGCTCACCATTCAATAATTTTTTGCCTTTCAGCAAGCTGATAAGTGTGCTTTGTCTTAAGATGGTGGCCGGGTACTCTTAGATCCCGTAAACATGTTTATTGTCTGTTTTTAAGGTGTGATTCAAGATGCTCAAAAAGCAGCAGCAGTTGGCAGGTCATTTTCTCTGAGCTGGAAGAATCAGGCAGATGCCCAGGAGCCAATGAGATTCAGAAGTGCTACAACGTCAGGGGCTCCAGGGGTGGAGAAAGCACGAAATAATGTTCGCCAAAAAGCCACAGGTCAGGATGGCATCATATTAAGTTTTTAAAATTTTATTTTAACCCTTTTAAAATAATATCTGGATGCATGATAAGTTTAATATTTTTGGTTTACAGTGAAAACATAACCTTTAGTTCAATATATACCCCAGTAATTTTGTACTTTCAAATGCTGTACAGTATATAGCTTCACTTCTTTTTTGTGGCGATATGTTTACCTGTGATACAGTTAATGTACAGTATAATCCTTTGTTAGAGTTTGTATATTGGGTACATGACTTTAGAGTTTCTTTGTGATTTTTTTGGGGGGATGGCATTAAAGCCTAACCATGTATGAAATCATTTGAAAATTAGAAGAGACATTTTAATTAATGTTTATGGCAAGATCAAAGCCTCCTTGTAGTTCTTTTTTCTGCTGTCATTCTAAGACTTTGTTCCTGAAGCATGTTTGACACAGGTTTCTTGGTATACTGCTTGGAATTATTAATCAGTCTTGACACCAGTAATCAACAACACAAAATAAATTCTTTTAGGCTGCCTGTCCTAGTACAGTATGTTAGTCTAAATCACCAAAGGTTTTCCGTACCCCTTAATGAGAGTTTTTTTCACACCTTCAACAACATTGTGGGAAAAAGGTTAGCATAAATAGTGAGTAGGTATCTTATAGTGAAACTGAAAATGAATGGCAGTATAATCATTCTAAATTAAGCCTTTTTTCAGTCGAATAAGGGACAAACATACTGCAGATAAATCCCCTCAGTCACTTTTCATTGTTAAAGTAAAGGCTGGAAATCACCTTTTTGAGATTTGCAGTTTTGAGGAATAACAACCTGACCAGTTACCCAGGACCCAGGTCATGATGGGAGCCAATGAAGCCAGGTTATATCGCATATAGAAGTGAGAAAATATACATTGAATCATCACTTTTTAATACTGTATATACAAATCAAATATGAGTCCTGTTTGTGGAGGGTTCTTTTTGCACTGCACATGATCACAAGAATGGCAGTGTGCTGTAGTGCAGATATTCATTAAACGAGATGTTTGTGACAAGTTGAACCTTTCTAAAAGTAAATGTGTTCTTGACCCCTGAAAAGGGGCAGGTCAATTTCTAAAGGAGTGCGTTTGGCAGCACAGTTACTGTGAAAGTATTCTATGATTCCAAAGTTTAATTCTAATTTTAGGTTGTAAGTGAAAGTCCCTTTCCAGGGAAAGTTTAGAGTGAATATTGGCCCACTCTCTGGATTTCTGCTCTGGCACCTACAGTATAAACTGTAACTGGTTGTTTGATACACAGTGCCCCAAATAGACCATGTTTATCCCTTTTCTGTGACCTCTGCTGCCCATGAATTCCTGGATTTGGAAGAAAATATTGAAATTTTTCAGGGTGGTTATGAAAACATAAACTGTAGTGCAGACTAGTTTTTACTTTAGTTTTTTTTATATCAAGTCTGGCAAATGCTGGGTCTTACCTTGCCATCATAAAACAGCAGTTTCCCTCCAAAATGTGTAAAAAAAATAGAGGCAATTATTTTCTTCTTCCAAATTGCTCAGATGTGCAAATGTCTTTGTCCAGGTCTATTAAACTGATATTCGTGACCTAAAAATGCAAACATGCTGCAAAATATCTTTTAGAAAATACTGCTCGCCACAAAAAGATCACATGAATGTGAAATCACAACATATGTCGAAGGAAATCTTCTAGAGTAGAGGCTGACAAGCAACATAATGGTTTCTATTCAGTGCTTTATTGTATGGTTTTCAGCAAGTCATTACCTATGCATCTTACTTTTATATCTTGTTTAATTGGCTCACTTAGCAAATTGTATTCTGCTTGATACAATAACAAGATTGCATTATGGACTGTGATACACAGCGAAACAGTGCATTTCAGTGGGTGCTGGCTGTGGCTGCGTGTTCTTAAAGGGATAATTCCTGATCACAAAAGGCAAGCAGATGGTGTCTATTGTGCTCTTTAGCTTCACCTTTGAAAGGCTACATGTTTCAGAGTCAGTAGTTAAACAGAACTGATCCCCGTTGACAGTTTACAAATTGGGGTGCGCACGTCACCTCATAAATAATTTAAAGCATTATTTGTAGTTTATCAAAGACTTCTAAGTGACAGGGTGGTGATGAAAGAGTCGTCTCACAAGTGCCTGATTCCCTCTCCTTATCTGCCGTTGGACTGTCTATGAAGCCAATCAGTATACCTACTGCTTTCACTATGTCCATTGAAGTGAATGCAAGTGAAATAAATACATGCGTCATAATACCTCTTTGGGTTACAAATTATGGTTGTGTTTTTGTTTTCACTTTTTCACTCTTTGATTTTAATTCCCTTTGATTAAAAATAAGAACTTTATTGAAAAGCTTAAAACTGAAAAAAAATCTTAACAATTGTAAAGCGACTTGCAAAGTGAACATTAGCCTTTTTCTGATGGTAGTACTTGTTTATCCGCCTTTCTGTACCATTTGATTTCATGTACTGTATGTCTTGTGTTGTGTTCTTAATGAATGCAACACACTTAGGCAGTGTGAAGTCAGGATGCAGAACAGGGAATACAGTGAATAATGTAAGTGTTTTTGAATACATTCATTTTTGATAATAAATTATTACACATAGACAATATTAAGAGCTTGTTAAGTTTTAAACAGATGTAGTTCAGCCTGAAGGAGAGCTCTCTGAAGTTCGCTGCCTCTGTGTGTGAGATGAAAACGCAGGCTGCCTCAGATTTCCCTTTTCTCTTCCTAATTGGATTTTTCATGCATTGAACTTCAAACACACTAATATCCCCTTCATTTTAAGAATTCAAACATCAATCACACAGCCATCTTAATAGTTTCATTAGGAATATAATTAATTGCTTATTAAAATGCGTAAAAGATACACTATACAGCAATAATGAAATGTCTGAAAAGGGAGTAATTAAAATGTGTTGTTGCAAAGCATAATACTTCCCTTTCATAACCTTCTTAAAGATTAAGACTCAAGTACAGACAAGATAGAATAGTCCTAAAACAAAACATGAAACTATAGGAATACTTTTTAATCTATACTTCGTTAAAAGTGATACCATTTGTTCTGCATATAAAGCATTATGTATTTCATTTGTTGAAATGCATTTAGTAAAACAATTAATTGTTTTAAGGTTTTTAATTAAATGCCAGACTGTGACTGATTTTCACCATTGCTCTTGACTGTTCCCTTACACACAGATAAGTTCTTTCACAACATTTTATACACATTGTAGAGCAATAATTAAAATGTAATTAGAATGAAAGTGTCCTTGCTCATTCTGTATCTATGGAGTTATAAAGTAGTAAAGATTCTAAATATTGAGGGTACTGATAGAGTAAAAGAAAAACATCTGCTTTAAATCCCTGTGGTTAACAAGCTGTTATTAAAAAATAACTTGTATGTCATTATTTCACCAAATTTTTGTTTTCAGGGTGCTGTCTCTATTTAATAACATTGTCAATTTTTCAGGTGTTCCTTGACTTTCCTTTCCTAGTCTTTCCTGAAAGTATTTTCAGCTCCTGGTCATGAGGCTTTGGTATTATTCTGTGAGCCTGGAATCCAGCTCGGTTTCTGTTAACGAGCACTTATTGAAGTTCATCTTTTTTCATTTTTTTTGTTTCCCTTCGTGCATGTAATTATTAAATAACTTGACTAGCTTTGATGGCATTTGTATAATTATGATGATGTATATTGTGGGTTGGGTTTGGATTCTATATTGATCATATATCCTTCTCTCACTCTTTTCCAACGAAAGCTAAGCGAAGCCAGTCTATCAGCAACTGTGTGCAGCTTTACGAGGCTTTGCCTGCTACTAAAAGTGTGCCTATGCTTCTACACACTGTGAGCTCTTTCTTGCCTGGTATCTCTTCCAGCTCTTGTTCTCAGAGACTTTCAGGTAGTGTACTTGAAAGCCAGCTTTTGCTTCACTTCTTACCACTTTCTGTGCATGTCTTGAGTTTTCTGTTTGTTTTCCCTTTGCATGTTTTTAAGTTATGCACAGTTCATCTTGCAAGTGCTGCATCAACTAAGAAGCAGCCTTTTTGTTTCATTTGGCTCCTCAAAGTAAAATTTAAGAAGCACTGTGCTATGTAAGCATTTAAATGTCTTATTCATTTGTCTCCTTTTAAAAGAATAAGAATAGAAATCAGGAAGAAAACTTAAGATCCAAACAAAAATACAGATTATTAGAATCTGCTTGCTAGAATTCACCTAGTGCAAGAATTTAATTAAGTAAATATCCTTATTATCTTTGTCCTTTTTTGTGCTTGAGTTTAAAATTACTGTTACTGAGGCAATTCGCATACAACTGAGGCAATCCATCTATTAGCTGTTGAAATATTTAACTTTCTATATTTAAATGTTAGACTTAGTAGTTGATATATCCTAGGTTAATCGATATATAGAGTACACTACATTGCAGACATCTTAGATGAAGTCAGGAGTTACAGTGTACATTATAAGTACCAACAATTCACCAGATGATCCAGTAGCGTTTTTTACCATTAAAATTACACTGTTAAGTTTGGGTGAAAAGAAACAAGAGTAATTTTAATTTACATTGATCAGAACCAAAACTTTATCACATTCAAAAAGTTAAAATATTTTTACCGATAAAATCTAATTGACTCATGGGGAGGTGTTTCTCATCATCGGCATGTTGTTCTACACACACCAAGACTACTTTTTGCTCTGTTTAATACATATCTACTATCTTACTATTATCTTTCAGATAATACTTATCTGAAAACAAAATGGCTAAAATCCCAGTGGGAGAGTGCCACAAAATGTTGTGTTTTATGTTAAGAAAAAATACTGAGTGAAAAGAGGGGAACAGTGCAAAACGTCTGAGACTTTTGCACAGTATAAGAACTTAAAGTCCATCCGGTTTGTCCATGGTTTGTTAGGTTGCTAGTAACAGTCTGTGTACATATTTATATGCATTTGATGATGTATATAAAGTGTAAATATCTTTGTTCTACCCCTCATACATACCCCCTTGTGACAACATAGCCATCTTAGTCCTACTGAACAGTAACAAGCGATAAATACTTCCACATAACCAATGCACACAGAAGCCAGCGAAGCTCCGCTCATTAATTGACTAACATGAACTCAAGGCAGCGCAGCCGGCGCTGGCGCCCTTGTGGAGGGTCTGACTGTGTTTCCTGCTGCCGGCTGCAGAGGTGGACGAGTGCCCGCCGGCGGACGGCGGGGCCGAGGGGGAGCCCGCGGAGCTGGGGGAGCAGGGGCTCCCTCGCAGCAGCAGCACCTCCGACATCGCGCGGCAGCTCTCCGAAACGCTTCCAGGTACGGTAGGGCCGCGGCGGTGAGCCCTCTCCGCTTGTCGTTCTCCCTCTCTGCTTGTCGAGTCCTGCTATACAGCCCGCCCGCCGATTGCTCATTCAAACGTTCAAGCAGTAGCTGAAGACACTTTCTGCTACAACCAGTTGAGTAGGCCGAACTCTTTCTTAGCCACTCGGGATTCTTTTGGATATTGTCTCTGTTGTTCGTTACTTTTTGCTCCTGTTATTATTAGAAGTAGTAGCTGGAGTGGGGCTGGGCATGAGTCGAGCTGGGCATTTTTTGGGGGGCATGTTTGGTTTTTTTTAGCGTTTGGTTCATAACCTCCCGTCGTCTGTACTGTATTGACACTCATGTTTCACTAAACTAAGCAAGAATCATTTCCTCAAGTTCCCGAAGCTGACTTCAGGTGGTAGAAAAGATATTAGAAAATTCCTCTCAAGTTACATGGAACAGTTGCGACAATTACATTGTTTGATATATATGACAAAGATCTTAAGAGTTGGAAAAATACACCTCTGGCTGTTCTCCACCAGGTGTGCTGTACGTGGAGAGATATATCTGACTGGATATAACTTTAGATATCCCTAGGATGTCAAGGTTAAACAATGCCTGGCTATCTATGGCATTATTTATCTGCCAAGTAAATGTTTTGTGGTAATACTTTTATGCCTGGACAAGCCTGAACTCGTAGCACTTGGTTTCCTTGGAAGCTTGGCACAGTCCGACAAGGGGCCGAATACGACCCGGAGCCCCTAGGAGTTGCTTGGGCTAGTTATTCCAGCCTCCCTCATTCAATTAACAGGTGCTTTAGTCATTAGAACTCACTATTTTAACCCTGTTACGCCACTGGTGTGGTGTTCTGTCATCGAGGTGCTTTCAGGATAATGGCAGTGCGTTTACAGTACTGACCCGTGTCTCTGAAAGCTTGCCTCTGTCCGAATCTGCCTGAGGTCTTCCGAGTTTGTCCCAAACGCCCAATAATATCAAATCTCCTGCCCAGCACCTGGCCAGTGGGTTTCCTCACAGCAGCCCAGTCTCCCTATCTGTTCCTGCCCTGAAGACTGCGCTTCCCAACCGCCATTTCCCTTTCTTAATCTCCATCACTCCCCATCCTCCCTCGGCCATCTCCGGCGGCCCCCGAGCTCCACCACTTCAGCTCTCCCCACCAGCCTTGGATACCAGCCTGTCAGCAAGACCCGGCTGCCAGTTCCCTAACAGAATTTAGGGAAAACTGACATGATTAATGTAACACAGTGGATTGGCTGTTTAATGATGACTCATCTGGCGATTTGATGTGAAGTTATTTTAACATCTCCAGGGTCACAGACTGGCATAAACAAAAAAAAAAAAAGGAGATTGAGACAAACGCTGTTTTGACAGAAAAATTTAAATTAGCTGTACACGTTTCACATCTTAAGATATCTGATAGGTGATCTTGTATTAGCTCTGCTTAAAATATATATAATTGAAGTACACAAAAATGAGAAAATTATGAGAGAGGAGAGTTTTAGGGCAAATTACAGATGTGAGGATAACTGATGTTTTAAGACGGTCTCATTAAGAGTTCGTACAAATGACTAATTTGGTTGGTGTTAACCTAATTCGATTTTAATTATGTTAAACTCTGTAACACATTTAACAGCAAATCTAAATGTCTGTTCTTCAGAGGTTGTTTCCAAATGTCTGCATAATTACAGGTCAAAAAAGGGAGTATTCACCAAATGCCAGTAGTTCAGACATGAGAACCTGTGGCCTAGAGAACTCCTCGAGAGTGAGAAGAGAGAGTGAGCCTCCTGTGGTGAGTCATTGAGCTTTGGGCTGAGATACAGCCTACATCAATAACTTCCAGTCAGCTACAAAAAGGTGCATTCAACATTTCTTTTCTTTTCTGAACATTTAATTCCATCTGCCTGCAGTGTGGAAGTCATTTTGTTTTCTTCTGACCTGTCTATTTGAGTATTTAGCCGTTTCCTTTAGAAAGATCGTAGTGTGGTAAAACTGTTGGAAATGTGTGTATAGGAGTATAGGTTGCATCTAAGTTCTGTTCTGCTTATGTCTTTTTAGCCATCTGTGTATCCCAAATGCTAAATATATTTTTTTAATTATTCAAGATTCTCGTACGACGAAGTAGCAGTCCTCCTGATGTAGAATACCCTGGGGACTCTCACTTACATTCCGGAAAGACAAGACTACGAGAAAAAAGTGAGTTGTAATGGAACTCTCAACAGCATAATGTAATTAAATCAAATAATAACTGGTAGATCATAACTGAAAGTTATTTGTCATATTGCAAAATAATCACAGTTGTTACAATGAAGTGTCACAGTTTAACAAGTAACTTGGTTACAAAGTGAAGTATGCAGATTAGAGCATTTTATAACACTATATATAGAGATATAATCTTGAAATAAAAAACAGTGCAGTGAAAGGTACTGAATGAGTAATGCAACAGATGAAGAACCAATTAATATTAGTAAACATGTTAACATTTTAGGAATTTACAGAAAATTGAAAATTGTAGAAAGACGCTTTGGTAGCTGTTGTCTAGTGCTGGTATGCTGCTGCTGATGTGTAAGTTTCAGGGTAAGGCGGTTAAGAACCTTGGATACATACTGAAAAGCTGAGTTTTTATAATTTACTAATGCATTGTTTCCAATTCAAAAAGGGAGCTTACAGAATTTTATTGTGAGCCTTGTTATAACACATGTAGATTTTCCTTTGGTAGCATTTTCTAAGTATTACTGAATTTTAAATTTGACAAAACGATGCTTTTGTATAAACAAGACAAACAAGCTCACAACAAGACACATTTTGTAACACTAGTAACTTTTTACTTCCCGAATCAATCTAAAAGACCTTGCAGCAAATAGTACAGCAGTGCACTGATATATGACCCTCTGTAAATTAACTTGTAGGTGAGAGTGTGAGCAGTGAAGCCTCCAATGGTTACATCAACGAGAATGATGTCAGCCTGATGTCATGGCAGGCTTTTGAGGAAGAGCAGGACTCCCAGTCTCCCAGTGATGTCACCATTGACCCAGACACACAGAGAAGTCTTCTGCAGCTGAGCCCCACAGATGCACTGACAGGTACTATTGAACCGACACCCTGCACAATTTATAGTCACAGAGCTCACAAGGCGTAAGTACTGTCATTTCACCAATACAAAGGTTTCATTCTGTGGTGTCTTCTGGAATTCATTCTGCAATGGATCACAGGCTTTCACCTATTAAAAATATCAACTGAAAAGATAAGCCCTGACTTTTATAGCGTTAGATGAGTAATGTAAGTACTATAAAGATGCATCAGAACTATCCATGCTGGAACTTCAAGTTGTGATCCTTTTTTTGGGATACACAAAGACTACAGTGACAAGGCAGTTGCTTTTACCATTCCTGCTTTTTGGACACCAGAGAGGAATTTAGTGTCTCAAAACTATATGTTCAAGATGGATAACAAATACAGGCACCATAAAAAGTCAGGCATTGTAACAGCTTTATGTATTTCACGGCACAAGTGCACTTCCCAGTGAACTTGCTGCCTGAATAGATTCAGTAGTCATGAATGCATGCCAATGGCATCTCCTCTGTTTCAAAAATGTGTATTGTCCACTGAATTGTATACTGCTTAAAATTTGTAGGTGCAGTATTTATGCTCTATATTATATCAAGTTCTTATCTTTTAATAGCACCACAAAAAGAAAAATGTATTTGGCAAACATACACAAGACACAGTTATGCTGCTGCAATAGGAATTTAAAGACATTTATTATAGAGAAAAGAGGGCACAGAATCATATGCTGCAATTAAAAAAAATAATTATCCTCTAAGTATTTTAGCAGAGACTTCAGCATTCAAATAAGTCTGAAATTTCTGTAGTTTCAAATGATAGAGATCCTAACAAAATGTAGTGTATTTCCAAAGATAATTTAATTTTAGTTTATTTTAATTACATTACATTAGTTTTTATTTCATATAAATATATTGTTTACTGGTTATAGCTACAGTGTAGAGAGATATATGGTTAAGACATTTCATGTTTTATTTGATGTGTGCAATGTAGGTGAACTACAATGGGTATAGGAAGTCACCACCCCCTTTCAAAATGTGTACATTTTGTTGTATTACACTCTGAAAATAAAAACAAATTAAATAAGGCTTGTTCCATTTTTATTTACACACAGTAACCCACATTAGCCAAGTGAAAATACAATTCTAAAACATTTTAATTAATATTCCAAAAGTAAAATACCTTATTTGGATAAGTGAACAACCACGTTACAATTGCATTTGTAAACTTGTTCGGGTATAACCAATCACCTTACAGATCACGCAACAAACTAATTGGCTCCCACCTGTGATCAGTTGTGGTGATTATGATTAGTTCAGAATAAAAGCAGCTGTTTCTAGAGGATTCTACTGCTTGGAAGTGCATTTCAAAGCAAAGAATCCACTATGGGTGGAAAGGTGCTTTCAAAAGAACTTGGAGATAAAGTTTTGGAAAGGCACAAATCAGGAGTTGGGTATAAAACGATTTCAAAGGCTTTAAGAATCCCATGGAGCACAGTCAAGACCACCATTAAGAAGTGGAAGGCATTTGGCACCACCCAGACCTTGCCTAGATCAGGCCGTCCCTCCAAACAGGATGATCGAGCAAGAAGGAGACTGAGCAGAGAGGCTACCAAGAGGCCGATGGCAACTTTGAACGAGGCCTTTATGGCAACGAGTGGTCATTGTGTGCACGTGACAACGATATCAGGGGGGATGTTCTCTTATCCAACCCAGTTATTCTCCTTTTTTATTTTTTATTGCGAAATTTTGCTTTCTTTTTTCACTTGGATATTGCAAGGTACAATTTGAAAATGAAACTGGTAAAAGTCTGATTTTGTCTTCTTTTTGGGATTTAGGGCAAGAATTTTGAAAGGGGGTGGTGATTTTCTATACCCAGAGTATATGGTTTAGTTTTCTAACATGTCTCTCCCAGCTATGATTTAATCAGAACTCCTCAGACAAGCACCCCTCTTGTCCAACACTTCTGTCTTTCTTAACATTAAGAATGTGTAGAATATCCTATCTCGCTTTATGTAGGCACTATTCTATTACTTTTGATGATACTGACGAATCCCTTCTTTTTTTACTGTCTTTTAAACAATTATAGCATACTTTTGGGATTGAAAATTAACTGAAGTGTCCTGCTGCCATTGAATATTTCACTGACAGACATGATTCTACCTGTAAACATACTGATAGTTAAGTTTAGATAGTTTTATGTCTCAGTGTTGAAATTCTTACACAGAGCTGTTAGCTGGTTTTAATGTTTCCAAAATCTGTGACAGATTTTAATAGATTGTGGTACCTTTCCAAGTAACTAGTGAAATGTTTTATCCTTAAAAATGATCATACTAATTCTCTTTGATTTTTCCTCTACTGGCCCCTGTCTCATACTGGACTAAATTGTACTTAATAACCTGTACACTTGTGTGTAAGAGTAAGTGGCGTTGTTTTGAATCCCATGAAAATTCCTTGGGCAGATTATCTTTGTCGATCCCTGTTTTTCGTCATTCACATCTTGCAGTTTGACGTTGATACTCCTGTCTTATGGTGGTAACTGGAAGAAGATGTAATGTTCCCTTTCAGATTACAAGAGTTTAGTTTCCACAGCATTTAGTTTTGCTGGAATGAGATTTGGCCTTACTTTCTTTAATCTGATTACAGTGTGATTCCAATGAATAAACACTTCAATTAGTAGAAAGTGGTATTTGCCTTCTGCCTATTGTTCATATTACCCGTTTTCAATGTTGGGACAGGTCTCCTCACTCTGTACTCACTTACTGAGAGTACTTATACTTATTCTCATAAACCACTGGACATTAGAATAGGGTCATGGTTCTAGACCTCCAGGATTTAACAGAGCCTACGACCTTTCTAGTCCTCCCCATTTCGGAATTTCACAATTTCTCCTTAACTTTTGAAAATTAGCAGAGTCAGTATATCAGTTACGGCTCTGATTGCGTCAAACTACTGATTTAGTGAACTAGAAGAGCTACAACTTGAGTAGCCCTGTCTAGTTGATGATGTTTCTTGTGTTACTGTTACATATACAGTATCAACACTCTGACCATCAGCTGATCAGTTTAAATTTGATCAATATACATATTAGACTACTTGGAGTCATCCCTGGGTTTCACCAGTTCTGTGATCCCAAGAATGCTGTGTGCTCTCAGGGTGCGACACACTGTACTCCTTTTTTCACATGATATAAAAGTGTTCAAATCTTTTTGATTTGGTCTTTTCAGCTTTATTATTTTATGCTATAACAAACTATTTTCTGCATGTACAATAGATGCAATGTGTAATGTTTTGTGATGTATTCAGATGTACAGAAGCACTGTATGTCCATAAAAATGTTACCCCAGGGGACAATAAAGTTTATCTTATGTTCTTATTTATTACTAAGGATATTTATAAAGGAATAGAGTGGCTGGGCTTATTTCTAGTTTTATGATTTACTACAGTGCCTGTTGGCACAGTGTCTTTTAAGGCTAGTAATCGGTGCACTTATTATGTTACATTAGTGTTGAGGTTGATTCAGATATTTTGGTGCTTTTACATACTTTTGAGAAATTACCGGTGCTTTCCTTTGTTTGTTCACTTGCAACCCGACATGAGATGTCTGCCTACTCCTCTGCTGTGATTGGCGGGCTGGTGAAGTAGCAGCTTGGGTTCATGTAACCTTTATTGTTTTTCCATTTTGCTTATCTGTCCGTTGTGTTATGTGATCAGTTAAGATCTCCAGGTGCCGGTAGTGTGTTCCACTTTGGAAACAACAGGGGTTTTTGCAATGTGCTGCTTTGAATAGGAGTGTTTAAATAACTGCGGACAGGGAGCTAGGGAATAGAGAAAGGAGCAGCAGCTGGTAACATGGGATGTTTATTCCTGTCACGGCCATATCCTTCACCTGTCTTACTGGAATTGCATTCAAAGCATGCCTTATTAAATACAGGCCCATACATCTCTTTATGGGGTTTTTTAAAGCACTCTTCTGTTTATTTATGCAGTACACACAGTCTGAAATGTGCCCATTGAATGCAGTTATTTTAAATGACAATTGATCATTCTGAACCTTTCTGCTGTGAAAAATCTACATTTCTTACAATGCTGAAGCCCGTTTCCCTTCCATCAATATTTGCATCTGATTTGTGAAAATCCCTGTATTAAATGTGCATTCCTTTTATATTAAGGAATATAAACTTCTTTTATGAGGTTAGAAATGTTACCATTTTCTTTTAGATAAGGTACGATTTGATTCCATAATACAGACTGATGCGGGGAAAAAAAAGGAATGTTTTCTTTTTTGCTTAGTACTGCATGACTCCTGTACTCATAGGTTGGTGATATTTGCGGTTAATACTTTCCATGGTTTCATTTGTGAAACAAAAGGCCAGTGCAACAGAATTCACACTCAAAAGGGGAGCTGTACTTTGCGGTTGAGGAGACAGGATTCATCGGAGCTTTCATGACTGAAAAAGACGTCCTGGTGGATGCCTGTATATTTGGTGTTCTTGTTAAGCAGAGCTCTTTTTTCCTCCCTGTTTAGGTTCTGACTGTGCCCTTCCTCCCCACTCTGCTCCCTCCTCCCACCCCCAGCTCCCCTCTGCTTCACCAGCTTTGCTAGCGCACCCTGACTGCAAGGACTGCCCCCCACTCCTGGAGGAGACCGTGCACCAATCTGTATTGCACATGCCTGAGGACCTGGGTACTTTCCTGTCCCTTTCCAAGTCTTGATTTATCTGTCCGTGTAATTTCTCTGTGCTTGACTGTCCTGGGAAGGAGCACTTATTGGTGGGATGTTAAAGCAGTTGGGTGAATGTGCTTGGCTGTTAGCAAAATGAAACGAGAGACTGCCTGCTTCTGTGCTGTGATTTAGCGCGATGTGCCACACCCCTCCAATCATTCTGTTATGTGCACTGTTATTATTATTAAGTGGAAGCTTTTATGTTGCAAATCAACCTACCTTTCATTTATCAGCTGTGATCGCAATGTGCGCTGCTTTATTTAGTGCTCGATTATATTCGCTTCTGGTGAGCTATTGCTAGAATCGTGCCCCCCCAACATTACATGATTTCCTCAATATAAGTCCATACAGACCCTGTGTGTGTTACCTGTGGAGTTCTGGTGAATTGTGGTCTTTATCATTTAATTTGAAAACAAGAGGGAAAACGTTTAGCGCCATTACTGCTTCTTGACAGAATGCCCCAAGTGTCAGATTTAATCTCGTTTTTCTTCCAAGGGAAAATCTTTAGCTTAGTTGATGCAACCTCAAAAATAAATAAAAATAACAAAGCTTTCTAAGATGGTAGAATTAAGGAGTGTGCTTGGTTGAACACTCATAGACTTCGTTAGGGGGCACTATCTTCCACTATCATCTGCAAAATCTTTACTTAAAGTGTTAAAAAATATTTAATGCACAACTAGGCCACTGCACAGGCTTGTACACTCGTAAATGTGATCATGCATACAGTTGTCCTTACTTCAACACTTCTTTGCTTTATTTCCCAGTTCAGTTTTCTGTATTTGCCTATATTATGTTCCAAAAAATATAGCATCCAAGGCAAGACTACACTGTGGAAGGCAGATAAAAACAGAGAAATACATTTTTATAGGTTATTTGAGCTTTATATTTCAGGACCTGAATATTTCATTGGTGGTTGTTATACAGTAGTTGTATGCTTCTTAAAAGAGTGCAGGAAATGTGCATAAGATGCATTTAACTCATTTTCGTGGACATTATTAAAATGTTTCAGCTTACAGATGTTAATTCTCAAAGAGCAGAAAGTTTAGATGGAAATGGAACTAGAGTTCCATTTTTTGTGTTATTCTTCTAGGCTTTATGATGACATCTAGCAAGCAATGATGTGTAGGAATTCTATAGCAAAATCATGTGCAATATTTAGGCCAATGAACTTTGTTATACTGTTTTGTAATCCCTACAAGTTGTCACAGTAGTAAAAACAGAAACCTGAAAAACAAGTTAAATTAAGATATGGATTGGTTCATTCTTGACATTGTGATCTGTCAACAACGTGAATGCAATTCAAAATGCTTTTTTTTTTCAATATCTTAAAAAAAATTACACCTTGCCTTTTGAGTTTGTATTCAAAGATTTTCACAGAGAAAAAAGAATGATCTAGGTGCTTACTGTAGGTGTCCTGTAACAGCAGTGCTTCCCTTGAGCACCGATAAAGACCACTATTCCTAATTCAGTTTCAGCACTGAGATTTTTCTTTGTAGCTTAACAGAGTTCTTGTTAGTGTTATAAAGAAAACTCACCAATTTTTAATGTTTCCTTCTGGCTCATCACAGATTGCACAAGTAATTTGGTATTTCATCAGGGGAAATGAAAGCAAAATGTAGATTAAACCGTCTACGTTTGATTTCCACTGTGACTCTGCAGATAGCAGCGAGTGCCTGGCTGATGACATTAGTATCATTGCTGGGGGCAGTCTCACTGGCTGGCATCCTGACTCTGCAGCTGTACTGTGGAGAAGAGTTCTGGGAATTCTGGGAGACGTCAACTGCATCCGCTGCCCCAAAATCCATGCCAAGGTGTTCTGCTATCTCTATGAGCTGTGGCACAAGCTGGCAAAGGTAACATTGCTCACAGATACTTACAGAACATGTTAACTTTTCAGTCTTTTCATAACAGGTCTTATAAGAACTAGCTTTTGTCAATTAACAGAAAATATGGTTTTCAACTAAATCTGTGAGGAATCTGTGTGTAAATCTGTGAGGTCATAACTCATTTTTAAAGCTAGATTGTAATTTGTTATATTTAAGATGTTCCCCAGAATTTCAGTTCCTGCAGAATTGATTCAGCTGCACATGCCTGCATTAAAATGGGTTTATGCATCAAAATAGGGGCATTTTCCAATAGATTGTTGATATTAAGCTGCCGTTCTGCACAGTTCAATTAAACATGAATGGCTGAATAGAAATATTTCATCAATGTGATTTGCCAATCATATTGTTTATTATTCTAGATCAGAGACAACCAGGGAATAAGTGTTGATAATCAGTCTTCTCCTCCTCGACCAGTACTCATTCCACCACTGAGGATGTTTGCATCCTGGTTATTTAAGGTAAGATGCACAGTGCTTGTGCTGATAGTTTTAGCTGTGCCCTAACAAGGCAATTCAGATATGTATATTATTATATTTCTGAATTCCTAGCATTCCCCGATTATTGTTTTTCCTCTTTGAACCACTTATTTATTTGCAATTGCATAACAGTACCTCCGGATTTGAGTGAATTGAAGGAACATGTGACTTTTAGTGTTGAAAAACTTTAGGGCTGTTACCAGATTATTGATTACTCATTTTTGTGCTAATTATTTGAATAAAAACTGCATTAGAGTTAGTTGGATGGGGAAAAAAGTCTGAGTCACTCTCATTCTCTCTGACTTTTACACCAAACGCCAGGGTACTGCCTTAGTCTTGCTTGGGCAGGGCTAGTTCGTGGCACAGAAGTAAAGATGAATTACTGACACAGACTATTCCTTTTTTTGGTCAAGGTAAATTGATGTCTGAGACAGTAAAACTAATCGGAGCTTTCCCATTGAAAATCTAGCATCGGGGACACATTTAACATATAGAAGGTTATAGATGGAAGGAGTTCACTCAGGCCATGTAGCTTTTGTTTTGTTTGGTTGTTAGATCTCATCTGAGTGTTTCTTGAAAGATGCCATAGTGTCAACTATGACACTATGCTGGATAGCTCTCTCAAACTTGTGCCTCCTGTTCTCCGTTTTAAAAACATGCCACCGTAGTTTCCACTTGTGACCTTGTGTTCATTGTTGTTTCTCTAGTGCTTTTGTCAGTACCTTCGAGGATTTGAGAACGTGAATCAGGTCTTGTTTTTTGGGGGAGCTTGTCAACTGACTCGTTCTTTTCTGAGCTGATTCTAGAGCAACAGGGTCTTCTTTGTTCACACTGTACACAATACTATAAATTAAGTCTTCCTCGTGCACTGTACGATTTTAGAATAACATCCCTTTTTAAATTCTTTTAACCAAGTATCCTAGCATTCTGTTTGCCTGTTGATGTGTTCCCCCCATCGTACCTAAAACTGTTCTTCCAGCTCAGCTGTCCCCATTTTGTGTTTATAGTTTGTTGTTTCTTCCTACATGTAACACGTTTCATGCACTTTACTATTCTGTGTCATCTGCTAATTTTGAATTTTGAATTTCCTTTGCTGCTTTTACGGTGTTTGCTAATCCACACTTTGGTGTCACCCGTGAACTTGATAGAAATTAAGAAGAGCAGTGTTTGTAATGCAGACCCCTGTGGTACTCCGCTAATTGCATCAACTCTATATGGGCTTTAATCCCTTATCTGCATGCTGTTTTTGATCCATTTTGTATCCATTATCCATTAGTTCTCAATCTGCTGAAAAGTTGCTCTTTTTGTGCTACTTTCTGCTTGAAATTATTTTGTTAGTGAAATAATTGAACATTTAATTCAGATTAATTAGATTTTTGATACATATACTGGATATCAATTTTGACTTTTTTCTTTAAATGCTCACATTTTGAAGGCTACAGCTCTGCCTCCTCAGTTCAAAGAAGGGCAACTCCAGGCCTACAGGCTGATCTGCGAGATGATGACCAAACATCAGGATGTTCTTCCCAATTCTGATTTCCTTGTACACTTCTACCACGTCATGCATAAGGCCTTTACCAGCGAAGATCAGGTAAATCAGTGCTTCTGTCTTCCCTGTATGGTGTAAGGATTTAAATTTTCTCTTTTCTCTTCCCCCTGCTTTACTGATATGCTGATCATCCCTTTCATCCCTTAGAAGCACTGCTGGACAGAGTTGTTCCCTAATGGCCACTTTCCGAACTGTTTTATTCTTGTAAACCAGGTGATCACATGCACACTGTAACAATAACTGTTCTATAATAAGTGGCCAATAAGACAATATTCTGAAGAAGTTGTCTGATAGGTATTATCAACTTGTCAGGTTATTGACATAAATGTTAAAGAGTTCTAATGCTTGTATTTTTACACTTTACACTTTCTAGGTTACACAGTTTGCATGGTGACATTTACCAAGAGCTGTATCACACAAGATGTGCTGCATACAGTATGTGCTTTCTTGGCAGAGCTGTTTTTCTTGCAGTATCCACTAGATGGCAGTGTGCTGTAAGATTTAAGCTGCTACCACTCCTGGCAAATGATCTATGTAAAAACCGTTTTTAAGTAAACAAAAAAAAATCCCTCTCTGAATTGGTTGCACAGTATGTCCAAATTGCTTTGCTTAGCATTATTTTTGTGAGTTTTAAAGACATAAACCCAGTCAATCTACTGTTTGTTCTTGTGCACAAATTGCCAGACTGTTCTTCTTAACTATTGCTTCTAACAGGGCATACTGTAAGTATTCACATGTGGGGGGCACACATGCACTTCCTCTAAATCTTTCTGGAATCTTCTTTAATTTTATCTTTTAATCTTCACAGCTTTGTCTTATTTTGCTTCCTTTTTTAGTGAGCGGAGTTTTTTTTCTTCTTTTCACTCCTCATGGTGGTGCAGTTGTCATTATGTTGACGGTTTGGTTCTTGAGCATAGCGGACACAACCAATGAAATGATGAAATCCCTGGTCCAGTAATGTTGATGTGTGAAATAATGTCAATTATCTGTAATAAAATATGTAAACCCAAGTTAAACTTGTCTCCGGCTGTTCAGAACCATTAGGAGGGAAGTAGGTCAGTCAGGCATTTTAAAGAGGGGAAGCCACAGTGAGTCTTTAGAGTCTCTGCATACTCAGGAAACGTGAAGGGAGGGACCAAGATGGATTGTCAGTGATGTGAGAGTCTGGAATAAGATGCTCAGCATTGTTGTCAAAACAACGGATACCCTGTCTTCTTCCAGATGGGTAGATGATAATTCAAATCCTTGGATCATGTACTGTCGCCACTAGCAACCAAACTTACTAACTGGGCCAAATGGCCTTGTCTCGTTTGTAACCTTTCTTATGTTCTTAAGTCCTGGCCCGTGTCTGGAAGGTTTCCACGGTATCTGGTTTGAGCTTCCAAGCTGTTGGGTACCCTTGGAAACTCCCGAGTGTAAGCCTTGTGCAGTTCATCAAGCGGCGCTGGCACACATACACGACTCCAGAAAGGTCACAGAAGAAGCCATTTGTCAAGAGCTGTGGTCATATGTTTCAGACTTCAGAGCCATTATTAAATTCAATTATACCCAAAAGTAAATGATCAGTGTATGAACTAGCAGGTTGTGGAGCATCAGGCTAAGATTATAGCGTTGATTGTGCTTGCGGGATTGGTGCGAATAGCCACGGGAATAAGTTTCATTTACAGCTGTCATAATAATAAATCATAATTTTATTTAATAAAAAATGTAATAAATAATTAATTTAATAAATAACTTTATTTTATATAGCGCCTTTAGAGGTGGCTTCTCAAAGCGCTTTTCAGAATGACAACAACAATAAATAAAAAAAAAACAATATACAAAATAAAACACAGTTACAATACACAGAGGAAGCCGTGGATGGTGGTACTAAGTATAGCAGGAGCAGAGGGGTAAAGAGTGGAAGCAGTTAAGTAAAGGCTCTTCTAAAGAAGAAGGTTTTGAGCCTGGATTCCTTGGGGAGAGAGTTCCAGAGCTTGGGGGCTCAACAGGAGAAGGAGAAGGCCCATAGAGTGTAGACGGGCTTGAGGGACAGTTAGGAGACCAGAGTTAGAAGAGCGAAGGTTGCGAGGTGGGGAGTAGGGCGATAGTAGTTCAGACAGGTACTGAGGTGCCAAGCCATGCATGGCCTTATAGGTGAGCATGAGAGCTGTTAATAGACACCAGGCTGAAATTAGTGCAAGAAGCAGCATGCTTCTGTATCATTCAGATTGAGCTTTTATGTATTTTGCTTGTTCGTTGTTTTGATTTGTACATCATATTTCCATACACACACAGCAACATGTTAAAAAAAATGCCATTGAGTGATACCACATTTCAGTGGCTTACAGTATGTACTTAATCGTCTGTTCCCTAAACCCCTTACTAAATATACCCTTAAGCAGAGTACTGCCCAGGAATCAGCCTTATTATCATTAAAATAGCACAGGATTAAATGCATTGTTAGACATTATTCAGAATGGCTAGTTTTATATCTTTTGATTTTTTACTTAGGAATGACAGTGGTGATGTGAAAATATGCGAGAATCCCGTTCATGTCTCTCAAAAGACTAAATATAAAAAATGAAAACTAATATTATGAAACACTGTAGTAAAGAAATGTAATTTGTTTTGCTTTTGTTAATTAGTAATAATAATTAATACTGTGTGCTGAGTTAACTAAGTTTATGGTGTCCAGCAACAACAACAAGGTATCTTTTGAAAAAGTCATTTTTGAGGATTGCCATATTTTTATATAGGAAGAAAATTTAGAGTTTGGGATTTTATTTGCATTTGTAATCTTTTCTTTTTCTCTCTTTCTCTCAGTACTTATTAAAGTACTGGGATTTTGAGCACATGAGATCCTATCACAATTAGGTACAGTATATACTGTACTGTATACTGTAAGGAAGACTTCCATCTGCTGCTAAGTAAACGTTTTAAGTTACAGGTTATGGCTGTGACCTTTAGGATAATGTAATACTTGCAATGCATGATGAATGAATTGTGGAAATGGCATTTAGAGAATCAAATATATTTTGATGAAACCTCGTTTTTACTGCAGCAAATATAAAAGATGCTGAGTTTGTTGAGTTGAACTAATGTTTTTGTCACTTTTCTTTTTTGAAACGGTTTGAACAATTTTAGAAAAATATGTCTAGGGGTTTTGACACTTTATCCATTATTTTAAACAGATGTAAAAAACATAATCATTACATACAGTGCACTGTTTATTCTTTTAGCATTAAAATCAAACTAATCAAAATAAATATTACCTTTTATGCAAAGACATTACACTGCTGACACAAAATGAAGCCTTTTTCCGATGAAAATAATCAAAATGGTCTTGATCTCTGAACGAAGTAGAGAAAATGAAATCCCAATTTAGATGAGAAAAATAAAAAAACAAAAACAAGTGCCAAACTGCTTATTACTAGAGCACTTTTTTATTTTTTCTTTATTATGGTTATGAGCATAAAAGTACAACTCTGCATCATATGTTAAAGAAAAAAGCATTTTTCCTCTCTGCTCAATAATGTAGAGCAAACTATACCCTGATGTCAAAATTCAGTTTCTTCCACAAATATTGATAAAAGCTACTCTTAGTGTTTAATTGCACCAAGAACAAGAAGACAACCAAAATAAACCCCGAAGGTCCCATCTCTTTGTATTGGAGAGTGGGGAGGAACAAAGAAAATATTTTTCTAGATGCACTTATCTGATCATTCCTCTATATTTAAGTTTCTATATCTAAAGTATAATTTTCAAGATCAGTGTTTTAATTAATTATGATGATCTTTAACTTTTCCTTAAATGTAAAACAGCATTTCAGTACTTTGTTTCATATTGCTGAAAGAGATTTTGTAGAATTCCAGCTACAGTATCTATCATACTAACATCAGCACTGATTCCTTCACATTTTTAACTGTATAAATTGTTAGTCTTTCAATTAGATTTGGGCTAGATTTTAACTTCAGTTTTTGTTCAGCAAGTGCTTTTCTTGGTATCTGAGCAAATGTCTCTTTTATATTTATGTACAGATGGTAAAACTGGCTTTTTCCTAAAAGCATTTTTAAGTTTTCTTGGTTGTTCTGGCCTTTGATCTGTTTTCTTATCGGTATTGTCAGATGCAGTCTTAATGTAGCTTCCAACAAAATCCTCTTTGCTCCTGAAAACACTTTAAGCTCACATACTGTATACATTATAACATGCCAATGCATTTTCACATGATCCTCTTGCAACTAAAATTTTCCCTAAATAAATAATGCAGGGTTCAAAATGATTGCAGGAACATTGTGGCTGGGGGTTTATTTATTATTTAGATACATGTATAGAATATACACTGTAGCATGTACTGTATGTTTATATTTTATTGTTTCCCCACATCTACTGTATATTTGCCTTAGTTAGTAAAGCAAGTCTGTTTTCAAGATGCAGCACACAGTATAATATATGTAATTAATTACTCCAATTATGTGAATTTTAAAAGGGTGGCAGAACAATGATTATATCAAGGTTAGCATCTAGGGCTTTTATTGTATAGAAATGAGATGCTGTTGGAGGGATTGTGTTATATTCTTTGGCTTTGTTATTACAAAATACAATATGGGGACTTCTGCTGTTCAGTTGGCACAGGCTTACGGGGATGTGCAATGGAGCGTGTACAGATTGGATGAAAATAGTCTGCATGCTGCACAATAGGCAAACAGCTTGGCTATTTTACATGAAAAAGTCCCTTTAACAGTAGGCTGGCTCTCGTGCTTAAAACACAAACACACAAGGTGCATCAGTGACATTTTAACATGCACACGTTTGGTAGTAATTAAAACTGTGTGCTGAGTTAAATTAGTTTGGGGTGTCCAGCAACAGCAACAATGCATCTTTTGAAAAGGTCATTTTTGAGGATTGACATATTTTGATATACTGTAGGAAGAAAATGTAGTGTTCCGGATTTTTTTCATTTGTTCATGTATTCATTTTGTGTTTCTGTGTTTATACATTCCCTAAGTTGAGAAGCCATCACTGCTAGGATCAACAGGAGTTGGGAGTCTTATGGGACTGACTGGGCTGTTACAGGGCTACTTTGGGAAATTTTCTGAAATTTCCAACTTGGAAGGGAGAATTTAATTTAATGCCTGGCTTTTGCAAACATTTAATCCATTGACACTGTAGAAACGTTTTTCATTTTACTGGTACTTTACCTCATTCACCTCTTCCATGCAAAGAAGTGTATAGCTCCCTCACTAACAAAACTTTAGAGACAGCTGTCAAAACTGGGACAAGAGAGAGTAGCGAAAATCTGTTTACAAATCAACTGTTGACATGCTGAGCAGTAAGCAACTGTTTTGTTTAAACATGGAATATTTAGTTACCAAAACATTAAGGAAAAAAATATTATTTATATTTTCTGTGAGGTAATGTACACAGAATTCATTATCTTTACATGGAGAGGAGATCACAGTCGAAGACATGTGAAGGGATCTTTGCAAATGGAAGTGTCTGAGCTAATAAGAAGAAAACAACTGAAAAGGAATGTAGGCTGACAGTTTGGATGTCCAAGGCCAATTGTTTCTTAATTATGTCTTGATTTACATCTCATCTGAATTCTGCAGACTATAAGACTACCAGATATTGGTATTAAAGATGCATTTCAAGGCTAATTGGATTTAAGCATGGTGATTAAAGACCATAGGAGAGTTTTATAATCTATCAGGAAGAAATTGCCAAAACCTTTTTGCCTTACCTGTGTTAACATGTGAAAGATCGGTACTGCACAGTCTAGAGTAGAAAGTGAATGAACACTACTCTGGAACTAATCCATTCCTGAGCAATGCAGTATCATTTGGATGCTGACATGTGGATACCTACCTACAGTATGATATGCTTTATAGTAATGGTAATGATGCCCCAAGTACACAAGACAATTACTGTAGCTGTTTTACTTATAAACGAACATAAAATTTCTGGGCTGTGTCTGCTGACTGTAACCCATTCCCATTTTTATTTTGTGACCTACACAGCATAAATATGATCTGATGTGCTGATGTGCTGGTATGAAGTGTGAAGCACAGATGTTTATATGCTATTAGAGTGCCAAGGCAGAGTGCCTGAAGTGTTTGTAGCTGTGTATGGGCTCCTAGAAAGGATATTTTGGTCAGAAATGTTTGAAATGAAATGCCAGCAAGATTCTATTGCCTTTTCTTTCAAGATGCTTAATTACAATTCATGCAATAAGTTTCAATTAATTCTTATTTCCTAGCGTATTACTAGGAGGTTTCATAAATGAGTGCAGTCATAACAGAAATATTCTAAGAAGCATATATATCCATTTCGGACGTGCTCATGAGCCTCGTTAAATGCAGTGGCTTCTAACTTTGACTACATATGGAAAGAAAAGAAAAGAGAAATGAGAAATATCTTCACTGAGTCTCCTGAATGGCAGGTTAAGCTCTAGGATAACAGATTCGAGCCTCGTGTTACTAGCCGACTGTGACTGGGACTCCCTCCGTGGGGGCACACAGCTGGATGGCAGTTATTTGGGCAGGGTGACCCTTGGCCAATTAAAAGACAGGGGCATGATGTGCTGTTAGTGAAGGCCGTGTTTCTTCCCCAACTGGTACAAGACTTTCAGTGAGGGGCACTGGTACCTGTGACAGGCTACACCTCCTCTTTCTCCCTAGTCTTTGCTCATAGGATTCATAGCGGTAAAAAAGTGCATAAAAAATACAGAATTGACTACATCAAACTGGGTGGTGTAAGAAAAGTAATTGGAGATGTTTTTTTATACTGTATGTATAGATTGTTTTTTGTATTTTAATTTAAATTTTTTAGTTTTTTTTTATAAGTGTGTTTAGATGGCTCAGCTGTTATAGTGTTGTGAAATGGCAAAAGCTGATGAAAACGCACATGAAATGTTGTTTTATACAACATCTCAATCTACGGCATTTTATTCAGAGAATGACTTCAGAAAGTAGGCTTTGAGAAGTCGGCAAAGGACTAATCACACCTTATATTTGTATTATAATTAATACTAATTCTAACTAATAGTAATCTTACTGTGAACCGGATATTAATTAACATTGTGGCTTATTTATTTGATTTGAACATCATGTCCACTATAATGAAATCAGAATTTATTATTCTAACAATTAATGTTCCTGACAAAGGTTCTTATATAGCTGGTATGGTGGTTCCCATGCAAACTGAATAAAGTAATAATAAAACCAATATAGCTGATACCCTGGCTTTTCTCAGGATACAAATGGATGGATTTCTGCTAGATGGGCCAAATAGCCTCCTTTTGTTTGTAACTTTTCTTATATTTTTACTCTTATGTCCTTAAAACATACATAACATTTTTTTTATTTTTGTTACCATAATTAGACTTATTATCAGGAAAGGATATTTAAGGTAACTGGAAAAAAAACTGCTACCAAAACATTACACTACTGTATGTGGTATAAATGTCAGCATGTCACATACAGGCAACTTTAAAATACATTTTTCCAGCAAGCATACAGTACGTGCTGCACACCAATTTTGTCAATCCCTGATTATAAACTAAAAAGTAAAATGATACATTTTATGAAAATTGTAAAAATAAGTTCACCTGTGTATTGTATGTTGATAATTACTGTACATTCAGTGCAGCCTGTAAAAAAAACCCTCAAAAGACTACATGGCATTTGTCTTTTCTAAGCCAGACTTTGAAAAGATAGTTTATTAGAATAGATCTTACAGTTAAAGAGATGTTTACAAAAAAGGAAGAAATGCAACATGTTGTTTTCTTTTGTCTTTTACTTCACTTTATGATGTGTCGTAAGCAAAGCAGGGCTATTAGTTCTCAAACAAGAGCATCATATTTTCGCGATATGTCGATGCATATGTATTAAAGAATAAACTTTACAATTCCTTACTAAAGAAAAGTAAATAGAGGAATTTTCTTTTTAAAACCTGAGTGGAGATATAGAATGGGTCAGTTTTGAATCAAAATTGAAACTGTTTGTTCTCATGTATTCCATTACCTTCATTTAGCCTTGTGTATCTCTATATAATACCATATGTAAATACATGGGAATTTTACTGTTTTACTATTGATTTTGTAATATATTCCTACCTGTCTCCTATCCCACCAAGGGCCTGTTTAGAAGTGAAACCTTTAGTTTGTCTCTAGAAACCTGCCTTTGAATTTTAAGACTTTTCTTCTAGCAAGAAAGAATAAATGATCAATTCTGAAAATAACTACGGAAACGATGCCGTAAATATGTATGTAAATTGTGAGTGAAAATTGCCGAGGAGGAACAGAATTACATTTGTCTTTTCAGCTGGGTAATGAAAAGTGGGAATTAACCATAAACAAATATAACTACCCACTTCTGCTACATTCATTCGAAAATGCCCCGGTCTTAGTAGATGGATCTGTAATTTTGGTAACTGGGTTTTGAATACATTTAAAACTTTTCAGTCTTCTGTTTCCCGACCTTAAAATTCAGGCAAGCTGCATAGACTGGGAAGGGTTAATCAGCTTTCCCCAAACTACATTAATGCACCTTTTGTTGTTAAAAACATGCTTTGTGCACAAGGAGATATAGTGCCTTTTTTGATTTCCACAAAGAAATCCCAAATTATGTTTCTGTAATTATGCATACAATGGAAATGTTTTCAGAATTGCCTCTTCCTCTAAAATGCTCATTTTGTGTAATCATCCAAGGGTTCAGAGCCACTAATTACCAGAAATTGTTCTACACATTACATGTTCCAAAGGTCAATTACGGGAGAATGAAGAAAAGTGTCAATCCAACCAAATGCGTAAGCCAATTTTCTGTTACTGCCGCAACATGTTGTCTTTATTGCTTTTGTTTTTCCCATTCACTGTTTACAAAGCGTTCAATTAAAGTGATTCATTTACCTGGTAGTGAGCAGCTGAACATAGCTGGTATTTACAGAGCAGTGCTTTACAGAAATGTGCTTTAAAAAAAAACTAAGAAGAAAGCATTTCTGTTTGAACTATCTGATTTTTACAATTTGATTGATACTGGGCAGATGTGACTACTCTGCACCTTTCCTATAAGCATGTGGCCAGGAGATAAGCAGGGCATAGCATATGATGTCGCCATCAGCTTTGTTTATTCATGCCTCCTATAGTTTTACCTATTGTTCTGAAAATAGCAGCTAATAATCTTTATTATCTGTTTGTCCTACAAATACTCTTTTAACTCTGTAACAAAAGGTTTCAGTTAAAGTAAGATTTGTATTAAACTGTCATGAAAAATGTCATGTGTTTCTGCCTTAAATACTGGGTTAGAAGCATTTCCTGAAATTGATGGATATCTGCATACTTTTGATGCATTGCTTGAAAAGAGACGTAACATTTCGGCTGTGGAGCCTTCTTCAGGTGTATGAGGAGGACCTCACACCTGCAGACGGCTCCAGAGCCAAAGCGTTGTGTCACTTTTTATCTTTTCCTTTCAGTAATGCATTTAGTTGAGCTGCCTTATAAAGGTTCTTTAATTGCTTAAACTCTGCATTGGAGCAGATAAACAGAACAAAGTTTACAAAAGAAAAGACAATGAAATATAGTATCAGAGATGCATAATTAAAGCGGTGATATGTGTAATTTTTTTAGCAATTTAAGAACTGAAAATTGTCTTGGAAAAAAAAGGGTGTTTCTAAATTGTCTTTTGGTATGGATTTAATATGGACAGCATTGTCAGCTGATTATCACTGACATCACCTACAAGGTGAGTGCAAGTTACAAAAAGCCTATTTTTAAATAATCAGTACTTTCTTTTGCTCGTTCAGCTCAGGAACTGTTAAGGGTGTCTACAGCGCTCTTACTCAGGGGAGAAAGAAATCTCTCTTCCAGTCATTGTTACATTTTCTTGCCAAAGAGTGGTCTTGTGTGTGGTTCATCACCAAGGTTTATGTGCATTGTGAGGCACTAGGTCAAACAGTGCAGTGAGCCACTAAAAGCAATAAAAAGGCAAACAAAACCTTAAGCTACTGTATACTGCATAGTCTAAAGTATATCATTCAAATCAAGGGATCTCATTTTAAAATTGTATAATGTACTAGTTAGGACTCATTTACAATATTGTGTACAATTTTGGTCACCATGTTACAAAAAACAAATATTGCTGCTCTGAATTTAGTCCAGAAAAGAGCAACTGCAATAAATGCATTAACGGACATAAAGAATGTCCTATTGCCCATGCGCGTATTCTATATAAGTATTCAAAAATACAAGCATTCAAAATTCTCAAACACAGATGAGAGGACACGAGAGGAAAGTATGAAGAAATGTGTTGAACCAAATGGTTGTGGTAGTGTGGAACATGCTCTCCAGCCTTGTGATTGGAGCCAATACTCTGGCTTCTTTCTAGAAATGGCTGGATAAGATCCTGGGAACAATTTCCTACTAACTGCCAAATGTGCTAGGTGGGCCAAACGACCTCCTCTCATTTGTAACCTTTATTTGTCTTTTTATGAGCTGTCACAAAGGTGGCCATATTCCACTACCAGTGTTGAAGACCAAGAGAGAACCGATGCATTAGCTTATTCTGTTTAGATGTTCAAATAACCTTAATGATCCCTTCTTTGGGCATTTAAGTACAGTAAATGCAGTAAACAGTTGCATTCTATATAAACAAATCATGTGATTAGTCTTCATTTCACTTCTCAAAGGAGGCTTTTCTGATAACGCAGGTGTTAGAAACACTATAAATAAACCATTTTAATACAAAGAAATGACATGTCATATAGGGCAGAGCAGCTTTTCAGCATACTGTATAATGTCCATGCTGCAGTTTTGTATAGCCCTGGTCCCTGTTACTGTACATATTTAAGGAATGTTGTATGTGAGTCTAATGGTTTTATTCCTTGATGTTTGCAAATATGTGTTGTACCAGTGCTTGTTTGCTTGTTCTGTTGGAACTGTCAAGGCTGGATTTGAATTCCCGAAGTTTTCCCTTGGGACTCCCCATTTTAAACATGATATAGGACAATAATCATTCTTCAATAAAGGATGGACTGAGGTACAACAGATTACGTTCTCTGTAAGCTTAATTATATTAACATAAAGACAAGACTGATTACTAAATGTGATACTTGTTTCCATGTCAGGTATTCAATCATTTTCCATGTTTTTATCAAATTAGGCATAGCTTAAAGCTAATGTTGCAGCAGAGCAAACAGGTATACTGTATATGAAGGAACTAAGAAGTGCAGTTATCATAATCTAATGATAATTTTGAACTGTCAAAATAGTGGTCTGTTACATTAACATTCAATTGGGATGTCATACTGAAAAATGTTGATTTTACAACTGCAGTGTCTTTTGTGAAATCTTCACAAATACAACACACTTTTAAAATAGACTGTGAAACATAATGTTTTTTTTAATGGGACAATAATATTTTTGATGCTGGAGAATTTGTTTTATTCATACTGGACAAGATTGTAAAGCACTAGTTATATACTGTAGATACATGTATTAATGTGTCATGCAGCATTTTCATTTTGACATTATTGTGAATGTCAAAGGTCACAAGAGGGCCTCTCTCAAGCTGGTTTTCTGACTTATCAGTGTCATCAGAGTGTATATTATCTGTGTTAAAAGTTTAGTGCTGTCAGAACAAGTGTCTTTCATAGTTCTGGGTATGATTATAAATGTCTATAAATGAAAATCCTGTACTTCACTTTTCCGAGCAGACCTTTCCAACAGTTGTCTGCACGTAAATATGACAGATGGGTCTTTAATAGGAAAGCAGAGTTAACAACATGCCTGTTTACAATATTAATCTTCGAAATATGCTTCGTTCTGCCACCTTGAAAGCCAGGTTTGCGCAAATCCCTCTTTATTGCAGCATATGTCAACAGAAATGAACTCCCATCTGCTGCTGTGTAGCTTAGCGCTTGGCATTCTGTGATGAAGGCTCATCACAATACCTGGGCTCTGTTTGTAATTACAGGTGTGTACTGAGGAAAGCAACACATTAATCAGCCTTTTAATTATAGAAAGGTGGGTCTTTTGTTCAGCCCGTACATAGAGAATTCACTGTGCACTGTGATACTAGGAGAACCCATCTGCTGCTTTTCTCAGAACATGTTTGCTTTGTTGGATATTGCCTGCCCAGGGCTGAGAGGATTTAAAACCTCTGTTTAAATATTAACCTGGTGGAAGGGAATTGGCTCCACCTCTTCACAGCTTTAAAGAGCTATCTCATTTGTAATCGGCCCCTTTTCTTTTTCATTATATCTTCCAGGAAACTCTCTAGCGAGGACCATTTCTGTTGTATGGAGCACTATGCACTATTTGAAGTAGAAGCAATCGTTTCTTTATGCAGCCCATGTGTAAAGCCTGAGCACAAAACTGGTGGTGCTACTTTAGCATAAAGGAAATATTAATAGATTTAAGTGCGGTTTATGTTATCTGCCTTGCACACTTCAGTATATGTTGAGCCATCTGTTCTTAAAATTGTACTGTATTTTGGTCAATACATTTCCTATTGTAATTGTTTCTAAATTACTCATTCAGAGTTTGTTAATATTTCATAATTCCTTAACATTTACCTCCTTGGTTATTTAAAGCAACATTACAAAGTTTTAACTGGACGAAAAAAAAAACATTTAGACATGATGGCTTCACAGTGCTTGACAGTAAAAACACAAGCAGCTTCCGAACAATTTGATTATCCAGCAGTATAATTTATCCAACAAAAACATATTTGATAAAAACAAAATAGTGGTCTTGAGGCTCAATATACAGTATATTAATGGAGCTGTTTAGGAATGAATATTTGGTTAATCTGTGATATCGTCTACTGTATACTGTACCATATTCTGAAATACAAAGGCAAAATTCTTCAATTATAATTTATGTTGGATGTACTTTGGTATTCTCTGATGTCTGATGTCATCTGCACCTTCCTCTAAGATGTTTTTTACGGAGAATTTAGCCGGGCGGTACTGCAGATGAAAAAAAAAATTGTACATAAATGAACTAGGAAATAAGACTGGTTTCAGCTTTGTATGGTACATCTAAATTCAATTTCTTCTCAACATGGTTCATTTGGGTACACGCCTGTCTTTGTGTTGCTGGCCTGCTTTCCTCAGCAGGATTTGTGCACCATCACATGTTTGTTACAGACCTTTTTAATTTAAATGCAGTACAGGTTTTCAGCAGGTAAAATCGCAGTGTTTTTCAGTCACGGAGTCGAATCACTTCCCCCCCCCTCCCCCCCTTTTCTTTTCCAGGATGTGTTAAACACAGTCATCAGGCACTGTTCCCCGCGCTTCTTCTTTCTCGGCTTGCCCGGTTTCACAATGCTCGTGGGTGATTTCATCACCGCGGCGGCCCGCATCCTGAGCACTGAGACGCTGGAGGTGAGTATGACAATGTTAAATAGGCATCCTCCAGCCCCACAAGGGGCCTCCCCGCCCAGCCCCGAGAGGCTGAGCTCCAGCAGCTAACGAGGTTCAGATTTCTGCACGGGAACAGGTGCTCGCTCATTAGTGTGCTGTGAACCTGGGCGCTCGGGGTAGATGCCATGGCAGCTGAGGTGTGAAATTGCAGTATAAAGTGACTTGTCTTGCAAGGGCAGAGGCGTTTCATCAAAAGACCAGATTGTGAGAAATCTCCACCGTACAACCTTGACACTCAGGTGTAAATCTTGGGTTTCAAAACCTCGTTAGCCACCAGCGCAACAACCTGAGAGCCGAAGATGGAAATTTCCAGGTGCACGGAGCAGTGCCAGACCTGACGATCAGATAATCATCTTCTCCCTTCATTAAATAAGTACAAAACAACAGCAGTGCAGTTCTACATCTGTCCTCAGTATATTTCTGAGGTGTAATGCAAGTATAGCTCTATTCAGAACTGGACTGTTTATACAGTATCTTCAGAAAAAAATGACATTCTAAAATACACGACTTGTGTAACTGTACAAGGTTTATTGGAGAAATGTTTTATGTAGATAAGATCCTTAAGTACACATGAAAATATTTACAGTATATATGTGTTTTGCTCTCCTTTTCACCTTTGCTTCATCGAACCGAGAACACAAATTATGCTATTTTTCCATTTTTTATATTTTCAAAGGCATATATACTGTTTGTAGCCAGTGTTGTTCAGATTATGTGAACTTTTGGGCAGCCGTAATGACATGCTGATGAGAAAGCATGAATTCGCCTCACTGTAAATGATTGCTTTACTGTACATGATCATTTTCTCGCCTACTCTAAGAGAGCACAGTGGCTGTTTTGATTTGGTCCATTTTGCCTTTTTTTAACTGTAGATGTCTTTTGTCTGTAGGAAAACATATCACAAACATATAGCTGCATGTGCGCTAAGCATTCTGTAACAGTGTTAGAAGTGTATTAACACATCATTTTCCATTCAGACCTTCTGGTTCTCTTTTTCACTCTTCTGACATGATCATCATGTAACCTTTTTGTCGGCCAAGGTCAATAGATTTTGCAAGACTAGTTTGTCAACTTCAAAGCCCGTTGCTTTTTTGGATTTAAATGAAGTTCACTTCAGTATCCTTATCATTTTGAGAGCACGTTTAGCTCCCTTTTGTGCCTAAGCATCAACAAATGTCTGTTTGTGTACACTTACATATTGCACCGCTGCAATGAAGTTGAATGAAGTGAAGAAGCTACACTAATATATTCCAAAGGTACTGTATCTCTAGATTGTAATGTGATTTTGGAATCTTTATTTTAAAGGCTCCTCGAATTGAAGCACAAACTCTTCTTGGATCTTTAGTGTGCTTTCCAAACCTATACCAGCAGATGCCATTACTACAGACAGTTCCTGGAACTACTGATATCATCGTAGGCAATGAAGAAATTAAGGTAGGCAGTGTCATGTGTGGTTAATGCGTGAAAATGTTTAGCATCAAACACAGGTAGTAGACAAAAAAATAGAAATGTTTGGGTAAATGAGGGATGCCTGTATATTGATATTGAGGGCTTTCACACAGATGTGGCTCATGTATAATTAGCATGCTTGGGCTTAGGTATTGAATTGCTGGACAGGCCTGGTTGCCTGTAATTATAGCCACAAGAGGACACCTCAGTGGTTTTGAACGAGGGGTCATTGCCGGGATGTATTTGGCAGGAGCTTCAGCGACCAAGACAGCTCATCTTGCCGATGTTTCACACTTCTCACGACCAGCTGTGTCTGAAAGACATCACTGTAGGGGCAAAGTAAGCAGAATTGCAAACTCCAGGATCGTCTCTTTGCATTGGTTCAGACAAGGCAAAACAGGCAAGGAATGGCATAGAAACTGACTGCAAAGTTTAATCTAGGGCGTCCCTAGCCACTTTCATCATAAACAGTTTCCCAAGAACTGCACAAAGCAGGCTGCTTGAATGTTTGTGAGTCCAGTGGTGCAGAGCACGGGTAATGGACTACTGAGCAGTGGAGAAATGTGATCAGGTTAGATGAATGATCCGTCACCGTATTCTTGACAAATGGATGAGTGCACATATTGCGCCAACCAAAAGCACCCTACAGCCCTGGCTGCTCGGCTCCAATATTTGAAAGGTTCTGGTGTTTCCATAATCTTGTGGGGTGCAATTTCCTGGCATAGGTTGAGGGCTCATGTTCCCTTAGAAGGCAAGGTGTCAACGTTGGAGGCCTCATGCTCACCTGTAAGGCTCTGCATTGTTCGGCAGTACTTCAGTACCTGTCTTGAGTTACTATCGTCCTACTCCCCACCTCCCAGCCTTCGTTCATCTAATTCTGGTCTCCTGTCTGTCCCCCAAGACCATCTACACTCTGTGGGTGACAGGGCCTTCTTCTGCTGCGCTCTGAGCTATCCTAGCAGCCATATCACCCTGCAACTCACAACTGGCAACCCACTGAAGCTAAGCAGGTGTGAGCCTGGTCAGTACCTGGATGGGAGACCTCCTGGGAAAAACCAAGGTTGCTGCTGGAAGAGATGTTAGTGGGGCCAGCAGGGGGCGCTCACCCTGTGGTCCATGTGGGTCCTAATGCCCCAGTATAGTGATGGGGACACTATACTGTAAACAGGCGCCGTCCTTCGGATGAGACGTAAAACCGAGGTCCTGACTCTCTGTGGTCATTAAAAATCCCAGGGTGCTTCTCGAAAAGAGTAGGGGTGTAACCCCGGTGTCCTGGCCAAATTTCCAATTGGCCCTTACCAATCATGGCCTCCTAATAATCCCCTTCTATGAATTGGCTACATTACTCTGCTCTCCTCCCCACTGATAGCTGATGTGTGGTGAGCGTTCTGGCGCACTATGGCTGCCGTCGCATCATCCAGGTGGATGCTGCACATTGGTGGTGGTGGAGGGGAGTCCCCATTACCTGTAAAGCGCTTTGAGTGGAGTGTCCAGAAAAGCGCTATATAAGTGTAAGCAATTATAATTATTATTATTATCAGCGAGTCTCCTTCCCTGAGCTCTTTCACAGCAAGACTCAAAAGCTTCTTCTTTAGAAGGGCTGTTTAACTGGTTCTGTGTCTGGCCCTTTCCTTTCCTACTGTCATTTCCCATACTGTCATAGTAACTTGTGTATTTCTGCTATTCATTCTCCTCTCACTGTGTATTATTATTTTCTAAAAAGCACTTTGAGAAGCCACTTTTAAAGTTAGGTCAAATAATGTTTATTATTATTTTGGAACAAAGTTATTTCTATAAGTTATTTCCAATTAAATGACTGCATCTGAACTTATGAAATGTAAAACTGAATTTAGTCAAATCTAAAAAAAAATATCTAACCTAAATCACCAGTATCAGAATACCTAACATTTCCAGAGTATGACAAATGTCATTGTGGACAATAGCAAATTATGCATCACATTGAGTTACAGCTTCTATCTAAACCTCCTGGTAAGCATCAAGCTCTGCGTACTGTTGTTACTTTTTATGTAATGTTTTTGTGGTTAGAAACATGCACTGAATTTGCATTCAGTAGCTAAATCAATTATGACTCAAATATCTAGCAAATTGCTCACTAGCAGGCTTTGTTCCTGAAATTCTACCAGAAACATACAGTAATGATGGGTTTAAAGTGCATTTTTAACTGCCTTTGATTATTTTTTTCTTTTATTCTGTTTTTATTCCTTTAGGACTATTTGATCAACATCTTATTGACCATTGCGAGGAATGAGCCCAGTGAAGGAGCAAGGTACAGGGCCAATGTTGGTTTACTACAGCTGCTGTCAGAATTTCTTTTTCAGCACATTCCTAAATGCTCCAATTTTTTAAAGACTTGCAGAAACCAAAAATTGATAGAAAGTATAGAACAAGCCATAACCTTTCACAGACACCACAGAAACAGTATGTAATTAAAAGAAAGCATACACAAGAATAATTACCTTGTGGCTGACTGACATAAAGAAACAAAGGTTGCAAATGAGTGGGGCCCATCTAGCTTATGTATTAAACTACGTGTTATCCCTCTAGAACCCAGTATACAATATCTCTTACAAAAATATTTTGATGCTCGTATGTATTGCTGTATAATAATGTAATATTGTAGAAAAGAATATTCCGCCAATCAATATCTACCACTCATTGCCTAGAGAAAATGTGTAAAACAAACACAATCATGATTTAATTCATAATACATTTTGATGTTGATAATAAGTCTGAACCTAAAACTGAAAAAAGGCATTAGATCTCATCCGGCATTTAACACGTTTTAATAAGATTACGACCATTTTAAGTGATACTTTGCCAGATTAACGTTTTAAAATGAAAACTTTTAATCAATAAGATTAATAAGATCATTATAAACGTTATAAAGGGAAAAGTGGCCAGTGACTTTAAACTTGGTTAAAGGCATGGGAATGAAGGTAGTGGGACTCTATAAAGCTCATACCAACAGCATTGCAAGTAATGAAATATCCACCATACAGCACGACTGTACAAGTGCTTTCACCTCTTACTCATGCCATTTTGCTCTTCAGTATTTTTGTGCTGACGTCATGTATACATTCCTGAACAATGACCTGGCCCTTCAGAACACGTTAGGCAGCCTTAAATCTCAAGTAGAGGGTCAAAAAAAATGCTGGCCTGAAATTGAGGCAGCCTGTAAAGTGCAAATAGGGCCTCATGTGAGTTGTTGTACTGTTGTTTTTCAGATGCATTGCCATTTGTAGTCTGGGCGTTTGGATCTGCGAAGAACTTGTGCAGCAGACAAATCACCCAAATGTTAGAGATGCGATAAATGTAATTGGTGTAACACTGAAGGTAGGACATGAAATGTGCAAACCTCTTTTGGTCTAGATGGGCTCAGTACATTAAACCTTTAAGGTCAGATTTTGTTGAGATACAAAATAACTGAAATTTAATAAGATACAAGTATATAGTCTCCTCCCTTTTCATATTCATAAATGTATACATCTTCCTTCTTTTGAATGTACATAGTTTTGTTAAAAAGTTATATAAGTGTAAAAAATAGGGGAACAAACAGGAATTTGTGCCTGTGATGTAAGGCTGAATAATGGTTGTTCATATGTAAAATAGTTTTGCTTTGTTCTCTAAAATAAAAAAAAAATTAAAAAAAGAAATGTGCAAACCTCAAATGGGTAACTTTGGAGGAGTGAGAGTTCCTCTGGCTAGAGCACAGGGGAGAATTTCAGTTCTCCGGTTAAGGAGTTGGTGAAGTTAGAGCAACGAATGGCTGTTATTCTAACTTTAGCAAAGTGATGTAGAGCTTTATTTGTCGAAGTCTGAGGAACTTGCCTCTCATACTCATTGCCTGGGATGTTAAATGCTTTTTTAGAGGCAGTAATCCAGTCCTCTAGCCCCAAGATGTCACTTTATTCTCCACAAAGGAATTGTTAACAATTTAAACAGTCTTCGCTTTCTGTTAAAAATGTTATTATCAATATTTACTGCATGCTACTACAACAAACTACAGAGTAATCAGAACTCCTCAAATTGTTAATAACATAAGTAGTTTCTATAATGAGCATCACATGATACATACTGATTTTAATGATCTTTGATCACTCAAAAACCTGTAGTTTGCATTTTTTTTAATAATGCAGTATTTTTTTAAATTAATGTATCCTGATAAATTGTAAAACTCCCCAAAATAGTTGCTTTCTTGAGGAAGTATGCAGTGTGAAATTAAACTGATATTTTCATAGCAGTGTATCTGCTATGATAGCGGAAACGTTTGATGCTCTTTACAGAAATTTTCTAGGTATATTTAGAATGTTTAGTTATTTTCCTATAGAATTTGCAAATACTTTTGTTACAATCATTTAAATCTTTATCATAGAAACGTCTTTATCAACTCTACCTCCATAAAACTGTTTAACATTCTCAGTTTTTTCACATATCCTGCCTGGATTGTTGCTGTGACAAAACCAAGAAAGAACATTCATTGTATTGTTTTTATTTGCATATTAGCGCTTGTGAAATTGCCTGGTACAGTGAGGACTAATTCACATTAATCTGGTTTGGCACTGCTCTTAATTTCAATTTGATTGTGGAATGGCTTTTGCTCAACTTAGATGTTTTTCTTACTCTCAGTATGTGTATAAGTGATTAGCAGATCCTATTTGAATAGCTCAGTTTTATCCCAGAATTGCCTACAATGTTAATTGGTCATCAGTTGGCAGCTGTTCATATTGTAGTAAGAGTTGATATACTGTAATTCACTTGACACATGAGCTATCAAAAATACTGATTTTCTGACAAGCTGTTTTTGCAAAGGGGTGGTATTATTTTTTGTTATTCATTTGATAGCTTCAGTAATCAAACCACTAGAAAGCATCTTTTTAATTATGTAGTGATTTGAAACTGGTAAATGATACATTGCTAAAATTATGGTTTCCAAAGCCACTCTTTTAATACGCACTGCTTGTTTCTGGCAGGTAGTACAATACTGTTTTCCCCCAATGCTAGTTCAGTGCTGCCGATCATTACCAAATGGCCAGTATGTTATATGATGAAGAGAACTGTTTCTGCATATTTCACTTGATTTATTCCTTCACAATAAAAATAAATCATAATATAGATTAGGTCCTCACTTTTTTTAGTAAATCACTACATCCCTAAATTTAGACTGCAACGTCTTAATGCTAGTTTTTTTGTGCATTAAGCCCCCACTTGCACACTTAAAAACAATGCAACAATGCAAGTATATCCAGCAACATAAATGAAAGCTGTTTCTGTGACAAGATGATATGGACCACCTAATAAACAAGCATAATTGTTTTTTGGGCAGGTGCCGCTTTAGGTAAAAAAATATCATTTTGCTGGAAGCTTTGTAAAAAAGTGGATCTGTTCTTAAGTGTAAGTGTGCTGCTACAGAGGAAGTTACCTGCTCTTTCATTTAAAAGATACAAATGCAAATGCATACAAATACAAATACATGCAAATAAATACATATTTACTGTACTTCAATGCTGAAGTAAATTAAAGTAAATAAAAAAATTCCCATCCCCTAATGATAGCACAAGTTAAAAACACAGGATTTCCAATAGTCAGCAAACAGTGAAAGCAGGCAAGAGTGAAAGAAATTAAATCTCTGGTCTTGTTCAAATTCTTATGTTTTTTTCCTTCTCTGGTTGAGGTTTTACTTTGAAAAGCACAGCCCTTTGAAGTGTCAGTGAGGTGAAGCCAGGTTCTGTTTGCCTCCCTGGGTATGATGGGTATGAACGAAGTAACATTTATAGGTCTACCTCAGATTGAATTAAATATTTTATGACACTCAGCTCATTTGGTTTATTGACGTGCTTCTCGTTCAATACACGTTTTATGATTATTTCAGGATTTTTTTCACGGTCATGTTAACAGAAATTACCTCAAATCAAAAATACTTTACATTGCATTGCCATTTGTAGTCTTAGTCTGGGAGTTTTTATTCTTGGCTTATTTTTTATTTTCTTCTTCATGTTAATAAAACAATATAGTGACACTGCAAGCTATTTATTCTTTGTTTGAATAATAAGAAATGTTGGCGTGTTCTAGTTGCTCATTATTGGGGCTGTTTCACAAGTATAAAGTATAGTTAATGTGTTAACTACTTAATTATTCTTCATCTGAATTTCATTGACATGACTAGACTGACATCATGAGGCTTTGAACTGAATTACAGGTTAGATACCGCTATGAAAAATTAATCTACCTCTGATTTTTGTAGGCCTCTTTTTTATATTGGTGGTTTTTGAAGCTTCCAATTCACCATTCATAGTGTCCTTTTTTGCGTATGCTCTTGATATGTTTTTAGGAAAGGGTATATGCCATGAATAATGATGCTCTTGGTCTTGTAGTTCCTGGACAGCAAAAAGACATGATGCTTGACGGACTATGAGTTTGCTACTGTACAAGTGTTCCTCCAAAAAGTGAATAACAGGTGTATTGTATGTATATAACAACTAATGCACCTCAATTTATTCTAAAATAACTTTTTTTTAAAATCAAAATGCATTGTGCATCCTTTAAAATACTGGAGATGCATCATCTTGCAATGACAGTGTGTGTAAAGTAGCATACAAAAAAAAGGATCCCATTTGGTCAAGCCACCTTTTAAATAAGGCACAACAAATTTCTCTTCAAATCCTAAGTAAACATGATGTATAATATGAGCAGAAAGAAAATAAATTGTCTTAAATCCCCAATTTTCCTTGGCTCTGTGCAATTTTGGTTATTTTTATAGACTGGTGCCTGTTCTTCATGTAATAGAGAACTATTTCATGCTTGGTACTCAAATGGGTTATAAGAGATTTCTTTTTTTGCTTTAAAAGATGTAGAGAATTTGTGGTCCCAGAAGGCTAAAAAATGTTGGTGCAGTGCCATTATTTCCAGACTACCTGTTTCCCAGGCAAGTGTGTGCTCAGAGGATATGCGGCAATTTAAACAGTTTTTATCATCCTGCCTCCTGCAGCAACAATTCTCTCGCTAATGGAAAAGTAATCATTTCCTCTTAGAAACTTGCCATAAGGAATAAAGTGACCAAGAAAGAGACGAAAAGTCTTTTGCTAAAAGCAGGTGTTGAACTTTAAGGTTTAGTATCTTGCTAAAGATTGTTTTCCAAAGTTTTATTTGTCATATTCCACAAGTCTGGTAGTCTTTACAAATTCCATGTTGATGAGAAGTAAATACTTGGTAGGATTTTATTATTCAGTGTTAAAATGGGTATAACCAGGTGTGGCAGCACTGTTTGTGAGTAATTGTAGTTTTACAGTTTTATCGTAATGTGGATTTGTTTTAGGAAATATATGATATTTGTTATTTGTTATTTGGAGTGGTACACATCATATAAACAGAACAATAAACTGCTTCTTTACAGATGAATTCTGGAAAGTGATTCTTGTCTAATCGTATTGTATGTTACTCACTTTTAAGAAATAGTGGGGAAAAAATAAGAGGTTCTGTACAGATGTACATAGGACACAACTTCTTCAAATCAACTTTTAATAAGTGCCATTAGTCTGGGGGAAATTTTGTAATGTTTACATTTGAGGTGGCCTTATTTTGTTGATAGAAATAAAAGAATACGTACAAAATATTAAATGGAACATACATATTCAATTTAGAAGGTTTTGGAATTATTTATTCTCATTTGAGTTATTTTGTAAGGCACATACCTCCGCGAATATGGAATTGTAACAGTGGAAACATCAAGAAACTGCTTTTAATCTGCAAGAAACTGCAGATTTGAGCAATTGTGCACCTCTGTTAAGAAATGAATATAGAGTGAAACTCTTGAAATACCGGACCGGCTCATCATAATAATGCTGATTGTGACTTCTTCTCAAATAAATGTCTAGCCATCAGAAAGAGGCCAGATATGTGATCACACTAAACAATTTGATGGGATGAAGTGGAAGCACCTCTGTTCAGGCTTTCTCGTATTAGGCCTTAGGTTTAAAAAGAGATAAATGTCTCCTTTCTTCACTCAGTCACTCAGTGCTATTGATCATCTTTCTTCTTCAGATACAGTATAATTCTGTTTTGATATCAAAATAAAACCAAGGTGTTATTTATTATGCTGCCTCAAATTACTCTGCTTTCCATATTCATGTTAACAGTTGTTGTAAGAACCAGTGTACTAGAAAACTGTTCACTATTAGCAAGCACTGATGGCTTTTCTTGTGTTCTTCCTCCCTAGTTTTCAAATAAAGTGGTTGCCCATGTAGCATGCGATGTGTTCCAGCTTTTAATCTGTCACTGGCAAAACCTTCAGAGATATGAATACTCTCTCCCGAAGAAAATTACTGAAGTAAGTCCTCATCCTAAAACACACTGTGCTCAAGGTGTATTCCACAGTTAGTTTTACAACATGCTTCATCATGTGGCTATGCTGTGAGAAGGGTTGCAACCTCATGTTCAATGCTTTTTTTATATTACAGATTTTTGTGGCTACAATCGCATTTCTCTTGCCGAATGCAGAACATTCTACTGTGGAAGCAGATAAAAAGGTAAAAGGTTCCACATAAAAAGAGCTATTGTCCCTTTATTAATGTCATTTAAAGAGGATCCTCTGCTGTTGTAATGGAATTCAGAGTAAGGCTGTCTTCACAATGCTTTCTACTTGCTAATTGATTATTTTTGTGTAGCTTGTGGTTGAGAAAGCAATGCTCCTCTAATGGAAGACCTTTTTTATTTTTATGTTATTTAGCTAATGGTATCACTGCTGCTCTGCCTGCTGGATTGGTGCATGGCAATACCTTTGAATACACTGCTAGAGCCTATTACCATGCCTGTGCTTGAAGACTCTTCACAAAAAGCTCCTCTGCTGGACTATATTTACAGGGTATGTATAGCTTTAGCCATAGCAGCTGCCTAATCATTGAGCTTCCAATTGAGCTTCTGGTTCTGGTAATAAAATATATTTAGAACAAAATGCTCATAGTTAAAATATACGACAATCCATAATTGGCCTTTTAATGGGTCTGTAGTACATTAGTGTTAGCCGTTTCTTCTCTTGAAGCATTTCAACTCTTATTAAAAGCCAGGTCAGAATGACAAATCTCAAAGTTAATTCCTAAGGCCAACAAAGCATGAACTTAATAAAGCTTTTCATTATTAAATAAATGTCTGTGTGATTTCAGCGAGCTGTGGTTAACAGCATCCAAAAGGCAAACGGGACCAGCTCCTTCATTTCATGTGCATGCAAGACATTGATTGTTGTTTTGCCTTCTGGGTACTAACCAGAAAAGGCTATAAATATTTGAAAAATATATTCAAACTTCTACATGAACACTGAAGTGTACGAAAAAAAATTGCATTTCAAATGTGTTTGCTGCTGATAAAATTCTAACACAGAACATTTGTTTTCAGTGATATAATCCATGAAGATTTTAAATGTCTTACAGTACAGTGCTGAGAGGTATGCTAGTTGAATTTCAGTCTGTGCCCTATGTTTGAAGTGTTATGAAACGTGTGGCCCACTTGCTCAACCATGTGGCAGGGCAGAGCGGTGGCTCTTTGGCTAAGGATCTGCATCTGTGGCTGGAAGGTTGTCGGTTCAAATCCCGTGGCTGGCAGAGGACTCCTACTCCATTGGGCCCTTGAGCAAGGCCCTTAACCTCAACTGCTCAAGGGGTGCCATATAAATGGCTGACCCTGCGTTCTGACCCCAAGCTTCTTTCTCCCCGTCTGCATGCCTGTGTCTCTCATGGAGAGCTGGGGTATGTGAAAAGACTAATTTTCGCAATGCAAGAAATTGTATATGGCCAATAAAGTGATCTTGATCACTTGGTCAGGATTCAGTTGTGTCTTGTCTGAGCCTGAATAGCCCACACAAGACAGGTTCCCCTTTGTTGACACGCCTGCAACAGTCTCCCATACTCTACATGTGCTCCCTGTTGTTCTCTGCTGCTCTCCAACTGCAGTGCTCCTCTTCAATGATCTGTCTCAGATCTAGTCTGACAGGGATGTGTCTTTGCAATCAAAGCGCAAATCCTGTACACAAACTTCCTCTACATTTTGGGTTGGGCTCAGTAACTCTACCGCCACTGCTCTCAGGGAAACTGTATTTAGTGGTTTTTTAAATGATTTGAAAGGAAGATTTTTGCACACAAAAGGTAAAAAGGTCTTGACACTTGTTCTATTAGAGGAAAGGAAAATAGTTTTTTTGTGGTTCAATAGAAGAGATGTATATTGTTTTAAAGGTGAATGGAAAGCTGACATGCTTGATACTCTCCAAAGAGCAATAGCAGAGAGAATGCTTTTCTTAATTTTCTTTGGTTTTGTAACAACTGCAGCACTGGCAGTGTATTTACTGATATGTTATTAAAAATGAGGATATTCAAAGATAAAAATCACAAAGTTCGCAAGAGATTATAAGGGGAATGCATTCGTAGTTATTGAAAATGCTTTTGTATGCTGAATACTGACATCAGAACAATTGCTTTGTTGTTGAAAAATTCATTAATCGAGAGTTTGTATAGGAGGGTGCATGTATATAATTACACACTTATTGTCTCCAGTTTTAGAATGCCATGTTGTAAGAATATTCTTTTTTTCATCAGAATGGAGACCCTTCCTAATGTACAATTATCACAACTATGATATTTTAAATATTTGTCATGCCAGAAAACATCCCACGCTCAGTGGGTCATAACTAAGTTTTTCTAAATTGGAATGTAGTGAAGACACAATGACTGCTAATGGCATTTTAAGGGGAGATATTTAAACTTTAAAAACACACTATGCTACAAATAATACTATTAAATAATACTATTTGTAATTTTGATCATGCCTAGACTTTCAGTAAATTATGGTATGTTTGGCCTGCTTTCAAGAACAGATTTAGCCCGCCATAGCACTCACTTTATTTAACTGTGAAAAAAGCAATTTAACACACCAAGCAACATATTAATTAATTTAATCATACACACTTCACAAAATGTAATTGTGCAGCAATCGTTTATCTTTTTGAACATTATTTTGTTTAAGTAAATGTAATTTTTTTCAAGCGCCAATTGTGTTTTTAACCGGGCAATTAATTGACTCCTATTCTGAATATACAGCGGAAACAGGATCTGGTTTCACTGAGCAGGTGCCTGGTGATACACTAACTGTGGGAGGCATAACTTAAGCGAAAGCAATGCATTTTAAATAGTGCCATTAATGAACAGTCTGCAGTTCATATATTAAAATGCTATAACAACTATATGGAATAGTTGTTTTCAATTAAAATGAAGTGGCTTCCGTGGCAATGTATAAAAATATTTTTGAAGCTAATGAATGTGATTCTGGCGGCCCACGAAACACAAGAGGTGTCCAAGACATGGCACTGTCAAGTGAGCAATCTGAGGAGGATATCTGGAGTTTCAAATTTTAGGCTCTGCTTAGGGTCTCAAGTGGCTCGTAAGAACAAAAGCAAGGTAACAGACGACAGGAGGCCATTTGGGCTCTTTAGCTCATTGGGCAAGTAGCGGCTGAGTGATCTGAGGACCGCGCGCAGGTGTTTGTTGAAAGGCGTATCGGCTTCGACAACATGGCTTCGCCGAAAGACGCGTCTCCTGTTCTCATTTGTGAATGCACTTCCCCCCAGGTTTCCGTTTGTGTCTTCTGGATCATGTTTCACAGGTGATTACAAAGAGGTACACCAGGTTGACTCTGTTGATGCCTTTAAGGATTCTGAATACTGGGATCCTGTCCAAGACAAAAACAGTTCATTTTTTCCGCTGGTGCCGGACATTCTTATTAGCCCAAGGCTGTCTCTTCCATTAACTAATTCCAGGGCAGCATTATCTTTTTTTGCGATATGGTGCCCAAAATTATACAAAAAGTTGTATTTAAGGTCCTTGTAAAATTTTAACATAACTTCCCCCGATTTCAATTATCTGCTTTTGACTTATATGTCTTACCATTTTGTTTATCTTCCTGTTGCTTCCCTAAGTGTCTGGAAAATTGAAATGTGTCAACATAAACAGTTAAGCTGCCTCTATCATGTAGTTTCCCATTTTGTATTTATGGTTATACTTTTTACTACCTGCATGCAAAACCCTGCACTATACTATGACTACATTAAATGCCATCTGCCCGGGTTTTTGTATTTCATTTGCTTTTTCTTCAATATAAGCTAATCCTTCTGACTTTTAAGATGTGTGCTTATTTTAAAATCACTTGAGCCATTATTATTGCACACAATCAGATACAATTCGATGAGTTTTGTGACTTTTCAAAGTAATTTTGTCAACGTAAACTAATTTAGGTTTTCAGTGGTTAAGGGTGAGTACTTATTGCAATCAACATATATTGGTTTTTACTGGTATTTACTTATTTTACTTATAAAAGTATTCAGCTTGAGCATTCAAGTTTTGAATAAAATATTCACTTCAAAACTGTGTGCACATCATTTATAATTCTGCAAAAAAACCTTGGAAGGGAGTGAATGCTTTTGCGGAGCACTGTAATTAGCAATACCAAATTTCCCAGAAAATGTAGTCTCTCTTTAATGTGTACCATAATCTTTTCAGACTAACAGATTTTAGACTCAACATTTGAATCTGAGAAAATTGTATAATATTCATTATTTTGCAATTAAGTTCCTGTTATTTAATGTATAAATACAATATATAAAAAATGTACAAAATATGTTGTTTTTAATAGATACTTTAGTCTAGATTTAAAGGCATAATGTAGTCTTAGACTGTCGGACTTTCCGAGCAGCCTTTAATAATTTTTATTAAATATTTTCACTGAACATTTTTTTCAAAATATGATTAACTTCACAGTCAAAAAAAAAAAATTAAAGGTACTGTACCAATTGTCTTCTCTACACAATCGCAATACTGATCAATAAGCAATAGATTGACTGCTTAGACTTCACATCAATATTATAAATACCCTTTTACTGTCCCCCAAAAAACCTATTATTTTGTATCTTCTCAAACTTTTCTGTGTCAGTTTATTCTTATAAAGCAAGCTCTACTGGTCAAGAGGTTTTATTACAAAGTGTTTATTTAAGGTAAAATTTTAACAGCACTAATTGGCATATATCTCAACATTTTTTGTTTTTTTTTTATTGAGAGAAAGCAATGTTAAAATGTTGTCATCATTTAAAGCAATTCAGTCTTATACCTCAAAGGAAACCCAGCTTCAAAGATGTGGATCTTTGTCAAGATAGTACTTTTTTAAAGCTTTCTACCAAAAATGTAGACTACTGTATGTTTAATTTAGAGGAAGGTAATGTATTTTTTAGTGTTATTCAATATCACTGTTTAACCGTGTAAGCCTCTAATGATGTTTGAGATGCTGTCAAGATATTCTGTACATCAGGTCTCATGTAATCTGTAACATATAGATTCAAGATAGGTGAATGCTGGAGTTTTCTCAATAACAATAGTAATTTATCAAGAATATTCACAACAAATTCACCTGAACACAAAATAAGAATTCTGTGAGGATTATGCTCTTTCTAAATTGTGACTCACAATTTAAGATTATTTATTGAGTTCATAACTGGTAAAGGATGAATGTTTGAATCCTTATCAAGGAATCCTGGAGATAGGCTACCATGGGTTTGGACTTTGATTAGCTTGCTGGCAGTAACTCAGTGAGTTTGGTTTCACAGTATAGAATGAAAGATTGATTTATTCCATTGTTCCTGTGATATTCCAGCCTCATTGAATGGAAGAAGGGGGATTTGTGCCAAACACTGTTACAATTCAGAGCACTCTTACACTGAGGAGTTACACTGTACAGGCTTTGGTGAAGAGTTCTTCACATTTAATGTTATCTGTCTCTGAATTTTTGTTTCCTGAACAGTTCTGTTCTCAGCATGCTGGGGTTGGCAAAAAACATTGTTTTAATAAACACTGGTTTAAAAATATGTAGCTACTGTATGTTTCTGATTCATTTTGAGTAAAAACTGAATCAGTGATATCTCATTGATCAGAAGAGACTAACAGTTTGAGAAACATGCAGTGTCTGTAGTTCAAAGGCTGATGCTGTGGTGCCATCTTCAGAGTTTCAAGCACCTGTCATGAGTGAGCTAGGTGTACATTTTTGCATGCTCTGACTTAGTGTCTTTGACAGTCAAGAGAAGACTGTAGTTCATGCTGTCCCTATGCATACGTTTTCATTGTTCTTAATGATTGATAATGATTATTTAGTCCTGATCTGTGGGCGGTGATCAGGAGACCCATGTGGTGCAATCCTTATTGATGGTTCTCATTTTAGGACATTCCACTGGTGGGTATTGATAGGGAATCCAATACCTACAGGTGCAAAAAGGTGTCGTCCTTCGGATGAGACGTAAAACCGAGGTCCTGACTCTCTGTGGTCATTTCTCAAAAAAAGTAGGGATGTAACCCAGACGTCCTGGCCAAATTTCCCCCTAATAATCCTTATCTATGAATTGGCTTCATCACTCTCCTCCCCACTGAGTGTGTGTTGGGCGTACTGGTGCACTATGGCTGCCGTCGCATCATCCAGGTTGGGCTGCACACTGGTGGTGGTGGAGGGGAGTCCCCATTACCTATAAAGCGCTTTGAGTAGAGTGTCCAGAAAAGCACTATATAAGTGTAAGCAATTATTATCATGATTGAATACTCTTGGATCGAAACAGAGATTCCAGTTGAAATTTATTTTAAAAATCCTTAGTAGTGCTCTTTATGTTGCCTATAGTGTTCTCTGCTTATCAGTTCGTCTTCTACCATGCGATTCAGCCTTCATTTAGAAAACCTTTGTACTTCATGCTATGAGGAGCTGATGCCCTGAAGAACGTCTGAGAATGTTCTGGTGGTATAGTGCTTAGTGTGATTTCAGGACAGAACAAGTTTGTGTCTGAACAGTTTTGAATATAGATTAAATTACAAAATTTCCCAATCTGGATTACTTTCTTTTGTTGACTCATTGTATTTTGTCAGTTGACCGAGCAGTAGCATGTACACCACAGCAACATTTCTATAAACACAGATTAGAATAAATTCTTGTATGCATTTGTTATTTCTCTTTGGGAATTTCTGACCATTTATTGTCATAATTGCAAATGTTTCCAGTAAATAGGTTTAAAAAATCCACTTTATTAATGATTACTCTTATTTAATTTGCACCAATAAATAATTATCACTTATTTTATCACTTATCACGTATCACTTATTAACTGACCTTACATGTTGCTTCTTTATTTTTCATAAAGGGACCAACTCTGGCATTAGACTGGGACAGTTTTTTTGGATTCTCTATCATTTTTTGTGCATGACATTTTTTGCAGTACTTTCATTGTATCAATGTCATCTTGGCCAGTGATTGTAGTTTTGTGCAATATGCTACCCTCTTCAATTCTCAGAATGTGTTGGCAATAATACACCCAGATCTTTAATGTCAGGGTGATAATGCCAAGTACTTACTACATTGACTTAATTGTGGTGTCAGTTCCCAAGTGGTGAACAAATATCTCTTCACCAGCTTCCAGACAAGTCACTGAATTTTCTGGATCAGTGCTGGAGGGGCGAGAAAAAAGATATTATCCGGGTGGCGGTACTCAAGGATGGAGAAGGCAGAGTCTTGATTAAACAAGAACAGATCAAGCAAAGATGGCTGGAGTACTTCAAAAATCTGTTAAATGTAGAAAATGAGAGGGAGAACCTAGTGGAGGCAGACGTAGTGTGTGGACCAATCCAAGAAATTTCAGTAAAGGAAGTGACAGAAGCTATCAAAGAGATGAAAGTGGGCAAAGCAACTGGACCATCAGGAATAGCAGCAGAACACTTTAAGAACCTCGATGAAGAGGGGATTCAGTGGCTGACGAGATTGCTAAACAATATTGCAAAGGAAGAGAGAATTCCAGAAGAATGGACAAAAAGCAGTATGGTTACCATCTACAAGGAGAAAGGAGACCCAATGGAGTGTAAAAACTATAGAGGAATAAAACTTCTGGAACATGGATTGAAAATCCTGGAAAAAATTCTGGACAAGAGACTCAGGAAGATAATCAGGATCCACAACTCACAATTTGGATTCTCAGCGGGGAAAAGCACAACAGATGCCATTTTTGTGATGAGACAGTTACAGGAGAAGACACTAGAGAAAGGGAAAAAGCTGTATGTGGCCTTTCTGGACTTGGAGAAGGCATATGACCGTGTGCCCAGAGAGGTGGTGTATTGGTGCTTGAGGAAGAAAGGAGTACCAGAAAGCATGGTGAAGTTAGTTCAAGCAACCTATAGAGATACAACTACAAAGATGATAACACAACAGGGAGAGACAAAAGAGTTTGAAATCACAGTTGGAGTACACCAAGGATCAGCACTAAGTCCTTTCCTTTTCATAAACATTATTGACACACTGACAGAGGAGGTAAGAACAGAAGTGCCTTGGGAACTCATCTTTGCTGATGATGTGGCACTGATGGCAGACTCAGAAGTAGAACTACAGGAGAAAGTGTTCAAATGGCAGAGGAGTCTGGAAAAGGGTGGACTGAAAATGAATGCAGAAAAATCTGAAATAATGGTAATGGAGAGAAGAGGAGATACTATGACCAATGTTGAGGAGACAAATGGAGGAAAACTGAAACAAGTTGATGACTTTAAATACCTTGGATCAAAACTGGTAAAGGGAGGAGAAACACTGGAGGCAGTAAAACAAAGAGTGAAAGCTGGATGGAACAAGTGGAGAGAAATAACTGGAATAATCTGTGACAGGAAAATTCCCAGAAAGTTAAAGTGCAAAATGTACAAGACTGTGATTAGACCTGTATTACTATATGGAGCTGAATGCTTGGCAGTTGGAAAGAGGGAAGAGAACTTGATGAGAAGAACTGAAATGAGGATGTTGAGATGGATTCTGCAGATTTCAATGAAGGATAAGATCAGAAATGAAGAAATCCGTAGACGATGTAGGGTGGTGGATGTGGTTGAGAAGATGCGAGAAGCGAGGTTACGGTGGTATGGACATATCATGAGGAGGGACGTTGAGGAAGTAACAAAGAGGGTAATGGAATTTGAGGTGGAAGGTAACAGAGGAAGAGGCAGGCCTAGAAAGAGATGGATAGATTGTGTGAGAAAAGATATGGAGGTATGTGAAGTGAGTGAGGAAGATGTGCTCGACAGAGACAAATGGAGAAGAGCAACCAAAGCAGCTGACCCCAGGACAGTCTGGGACTAAGGCTGTGAAAAAGAAGAAGAAGAAAAGAAGAAGAAGAAGTGCTGGAGGGGCGAGTCAGCTCTCCTTTTGATTAACACTACCTTGTAGTGATATTGTGGGTTGATGTTTTTGACACCTACCTTCCATAAACTTTTGACATACCAAGACGATCATAGATGGTGGTTTCCACTCTTCCAGGAGAAATGATTTTTGGAGCTCTGCAGCACTGATACTTCATCAGACATTATCACACTTTCTATGGCGGACTGTTTCCAGCCTGGTCATACCTGAAGAACAGCCAAATTCCAGGCCATTGCCAGTTGATTCTCTGGAAAGGATAGGAAGCCATCCGTACTTGTGATCCATCCATACATTTTCAAACCACTTTACAGGGTTGCGGGGGAGAAACGGAGCCACTCCTGGCAATCAATGAGCACATTGTCCCATGAAAGGAATATCGCAGGGCAAATAGAACTGGTATACACATTAAATCAAGCATAAATCCTGTATGTGCAGCTTTCAGCAAAATGTTTAGCAAATCTGTGAGCCAACATAGCTACTGAAAACTGATAATACCACAATAAACTAAGTAACTTGCTCTTTATTTCACATCTACAGTATACAATTGTTCTTCACCCCATTTCATTGGTACCAGTAGCTCCAAATTTAAGAGTGTTGATTTTATTTGTACTGAACCAAGTATTTGGATAACAAAATCAATTCAGTCAATATTTCAAAAAACTTCAAAAAAGTAGATGTTTTTAAAGATTAAAGTATGAAAATATATATGTACTGTAGGTAAACTCTACAGATCCAAGCAGTTATTGCTGATCATTCCTTAGTGGGCAACAAGATATACTACACGGGGAATGTTTTAGTGGCAGTCTATTCTCTGCACTTTGTGCACCCCTGGCCTTGTGCTTTTTCAGTACAATTTGTGCACTGAAATCTGACTATAGTATGCTGCTCTGTTGAATATTTAGCAGACCACTTTTTAATTAAACTGGTTGTTCCTGGCCCCAGATTGACATCTGAAGTCAATCAATCTGCAGTTGTTTGCCTGTTTTGCTTTGCATCTTGACTTAATGCACGAGTGTCACGATCCGGTTGTGTACAGTTCCTCCCACTGGTGCCCTTGGCTGATGGTGTCTTTCCCTTAGAGCTCCATGCTGACATCACCTAGGACCATTACTCATGAAACATCAGTGAGATGAGCTGTCTCGGTCACTGAAGCTCCTGACAAACAGGCCTCAACAATCACCCCTCTCTTCCAAAGTCACTGAGGTCTTATTATAGGTAACCAGGCAGCTAGGCTTGTCCAGCATTTCTATAGCAGATCCTAAGCATAATAGGATGTTATTTGTACATTATTAATTATTAATAATTGTTATTAACACACGAGCAACACCTGTGTGGAATTTCTTACTTTCAGTATATTTGGTCCAGTTTAATAATAAGTAATTAAAAATATAAAAATACATATAAAAAGTATAAATATTTTAGTATGTAATAAGTATAATACGTATATATTATATACCTATTTCTTGTTTATTACAATAACTATGTTATATTTAAAAGCATTGCAATGTGATGTTATTGATAGGGGGTGAATATTTTTACAAGGCACCTTCTGTGTGCTTCGTAGATTTGTTTACAGGTCCTCAGCGTTCCTTCTATTAAAATGACTTCTTTTGTCTGCTCCTGACATTCAGCGTTTTTTTTCTTTTTGTAATAATCTAACATTTGCCCTTTAAAGGCTGCATGTTTCATACAAAGAAACATTATTACATGGAGAAGCACAGATGAGTACCAACAGAATACCCTTATTAAGGATTCCATCATAAGCCATGCTAAGCAGCTTCCTCATTTTGTTTATTCAGGGATGAACTTTACATAATTCATTTGCTTGTAAATATAACTCCAGGGACTCTTAATTACTAGATTTTTGACTAAGCTAAGATTAGTCTGTGCAGTGAAGCTTTCTGGTTTTAATTAAGTCCTGGAGGAAAAAAGAGACAGGTGGATGACAGATACGGGAAATTGTGTGACTTTGCAATATACTGTCAGATAACTACATTATTGGTGAGAGCTTGTTTCAGGGACCCCATACAAGGCGTCTGATGAATCAGAAAACCCTCCTTACATGTGTGGAATGGCAAAGTTAGATTGACTATTTAAGTACCCTTTGGGCACCTGGGTACTCCAGTACCTGCTGCTTTGCAGCTTATTATTGTGTTTGGAAAAAGAAAAGTAATGAACAGGTGTGTTAAAGCAGTTTCGAGTCGATAATGTTTACTGTAGCAAACAAAAAGGAGAACTGAAGGAACAGCCATTTTGTTAACTTTCATTTTTTTATAGAATGTGAGTGGAAGATTTTATTTAATGAAATATCAGCCTTTCTCGTCAGGGACGTCACCCTAAATATCAAGCCAGATTCCACCGACTTCACATTTTGCCACCTGATGACCTAAAAAGGTTACAGTTATTTATTTTTTTTTGCCTTTGAGATGGTAGGATCTTGTAAGCCTTCCCAATGAATACTGCTTTTTTGCACCGAGCTGTATTAAACACACATTACACAGAAGCTATTTGTATATAGTGAACATGCTTCCTGTTTATTGGTTCCCTGCAGAACAAAAGCCTGTGACTTTCTTACTTAAGCTTTCTTTTTTTAAAGCTTTGTGACTGTTTTCTGCAACGTTGTATTAGAGTTCCTTGAGTGTCTGATTAGGCTGGTGGGTTAGTAAAGAGCCATCCAGTCTTGATCCTATAGGGCAAAGGAAAGGTGTCAGCGAGTTTCCATTCCAGCTCAGCTCATTATTGCCTTAATTGGACCGATTTAACAGCTTTTCCCAGCTCCTCAAGTGCTTCTGCTTTTAGACAGACAAACCTGTAGACACAAGAATTGACCAGGATTAAACTGCCATTGGTTTCAACCTTGCCATGGCAGATAGTTTTATCAATTGCAAATGTATATTTCAGTTTATGACATTCAATGCAATTTCTACATTTTAAATGTGAAAATACCTTATTTCATCGATTGGGATATGACATGGGTCCCCTTAAAACTTTTATGAAGTGGTATTTGAAGTTGTAATGAGACTTGCGTGAAGTGAATAAAGTTGTGAACAGAATGAAATTGCCACATTAACGCTAACATATTCTGTGCTTTCCGCCAGGTGTTGCACTGCTGTGTTTATGGGTCTAACCTCCACACCCAGCAGAGCCATTATCTTCTTAGTCTAGCTGACCTGTCAGCTACAGATTACGATCCCTTCTTGCTTCTTGGAAACGTCAAGAACTGTGAGCCACAGCCGTCTCACTCAAGTGTGGATTTTGGCAACCTGCTCACGGTTGCTGAGGGTAAGTTCTCAGCATGGGAACTGTCTTTGCTAAAGTCACTGTCATTAACAGGTCAGTCTTCGGGGGATCAGCAGGAAGCAGACTTAGATTTGTTGGCACAGGGTAAAGCAGGATGTCATACTAAAGTGGGTTCATTTAAAACCTGCTGTGCACTAGATTGCTTGGCTTAGTGGGTGCATATCCATGTGTATAAATATGCTTGTGGGTAAGTATGTGTAGAAAGAAAGAAATACTTCTTTCCACAAATGAACCTGATTACTTACTGAGTAGTAGTAGTGGAAAAGGGATGAGAAGAGAATTGTTTCACCTTCTTGCTTTAGAAACAGTACCTAAACAATAGTTCTGAAATTCGCTTTTATTGGTCTTACTGCAGCTTGATTGTTTTAAGACATGAACGTATTCACACCAAGAGTATAATAAAGAGACCTGGGTGAACAAACAAAAATGTGAGAGCATCTCAGAGAGCAAAAGAATGTGTCTGACCAGGTTGGCACACTTTTTACTCGAACTGAAGATAATCTGTCTGAACTTCTATTGATAAGAATATTTTGCACCCATGAAAAGCCACCAGGTGTGGTTCAAAAGGTATCTTCCTTTCCTCCCAGCCCTACAGAATAGCTTTTGGCTGCAGTCAGGCCTGATCAACAAAGGATGTTATGATTTAAAATGGATAGTGCTTTAGGAATAATCATTCAATAGGAGCAGCAAAGGGCTAAAATGGCACGGTCACACCTGAAAGCATATCACAGACGCGCAAAAATATTCTCCTAAAATGTGAGTAGGTAAATGCCACACCCTGAGAACACCAGGGACAGAGAGAATTGGGAACAATCTTCACCTGGAACAGCCACTGTGTTGTTGCATTCTAGATGCAGTTTTAATTTGTTTGTGTGAAATTTGTAGGTCAAGAGTAGGGTTTGGGCTACCATCTAGCTTGTGGCTCTCTCTATCACATATGAACATCAGTGGAACAGAACTGATGTTAGATGATTGAGGCCAGTCCCAGAAAGTACTAGACTCTTAGTCTGCTTGTACCTTGTAGAGTTCACAAACAGACAAATTACAGACACCAGTTAACCTCGCTAGCATGTATTTGGAAGGTAGTAAGAAACTGAAGCAAAAACCCATGCAAACAGAGAATACTTGTGAACACAAATTGTGCTCTATTTCTCAAATATGAGAAAACTCTGGAATACAAAAACAGTATTGCTTCTAGGATTACTTTATTGTAAGTAATATCAGTACTGAGTATACCCTCCTTCCTATTTTACATACTACAATACAATACAGTATCTCTTCTTTGTTGAACACTCATTCATATTTGCAGGTAGGAATAGATCTTTAGTGAAGTGACTAATTTCACAATAAAATGGTATTAATAATTCACTAACATTAAGAACTGCAATACTTCGCAGTTCTGTAGATGTATTAATCAGCTCAAAACCCAATTTGACAGAGGAGATTTTTGAGTTGGAGGAAATTCTCATTTCTAGTAAGGTGATTGTTTCCCAACCTGTGGCTTGGGGCCCACATGTAGTCCATGATTAAACCCAAGCAACTCATAGAATTCAGGCAGTACAAATTACAGACTTTAAGACCAACATTAACTGAATTTTTATTTCTCATGTGAAACAAATACAGTAGTCAAACTGTGACTTCCATGTTTTATTTTCCTCAAAACATTGCTTTTCTAATCAGTGCTCAGGCTGTAACTTAATCTTGAATGTTTTTAATATGCACTGAGTACACGGAAGGAATACAGAAAGGACATCATGTAATATTTGTCTTTGACACCAGTACAACTCAGTTTCACTGAATAAAGTTTTAAACGTTTTACTGATTCATTGCATGGTAAATCTCAGTTTTAACAGAATTACAAAACAGACAACAGAATCAATATTCAACAGAATAGCAGCAAAACACCTCTTGGTATTAGTCTATGATACCCTCTGAAGTTTCTGAAGGCAGTTAGTCACAGATGTCATTTGCTCAGAATATGTCTTTGCACGTCCTTCATCAACAAACTTTGGATAAAAAATTCATTAAATAAGCATACTCAAATAATATAATATTAATATAATCCATGAAATATAAAATATATAGGCACCATTGGAAAATTATTAGGGAAACAGTATAACAGCAGATGTACAATGCAAAATCTGCATTAAATTAATGTGATTAACGTTAATGTTTCGTCTTCTCAGTTGAAGCTTCTGAGCACCAACACACCCATTGAGATCGTTTTGTGTTGTTTTTCTTACTGTTTTTTATCAACATTAACATCTGCTTGCAGTGAGTGGTTTTCAGCATCTCTACTAAATGTTTCCTGTCATTCGTCTCCTGAAATACAGACAAACTTTACATTACTTTTGGAGTTTGGGTTTTCTTCCCTGACCCATTGGGGTAGCCTTCACTTTCTAACACTTTGACGTGTTGTTCTAATGATTTCTTTTACTCCTCTGGGGCCTCAAGTTCAATTCCCAAGCTGTTATCTGTGTGGAGTTTGTATGTACAAACCTGTGTACAACTGGGTTTCATCTGGGTGCTCTGGTTTACTCCCATAGCCCAGCGACATACTGGTAATTTAATTCAGTGAAAACTGGCTGTGGTGTGAGTGTGTGTGCCCTGTTATACACTGGCGTCCTATCCAGTTTGTGACCAGTGGTGTTGATGTCAGGAGACCAGTGAGATCAACGTACCTGAATTTCAAAACCGGTTTTCTTTCTCATTTTTATTTAAAAGATGAGTTATGGGGGTTAGGTTTATTTTCCTGTAGAAAAAAGAACAACTTTGACCCACCCATTTCCTTCCTGCCTTGCACTTTTACAAATGTAACCTTCTGTTTTTCTGATATCCTTTTTCTGTGCAGCGGCATAACCACCTCAAATCTTCACGTAGCCCATGTTGGTGAGGGTTAGCCAGTTGCTATGGCTCCAAACAAGGGGATGATCAAATATCCATAACTGCCTTTCATAAAAAAGGCATTTCTGTGATGGAAATTAAAAAAGGAGCACATATTCTGCAGACTGGGTTTTAGAACAACATCATTCAACAAAGTAAAGAGAAAACAAATTGAAAAAAGCTGATTTAAGTCCGAAAACTCTTCTTTTAAAAAAATTAGCTTGCTACCTGTTTGTTTTAGCTCTTCAAGTTTCATCTCATAAAAGGGCACGATTTTTGTAGAGAAAAGAAAAAATAAAAATGCCTATAACAGATTCTAACCCGTAAAGACTGTCCCAAAGACAATTAGAGATTATGTGAAATGAACCGAAGTTTAAGGAATTAGTGTTAAATATGGGGATTAAAACAGAAATGTAAAGTGTTATATTTGCCGTTAAAAAAACAGAAGAGAACACAGATACAGCATTATTTAATAGTTAAGCTTTGTACCAACCTGAAGAATGTGATTTAGGACCTAATTATATTAGTTTTCTTAATGTTTAAAACATGGAACACACAGACAGATTAAAGAGGAATAATAGCAAATTTTGTAACGGAAGTGCAAGCTCTAGACTTTACCATAAGTTAACTACTCTAATTGTATGACAGATTGCCTGAAGTATGTGCAGGTGTGACAGAAGGCAAGTTTGTTGAGGAATGTGGGCTTTAAAATTGCATTCTTCCAAGGTAGTTTTGTAGCATATAATAAAAATCTATTAAAACAATTAAATTGTTTGAATCAATTGTACAACAGTTTATGCCGATTATTCTATTTGGTTGTGTTTCAGAAAGATTTCCTTTCAATTCTAGGATGTTTAGAAAATTATATACTGTACATTATATGACTTTTTTTCAAGCAGTTTTGTGAAACATTTCATATGTACACAAATTCCCTAGGTTGATTCTTTTATGTAACTTGTGTACAGACTACAAAAAAATAATCACCACTTTTTGAAAACCTTCTGACATGAATGCAAGCATGGATAATATTACCAAAAATCTAATTTTCACATGTCTATTGGACATGAGAGGAAATTATAGTATTTTTGGAAGTGTTATAATGTGAATGTTTTTTTGTGTGCTTTAACACTAATAAGAAATGTATTCCATTCAGTTTGAATAGTCATGAACATTTTGATGATTAAAATTCAGTATCAAAGATGAGTAGAAATCTATTCTTTGAATTACAAAGATACTTCAATGCTTAATGAGGAATGGGAATCTTTTCCGCATTGTCAGAATTGAATGGTCTTTTCAAAGCTGCCTTCAATAATTAGATGCTATATACAAAATATGAATGGCCTAAACTATTAGGCATGGGTTTGTAAAGAAAAAATATCCCTTTAGTAATTAAGACTGAAAGATATATTTATTCATCTATATGAAAAGAACCAGAGCAGAAAGCTGTAAGTGTAAGCACGTGGATTGGAAAGCTCAGCTATGCAATGTCACAGGTAGAAACCAGTGACATTATTGATATCTTGAAGGCTTTTTGTAATGAACAGCTTTAGGCAAGTTTTTCGTATTTTACCATTTTGTTTTTGTTATCCAACCGGCATTTTCTAGATATTCAAATACGCATAATTTCTGTAATTTATTCTTCTTGTGTGATCTTTCTTTATTTTTGTAACTAATTTATTTCATTGAGACTTTTACTCAAAGCAGCATACAGATATTACAGCAACTGATTTTTTTTCCCCACATACAAATGTTGGAACTAATTTATACAGCTGGGCTCGCTCGGTCGGTCAGGTTAAAGTGCCTTGCTCAGGGGTACTGCAGCGGAGTCTGCATCTGGAATCTGTGCCCACAACCCTCGCAGTCAGGTGTGGGGAACTCAAACGACTACTGCAAGCTTTCTGAATGACTTTCCCACTGGAGCCTAAAGTTGAGATATAAGAATCAGAGGCTGGACTATTTGCTGCCCGTTTTTGAGAGTTCCCAGAAGTGACACAGAATTGGCCATAACAATGCAGGGACTTCCTGTGAGGTCCCTTACATGAAGTCTTCTGCTCAGCTCCCAGCAGGGCTAGCCAGGTTGAGTCCAGTACTGATTTACAGTGTGAAAACCAACAGCGTCAGACGTTTGTACTGTATCTGTAATAAAACAAACGAACATTGCTCAGCAGACTAACAGGGAATCAGAGCAGGATGAAATCCATCATCTTGGTACCTTTAAACACCAAAGGTCTTTCTTGATTGGAGTAGTTTGAGGACAAACCTCTAAATGTATTTTGCATGGCTATCTTTCCGTGAAAGATTCAGTTCACTGTCTGTGACTTGTGAATATTCACAAATTATTTATAGCATCTTCGGTAATAGTTCAGTAATAGTTAATTACTTGGAAAAAAGATGTATATTGTCTTTATTAAATTTAAAGTATGTAATATGTGCCTTTGGATAAATCAGTGTTCTTTACAGTGCCTCAGACGAGTGTTTCCAAAGCAGTTGTAGAATGCTGTGCCTTTTGGAACCTCTTTATTTGTAACCATTACATATTTAAATACAGTGTGCTTGGAAGGAAGACTCTGTAAGAATGATCTTACCTTATGTCTTAGCAGAACCCTTTTTTATCCTTATTGTTTGGTCGGGAATCTCCTCCAGACTACCAGATGGTTTTTCAACCAGCAACCACTTAATCCAGTTAGCCATTTGGCCTATCATCTGTTATGCGTTTTTTATAATACTTTACAAAAGAATTGTTTTATTAATATCAATATTTATGTAATATATTTTTTGTTTATATTTTGAGTTTCATTCAATGTTTGATTCTAATGCTTATTGTTAACGCTGAAGGAAAAAATGTAATTACAAGTTTTTTGTAACTATAAAAATATCTGTTTAATATGTTAAAGCCTACTACATTAGAATCCAGAGTTTGCAGAGCTTTAGAGCTTACTGAATACACAGAAAATATCATTTTTTATGCTGATAAACAGTGGAAAATTAATTGAATATCAGTACAGAAGAAATAAAAATCAAAGTAAACATTTGGGAACATGTGATGGAGACCTTTCACAGGAAATATATCAGCTTTTATATGATTGTAATTAGGGATTATAATTAGTGTTTTACCATATTTATGTACCAAAATTCTTTACACAGACATCTGTCTATATTTGTGTATCAAACTCAATCCAAAACAGATTCTTGTGTGGTTTTGTTTTTGTGTGGTAACTAGTTTAATGCATAGTTTTGACACTGTCTGACAGGTGCAACAGAATTAATTGTTCTTAGTTTTTATGCGAAGATACATATCGAAGAGGTAGAAATGTTGTAAATTTCCCAGGTGTGTTGGTTTTCTGGTATATGTACTGTACTTAAGGAAAAAAGAGATGTTATTCATACACTGTTAACAAAGCTTTTCCAACAGTCATTTATGATGAAGGTAAATTGCTGATGTGGCTCGAATCCATAAACAGAGTGATGGAAGTGAATCAAGTTACAGACCAATAAGTCTTACTTTTTTACATAAAGTTATGTAAATGATAATTATGATCAAACAAGAGCATCATCTGTAGGGCTACTGCAGGATTCTAGAAAAAGTCAATATGGGTTTAAAAGGCAGGTCATGTTTCATTGAAGTTGTTTAATTGAGGTTTAATTGCTTTAGTTTCCTTGGTTAAGCATGGGCTCCTTGCCATAGTGACAAACATCAAATAAGCCCACAGTGTTTCTCAACATAAATGCCAAGATCTTCAGTAAGATGTTTATTTTGAAAAATTGTTTTCAATATCCGTCTGAAACAGAAGCATCATGCCCTCAATGTTTGTGAGTACCAATTACTATATAAACTTTAAACAATTCTTGGTATAATGTAGCTTTGTTTATTGAATCTAGGATGGGAAGGAAACATTTTATTGCATCTGACCATCTGAAAGAGTACTTGGGGTTCTACAAGTTCTTGTAAGCAACCATGTTAACATGCACAAAATGTTCTTTGTTTTTTTTAAGTAAGAACAATAAAATTATTAGTTGTCATTTGATCGAGCTTTCTAATTCTATTTTTTTTCACAAAAATCACGTAATGTATTTTTTTATTGTAGGTAAAACTGGAATTTCTAAATAGTCAATAGACTGTTCAAGATTCTTCATTTGGATTGGTTTGGAAGGGTGGAAGTTTTTTACTGTAGGATTTCACTTCATTAAACTTCCATTTCCATTCATTACATGGGCATGTTGCAGCGTTTTTCTGTATAATAAGTATAAGCAAAGTAGTGAATTTTTTATGGGTGTCCCATTCATTTGATGACAGTTTACTAACATGCCTTATGTGATAACCATGTTTAGGTTGCAACAAGTTTTGAATAATTACCGAAGCATTCATCCACTGATATATTTCCCTAGGTAAAATTTAAGTCAAGCATTTTTGGTTGTGTATCAGAAACACAAGTTTTAGTATTGAGCATATTAATAGACTGGCAAAATGATGTACACCAATAAGTTGTCTGATATTTTTGAAGATTGCTGAAGAGAGAATCAGCTAAACTTTTTGTTGTTGTTTGAAATACATAAAAAGGTGAGGTAAGTAGAAATAAATAGTGAAAGAACAACAGGCAAAGTATACCCAGGTAGTTCTGTGCTGAATGATACTCTTTGAGCATCTTAGCTCAGTTTTCTTCTTTTTGAAGTTTGTGAAGCTATTATACTGTACCTAATGAGCACTCCAGTTATCTACGGTTTCATCTTGCATGGAATAAATTTTCATTCTACCCATGGCAATGTGAGCTCCTAGTACTCATAATTGGTTTAATCAAGAAATCCTACTTGGTGTTTCCATATTTACCTGATTTGTCCGCAACGTTCTTCTCACGGATTGATTACTGCTCTTCTAATGCAACACAGTTTTCCCCAAAACCTAATTTACAAATGCCCACTTGATATGAACTGAATTAATGTCAAGGTATATATGTCCATGTGTCCTTAGTTCCTTGTATACTGTTCACACAGCTCTCTTCTGGTGGTTCTGTCTCATTCTGATCCTGGATTGTTTTCTCAGAATGCTTTAATGTGAAGGGTATATAGGCTGCTTTAGAGTTTAGAGATGAGCATCATTATTACTTGATACCTTACTTAATTTGGGATACGAAATATCAGCTGCTTTCAAGATTTATGAATGAAGATTAATATTTCTGTGTCTTTATTTTCCTCAGAGAAGAAACGAAGAAATATGGAGCTGATTCCCTTAACTGCTCGGATGATCATGACGCATCTTGTGAACCATCTGGGTCACTACCCACTGAGTGGAGGTCCAGCCATCCTTCACAGTCTCATCAATGAGAATCATGACAACCACTATGTGGAGTCCTCTGAGCTCTCCTCCGAAGTGTTCAAGAGCCCCAACCTGCAGCTGTTTGTGTTCAACGAGAGCACTCTTGTTTCATATCTCCAGATCCCAGCAGAAAAGGCTGGAGCTGGGGAGCCACAGATGGCTTCTTCAGAGGTCAGAGTTATTGTAAGAGATATCTCAGGGAAATACTCTTGGGATGGTAGAGTTCTCTATAGGCCTTTAGATGGACCAATGTCTGGTCAAAATAATGACTACATACCAACAATGCATTGTGGCAGTACTTGGTCTTCGGACAAGACGCATCCAGCTAATTGGGATTGTCCTGATACTGAGGAAGGGGATGATGTTCTTGACCAGCTTTTGGAAGATCTTGGCCACAGTAGTCCAGAATGCTTACCCCAGCCTCAGCTGAAGCTGAATGAACCAGCATCATCACCATTTGGAATGAGTTTAGAGCAGGAAAATGCCATTACAGAGACCATCTTGAGGCAGACTAACCAGGAAGAAGAAAATGTGAAGAAATGCAGTAATGACTTAAGCATGAAGGTAGCCAGTCAGAAAGAACCAACTCATCAAGAACCCAAAGCTCCTTTCTATTTCTGTCGGCTTCTGCTGAATGATCTGGGAATGAATTCCTGGGACCGGAGGTAGGCTTTGTTAACTACCATTTCCCTGAAGGATAAGGTGAAAAAAATTGGAACCCTAGATAAATTATTCTCTTGAGCTTAGTGTTCTTTCAGTGCCTTCATTTCATAAAAGAATTTGAATGTGCTATACTGTACGTTGCCTTGGCTTGCCCAGCTATTTTAAGGAAAACTAAGATTGCTTGTTGGTATCAATGTACAAATATGGAAGATTATACAGTAAATATATATACATTTGCAATACAGATATGGAAGTCATCACTTGAAAATATATTATAAAATATACAGTTGATGTAGAGATATGGAAGCCATCACTTACATATGTATTGTATATAAAATCATGGAATCAGTAAGTAGAACTAGAATTTTATGTACATAGCCGCTGCAGTTTTGGCGAGTGTCATCACTGTTCTTGGATAAAGACTTTTCTTATGCAAATGTCCTCGTATTCCCTTAATATACAGCTACAAAACCTTGATTTAGGGAAGTCTTACGGTTTTGTTCCCCTGGATGATCATCAAGGCATTTAAATGTTGAACCTCACAACTGTTTATTTCTTAAATTTAAATCACCAAGCGCAATTGGTTCTCTGCACAGATAGATATGGAATTGCTTAAAATACAGGAGACAGGATAGACAGGATAATTCTGGGGAGAGAATTGTCTTATCTGGGTAAATGAGAACCTGACTCCCAGAGGATTTTGTGCTGAGATGTATAAGTAACCTAGATAAGAACACAATGATTAAACTTTAAAAATACTGTAATGAGGTCCATTCATGGCCAGGTACTGTATATACTGTAGGTAGTGGATATGTAACAATAGTACATGCAAACTATTTCAACATATAAAGGGATATAACGTATTTTGGTAATCAGTATAACATATTGACTGTAGGGGAAAAAAGTCCGTCATGAAGCTATATTGGATTCATTTAAATAATCTCCTAGGGTTTAGGCATTATTCTGAAGCTCTCCTGAGGGTAAATAGGATGGTTTGGTATAATTCTAAGAGCAAAAATAGAAATAGATTATGGTTGGCTGGTGTGTTGTTTAATCAGTATCTAATGTATTGCACTATACTTGTTGTACAACAACACAATGACAAAGATATTTGTTTTTATTAAAAATGTGTCCGTGTTATGTAGTTCAGTTCACTTGAATCTTTCAAGGCACCCTCTATGTGCTGTACTGGAATTGCTTACTTTAGAGGATTCTAGTGGTGGGTTAAGGTTCTGAACTCAATCCGAACAAGATATTTCCTGCGAACACACGTGTACTGCTGGAAACCATACTGAAGAAGAGCAGTAATAATTCACACAAGCCAATTCTGCTGCATTTATTGACCCTGCAAAGATTGGGATGAGCAGGAAGGTTAATCAGAGGAAATCAAGTTTCCTGTGGCTCTTGTGATGCACAACGCTTTAGATGGATCAATAAGGCAGATGAAAACAACAGAAACATATCTGACAAATGTATTTCACTTGGAAATTGAAGGAGTTGCAAAGCATTCATTGTTTCATGTTATTGAAATGTGGAACTAAACTAAGTATAGAAGGCAATTCTGAATGTAATCTCCTTTTTCATAACCTATCTAACATTAATAATATAAATGCCTTGTCCATTTTAAAATGTGTATATTTTAAAACACTGGTGACTGAAAGTGCATAACCATAAGAGCTCCTCCTTAGGAGCTCAAACAACACATTTAAAAAAGTGTGTAAATAACAAAATGTGTTTTATTAACAACTGAATATAGTAACCATTTAGAGTTTGCTTATATCTGTAAGCTTTCCATTGTAGCTAAATCCATAGTACATACTTCCAGTTAAAAACAACAGGAAGGAATGTACAGGAAAAACACCCATTAAGTAGTATCATTCAGGGTGTCACAATGGGTAGCATTGCCGCCTCGCAGAGCTGGGGGGATGGTTTCAATTCCTGGGGTGCTGTCCGTGTGGAGTTTGTATGATCTCTCCATGTTTCTGTGGGTTTGCCCTGGGTCATCTGGTTTCCTCCCACAGCTCAAAGACGTCCTCGTAGGTAAATTGGACCTGGTATGAGTGAGTGCCCTGCGCTGGAATGGCGCCCCGTCCAATGCGTGACTCGCCTTGCCGCCTGTTGCTTGTTGGTATAGGCTCCAGCTCCCCCGTGACTGGACTGGAAGGAGCAGATGTGACAGTAGCCTGCAATACTCTGCTCTGTATTCTGTGCAGCATCTCCTTTAGAAAGTTACAGCAGAAGATGCTGTAACATTCCTAGCCAGCACTCTGATCAGCGCCCATGTTTCACTCCATATACCGAGAGCTTTTTAAGCATTTTCTTTCACCCCTTTATTTATTTCATTCTCTTAAAATTAGGCTGGCACACTTTTGGCAGAGGTGAAAATGTATATGTAGCTGGATATCAGAGCTTCTCCTATCTCTCACCTCTTATTGATGAAGTCCAGAGAGGTGTGAATGTCTGCTACAAAGGTGTAAAAATCCCTGTGTAGTGCCAAAGGTTTTTATACCACAAAATCAAGAAAAGAATTTCACATAAATTTGTATTCAGATATGAATTTAAAACATACATACTGTGTGTTCAGTATGTACTGCGCTTAGATGTAAATTGAAATCATACATATTATATTTGAGCTATTAGAGATGGTTGTATATAAAATTAATTATTTCCACAAATTGTATTGGTGTTATTTGGAGGGTTTTTGTAAATAATATAAATATATTTTTAATTAGGTCGATGTCAGTGGAATGAGCAGTTTTAATGGGTATAAGTTAAACTGGTGTAACTGATCCAAGTAGGTTTATGTTTTGAAAAATTTTTTTGACGATGCTTAAAATTGTCTTCAACAGGAAAAGTTTTCATCTTCTGAAGAAAAACTCTAAGCTTTTGAGAGAGCTTAAAAACTTGGATTCAAGGCAATGGTAAGTTAAACGAATATTCTGTGTATCTTTTTGTGTCAATTCCTATTTCTGCCTTTGTTGTTGGTTTAAAAGTGCTTTGATGCTGATAATTGCAATAATACTATGGTAGCTGTTAATTTCAAAATCATGACCACCTTTATTTGCTAAGTACCTGTACATTTCATGTGCAAGGAATTTACACTGGTGTGCTTGGTGCTGCAAAAACATTTGACATATACAGTACAGTGCCAAACACAAAACAAGACCAATAGACACCATTAGGACAGTGCACATACTGTATAACTAGGAATTCTGGTTAAGTAAAATGACAGCCCTAGGGAAGAAGCTGTTCAAATACCAGGTGATTCTGGTTGTAATAGAGCAATAGTGTCTTCCTGTGAGAAGGCGTATACGTGTTTCTCTTAATTATTTTACCCTAACCTTTAATGCATGCATTATCTTTTATTAAAGGAGTACACCAGGAAAGGGTAACGGAACTTATTGAGTAACATACAAGAAACAAAAACAGCAAATTGAATGAATGCGGCAGCCTTGAAGCTGGAATATCTTATTTTCATAATCTTTCTTATTCAAAAAGAGCAGTGATCTTAAATTTGCTTAAAGTTCTGGTATTTTATCTAGAACACTTCTCAACAGTTATAAATGTCAGCATCCTAAAAGGACAGAAAGAGAGTCCATTCTTAAACAACATGTTAATAGAGAAATGATGATTGACCCCCTCTCCTTGCTTTATCACAGTATTTATATCCGTTTTCCAATGCAAGAGTTATTGTGAAGTATAGATTACTTTGACTTGCTGTGATTTCTGAGTGTGTGTGATTAATTGACTAAAGTCTTTTTGATATCTTGCATTGACCTCAACGCGTTTAAGAAGCAGATACGACATCCAAGGCAGATAAAGTGAAACACAGAACTGAAGCAGAAATTAACATGTAAAAGAGAAGTCTTTCTATTCAGCTGTTTCCTAAAGATGTTACATTTGAAGCATTATTTTTACACTATGCCATTACTGTTTCCAAATGCACTTGATCTAATAACAATTTTTATGTTCCTTAAGATTTGATCACTACTCATACCAATCGTAATTATAATTACTTTATGTGCAGCCTGTTTAAGAGAACCACAGAGGTTTTTGGGAATTGTAGCACTTCACATTAATCACGTGAAATACCCAGTTATGCTTTTGCTCAAGAATATTGTTTGGTGATAAATTACAAAATAGCATTGTTACATATTAAATGTAAGAAATTGAATTATTAATTACATTTCACAGTTTACTGGCATCCTCCCTCTTTGTCACTGTTTGAATTGCACATCTGTCATGTTACTGCACACATGTGTCTTTGTGTGCTCATTTAGATAAGAAATGTATGCGTTTTCCCCAAATATTTTCTTTTCCTCTGATGGAAGGCTAATGGCATGTCTAGCACCGGGGTGATTATCACGCGTTCTCCCAATAATGCTTTGCCAAACTCAATGCTAAAGAGACAGCAATGACACTTCCTACACATAAACCACCAAGCTCACTGACGTTTTGCTCAGTGACTGAGTTGAAAGAATCAAAGCAACCGAGAAACATTTAATTCCCTAGACGACAGCTGTGGCCTGTTTTTGCAGACAGCAAATTGAATGAATGGGGCTGACTTGAAGCTGGAATATTTTATTTTCATAACAATATTTCTTATTCATTTATTAGTTTTGGGTTGACAGAAAAATTGAGCAGCAAAAGTCACATTGCAGAATGATGTGGAAAAAAACAAGATGAAAGGATATCACAATCTGATGCATTGCCAGTGATACAGCACACCAGTTTATTGTGGTATTTTATAAACCTCTAATACACATGCATACAAAGAGGGAGGGACATCGAGATTCATACAGATGTACAGATGGATGGAAGCCCTTTTATAATGCAAATGGATTCTTTCTTTGCAGCAGAGAAACCCACAAGATAGCCGTGTTTTATATTGGCGATGGCCAAGAAGACAAGTGCTCTATTCTGTCCAACACTGAAGGTAGTCAAGCATATGAAGACTTTGTCTCTGGACTTGGCTGGGAGGTATTTCTTTATTATCTTGCATCATACAGAAAACAAGAACATGCAATTTTAACGGGGAGGATGTCATTCTGCCCATCTAGCTCATTGGGGTTTTTACAAGTTAAGGGAGGAGCTCACCCAGCTGTTTCTTAAAAGAAGTTGTGATATCAGCTTCAACAACAAGTGAAGATTTGTGCAAATAAATGCCTCTTCATAGTTTGATTGTACTTCTGTTAGTTTGCATTTGTGTCCTCTGGTTTGTGTTTCACTATTCATTCTCAGGAAGTCCATATCTACATGATGGTGAACTTTGTCACTACCTTTAAGGATATGGAAAAGATGTGGGTATCTAAATCATGCTTCCCAGCCAGGTGGTTGAAGCCCGGACTTGAGGCTCTTGAATCAGTGCTCTCTTGTCTGTTCAAGACCAAGACGTTTCTGCTCCTGCAGTGTCTTGGTGTAGCATGTTCCTTTGAAACTGGCAAAGTACTTGGTCGGTCTTCATGACAGAGTGATTAATATACCTGACAACAGTACCAAGTGTTAATGGAAATCATAATGGATACTGGCCATTATTGAAGAAAATGTATTTACCCCCTCATGACCTCTGTGCATCCATGTGCTGCTGACTGACAGTGGAATTAGAATGTCTAACGTGTGTTAGGTTGTTATGTATTGCTTAAGAACCATACCAATTGATTCATGGAATAATAAATGGTTACTTTCAGTATACATCTCTGCTTTTTTTACTCAGGAGTGATCTTATTTTTGGTTGCTAATTTCAGTTGTCTCCTTTGCATTATTAAAAATAATAAGCAAAAAATGCAGTAAGTACTATTTTAAAAATGCAATTGAGGACTATTCCAGGAAATCAGTTTTTTCGAATATACAGTATTGCAGTGCAAGCTAAATAAAAAGAAGTGATATAATGAGAAAATTGAGTCAGAACTGATAATATCAATTGACTTAAATCAATATTATCATTATTTTGTCTAAATTCTAATTGTGTTAATTGCACATAATGCTAAATGATTGATTAAATTGATAGTTCTATGGTTTCCCAGTGAGGTTTTTTATGAACTCTAGCTTTTACTTTATCTTGGTTGACCCCAGGGGGTTGTGAAAGTCTTTTTGTGTAATGTGTTATGATCTGGACATATTGCAGGTGGACTTGGCCACTCACTGTGGATTCATGGGAGGCCTGCAGAGAAATGGCAGCACAGGACACACTGCACCCTATTTTGCTACCTCCACAGTTGAAGTTATTTTCCATGTGTCTACAAGGATGCCCTCAGACACGGATGATTCACTTACTAAAAAGGTAAGTTATAAGGGTTTTACTTACCGATAAAACAGCCTCATCATTGGATTAGAGGGTAGACCAAACCCTTAGGAAACATGAATGTGATGTAAAAAAAATTGATTCTGATTTTATCTTATTTATTCTTATGCCAGGGGTATCCATTCTTAGTCCCCAAGAGCCACTGTCTTCAATGGCTTAGAGGATAACTTCATAATAGCTGAAGCTTTGAAAACAATTGTAGGTTACATTTTGCTCAGTCATTGTCAAGTATAGCCACTGACAAAAAAATGACTTATTCATTTAAGTAATCAATATCTCAGATACATTTAAAACTGCAAGACATTTGTCCTTCAGTCCAAGTAGTGTTTCTTAATGTTGTTTAAGAACATTGTTTTCCATTGCAAACCTATAACTTACATTAAACAATGTTTTGTATTTAAATCCTAGTTTATAAGTATAATTAAGTCACTATATTAACAGATACCCATAGGTTTTAGGTTATTCTACATGTCAATTGGATTAGGTGTTACAGAAGTGCATAGCAGGCAAGTCCAGATTCTGTTTTTAATGAGAAATAACTCTGATGTATGCCTGTGTTCCTGTGTGAGAACGGAGTTTAATAATAATAATAATAATAATAATAATTGCTTACACTTATATAGCGCTTTTTCTGGACACTCCACTCAAAGCGCTTTACAGGTAATGGGGACTCCCCTCCGCCACCACCAATGTGCAGCCCCACCTGGATGATGCGACGGCAGCCATAGTGCGCCAGAACGCTCACCACACATCAGCTATCAGTGGGGAGGAGAGCAGAGTAATGAAGCCAATTCACAGAGGGGGATTGTTAGGAGGCCATGATTGATAACAGCCGATGGGGAAATTTGGCCAGGATGCCGGGGTTACACCCCTACTCTTTTCGAGAAACACCCTGGGATTTTTAATGACCACAGAGAGTCAGGACCTCGGTTTTACGTCTCATCCGAAGGACGGCGCCTGTTTACAGTATAGTGTCCCCGTCACTACACTGGGGCATTAGGACCCACATGAGCCGCAGGGTGAGCGCCCCCTGCTGGCCCCCCTAACGCCTCTTCCAGCAGCAACCTTAGTTTTTCCCAGGAGGTCTCCCATCCAGGTACTGACCAGGCTCACACCTGCTTAGCTTCAGTGGGCTGCAAGTTGTGAGCTGCAGAGTGATATGGCTGCTGGCCATATCACTCTGCAGTTTAAAGTATTAAGTATTTCTGGAATTATTATATGGAATAATATCTGGATCATTGACATCTGAAGAGTACAGGGCAAAGAGATGCAATTATTTGCAAATCAATGAGATAAACAGGTGTTTCCGGTCATATATATAACATCAAACAGTAGCTGGATGTTTGTGAAGGCTACAGCGTGCCAATGAGGTTCACATTGAAAAAGTGTTTTTAATTAATTTTCTGTCACCGCCTTAATGTTAGAGGATCACTGTGTGCCAAAGCATAACCCAGTAAGCACAGAGCACAGGGGAGACCACTCCATGGACAGGAGCCTTCTATCACAGGGCAGACACACGCTTGCTTTCATTTACACACACCTCCAGCTGCAGTTGAGAGATGCCAGTTGATCTACAGTATGTAGCGTGGCTATGTTCGGGAACACCCAAAGAAATCCCACATGCGTACCCCAACAAACAGCTGGAGCTGAACTACAACAAGGCAAGGCAACAGCTCTAACAAACCACACATCCATGCCACCCTAAATACATTTTGGTTTGTATAGGTTTTATTTGTTTTTATGTTGGTTGAAGAAGTGACTAGGTAAATCTTTTTTTTGTCTTTTATAACGCACAGATATATTTGTATTGATTTTCTGAGAACAGGTAAACTTTCACCTTGCTATACTGTATAACCCACTGACATTTTGATGTGTTTCACATTGCTATTTCAGTTCCTCAGTTTGAGGCAGTTGGTTTTTAACACTGGTTTTTCATTGTAAAATAGAACTATAATTCAAACAGAAATAAATTGGACACTTTGACCTGCACTATTGGCTGGATACTGGAAAACAATATACCTTTTACAAGTTAGATTTCTAACTAGTTGATGTCTATTGCTGGACAAGACCCCTGGTGTCGCTAGGCAAGATACCGTTAGAGTCTGGATAGCATGAAATATTTAAATACATTCTGTCACCCATTACTATTTCATCTCTCTTGCGAATGTCTATTTTCATCAGAGGTAAGGAAAGGTGACTGAAAAGAGGCATGTGCTGGCAGTATAATGAGTGTGTTACCTTTAATTGTACCTCGATTTCCTCTTTTCCGTGATGGTGCTGGTTGTAGTGTGCCTTGGACCCTGATTCAGAGATTATCTTGCAAGCGCCGGGGAGTAAAAAAATTAGGCACCTACTGCCTGGAATGAGAAGCCTTTTATCTGATTCTTGTGAAGCCAGAGGGGGAAATCAATAGCTGTATCAGCATGTCCCTGTACAGCCCCTGAACTGCAGTTAGCATTGAAAAATGAGCTGCGAGGCTGCCAGAGTGATTCGTGCTATCATATAATGTCCCATCGTGAGGGAAATTCATCAGATCCTGAAAAGCACTGGCGACCCCATACTGAACCTTTGCTCAGTAGCCAGAGAAATTTGTTAGCTTTTGCGAGATTAGATTTTCAACAGCTAATCTAACTGCTGAAGGGTTTGCAAAGCTTGGGACAGAGTTGTGCTATTGGGTTTGTTCAATTCATTTGACTCCAAGCACTGTAATTGCACTTACATCTTACAAGGCCCTTCGTAGCCCGAGGCAGGGCAGCATCAGGAAAACAAATTGGCAGCTACAGAGCATGAGTGGGGTGGGGGGAATGAAAGGGGCACATTATCAGCATCCAGGCAGTCAGGCTCTGGCAGTAAGTTTCTTGGTTAATTTACAAATAAAACTTAGGTTTTCCAGTTCACGCAAAACAAGGGGTAGTTTGCAGACCAGATTGTTTCTTGGAAAAAGAAGGGTTATCATCCCCCAGCAAAAAAGCAAGAATTCCTCAATCCAATTGAGGGCTTCTAGCCTGACAGACCAGCTGGCCTTGTTAATGCAGTTAGCTGGACAAGGAGGTCAGGCTGTGGGGTACAGGGCTTGTGTCAGAGTGACAAGTGGTCTGACGCCTGCCATGCTTACAAACTGGATTGCCGCAGGCAGTATCTGCACTAGCATATAAATTACTGGGGCACACGACAAGTCAGCGAAGAAAAGAGCCTGTTTTTCTAAGACAAGAGAATCGAGTGGTTGTTCTGGAGTGTGTGCAGGCTGGTGATGCACAGTGGGTTTCGGTGGGAGGAACTGGGGTTAACAAGGGGTAATGTGGGCTGGGGTGTACACGCTGGCAAGTTAATGCTATTGAAAGAAATGCAAAGATATATTTAGAAGTAAGTGGGGAAATGTATAATAAAGATTTATTCATCTGTCCTTTGAACGATTTCCTGGATTTGCTCTAAGTACCTCAGTTGTTTATGGACATGCAGAGGAACAAATAATCTTTAAGTGACATTTCTATTAAACATGCGCAACATTCAATTTATATTTCTACTGTAGGTTTTGTTCCTTAAATGCTGGGTCTACAATTACTTGCCCTTGCAAGGCTGGAAATATTTTTACCAAACCAGTGTCATTTGTTTGATAGCATTTGCTTGTTAGTACAGTTTAGTGTTTGTCATATGTTTATGTAGTTAAGTTACTTATATTTGTTTTCCAAACAGTTTTGTTTGTAAATTGTCATATTATGCTAACGGAAGTTTTTTTTTTTAATTTAAATTGTTTCCTTATTTCTCCACCTCCCTAACAAAGATCTTTCCTGTTTGTTGTGTATTTTTTTAACTTCTGCTATAGTGTCATCTTTAACTGTGCAACTGTATGTTATCAAGAGCTTCCTCACAAATTTTAGAGTGCCGCCAGTCTTTACCATACACTTACATGCTTTTTATAAACATATTATTTTTTGGTGAAATATGGTTTTATGTAAAGCTTTGATTTTGAATATGTACAAAACATACGTGCACATGTGCAGGACACATGGAGAGGAGCTGATTGTCAGTGATTTAATTAGTGAAATGTTTGATCTGTTAATAAACTTCTGTCATCACCTCTGTTAATCAAGAACCAATTTACTGTTTCAGCTTCGTCACCTGGGAAATGATGAGGTTCACATCGTCTGGTCTGAGCACAACAGGGACTATCGCAGGGGCATTATACCCACAGATTTCGGGGATGTGTTAATTATTATTTATCCAGTGAAGAATCACATGTTCTTCATCCAAATCATGAAGAAACCACAGGTATGTATTTGCTGTGCCCACATGCCATTAGGACTTAATCAGTAGATGCTAAATAAGCTCATTTTAATAGTCTTGAGGATACCTGCAGACCAGCTACATTTCAGGAAGAGATTGAGCCAAGATGTCATGGCCAAGATGGAAAAAAACATGTATTCTTTAAGTAAAGCTAAAAATGAATACAATTACACATAGTTCAATAATACTAGATAGTGCATTCACAAGTATAATGTAAAGTAACCACAGATTTCTAATCAGTGCCTTCAGTTATCTGACCTTCAGTTTTGACAATTTTTCTACAAAAATACTAATAGGGCTTTCCAAGGCATTTTGTGTAACTTTTGCCCTCACATAATTGATTTCCAGAACTTATGCCTTAAAAAGACATCTCTACAAATTGGCAGGGAGGTGCCCTGGACCACATGTCTCTCAAAAGACTTTGGCTGATCATGCTTAGGCTTAAGTTTACCGAAAAGGAGCCTCATCGTTTCATTTATTCATATCAAGCAGCACTTTGTTATTAATTATAATATCTTGTTATATTGTATTCAGAATATTTTCGAATAATATCACTTCGAATAATATCCCTATCTAAATTGTATATAGTACATGCACATCAACCAGCACAGTGATGCGAGTGAAGATTAGCCAGGGATAATGTGCAATCTTACTTTTATTACTTAAATAAAACACAAAGTAAAACAGAGTTTGAAAACTAGAGGTGTTCCCATGTATTGTAGGTTACTAGGATGTGGCATGACCTCGATAAGAGAAAAAAAGTGACTGACTAGCTATTGGCATTTCTTCAATCATATCATCGATAATGCATACTGGTGTGTACAGTATGCTTCATTTCATGCCCACATCATGTGATATTTGGCTTGACATGCTTACTGTGATGCAAAAAACAAGAAACACAACAATTCCCCTTGCTCCATCAGGTACTAATATTTCTTGCTGTAAAGATTATAGTTGGGAAATATTTGGAAATATCTGAAAACAGAGTGATCAAAAATAATAAGAGCACAAACTATTGATATTGGAATACACCCAAATGCCATTTTCTCATTCTGACTGAGGGGGTTTGTGATGGTCTCGCATGTGTTGTTCTTTTGTCCTCATTGTCCATTTTCCAGTCTAACCACAGTGGAAGTCGTGTTGGACAGTGTAATGCTTCCTTCAGATGAAGCCATGAAGCCAAATGAAAGTTTTTCTGTCTCCGTGCAAACTGAGCTAACGGGGACATTCATTTAATAAGCAGGATTATTTAAAATATGAGGAGTGGAAGTAGGCTAACTTTTTTTGTGGTAATTCTGCATTGAATCTGCATTTTGCTGGGGTATATGCTGATGTCTTGAAGCCGAAATTGTAACATTTTTTTCTAAGTTTAAAATTCTAAACATGGTGAATATCAAGCATCACAGCACTTGTCTCATCACTGTATTAACACAGATTGTAAAATAAAATATGCAGTGTTATTTTCTACAGTATAAATTATGAATCATCATTATACATCAACAAAACTTTCCTGAAGTGTTTTTATGTCTGGTTGCCCTGGAAAATAACATATTAAATATGTATAATAACAAGTACTTAGATTAAATATATATATATAATAGGTACTTATATTAAATATACATTATTAAGTTTATATTTGGATTTCTAGGCATATTTATGCTTTATTTCATAAGTTTAACACATGCTTCCTTACAAAATAACAATATGAAATTATTACTGGCAGATATGCTTTGTTAACCATCATATATTGATGACAAATTAATGTTTGTCAAAACACAATTAGCGCTTGATTAGCACAATGCAGATCAAAAACACCAGATAATTTTTGGCAACTACAGAACCAAGAATCTTGTTACTGAAGGCTTGAGAAGTAGCATTAATATAATCTCTCATTTAAGAAAAATAGCTTTCTACACAGAATATAATCTACATATCTATGCATGGCCAGTCTTTAATTTGGTAGTGCTCATGTGATTCTTGTTCTTCTGGTATTTGTGACTTTAATTCAGTTATTTAATATTTTACCTTTATCAAACAATCCAAATTTTATCTTAGTTTTAGACCAATCGTTTTAAGAATTATTTGTTTTTATTGCTTTTTCTGGGGGCTCTGTCTCTCAGCTGCGCAAGCATCTCTGGAGTGCGGTCATGACGGTGAGACCTTTTACTGCGGTGCTCATCCATTAAAGACCACACAGTTGGCACTTTTTTTTCAGCTGTAGGTTCCTGGCTTTAATCTTCATTGTTCTGTGAGAGACAAACTTAGATCTTTGTAGCCCACTGTTGGCTGTGCTGGGGTCACATTCACCACGGATGCCTTACGACCGGTGAAATCGGATTTGTGCTGCTGTCAGCCTAACCTCTGGCCAAAAGCATCTCCCTGTCTTCTTGCTGCATCCTCTGTCTTGCAGCCTGCTTCTAGCCAGACACACTGTGCATACTGTAGGTTAAATAGAAATCTTTTAAAACAGAATCTGTCTGACAGACTCCAGAGGCTCTTTTTAATATTTAAAGCTTCTTTGAGGGTTAAGCTTACAGTATTTTATGTGGATGCTGGTATCCTCTGACCTCCCTAGTTTATGGACAATAACATTTAAATAAAGCAGAAATCCTTTACTTTTTTACACAGAATCTTAGGTTTGGAGAATATGTAAAGGCTGTAAATGAGATTGTAAGGTGTTTTAGATACAAATAAACATTTCCTAAAGATAACACAATACAAAATAATAAGGGATAACTAAACAACATTGACATCTGATAATACACACATACAATACTGATTCTTTTCTTTTTTATCCAGGGTATATGGTTAAAGTAAAATGTTGAGAAGCAATAAAATAACAAGAACTGCTATTGGTGTTCGGTTCTTCACACCGCTCCATATAGATGAAATAAATTACAGTTAGGAAATGTCTTCTGCTTTTAAAACCTGACCTCATTACTGGTCCCAGATCCAGAAGACAGATGACTCATCAAGAAACTGTATAAAGAAGACCTACAGTATGTGGCCCTTGACTTTTTTCAGGGTTACCTATTTGTCATATACTGTACATCAGTTTCAAAACAAATTCAATATTTGTATCCAGTTTATAATTGTGTGACCAAAATAATACTCAGTCATTAAAAACCTCAAAATGTAAGTAATATGCATTCATACAGTAGCTGTATTATGTTACCTTATAAGTATTGCTTATGTGATGCGTCTAAAGCAGACATTTCAATTAAAATTGTGATTTCTTATTAAATAACTTATTTTGTGTGTGTACTGGAAATATTTGCTATGCTGGTATAACGGTTGTATGATTTAATTTTTAAACTTAATAACCCTCATAATATTTAATTCTTTCTCAAAAATTCAAAACGAATTAATTACAACGTTTAAAATAATTAGAATTTGCATATCACAATTCTTTGGTTTACCATTGCTTAGTCACACAATACAAATTTCAGAATGGTATAGTGATGCTAATGTTTTAGATGAAAGGGTGCATATAGCATTTACTAATGGTTAGTGAATTTATAAAGTATTAATATAGATCCATAAGTGTGATGATGATAACCGATGTCTACCGTAAATTAATTGATTGGCAGTAACAAAGTCCTAATCCAGACTTATGTCACATAAATCTAACCATAGGGTAAAAGTTGGGGTTTAAGGCTTTCCTATGGTTAGAGGCACTGTATGTGACATTTTTGTAACTGTTTGGAACATCATTAATAATGTCTGTTTGGTGTTCATTGACTGTTATGAACTATAAACTGATACCGTAAAGCTAATGTTACAAAATGACCTATTAATATAAAATAATACTGTACAAAGAAATAAATTATACCACAAAAGAACTGCAGGTTTAATATTAGTAAACAAAGAGAAAAATAACCGTGGTACATGTGCCCGTAAGAATGTGAAAGATGTTTCTGCAGAAATATGCAGTGATCGTGATGAACTTTGGGATAGACAGACAACACTACAGAAGAAGGTGGAGTACACACTTAGACTTTTCACTGATAGTTCTGTAAGCAAATCACAGGCCCTTCCCAGACTCCCCCCTGCTGTTCTGCTCTGGGCCTTGGCCAGGCCTGACAGCTGAATTGTGCTACATTATCTGGTGCCTTTTGTGATGCCTGCTTGTGTCACTGTGAGTGAACTATACACTTTTCATGAGTCACCAAAGCTGGATTTGGGAACAGGCTTTCAGGGGTTAGGTAACTGTGCCATCTAGTCTATATTGAAAATAAGATTTTATTTTTTTTAAAAAGAGGAGTTGTCCTAGACAAAAGATAAAACACAACATGTCCTTGAACATAGTATTGGTTGCTTTATTCATTTGTTGCACTTTTAATGCCTGTCATTATAATGTCTGTAGAATAGTTCCTTAGGATAACCTGGAACTCGACTAGTCAGTGCCTTTTTTTATGTGCTGGAGAACTTTTACTCCACTTTTAACTCCACTTTAAATAAAAAATGTACTTTCTATTTAAACTGTACCTTAAGCTTAATAATGCTACCAAATTACTGTTATCTGAAGTCCAAATGTATACAGTGTATATAAAAGTAATTTCTTCTCTCAGATTATCCTAAATCTAAGTATGTAAATATATATGATATCAATACTGTTTTAAAATGAAGCAAAGACATCTTTTCTGAGCAACCTCTTATTTATCGTTGTACTATGGAGAGAAAATATGAAATATGATCCTGCTTTGTGCAGAGGCTGTGATCCACAGTATTTAAATTGCATTCCCTAAGCAAGTAAGAAGGCTGTTTCTACTATCAGGTTACAGAATCCATGGCAACATATGGCCTCTTAAATACAGAATTGTGCACTTTCTCTTTGCATTTGAAGTAGGGCACCTGGAGTGAACATTAACCCAGAAGGATTTAGCCTTTCACTTAAAATTATATCATTTTTTAAAATTCTTTTTCAGAGCAGATAGACATTACAATACTAAGCCCTTTTACAATGTCATTTAGATCCTCCTGCTTGGCAAACAAGCATTGATTAGCAATTTTTTTTTCCCTGCATGCATGTGTGTGAGTGTGTCTCCTGATTAATTAAGCAAAGTAATTATCCTGAACTGTGGCTGCGTCTTTGCTCAGACAAAACCGTTTTTTTTTTCCGAAACAATGAGAAGTCTGTCAGTATGAATGTTCTCTACGCGTCACAGATGTATTAGGACACTTCAGACAATGAAGCACAAAAAAAAAGTTGCTTGCCAAATGGGACAAAGAATGTCATACAGCTGAGAAGCTCAACACATACCACTCGGGACACACGGCAGCTTCTGTGGTCCACAGACGTGTCATTAGACTGAAACCAGTGAACCGAACATAATACAGTGCCATTAGGTACGATCTTTCAACAGACTGCTGAAGATGAGTGTTCTTAAAATAGCACTTCTGTAAAAATCGCACACAAACCTGTTAATCTTTTGTTTTCAGCATCACGCTGCAATAAGTGAACACCGCAAGTTTACAAAGGACTTTGAGTCCTTTGTTTGAAAACTGTGAAAAAAAATCGCTTTAGACGCTAACAAATCAGGTTGCAGCAGTTTGTTGAATTTCATTTTCCATGTGCTCTTGTGTCTGATTTATTTGAATCTGGTAAAGCTTCTAAACAATACATTAGCTTCACACTGTTTCACTTTAGAAACATCTTTTTAAAGGTTCAGTAGTTCTTAAAAACACAAACTTGATTACTAAATAAAATGAAATTGAAACATTATCTTAAAATGACAATGTTACAGATCTAAACCACATTAAAAGCAGTTGTTGAAGCCGTTTAAGTTGATAAGTCTCCTGGATGAGATCCTCTTCTCTGTTGTTAGCAGGGAAGATGGACCAAAAGGTTCTTCTGTCTCATATTTTTCATCCAGCTAAATCAAGTTTATAATTTAGATTTAATTTAGTTTAAAATTATGCATTACTTTTTGACTGTCAGAATTAGCCTATTGCTTAGTGGACACAAAATATTACCATGAAATGGCCTGCTGCCACAGTCTAATAAAGATATTTTTCAAACGCACTAGGGATAGGCTCTGAGCTTGGAAGGGTGCCTCATAATGTCATTTATATCAGTTTCCAGGTCAATAGTCATATGGCCTTATTGAATCAAGTTCCCGGTTATGTTAAGGAGATGCTGCGTATTATAAGCAGTTGTTAAAATGCAGCATTTGTGCCTCATTGTTTTCCACACAGAAAATTATTGTATACAGTATATTTATTAAAAACATTGCCATGTATGTATTTTTATGCTTGTCTTATGATGTAATGACAGTTCCACAGTTTATGAAAATGAATACAATAAAATGTGCTTAAAACATTTATAATACTTTTGAATAAATGGTTTATAATTAATTCAGTAATATATTTATAATAAAGTATATAAGAATTAATATTTGTTCATTAAAAGTAGATTTATTCAGGTCATTTGAATGTTTATTTTTCCATGAAAACAAGAAACGTATAATAACCAGGATGACTGCATTTTTACCAAATTCAATACATTGAGTGGCCATATTGAGCAAGGGTTGTTCAATCTCTTCCCTGTGTTTTGTGAACAGTATACTTACAGGTGGTGCATTTCAAGCTTTCATCAGAAGAATAACTTGCAGAATTCTTATTTTGTTGAAAAGCATCCGGCCATTATTAGTTTGTAGCTTTGGCTTTGTCATACCTGCCAGTTGCAGTCAAGTTATTCTGGCCAGAGCATGCTGGAATGGCATCTAAATGAACCGTTTGCAGTAGGCAGCTGCCAGTGTCAGATGTTGTATGAAACTTGAATTCCTTTTTGCAATTCACTGCCACCTTTAATTAGAGGAATTCCCTGGGTGCAAGGGGTTTATTATTCGTTTTGTCTTGCCATTCAGTGACTGTCACAGTCATCCGTTGCAATTGTGTGATGGACGAGTCACAGTTTGCATTTATTTGTTCAATAAATTGGTATCCAGAGGAACAGATCTTTAGCTTTTCTATCGGAGATAATTATGTTTGCTTCATTTGTCCCATCATATGTATTGACTATAAATGTGTGTTTGCACATACATGCAGTATTCCCAGTGGGCTTCATTCTTTCAGCCCATATAATATCAAGGGCTCACAGATAATTTTCTAGTGATTCTAGTGTCTTTCAAAATAAAAACGATAGTCTTAAACGGTTTTCAGTCTCTAAATGCTCAATATATTTCTTCCTTTTGAAAAGAATAATGTCACAAAATCAGATTTTTACTTAAATATGTGCACGTGATATGGCCTGCTGAATTTTACTCCACTCTTTAGAACAGCTCCTGTCCAGATCAAACTGTATCTTTCCCCTTACTGTGTGTAAGGACTAGGTGATAAATTGAGAAACTACACATGATTATGGGCCTTAGAAATTACACTAAAACATGTGATGGCGTAGAGTTTAGTTTGCCACACTTTTGATCCGTGTTTTCACCAGTAGAAAAAGTTTATTTTTCTTCTGTTTTCGCCCTCAGGACTGAGACAAGAGGCCTAAGTAGTGGTTCCTATGTGTTCCAAGTCAAGATGGGCATATTGATGGGATTAGAAATCAAACTGGGAAGCTCCAAATGCCATTATTTCCTTTGCACAGTGTGGTATCGCCTTTATAAAGCCAGCCACTGGTGAACCTTCAATCCCCCACCCCAGTGCGTCTTTGTTTATCTTCACAGTTTTTCCTCTTTTCTTCCACAGGTCCCTTTCTTTGGTCCTCTGTTTGATGGAGCCATTGTAACAGGAACCCTGTTGCCAAGTTTAGTACGTGCCACATGCATCAATGCCAGCAGAGCTGTGAAATCCCGCCTAACACTCTACCAGAGCTTGTATCCTTTCACATAAAATAAAGCCTTTCCTCCGAGTGGGGAAGCTAAGGTAAGATTTCACTCTTTCTGGAATTCCCTTCATGGCTGTAGGCTGTTCTACAAGTCACAGGATTAGAGGTTCATTAGTTATAGTTGTACAAAACCTGTCTAACTTGTTTGTCTTTGTTACATGAAACAATAGCACTGAAAATTATTTTTCCATTAACATTGATCAGAATCCTTGGTTGTCTTTGTTATTTTCATCCTCCGTCATGTGCAAGCTGTCTGCTTCAGATTTTTGCGGAAGGCTTTTCATCTGACCGGAAATTTAACTGAAAAAGTATCCCGCTAAAACGAATGTGACATATGGCGTTTAATGAGCACATGGAGCATGTGATTAGTTTTTATGGTTTGATGCTGGCGTTGATACTTTAGTGGTTTGGCAATTATGCCAAATTTAAGATCATTCACTTGCCATCTTACATTTGTTTCGTAAATCAAAATGTTCTCTACTTCTGACGCAGGGTTAGTGAGATGTGATCTACAGTACCTTTATTTGGAATATACAAGAGTGCCTCCTTTTGCCTTGTAAAAATAAATGAATACATCCCAAAACAACTGGGACAAAGCACCAGTTCGTATAAAAGCACGCTGTAAACTCAGATTACAGCTGTACTTGTCAGTCGGTTTAAGGAGAGTGCAATCAGCGATGGAGATTAATTTGCATCTCAATTAAGTAGAAATAAGGGAGAAGGATTGTGGTCTGTTGCTAGCAGGTTGTGGAAGAAATCTGATCAGCCACAAAGCCATCTAGTACTGCAAATGCAGCCTGACTAGAAGACAATGGCTGAGGATTTGTTGCCATGGTGACCTGAAGCTTGGTTGCTCACTGCAGAACCCAAGTTTTGCACTCTACGCTCTATTTTGGCATGATGACAAAACCCACTACTGTAAAGAGAGGAAATGAAAAAGCAATAGCTACTACAAATCAAACAGAAACAGACTGCGGCCATGTGAACCTCTCAGTTTTCAGGGCCATGTTAGAGATATAGGGAGTGCTAGCCATACACTGTGAGAGAATGTTTGTGAGATTTCACATGCATTCAGCATTCATTAATCTAAGAATTATAGTTTTCAGTTATTAAATAAGATTCCTTTTCGTAACGACAAGCTAACAGAAAATAGTGCGTCTACTAAATGTATTATATGTGCATAGTATTTGTATACCTCGTGTTTCTCACCAAATACGTGCCTAATGGTCTTGTGTTATTTTCCTCTGCTGTTGTATTTTTTTGGTTTTGCTTTCATTGTTTCATTGTTTTTTAATTCGTTGGTACCTTTGTCGGCTCTTCTCGGTGCCTTAAATTGACTTCAGTAGTACTTGGGGTTTCATGTTCTATTGTGGGATAGCATTACTTTTCACATCTTCCTAATAATGGGCATGTTGACCATAAACTGCATTGCAGTAACATCTCATAGTCTTAATGATTCAGCCTAGCACGTGTCATTGAGTTTGAAGAATCAGGCCTAAAATCTATTCGTTCAGTAGAGTAGCTGATGTTGGAGGTCTCCCAAAAATGTCTTGAACATATACAGTATTGTGGGCTAAATGTCCAGTGACATTGCGTGCCTAGGTAAATTTGATCATATAATTTCTAATCGTGTTTCTCCTGTATGGAACCATACCCTACTAAAATCAGCTTGGCAGTCCAGCATGAATCTTGATTCACTGGAGAAGACTGTACAGTGGCCACTGTGTTCCACACTCCCTCTCTGATGTATTGTACAGCAGTCCCACTATGCTTACTGGTGTAGTCTAAAGCAGCCAGAAGCAGTACTGTAACGAGAGCCGGTCCAGGCTCCAGTGAAGCGTAGTTCAGGACCCTGTGTAGACGGTATAATTCAGAAAAAGGTGGAGAAGGACAACAGGGAAGAGATGTAGAGGATCACAACGGGTTGACAGACGGGGGGGCGTGACGGTGGTGATCCGGTGCTCGGGGGGGCATGTCGGTGGTGATCCGGTGCTGGGGGGGGTGGCGGTAGTGATCTGGTGCTTGGGGGGAAGTGGCGAAGGCAAACAAATCCAGACAGTCCAAAGGGAAAATCCGTGGCTCAGCCCAGGGTCCAGGAACTGGGGGATTCATCTGAGACAAACAAGGTTAAAATCCGGAATGTGATCCGGAACAGGGAATAAAAACCAGGGTAACGAGGCCAGGTGCTTTGAGCCCCGGACTCAGATAATTAGGATGCCGTGATGAAGCCTATGTCGTTGGGTCTCTCCTGGACCCACTGGTAGGCGGGCTTCCGGGCATCCATTTCCTAATGCTGAGCCAGGAATAGCAGGAGCCCCAGGCTTAAATATTAACAGACAATACAGGAGGCAGGTGCACGTAATCAACTAAAATACAAAAGGGTCGGAGCGCCCTTAAGAGGAGGGATGACGATCTGTAGTTTGTCCTGCACTGCTGTTGTGGTCAGCAGTCACTCCTCATGGTCAGTTGTGCATTTCAGATACCCCATTTGTAGGATCACTGAACATCACATTTTTGGTTCTTTGGAATCACTAATGGCAGTGCATCCCAACAAAGGGAAAAGAATGATCTGTCATTTCCAAACCTTTACATTTTTAATGCATTTTTTATACATTTTGTAAGTCCTAAATAATAACTACTTGAGCAGAATTTGTAGAAATGCATGTAACTCACATTATTTTACATATGTGTCTTCTTGCATACAGAACGGCAACGTGAATGAATGGAAGAGTCAAATTCTATTAGCTGAGTTACTTTAGATTGTAGTTACAATTGTTATATACAACAAGAGTAAGGAAAGGAACATTTACAAGTATACAGAGGGGTATTTGTAATAACAAATACCAAGGATTTATTCATCTTTTTCAGTTTATTTAATCTTCCTGGTTAGCTGCTTTTGAAGCAGGTGGAAAGTAGACCTTTTCGTGCATCTTGCACAATCACGAGCACAAGTGGAAAATAAAACCCTGGTAATTTAAGTAAAACACTGACTCTACTACTGACAAATGTGAATCATTCATTTTTTGACATCTTCAAATTATTTTCTGAACATTCCATCAGTGTTTGAAAGAAACTACTTGTGGACTCGACTAGTACTTCAAGTGTGTGCCTTGAACATGATAACATTGTATGTAGTGTTTAGCACATTTTACAAGTAAAAAGGTCATTTAGGTTTGTTTTTTTACATTGAAGACTTAAACAAAAGGCAGATTTGTCAAGGCTGAAACATTACATTTTGGCTCAAGGGCTACCAGCATTTGTGTGTGTATTTGTTGGGATTGTACTTTCTGAAGAGAAACCCATTTGTTAGATGAACAGCTGCTGACTGGTAGTTTTTTGCAAATGTAGTGTATCTTTTCTTTTTGTTCAGACAGTGACCTTGTAAAGAAAAGGATCTTGTATGGCCCTGTGGATTCAAATAAAAGATTTGTTAGGGGTGTGTGCTCCTTCTGCCCTGCAGAGATAATTGGGAAACTTGAAATGGAAGATTTTCCTGCTGCAAAATGTCTCATTCTAGATTAACTTTACGTCGCAGTTTTGACAACAACATCCTCATAATGAAGGTCCTCAGAATTTTTTGTAATTTGGTTTCATTTTCCACTGAGTAAATAAAAGCCACAACAGTTTTAACATAGTTCGTCATATTGTTTTATTAACAAAAACTAAAAAAAGACAAAGAGCACATATAGAATTGTAGGACCATTAGAATCAGTTAATGTGACAGGACAGCTGCTAGAGGAAAGTACATTACAGTGCTTTTGAAATTGCACATAATGTTACATAAATTATTAATACCAAAAACATCTGTTTTATTTCATATTCTTCTGATCTCATTAGACTTATGAAATTTCATGTTGTGGCTGCTTTCTCAGTCATGCATGAAAATGTAAATGGCCATGAAGCCAGCCAGTTGGTGATCACATTAGAGAAATCTTTCCACAGGTCCCAGAGCCGACACCAATATAGACACATGCTGCTCCACTTTACTAAGTGGTGTTTATCATGCACCATCACCCAAGTGTGATTTTCTTTGGGAAAAGCATCTTTGAGGTGTAAAAAAGTCTCATAAAGGTTGGATTATAATGCTTTAATCATCAGTGGGTTTCACTTGAAGACATCAGGTTTCTCTCCAGAAGCACTAAAAATCTCAAAACCACATTCATGCTAATAGATGCATGTAAAAATAAGCACATTTATCTCTTGAGTTTATCTCCAGATAACTTTGTTCCATTCTACAGAAATTGTGTTTGTCAGTCCCTTTCTGCTGAAAACTGAAAGGGTAATGACAAAAGATGTCATGAGAAAACAAACTCCTGAGACTCAGACGGGTAAGGATCGAACAGGACAGGTGATTTGCTCGGTGACTACACTTTGAACTGAAGTTTCAGGTGCGTTTTTTTTTTCACCTTTCACAAGCACGCAACGGACTTTTTTAATTATTGAAAGAGTCACAAAGCCTCAGGTTCAGGCACATCTGTGAATGGAATCTTTTCTATTCAGGAAATGCACGAAGAGTGATTGAAGCTCGTAATGGCAGTTACATTACTAGAACGAGGAGTTATACTTCCGAATTTGTGGAAGTCCCGTTCTACAGCTGTTCTTGACACAGCCGCTACGGTTTGAAGAGATCGTTCCTGACTGGAAGGGTTTTTGCAGTCAGTCCCAGTTACCTTGTCTGGAGGAGAACACAGGATTTAACTTGTCACAATGGGCTCTCCTGTCAGTCACTGTAACCAACTGTCACGAGAGAGGCAGAAGATTGAGACTGCAGAGCCGGGTCTCGTCACAGCGATTCTTGAGCGCACTGATGAATGCTGTGGGAGCTCTAATAGGTGGGATAAAGGAGTTCTGACCTTCATTTTGAAGTGCAGCCTCCCTGCTGGATGGAATCGATAGTTTCACGAGCTGTCTTTGCTTCATACCTCTCTCCCCACACCGAGATCCATCTCCAGGCAGTAATCAATAGCTATAATCTGTTCCAGCCTGCAGTAAGTCATGCAAGGCAAAGCTTTTAGGTGGCATTACAGGGGATAGTGGAGGTGACTCATTCACTCATCTTTACAGTGCACTTCATGCTGTCTGGAAAAAAATGCAGTACTTTAGAGCATTTCTTTTAGGAAATGTTACTCATTTCAACTGCTTTAACTTTCCTTTATCTTAAGCCTCATCATCGGTGCTTTCATCTGTTGTCACCCCGGGACAGAAAAGTGATTTTTTTTTTCTGGTGAAGACACTGAAAAACAAGATTATCGAAACAAAAACAGTGGCAAACAGTGCAACAGAGCGTGTTACGTTGTGCTCTCCTATCTCTTCGGAAGAGGTCTGGGGACTGGGGGTGAAAGTGGAGCTTTAATCCTCCCCTGAGCCTATCAGCAATAGGCGGGCATCTCAGTCCTGCTAGAATGTAATATAATTAAGAGTTATGGAAGATGAGGTTTCAGCCACAGTGACTAAGATGGCTTGAGAGCTGGCTGCAACAAGGAAAAACGTACATCGGTGTACTCATTGAGTCAACCAGTTGCCCCAGTCCCTATGTTCCAGGTTTACTGAAGTGGCAAACACACGTTAAAAATAAAAAGGTCTAGAAAATAAACCAAAGGGGTAAGGCTATATTGTCCTGTTGTGACTCTGTTGCGATCACTATAATGAAATTGAATTTGCTAAATCAGTGTTCAGCTTCTGGAGATATTGTGATGTAATACAAAAGAAGAGGTTGTTTCCAGAATGTTTTTTTGTGTGCCACATCCTACTCTCCTGCGTCCCTTTTGCTAGTAAAATGGTCCAGCAGGCCCTGGTTACAGAGTGTTTTGTCTGGAGTGGTTGTAGGAGTGTCTGAAAGTACCAGCGAACTGTGGTTACAGAGAGCACCCACTGCTGACTTCTGTTAGGACGTTTGTGTTAGCAATCTCTCGGTTGCGAAAATTATGGATCTGCTAGACTTAATGAGAAGAGCAAAGTCAAATGATTTCAAATAATTGCCTCTTTCTTTATTCTTATTTTGTTCATTTGGTAGAACTAGTTCTCACTTTGAAAATTGCTGTTTTGATATCCTGCCATAGTTGAAATTTGAAATGAAATTTGTGTTCTTACAGAAAAAGTTTGCAAAAATCAATTTGCCATACTTAACATCAAAGTACAATTCTACGTTTTATTTAACAGATCTTGCATGAATTCCATTTTTTTCTTATTTACTAGTTGGGTAACTGCATATTAGTCTTGAGCTAAATTCCATACTTTGGTACTAATTTTTCCTCTGTAGTGATTTGTATCTATATTAAATAGCAAATCTATATTTTTATTTGCCAATGTAGGCACAGACAACTTTATAAATTGATATATACATTGGATATACTGTATATAAATATTACAAAGTATTTGAATCTACTAACAATCATGTTAACATTAAAGTAATCAAACAACAAAAATCTAAATAATAATATTATAAATAATACTTGCCAACACAATGCCAATTCTGTTTTGTATTCTAGTATTTCTAGTTTGGAAAAACAGTGAACAGTTTTTGGTATTATATCTCTTTCAGCATCCACTTTTTTCCGTTTTCATTGAAACCATGGCTGAAAATCCATCTTCAGATAAGCATACATTAATTAGTATTATTTTTGTTATTATTGACTATATTATCGGGTCAATATTATTTATATTATATTTTATTCTTGAATTCCAACAGATTGTTGATCGTTAGGTGAACAGGTTCAGCAGCACAGCTGAGAATACATTTTCATTCCTCAGAGGATATTACAGCTGCAGTATGGTTTTCTGTGTCTTTGCTGTTAAGCAGTTCATAAATTGTCATTGTATGACACTGAAACAAGAGATGTTATAGGTGAAACAGTTAACCCACTAAATTAATACTGGTTTTACACAGCATTTAAACATTGAAGACCAATGACATGTGGTTTTAGTATAACTCTGGGCTCTTGTAATCAATAATAATATGTTTGTGACATTACAGAGAAGCAATTTATTCCAAACAGTGATTACTACAACAAGCAGGTGACGTTATAGAATAGTTTCAAAACTTGCCTAAATGTAGGAATTTTTCAGCAAAACCTTTAAGTACTCCAGCAGCACCTATAGCAACAGCAAGAAACACCAAACAGGATTTCTCCATAATACATAACATTTTTAATAAACACACTAAATATACTATGAAAACTAAAGTTTGAATAGTTTATTCTATATACTCTAAATCTTCAAATGTTCTGAAAAGGGACTCATTTTGATGCCAATTTAATACCCATAGTTTAAGTAATATTTTTAAAAAGAAAATTTTCTTTGAAATTGTTCAACTTATTCCTAATAACACCTGACCCCAAGAGTATGCCTCACTAAAAAAAAATGTTCTAAAAGGTTCTTATTCTAAAAATTCTTAAATTTGGAATAATTTTAAATAAATATCCTTTTAAACATTTTCTTTATGTATTGCTCTTCCACTCCATCGCCTGTAATGTTTTAGTAGTAGTATTAGTAATTTATTACACTTATAGAGCTCTTTTCTGCACACTCCACTCAAAGTACTTTACAGGTAATGGGGACCCCCTGGATGATGCGAAGGCAGCTAAAGTGCGCAGGTACTCTCACCACACACCAGCTATCAACGGGAGGAGAACAGAGTGAGTTCATAGATGGGGTTTATTAGGAGGCCATGATTGTAAAGGCCAGGGTAAATCTATCCAGGACACCGGCGTTAACACCCCTACTCTTTTCATGAATCGCCCTGGGATTTTAATGGCCATGGAGAGACAGGACTCCAGCTTATGTCTCATCCGAAGGACAACGTCTTTTTACAGTATAGGGTCCCCATCACTATACTGGGGTGTTAGGACCCACATAGACCGCAGGGTAAGCGCCCCCTGCTGGCCCCACTAACACGTCTTCCAACAGCGACCTTAACTTTCCCAGGAGGTCTCCCATCCGGGTACTGGCCAGGCTCACACCTGCTGAGCTTCAGTGGGCTGCCAGTTGTGAGTTGCAGGGTGATATGGCTGCCAGCTTATTTATTTGCAAAAGTGTGATGTCACGTTTATAGTCACTTTGGTCTGAGTGTTGAGTGTGAGGATGTCACTGTCCAATAAACATCAGGAAGCAAATGCTTCAAAAGTGAATTGAAAGCTTTCTCCATTTGACATTATTCATACCGTTAATTGCAACATCCGCTGCCTTGTTCTGTTGAGGTTTGACTCGACAGGTCTGATTTCGGTTTTTGAAACGTACATGAGCACTTTTCTGATTGAAAAGTGACACAAGATGAGCTGCATATGCAGCCGGACATGTACGGCATTGATGCAGCGTGACAAAGAGCGGTAAGCTCTTGGCTTCTGAGGTAATGACCGAAATTCCAGGTTTTGCCTGTAGATGGGGGTGTTCACATGGTTTCAGCTGTGCAGTAACGACAAGATCGCTGGAGGGACTGTCAGACATTCTGCTGTCCCAGGAGTGTGGGGGAATCCCATAAGATGAGCTTTTCTGGTCCTCCCTACTCAACACATTGCCATGGTGGCCCTATCCAGTAAAAATGACCTGAAAATGGATGGATGGAATCAATACGAAATGCTTTTTTTCTGAGACTTTATTTTCAACGTCACCTGTTGCAGAGCCATTAGTAACTCTCAGCTAGGTGTCTGTATCTGTAGCTGGTCTGTAATCTTCAGAAATCTTACTTTCAGAATGTGCAAAATAGAAAAAGTAAAAAACTAAGGTGCTTATCTTAAAAAGGAAATTCTTTTTTAACTGTATTACTCTTTAGATGTTGTCAAAAAACAATACGTTTTTTTTTTATTCCAGACCGGTGAGGCATATATATTTCCCTGAACCTTCATAAAAGTATAATTTGCATAATTTGAAAATGTCTACTTGTCAAAACTTGACAGAATTCTAGTAAAAAAACATGCTTGAAAGTATTATTTTTCCTGTCATGTAAATTAGGGAATTCTGATCAGGCAGCACAGTTCCACAATGTGAGTATTCAGCTGCTCAGCAAGAGTTTAGCAACAGTGTTGGAAAGACCCATTAAAAGCCCACTGTGAGATAACACTTCTAACCAAGTGCAGGTGCATTGAGTGACTGTTGATTAGAAATGATATTTTGGACTGAGGGAGTGCCAGTATTAAAGAAATTAGGAAGAAAAAAAATCACCATACTCAGTAGATGTATATTAAATTCAGATCCTAAAATTCAGGTCTTACGTGAAAGATTATTTTTATCAGCGTTTGCTGTATTTTAAATACAGCAATTTACAGCTATAAATTTACAGTTTACATTTATAATGGGTCCTGTATTTTAAATATTTAAAATTCCTGTCCAGATAAAATACATATTGCAGGGTTTATATAACATACATGTTTACACCCACATAAAATACTTCTAGTCTGTTTATCATAGTACCCAGGAAGCATTAAAATTATTAAAATTTGAAAACAGTTTTTTAAAAGTCCTTAATATGTTCCTTTAATGTGCGTATGACGGTTACATAGATAGCTAATCCTTTTTTCTTAAATACTGTTTTTTGTCCTATGATTCAAATGCTCTTGGGTGTGTGCTGTTCTCATCTTGATTTAGAAACTTGTGCTTGGATTAAGAATGATCTTCCCTTTAAAAGCATTCCTGACTGTAGATCAGGATAACTGTCATTTTCTATAGATTCTTTCTTTTAATAAGAAGCATGGTTCTTTCCCCTTTTGGATCACATTTACATAGCTCCCTAAATCCTCCCGGACAGACAAAAAGGGTCCTGATTTACATGCCTACAGTTCTTCAGATGTCCCAGTCAGGGGGGTGGGGGTAGGGCAGGGGGGGGCTGCCTCTGATCAGGGTTTCTCCACTGAATGTTTTAACCTAATCCCATTATCATTCTAGCGCTGTGCCACTGATGCACCTTGCTAGCTGACCAGCTGTTCCTGCTGCTAGTTACAATGTCTGATGTGTTCAGATCACTGGGTTCCTGCACTCACCACCGAAAGGAGACAGCACTTCCACTGGGGATGGCCACGTGCCTGCCTGTCAGTAATGGCACTGAATCAAGTAATAGGCTGCCCGAATGGCATATGGTGTCTAGCTTCATACAACATGCAAAAGTATTCTTTGCCCTGCACTAATGCAGAATGACTCATAGCATTACTAATTTTTTCCCTAACAATAGCCTGTCGCTACACCCTCACTTTTAAACCCCAGGGCTCTCGTCTCTGGTTTCATAGCCCCTTAAATACAGGTAGAAGACTAGGAGACATACGGCAGTGGGATTAAAGAATGATTGATTTTTGTTTTTTTAGGCGTTGGTGCTTTCAAGGGTACAATAAAACAGACCTACGCAGACCGAGTTAAGGGATTATCTGTGTTTGTTGGAACCTTTTACAGGACTGTTGGTCTATTTTGTTGGTAGTTGTGCATAGTAACTAACTCTTGACATGTTTTACATGAAGTTTCAAAAGTCTGTTTATTGATTCTCTTCACATGTTGTCACATTGCATTCTGTTTATGCGAGTATTTTTCAATAAATAACTCAAATAAGTAAACCCTTTTTAACATTTCTTGTTCAGGACCATATTATGCATTTCTACATGTCTTTTATTTGATATATTGAACAGATTGAGATTTTTAATTATATATGTAAGAAAAATAAGGAATGTCTAATTAAATGGGACCAGAAAATGGGAATTAACTGTTTATTGGAACTAATTAAATGGGACCAGAATGTCCAGAATGACTAATAATCCAAAACAGGAAAGGATATTGGTAGGTTCAAGGTGTCCCTTTGATGAATATTTTATTTAAAGAGACGAAAAGTACATTTTGACATGGTAAAAATGCATTTTCTACCTCTTTTAAGTATTATCTAGGGCTGTTATCCTTTCTTCTAATAACATTAACTAAAAATGAAAATTGTCCTATTTTAAGTGTATGGAGTAAAAAAATGAAACTTCAGCGTTACTTACATTGGTTAAAATGTCTAAATCCTACATTTTAAAATGAATATTTCTTCAAAGGACTTTGAAATTGCAACAATTGCGGTGCAACTGTTTGTTAGTAGTTGTATTAGCAGATCTGTGGAAAAGCACCATTAAGGCAAATTATATTCAGTTCAACGGCAAGGACATTTATTGGTATTTAGACTGACTGGGGAGTTCTACAGTAGTCCATTGCCGGAAAGCTGCCTGTTCTTGTATTTGTGCAGAGGGGAAGGCTGGTAAGAGTCACGGTTAACCGACGCCTATTCCTGACACGTACGGCACCAAGTGCGACATCCAGCCCATTGCGTGGTATGACACAGGGACAATGAACAGACACTTGTTAACTGAGACAGCAGATCCTCGCGAGCTGGGAGGAAACCAGGGCGCCCGGCAACACCCCCATGGGCAGAACATGCAAGCTCCGCACAGAAGGCACATCGGTCCAGAAATGTACTCGAGACCAAGACAGTAAGCGATGCTGTGAGTGACACAACATCACTCGCTGTCAGTTATGAGGCAAGTTAGTTATCATGTTGTATATATATATATGATTCTAAAAATATTTTTGCAGGATGTGTGGCTTGTCATTATGAACCTTGATGGATTCATGCTCTAAGTCTTTGTCAAGTTGCATGGGATTTCCTTTTGTTTGCTCCAAGACAGACTTACAAAATAAGACACACAGTATGTATCAAGAATAGTTCTGTGTATTGTGCGATTTCTAACCCTGGGTGTAATTGATTATAAATGGTCAGCATTAGGTAATTATTCAATTTTCTTCAAAGCTGACATTATTACCGGTTTCTAAACCCCCGAGTCAAGTATCTGACATTCAGATTCCATCCTTTATACTGAAATGATAAAATTAATGTTGTTTTGTAAGAAAAAAATACTTAATTGCTACCACATTGTAAAAATAGTATCTCTCTTTTTAGGGGAAGAGAAGAATTGAAATTAGTAGTGAACTTATTTTAGAAAATTATAATTGGACCATTACGGCAGATTTTCTCTTTTCAGAGTTGTAAAGAAGGCTCAAGATCCTGTCATCTTGGAGTAATTCATATTTATATATTATAAAATGACAAAGATGAATTTATGGCTAGAGCTGCAGACAAATTTATTTGTGTGGTTAAAAACTTCAAGTATTCCAAAATGCATGAAAGGAAAAATATTTCCATATTTTGACAAACATATTTGTTTAACCCTTAAAATGTTTTACCCCTTCGTATTTTCAAATGGACTACCTGGACTATCTTTCTAGAGATGCTTTGGGGCAGTCTTCAGTGCACATACTGTGAGTTCTCCCATGAGACATGACTTTTTCTCCAAGAAAACAATATTTTTGGAGGAAGTCCTCCTTTTGTTCCTCAGACAGTGGCACATTTGAATTTTAGAATGCTAACAAATGTGAAATGGCTTATAAATTTGAAGAAGACACCTGTTTATTCTGGAACATATTATCTAGCCTGTTTCATTCTGGGAAAGGGTCCTCAGTCCTCTTCTTGAGCTGCAGCTTGGTACTTCAGAAGGGAGTCCTACGAAGGGGCTGTACTGGGAAGCTGTGCTGGTCACTGGTTAAGAATAGTGTCCACATCCTCAGTGGAGTTTATTCCCAGTGATGGACCAGACCATGGTGGTACTGGAACGATCTCCCTTTAACTTTGTCCACTGTTTTAACTGTTTATTGGAATGATCAAAATACTGATTTATTCATTACTGATTAATTCATTTGAGGCTTTTTAGGGCTTTCATGAGCAATTATAGATAAGACTGTACAGAGTCAGTGTCACTACCAGTTTTTTAAGAGAAGTAGAAATACACAGTGATTGGCCATTTTCTGGTTTAATGAGGTCAAAGGTCATTATTATAATCCCATTATAATGGCTGTGCATGAATGCTGGGCTAATTTACCATGCTCTTAAAGCAGCACCTATAGCATTGCAAGGTATTAGACTTTGTGGCCTCAGAGCTTTCCTTAAAAATAGCAAATGGAAAAAAAGAACTTGGGTAATTGTGATTGATGTGCAGTGCTTTACCGAAGCTCTTCTGAGGGTGTACACCCTTGGTTGTGCTTTTAGTAATTAGCATCCAGCTAGCTTTTCCATCTGTTCTTCAAACCCATCTTAATTAATGAACTTTTCTTCTTGAGTCCTTAGCATTATGGAAGGCTGTTAGTGATCTCAAGTTATTGAAATGGATTTCTTATGCCAGCCATTTTTACATTGATTAGTTCTATTTTTTGTCTCAGAGCTGCAGCTGTGCTAATTAGTGAATCCCGCAACTGTGTTCTTTGTACTTCCCACTTTAAGAATGTTCTCAAATGGATTCTTAGGCATAGTCACTGCATTGTCCATGGGTGAGTGTTAGTGATACATAATTTCTCATCACTTATCCCAAGTAGAAGCCCTGGAGCAAACCAGATACTGTAGCTCCACTGCTGTATTTGAACCAGGCTGTGCCTGAGATGATGGGGAAGAAGATGAGCAGTTTGAGCAGTTAAATTAAAACTGTCATATCTTGTAGAAGGCCAGAGTATATAAGGAGAAGGTCTGTCTTTGTTACGAAACAGCTTGCCTTTTTATTTTTATGTCCACTGTTTACAACATTAGAATCCATATTTCCTGCTTTGGTCTCCATTGTTATTGATTCAATGCAGATAACAATCTCAACTCTGGAGCCTCTCGTCTAATTTTGCAGCATGATTTAAGGGAAGCAGTTTTTAATCGTCTATTATCTAAAAAATTTCCAAATGAAATCTTACAGCTTACAGAGCACGTAATTATGGGCAGACATACAGAGGTGTCCCCGAATGAAATGATGCCCACTGCTGTATAACACTTGAGTAATTTGCAAGATATAACTGAAACCTACATGAAATAATAGTTGTTCACCTGTAAATGTCAGCCAAATGTCAGATATAATATACCGTAATATCTGTTTTACCTGTTGTGATTCTTTGGCTGTTTATGTCTATAGACAATGATGTTGTCTCAATTGTTTAAAAAAAATTAAATTTAGTGGGAAATGGTCTTATCTCCGTGCATAATGGTAACAGAGTTGATGTTTGTTTAAATATTTTTATAGTAGGTATAACGTTAGAATTTCAATTGTTGTGTTATTTTAAACCATTTTTAGTTAATTATTTATAAGTTACACATTAATACCACTTTAAACAGTTCAAAGGCTCTACTGGCTCCACTCTCTGTTTGTCTTTTTGTTCTGGTGCAAAGGATGTCCTTGTCGTGAGCATTAGCATTTTTCTGATAAATGGAATTCAGTGCCATCTTTGCATAGGACGTCAAAAAAGATTAAAGTGTGCATTGTGCTCTTTATTTTCTTTCTTACAGAATTCCGCTTTTGATGTGTTAATCATCATATTCGGTTTTTATATTCAGAAGTGCCGCCCATTGTTTTAGGCCATAGAAGATTGTGTGCCATGCCTTGGTGCACTGTGACAGCTTTTTAGTTGAGGCTTGCCCAAAACAGGGCAATTTTGCCCTTAAAAGAATGCTGATATCTTACACAGCAGGAAATTAGACCATAAAGTCAAGCAGACAAAAATGTATACATCAGCTTCGAACACAGGGCTTCATGAAGGGAGTATCTTGTTTAGAAATGATTAAATTGTGCTGTAACTAAAATGGAATAAACCTAACCTTGCATGTTCCAATGTTAATCTTTAATTTGGGGTTATACTTCTAATGTTCTGAGTGTATGATTGTATAAATAAAGAGAGGCATTGAATCTTAATTAAGTAATAGAACCAATAGTAAAAGTTATGTTTTAATGCCTCTCTATATAATATGTATACTGAACTGCCTGACCTTTCTCTCATCCAGAGTCCCCAAATAGTAACAGATATTTTCTTTAAAATATCTGTTTTTGAAGAAAAAACAACTAAAAAAAAATGATAATTAAAATACAGTAGATACAAAATGGATATTTTCATATGATTTTTGAACCCGTGGCTGTCTTAAGTCTTTTTTCAGGCCTTTTTTTACACTGCTGTTGTCTCTTATTACATGATGGCTGTTATCTCAAGACACTGTGCAATGGGTCACGTAACAGCAGGGCCTAGATACGTATGACAGGAAAGATGAGAATGAGATTTTCACTGCAAAAAATAATTATTTTTGAATTATTTCAGGAATTGGGTGTGTGGATATATTTCAGTAAATTGGAAGGATGAGAAACATATTTGTTGTGTTTTGTTTGATGCAAATCAAGTGCTATGACTGGACCAAAACAATCACCTTAATTCAAATCATTATTTCTACAAAGAAAAAAAAATGTTTTTCATCACGTACACTAAGCTTTAATTAGTTTCTTTTCAGCCAAGCATTTTTGCACCTTTTGCCCAAACGAAAAAAATACTCAAACACATGCTGAGGGAGAAGCTTTGTTAAACCAGGATCACAACAAGATCCCAACTGCTTCACCTACTTGTTTTTGTGTTTCTAGAGACTTACAGAATCACATCTTCCTCCGTTGTCAGTATCTGGGCAGATATATGGTACTTCCAAGTCTCATTTCAGTTTTCTTCCATCTGTTTTGTGCGTGTATGAAAAGGTCTATTATAATCCGGTGCTCTCTAAATAGATTGGCTACCAAACGGGTAGGCTCAGAACATTAGCCCAGATTCCAAGAAGCCTTCCCCATAGTTTAATTATCTGGCTTTACAGAGATCTTAATTTTAACGAGTTTTAAACTACATTGTCTCTGGACCCATAAAAGACATACTGTCTGTAGTGAATGAATAGGCTTCATGCGGGCAGATTGAGGAAAGACTGGGTCTTTATTAACCCTAGAATGACTAGCTAATGTGATTGAAGTATGACCACCTGGCAGGGAGATTGTACAGTCAGCTGCCACTGAAGGCCTAGAATGGGGAGTACCAGGTGTTCTGCTCTGGCCGCCTGATTGTTACCATGTAATAGCCTGCCTGACTGCACAGTATGGCTTGGGGCTAGGATTAAAAAGCTTTTGCCAACACAGAGGTCCATTTTCTTTCTTCCCCTTTTTTTTTTAGCTCCCTTGCTTCTGTTTGTCAGTATCACCCTCTTCCTACCCATCGCAGGTAGAGTTGCTTATGGAGTAATGGGTATTCATCGTGACCCATTCAAGCTGTTCTTTTCTGGGGGGTGGGGGAGCTGGAGCAAGGAAGATAGAGAAGAAACTGCTGTTGTGGTATTTTTTTTAAGTAAGGAAGGCTAGTTAAACTGCTGTCTGGGATGGTCATAGTATAGCTTTCAGCTCCCATCTGTTTAGAAGCGTTGGTATTCTGACCCAAACTGCAGTAACTAATTAAAATAATTCTGCAGTGGTTTTGCTCTGGCTTCTAAAAAGTTGATACGCCTTGTGTCTTAGATTTTTGTTTTGTGGTTTTAGATTTGAGATTAAATGACGCCTTAAAATTATTTTTCTTGCATTCTGATGGAAGAAAGCATGAAATTTGAATATAAAAATGTAAACGACTAGAGGGTGATGTTTTTTTACCCATAAATATGGGGTTTTGCAGAACAAAAATATTATTTTGTTTAGATTTGAAACTGCATTTATAATTGAAACAAACACAGCCATTTGCAGCTAAGTCTTTGTGACTCTGTGACATGAAAACATGATAGCTATGATCATCTGTAATTATGCGTACATCATTAGTCGACCCATTAAATGCTTTTCATTTCATAGAGCTTGGAAAGTATGTCTCAGTTCAATTTGCAGAATGAATGAAATTTTCACTGAAAACAGAGAATTCAGCTTTGAATGGAGGTGTGAATCAGAGAATAAAACAGAAATGTTGTTGTGCGTTAATGCATCACAATCATTCCTTCGCACATGCCATAAGCATCATTAAAATTTTAGATGCCCCATCTAGCCCTTTAATATTTAATTACCACTCTGTAGAACACTGCACATTATTGTTAGGTTAAACTAGGGCCCTTGGCACTACACAGTATTATTGTGCTGTTCTAGCAATTAGGATGTCACCTTCTTACATTTTAATGGGTTTGACTTCTGCTTGTTATATAGAAGATATATAGATATACAGAGGAGCTGCTTTTTATTTCTTATTTTGAGAGGGTGAGGAGGGCGTAGGTCTTGGATAAAATATAAGCCAAAAAGTGTGTTCAAACGTCACGTTCTTCTGGCAGGCCATTGGTTTGGATCTCTTGAAGAGAAGCTCTTTTCATATGTGTTCTTTGCTGTTGCTACCTTGACAAACCACTTTTTTGATTGCAGATACTTGTCAAATCCTGTTCTTCCTTCTATTAACTTTTCACTGTATTTCATGAATTTCTGTTTGCCTCCTGTTCTTGGCTGAAATGGCTGCAATACTGTATTTGGACATAATCACAATATCACCGGAGGTCAAATGCAACAGAGTACTAGGTGGGTGGGTTGCTAAGCCAGTGTCCCGGATCAGTTCAGAGTGGGCCCCTGGCACATCACTCCAGTCCTCCCTTCATCGGTCAGAAGACATGGCTTGGTCTAAATGGTTTAGTCCATTTATAACCTCGCTGCTAGCCTGACATTCTCCTGTGCTTGCCTCACTTTGTATTACCTTGCATTGCCAAACTTCTTTGCATTTCTCCCCAAAATATCAATAAATGATGTTTTCAATTGGATCTGTTTAGGAACACAATTGAGAAAGTATTGTTTTCATCTCAAGGAAAATGTCTCTAAGCCACCTGATAAAACTGAATGGGAGAATCTGTGAAGTTATTAGGATTCTTATAAGCTATTTTACATTATGAGTAATGTTCAGTAAGTATGTCTGATTGAAAACACTGCTCAAATGGAACAAACTGTCCAACTGAACACTAATACATGCTCCTTAACATTAGTTAATATTGCTGAAAAGTCAAGTTAATTGTAGTCATCGTTTATTAAAGTTTTTCTCCCTAATAATCGGTTTTCAGATAAAACCTGAATTGGAACCAAAGAAGATTTTTAGATCAAACCAGCAATTCATATAAAGAAATTGAATTAGAGTAGAAGGCCTATTATTGATTAAAATAATAATAGATGAATTTAGGATGTGCAAACTATAGAGGAGACAAAAAGTGAACGAGCAGCTACAGAAACAAATAGCACCTCAAAAGGTCAGATTTGCTTGCTCAAAGTAATTTCAGTTGCTGAGTCTGAACTTGATTCTTGTGTCATTCTGCACTCTGAATTTATCCCGGTTTTGTATAACATGGTGTCTTTGCAAATTATAATTACATTATGTACCAGATAATTATAATTACAAGTGATATATACACATTTCAAAGTGACTATTTTTAATAAAAACTTGAATGTTCCAACTGAAAACTTTTGTGGGTAAAAAAAAGTAAAATTTCTATTTTGGTTAGATATCTAAAAACATTCCATAAAGGAAGAATTAAATGTTCACCCACTCTTTGCAGTACAAGCTCTGTCAAGCCGATTGGTGATCGTAGAAGAACAGTAATATTCAAGTCTTTACAGAGATTTTCTCTCGGATGCTATCAGGTCTGTCAGGTCCCAGATTCTGAAGTTTAGCTTTGGCCTTGTGTTTTGGGTCCTGCTGAAAGATGAATTTTCATCCCACTTTTAGGTCTTTAGCAAATTGACGCAGGTTTGCCCTATGATCTGTCTACCCATTTTCTTTTACTTGCTGAGAAGCTGCCCCATAACATGCCTCCACTGTCATGCTTTACAGTATGAATACCAGTACCAAGTATTGACTTGGAGACAGGCTGTGTTTGGTTTGTACCAGAAATAACTTTTTCCATTTAGTCCAAACGGTTGTAATTTTGTCTCATTTAACCACAAAACCTTCTTTGCACATTTTTGCAGTTTCTCGTGCATGCTTTGTTGGAAACTTCATGTGGAATTTAAGGTGTGTTTTCTTTAGTGATGGCTTCCTTTAAAACACTTTGGCACACAGGCCAGTATCTCAGGGGTGACTGGGATATTGTTGAATCATGAACATTTTCTCTCATCTCACCCATTGAGCTCTGTAGCTCCTTCAAAGTCGTCGTTGGCCTCATGGTAGCAGCACGAGTATTCAGGAGGTACGGCCTGATCTAGTTAGTGTCTGCATAGTAAAATGCGCATTCCACTTCTTAATGATTGACTTCACTGTGCTCAAAGAGATATATAGTGTATTTAAAACATTTCATGCCATTCTATTTATAGGTGCCATTCTACAGCTTTAGCCCTCAGTTGGTTTGAAGGAACCTTTGTCTTGATGGTTAAATCCTTGTTTTGAAACTAATTCCCTGACTGAGGGACCTTAAAGGGGCAGGTTAATTTATTCTGAATCTATAAAACCATTATTATCGTATAAAGACAGAGACCATTCAACAAATTTTCAACAAATTGTCATTTTGTGTATATCTGAACTAATTTAGGATTAACTGCAAAGGAGGGCGAACGCTTATGCAATAAACTTTTTAGTTTTTGATATTTCTTTGCAGTTTTCGTAGACATTTAATGTGTTCAATTTGTGAATTCAAGTTGTGATTAAAAATATTTAGTTTAAAAAAGTGTATACACCATCTGCGATGGACTGGCATCCTATGTAGAGTGTATCCTGCCTTGCACTCCTTGGTTGCTGGAATAGCTCTCCCACGACCCTGTATTGGATAAAGCATTTTAAAATGGATTGATGTACTGTATACAGCATTTCTAATTTATCAAAATAGGACATCATTGGAAGGAGGTGAATACTTTTGCAAGGTATTATGCCTCCAGAGTTCTGAGTACCTCTGTGGTATGTATACAACTTAAGTTGCAAAGAATGTTGAAAAGCTTTACAATTCTGCTATCATGACAATTATTGTTTCTCTCTCAGTCAGGGGCCTGCTGACTCTGTGAATTCTCTGAAAACTATGCACTTTCCCTTTTAGAAAAACACCTTTCTTTACCTTTGCAGTGAGGAAAGACCAGGCACACAGACTGTCAAATGAAATCAGTTTTATGTGGTGCTGTTGTTTTTCGATGCTTTGTTCCCTGTTCATTTTCACATGGATGCACTTTTTTAAACTGCTGCTCAGCTTATCGAAATGCTCAGAGAAGAAAATCTAAAACACGAGAATCCTTCAGTAAATGTAATTCAGCTCTTTAACCTGTTGAAACAAAGGACACTGAAAAAATGTTTTGTGTGGGTCTGATTGAAATATAATGGTCCATCAATATGCACAGCTGAAAAAGCTTTCCAGAAAAATATAGTACTCTTTGTTTGGGTAGACCTTGGAGACTCATAAATGCCAGCATCTATTATGTTTTTCTAAAAAAAATGATCAACTTATACCCCACCTAATATTGTTAAGTGCTTTCTGCATTGCTACTTTGCACTAATGGCTCTAATTAAAATGTGTCTGTTTGCTTTGTCATAGTAAAATGTAGATCCAATTCAATTATGTCTGTTTTTGGGAAAAGAGCTTTAAAAAACAGGATTTTTGCAACACATGAAATGTCACTTTTATGTGGACTAGCTTCTTGTATACATACAATACATAATGTAATATATACTATGTATCGATGCATATGTATAGAATTTAATATGTTGGTGCAGAATCATTCATCAGAGTTGCCTCTGTGTTTCACAACAAAACAACGTGCATTCAGATGTCTGTAGTAGTGTTTCAAAAGAACTCTCAGGGAGCTGTCTTCAGCACCTCTCCTGAGCATTTAGTGCAGTGTGATGATGAACCCATGTTAATTCTGCACTCACACAGAAAACACGAGGTATTGCGCTGTTTTTCACAATGTGGGTCTCGAAACGGACTAAAGTGTCTCCTTAAAATCCATCTTTAGAAGTTCTGCTTTCTTTTTAGTCTTCTACTCCTATTCAAATGTGGGGGAGACCTATATATTTTTAACATTTTATCATTCTTGTATCAAATACTAGCATATGGTATCACCATGCAACTGGTAAATAATTTAAATAGTACAGAATGTCTTATCTGATGCTCTTGAGATTCACATTAAGTATAAAAATATGTTCATATTTACGTGTGCAATTAATCGAGCTGAATCTTTCCCTTGCTCTCACATTAACTACAACTCTGTGTTTGGACAGTTGCTTGTTTTGTTGTAGATTCCAATAACAGCTTCCTTCTTTAATTTAAATTAATGCAACCATCACATTTAACAAACAATGTAAATGCAAAACACAGCAATGACTGTATATATTTAGAAAAACTAATTACAATAAAATGCTTTATCCAGACCAGACAAATAAATCTGGTACATTAGGGTTTTGTTTCTTTGGTCAAAGTTACTGAAGATCATGCTTTTGAGAAATGGTAATGGTCAGGTAATTGATAACGCAAAATAACTGCCGAGTTCGCTAACTATCGTTCAAGAAACAACGCATCTGTTAGGCTTTAATCTTGAATTGGTGCCGTATCATATGAAAAGGTAATCTTCAAAGTGAAACCTGAAGTACTATTTGTGCACTTTTCACATCAATTACTTCATGCACGCAGTCCTTTTTCAATTTTATTAATACTCTAGTTAATGCACACCATTCTGGTGTTATTTTAATTTTAGCCTCTCTGTTTTATTATTTTGCATTGTACTGTCCATATATGGATGTCTGCGGTCAACAATTGACAGATCTTAAAACAAGGTTTGGAATGGAGTGGTTATCTGAATATGTAGTATACTGTCTGAAATGGTCAATGACTCCTTTGATGTTCAATTAGATTTCTTTAATATCTGTGGTTTTCATACATATTTTGTAGTGAATTACCACCATCTGTAGACACTTATTTCTAAATTCTACCACTTTTAATGTGATGTGCATGATTAATGTATTTATTTAAATTGTAGCTGGTGAGGTATTTGAAAACCGTTCCCATTTTGTGCCAGACGTTTCCACTTTGGGATCACCTGGATACTTTCCATCTATCACTACCTCAGCCCGGCATGCTGAGTGTCTGTACTGTGGACAACATGTAAACCCTGAGACCCATCTGTCTCGCAGACATAACAGATCCCTTGGCCCTTATCAGAGACACATTGACCTCTGAGCCCTGGACCAACTCCCAGAAGTATCCTCTCCTCCTTCCTCAAGACCTGCTCAGCATAAATAGCTCAGATTAGAGTGATTGTTTAGGATTAAACATCAAAGAGAGTGGCCTGGGACCAATCCAGAAGTGGAACGTTTTGCTCAGGTGCTGCCATAATTGTGTCACATTTACTATGAAGCTTCAAGGTGTTTCCAGACTGGTTAGATTCACGAGCTACCCTGGTGCTGCTCTCGTTGCTGTGACACAACATTTTATAGGCAAAAGAGGGATCACACTCTTTATAAGCCCGAGGCAACAAGGCTGTCACCAGAATAATAATGGTATTGTATTGCTTTTCAGGTTATTTAAAATCTAGAACTAAAGCAAACTAGGGGACAAACATAGAACAATCTGTTCCTTGTGCAGTTATAGCTTGGATGGCAGCCCACTAATAAAGCTCTGTAGAACCTCGGTAGGGTTGAAGACAAGTTATCATTACAATGAGGGCTTCTGTCTCACCGTCTAGTTTGTCCTTATTCTACTTAATGCTCTTAATCAGCTCTTAGTCAGTACTTCTGAGCTGAAATTAGGGCACCTGCACACTTGATGTAGGTGTGCATGAATATGGGATAGAATTGCTTAAAGCTCAATTTTCTGTATTTTTATTCAGCATGTTATTACAACTGTGTTAGGCCTCTTTAATTTGTCAACTTTATTCCAATTACACTGCTTGGCCTATTTAAAGCAGTATGCTATTTTTAGTTTTATTAGGGTTTAGAGAAGTTCTTTGGGAGGAACTGAAACATTTGTCTGGAAAAATGTAAGCTCGCAGACTTACTACATTCTGATTGGTGCTGGACTTTACAACTTGTTGATGGCAGAGAATGTGAATGGGAGATGAAAGATTTCTTTATATATAAATATATAGTGAGGGTAGGGCAGCACTGTGGCTGGCTTGCAGTGTTGGGGCACTGGGTTCAGTTCCTGGGGTTGCTCCCTGCATGGAGTATGTATGTTCACCCTGTGTTTGTGTGGATTTCCCCTGGATGCTCCTGTTTATTCAGACATACTCACACCAGGGCCAAGTAAACTATCAGTATATGATTATGTGTATTTGTGTCTGTGTGTGCCCTGCAATGGACTGGTGTCTTGTCCAGGGTGTATCCTGCCTTTGCGTATAGCTTTCCAGGAAAGACTCTGGCTCCCCAACGACTTTGTATTGGATAAAGTGGTTAGGAGCTGGATAGGTCATGAAGGTAGTAAGGGCTGTAGTAAGGGTAGAAATCTTTTACTTCTTTTTGAAAGACTCTTTAACAGAGCCTGTGCAATGTATATTTTCACTTTTTAATTAATACAAATTGCAATGCTAAAAGAGTATTTTATTGAATCCTTTCTTAAAATTTGCATGCCCCTTTGAACAACATTATGCCCTTACTTATTTGTTCTCATCTCTTGTGGAGAAATATAGCTGAGAGCCCTTGAATGTCAACAGTACACGATGGAGGAAAAAAAGAAAATCCCAGTAGGTTCAATTAACCTGCTTTACCCTGCAGTCAAAGGTCTGTGTGGAACATCTAATTAGAAGACTTGTTAAAGTAGATATTCCTTCCCATAAATGTAGCATGATTATTAACTATAATAAATCATGGGTGGTGGGGGTTAAAAGCATGCTTATGTATGTTTTTTTTTTCTTCCGCTACCAGCAATAATCTTCTCACTGATCATCTCACTCCTAGAACAAGCTGGATAATGAGACGATATGGCCTTTGGCAGCTGTACTTGCTCTGATAAAATGGGACAGATACATTGTTATACTGATCTCAGAGGATGGATGAACTGGGGATTTGCCTTCTGTAATCACTAAGACAGAAAAGCTCGCGCCTTCTTTCCAGATCCTTCCGCTGGATTGAGCTTTGCATGTAGGCCATGCGTGACAACAGGTCCCTTTCACACATGCCTGAGAATTTCTAATCAACACCTGCTTTCCAGGCTCAGATAGCTCCAAGGTACCAGAGCTCTGCTCTGCACTGGGCAGGCGACATTATTATTATTATTATTATTATTATTATTATTATTATTATTATTATTATTATTATTGTTGTTGTTGTTGTTGTTGTTAATTTCTGAAGAGTTTGAGTTGTAGCTGATTATGACGAACCTTAGTTTTGTATCAAATCCAAAATTGATATTTGTCTCAAGTCACTTTTGTTTTCAACCATCAAGGTGTGGCCTCTAAGAATGAGCTGAAAATAAATTCTAATCTTTTAACTGTTCAGTGGTAATTTAAGAGTATATCTGTACTGGTTATGCTCCCGTGCACTGTTTAACTATTCATTCACTGACCTGTATTCTATCTGTATTGTTGCTTGTATTTACCGTACAATTGTTTGCTTTTAGATCCTAAAGGCTAAAACCTTTTTCTTCTTTACAACAAAATGGATACGGTAGCTACTAATCTTCAGTTTAGGATGAAAATATTGAGGATCAAGAGGAAATGCATGCATTAAATTGTTTCAAATACAGTGTGAGTTTTTCCATTTAATTGCTAGGGGAATCCTACACATTGGTATATGAGACCTACTTAATTGCAAGCTTCAGTTAATCCTCACTTAATTCTGAATCTGAGGTGGTGGGGTATGAATAAAAAAAATGAAAGATTCCTAATTAAAGGCAAAAACTGTCTTTTACGTGGTTCATTTTTGAAGAGCTCCAGTGACACAGAAAAAGGTGAAAAACAAGGAACTCTCTTTTGACTAATTTGTTGACTTGTAGACCGGCAAAAGTGTGTTATCCTCTTATATGACATAAAAGGGTGTTCTTTGTAGGACTTTCCAGACTCCACAATCATTCAAGGTGGAAGGAAACCTTTATTTCAGTCACAAATATCCAGTTGATCTTGTAATTAGAATTGTTTCGGAGCATGAAAAACAAACATCCTAGACACACAATCTTAAACTTGTTTTATTAAGAGGGAATATCCATCTTGAAAGTAAACAGAATGCAACACCTGAGGATTGAAACCAGTATCATTTGGTGCATTTTTAATGCCTTTTAGTATAAATATTAAAAAATAAAAATTAGCATTTTCTGAAAACCAAGCTGATCTATAGTGTTCTTAAACCTTCCACGAACGAGTAATAAGATCAAATTAATTTCTCCCCTAAAACATATGCATCGGCTTCATTCATATTCCAATACCTATGAGTCATTAAACAGTTCGCTACATTATTTGAAAGAGAATAGGATTATGGTATTATTGCTAATGCAGCTTTATATGGCTGCTGCACATTGTGCCCTCCTGCAATCGCTTTTAACACTTCATTAAGACCTCGGAGCTGATGAAATTAATTAGATGTTTAAGGCATCCTAATGACTAACAGAGATGCATTCCATTCAGAATAAGGGCATCTGTGGTATGCCTGCAATGCTTCGATGGTAGCTGGCATCTCTGATCCTGCAGTCCATTTGCGCTTTTAGAAGGCAATTATCATACTTCACAAAGTAAATTTATAAGCAGCATGCTTGAGAGGGTTACTCTTTAAGGTCAACTTGATTGGCACAGGTTAATTAGAGGACCTTGATATGAGCACATTCAGGCTTTATTCTCAATTAGAAAGTTCTTGTCTTCTGGTTTTTGATGTTCATTAGGGAAGGAGTTTGGCAGATAATGAATTTCATCTCTTTGCTGTATCATTGATGTTGAATGATTTTTTTCCCTTTATTATAGAAAAAAATTAAGGCACACATCTTCATCATACATTAAAACATTATGTAGTACTATCCCACAAAACCTTTCAACTGTAGCTTTTAGATTGTTATTTGAAAGACTCATAGACTGGATATATAGTCTTCAGTATAATCTACCAATATCGAAGTCTATAATGGGTGTTCGTTGTATAGACCATTGTCGTAGATTCATCGATGTGGACATAATCATTCCATAAATGTGGAAGTATGGTCAAACCAACCTCTTTTCCTTGTTTTTTGCTTTTCAGAAAATCAGGACTTCTCACATTGTGGTCAGTCTACCCTACTCCATCACATTACTTCAGTGCAAACAGCACCTCGTCTGTTAGAATTGATCCTGCTGGTTGTTACTTAAAGCACTGCAATGGAGTGAATTAGAAGGGTCGATCACAATAAGTTAAATAAGGGAATAACCACTACTACCCATGGTGACACTGTCTGCTTCACAATGGTCAGACTCTTTAATTTAATTTTCATTGACTTGAGTTCCGTATTTTTTGCCATAATGTTTGATTAAATTTGGCTTTTCATCACAAACTTCTTTTAGGAATAATAAAATGCATCCATAGCATAAATACTGTACCATTTGCAGTTTTCCCAATAAAATGTGTAATCTTGGAGCATTCATTTCATCTCAAATGAAGAGTGGCAGGCTTTACTTCTGTGACTTGGGCTCCGTAGTAGCGGAGTCGTTTCGAAGAAAATAATCTTACAAACCAGTTTCAAGTCCTATATCTTATCAATACCACTGATGATAATGTCTCCATTTCCAATAATAAAGTTATACGGTGTTTTCAACATACAGTACAAAAATCTCACTTAATCTTAGTTGGACCCTGGAGAGAGTATTAAAACGGAATAATTTCAGTTAACCCCAAAAAGGCAAAAAACCTAAAAGAAGACAACATAAACATTCCATGAAAACTGCTGTTCAGGATTTTTCCTTCTTCTCCTGCTTCCTTTGTGGGTGTGCTGTGTATTCCTAGTCTACTAAGAAGCTCAGTTTATACTACATTGTGTGCACCTTTGTATTCTGTTGTTGAATACAAGATTAATTAACAGCAGTCTCTGCAGCTTCTCTGTGTCCCTTTTCCTGCCAATCCCTACTCCCGTTCCCAGATTCTTCTACTAGAAGACCACTTTTGACAAGACCTGATACCTTTGGCTGATGTTTTTGCCATTTTGCAGATCACATAGGATACATTCTCTACATTCAATACATCTTGTTATCAAGAATATTGTCATGGAATGTTTTTTTTTCCTCTTGGAATACTTGGGTATCAATAATCCATGCCAGGTGTTGTAAAAGAGAATGAGATGGTCAGCAGGGTTAATATGACATTAGGATTTCAGCTGCCATATGTAGCCTGTTGCTATACAGTCTGAAAATGAACTGTGCTGTCAGCTGTGTTAATGAGGAATGGGACCATTTCATTTACAAACCAGGTTTCATTGTCATCATGGGTTCACTTTGCTGGTGATTTCCTATCAAAGTTAGATGCCCTTAAAATAGAACCATCATGTCATCTATCCTGACCAGGTTTTTATGAATCAGACAATAACACTGTACATAAAAGGGATAATCTATTTATTACTTTTTATTTTTGTGCTTGGTGATAAATTTCCTGTGTACAAACACCAGATAATCAGATGTGATCGATTTTTTTTCTTTTTAGAAAAGCAGCATTTTAAACTGCTTTTATTTCACTGCTCCATATTGGGTGTTGTCTAGGAGGCTGCATGGTGTGGAAAATAAACATGCAGAAACAGCATATTACATGGTAGCATTGAAAATAGGGAGAAAATTGTATTTTATTAATATTATGAAAATGTTGTATTACATATAATCTAGAAGAACAATACAGGGGGTGAAAAAATTGAAACACCTAACAAAAAAGGACTTTAATAGGTAGTATAGTATTTTGAAGTAACTAAATGGCAATTTAAAGAGAATTCTAGAGGTTTCATGTTAATGTCAATACAAATGACCAATATACTTCCACTATAAAAGATGTCTTAAAATCAACACTTTAATATGTGTGTTTCTAATACAACATGAGAGATCTCACATTTTGAAAGAGGTGAAATATTTGATGCAGGAGTTGCAGGTGTATCAGTCACAAACATGGCAGAATGATTTAACGTGTCAAGGGCAACAGTGTTGAAAATCATGACAGCATCAGGAAAGAGGAACAATGGTCACAAGTCAAAGCTCTTGGACAGAGATATATGGACACTTAACAGGATAGTTGCTATAAACACAAAACAGCAGCCTTTGTAATACTGTCTGATGAGTGGTCTTTTACTCTTGTTCCCTTGTCTGGGTTATATTTGGAGAAAGCCAAAGAAAGGCTTCAATCCATACTGCCTTTTCCCAACTGTTAAATATGGCAGTGGATCTGTTATGATCCGAGCAGCCATCTCTTGGGAGTCAGTGCATCCTATGGAACAGACATTGTTTCCTCAAGGCCTTCGCATATTCCAGAATGATGATTACAGACTGCTGAACAGATTGCTAAAAGACAGTGGCTTCATGAAGTCAAATACCTACCATGAAAATTCTGGGATGTAGAGTATGGAGCAAATTTCCACGTCCTCCATCTCTCAAAGAACTGGGGGCTTTCCCTTCTGAAGAAGGGTCAAATGTTTCACTAGAAACAGCTCAAAACTTGTATAACAATATTCCAAGAACGAGTGAAGATGTTCTAAAGGCAAAGGTCAAACCAACTCCTTGTAAGTTAATAAAAATTCAGATATTGCTTGTTTCCATTATTTTGTCTACCCCCTGTAGATGATGATGATAATTACTTACACTTATACTTTCTGTTAATGAGGGCTTCCCTCTACCACTACCAGTGTGTAACCCCCACCTGGATGATGCACCAGTACGTTCACCACACACCAGCTCTCAGTGGGGAGGAGAGCAGAGTGATGAAGCCAGTTCAGAGATGGGAATTATTAGGGGGCCATGATTGGTAAAGGCCAAGGGGAAATTTGTCCAGGACCCTGGGGCAACATCCCTACTCTTTTCGAGAAATGACCCAGGATTTTTAATGACTACGGAGAATCGGAGTCTCGATTTTATGTCTCAACCGAAGGATGGCACCTTTTTACAGTGTAGGGTCTCCATAACTATACTGGGGCATTAGAAGCCACACAGACCTCAGGGTGAGCGCCCCCTACTGGCCCCACTAACACCTCTTCCAGCAGCAACCTTAGCTTTCCCAGGAGGTCTCCCGTCCAGATACTGAAGGTACTGGCTAGGCTCACACCTGCTGAACTTCAGTGGACTGACAGTTGTGAGTTGCAGGGTGATATGGCCGTGGGCATAGTATAGTATATCAGATAGTACTGTAACATGCTGTTATGCGTCTTTAAACATCAAATTTGCTTTATATTAGTTTCTGTTACATACTTTAATAAATATGAGACCTGTGAATCGTCCCCTGCAGTAAAGATTAAAAAATACTTCACCTGGTTATATGATATATTTAAATGCCTTTGGACTTGTTTTTGTTTGCATACTGAATTTATTGCCAAATTATATTATTTTAAGATTTTTCCAGCTTACCAGACTCTTCTAAAGAAATTATCTTTATTTCTGAAGCTCAACGGTGCTTTTAGCCTTAAGTGGAAATATTTAAAATGCCAATTAAAAAGTGCAGCTTGTGGAAGACACAAATATGTATGGAAGTATTTCCCAATATAACAATAATTAAAATCTTGTAAGTGAATCATAAACATAGTACCAGAAGCAGTTTATTAGCAGGCAAGGGAAAGAAAAGCTTTAGATATTTACTAAGCTTTTTACCTGTAAATGGTTCATTAATAGCTCCATTAAGGGGAAAGGGAGCATTGTATGTTGAGGCCGGGGGAGGGTGGTTGCACCAAAGTGCTCCTGGAATACCTAGAGTGCTGTAAACCTCCAGGCTGCTGTAGCTCTGCCTTGTTCGCATGGTGGTGTCACGGGCAGCTCTTGCCTGCTAAGGTTTCCTGCTTCACTCAGTAACAAATGCAGAAATGAATACAATTTTCTGATTGCTAACGGACCTTTGCGTATCAGCTCCTGGAGTGGTACGGTAGGTTCAGGTGCCATTTATGAAACGGTTAGTTTTCACTAGTTTCCTCAAATCTGCTTGTTGGAGAAGAACTGCAAATAAAAAACAATGGGTTGTATTGCACTGCACTGGATTTTTTGTCACGTGAAGCCATATGGTGGAATTTGTGTCAAGGTGAAAGACTACGGCATAAGTGGAGATTACAAACATCATAAATCAACCATTATGTCTGTAATAAATTATAAAAATATAAATTTGTGCATGAGAATACAGAGAATGTATTTCAGTATCATGTTAATCTTAGTGTCCTTCTATACACGATACTGAAAAGCCTGCGATTGTGTCCAGAATCATACTAATCGTCATTTAATCACTATCTTTGTATTTTAACTCTTCACCGCAGTATCTATTGCTTTGGTTTTGTCTATCTTCTAAACCTCTTCTGTGTCCTTGCCTTGTATATGGTGTGTTTCAGGAGCAAAAAACAAAACTGCAACCCAACATAGGTGGGGACAGGACTAATAGGACCCAAGGACAAAGTAAAGTATAAAAGTAAAAACCTGTGCGAAATCAGAAGTATCCAAGTGTCTTAATCTCAGCAGACTGCCGTTTGATGTGACCAAGCTACAGTAGGTACAAAGATAGAGTAAACGTGCAAATTGAGTCGCATATGTTCATTTATCAAAAGCACAAAGGTAGAGAGAAAAGTTGCCTTCACAGCTGAAGCCCCAGAGATAAAACTAGATCAGGCTAATATTAAAGGGGGGCCGTAATCCTCCTTTTTTGGCCTAGCTTTCATGAAATCTTATTCACCTTGAACATCAATGTGTTTCTGACCTTGGCTTTGATCCACCAAGGTGCACTGCCTTCCTTTTCACTACCGATTCCCCAAAGCCATCTGGACAGCACTGATCACTGCCAGTTGCTACACATGTACCTAAATGCTTCAACGTTGAGCTGTATGTAGTGGTAATTGGGTCTTCTTCTGTTGTTAATTTAATATGCCCATTTATGATTTCATATCAATTTATGGTTGCGTTATAAAAGACTACTATCAAAAACAACTTCTGCTCCTTCTACTTGTATTCTGCTTTCCCTGTAGATTCCCTACAGTTTCTCTGACTCATCGTAATAAGCCCATAGAAGTGTCAGGCAATCAGATGCTTCAGTAAGAAATGCTTTTTCGCTGATGTGACTCATCAAGCTAAAATTTGTCTGTCCAGTTTAGTTGTTCTATGACGTGATCATTGTGACTTTTTATTAATTACTAATGTGTTTTGATCATACCTTTATTCAATGTGACTTACGTATGCTTATACCTATTTATATACTGTAGCTGGGATTTATTCTACAACAATCTGAGTGAAACAACTTGTTTGAGGTTAGAAAAGCAGTGGTCCACCTGGAATTTGGACCCACCCTATTAATCTTTAATACAGATCTGTTTTCGTAAAGGCTATATTGTTTTCTTTAGCTCCAATTGTGTTGTATCTCACTTCACCATAAGTATTGGAAGACAAATGTTTGTGATAGTAACAACAGAAAATTGGAAGAAAAAAATGAATTTATACTGAACGGGTTCTTCTTTTCATGTGTGCGTAGTAGACAGTATCAGCTCCATCTGCCCAGCTGTTTAATAACAGATCATTAACATTTTGTCAAGGATATCATAAGTGCTGAAGACCGTAACTATATCCTAAAGCATTAAAACTGATTTCTGAAATAATTTTGCTGTTATTGTACATTGTATCTTGTACCCACTGAAACCAGAATACAAACTGTAAAGAATATCAAGCTAGGGTCTCTATGTCTATACAGTAGCTGCACTCTTATAGATGCACTCTTGCACAATCCCACAAACATATCCTTGTGTTGTCAGCTTTGTCCTGCTCTTTCGGGTTTGTGTGTACTGTTCAGTGTTTATAGTGATCTTCACTAATACACAGACCCACTACCTGAACATACATGTTATCTCAATCTGATATATTATTTATAGTAGTCTCATACATATGTCCTAATATGGATGGCCTAGTAATTTTGTCCATGCTGCATGTATCAATTTGTGTTTATGTATATCCCATTATCTTACAATGGTTCATGTCAGTTACATTCTTTTGAGCCCTATCTTTTTGTTAAATGGAAAATGGAGAAGAAATGATCTTCGTTTCATTACATAAGCAAGGAACTTCTGTTTTGTAAACCCCACAGTGCACAGCTTAATTAAGAAAAGAACAGAAAAATTACAGCACTAGAACTAATAGCTGCTGTCAGTGGCCCGAAGTCAACTAAATAGTTAGATTATTTAACAGTCCGTTGATTGCAGCTGATTGCTTTAACCAGATTGATTCTCAAGGCTCTTTCCAGTCAGCTCTATTGCACAGGAACTAACAAAACATGAGACAGAGGCAGTGTGTGGTATCAGACGGAAATGGCTGCCCCAGCTGGAGTCAATATTTGTTCAAGGAATCTCAATAACAGCCATGTAAGAGTCATCTGCATTTATGATAATGGACGGCCATATGGCTCTATTGACCTTGTGGGATCTGTTGAATTATTTGTTTGTTGACTTTTCCTCTATATTGTACATAGATTTACAAGGTTCCTTACACTAAGAATAATAACAAAATTTTTACCTGCAGTAATTTCTGTTTTTTCCAGGAAGAATGTGAGGTATTAGCTAAGGAGAGCAACTCGCAGTCTCTTTGTTGATACTCCAGTACCCTGGAAGTGACCTGCTATTGTGCTGTGACCCACGTTTCCATGGCAGCGAATCCTATGATGTTCTTTTGGTGTTCTGATTTAGCTTCTGAAATTGAGAGCAGGGAAATAATGGAATTACAAAAGTGACTAGATTTGAACAATATATACAGTCGAGAGAGAGAGAGAGATTCAGAACTTCTGTCTTTAATATTCTTATCAAATTAAATGTAAGGTTTTTATTTTTCTGCTGTTGGTGATGTCCGTGTTTGCTGTATTAATTACAGATTAAAATGAATACTCGTGTTCTCTTGCTTCATTAAAACAATTAGTATATAAACTAGTCCTCGTTTAAATGCATTTTTAATCCAGCGTGGATTCTGTGGCAATTGAAGTAAAGGAAAGTGTGTAAGGGAAATCTGTGTAAATAACTGTTTTTCTAATACAAATAATTTGAATATCTTTAATCTTTATTCTAATTTAAGAAACTTTTCAAAATGTGTAAGAAGCACTTTCATTCTCCATACTTTTTCATGACTATTTTGAATTAGTGGCACAAAAATTGGAACATCCATGTGATATTAAATGATTTACCTACGTTAAATCTAAAACAGGTATTTTTTCTGATGATGTATTTCTACATCTTTTCTTTAACATATTATTTGTATACGAATTAATTGTAATTGGCTTAAACGTGAACGTGAAGTTACTTTGTTTTCCTGCTTCTGTGTGTAGAAATATGCCTTTTCATAACCTGTGCTCTTATAAGTAGAAATGCCTTTTTTTTCTGTCATTAAGGTCTCCATCACCACTGCAATTTGCTTGTCTGTCTACTTTTCCATGCCTTATTTATCTAAATACAAATGAACCCCTCTGTTTTGTTAGCAGTTGTGCGCTACATTGTATGCTGATGTGTTGCGTATGCAGGGCCTTTCATTAAACAGCAGGGAGTTATTAGGCAGAGCATGAAAGGCCTTTTCTCCCATGCCTGCCTTGTTTAAAGGGGACCCAGGAACAGGCTGCAGACTATAGGCCCTTGCAATGAATCGAGGCAGCACCAGAGTGGGGCCTGAGGCTCAGGTGGTTCTCGGTCTCAAGTTTAGCTCAGCTCTTTCAACAATTTGTCACGCCTGACTCTGCTCCTGCTGCGCCAGCACGTGCCAGCTTAGTGTCAGGGAGTCTGTTTGCCAGACGGCCACTCGGGCCTAACAGCCTGCTGTTGATAGGGCCAGTGGCTTGCTGTGGCAATATGGAGTGGAGAGCCTTGGCAACAGCCTAGCACTGTGCAGAATAAGCAAGCCTCTAATGAGATGTGAATGGCATCAGTCAGTCCCTTTAGAATTGGTCGAGGCGTGTGTCTCCACTCTGAAGAAGTTTGGCAGGCTATTCATTAACTAGAGTCATCAGGAGTTCAAGCCTGTAACAGACAAGGGCAAGTACAGCCAGCAACAAATGCACTGTGTCCGACGCCTTAATTGCAACCATCCTTCATAATGGCACAGTTTAGGACGCACAAAATAATCAGCGCAGGGATTTATATCAAATACCACAGGATAATTGCCCACATCTTTTAATTTAAAACAAATTTTGAACACTTCAGCTGAAGCAATAGTTAACAGACGTTCAACTCTACACGCACATCACTTCCAAAGGATTTAATTCAAATGATTCTTCATTCTCCGTCACTTCATTTGGCCAAATTGGATTTTAGTTCTTGACCCCGACTATCTTCCCTACCCAAATCGAAATAAAAAATCACTAGCTATTTTTAAAACAAAACTGTCCACGGGACATTTCATTCTGTGGTTAGTATTTGTAATTACTGTAGCTCTGTTGTACTTTCACACACAAGCCAAAAATACTTTTATGGGCTTATTTGTTTTTTTATTCATTAACATTATTATGAGAAGCAATGGTATATGGAAGTGTGAATCAACAGAGTTATACAAAGGAGTTTTTTTTGTATACCTGCAAATGTAATTGCATATGCATTAGGCAATAAAGGTGAAAGGTTGGAGATATGTATTGTATTATTACTATTCAACAGAAGGTTTGTTGTTGCACAATCCTTTGAGGGACTATTTTGGGTTTTGATCGTCTTGCATTGTCAGGAAGGGCGAAAGTGTTCATTTGGGGGAGGGGGGACTGTAAACTTTCCAAAATTACAGCTATTGCAATTGTGAATTTTCTAATGCATTTGGTTTTCCTCCTGACGAACCAACAGAGCAATACAAAGCAGGAGAGAGTTCCCTCATACATTGGAAAAGGTTGGCAGAAGCAGGGGTCCTATTAAAACGGCTGGAAAGTTTCTTTGACATGTCACTCTTTTCGGTTTTGTTGGTAACCGATTTTCAATTTCATGTGAAAATTGTGACTGTTCTGGGTTTTACTCCAGGACCTTGAAAGACACTCAGACTGTCACTTCTGTTTGAATGTTAAATCATTATTTTCTCCTCTGCAGGTATTTTGTTCTCTGTATGTATTCATTTTGTTTATATCAGTCACGTGCCTGAAAATGCGTGACAGTAGATGGTTTTTTATTTCAGGATCACCTGTACAAAGCCCTGTGAGCTTTGGTTTGGAAATGTTTCCTTAATTGTCGACATACAGCTATGAAGAACGGGCACTGTACCTGGAAGCCATAGTGCAGAACCACAGAGAGGTGATGACCTTTGAAGATTTTGCATCTCAAGTGTTTACTCCCTCTCCAAGCTACTACTCCCTAAGTGGGACAGGTAAGGCTGAGGTTTTCTTGCTGATGTAATTTACATCTTGGAGCACTGTTCCTGTGTACACCTGTTTCCTCACACCAGTCCTTTGCCGTTTGAGATAAGCTTTCTTCATCTCCGTAGTCTAATGAATATCAAAAGAAATGAAGGCATTCATGTTCATTTGTGTTGCATCAAAGCTGGTACCCTCAACTTTTTTAATGTAAACCTTTCTTCAGCTCTCCTTTTAACGTCCAATGCCAGCAAGGTTAATGAACAAGCTCCCGGTAATGTGTTCAGATTTATTGAAGGGTGTAGGTTACTTGCTGTGCCTTGCATATGCTATACAGAGCTGAAACTGAATTAATGCTTACTTATCGGAAAATGATCTCTCATCGCAGAAACCACTGCTGTTAATGTTAAATGTGGATTATGCTGCTAGGATACCAAGGCCTGGAATTAATGCACCAGAAGTGGGAAGCAGAACTTCATTCATCATATCTTCCCTGGAGCAAAGCACTGGACTGTGGTCATGTTTTTAGCAAGCAAACTAAATAGGTTTGATAGAACTGTTTTAATAATGAAACCAAATATCATTTAAAAAATCATTCCAGGTCTGTTGTATGTGCAGACTTCCTATAGTAGTATAAAATTGTGTCAGCCTTAGTGATATATCTTTGGCACAGTTGGTATTTTCAGGAATTAGTTTTACTTTCAGAAATGATCTCTCATCCCAAAGATAATTTAAGAACATCTAAGCCATTAATCAATTCTGAGTTGCAGTTTTAACTTCAGAGCTGCCAGAACAGATGCCAAAAGAAAATGATCTCTTAATCATATTAACACAACAAAAACAAGTAGTTCTTCAGAGCAGCGCAGTTTGTTTCTCTTCCTGCCAGTCTAATCTGCTGGTGACATCAAAGGGCTGTCCTTTGTCCAGTCCGGTTTGCGTTTTGGTGTGGCTTCACTTTGTGCAGAAGCCTTCGGACCTGACGTACCACTGCCATCCAGTTTCCGCAACCTGTGTTAGCTGTGTCAAACATCAGTTTCATTCCTCCCCCCCCCCCCCGCACTCTGACTTGTTAAACTACTATCTTACATCAAAGCCATAAAATTGCAGAAATAAATTAAATCCGGCAAATTTAATCGGGCCGCAAATAAAATCAGACATGCGTCACCATTCAGTGCTGCTGGCCACAGTCCGTGTGTTTTCAGAGCTTTGTTAGGAGATAAGAGGTGTGTGTGTGTTTGTGCCGATCTCCAGTAGCAGCTTGCAGAAGGCTGTGGAGATAAGCAGACAGGCAGAAGCAGAGGGGAGCCAGAGCTATTTACATAATTATGCCTCTGCTTCCTGGAGAGGCCGTTGAGAAACACTGCACTGACCTCTATTGACCTTTCATGAACTGGAATACTAAACAGCCTAGGAAAAAAAAAAGCTTGTAATTACTAAGAGCTATGGTATTTATTTCTCGTTTTATTATTTCTGTACATCATGCAACTCTGTGAAGAATTCTTTTATAGAGCAGGTGACAGAGATGTGCATGCCAGACTGAATAGGTTACCTTAATTGTGATTATCAAGACCGAGTAGGTTATTTTAGCCCTGGAATAAACATTTCTTTTTTGTCCACACATCGAGGATTTGTTTCACAGCAAGCCGCACCAGCATTATATAAAAGTGTTCATAACATAATCAAGATTTAATGTAAGCAGACCCTCTTGGTTCATTCGAAATTCATTTTGAACCGATTTTATTATCATAGACCCTGCATCTGTGAATAGATTTACAAGCATTATAACCGGGGCATTGTGTGGCTTTTTGTAGTGTAGATCTTCAGCTTTGTCTGCTGTGTGTCTGGATGTGTATCCCCACAAACTGTTTGGTTATGAAACAAGTAATGCAGTGCAATTTGACAAAATTCACAACGGCTCATGCTTTCCAGAGCAGTTTTTTTTTTTAAGTGATTTGTTCACACACAGGAGCTTCATTGTCTTCCAAGTTATTACTCATCCTGGCAATGGAAATCTAAAAAGATTTATTTTAATCGGTAGCTAAGAGGTTTTATAGATAGTAATCATTTTACAATTTTCGGTTTATGTAAACTAAGATATCAGAATGTTGCTTTACTAATTGAATGAAAATCCATTAGCTCAATTTGTAGAGCATAGGATTGAAAACTAAAAGGCCCCTGATTTAATCCTCATTTCCAGCATTTGAAGTGTTTTTAATTTTTTTCAGATATTGTTATTATTTTCAAACAATAGTATAAACTTAGATTTGTATGAAAAATGTTCAAATATTTTGATTGGAGTAAAAAAAACATTTAACTTCTTCTTTTCTTAAAACTCTTTGACAAAAAATATCGTTAAACAGTCCTGACAAAATTAGCGATGTCATTTTGCACTCACTGTGTACTGTATGCACTGGAGTAAGCCATGAGATTTTTATAATGCTAATAAACAGTGTGAGCAACTAATCTTAATAATAAGATTGATAACTGTAATTTTGTGTTTCTTAATAAATCTTTCAGGTATTTTTGTTTATTTTTTGAATGTGTAATCAACAGTTTTATTTTAGTATTGGCATCATGCACACCCATCTTGGAATCTCAAATTAAGACATGAGCTTACAGCTGTAGCTCCTGCATTGCTTGGACAGACATGTTCCCCTTACGCACCCAGCTATCTGCAGTCTCCATAGTGCCCAACAGGAGAGTTAACACCAATTGGAGGAGCAGGTTATCTCTCACTGATGTCACTGCAAGTGTGCAGGTGCACCAAACGTTGCAGGAGCTGCTGTTTTGCAGACTAAAGCCAGCCCCCGGCCCTTACAATTGACAGAGCACAGCTGGCTTGTGACATGACCCAGGCTCCAACCAATGACAGCTGGGCCATTGTTGTTTGGTGTAATGTGTTTATTTGAACAAACCTGAGAAGGCAGCTATTATATTGTCTCATGATAACCCTCCTTCCAACCTGCCATCTCCTATGTCATTGTTTTTTGCTCATTATCCAGGCATTGCTTATCTTGCCGTTGAATCCAAGTCATTGCTTCTGAATTGAAGACCGTCACCTTTTGGATGCTCAAATTTTCTGTTTTTTTTTCCTTCTAAAGGTTTCTTTGTGAGCTGAATGTCCAGCACACCGCCATGTTCCTCGTTGTGCCATATCTTACTGTATTTCCATCTCTCTCACTCATTATCCACTAACATTTCATTCATGACAGTGTGCAGGCGCTGGCCAGGAATGTATTTCGACATGGATTACCCCTGGGCCAAGTTTAACTGTAAGACTTCTGCCCTTTTCTCCGTTTGGCATGTCACTACCCCTGAAACGATCACCATTTTTGTTAATTTTAAGTTATGCATCACAACCTTCTGCATGTGCTTGTTCTCTTTAGTGACCACACTATGCACATTATCTTTCACAAAACCTGTATGTATGGATGTATTTATATAATTTATTTCAACTTTAATGGGTGTTGTTTTTATTTGTTTCATATACAGTATAGATATGTTATAGCCTATAGCAAGGTGGGGTAAAAAAATATCTTTGGTAACAAGTAGAAAGTTTTCTTTCCACTTTCTATGGTATGTATATTGACAATGATTTCTAGGTACTTTATGGTTGCTTTTAATGTGTAGTTTAGCTGTTTTCCACATGAAAGCTTTAAGTTGTCAGTCATGTCTGGCTTTCCTGTTAGTAATGCATTTAATGCATTTTAGCTCCTTAATGATTTCAGGGAAGTTATCTGCTGTATCATAGCAAGCATGACTTGGGATAGAGGCTGACTGCTCATTCTTTGTCTTTCTTGAAAATCTGAGGAAAATATAGACATTTAACTTAAAGAGCAACATTTGCATAGTGATGTAGCAATTGTTTTCCCTTTTTTGTTTAGGATGAGTTAGCATGCATCTTTTTAATGGAAAACAAATAGTAAATTTAAGTTGGATTCTTATAGTATTTTGACAGCCTATCTTCAACTACCTAAGCATCTTTTAGAGATCGGTTGAAAAAATATATGATTGATTAAAACTTTAGGTCAGCTGTAGATGTAGCAAATTTTTGTGTCTCTTTTTGTTACTCCTGCATCCAGCATTGTAGTGACTTCTTCCAGCTGTTGAAACTATTAAATACAGCATTGTACTTTAGTGAAAGGTATATCGGGAAGCTCCGGACATTCTAAAACACACAGTACTGTCCCAGCTCCTTGTGTTTAGAGCGCACCTCAGAGAATCTGGTTATTTGATCACCACTGTCTCCAAGTCCATCTGTTCACACTATCATTACTCAGCTGTATGCTAGTCAGCTTTGCTTTTTGTCTCGGGTGCTAATCCCCCGCCTACTGTATAAAACTTGCAGGTAATCAGCCTCCTTCTCAAATTTTACACTGCACTTTCTTTCTTTCCCCTTTTAAAATTAACTCATCATTTTTCCTTTGCATCAGTGATTTCATGCAAACCTTTTTTTTTTTCGTAAATTCCACTGAGAAGTGATCCCAAATGATTGCAGTGTAATGATCACACATTCTAGACACTTTAGAATGATAAGAGCCAGCAGAAGGAAAGAACATATGCCATGTTGCTTTTGGTTTTATATGGTCTAAAAGGTGCTAGCCATGCATTCCTGTATATGAAGATATACTGCACAATACAACTGCATATAAAACACTGGGGTTTACAGGATTCCTCCTCTTGGTGGTTTTGGTGGAAATAGAGTTATAAAAGGCACAGAATTAGTAAAGCTTAGCACATTAGAAAATACATTTGGAAGTGTCTTCACCTTCTGCGACTAGATTACATTGTGGTTCAATTAGAAGTCACCTGTATAATAGTAACAATCTATTATTAAACATACACAAAACACAGGATATACAAGTTTTGCCAAATCGTTGCCTTTTATTGTGTGACACAAGCTTGATAAAATCAGTGGATCATTTTATTTAAGTTTTCTTTAAAAGCTAACGATACACAGATGAAGCAGGGAGGAGACAGGATCATGCTGTCTCTGAATCCACCACCCTCTCGATCTGTTTCTCAACCGCAAGGACCACAGCATATTCCTCATTGCTTCTTCAAAAGTTTCAGACTTAGCCACCTGGTAAAGTTTATTATTTTGGGGTCTGTGTATAGTACAGTAAGGATCTTGAGGGGGGTTATTAACATCACTGACATGCAGTGTGGATCTCTTGGGCAGGCTGGAGCTCGATTCAGTAAGCTTAATATAATTGACTTTAAAATCATTGGTTTGGTACTTCAGTGCTAAAGCTGCTCAGCAGACCCCTTCTAACACAACGGCATGATGATGAAAGTATGTATTTGCTCCAGCATGGGCATGTTAATCCAGCCAGTAAATACTTCCCCCTTGAAAATGTCTTGCTGTTGCCACAACCAGGAATTCTTAAAAGGGACCGAAAGATACCACTTTAATTTCAGCCATATTTCAATGACTTTTCAATGCTGGTCAGATGCAAAAAGGATGAAATCAGATTATATTTCTAATGCATTACAAAATTCCAAGCCATCTAATAACATTATCATACTTCATTCTGTTGTCTGAGTTTGAAAAATGAACCCATACAAGAAAGACAATTTGGTTTTTAGTTGTACTTTTTGAGGTACAAAATAAAGGATTAAGTTTTAAGAATTTTTTATAGTTATCCTAATAATTGTTGTCCTTGCAATCCATTGTTTTAATACGTTGTGATAATGTTTGATGTGAGTGCTTGACAATGTTGCCATATAGCAGGACATCTGCACATCTTTGGAATACAAAATACACATACTCAGGCTCTTCTCCAGGGAGAAAAGCACCCTGCTGTTTCATACAAATGTAAGCGCATTGCACCGCAACAGAATGTACCAGAATCCTTCTGGAATGATCCTGCAATGCAAGTGTAGAGGCAAATATTCTTTCAGGCTTCCGTATTGATTCTCTATGAACCGTAAAGTCATCAAACTGCAGCGCAAAAAAGTATCTGGTCATGCTTGATTCCTAGCTGAAATACAAGTATTGTCCATTCAATTTCTTCGTCACTGCACTCATCCAAGAAGATGGTCTTCCAAAAGGTGATTTAATGGGGATCCTTCATGCTGGACAGTAATTTTGACCTTGGATGCAATCAAGACTTGTGTGGTCCTGCGTGGGGAGGCAAATGCTAGATACTTTGATGTTTATTGATGAAATCAAAGACTGAAATAAATAAAAGATGAGGCATTAATCAACACCATAAAAACGAATGTTCCTGTATTGTAACCTGGGTTTGTGATAACACCCTTAAAGTTGTAATCTCTTATGTAGGGCATAATGATACTTTAGAGGTATGCAGGAAGGACAGAGGGGGAAATATTTTGTTAATTTTGCTTTTATGTAAACACAGGATGACTGTTAAGTTTTACCATGTTTAATTTTTTGTCTAATTGTTTTTAAGCGTGGGAATGTGCCCCCTATCACCTATGATTTGTTTTGTTCTTTTTCGTTCACGTTTACAGGCAGTTCAAAAGTATTTGTTGCACAGCATAATTGTATTACTGGCTCTGTTTCTGACCGCTTTCTTATGATGACCTATTTTGTTTCTTTTCTTTTAGATTAAAATATGTAAAAGGTCTCATTACTGTAATTGACGAAGGTAAGACCAATTTTGAAGCTCAGCTGCCTCCAATGGCCACCCTTTCCTGGTTAATGCATTTTCCTTTTACTAACAAGCTTGATTTACTGTTGCTTTCCCCAAAACAGCATTGCGTGGGTTTCTGTTTAGTTGGGCTGCTAATTGAAACTGATGCGCTGTGGAACAACTGTTTTATGGGAATTAACACCTGACTAAGTAGCAGCATGAACAATACGGTTGAACTTATAGTATTTATCTGCCCCTGCATGTCTTAGCTTTAACTAAAAAGCAAATACTTTTTTTTTTTTCCCCCCATGTGTGCCTGTTAGCCTTGGGCAGAATCTGACACTAACACCTGCCATACTGGAAAATGTCTTTGTCATTTAAGCTTTGTTTGAACTGCTGCAGGGGAGCCAATGAGAATGAAGCCCATTTACTTTTTTTTTTTTCTCTGACTAAGCACCACACACAACAATCTTGAAATGGCGCAGATAAGAAGCGGCACGTGCTGAGCGGCACTTTTGAGTCCGCTTGGCTTAATAAGAGTTTGGAGGGGATGGGGGGGAGGGCAGGGGCCGATGTGAGAGGCTCTCAGCGGAACAGCTGGGGGAGGACGGGAAGACAAAAGGAAGAAAAGCCGAGTGGCGCGGATCTGGAGGAGCGTGGGTGGGGCCTCCATCCCCGGGAGCAGGCCGTCCACATGCCAGGTGTGACCTTTGCAAACCCGTTGGTTCTGCTTGTTTGTCTGGGCAATTTAAAACCCAGTTGACAGGAGCAAAGGGGCTGTGACAGCAGCCTCAGTGAGAGAGGAACGGGGAAGGCCTATTGAAAAGAGAGAGCGAGTGGGTGACCGAACGTTAACTCTTTAGGGCCTCGGCGTCGGCTTAAAGCACAGGGGCTCCAGAATGTTCCTGTGAAAGTGTTTCACGTAGCCATGGTTGAGCGTACAGTGAAGAACTCATCTGGTGCCGCAAAACAGCCATTTTCATTTCTTACAATACATGATTTGGCATTACCCCTCCTCAGCCCAGTTACAGAGGAATTGTACATGATTGTGCCATATTTTTCTTACTCCAGAAACACATTGAACGTTATTTTTTAGTTTACCTTAATTCAATCCTTAATTCGTTTTGATTTAAACCTTAGTCATTTGTCTTTTGTTGCTTTTCAAAAGGTTGCTCATTGTATTGAAATGATAATATAATCATTTTGACCTCTGCTGTATATGTGTGTAATATATAGTCTTGAAAATGTCTAGAATGCATTTTAAACTGTTATACTACGCATATCTATGTACAGTATGCCCACACGATTTTTATTATGTTATTATTATAGTTAATATAAAATATGTATTATTCTTCTGGCCGTCTGAAAAAGTCACTTTTCTAAAACAATATTCCTTTGTAATAGTCTTGGTAAACAGGCTTTTGTCACTGCTATTCATTGCTGTGACTGGAATACAAAATATATATCTTAGACATGAAAATGTCAGAAGCCCTTCAACTCTGCATTGACCTTGATTCCCAGACCATATGGCATCACACTGAGCTGAACTGTGCTGGACCTGCTCTGACCTGAATCAGTAATGAATACAGACACTCTCGCTCCTCTTAACATTCAGTCACACATTATTCGCACTTGAATACCGAGGAACAGCACCTTCATACTTCTCTGGTGGCGGAGAGCGACAAAAAGAAAGTGAAGAAAACTGAGCCGCGGGACTTCTCCGTAAAGTGAAACGGACGGATGATTCCATCCGAATGAATGAAGAGATTCTTCTGTGGCAGGCAGTGCGAGAAGCTGTGTTTTGTAATATCCCTTTCAAGCGCTTGATATCATCTAGACAGACTGCAGACCAGGACGCAGGCACACATGTAGCTGCGCATATACTGTATGAACATCGTTCAAAGAACACGTTTTCCTTCTGCTTTTGCGCAGCCGGGTATGTTTTTAGGGTGCTAGCTGAAGAGCTGTTTTCCCACTGTAGCTCAGTTCCCAGTATCAGCCGTTTAAACCTTAAAGGTCTGTGCCAGGCAGCTTCCGAGTGGAATTATAATGTTTGTGTGAACGCCTTTATCTGCTGTGGTTATCACTTGCTCACTCCACAGCTGTCATCTCCCTGTCAGTCATACTGGGTTTGCGGAGCTGCGGGGCTGGTTGCATGGCTGGGGGCTTGCCGAGAGGGACTGGAGTTAGACTGAAGGAATGCTCACTCTGTAAGGGCAAGGGGAATGCTTTGGGTAACTCTGAGGTACCTAGGTGTGGTCTGTCCTTGCACACGCTTGCCTGTTTGAACTGCAGCTCCTTTCATATGCATACAAGCTTCGATTGCTGCCGTTGAGACCCTTCAGGGAGAAGGCAGTCGTCAGCCCAGTGGGCTGAGTTTATGTTACTTTGACCATCTGCCGTTCTTTTTAGCTACAGGAACTTGAGATGCTTCAGAGAAAAAAAAAAGCAAGCAGATGCCATCTTGACCAGACAGAAAACTTGTTTAAACTGAATAGAACGTTATAACTGTGGGTGTGCTGGGGGTTGGGTGAAGGCTTTTGAAAGATTTTTTGGATAGTGAGTTTTTATAATCCCGTTGCGATTTCTTGCCTCCCTCTACAGTAATGTGTACTCTCATGCATGGTGACTTCTCTCCAAAGATTAACATTTAAAAGATGTGTGCATGTTATTTTCTTTATAGTTCACGAAAATATTTGTTTGAAATGTGCCAGGTCCAAATTGTAATTTTTTTCACATTTAAATACAAAAACATTTATATTGCCCAAGAGGTATAAAATTAAGGTTCTCATTTTAAGAGTAAATGTCCTATTAACTTTATAGGAACAAATAATTCCTCTAACAGGTTTGTCGGGAACCTGTCTTAATTCCTGGGCTACATTTTAGCAGGCAATGCTATGTGTACTCTCGGCTGTCACATTAATGTAATGTAGTCTTGTTGAGTTTATACACTTATTGTGATTCCTTGTCTTCCTCTACGTAGAGGAAGGTGCTTCTTATTTATAAAGAAGGTGCCTGCACACTTGATGTTCCATCACACATGTTAGCGATATTTTCTTTTGCTTTTTCAAAGGCTGGCTCGCTTTCTGGATTTTTGTTTGCTCAAAGAGGCATTCTGGGAATGTGCACTGAAAAAGAACAGTGGAGGAGTGAGTGTGTTCGGTCAGGGCAGAGCCCGGTAGGTGGGGTCTTTCATGGGCTCAGGAACACTACAGCGATAAACACCCTCCGCTCCGCGAGGCCAGGCCGCCGTGCTGTTTTCTGCAGCGTGTCTGAGCTGTGTGCAGGCTTGTTTGACTCTGGGATTTCTCCCTGTTTTCAGGTTCCCTCAGTGGCAGCACGAGTGCTGAGCTCAGCGTTGCCGTAGGAACAGACACCACAGATCAGGTCTCCCCAACAATGCCACGTGCCACAAAGAGCAGAGTCTCGGGGAAACTTCGGCGATCGGCCAGCGCCATAAGCAAATCCTCCAACTGAACTTGACTGTTTTTTACTTTTTTTTTTCTCACTTTTTAAAAATTGAAATCTCAAGGGTTTGTTAGTTTTAGAACCTCGTCATCCATTAACTGCCGGGTTTTTTTTACGTACCACCAGAAGAACTCTTGCAGTGCTAAAAGTTCCAGCTAAAAAAAATGATTTAGCTGCATTTTCAATTTTATTATGTGTCTCTTTGTCTCTTTGCTATAATTGTGTAGTATTGTATGTTTGATCTTCCCGTTCCGTCATTGCACATTTCAGAGTTTGTGGTCAAAGATTTGGCAACAGGTAATTTTGTGTCATACCATCTTTTATTTTTAGATTATCCTTGATTTTTGCCTATGTCTTAAAACAGCTGATTTAATGAGAGTGATTAGTGTCCTTAATAATATGAGTAAAATATTTGAAAAAGCTAAGTTATTTTTGCAGTTATTGCTTGCTATATGACTAGTCCAGTATATATTCTAATCCATTTAGTTTAAAAAGTGGTGAACGTGCAAGATCACAATTGTACGTCAAGGGAGCATGTTAAACTGAATTCCAGCAGAACACGCTTGAAGCTGCTGTGATTGAGCTTGCTTTACATTTTTGTTAGCAGTGAAAATGTACACAAAATTTGGGATTTTAGATTATTGCTTTCTCTTGTAGTCTGTCTAACAATACTTCCATTCAGTGTTTGCAGTGACCCACATCGTGTGGGAATTTTTTTTTTCTGGTTGCAAGATCTTGAAATACTGTATCCTGGGAATGTGTGTTGTCATTGGTTTTCTTCATATTAATAGGCAGCAAAGGGAAGACATTTTGAACAAACATTCTGCAAATAGAAGCATTCATCTTTTTCACCCTGTCGTTAATGTTTGTTTTTTCAAGATTATTTAGTATGGCAATACCAAATAATCTTTTAATTCACCTGTTTGAATTCAATATAATTGTATAGACCAGAAAAAGTTCAATGTAACAAGATTTTTTGTACTTAATAACCATTGAAAGCTTTCTAGCCCAAGTGAAAGTAAGGGATTGGTAAGTGCACATGACTTTACTGACTGAAAAGACCTCTACATATGTGGTTTGTCTCCATATGTTTTATAGTAACACCTACATTACCTTGCATGACTTATGTTGGATCTTCTATTATACTGTAGGTGTCTGTTTAAAATCTGAAAGACAAGATAGTCTTCATTAGAGTCTTACTCCTGCTTGTATGCATCTCATTTCCATGTATTATCTTTAGTTTGTTTTGGTTTGCTTGTTTTTTTTTCAATCCTCCAGATTAAAAAAAAAGATTAGATTACAGTAAGCGTAATTCTTTGTAGTTATCCTTTGTAAAATACTTTAACCTTTCACAGATTCCTTTAATACCTGTTTCTTAATTAAGTTGTTTTTCATCGGCCCATGAAGCTACAAATATTCCATTGTGACATTCCAATGTTTCTATTTTGCACTAATCAGCTGTGATAACATATTGTAAAAGTGAATGTTTCTTTCTGTGGTTAGATGTAAACCACTTTGATTTTTTTATTTGTAAATATGGAGTAATATTTGATAAACAAAATTCAGTTATATTAAATTGACATTTCTTTCATTGAGCTGTTAACTTCAGTGAATTAGCTGATGAGATTAAACCTGCAATCAGAGCCTCAGGTGATTCTTATCTAAACATGCACTCTGTATCTGGAACAGAAACTGGAAAGTATTGCTCACCATGCTGACGTAATACCTGGCTTTGAAGCTACTCTGTGTACTGTGTGGTGTACACAAAATCAATGCAGACACAGCATTTTTTCAGTTTTCTATGTTTCTGTGAAAAGTCATTTCCCTACATCTAGTGCACCTAATGCATCTTTCTCGATGGTTTGAGTGGAGATGAACTGTAAATGGAGATGCACTGTCATTTCTGAGAAACCTTGCTGTATCAGTCTATATGTTATATCTACATTATATGTCTTTCTATATGTTGAATATGAGTATGTCCTTTTGTTCACACAAAGTTGGCTGTGTATGTCAGACATTTTCCTATAGTGTTGAGATGTTGAATAAATGTCTTTAAAAAATAGCTTCAAAATTCAGAATAATGTGGGCTTTAATTAGACTTCAGCACTAAAGCAGTAAAACTATTCTAAAGATTTTTTTTATTTCTCAAGAATTGAGACAGTCTGAATTAATATCAAAACACCTTGAATACCATAGAGTAACAGGCAGACATTAGTTACTAGCAGTACCTTTGTTATGAGAAGAATACAAGAGTGCTTTTTCCAACGGGTTTTTTTTTAAAGACAACTGAATCCTCAGCCCAGTATTAGCAGGCAACAAAAGGAAATGGTTCTAAGCACTAATGCGTCCTTATCAGTCTCAGCTGGTACAATAAAAGCAAGGTGCATTTAACAACCACTTTAATTTAAAATGCTTAATTACTTCAGCTCTCCTGTATCGCTGTAGATTCATCTAAGTGTGGTTCACAAATACATACCAGCCAGGTGCATAGGTTTCAGAAGTGTGCATCCAAAAATACACATGCATGTTCATTGTTATGCATCCCTAACACATTGATAAAATAAAGAGGGAGTGTGCACAGAGAATCTCTAGAGATATGACACAAGCACATAAGCCTTTCACAATGGTTACTTAGCAGGTACCTGTAACATACTGTAGTTAAGTAGTGCAGTTGTTTTACAAAGTTCGATATGATACTGGAAGGTAAAGGTTCAGATAAGTTGCACAACGAACGTGAATAATGCCAGCATTCAGGGGGGACATGCAGAATGCCAGAACTGAAGTCATTTTACTCTCCAGATAATTTGAATCTGGCTCTTTGTTGTTTCCATACGGTCCCTTGGCGATTCCGTTGCCATGAAAGCCAGGTATTAATCAGGCTGTGTGAGCTCTACTAGAGATGCAACTCCATCCTGCTGCACTAATTTGCCTTACCTATACACAATTCTCAAGCACTGATAAATAACATAGGAGGCGTGTTCTGAGAGTTGCACTCAGAAATCTCTATATTAAAGAATGTATGCAAATAAAATTCTGTCTTTTATGGATCTGTCAACAAGTATGAAACTACAAAAGCTAGTGTTAATTCTGCATTATATAAAATAAGCATTTTTAAGTGTGTTGCTTTGAAGCATATTCCTGTAATATAATCTTTGTAAAAGAGCTGGGGTTGGGGGGCTTGAAATACCCATGTTTTATTGTTAACATATCAAACTGTTTTTAATTCTAAAGAAAATCCTGGCTACCTTTATTAGAAATGTGAGATTTAAATGATGTTTCATTAAAAGTGATTTGAAATTCAGTGTGTTACTCCAGGTGGTTTCCTGTAATTCGGGAGAAAGGGGAAATCTGGTGCTGTTTTCCATTAACACCAAATAGTTCTCTTTGTCAAACTTTGGTTGTGTATCCCACCGTTCTACAAATATTTTATCATCCGCTTCAGGTTTATCGACGTGCTTCTGAAAGAGTTCTGTTCTGATAAACTGATGCTGATTCATTTACTTTGCAAATGTCACAGTTCTGAAGGGAAAAACATTTCGCAGGCAGGTACTAATGTTGCTCAAACAGAAAAGGAATACTGATGGAAGAAGAACCCAAAAGTAACTAATAGTTTGTTCTACCGTAATAACCCAAACCAGCTGGTGGTCACTTGAGCAACCTTTGATCATTAGCATGAACTTTCTTTGTGTCTTTGACTGTCTTATTAAGGAATAGGAGAAAGATTTAGCTCTGGTTTACCAGCGTTCCAGTCTCCTGTTTTCACTATATGATGATGACAAATCCTTCGTCTTCATCTTCTGACCTCTTGTGGCATAGACAACACACACCCTTACACAGTACTCATGTTCTGCGCTGCCATTTAGTGTATTGCATAGTGCTTTTTATATTTCTCACTGTTGTTTTGTCATGTTGTCTGTCTTCTATGTACCATGTTTTGTGCTCAAACAGCCTTGTCCTCTGTCCTACTTGTTTGTTGTCTGCCATTTTGTGTGGGGTTTAGAGTTTATATTCCAGCACTCGGGCTTCTGGAATTCGGTCTGTTTTTTAATTGGATCTGAGCAGTTGCTAATGGTCAGACTTTTCATAAGCAGTGTTTCTCTGTATGGCTGGGTTGTTGTGTGCTAGACTTTGACTAAGAATCTCTTTAGTAGATAACCTGAATGGCTAATAAATCCTGCGATATTTTTGCAATGCACGAGACTTTTTTTATGTTTAATGACCTTGGTTATAGTCCCTGGAACAGGTGGATTTTCACATTCACAGTAACAGTATTGGTTCCATAATTAGTCATGTTTTTTTTGTTTTAGAGAGCCTTTTCTTGAGAGCCATCATGAAATGATATCTTTAAAACTACACCTGAATAAGAGTGTGTGGCATTCTGCAGCAGTTCAAACATACTTGGGTATAAATAATTTAGATGATTGTGTGCTCAGTGGTACATTTCTGCAATCCACCTGGATCTTATATTTTCATCCTGTTGTTGTAATTGTTTCATGTATGAAAGCAGTTGTGCTGAGGTTGGGAATCTTCCATGTATAAGGAATGTGAGGATTTCCCAACAGTCTGGTGGAAGAAGTCCTATTCTGGAGAACAGCAATGGAAAAGGAAGTGGAAAATTCAACATGGACAACATTAACCTGTCGATTTGCGTATGCAAGTCCTGCTCAAGTTGCACGTGCAAGTTTGAGATGTCTTCCTTCTGCAGTGTTTGTGGCATATATGGAGCACCCAAAGGCAGCAATATCAAAACAGGTGAAAGTATTGTTGGTCTTCCTTACACCAGAGGAAGAGAATTATAAGATCAGGATCAAGGCAGAGCAGGTACTGTATGCTAAGCCCAGTAGGTGGGGCTGCCATGCCCTGAAGCAAGTGGAAGGGGCTACCACACTCCCTATCCCCATGTGGGGGACCTACCATTCCCCTAACCCACATGATAGGGGCTGTCACTTCCTGGACACAACTGAAAGCAGCTACCATATCCTTAACCAAATTGGGAGGGGCAGCCATGCCCTTATCCCAAGTTGGAGGAGCTACCGTGCTCTGAATCAATGAAGGAGCAGCAACCGTGCCTTGAAAGCAAGTAGCTCGTGTCCAGAGAGGTAGGAGGTGCCCTTGCTAGCATGTTCTGAGTCAGAGAATGAGAACCACGGCCATTACTAAATCCAGAGCAGGAGGAATATCTGCCATCATACCCAGGACCTTTTATGATCTCTAATGCTGCCCTAGCCCAAACCCTGAAAGGGGGAAGGGTGGGGATGATTTGCCATCCTAATCAGCATCATCAGAGCAAGAGGGTGTCGAGAGGTCATCACATTAACCTGCCCAGTGCTTCCAAAGAGAGAGGAAAATAAGACTTTCCTGTCCGTTACCCAAAATTTCCTATTCCCAAATAGACGGGCATGGATATGAAGTGGGACATTTGATCCGGAAGGGGGCCGATTGGTTCGATCTTCCCGCTTGCATGTCTGTTAGCCCTTCGTTATTGGTTGCCCGGCCCTTGCTTTGCAGCAGGCTTGAGCTCACCTGGTATGGATGAGGGGTATGGGGTTGACTGCCCCCATGTGAATTAGCAGATGGGCCCATGATGGGCATTCGTAGTGGTTCAGTCAGTAAAGGTGCCTTCCCAGACACAGGCTCATGTGTTCAAATCTCGTTCATATTTCTATATCCTGGCTGCTTTTAAGAAATGGCCGCATGAGGTCCTTTGATCAGTTAGCTACTAGCTATCTGATAGGCCAAACAGCCTCTTTCATTTTCAAAACTTGTTATATAGATTTATAAAAAAGCTTCAGTTAAGTCTTCAGCAACTAAAATACTTGTAATGTATACTGAAACTTGGTCTTGTCTTGTGTTTTATGAGTTCATATGCAGTAGTTTGGTACTTGGTTTGTTGGACATTACCCCTGTGGTGATGATGAAAATGCCCACTATGGGGGTCTCCCGAGTGGCTCAGCTAGTAAAGCTCACCAGAGCGCAGGTCTGGGGCTGGGTTATGTCAGTAGACAACTGCGTGACTGGACACCCTGCAGCCTCCTGGCCAAATGCAAGCATTGCTGTCAGTGAAGGACTTGGCTTCTCTTGTAATCAGCCCAGTGCTTCCAGTTGAGCACTGTGCTCCCTGTGATGTGTTAAAAGTTGAGTGGCTCAAAGGTGGGTGTTTCAGAGGCATCTGCCTTGACTTCCCTATTCTCCCCTGTGTGAGGTTGCAGGAATTGTAGGTGTCAGCCGAAACCTGAAGTGTACAGACATACAAGTCCCGATCTTGTGGGTGCAGCAAAAATTAATTAGAGCTTCAGAAATCAGAACATCACAGTAAAAGCTATAAAAGGCAAGTTCCAAAACAGTACTCTGATGTTACAATCTTCTCCATTATGGGGAAGTAATTATTCAAAGGAGTCATTTGACATACATTAATGTACACTTACAGCACCAAGGGAAAATATCACAGTGCTCATACTTTGAAATTAATTTTGTTCCTTATAATGCAGTATCTTTCTTTGTATTTTAACTGACTGAATCTATATGTTGCTTTTACGTATGCTCTAAGACCAAAGGTTTTTTGACGTGTGTAACTAACCAAAAACTTATGTCTGCAACTTTATGCTATACACTATTTGGACAATCTGTCATGCAGTAGGGTCTAATGACCCTTAAGTAAAAACAAATAGCAGACTGCAGTCTCTCCATTTAAACAAGTCTGCCTTACATCTACAGTACCTGAGAGTCTCGGGGATCATGAAATCACAGGATCGCTGCATGGTCTGTAAAAATGTAAGTGGCACTCTTGAGAGAACTGTCAGATCTCTACACCATGACTTTTCAACTTTGGTAACACTGCTGACAGAGAAGAGATTAATAATGCTGAATATTGGTCTGTACCGTGCATCTTTTTCAGTAATAGAGTCGGTTACACTTTTGATATTCTCAGGTTTTTTGACAATTTTTAACTTCTAAACACATTATTATTAAACTCAGGTTAATATTTATTTTGTGCCTACATTATTCACTAGTTAAAAGCTAGTAGCAATATGCTTGAGTGTAATGGTGTCTAAACCACAATAGGGTAGATATTGACTTTTTTTTAACAGATATAAAATGGTTACCATATATATATATCTAAATTATCACTGTTTTATGAAACCCTTTTCATATTTTGACTTTGAAAATGCTTTGAGAAGTAAAATGGATTTGAGTTGAACATAGATATACAGTATGTGGAATTATGCTCTTTTGTTTATTAAGGAAATTGTATTTATTGAATTGCAAAGCAACGTTGACAGTTTTGTATATTTGTACACAGTTTACAGTGATTTCTTTTTGGATAGTCATTCTGATCCAATATTTTTCCTGGTTATTGAAATACGTTCTGATGCTTATGTAGGGTGGAAAAATACTCTCTGTAGGGCATTAAAAATACAGGTCCTGAGGTCCTGTGGGCTGGTTAGCTCTGCTGCCTCCAGGCTACAGGGGTCCCAAGTCCCATCCCAGGCTTGGGCACTGGTGTGCGTGGAGTTTGCACATTCTAGTCTTAACAAGCTGCTGGGTGATCCTGTTTCCTCCAAGAAACTCATGCTGGTGAACTCTGATTGGTTATTCTGGATTCCCCTGTTCGCTCTGTGGTACCGCAGTGGTCCAGTGTCAGTCTCATCCAGGGGAGGCAGTTGTGTGCGCTCAGTCCTACACTGCGCTTCCATGATGTGCTCTGCTTTCCTGTGACCCTCAGCTGGATAATGTGCTTCAAAATAATAAACGGACTAATTAAAAAAATATTCTTCTATACGACTAAAAATAATCCCTGCCGACAGCTTCATTTATGGTGACTTTGAATGGAATGGAAAATTAACTGCGAAAATACCAAATATACAGTACCATAAACAATACAGGGTCTTAAAAGCTGTGAAAATTGCATGGCTTTCCCAAGAAAAGCACCCAATTCACAAGGATAAGTAGCACACTGAAAAGGTAGCGTCTGTACAAGAGGATCGGGAGGGGTGGAGGGGTGGAGGGGACAGGCATGTTGTTCCCCACAGGCGTGCAAGGAGGTTCAATGTGGGGGCGCATGAGTGGAGAGAAGGAACTAGCAGGGACATAAGAAGAAAGGAGGGGGCTGTAAGAGATAGTCTATCTGTATACACTCTGCTGTGCAAGAGTTTGCCTTGTTCTGCTCTTCTCACTACACGATCTTACTCTGCTGGAATACAGCTCTATGGTGATCTTCTCGTAATGTTTTAGCCATTACGTTTATCCTTACGGTATGTGTCTTGTAATGTGAAAAGCAGCCTGTTAGCTTTATGGATCTGTAGAGAGGAAAGAATTATATTCATGACAAAGAAGGCCCGACAAAGAGTTGATTAGTGCATCCATCCATTTTTCTATCTGCTTCATCCAATTCAGGGTGGTGAAGGAGCTGGAGTCTAACCTGGGCAGGCAACAGGCCCAAGGCCAGGTACACCCTGGGCTGGATGCCAGTCCGTTGCAGGGCACACACGGACACAAGCACAGACGAACACACTCACACCAGGCCCTTTTTCCTACTAGTATGTTCTTGAACTGTGGGAGGAAACCATCGCAAACACAGATAGCACCCCATGACCAGAATTGAACTCGGGGCCCCAGAGCCGTGAGGAAGCAATACTACCTACTGTTCCACCATGCCACCATTGGTACAGGTGATGGATTAATCTTTTTTTAGCTGCTGATGTATGGTTTATCTTTCGTTACTGTGCTCATAGGTTTAAAGGTTAAGATCAATGCCAATTAGAGACTGGTAAACAACAAGTTTGGCTTTCTCACACCAAAACTAAGCTGTTTCAATAACAGTAACTTTTGTTTTAATTATGGAGGCCTTGAGTAAACTATTGATGCTCATAACACACGTTATTGTTACTCCTGATTGTGTCTAATGAAAAAATTAGGTGTTAGGTTTCTAAGTCTTAGACATATATCCAAGATGTCTGCAAGGCATATATGATAAATAGCTGTCATCAAAAACTTTTAGCACCCCACTGGAATACTTGATCTACAGTTGAAAAGAGAAACTCATACCCTTTGCAGTACACTTGGCAGTCAGTCCCAGATTGTTCTTAATACAGGTGGCCCCTTTGTCACAGGGGATTGGTGTGTTGTGATTGTGAGTTGTGAGTCTTGTATGTCCTTGTAATAGACACAAAAGTTGAAATTTGGATTCTCACTTCCACATCCATTATCCTTCTCCATATTCAGGACAGTTAATAACCTTTATACAGTAGCTCTTCGCTTTTTGCTACACTGACGGTAATGGTAGATCATCATGCTAGCCTCAAACATATGTAGGCTAAGAATTTTTATTTACGACGCAGAACATGCAAAGCGTTGCTATAATTACGTTCTGCATTATTGTGTTGAAATTTCTAGCGCCCTCTTTAGATAGTAATCCCGTAATATCGGGGGGTACGGATATGTTTCATTTAGCCTTTCTGGAGCATTGCGAAACCAGTATTTCTCCAAAAAGTGAAGAAACCACAACTGCTTAGGTTTTGTAGAACTTTTTCCTTCATCCGCAAAGAAAACGTGTTCTTAAAAAGACGTTACAATGATTACACGATTTTGAGAAATATCTTGAAACTCGTTTAATTTTTTTTTATTGGAAGGGGGGGGGGGGGGGTTGTAAGACCTTCTTTGTCCAGAAAAATCACCAGATTTCAACCCTTTTGAAAACTGCTGGAACATACAGTTTAATTCCACACTCCATTACTCGCGTCACAACCTGAAGGACGAGATGGGACTGACCTGCAAATATTTTAAACTCTTGGTGAATACATATCCTCTTTAAACTGCTTTCGCCACTCAATATATTATTAATTGCAGAATAACTAGCCTTTGGTATGTGTTAGACTATGTGTGTGATTGATGAAATGTAGATTTCGACGTGGTTTCACGTTGTACAGTATACGTCTTCATTCAACATATATTACAATATTGTTGTCATCTAGTTTTCAACATAATGCTTTGTTCAGGTTTAGAAGAGATGTTCTTGTTAAAATCTCTAAAATGATATAATTGATGAAGATTGTAGTTATGTGCGGGTTTTTATTTTTGGATCTCAATCTCAAGTTCTACGCCACTAATACAGATAAATATATTAAATTACACACGTAAATTACACTACACGTTCTGATCTCGTAAAAAGTATAAAAGCACCTGGTATACAAACTTTGCTGATCGATAAAATGCTTAATAACAGAGCAGAACACAGATTTTAGTCTGACCGTGAGAAATCTTTACATTAGGAAACCATTATTACGCTTTCTGTACCTTTAACTTCACATAAATCGACGAACGAGTACTACCATTAAAATTTGTATTTAAAATACTTTTAAGAAACTAAACTTTTTAAGTATAATTGTATACGTTCTTTAGTAGGGGTCCCGTTGTTTTCTGTTAAATTTATTTTAAAAACAGCTTTGTTTTAATAAAACGTGTAATAATAGGAATTTTGAGTTCTGAAACATTTTACTAATTTTAATCAGGTCTAGTTCTTCAATTCTAATGTAAAAACCCGTTTTTATTTCTAAGAATTTCCGTTACATTAAAAGTAATGTAGGGATTTTCCGTGTGACATTCCCAAATATCCAAAAGAGACTAACACAAGGATAAGAAAATAAAGCTAATTATGAAAAATATCGTTAGTAAAAAGTTATCCTGCGATTTCCCATATTTTCGCATTAAGATGGCAAAAGATCAATCGAACAATAAAAATTAATTCAGCGTTAGCCGAAGTTGAAACAGGGGATGTTGTAAAATAATTTTAGTTCAGTAGTTTAAATGCTTTACAAAAGTTAAATTATTAACTTAAATTAAATGGTACTAACGAATACCATTATTGAAACTTATTTCCAAGAGCTTTATACAGTAAAGGAAAAATAATACTGATACTGTGGAAATGTCCTAATAAATATCCCGCTTAAATAAAGCATTTTTCAGTTATTTTAACAGTTTCTTCTGCAACATAGTTATAACGCCATCTTATGAACTATAACTATTTAAAAAAAACATAAATGTCTACAACACGGAAGGGAATTTTAGAAATAAATCGTTCTGAAATGTATTTCCTTTTACATCTTTCGATTTGGAAGTGATCACAGCAAAATAAAGTTCATGTCTGAATATAGCTCAAATGTAACACTCATACATATGAAACATTGTACACTGGACATAAACATTGTAAGAATTTTAGCCAACTCGGTCAACCTGTTTCAACAGGACATCAGGAAGAGGAAAAGGCGCTATATGCAGAGCTACAGTTACACAAACACTTCCAACGCAGTTGAAACTGACACCGACAAACTGACAGTGACAAAAGGAGCCCGTGTCGTTTTGAAAATACTTTATTCGAGTAGATAGCAAACACAGTTGAAAACATACGATTGAAGCGCTATATAAAAGCTAACATTTAAGAAAATAAGCTGTGTATAGAAAAGATTGCATCTAAAGTAAACTATACGTTTTACAAGAGCTGTGTAGATTGTAGTAAATTTGTAAACCATCCACGACATTTATAAAAACTCAGCAGATTAATTCGACAAAGGGAATATTTGGCTAAAACATGTAAAAATGTCAGAATAATTCACATAACGAATCACACGAAACAATAATTTACATAAAATAATTTCGATTTAAATAAATAAATAAAATTATAGAGAAACATACATATATTGCAATAATAATAATAAAATATGTGCCAGCGTCATTCAAGATAAAAAAACAATCATTAATGATGACATTTAACTTTTAAGGCAGTTATACAGCAAGATTGTAGATGTGTAAAAGAACTCTAATTCAAGGCATTTATGGCTACACTAAAGGAATGTTTACCGACTTTTGATTTGTTCCAAGACAAAGCTAAATTTCCATGTCCGATTCACAAGCTATAATAAAGCTAATAAAGTGATAGAGAAATTTACAGCCTGTGAATGAAAGGCATTTTAAAGATAAGGTATACCTACTGAAGAGCCCTCTCTTAGGTCTAGGAGCTAATACATAGAACATGTGCAGCAGTCCTATAAAAATACTTATAACAGTCAAACTAACGTTTTACTTTATTTAATAAACTAACTTAAGAGGAATCTGAAAATATATAATTCAAGTTATAGTTCCATATAAGATTTAAACCCCCGTCGATTGGTGTGAAAGACAGACCTTTTACTTTTGTACTTAAATCCACAGTGAGAACTGTATGTGCTGAAATTAGTTCGCATAAACATAAGGAATGGGGGCTTGTTTTGTGTTTTCTTTTAAGACGCCACTTTTTTTTGTTGTTTTTTCTTCCGCGTAAAGGCACGACGACTGTTCTGTTATTTTTCAGCACGCAGGGCGCACAGGCATTTGCAGGAGGATAACTTGCCTGTTTTCTGAAGGGTGGCATTTGTTGATGTGCCTCGTAAGCCCGGGGGAGCTGTAGAAAGTGGCTGGGCAGTATTTGCAGGGGAAGACCTGCGACGAATGCAAGAGGCGAAGGTGGCGCTCCTGGTTCGACCTGTTGGGAAAGTTCTCGCCACATACTGGGCACAAGTGGCACTCCGGGACTGTGGGGCTTAGATTCAGGGGAGCCTGGCTTTGGCTTTCGTCAGACGAGGGCACCGGATTCGACTTCTCCCCGTTCTCCGCGTTTGGGAATGATGGGTAAAGACCCTGATCTGGACTGGTTTTATTTTTCAGGGCTTGGTGTCCCAGGAGATGCTTCCTCAGGTAAGCTTGGCGCTTAAACTTTTTCCCGCAATGGTGGCAGTCGTACAGGCCGTCCTCCGACCCGGACTCCGACAGGCCTGGGCTCGGGGTGTCCCTGTCGCTCGTCGCGTCGATCCTCGCCTCTTTCGTGTCTTCGGACCCGGCCTTGTCACCAGAAGGCACCTTGGCGACGTCGGGTTTGGCGCTCTGGGGAGCTGACGTTGCGGTGGCGTTTTGGGGTCTCGGTTTGTGCCAGCGCCGGTGGGAAGCGAGGTTCGCTGGGCAGCTGAAGACCTTGTCACATTCGGGGCATCTGTATTCAACTCTGACAATCCTGGAGCACTTGTGCTGCGCTAAAGAGAACGGGTCGGCGTATTCTTCCTTGCACAGCTGGCAGATGAACTCCCCTAAAGGTTTGTTACCTCCGGATGAATGTTGTCTTGGTTTTAAGTCAACTGGCCCTTCTTTGATTTTCAGACCAAGAACCGGGGAGGTGGTGACTTCGTCTTCGAAGTTCAGTTTCCTGATCGCTTTGGGTTTTTTTGCTATAGGTTTGCTCTTGCGATCGCCGTCTGAGGGAGGCCTTTTAGTGGCGTTTCTCTGGGTCGCAGTGGGAAAGGAGCCGGTGGTTCCGCTCCGATTGCTGTTGCTCGTACCGATCTTCAAGTCCACGGGGGCAAACAAGAGCTGATCTAAAGTGGTGAGAACCGCTGGTGTCGGAAAGGACTCGGCAGAAATTGGGGATCCCAGATTGAAACTTCTCTCGAAAAAATTCCTGTCGTGTTCTTTGCTGATTGGCCGGGTGGGGCTGTAGAGCGCCTGGTACACTGTCTCCGGGTTGCCAAACTGGACCGGTTTAGCATCCTGCTCCGAGACAGGAGTATCTGCTACCAGGCTTGGCGAGACTGCAGCCCGGTCAGGGCTGGACGAGACGGAAAGAGGAGGGGATGAATCCGTTTGATTCTGCACGGCTTTCATTTGATCCTGCTCTTCTTCATCACTGCGAATCCTGTAGGAGACAAGCGTCGATTTCTTGTTTCTCTTGACCAGAAAACCTTTGGGCATCTTGGCGGATAACAAAAAGGCACTTAGAAAAAGACGCGTATGAATCAAGCGTTTAAATAAAATCCAGATTCAGGAAATCACGAGCGCACTTTAAACTTTATTTCTTTAGCGTATTTTGTGCTATTGATCTCTGTCTTCCCGAAATGCTTTCGTCTCTAAGGCATAGCTGCACTCTTTTTAAGGAGGAATGATGCTATTGTTTCGCCCCTTGTTGCCACATCCCCAGCCAATCAGAGGAAACGAAGATCCCTATGGATTTGCTAGTGGGAGGGTAGGACGACTTGGTTTCGGGGAAAAATGTAGGAGGGTTTGCAGATTGCTTAGCAGATGTACCTGTGGTTTATTATATTACCGTGCGTGCTCGGCCCCTCCCTGATGGAGGCACACGCCGGACCCTCCTCTTTTTACGGTCTGATGAGTTTCTATACAAATACACACGTGCCATGGCTTTGTGTGTCTCCTTTGGGGGCCACTGATCTGCCAAAAGGAAATGTCCGTCACTACCATGATCATCAGAATTTAAAATTAAAATGGTGTGTGTGGTGGTGGTGGTAGTGGGGGTTGGGGGGTAGTGATGTGCCCTGTTTAATTTCGGAATAGTAACAAAGAAGTTTTACATTGCACGGGTTCATATCACGAGTAACCAAGAGCTGCTGATATGGCATATGTAGCACTCAGAGAGAGTTAGCCATAAATGAACCTTTAGTGTAGACTAGCGTGCATTTAGACAGCGATCGAGGCACGTGTCGCATTCGGCAGTTTAAGTCTTTAGTTATACATCAGACATCCTCCGCATACATAAATAATAAAAAGGCGTTCCTGTCTTGCCGCACAATAGCCGTGCCATCCCAAGCTGTACATCCCGTTTGCGTTTGAAAAGGAAATTGACCTCTTCACGGTGAAATAGGACTCACGGGCAATCTGTCCAAAAGATAGGCGCGTGCTGTGTGTAATCAGTGCCGCAGACAAAGCAGAGCGCTTGCAAAAGGCTTACTCCACGGTGATCTTCCCATTAAAGACAGAAAACTCCCCGGGTCAGATCGTGTCCCATCACTTTTTAGCGTAAGTGCTCTGGTAAGAAAGCAGGACAGGGACGTTGCTTTATTTTAAATGATTTGTCGCCAGTTACAGATTGTTGTTCCGGCCGATTCTTTTTTAGCAACTACTGTAGCAACATAGTTTCAGCATCGTGGACTTGAGCACTTTTCTTAGGTCTCATGATAATATGACGCGAGCTGCTTTCTTGTAATTAGGAAAGCCGTATCCACAATAAATCCATTGCACAAAATACAAAAAATAAAATAAAGTTTGCGAATTTGAAGATGTTCGTTTACGAACAGCCTAACTAAATTAATCAAACAACAATAATAATTCCAAACGGATATCAACCTGTACATCGTTCAGTAAAATTGTACGAGTAACTTTGCAATGATTAAGACTCAAAGACAAAGCTGCATTAAGCTTTTCTTCAGTAATATGTGTCAACTAATACCCTAAATACACATTAAATACCTTTTTATAAGTCACCAACAATCCATTTTATAACGGTTTTGGAAAACTTCAAGAAATATGTACTGTACAGGCATTTTCAACCGCAGGATAACTAGGTATGCTTCTCCTTTCATTATGATTTTCACACGTTTTCTTCAGAAGAGTAATATGCCCTGTTTAAATCATACGCCCGAATCTTATTTTATCGATGTAAACTCTCGGAAAAGCGTGTCTGAAGACAACACAATCAAACGTAGAATTTCGTGAAACATTTGCCGTGTGTTGTTGTGTAGAACTTCGTCGTGCTTGTAAACATTTTGAATTTATTTCTGCCGTCGCTTAAAATATTGTTGTGAAACCATTGTAATTCTCTCGCGTTCCTTTAATTTTGGTAAATATTTGAACATCAATCAGGAATAGAAAACTTGAAAAGCATTCAGCCTCCCTTTGCTTATATCACATGAAGTAATGTCAGCCATTGTACACAGCTCCTAACTTAAAAGTCTGCGGTCAATGCACAGAATTCCTATTATAGGATTTGTTAGTAAATAGAGAGTGGTTGTGTACACAGGCTGACCTCAGTAATTTCATTGGATGCACGCTCAGTGTTCGCAGGAATTGCTCCTCTTTTTGAGGCACGCGAGAAGCAAGACGGAATTAAGCTCCATCATCCCTCATTGTTCCCCATATTAGCATAAAGCTGCTGTGGGGGACCGAGTCAAATAATTACACAACCGGAGGATTGGAGACATTTCCCTGAACGCACATTATATTATGTTGTTTTATACTTTTCCATACATACATGTTATTTGCATTGTTTTCAAATTAGAGCCTAGCTGTAACTGTACATAACGGTGATCACTTTAACCCGAGTAACTCGTGGTTCTAAAATTTCCGTTTAAATCGCGTTCGATGTAATAAAAAACCCCAAGAGATGTCCTCTTTTTAAAACCACATTCACCTTAAAAAAAAAAAACCTAAAACAACGTTAATTTAGCAGTTTTTAACAATTCATCTTTCCACCGACTCATACCTCAACACAAAAGTATGCTGCGGCTCACTGAAGCGATAGAACTTTCGCCTTTAATCAACATTATTCCACGATATGAACGATTCATAGTATGATGGATATAGATTTCCTGATTTATCAAGGTCTGACAGCGGTACGTTTTTTAGCAATTCTTCCATTTAATAAACATAGAAGAGGCCGGTAAAATCAAAACGTCTGCAAGGCGCAGATGCATTTTTAAATAAGGTGTCGCCACATACTTCTTAAAGATTCATGTGCGACACAAAACGTCCACATGGAATTTCTTAGCAAAAGTTTATTATCGCACTTATAAAATTGTCTTTTGTTTTATACACTGGGCACAAATACATTGTTTGATGGCATTTAACGATTTTTTTAATGCGCTTCTGTGGACTAGCACTATTTGTTTAGGATGCGTGTGTGCGTGTTTGTTCAATGGCGCGTGCTGCCCAGCAGGCGATGGAGTGAAGATTTGGTCCTTATTAGCATACAGCTGCAGGTCCCTCCTTCCTAATGTACACACACTATCCACTTTCATCCCCTTCTTATCAGTACCCCACCCCCTTCAACAAGAAAGAAAGGAACTTAAAAAAAACCTGTCTGAAAATGTTCCGGACGAAGGTCTCGTTGTTAAACTCTCTCCTATACTGACAATTAAAGTTCTGCTTTTCTGGGGGGACGCGGAGATGGCAGAGACTGCAGTTCTGAGTCTTTATTCTTTTTTTATTGTCCATTTGCTTTGACAGATTGCATTCTCTTTATTGGCCTCTAATTACTTTGTGTTCCGCGTCTGATAGCAAGATTTGTCTTTTTGAAATAGTTTGCATAAAACGTTTATCTATTTTTAACTTTAAACGGTTCAACAGCCTCGTTTTGCACTTTCCTCACTCAACCGAAATTTTTTGTTACTAACATACCTTAATATTCATACAGATCAGACGTTGTTATACAATATAAATAAATGAAGGAAGGCCAAGCGAGTCCGTAAATAGCTTATGTCCAAATTTATTGAATTTTGACCGCTTGTCTTAACCTGCGGCATTATACAGTATTCTACCCATTACGACTGTCAATAAGGACTGTCATGTTAAAGTTAATCCAAAACCAAATTTTAAAAAAACTCCAGAAAAAATCGATGTCATATATAAAGTATTATTTCACCCACTTTCAAAATGAAACTCAGAATACACGTATTTATGTGCGTTAACGTTTTACTCCACCTTCAAACAGCATGAAGTCCGTGTAAATCAGTGATACAAACTCGGTAGGCTGTCCCTCACAGATCATACACAAACGTATATATCTTCCAGACTTTGTCTTAACCAATGCAATCTATCAAACCTTTAGATCAAATTTGATTTATAAAAGTTTGTCTGCACTCGCGTTCCATATGTAGTTTTAAAACAGCCCAGGTCTACTTTCTTGCACCATCTACAGGAGAAGTTAAGTAATTCCACCCGAAACACAGAACATTTCTACTGTACATCGATGCCTAGAGAGAGAATGCGAAGGATCAGTTTTCAAGTAAACATTCAGTGTTTATTAAATGAGATTTGAGATTGAACACTGAATTGATCATCAAAATAATAACAGTAAGAAATCAGCTTAGTTGCATTTTGAATATAATATGGGATACTTTAATATTTCGTGAATGGAAACTGAACTAGTCTTACTTTTTAATTTTAAATTACTTCTGGTAAGCGTATTCTTTTCATCTTAAAAAGTCCCTTTGGAAATTGACATACGATGTTGTTTTTCATAGGCAGCAAAATATATTGACGAAAACATTTTTGTACATATTCAAAAATGAAAGCATGAAGAATATCTAAGCCTATATAAGCCCTGGTAGAGCATACATGGGTAGATGGCATCTGTTGTATTTGAGGTAACTCAGAGTGCTTCTCTCCACAGGCTTTCTGATATTGCATTCTTCAGCTGTTCTTCTGAGATACTGTTTGGGCTCCTCTGAAAGACTCAATTCTTCATCCACTATCTGTTGAGCTATTTCTGCAAATGAGGGAGAATCTGGATTCTGAAAGCAGGTAAAATACATCTGGTTATGTTACACTCCCGAATGAAAAATGGCGATATGAATGACAGTGGTACCAATGGGAATGGCGATTTTCAAACTAGTACCTGTCTTGATGCCATGATCTGCAGCACTTCTTGCTTAAAATCCATAAAACGATCGTGGTATATGGCCAGACACCACGACTCCTTAAAATAGCTGTGTAAAAAAAGCAAACAACTTCTGTTACTTCACAGTTCTCTGATTAGATACTACAATATTTTTTTGTACCTTTCTCCTTGTTTTTTTTTTCTGAGCAGCTCAGAGCCTGTCATGATCATTTGTTCATAAAATACCTGCTAGAACAGCATGGTCAATCAATTAATTTAATGGATGTTCTTGATGTTCAGCCAGCTTCAGTAATTACATTTAAAGTGGCTTAAATCAGAGCTGTGGCAAGACCCAGTGAAGAAACCAGATTTAATCAGAATTTGAAGGCCTGACAACCAGTGTATGGTGGCTTCTCTATTGTCTACCTGCAATGGAGAAAAGCAGATTGGACAACTGCATAAACAGATTCAATTTGCAGACAATGGCCCAAATGTTTTGGGGTCATTTTGGTTTAAATATTAAAAAGACGCTGTTAAAACATGATCCCCATCAGAAGGGTACTAATGGAAACCTTTGTTTTATCAGCATTTGCTGTCACTAATTGTTACAGCTTATTACCTTAGACAGTTTCAGGGCACACAGAGATAAAAAGGCCCAAGTAACTGTGTTTTATCCCTCTTTTTTTCTTCTTTCTTAATGAGGGCAATGATGTACAGTACCAAGATTTAATATAAATGAAAATACACCCCAGGGAGAGGTTTCAGCTTGAGGATTCTATTTCTTAACAAAACAAAGTAGCTTGGACATCCCTGTCTTTAAAAAGGAGAAGCTTAAGCACAAACTGTTGAGATATATTTTAGATTATACAGTGCAGCATGGTGTGGATCTGCAATTGTAGCCTAAATTAACCTTGTAAACCGATTGACACTTTTTGTTTTTAAATTATGAAAAACAGTATGAAAATTATCCATAGAATGTAAAATATTGTATAAAATTATTGGATTTTAAGATGGTTGTAGTTCACGGTTCTTATTAAGTTTTTGACTTTTTGTGTTTAGAGAAAATGCCTTCCATTTTCTTAAAATGAGATACTATTTCAAGAAATTGAATCTGTTGTTATTTATCATAGTTAATTGCTTGTTTGCCAATGCAAAATTACAATTATTATTACTACCAGAATTCTAAGAAAGTCTGTATAAATACCAACTCCTTATCCTGTTTAACACCCAAATGCAAAATTAAAATCGCAGTTATTAGTTAAGGACGTTCTACAGTATAATGTTAGTAAAGGTTTTATGTGTTTTACATACTAACAGTCTCTGTGCATTGATGCTCACAATTGATGCTCATTGCTTTACATAATTATTCCACATTGAACAGTTTATTACTTACCAATCATTGTTTAAAGAAAAAAGATTAATTACAGAAAATGTATCAATAAGGTACTAGCATTAAAATAATTTATATGGGATGAATTGATTGTGACCTTTATTATATTCTTAAACAAATAAATCAGGTTGTATGTTTTGAAAACAGCTATAATATACTCCTGGCTTTTTACATTATTTAGACCATAGAAGTGTTATTATTGTTGCAAAGTAAGTGCCATAAACCAGTAACTTTAAAACTGTAAAAGTGTTTTAGTAAAGTATATTTTCATTGATCATTAATTGACACTGTAATATGCATTTTCCACACTGTAGTGAAAAATAAATGGGAAAAAATAAAGTAAATAGCAAACAAAAGGAAATGCCTAAAAAGTGGATGTGAATCCCAAAGAAAGTTATGTGCATAGATGAAACCTGCAGACAGTATGATGCAGATGCAGATGAACGTTTGTAGGCAAAGAGAGCCAAGAGCATTTATTATCTAATGATTGAAGAAAAACTAATGTAGCCATCTTACACGTACACAAGTTTTTTCATTATAATGTGAGATTCAAATTGTATTTACTTAGAATTAAGAATTGTTTACACATATAGAAATATGCCAGCAGCCATACCACCCAGCAACTCACAACTGGCAGCCCACTGAAGCTCAGCAGTGTGAGCCTGGTCAGTACCTGGATGGGAGACCTCCTGGCAAAAACTAAGCTTGCTGCTGGAAGAGGTGTTAGTGGGGCCAGCAGGGGGCGCTCACCCTGCAGTCTGTGTGGGTCCTAAATTCCCAGTATAGGGGCGGGGACACTATACTGTAAAAAGGCATCGTCCTTTGGATG